>NC_140299.1:25782901-27234421 GCF_964211825.1 Aythya ferina
GAAGTCCATACCTAACATTGTTAAACGTCCAATTCTATCCATCAGAAGAGCAGACACAATGTTCCCTGGTAACACTGCCAAAGTTCCCAGAAAATTAACGAAATAAATCCAGTAGGCACTGTAGTCATCATCAAAAGAAATTTGGCATCCTGTCCTGATGTGGAAAAATGTGCAATTTATAAAATCACTGTCAACAAATTTATATTGCTCGAGATCTGTGGAAAGAAGAAAAAGTAAGATTTCAGCTAACAGTTGACTCCATGTGCAGGTTTTGATTAAAACTTTTGAAGTTTATGCAATCTTGATGACAACTAGGAGCTTTTACTGCTTCATAAACAGCACTAGTTATTGCTTTTACTTCTGATAGCCTTTTATCTTAAGAGAAAAATATGTGAAGGCTATAATAAAGAGCAACTAAGACATTAAATAAAGCAGATTATATTAATGTATTTCAGCTCTATTTGGATCCTATTTGGTTCAAACCTCTCATATCAGGCTTGTTGTGCACTGGATTTCTGCAAGTTTTTATCAGCCAGCATTGCTGTTGTTCCTATGGTTCCTATGTCTTGCTCGGTGTTAGACTTTTTTTTTTTTTTTTTTTTTGACTTGTTTTTAGTTATTTCCATACCAGAGAGCCTTTCAGATGAGACTGTTGATCATGCTCAGCTTGACTTCCTTTAAAGGGAAATGTTCACACAGAATTCAGAATTCAGATTAATTTATTTTCATTTCTGAGCAGACTGCAAGCAGTCTTCAGCTCAGTTCAAGTCTGAAAAAATATACTAAGAAATGTATCTGACCCAGTGTTTAGAAATGCAATAAGTTGTTTTTTTTTTTTACTAAACTTTTCACCAATTGTGAGTTCTGTAAACTCAGTGTCTGTTTTAATATTTATCATTAAAGCACAAATAATCACAGATATATCTTCCATTTTTTATAATTACGCATCTAATCATTTTGAAAATTATCAGTCAGATCTTGCTAGGATCTGGTATGATATTGGGACCAATGTATCTTGACAATGGTGACATTTTCATGCATTCATTATTAAAAAGGGATGCAGATGAATTACTATATGTAACAGTCCAGACCGTTCTATTTCAAATAACATTTTAGAGATCTCTCCTTATACTTTCCCCTTTATTTCTGTTTCTTCCATCAGCCTTAAAGTCATTTCTCAGGAATATTGAAAGCTGGACATTGCTTGTTATGTATAGCCTAACTCTGTAACTAATATGGTTATTTCAGTTACAGCAAAGAAGTAAAAAGTGCTGTATCTCTCTGGACACAATCTTAGTTTACATTGTTTTAAAATGAAAGAAAACAAACAAACAAACAAAAAACAATAACAATGACATAAACAAATCAGGTCTTCTGCTTAAACATGTGAAAGCACAAATTCCTATTTCTGGTAAAATACTTAGTAGATTGGGTACGATTATAGATGAGGAAGCATGAATCTTGAACTTACCTCCTATGTCTATGTGAGAAGAATAGAATAGTCCCATTTAGACCAAATTAAAATACACCTAATTAAAGCAACCAATTTCTCATCTCAAGACTGAATATCTTTAGGGATGATTTAAATGAAAGAAACATTTATTATCTGAGTTAATACTAGGCCTGCAGTATCTCAAATGGAAGAGTGATCCTTTCTCTTCTCTGGTATTACATCGTTGATTTTATAGATTTGTGTTCCCTTGAAGAAGGCTTCCTGTATGCTTCATTAGAAATTCAGAATCTATAATCAGTTGACAACAGTCAGATGATAACATGCAGATGCAAAATTGGTACTCAGGAATTTTCATGTAATACCTGTGTTGTAGAAGGTGGTATTCACAAAAGTGCAGTTCCTGAAGTATGTGTTCAGTGAAGTAATGTCTTCAAACACACAATTCTTAAAAAGGGAATCTTCAAAGGTTACTGATTTAAACTTCATCATAATAAACCTGTAAAATACAAATAATTTCTGTAACTCTACTTTCACAGGTTAGAAACAGCAACAGGTCAAGCTGATAAATCTTTATAGTTTTATTTAGTATGCTGAAGAACCTCAACCACAGAAACAGTGATCACTTAAGGACATTCCAGAGACATAACCAATGATACTATTTCTGTGGTAATATTTCAGTTATTACTTGTCTTTAATCATCAACCAAAAACAACATCATAACATCCATGGAATAGCCTTGTAAAATGACCAGAACTCATAATTTGACATTACAGTCATAAATTGAGAGCTCAGACACCAGGAACCCAGCCTCTTGGAACAAAGAATCACCTGCTGGTACCAACAAGCTGGAAAGAAAGAATTTTTCAAAGAATGTTTATTTGTCCATATGAAAACACACTGGGCACTGTGTCAGGCTCAAATTCAGAAGAAACTTCTTGAAGATTTTAAAAATGATTTTTTAGTTGTTTTTACCATTATCACAACACTTACATTGGCAGTTATACAGCTAGGTATCAAACAGGAAGAATGTTTTTTTTCTAGCCCTGTGTTTGTGGATGCAATTGCAAATACTGTGTACATAAAATGTGCACAAATGAATTGTCATTAACTTTTCTTATTTTTGAACATCTTTATTCCTACTGACTTTTATTTAATTCCTAGGTCTTTGATCATGGCTGTCAATGAAGTCATTCATAGAAAAAGTTAAGGACAAAGTATATTACTAGCAGTAATTTTCTACCTCAACATTACTAGGCTAAAGCAATATTGTAAACTCTTTCCACTGTGCTCTTAACACAGATATCATTATGCTAACAACAACAACAAGGAAAAGACACATTTAAATAATAAATTTAAATAAATAAATAAACAAATATAACCAAAACAATGAATAAATGAATTTTAAAATATATAAAAATAAAATTAATAAAACAGCAATTTTGTGATGTTTCACCATTTGAGATTTCACATAAGGGTATGGAAAAAAAAAAAAGCTGTAACTAAAGAAGGGCAGTTTTGCTGGCAGACTGCATACAAAAGGAATAACTCTTTGGAAAGTAGTGCTTTAATTGCTACATGCCAATAAGAACTATTAAAATGGCAAAGCCTTCCAAACACAGATTGGCTCTACTCTGATCAAACCTGATATGTTTAGCTGCTTATTTTTCTTATACAGGACTGTTAGTAGGAATAGAAACACACAAAAATATGCTATATTTCAAATAGTAGAAATTATTCTCTCAGCAACACAGTTGATAGAATCACATCTTTATGAGAAAGTAGAACAAATGCTAATTATATTTATCATAAGAAAAGAATTACTAGCTAATGAATTCTTTTCCTGTATTGGCAATAATAATAATAATAATAATAATAATAATATGGTGTCTTCAGCCCATTAATTTTAGTTACTATATCATTTCTCATTTCTGACAGTCTCTGATTAAAATCAGGCTGGTGTTCTGTGTCAACGCATTATCATTTTTCATATAACACTCCCCATTTTAAAAAGTACTTCAATTTCAGAGCAGAGCAAAGAACATTTAGCAATTGGATTAGTCAGTTGTAATAGAAAAGGCAGACTATATTTACTAAATTCTCCTGATGCACTTTTCACCTTTGAACAGGAAATATGTTGTGACTAGATTAAAAATGGTATTGCAGTGATTTGAATTTAAACCCAACAGAAATGTAATGAAGTATAAAGTGAAGTATTAATGTATCTTCCAGTTAAGAAAAAACATGAAGGAAACAGTGAAACTAGGGGTGAGTGAAGTATTGAAACATTTGTCTAAGAAGAATATCAAAAGAGTTGATATTACTACAGAAAGTATTTTGTGAATCTCAAATAACTCCTAGAGGCCTATTGAATGTGCATATTTGAAAGTATTTTAGACTATATTAGTGTTAGACTTAGTGTTTTGCAGTAATTTTCAGTTCACTTTGATAAAATCTTGGTTGACAGAATATAAAACGTCTAAAACATATTGACAGTAAGTGGTTCTTTGCTTTTAGGAGAACATCTGTCTCCTGAAAATAAATTTACCTGGGAAGCAATAGCTAGTTTAAAAATGACAAAACTGCTCATTTTTTTGTCAATCCATAAACTGTGTCAAAGCTCAAGTTCATAGAATCATAGAGTCATTAAGGTTGGAAAAGACCTCCAAGATTATCTGGTCCAACTGTCCCCCAACCACCAGTATTACCCACTAAACCGTGTGGCTTAGTACCAAATCCAACCTTTTCTTAAACACCTTCAGGGACAGTGACTCCACCACCTCCCCAGGCAACCTGTTCCAGTGCCTAACCAACCAATGTTCACACGCAAGAGACCTGTATTACCAAAATCATTGATTTTGTTCACTTAGATATATGTATACATATGGAAATAATAATAAATTATCACAATGTTATTCAGGAGAGAATTCAGACCGTTGTTCTCGATATCTCTTAAGAGAAACCAGACACCCAAAGCAGTTCTTAGTTTTTCCTTTAGTTATCTATTTATCTGTAAAATTCTAGCTAGGAACTTAATACATCTGCATTCATTAAAAAACATGATTGATATTGCCAAGGTGTTGTTTTCTTTTTTTAGAGCTCTTTGTACTTTTTGTTGACTCATGGTAGCATTTCACTTTTATATTTCCATGACCCTGTCCTTTCAATGTCTCACATTTTTATTGAAGTGTATTAAATAAATGCAAAGAAAAAAAAAAAAAAAAAAAAGAACACATAGATGAAAGTCCATCCTTCCTCAACCCCCTGCAATGTTATGGCATACACTGAGTCTGTTTGTATCCCACTGTGGAAAGAAGGATCATTATTTTGGACTTTTAGATATTTTTTTCAGGAGGGAAGTAGTGTTTGCATAAGGAATTTGGAACTGAGGCCACCAGGGCATATATAAGTCCACTTCTGCAGGGCACAATTCAACATTGAGTCATGACAAATTAAATTGAGGATAGAAACAAATTGCCATGGGGAAAAAAAAAAAAGGCACAAAACCATACAAACTAACAAATCAACACTTATCCATTAATAGTTAATAGGGTAAAATATTAGATTATTAGGACTTGCTTGAACACATGCATTTATTTATTTCAGCCCCATCAGGATATTAGTACATCTCTAAACCTGTCATTGACGTATTCTCCATTGCTGTGAATTTGATTTTCCAATGTGAAGTTGAAGACGAAATGTGAAACCTCCTCATTGCGGAAATGTTTCACTCGGGACGCGTACTCATCTGACTGCAGATGCTTAATGACATCAGGAAACCAGACAGATAAGCCATAGTAGCTGTGAAAAACAGAAAATGCACAGTCACATCATGGGGCTTGTCACAGCAAGGCCATAGCAGTACCTGTCTCCAGCTCCCCACAGCCTTGCCCTGCCTAGCCACAGGCTTGATGTCTAGGCCTGTCCCTGTCCCTGTCCCCCATCGGCATCCCTGTCCCAAAGGGTGGTGCCCATATTTGCCCTGCTCCTGGCTGGGGTGCTGGTACAGGCCCAGATGCCAGGCCCTGCCCTGAAGGATGCAAGGAAGACCTGTGGCACCCAGACATGAAGAATGGATCTCTTCCTAGATGGCAGACTGTGGGAGCTGCAAAGAAATCTTTTCTAATGCCTGCTTTAAACTTTGCCTTTAAATGCAGACAGGTAGACTAACACATTCTAAACAGAGTATAAGTTAAGTCTAATTTGAAGACTTCCAGAATATGAGCTTCTGTTCAAGTTAAGGCAAATAGAGCACCAAGTTCATATTTTTAATATGGTGAGGCAAGAACATGTTCTCTGTATTTCCCAGTTGCTGGTATAAAAATACTAGAAGACACCTACACCAGAAGATGCTGGTATTCTGAACCAGTTATTTCTGAGTGATGCTTGTAGCCAAGAATAGACTAAATGATAAATACTATACTTGTGTGTAAGTATACTGAATAAAACTTTTCCAAAGAGAAATGGTAATCATACTGAAAGAGATTTGCATGCAGATGATTCTTCTCTCTGTCAAGTCCATCAAAAATGGTTTAGGATCTCAAGAAATCTTACCCAAAAGACAGGGTGAACCACACAGCTGTAAGTTTGATGGTATTATCCTTCACTGGGTAGTTGAAACATCTCATGAAAGTCAACCAAATCTGAAAATTGTTAGGAAATAAATTTATTTTAAATTGTATTTTGAAAAGTTTTGCCAAATGACACAAGGTTTTTGATTCTGATTTGCTTGCTTCTTTAGGGAATCAGAGAGAGAGAGAGAGAGCAGGCCATCTCCTTGATATAGACCTAATAGCTGTATTTTTTATACAAGTCTATTAGCCTTTGACTATAACCAGGTTGTGCACATTCTCTACCTTCCTTGTTTCTTTTCATTGTGTCCATTAATTAATATGTACTCTGACTACATAAAAATTTCATCTTCTCTAGGCAACATCATTTCACTTTCTCAGATAAATCAGCTGAAGTCTTTCCTAGAAGTGTTTCCTTCTCTCTTCCCAGTATTACACAGCCTTGAGTTTAGATGGATCTTATTCCACAATTCAACAGGGAGTTGTGCAGTATAAGCCATCATAATCTATAATGGGCAGAAATTGGTACTTTATGAGGAAAAGCTGGGACTACCCTCAGGTCAGAGATGCTACAACAGAGCTGACCGAGAATGGTATCTCCACACCCTCACCCCTTTCCCACACATTGAAGACAAGAGACCATATGTCCTAGGAAATTTTAGCATACATCATGCAACAGGGAGACTCTGGCCCAGTGGCTAGTCCAGTGTAATAACAAGGATGTGAAGCAACCAAGTTGTGGTTCCTTTAAAGCTGCCGTAGTAACAAAGCCAAAACTTAACATTTCCATATTCAGCTTCTCCATTTTTGAACAAATAAGTTTAAAAGTAGACACTTTCACTTTTGTTTTATCTTTCATAAAAAAGAGAACATTTTTCCAAGAAAATCAATTTTGATTGGAAATATGTGGCAAAACTTATTTTACAACACAGTTTTATTTGTTGTTTGTTGTTGGTGGTTTTTGTTTGTTTGCTTGTTTGCCAGATTTTTAACAGCTGTGAAAACCTTCTTTTGACGTGTTTAGTGTTGGTGAGGTTTTTTGTTTGTTTTTCATCATGAATAAGCTTTAGCTCAATTTTCATTGAACAGCTTGAAGGTACTGCATAATTTTTGATTTTACAAAAAAAGGAAAAAAAAAAAAAAAAAAAAAAAAAAGATGTGGAGCAAAGTCCCAGTGAACTTGTCTTAATCCCTTTAAAATATCTCTGAAGTAGTTTTCCAGTAAAACATTTGACATCTAATGACAAGACATGCAGATTCAATGCCTTGTAAAGGTTATACTGACATTCATTTACACATGTTATTCATTACTTTACGATTTGCAGGTAAAGTGATAATTTTTAATCTCTGCATGTGTCACCTCTTTACAATGGTAGATATCAATACGTATTCTCAGAACAAACTGTATTGTGGTGCTTGGGCATATGGCTGTATAACTGTCAATCATTACTTGTGTAAATGCTAATGCAACATTTTTCTCCTCAGAAGTTGAAACCAACTGTCTGTGATTCACCTGCACCTCTTTTGCTCAAAAACTAGATTCTTACACTGGTTCTTGAATCTTCCAGTTGCATAGCCAAAGTAGCATTGCAATTATCGCCATCATGAGCTCAATAAATCCATCCCATTTTTGAATGCTTATTAAAAAAAAGTAATTGCAGAACAGAGATGTTTTTACTTACACCATATAGCTCTGTGCGAATTCTAACTAAACACCTTCTGTACCAAGTTCCTGTATCGCTCTCTATTTCTATGAGCTCATCTATCTGCTTTGGAGTTTTGATTCTGTTAACCTAGAAATAAAAACAAAAGAGCAAATAATTGCACTTTCTTGAAGCATTCAGCTGCATATTATGACATATTAGAAACTTTTAATAAATACCGTAACTAAAAATGAACAGGTATTAAACCTCTGTCTAAATTATGAACGTTTAATATCTGAAGGAATATAAACACTTTAATAACAAAGTTCATTATGGAGGCAACTGTATTGAAAAAACTCTACTTTCAAATCATGTGGGAAATCCATTTCTTATGCACAAAACAAGCTGATACTGTCAGGTTTTGCTCAAATGCTGCTGTACTCATCTCTAGTGCCACAAATGATAAAACATTATTTAAAACCTCAGTTAAGTATGTCCAGAGTTTGTTTCCTTCCTTCCTTCCTTCCTTCCTTCCTTCCTTCCTTCCTTCCTTCCTTCCTTCCTTCCTTCCTTCCTTCCTTCCTTCCTTCCTTCCTTCCTTCCTTCCTTCCTTCCTTCCTTCCTTCCTTCCTTCCTTCCTTCCTTCCTTCCTTCCTTCCTTCTCTCTCTCTTTCTTTCTCTCTTTCTCTCTTTCTCTCTTTCTCTCTTTCTCTCTCTTTCTCTCTTTCTTTCTCTCTTTCTCTCTTTCTCTCTTTCTCTCTTTCTTTCTCTCTTTCTCTCTCTCTCTTTCTCTCTTTCTCTCTTTCTCTCTTCCTTTCTCTATTTCTTTCTTTTCTGACTTCCTATCACCACATTATTGACAGACTATTGATTAAAAATACAATAATGACAATAGAAGCATTTGAAATGTCAAGAATTAATAGCTAAATAACATTTTTCTTCTTCTTTCTTGTAGCAATAGACAGGGAATCTCCTTGTGTTTTGGATGTAGATTTAAACTATCTTTTTTAATGAGGAGAGAAAAAAAATAGGTGAAATGATCTGGAACTACAACACATTATTGCTGTTATGAACGATCATCTACTTCATCTAAAGTGAAATGAGATAAACAGATATAAAGGAAAAATACGGAAATACCAGTGACGGAGAGGGTGATGTTGTATATTTTGCAAGTCATCACTTGCACAATAGTGTGTGGCAGAACAAGAATGTGCTGTATGGTCTTCTTAGCTCCTTCAGGACCTGATAAACATACCACTTTGTATGCTTTTGGTTTCCTCTCTCTGAATTATACCAAAAGGCAGTGTATTCATCCACAGTTTATTTAAAAAGATGACAAATAGAAAGAGAATGAAAAGGTAATAAGTAAAATGGAGAACTGGACTGACCCATAAAGAAGGAACAGTCCATGCCTTCAATGTTTGGCTGCTGCTGTTTCTGAAAGTAGCAATAGCTCCCGTTTTTGCGTAACAAACTGAGCACACCACTATCCATATATGTATCAGAGTGGACTACAGGGAAATAGGCAATAGTAGCATTGATGGCAAAGTCTAGTTTTCAGCCCACTGCTTTTACAAATATATCCTGTTTATGGAAGACCAGCAGCCGCATCACATTAACAGAAAAAAAAAAATAAATTAAAGAGAAAAGCCCAATAAATAGTTTTATCTGACTGCCTTCATTTTTTTAACTACTAAAGCTTACTGTCTTGAGAAAATGTATCAAAAGCCTGTAACCTTATAATACCTCTTCCAACAGCACAATCCTGTTTACATCATTTGATTTTACACTTTTTTTTTTTTTTTAATGAAATGTGTTCTGTGAAAGATGATTGAGATTTCCAGCTGAGTCCTCCAAGAACATTTAAAACCTTGTACTTACAGACAACCTCACATATGCCACACCTTTGAGCATAAAGGACATGTTTTTTGAATCATGTTGTGTGAGCAGGCACCACTCTTGTTGCCTGAGCTGCAACCTTTTGAGCTGCAACCTTTTAATTGTCTTGGCCACCTGGCTTGTTTGGAGCTGTGGAGGTTGGGCAATCACATATGTCCAGGACCACTGCATGTGACTGGGGACAAAAAGCGGATGGCTTTGATAGACCTTTAACATAATAAAGGTCCTATTGAACCAGGACAATGGTCCATCTGGACCATGCAAATTTAGCTGTCAATATATGAAAAAAAAAAAAAAAAAGTATTTAAATGAAAAGGGAACCTCTGTTTAATTTCTGCTTAATAGCAATGGCTAGAAATATGTGATATCTAAGGTTTTACAAAATCAAGGCATGTAAAAGAAAACATTTGCAGAAAAAAAATATTTTTAGTACATAGCAATGAAAATGGACAGAATTTTGGTTTTATGTGTAATTTCTTATTTTATTTATTTATTTATTTATTTTTAACTTTAACATTTAAACTAATTGATCAAATGCATGTATATAGTTTAAGGACACAGAAAGGTAATTAACCATGTACATAAATGTTCAACATGAGTAGTAGAAGATACTATCATTTTACATTAACTCTGTTACTGCCACTGCTTTCAGAAGATGTATTCAAAAGTATTAAGAGCCATCACCTCCACAATTCTGTCACTAGAATACATCCACTTTGGAGTTTCTAACTCTTAAATGAATGATTCATCAATTGTTTCATTTTCTATTCGGTAGTTTTGAATAAAAAATCCTCAATAAAATGACTAATAAGAATAAATTTGACTTGGAAAGAAAGCTTCTAGGGTAAGATTATATCAATATAATTAGGAAAATATATCAAATAAAAGTACATTGAAACTATACTAATAACAGAGAAAAAGTTACATCAGCTGTAGAAGCAGAAAGAATACTATCAAAGTATATCTGTTTGATGTAACTAGTAACACAAAGCAGAGGAAATTATTAACACTTAAATGACAGAATGTTACTGGCAGACACCAGCTGAAGCCGTAGGGCACAGGAGAGCTAAGCGAGTAAATTACTGGAACAAAAGTCACAATATCCAGTTCTAACTTAAATGGCTTAAATGAGAGGAGGAGAGGAGTGTGTCCTAAACATAATATGCAAAAGTGTTTTTTGTTTGTTTGTTTGTTCGTTTTTTTTTTTTTTTTCTTTTTTTTTTACACTGTGGACTTAGTAACATAAAGTGTTAATATTGTCCAATGTATTTGCAATCATATTACCACAATTTTACATTAGGGAGCATAGGGACTTCTATCAACATGTACCCTTGACATACAATGCACTATTTCTAATCCTTCAGGTGTCATGTTTGCTCAATGTTCATGGCAGAAGCTGGCAAAAATCACCAAATAGTTCTGTCATGCTTTATTCATGGGTGAAAATTTAACAAAAATAGCTATAAATAAACCACTGAGTTTAACATGGTTCAGTGCTACCTTTTAACAACCACAGAGACAAAGACTTGTTAGATCACTGTTTTCTTCTTTGCGGCTGCATTTGGATGTGAATATGTCAAGCTGATGTGAGACTACAGTAAATTATTTCTCATATCTGTAATCTTAGCACATTTCTGTCTTCCCAGTGCCTAAACTAATGTCATAGGTGGACAGAAACTATGCTATAGCTAACTGTCCAATAAATCAATGAAAATCCATGCTGGCAGAAGAAAACCAAAAGGTGACAGGGAACAGCAGTACTTTGGACAGCAGCTCAGATCAGCATGAATCAACTGTGAAATTACACTGTAATCGTACAATATGAGTAAAGGCAAATCCCTTTACTTATAAATGAAATTAAAATAAATAAGTAAATAAATAAAATGAACTCATAGAATCATAGAATGGTTTGGGTTCAAAGGGACATTAAGGATCATGTAACTTTACCCCCCTGCCATACTCAGGGACACCTCCCACTAGACCAGGTTGCCCAAAGCCCCATCCAACCTGGCTTTGAACACTCCCAGCGATGGGCTGTCCACAGCTTCTCTGGGCAACCTGCTCCAGTGACTCAGCACCCTCCGAGTGAATAATTTCCTCCTTATATCTACTATAAACCTACCCTCTTTTACTTTAAAGTCATTCCCCCTTGTCCTAGCCCTACAGTGCCTGACAAGAGTCCCTCCCCTGCTTTCCTGCAGGCCCCCTTTAAGTACTGGAAAGTGCTCTAAGGTCTCCCTGGTGCCTTTTCTTCTCCAAAGTGATCAAACCCAACTCTCTCAGCCTGTCTTCATAAGTGAGGTGCTCCAGACCCTTATTCTCTTTGTGGTCCTCCTCTGGGCTCATTCTAACACTTCCATGTCCTTCTTGTTTTGGGAGCCCCAGAACTGAATGCAATACTCCAGGTGGGGTCTCACGAGGGCAAAGGAGAGGGGGGTGATAACCTAAATAATATTATTATTGTTGTATATTATTAGGGTTATGTTACTGGTATACCAGTAAATTAAGCTCTAAGTGCTAACCAGCCTTCCTTCAGGCTGAATTTTGTAGCAAGATCAAGAACTACAAAATTCAGCCTGAAGGAAGGCTGGTTTAACAAAGAATGTTAAAAACAATAAATAAATAAACATAGGCAATGGAAACTACATCTCAAACAATAAGTTGCAGTTCTCAGTGGAATAAAATTATATGGTCAGATATTCCTTAGACTGCCTGCAAAAGTGGAACCTATAAGAAGATATTTAATTGAGTTATATATGTATTAGTGCAAAAAAAAAAAAAAAAAAAAAAGTCCAAGGAAGAGGAATAAAATCCCACATATGGTTCTGAGAGGTAACAGAGTACCAGCATTCCCATGGCACAGCACAAACTGGAAAGGGAAGCAAGATTTCAAAACAAACAAAAAAAATTGTATATTCTTTATAAATAATAATATATACATAATAAATAAATAATATAAATAATAAATAAATAATAATACAAGAAAAAGTCTCAGCTGAAGACAAAATTTCTCTTCCAAATAGAAACAATCCTTCAGTATAATATGGCCTTATCTTTTGAATTGCAAGGTAACAAGAAGATGCAGTTTAGCTTGCAAGATATTGTGAGAAAATTAAATGTATGTAAAATTAATATTTAGTTTAAATGAAAATAAATTATTAAAATTATCGTTTTAATGATGATTGGATCATTATTTTTTTGTATTTTTTATGATAATTTCAAAAGCTTTGAAGACAAAACCTTAACTAACTTAGACTTCTACTTGTGTTTTCTGAAGTAAACTTAAAAAATAGAGCTGGAGTCTATTGATTATCTCCATGCAACAGAGAAAATTATCACACTATAGGTTTGTATGCTCAAGGATATGATGGCCAAAGCTTGAATATGCTGGTCAAAGCATATTCAAAAATATGCAAAAAAAAAAGCATATTTCAAAAAATATCGTAAAATTTGCTCAATATATAGCAATTTCAGTAGGATTTTAGTTCTTATATGTAGGTATTTATAGTGCAAATGATTTGTTTTGTCATGCGGAGTAATAATAATGATTGTTTAAGTGCTCAAGATCTCACCAGTCAGCAATGCAGCTGATGTGCTAAGTGTGCTAAGTTTTAAGAGTAATACTCACTGTGAAGACTTTCTCAGGCTGACCCCGAGCTCGCATGTTTGTGTCATGAATTTGCTTGAGTATCATCCAAGCTTCATCATGTTTTCCAACCTAAAAGTTGGATGAAAGTATTTAAACAAAACATATATTCAGATAGTTACTGAACAATTTTAAAACAGATGTAACGATCGTATACAGATGTCATGATGTATAATATTAAGTAAATAATTAAAATTATTTAGTAATTTTAACACCTTCTCCCCCTCCCCCCCCCCAAAAAAAAAAAATAAATAAAAGAAAAATTTTTGAAAGTTATACCTCCAACAAAAAACGTGGACTTTCTGGCATAAAGGTGAGGGCTACCACAGAAGAGACACAGGGCAGTGCACAGACGATCACAAATACTCGCCAACTGTGAAACTGATAAGCAGATCCCATGCTGAAACTCCATCCTATGAAAGAAGAAATTCAAGAAATGATATATTCCCACAAATATCAATGATTTCAGAAAGAGTCTTATGCTTTGAATTTCAGTCTCTTGCATATGAGTAGTCATTCTGGAAAATGTTTGTAGTATGCATCATGAAAGTATTTGTCTAGCTTCTTGGCAACACCTGTATAAAGGTAATTACATGAAACAAACATGGACACCACCATCGCACATAACACTAAACATAGGAATAAATAGTTTTGTTTGAATACTGGAAGAAGGGAGAATTTAAAGTCTCATAAATACTAAGAAGATCTACTTTATGGAATTTTACAACTCTGCAAATGCTGCATCAGTGTGTCTGTTAAATGGAAGACTAAAAAATCCATGAAAAAATCTATCATCTTTCACCAACACTGACAAAATCAAAATGTAAGTGGCTTCTTCAAGTCCTTCTCTTAGAATCTATTTTAAGTATTAATGAATACTGGGTATTGAATTCTAATATCAAATCATTAGAAATCAACAGGAAAGGAAGAAACAAAAATGTGAGAAAAGCATTCAGGCAACAATGCAGTCAAGTCTACAGCAGCATGCTTTTAGACTGCTAGTAGGAGAAAAACTAAAACAAGAATACCTCATAATCTCTATGCTCTTGGACCTTCTTTAGAAAAGCATCCTGTAACACAGCACTGTGTTACTGGCATATGATTTACATCTGACCTATTTATTTATTTATTTATTTATTTATTTATTTATTTTTGTCAAGATGTTTCTGAATTAGAGTTTGCATTCTATTAGTTGTGTTTATTGTTGAGGTCATTGTTTCCTTAATGTGTGGATGATTGGTATTTCAGAGTTTTGAAAGTTGTTTTTATTTGGATATTCACTGTGCTATTTCATAAAAATGAATATTGTAGGAATATTAATTAGTTATCTATTACATTACAAGATACAAGTAGAATTTCAAGGTTTGCAATTCTGTCCTTATCATTAGCTTTTTCTATAAGGAGTTAATTTCTGTACTCTTCATAACAGTGTCTTGTAATATAGTACAACATATAAGACATTTACAGTGCCTAATTTCTATTTTCATCTTGTTCCACGGTACTATACCATTCAACTCTGTTGAATGTAAATTGCCCTCAACCCTCATTGCATAACTGGAAAAAAAATATGTTAAAATGCAGGGTTGGTAGTTCAGCTTTTAAATAAAATATCTGACTGGGTGTTGTTATGATGAGACTATTGAAATTATAGAATTTTAAGAAAACAAACAAACAAAAAATCTTAAGAAAAAGTAAAATATGATTTGGGTAGTTATTTGGCCTTTCATTCTGGCTTCAATACAGCAAAATATTTCAAGCAACATTTTGAAGAAAATATCATTAAAAGCAGAGTAGTAGATAATAGTAACAATAATAATTTAAGTGGTTGTCAGAAGAAAATTAAAACCTGGCTAATGAAGATCCTGATGCTGGATTCATGTGAAATATTTCTTTGCTACCTGATTTTTCTGGATAAAATGCACATGAAATCAAATATTTCTACATGTCACTAAACAACTAATACGACATAGCACCAAACATCCTATTAAAAATTTCTTCAAATGAGGTATTAATCTTTTAAACACTCAGTACATTTTGGAATTTAAATATCTCAAGCCATGGATTATAAATAGATGTTATAAATACATACATACATACATACATTCATACATACGTATGCATTCTGCTATTAAAGTACTTATATGTTACAATATGAAAACTCATTATGTATTTTTGCCCTACATCAACAGCTCTGTGAAAATGAGTTGTAGAATTGGGAACCTCTTTTCTCATTTCCTTCATATTTTCTGTATTTCAGAAGTAATGTCAGCTTGCTTTATGGACCCATTTAGCCCTGAGATCTTTATCCCAGAGAGACAGGGGTAAAATTGGTGGCAGTATTGGGAATAATTTTTGAATGACGTGTTATTTTTTTATAAGGTTCCAGATAACTATACTTTCCCCCTTGGAAATTGCCTTCAGCAAAAAGATGTCTACAATTTTAAGCTAAATTTGATGTTAATTTTAATTCCAAAATAGAAATATGAATGAAAACTCAAGACTAAAAACAAAACAAAACCTGAAAAGGTGTAAAAGGGCATTTAAAAAGTACTGACTTACAAAAACTTCCAATCCTATAGAATTTCAATCCTATAGAATTGTGTAACTTAAATAGTACAGGCATACTTTTCATCCATAGTGGGAAAAGGAAGAAAATAAATTAGGAAAAAGGGTGAGATAATGAGGCCATTAGAAAATATAACTGTGTTTTGGGTATTGTGTACACATTGTATCATAATAATTAGAAATATACTCTTCATTATATATTTTAAAGTATAATACAAAACCACCTGATATAGAATTTTCAAAACTGTTTCCTTTTATTTTGGTTAACTTTCAGTCAGACCAATCAGAGAGCAGTTCCACCAGCTAATTTCACCAGAAATGAGATAAAGAAAACACGATTTCATCTTTTAGAACAAGACAGTCAGAATACTGGCAGCTCTTGTCATTTGAGACTGTCCCAAAAATAAATACAGGCATAACTATATTTACACAATCTGCCTTTTATCACTATGGCTTGTGTTTTGTGTGATTTAACTGCTCAAATATTACTTCTGTGTTAAAAGATTTTAAGCTGGCTTTATACCTGTTGTAAAACAACAGCAATATCTTGTGCTTTGTAGCCAGAAAAAATTATGGTAATAATTTATTTTAAAGTGTGATTTATTAATGTAAGTGAACCATACTACCCTCAATTAAAAGCAACAACTGCACTGTTCATCCTGTTGTCATCCTCACAACCTGCAAATATATTTTTTTGTTCCTCAAAATGTCCGAGAGCTTGTTAAGTGAAATGTTCACTATGGTTTCTGTTGCTCTTATTACATCTTTTAACACTGTATTAGCTGATGCAATTAATCTCACAATTTATTATGTTTGCTGAATTAATGATAACAGTGATTATGAGAATTACAAGAATTTGTAGAAAAAGCACCAGCTGTAACACAGCTTTCTTAAGCTTGCTTTCCTCTCTGTTCCACCACCCCATGATCAGCAAAACAAACATATATTTTAAATGCAGAGTAAGTTTAGATTTATTCTTATGTTTACCATCCCACTCTCCTAGATCATGAGCTAATCTAGAAAATGGAGACATTAGAGTAGTTCTGAATTTAGCTCTTAAAGTGGCTCTCATTCCCACTATTTGTAAGTCTTGAAACCAGATGGAAGTGTGTTCTTGGCTGTTTGCCTCTCCTTTCCCTGATTTATGACACAATAGCAAAGATGGAGGAACTCCACTCAGTACTCAGACGCATTCAGTGCACTGCACAGCAGCCCTTGAGCTCTGAGCCCAGAGCTCAGCTTCACCCTTGTTCCCTGGCTATGCTTTATTCCATAGGTATTAATTTTGAAATAGAACTCTTGCCTTTCATTTGATTAGAGTATTAATTTTGAAAACAGTGCCAAGCTCCGATGTTTTATGAATTGCTGAAACACTTGGCCCAAATGCATCTTGGGAACAATTCACTGTAGAGTGACATGAAATCTGCAATAATACAAAGCCACTGCAGCAGCCTTCTTGCTGAATATTCTCACTGTACTGATTACTTGAAGAGACCAAGCTAATCACAGACACGGCAATTACTGATTACAGAGCCACAGCAGCATGTAGCAGAGCAAAAGTAAAATGTGCCAAGATGCTACCTATATACAACCACCAATTTATGTGTTAAGTTTAATGTCAACAATATCTTCCTGCCAACAAAGAATTTCTTCTACTCCATTGTCATAATAAGTGAAAAGGATATTACGAATAGATTCTTGCTCCAAACTAAAGAAAGAACAACTCTGTAATAGACTTTCTGAATATACATAGAAGTAAACCTGTGCACATTAAGCTGAATTCTATCAACGTATGTTACCTAAGAAACAGCAGGTATTTTCAAGGCCACCTACCATTTACAGTGGTTAGGTGATGATTGAGTCCACCTTATGAGAGCAGACTAAGGGATATAGTTTGCTTAACTTTTCAAGATGAGAGCTGAAAGGGAACTTAGTTCTCTACGGGTCAATAAAGTGCAATGTAGGCAACGAAAAAAAAAAAAAAGGGGGGGGGGGGAGGAGGAGAGCAGAAGGGCAGATGCTTACAGTATCTGTAAAAATACTGACAGGCAAAGAGAAGTTTCCTAAATATGAGAAAAATAAAGTTGTGGAGCATCTTTCAAAGATACTTATACGGGCAAAGAAATCCTAAATTAATATAGGGATTTTATGTCATGGTTAGCTAAAGTCTGATCAGTCATAATACTAATTTTCATTAGTCAGAAGGTAGGAGTTAGAGAAATTTGATGACAATGACAGAAATCATCAAAAGCCAAGTTTGCATAAACTCTTGACTTTTGGTACAGAGGAGTAAAGCAAGAACATCCCTAAAATTAGGGCTAGAGGAGAAACATAGACAACGAATTTACAGGAATTCATATTCTACGTAGATTCTTCTGCAGAATCCTTTCTATGACTTTATAATATTATTTCTGTTCACTGATCACCTCTCAGTTCTATTGCCTCATTTTTTTATCTTTTGAATTTGAGACATTTCCAGTAAATGTGTGATTGATTTAGCATGCCACTTGGTGGCACTGCTACAGCACCTAGTACAATAATCACTTAAAAAATCTGCACAAATAGTTCTCTTATTAAATGTTTGCTTTTGTTGTTGTTGTTTGTTTATTTTGTTTTGGTTGCTGTTGTTTGTTTTTCTTTGTTGAGTATTTACAAATTCTAAGCCAAATCAAAATTATAAGGTGAACTAGAATTTTTTGCAGCTGGCAGAACTGAAATGCACTGTTACTGAATTTACATTTAGTATGTCCTGACATTACTAAGTTTAACTGCGAATGACGTCTAGGATTGAATCCATGTATCTTCGCGGTACTGATTGGAATAATGGTAAAACATCACCGAAACTGAAGAAAGCAAGTTCAGGTAAGTTATACACCTTAGGAATCTCAGTTAGACACTTTTAGGAACCTGGGTGAAATATATGGTTTCTAACAAAAACAGAAATAATTCTCTCAAAATTATTCTGTAAGTATATTGATGTGAAATTCTGGCAATATAAAATAGAACTCTTGCCTTTCATTTGATCAGATTATTAATATAACATGGGAAAGGCATATTTTTAGTCTGTATGGATAGATATTCTTTAAATCCACTGGCTCAGCAAATAATTTTGGCAGAAGAATTCTGAAAGTAAAGTAACTAAAGTGTGTCAGGCCATGATTGAGTTACCTTGACTGAGATGCATCTAGAAGACTGTTTAATTCTCATCCACATCTGCCTGGCTCTCCTGTCAATGCTATTAGTCCTTGAGAGCCATAAGGATCAACAGTTCAATGAAAAAAAGAAAGTAATGTTGTTAAACAAATGTATTTTATGACATATTAAACTTAGACTTGGACTGCTGTCACTTAAGACTGTGATTAAAAGGAAGAAGGCATTTTCTAAAGACACATTTCCACAGAGGATGAGACTGTCAAGCAATGACATTCTTCACTTGCCTGTGCTAGCATCTGAAAACCTGAGATTATCAGGCCTCCAATCTCTCTGGTAACATTATCTGCCATTTAGACAAGCCCCAGGTCAGCTACAAGCAGTGCTGACCTCACCTAGAAAATCATCTGCTGTCCAATAACAAAAGACACAAGTTCTCTATCCACTGTATGGTACTGTAGGCCTCTACAGAATTATAGAAATCACAGAATAGCTTGGGTGAAAAAGACCTTAAATATCATCTAATGCCAACACCTTGCCATGGGTGTGGACACCTCCCACTAGATCAAGTTGCTCAAAGTCCCATCCAACGTGGGGCTTGAACACTTCCAGGGATGGGGCACCCACAGCTTCTTTGGGAAACCTGCTCCCATGCCTCACCATGGTAAAGAATTTCCTTCTTATATCTACTCTAAACCTACTCTCTTTTAGTTTAGTCATTTCTCTTTGCCTTATCCCTACAATCCTGGACAAAGAGTCTCTCCCCAGCTTTTCTGTAGGTACCCTACATATGTCAGTCTTTCACTTATATACGTGTGTGTGTGCAGAACATGGACCTATGAATGGACTAATTTTCTGTTTCTCTGCTATGGAAATGATAGCATACCTGATGCAATAAACATTTAAACACTTGAAAACAAAACACAAACAAAAACACTTTTTAGTCAGAATATCTAACAAGGGGGGAGGGAGGGGAGAGCAAGGGTGGTGGTGGTGGAGATGGACAAGGATCCAAAGGAAGCACTGCACATGTGGATTGCAACGGTCTGTCTGAAATCTAAATTTCCCTTGTCCCAAGTGGATCAAGGTGCTGTGACTCACAGGAAAAAATAAAGACAAGAAATTCATCTCTGAAAAGGGAATTAGTTTTGCCTCTTCTGTACTTAATAAGTGAGAAAAGTAGGAAAACAATAGGATTCCTGTGCACTTTTCAGAGATGGACAAATTAACCTTTTCCTCATATAAAGCAGTGCTGCAACAAATAGATTTTAATGGTTATCTGTACAAAACAAAAAAAAAAATTGTTGAAGAGAGGGAAAAAAATATCTTGAGTAACTGTACTTTACCGGGAATGTTCTGGATTTAATGGCAGCTGTAAGAGTCAACTGATAGCAAAACAGCTGACATGAGATGAAGATTTCTGACCTTCTTACATTATTTTATACAGAAACATACAACTTTTTTTACTCACTTCAGTTAATCTCGAACACTCCACTGTTCCTAACATCATCCAATTACATGACAAATTATTGGCAATCTGTAGAGTTTTATTGTGCTTTTGTATGTCTATTTATATGCTTCAACATTGTCCTATATAAAACAGAAACAGTAGCATTTACACAGGTTAAATACTAACTCAGTGCTGGAAACTCTCAGGAAAACTGAAGAAGCACAAAAACGAGACGAAAAATATCAGAGCCAAAATATACTTAGGTTGGTAGAAGACTGTACTGTCCAAATTCAGAAAGAAAGACATGGCTATGGGATGCAGGGCCTTTATCCCATGTAGGATCTACCCAAGGGTACTGAAGGAGCTGGCAGAACTGCTCAGCAAGCCACTTGCAATAATTTATCAGTACTCCTGGGTCTCTAGTGAATGTGGTGCTCATCTATAAGAAGGGCAGGAAAGATCTGGGGAATTCCAGGCCTGTCAGTCTGACAGTCAATGCCAGGAAATGTCATGGAGCAGATAATCTTGGGTACTATCACATGGCACATACAAGACAACCAAGTGACCAGGCCCAGTCAGAGTAGGTTTCTGAAAGGTAGGTCCTGCCTGACTAACAGAGTCTTCTTCTATGAAAGTGTGTCCCACTTATTGGTTGAGGAAAAGGCTATGGGTGTTGTTTACTGGGACTTTAGCAAGGCATTTGGTGCTGTTTCACACAGCATTCTCCTGGAGAAACTGATTGCTTCTAGCTTGGACAGGTGTATGACTCTCTCATTAAAAATCTGGATGGATGGCCAGGACCAAAGGAACATTATCAATGGAATTAAATGTCACTGGTCACAAGTGGTATTCTCCAAAGCTCGGTATTGGCACTAGTTTTATTTAACATATTTATCAATGATCTTGATGAAAGAATTGAGTTAGCCCTCAGTAAGTATGCAGATGACACTGAGTTGCATGGAAATGTTAGCTTACTTGAAGGTAGAAGATTGTGCAGAAGGACTGAATAACCTAGGTCAATGGGCAATGTACAGTAGTATGATATTTCACAGGGCATAAATGCCAGGTACTAAATTTGGGTCGTAAAAATCCAAAGGAATGATATATGCTTGGGGAGGACTGGCTGGAAAGTTGTCTGGCAGAAAAAGACCTCATAGTGTTGGTCAACAGCCATCTGAACATGAGCCAGCTGTGTGCCCAGGGGACCAGGAAGGTCTATGGCATCTTAGCCTACATCAGAAATTGTGTGGCCAATAAGAACAGGAAAGTGATCCTCCCTCTGTACTCAGCTCTGGTGAGGCCACACCTTGAGCACTCGGTTCATCTGGGGCCCCTCACCACAGGGAAGACATCACATTGCTGGAATGCATTCAGAGAATAGCAATGAAAATGGTGAAGGGACTAGAAAAGAAGAGTTAATGAGGAGTTGCTGAGGGAACTGTGGCTGTTTAGCCTGAAGTAAAGGAGGCTGAGGGGAGACCTCAGTGCTGTCTACAACTACCTGATAGGAGGTTGCAGCAAGGAGGGTGTTGGTCCCTTTTCTCAAGTGAGAAGTGATAGGATAAGGAAATGGACTTGCATTACACCAGGTGATGTTTAGATTAGATGTTAGGAAGAATTTCTTCATGCAAAGGCATTGAAACAGGCTTCCCAGGGAAGTGATGGTGTTACCATCCACAGAGGTATTTAAAAGACTTGTGCACTTAAGGACATAGTTTATTGGTGAACTTTGTAGCGTTAGGTGATGGTTGGACTTGATGATCTTCTGAGTCTTTTCCAACTTAAATGACTCTATGATTCTATGATTTTATGGCAAGAAGAAAGAGAAATATAAACATTAAATTTGCACAAAACAGCCCACACTGTTTCTTGATATATTTGCACTTCTTTCAAAAGGGGTTTAGGGTTGTTTTATGTTATCTGTTTGGTCCCAGAAAGTTTCTCAGCTAAAGTGAGATCATCACACAGAGCTTTTCTAGATAGATAACTTAATTTAAGTTACTCATCTCATCCCATCCATCAAGACGATACTTCAGGAAAAGGAAAAAAGGATACCTCAGCTAAGCAGTGGAGAGAACCTTGAAGTTCCCTACTTCTGTTTGTTCATCTTTGGTTGCTTAGAATTTTCTCTTTCCATATTACAGAGAAATAATGGAAATACACTTTCCAAAGTTGCACTGCAGTAAATTTCTCCACCTGGCCACCATCATGCAAGACTCTGTTTTGCATCTTAACAAGTGTGAATACAAACCACCTTATAGGGCTAGAATTTATTCAATCTCAAAGCATTTCTATACAGAAGTGAAGTGGTTAGACTTTGGTCACCACTAATACTGTTGGCTCTGTCCTGAGTCATCCTACCAGACTTTGGATGCTTAAGCATTCAAGGCCACTTAGCATGGGGTTTTGAGCAACCTGGTCTAGTGGGAGGTGTCCCTGCCCATGGCAGTGGGGTTGGAATTATTTAACTATTAAATATTTAAAGTCCCTTCCAACCCAACCCACTCAATGATTCTGTTATCAGGAATCAAGCTTGAATAATTTCTGTTAAGTCTTCATTCTGAAAGCAAATATCATTATGGTCCTTGGAAAGAGCATATGTACTCACTGATTACAGTCTGTGGATAATAAAACTAGTTTTTCAAAATATTCTAGGGGAACCTGTAATTTTCTGCTTAGATCGTAAATCAGATGTTTCTAAAACTTTCAAATCACTAGTAATTCTCTTAAAACCTGTTAATTGCATGTTTCTGAAATTTAAAATGAGAAATACTATTTTTCTCTTGAAATCATTAAGTAAGTAAGTATGCATTTTCCAGGTTATAATGTGCGTGTGCATCCCTTATGTGCACTTATTTCCCCTATTCAGAGAAAAGTGCTTGAAAATACTAGAAATTAATGTAGATCGACACAGGTCAAATTTTGCTCACAGTTCAGATACAAAGCATGAAAAGAGCTGTGATGCATAATCAAAAGGACAAGTATTGAATTTTCCTATACATTCCTGTAAATTATTGTTTTTATCAGATTTCTGTATTTAAATTGGCTTTGGATAATGTCCTTTCAATTTAAGCTTTTATGTAGAGCTACATCTACTTAAAAATAGAGATAGTAGCATTCATGTGGTACTCTCTTCAGTCACGTGGAAACCAATCCTTGCTATGACTGCTTTAATCTAAGATTCTTCCATACGTAGTGTTGGGATTTGCAATCCTCCCAATGTTCTATTAGTACTATGACTCCATAGTACTCTGGAGAATAGAAATAAAGAAAAGAAAAGAAAAAGAAAACAAAAACAAAACAACAACAGAAGAACAAAACAAAACAAGACAAAAAATAAAACAAAAAATATAGCTGGGATGCAGTAGATGAGTGGTTTGCAACCTTCATGAATTTTTCAAATGGATGTGCAGAGTTCTATATATAACTATGTTTATTTGTCTTAATTTTATGTATTTGTCTTAACTATTTTAACAGGCATATCACCTAGAAGCTGTCTATGAACTGCCTGTTACTGAAAAGCACAGCTATAGCTGATAGCATGTAGAAAGAAAACTAAATCAAAGAATGATCTAAGAATTTTCTTAGCTTAACAACCAGATAAACAGAGAATACAAAAATTGAAGTATATTTTTCTAATATGAGTAAGATCTAGTCAACGGTTATGCTGCATTTACCTTATGGTTCAAATCAGAATGGAGGCTGAATAACTGGAAAGATGATGCTCTAATTAGGCAGATGTTAAACAAAACAAAACAAAGCAGACAAAACAGAATGGACCACCAAGGGTTAATATTGTGCTGATACCACCAAAAATCTCATTACAAGCACTGTGGCACATAATTGATCTGGCTATTTGGCTGACTGAGTCTGTGACCCCAGAGATTTATATACTCACGTTGTTCTGTGAAGTCCTTGCTTGAGTGTGGCTCTGTGCAGCTGCTCACTTTACAACCCGCTATGTGTATTTGAGTGTGGCTCTGTGCAGGCACTTTACAACCCACAGAACAGACAAAGAGGTAAAATCTGCTACACATGTCTCTGAAAACAGCCTGGGCAACTTCAATATTGAATCTCTCTTATAGCTTACAATCTTGTCTTTCTAAGAAGAAAAGGCCATATCAGGCTTTCCAGAGACCACAGATCAAGCAGATTCAACTAATGTTAAAAAGAAAAGGGGGTCAGCACATTTAAAAGAAGCTGCTGTCAGAGCTTAAAAATACGGTGTTCATTATACATTCTGAGACTATTCAATCAAATGGCAATGGAAAGTGTTTCAAATTTTGTTTGTATGACCTCATTTTTGATTTCTTGTTAAGATACCTCTCTGTAATCTTCAGCACATACTTAGATTTTTCCACTATTTTATTTTGCTACACCTAATAATAATTGATAAATTTATTGCATAAGAGGTTTGAAACATCTGTTTGGCCAGTGCTAGTAAGTATTGTAAAATCAAATCAACAGAAGATATGGTTTTATAAGTTGACAATGTAAAATTGTTAAATGCCTTGTGAAGTCGTCATTAAGAACTGAGTCTGAGATTTTTGCCTGTGACAGACAATGTAGCTGAATGGTGACTTTTTGACCAATATGACCAATGGTGGCCAATATGCAAAACAGTTCTAATAATCTCTACATGTTTTTGCATAGTGCCAGTCAATAGCTCTAAGCTCAAAAAAATGTGGTGAAACATTATGGTTTTAAATATGCCTTTGGTTGGTGTGTGCAATCACTGAGAAAAATATTATTCAAAACTTGGCGTTACTTTACTGTGGAGTTGTAAAAACTGTCATTAAGTTAAACATTATATTTAGTTTGAGAAGTTGTTGCAGACACTGTTAACAGCAGCTGTTAAATGTGGACGCTAATTTAAAATGTAAGTGCTCCAGTCCTGGTCTGGGACTTCCAGTGATTTATGTGCATCAGGACTAAGGATATTTAAACAATGGGCTCATGGTGAGCAAGAAAAGAGAAGCAATTAATCAAAAAAGACAATCAGAAAAAAAAAAAAAAAAAAAAAAAAAAAAAGACTATAAAAGACTGCAGTTTATGAAAAGACAATGGGTCTTATTTATCTAGTCTAACTTTTACAGACAAAGCAATCATTGAAATGCTGGAACATTTTCTGAAGAGGGGAAGGATCATTTACCAGTGACATGCATTACACCTCTTGTATTCTGCTGCAGTGTAACAACACAGCATCCACACAATTCAAAAAACTCTTTCAAAATATAACCCTACTATATTCTGTTTGCCTATGAAGTTTTGGCAAGAAAAATCTTTGTTTTTCAAGGGCACTTCAGTGCTGTGATTGTAGTCATTCACATTTCCTATTTTTCTATTTAATGTATGTATTATTACCTTTTATTTTTTTAATTACAAACAAATAAAAAAGGAACAATGTCTTATTACTAAAAGAGAGGAAGCTTATGTCATCTAATAATGTGATCCCATGTGCATTTTCAGAATTTTCTTCTAATCTGACAGCAACCAATTAAACAGCTGATAACTGACTACATGGAGTCTTTCTGTACCTACTATGAACAATGTAAGACCTACATTCAAACTTTGATCTGATGATCTGATACTTCTACACAAATATTATTTGCCCTCATAAATTAAATAGTAATGATGTCCAATTATAGTCTAGCCCAGATGTCCAAAGTCAAGAGGAGATTTTTGCCTATGGAGCCAGCTGAAATATTTAAAATATGGTTATCAACAGAATCAAGCAAAATATAATATATTAAAAATCAGAGCATTGTATTGCATTTTTTTTGTTTGTTTTATAAAACTCTATGACTTCCTTACAAAGTCTAGAATTCTCAGAGATCATGAAAAAGTCAGATGTTTTCAGATTATGTCAGACTGAAATGCACAAGATTCCTCTCTGCCTGACAGGGTGAGGGTGGAATTTAACAGCCTTACTTTGATATCTTTAGCTGTGATTCCTGTCTTTTTTCTTATATGGTACTACTACCTTACAAAAGAGCTGGATGGTGGAGAAAACATTTAATTCCCCAAAACAAGTAGGTCTTGTACTCTAGAAAGGGAACAAGGTAATACAGACTCAAAAAACAAGAGAGGAATCAAGGGAGGTAAAAATCTTCTCACCTCAGTCAGTACCAATGCTGAGGAGTTGAGGTAGTGAGCTGACAGTCCTCACTACCAAATCTTGCTGTTTCTCTTTGATAATTTTGTAGTATTTTCTGATGGCATACTTGGAAAACATAAAAATACATGTTTGTTAGGACTCCCACAAATGCTATACAGGAAACAGAGAAGGTTTTTTTCCCTTATTTTTGTATGGATCCCTACCATAAAAATATGAGCAGAAAGAATAGAATTAGATGCTCTATTCAGGTTTTCATATATTTATATATTCACAAATGTTCCTTGATGGCATTATTTTCAGTGAAGTAGTTGTGATTTCCAAAAACAGTATTTAGTATTTTTCTTTGAGAAGACGTATAAACATAATTCCCGAAAATGAATTGAAATGCCTTTCTGCAGTTGATTATATTATTAATAAATGAAACTTCACTGTAAATTGAAAAATGATCTTCCAGTTGCATATAAAACCCACAGACAGAATATATTATTGAAGAGAAAAGAAACTGTTGCTAAAAGGACAATCACTAACCTAGTCAGAGCAAACAGTTCTCTGAGCCAGACGAATAATAAGGAAGTATGGTGAACAAATTTGTACTGCTGTATTGTGTTAAAGACAAAATGAATATATTTAGGAACCTGAATAATCATAGAGCAAGACCAACAATCACTTCTTTTGCCCATTTGTACAAATTATGTGAATTTTTCTTCTGTTGTAGACTGATATGTTATGCATCCAATTTGCAGAAAGAACAATGAAAGCTGTTTGTCTTTATCATATAAAAAATAAATAAATTGAACAATAGAAATCTTATCAGAGCTAGCACCTCATTAATTTCGCAAAAGGAAAAGCAAGGATTACGTCTAATACGATAGACATTTCTATACTACTGTAGTTACTGGTCAGACTTTTAGGGCAGTTTCATTAATTTCAAGTCATCTTTCTTAATTTGTAATCAAGGCCAATTCATTGTATGAAATAAGTTTTAGCAAAATCTAGGCTGAGAAGATGCTGTTGTTTTATTTTCTTAAGAATGACTGACTGTAATTATGGCTTCTTTGGAAAATGATTTTTATGGCATAGATAGTGATGTTAACGGATGAGGTTTGTTCATCTGTCTGCTAGTTCTTCCAGGAAAAATGTTTAAAGCCATTAACCTACTTTCTTTAAATTTGACAGGAAGAAATAGCCTCAAAAATTACTGCATTCCCCAATGCTGCATGAAATATGCTGCCAGGCAGTAAGGACAGACCCTGTCAGTGCAGGGAGAAAAAGGCTCAAGTCAGTGGTCCACACACACTGAATGCTATGACTGCACTGTTGCCACACCACCAGCTCTGGCACTAACACAAGTCTGACCTGAGCCCAAAGGTGCTACCTCCTTCCTAAGGGCAGCTAAGCCGAAGAGGTGAACACAGAGGTGAACATGGTGAGTGCATGGAAAGTTGCAACTCTATTCAGCACTGGTGAGGCCACACCTGGAGTTCTGTGTCCAGTTCTGCCTTCCCCCTCTCCACCCTCCCCCCTCCCCCCCCCAACTCCCCAGTACAATATGGCCATACTGGAAAGAGTCAGTCCAATATAAGGCAACGAAGATGCTGAAGGGACTTGAACACCTACCCGATAAGGAAAGGCTGAGAGAGATGGGATTGTTCAGCCTGGAGAAGAGGAGGCTTGGGGGGGATCTTATCTACATCTATAAATATCTGAAGGGACAGTGAAAGAGGATAGAACCAGGCTCTTTTCAGTAGTGCCCAGTGCCCAGGTACAAACTGGAACTCAAGAAGTTCTGTCCTGAACACTGATGAAGTACTTGTGCAGATGACTGAGTGCAGGAACAGGCTGCCCAGAGAGGTTGTGGAGCATCTCCTTAGACATCTTTAAAAACCATCTGAACATAGTCACGGGCAGCATGCTCTGAGTGTCCCTGCTTGAACAGGGCGTTCAACCAGATGATCCCCAGAGGTTCTTTCCAGCCTAACACATTCTGTGATTCTGTGATATCTCTTGTAAAGGATATAGGGGAGGAGTGGAGAGAAAGGAGCTAGCCAATTTAACTGAAACATGGGCAGAAACCACTAGGAAACTAGGCTTTGTTACTTTCCAGCTCACAAAACATCTTGTTAGTTTTCTTACTGAACCTCCAGATAAACAAATTTTCTCTTTCACAGACAACCTAAACAGCCCAGCAAAAGGTTATATTTGAAGCTCACTAATGAGAATCCTTAGTGCTCATTAAGTAGATGTGCTAAAAGCTACTTAAGCTTCTAACACGTGTGAATGTAAACATTTAAATGACCATATCAAACCCTGCATTAGGGCACAGAAAATAGCAAACTGATAAACAAAGTGATTTGTTTTGCTTTCCTAGCTGGATTTGCATAAGCAGCTGTTCCAAATTCTGCTGTGTTCTGCCATTCTTGTTGCTTTTAGAGATTAAGATTTTTTTTCAGTATATGCATTTAGTATAATCTAATTTCATAGGATTTTTTCAAACAGAGAGCTATTCATAAGTAGGAGTTGATAAATCAAGTTAACATTAAAACTGCCTTGTACCCACTTTAATTAACTTCGATTTTAAAAGTATAGATATAGTTTCAGCCTGCAGGATACAAAATTAATGGAAAAGCACTAAGTATGGGGGAAGTACAGCACATTGGGGATCATTTTGACTCTAGTGGAATACTAAGCAGATCAACAGATGTTGCATTATATACTACATGCCTTTATGTCTGATTTATTCCATTTGTGCAGCATTACAGTCTCATAGCAAATGCAGATTCAAAATTAGCAAAGCTCCAGCATCTTTTAAAACTCAGAAGTGTTTTCCACTGGCTAATGTGGAAATAGATTCACAGATTCTTAAGACAGAATTTGTATCACAAAGTCAGTTGTATGAAGAAGGTAAAATTGAAGAGACGCTCTTTGTTTTAAAATTTGGATTTTTCTTCTGAGTTAAAAAAACAAACAAACAAACAAAAATGCTTATATATTGATTTAAAATTCTGCAGATGCATTATTGCATTCACAGGCTTTCTACTACTGAGAAAAGACACAGGAACCTATTCCCCAAGCCATCTTCTTTGGCATCTCTTTGTTTTGGACTACTAATAAAAGTCAGAGATCTTCTGCAGAGAAGAGATCCTATGCAAAGAACAGAAACTACTGCATAACAGAGAAAGGAGTCTTGGTATCAGCTTTTTCCAGAACAGCTGCTGCTATGGCTTGGTTTTGTTCCGACCTATCATGAAAAGGTAGAGTAAGAGGGAAAGGTTTGAGAAGATTATTTTTTTTTCTTTTAACTAAGTGTCCAGAATTTTTAATATAGAAAAAGATGGACTTTTTCACTTATTTTTGAGTCAGTGCGGGTTTATTCAAGATTTATTCAGCAGAAAAAACCTCTTTCTCTCTTGGAGCCGCCAGTTAAAAAATTTGGCAAACAGGCAGTTCCCTACTTGTGTTGGAATGTCAAATGTTGCTCTTTTATTAGTAAGTAAATAAATAAAAAATCTATTTTATTGCATTTAATTTCTGAGGTTCTTTCCTTTTTTTTCTTTTTTCGTTGTTTTCTTCATTTTCCTTCTTCCATACCCTCTGGATCAACAGTATCCATTTAATTGTTCTATGAAAACAGGGGTGGATGGTACCTTGAGGGGGATATTTAGAGTATCCATTTACGCCAGATTAGAACAAATGATGGCCCCTACAATATTGTCAGAATACATTTCACTGATACTTTCTTAAAGTCTTTTCTTAAACACTTAGAGTGACTGAGATTTTAATATTCCACAGGAGTTTCAGTCAGATGCTTTACTAATAGACAACTAGAAAGCTGGTTTTGTTTTTTATACTACCTCTCCTTTAAAGAAATTTCAGCTCATTACTTTTTGTCTTATCACCTATGAGTCATTCATTCCTTTTTCCCTTTGCAGCTAATCATGTTTTCTCCTATTTGCCTTCTGCAAGATTAGAGAAGACATCACTGGTACACCTCTTGCATGTCTAAATCAGCTATGACATCCTATTTCAGCACGTTCCAGCTTTGAACAAACATAACTATTTTTCCTATTTCCAGTTCACATTAATCAGATGTTGATCTACAATGGACTACAGTAAATCATCTCTGTAGATGTGACTACAGAGTATATTTTTCTCCCTAGATGTTTTGGCTGCAGTCACTGCAGTAATGCAGCAATATGAAATCAGTCAAGCGTGGCTCATTTTGTTATAAATCATGCAAGTACATTCTATTTTTTGATTGGACAGGTGCACTGCATCAGAGATGGTCAAGTTCCCCTTTGCAGACTACAACAGAGGAAAGGTGAAAGAAGGAACTTCCTCCTTTATTGGAAGATCCTTTGTTGAAGACAAAACCATGATTTTATAATACATTTACAATGTTCTCTGCAACTTGCTCCTGATAAAATGCTGGGAGCTGAAGAAAACACTGATGAAACAGGTATGAGAGAAACCAAGCTGTTTCTCTAATGTTCAGACCCACATCTAATGCATATTTTGGAATTCAGAAATGCTACAATAAATATCTGAAAAGCAGCAATATCTATAAAGTAAGAGCCACTTATTTACAGCACAATCATCAGCTTTGACACATTGAAGTTTATAGATTTCAACAGACAAAGTTGTTTTACAGGTATAAATCTCAATGTGGCGAATAGTTGTTTTTTTTTTCTTGCTTTTTTTTTTTTTTTTTTTTTTTTGTGTGTGTGTGCGTGTGTGTACAGACAAGTAACAATGAAGTTAAACTTTAATTTTTTCAAAGTAGTCAATAATTTGCTGTACTCATCCAGGTATACTCCCAAATACTTAATTAGAAATGAACCCAAAGAATACCCAAATTCATGGGTTATTTTTGAAGAAAAAAGAAAATGTTGCCCATACAAGTTACCTAGCAAAAAAGGTGGCTTGGTAAGCTCCCCCCAGCATTTCCATTCCCTTGGAAATAAATGCTGAAAAGAAGGAACATCTCTGTTTTTTCTTATATTATCTAAAGTACATACCATATAACATTTCAATACTGGATAACGATCTTGGAATTCACCTTGGAATAAATATTACAACAGAAGAGTTTCAACTTATTCATCAGTGACTTGGATGAAGGGACAGAGTGCAACCTCAGCAAGTTTGCTGACGATACAAAGCTTGGCATATTGGCTGAGACACCAGAGGCCTGTGCGGCCATTCAGTGGGATCTGGACAGGCTGGAGAGCTGGGCAGAGAAGAACCTCATGAGGTTCAATGAGGGCCAGTGCAGGGTCCTGCACCTAGGGAAGAATAACTCCAAGCACCAGTAGAGGCTGGGGGCTGACCTTCTGAGCAGCTCTGTAGAGAGGGACCTGGGAGACATGGTGGACAGCAGGCTGACCATGAGCCAGCACTGTGCCCTTGTAGCCAAGAAGGCCAATGGAATCCTAGCTTGCATCAGAAGTGTGGAGAGCAGGTCAAGAGAGGTGATTCTCCTTCTCTAATTAGCTCTGGTGATGCCACACCTGGAAAACTCTGTGCAGTTGTGGGCTTACCAGTACAAGAGGGATGTAGAGCTTCTAGAGAGGGTCCAGCATAGAGCCATGAAGATGACTAAGGGATTGGAGAATCTGTCTTTTAAGGAGAGACCAAGCAAGCCAGGACTGTTTAGCCTAGAGAAGAAGAGATTGATGAGAGGGGATCTTATCAATCTCTATAAATAAGTGAGGGGACAATGTAAAGAGGATGTGGCCAAACGCTTCTCAGTGGTCATTAGTGATATAGGACAAGGGGTAATAGGTATAATTTGAACCACATGCACTGACATTTGTCTTCTCTTAAAGCGAGGAGTCCAGCAGGCTAGACTGAAATCTCTGCACATCCATTATTGCAGTTGCCACTTCTCAGAAGGATCCAGATCTGTTCATCAGAAGTGCAAGAAGCTGCATGGTCACTAAGATCTTTTTGTTTTTATTGCTATTCAAGCATTTGCATGCCCTATAATTCCACAGGGGCTATATAACACTGGAACTGTTTTTTTATCCCAATAACACTGCTTCCATATGTCACTGACTAACCCTCAATCCCCTAGAAAGATTGAAGAAGGGAGTCAAAAGATTTTCTTTCTTCATTGCCAATGAATAATTTTAGTCCATCATATCCTCAGTTTAGTTTTATGCTGGCAGGTTGATTCTTCCATTACCACTGCCTGGTGCTGTGCATGCTGTGAGCTGCACATTGAGACTTTAGATCATCCACATTGTAGTAGCATCCAGCTCTGCCTACCTTCTAGTCTGTTTTATTACAATATTGTTCACAACAGCTTCATACATAAGGGGTGTTTATTGTAGTTTTAAGTGTGTGCTCACCATTTTTAACTCCACCTGGATGACAGAAGAACAAAGCAAGTACGACAGTAGAAAATATTATAGAAGTTACTGTAATACACCTATCAAAAAGATGATAAAATATCTTTTCAATTGTCAGTGATGTTAATCTCCTCAGGTGAGGAGATCTGCTTCACCTCCACAATCTTTGCTATGAACAAAGATATTTTTCAGACCACTTCACAAGCCATTGACTCAAAACAAAATAGATTTGTCCAGTATAGTAACAATTACATTCAACTTGAAATAAATACTATTTATGGACTCCCGTGCCCATGCAAAGACTTTTCAGTATCAGTACAGCTATGAATGTTCAACAGGTCTCCAGCCGTGAGACAGTAGATGCTAGAATTTTATTACACTTAACTTTTGAGACTTAACTTTTTTCCTATCTAAACTAAATCCCAGTTCCTGCCATTTAAACTAATTTAAATATATTGACAAAAGAAAAGTAAAAGGCAAAGATCTTCAGAGTAAAGTAGGAGCAAATGTATTTTATAATATAGGAAAAGAAAACTTTTTTTTTCAGTATGAGAGATAATTAAGTATTTTATGTATAGAAGTTACAGTTAAACTTCTGAATTCAATGTTCTACAAGTCTTAGGTTTGAGTCCCTAATTTGAAGACTTCTGTGTATGCATTTTTTAGATCTATGTTACTGTAAAACAGTGATTCTCTACAAATTAAATATATATCTTTATATAATTTATATATATAAATTGCTATGCTTATATAATTTATATTTATTGTATATTTTTAATATGCTTGATTATATATATCAAGTATTCTGCAAAAATTTGCTTTCTGAATTTAATAAAAATCTAGTGAATGGAGTAGAGATACTTATTCTCTTTCATTCACAGGACAGGTTATCCGTTCTTTGCAGATGCAATGGAAATATTTGCTGAACACTTTATTTTTTTTTCCTGCTTACACCTAAGGAGAAACATTACAATTAGAAAAGAAATCTTACATTCTGAACTTAAATTCTTATTTCTTAGATTTCTTGTTTCACTTCTTTCTCCTCCAAATTTGTGTTTCCAGAATGGTGCTAAATACCTTTCTTACAAACACAAGTGGCTGATCCTTGTTAAGTAAAAAAAAATAAAAATAAAAATAAAAATAAAAAATTCTACTTATGAAAAATGAATGGTCAGATGTTAGGTATTTAGACACTGATCTAAATAAAATGTATAATTGTAGTGGGTTTACGTGGCAAGGTTTTGGTAGCAGGGAGCCATAGGGGTGGTTTCTGTGAGAAAGATCTAGAAGCTGCCCCATGTTTGGGAAGGGCCCCATTGTTTTCCAGATCCGAGCCAATAAGCGATGTTGTTTTGCGCCTCTGTGAGAGCATATTTAAGACAGGGAAAAAACGCTGCGCCACACAGCAGCCGGGAGAGTCAAGGGAGTGGGAGAACAGCCTTGCACCAAGGTCAGTGTAGAAGGAGGGGGAGAGGTGCTCCAGGCGCCGGAGCAGAAGTCCCCTGCGGCCTGTGGTGAGGACCATGGTGAAGCAGGATGTCCCCCTGCAGCCCATGGAGTACCACGGTGGAGCAGGGTTCCACGCTGCAGCCCGTGGAGGAGACCACGGTGGAGCAGGTGGCCCTGCACCGACGGAGGCTGCCGCCTGTGGAAGACCCCTGCCGGAGCAGATTCCGGGCCGGACCTGTAGCCCGTGGAGAGGAGCCCACGCAGGAGCAGGTGATCTGGCAGGAGCTGCTGCCCGTAGGGGAGCCAGGTTGGAGCAGTTTTCTCCTGAGGGATGGACCCCGTGGTACGGACCCATATCTGGAGCAGTTCTGGAAGAGCTGCTGCCTGTGGGAAGCCCACGCCGGATCAGTTCATCAAGGACTGCATCCCGTGGGTGGGACCCCACAGCACAGGGGACGAGAGTGACCGAGAAGGAGCGGCAGAGAAGAAGTGCTGTAGACTGACCATAACCCCCATTCCCCGTTCCCCTGCGCCGCTCGGGGGGAGGAGGTGGAAGAGGGTGGATGGGGGGGGAAGGTGCTTTTGGTTTTTTTTCCTTTGTTTTCTCACTTCTCTCGCTTGTTAGTTGTAGGCAATAAATCTTACTATCTCCTTATGCCGAGTCTGTTTTGCCCGTTACAATAATTATTGCGTGATTTTCTCGTCCTTATCTCAATCCTTGAGCCCTTTTCACATATTTTCTCCCCATTCCTCTTTGAAGAGGGGGAGTGAGAGAGCGGCTGTGGTGGAGCTCGGCTGCCCACTCGAGCGGAACCACGACAATAATCTAAAGAATTATATCTGAGTTTTTGCACTGAGTGTTAGAAAGTTGTTTCCTATTTTCTTGATTCTGTATTATTAATAGAGTAATTTCATAGACTTTTAGTGGATAATTTACACTAATTTAATTGGAATTTGAATGATATCTCTCTCAGATCATACATGAAAACTGCTTGATATTGTTGTCTCCCCTCTCCCCAGTAAACACCAGAAGTGAGGGGCTAGCATGTGAGAAAACATATCCTGAACTCATCCCAAATACATAGAAAGACAATTTAGAAAGACAACTGTAAAGAGAGTTTTTGGGGCTAAGGATTTATGAAAGTAATTAGACCCATGTTGGTATTGCGCCCTTAGACCAGCATGAGGTTTTAATAGTTGTTTACTCTTCAAATGAAAAATCCCATGTGTTTCAAATCCTGTTTTTATTAGGACTTTATGACCTTAGTCAGTAGTGTAATCCAGGTTCTCCACTACAGAGGGCTGAATTTACAAATTAATCAGGTGGTGAATACTGTTGCTCTTGCACATATATGCTTGCAAATCTAGCTCCTAGCTAACTGGTTGTAGACATTTCCGTCAAGCTGTAAAATGCAACTAGTAATTAGATTTACTTGCTTTTACTAAGTAAAAACTAGTAACAATTAATGTTGATGAAGGCCCCTTCCCATAATTTAGAAATGTACTCAAAATATTATGAACATTTGATTAGCTTTGCTGATGTTTAAAACAGCAAAAGCAAATGACATTATTTTACAAACGCTATTAAAAAAAAAAAAAAAAAAAAGGAAAAAACAACTCATTTATACATGCTGCTGCTTCCTTCTAATTGCTGTCACATAATCCCTTGGCTCCTGAGCTTGAAATGTAAACTGCTGTTTACGTGCAGCAACCTTGATACCTGCACCATCCTGGTCAGACACCCCATTATCTCCACTTCTCTGCCTTCCAATCTAGGTCATGTGTTTGCTCTCTTATTCAGTAATAAGATCTATAAATCAGTGAAGTCAACAGTTGTCTGTTGCTAAGCAAAAAATAAATAAATAAAAAATATAGGGAATTTTTCTGGTGTTTATGAAGTCAGAAAAGGATCCTCATATATGCCAAACATAAAACTGCACAGAATACCAAAACTAATAGCATAAATAAACTGAAAGCTTTACCCAACATCCCCTGGTTTTATTTTGGAGATATGACACAATAAAATACTAACCTTTTTTTAAAATAAAATAACATCATGTATGGTAGGCAACATACTTTTTCAGAGAACTGCTAATTATATATATATATATATAATTTTTTTTTTCAATGAAGGGATAAAATTGGCTAGGAAAACTTGGATGAATCCTTGGTTCCTATGCTTGAATGAAGAAATAAAAAGTGTAATGAAAGGGTAATATATCACTATTGGGATTTTACACTGAAATATGATCTCTCACTGTTAAGATTTTTCATTGTTTGGAAAATGAATATTTTAAAAAACATTGTGATAATGTATTTGATGCATTTGACAGTCTTGGAAGTAATCCACTTTGAATCATTATGCTAAATTTAAAGTTGCACTTGCAAAATGGTTTATAAAATGGTAATTATCCTTCCTATCAAGCCTGACCTACGTTGTGCATAAAGCCATCTATTTGCAGCAGCCTAGTCTGGGACTTTGTTAATTGGCTGCAATTAGAAGTGTTTCTCTGCAGATGTTTCTTCTAATAGATTATCTATGACCTCAACTCTTCTTTCAAGAACCCTGAGCAAGTCTGCATCCATTTTCAATTTTTAAACAGAAGCCAACAGCCATAGACTTAAAGAAGCTCTGAAACTTGCTTGCCTTCCAGATAAAACTAATCTTCCAGTATGTAGTCACTGCAGCACTACATCATCCTGATTCTTCTCAGGCTTTAGTCACTCCCATGTTGTTTGAATAGAAACAGATAAACTGTAACATGTAGGGAATGTAGACTTCATTTTCTCACAATAATAATAATAATAATAATAATAATAATAATAATAATAATAATAATAAATAAATCTTCAACAGGTGAAATAGTATAGCTTCACTGCCTGCCTTGGAGCTAGATACATGTAATGTATATCAGCTGCAAATCTGGGACTTTTTAAAGTACTTTAACAGAGAAAGGAAACAAAAAAATAAAAAATGAGTCTATACCGCTGATCTGGTACTTTTCCATTCATTTACAATAATTCCACTATGCTCAATGGCAGCTTGTTGCTCTTCAATAGATAAAACTTCATTTATTGTCTTTGAGTAATTTCAGTGTTCAGCTAGGGAAATCGAACTCTTGTTTGCTCCTCAAGTGAGATCAGAATTTCCTGTGCACTATGAACCTTAGAAATAAGTGGATGCTTTGTTTATAATTATGTTTTGCTTCCTGGCCAGTGGAGATATGAATGATGAGAAGGACTGAAAGTGGTTTGGAGAAAAAGATATCTCGTTGCGTAATTTTGGCAAAATAATCATGTGGAAACCATGTAGAATTTCTAAAGGAGAAAATGGTCTTAAAGGAGTCCTCATGAATGCACTTGATACAAATGGTGAAATGACCAGAGCCTGCATTAACCTCTCCTGGAGTGTTTGCAGAAGGGTACAGTATTGTGTTAATGTATCCTCCCTAGTTCCAGAGCAGCATTTGCCCTGGGAACACTTGGCAGTGCCTGTAAACTCAGCATGCAATCATGAAAATGAAGCAGTTTATGACTGGTCCTGAGCAGAACAATCCCACACTTGTGCCAGGCAGTAAGACACAGACTTTAACCTTGACAACATAAAGAAGAGGTCTAATTTAAAGGAAAAATAATTATGAAAGACCTCATTCAAACCTATAAATATATTCTGATTAATTTTTCCAAAATCATGGGTAAGCTTATTTCTTTTCCTATGGGAAAGAATTGTGTCTGTTGTTTATAGCTTCCTTTTTTAGCCCTCCCTTTGGCTATTATGTCTTTTTTTCATATACTGCAAGGAGAGTGATTTATATGACTAAAGCTGAAGAATACAGTCTTTTAAAGTTGTTTTTTGTGTTATTCTGTCTGAAGTGATTTCCTAGATACTTTTGCAGGAATACACACACACAGCACCAAAACAGCACAGCATGTGTTTTTTTTTGTTTGTTTTTGTTTTTTGTTTGTTTGTTTGTTTGTTTGTTTGTTTTCTGATACTTGTCCACTGCTAAAGAAAGAAGAAAATTATTCCCTTACGTGTCACTACTTTAATGTAAAGCTGTGTATTGTTATTCATTGAGATATATTGCCATGTGACATTTTTGAAAGCACCTCAGTAAAGGCTGTAGAGTTATTTATGAAATCTATGGTCAAATTATTCAAATCAATCTGTCATAATGTTTGTATTTTCCCCTGAAATATAAAGAAAATAAAAATATAAAGGAAAGAAAAAAAAAAAAGGCACCTAGAACAACCGACTAATCAAATATATATATATCTCCACATCATGCCTTGCCAGCTAAGATTCCTCTCTGATTTCAGGAATTCAAAGCCAAAAGGCAAGGATAAAGACAGAGATTCAGGCTGTATGTCCAGTCTAAAATTAGTTTTCATGCTACAGTCTAGATATTTGATTAGTGTACATGGTTATAATTTATTTCTGGGTCTTACTGTCTGTTAAATGTTCCAATCACTTTGGGCAAACCTTCTGAATTTTTCCTCTTTTGCATAATCCAACTTCAATAAATATCAACGCCTAGCTTAAGAAAACTGCTCTGCATGCTAGCTAACTCATGATGTTGCTCTATTTGTTTTGAAGAATGCCATCGACAAGTGCTTACAGAGCCTGATTTTTAAAAAACACTGCGCAGTCTCAGCCACCCTGGAGACCCATGAGCACTTAACTCTTCAAAACACAAGCCCAGGAGACTGATTCAAACCTGTATCTCTGTAAGTTTGACTATGTCAGGGCAGTAAAGAGTTATTTTGCAAAGCAGTATATATCTCATGTTCATATAATTTCAATCACTGTAAGCTTTTTGTCTTATTTGCATTCATTCATCCCTACAGTATTTATTATGTGCACTTTTTTTGATTTCTGTATTCCTACATCATTAAAAAGATCCACTAAGAACATTCAATATGGTTTTATATTTAGAAGTGCCACCACAAACATTAAGATGATCCTTACACTTTTTTCTCAAGAGTGTATAATTGACAATTAATTTCTGTTTCAAATAAATAAACAAAAAAGCTGCAGAACTTTTCTACTCAACATTTTAAAAACTATCTTCTTTAATTTCTTTAATTTATCCATGTCACTTATTTTCTCCAGTTTAAAAAAAAATACCAGTAACCATAGAATCATAGACTTACAGGATCATAGAAAGGTTTGGGCTAGAACAGACCTTAAAGGTCATCTAATTTTGCACACACACACACACACCCATCATAGGCAGGGATACATTCCACTCTCCCAGGTTACTCATACTTCTATTTGTCCATGTTTCTAGTAAATTTATAGAATCTGACTAAGCAAAGGTATTAGGTAATTTTTGTATTAATATATTAATTTCTTAATATGTTTTTATTTAGGGTATGATCTGTTCACTTAACTTCCCACAAAGGAATCATTTTTTCTCAATAGCAGGGTTAGCATTTCAAGAACAGACATATAGTACCATGTTTAAACTCTAATTGAAGAGCTTTACTTTCACAGTACAAGAATGAAAAATTGCAAGTTGTTTTTCTTACCATAATGAGGAATTATTGCCCAAGCCATTGCAGATGCATAGATACCGCCAATCATCCAAAACATACAGAGCCAACTCAGATGTTCACCTCGTTTCTCCCGAGCAAGAACTTCCGAAAAATAGGAGAAAACTATTGGCACAGCTCCACCAATCCTAAAATGAAATATACACCATACATTAAGGGAGAAAGTAACAACTATTTAAAGTTTGGATAAGGTCTTTTAAAACCCAAACTACAAGCAGCTTTCCTAGCAAGAGTGTTTTTGTCTCAAATAGCACGATGTACTGAACAGCTATTTAGAAAACTGTCACCAGTTTGGATGCAATTTTTGTCAAAAATTTCATTGAAAACTCTATATACAATTCAACTTATTCAGTGATTCAAATGGATTGTCAATGTGCTGACTGCTGAAACAGAAACCAACACAATGCATTGACTTTCACCACTACAAAAATCCTGTAATCATAGCAATTTAATGACAAATGTCAAAATACATTCAATTTAACTGAAAATATTAGTAATTTTCCCAAAGAATAATAGATATTTCTCTAAGTTTAAACTCCAGTGTTTCAGTGCTCAAACAGGAAGTGACAAAATTCCAGGTATGTTGTTAATATATTTTATTTCATGCATATTTTAAAAATAAGTTATATTCATTTGCACCATATGATTTGCTAAGCCCATGATGGGCTTAAATTTTTTATGGGAGAGCCTATGCATTCATAAAATATCCACAGATCTTCACAGCATAAAAAAAAAAATAATAAAATAAATAATTTTTAAAAATAAGTGAACAAAAAACTTCAACTTGGTTTTGCAAAATTTATTATAACTCAAATTTTGTATCATTGTCAGTACTAGGTTTCAAATAATCTTTTAGTGTCTTTAACTCTTCACTACCAATGCAAACTGTCAAATGTTCCACAACAGATTAAGTCTTTGTGGGCTTTAATTTCCTGCTGAAGAAAATACCTGTGAAGTTTGAACAGATCTTCCGATATACCAGATTACATCCTTTAAAGAAGTAATGACTTTCATGGTTGAAATTTTTAACTCAGCTTTAAAGATAAATGTGTATTTATGCTGCTGTTTCAGTGACTGCCAAACTGCGAGCAAAAAGAAGGAATTTAGAACAGATTAAAACAAATATAAAAAGTAAAAGATGAATACAGAAATGGTATTTCAGTGCCAAGAGAAATCAGTGCCATGTCAATGCAATATTGTTTACTTCAAGGTATCCTCAGGTATTGCAATGAAACACAGCATTGAAAAGTTAATTTGTTTAGGGGACTGCTGTTCTGTCATTTCCTTCTAGACAACTATACACAAAGTACCGCCAGTCAACTGTTACCTTTAAAATTAATGTTTGCAATTGCTGAGGTTGCTAACATTCTCTGCAAGTTCTGCAGAGGTTCATATCTCTGTGATTTCTTGTTAGGTGTACGGATAGAGTTCCCATGTGAGAACTGTATCTTGTGTTCTTCTCATGGGTAAAAACACTAAAAAGTTTCACCAGGTTATTGCTCTCTCACAATGAGGGAGATTGTCCTGAGAGGTTGTCCTGGAAGCCCAGGATGAGAAACAGTGGGAGAGGTATGGCTGAGGGTGGAATCACAGCTCATTTTGCTGCAATGAAGAAGGCCTACTAGCTTAGTGGTGCTATAGAACCTGTAGACTCTCCAGTTCCCAAGGTTTAAGTGGCTTACAGCAATTAATTCTTACCCTCCAGGGCTTAGGCCACGCTTTTATAGTGTTACATGTATTTCTGTACACTTTCTATACAAATTTGTTCTGTGAACTTATTGGGAGAGGAAAATCAAAAGGAGATTTAAACGATGCACCCTAGGAGAATGGAATTTTAATGAAACAAACAATAAACTACAGTATATTTGCACTTATATTGTCACAAATAAATGCCTGCAAATCTACCTTAGAAGCCATGATTTGTCAAAACAGATTTTGGCAACTGCACAGTGTGACAGCTGGAAAATAAATAAATAAAAAACATACTGGAGCCTCTGGCTTCAGAGAGCCTTTGCTTATTGGCAGATAAGCAGATTAAGCAAAGTGTCTTGAAAAGCAAAAGTATATAAGGAAGAGATACAATGGAGTGGAAAGGAAGGGGGGATGTAAAAACCCACACCACCATATAGAATACTAACTGTACAAGGCAGAATGTTGTTCTGAAATATCTTGTCTTCTTCTTTTACAAATATGGATAAGATCTAGACTCAGAGTAAAGATTGCGTCTGTGCATTGACATTTGCAAGTTTTTTACTGGTGATTTGCTAAGTATCAGAGTTCTAAACACAGATTCACTGCTATGCTCCTGAGATTTGGAAGTAGTCCACCTTCTTTTGTCCACTTGCATCTACTTTTTCCTCTTCTTCTTAAACAGTTTCTTCTTTCACTTCCAAAAGTCTGATTAAAAACATCTTTGTTATTTTCCTCCCAGAACTTCCTCTAGATTGGCAAGATATGCAAAAGTAAGTACCCAGATCAACTTGTTCACCTTGCAAACTGCTGGGATAAGTCCTACAAAACAGCAGCATGCTGTAGGCTATGCATTGCTGATCATTCCACCTATTTTTAAATCCAAGTGCCTGATTGGAATATGCAAGCTAGAGAAATTGTCTTCTAGGTACACACATGACTTGTATGCTACCAACAGTGAGACTCCCTGTGATAGACTCATGTATGATTATTTACAGAACTCTAAAATACTGTTAGCTCTGAAGGAAACTGATGAGTAACTAATTAAGTCCACAAATTTTTATAACACTACTAAAAAAAAAAAAAAAAAAAAAAAAAAAAAAGACAAGTCAAATTTGATGTCAAATACAAGCATATAATTGCAAAGTATTTGCTTGCTGTACTTATGCAGCTAGGTATGCCAGATAAGCTGCTTTCAGATGTGCCACCACTGGCAAGCACAGAATCATTTCTGCATCTACAGGAACATTACTAGCAGAGATACAGGTGTGATCATCACACTCTACTCAGCATTTGTCAGGTCACACCTGGTGCACTGTGTCTGGTTCTGGTTCCCAGAGTTCAAAAAGACACAGACAGACTGAAGAGTGTCCAAAGGAGGGCCACAAATATAATCAGAGGGCTGGAGAACCTGTCTCATGAGGAAAGGCTGAAGAGTTAGATTTTTTCACCCTGGAGAAAAGAAGACTCAGGGCAGATCTTATCACAGTGCTCCAGTACTTGAAGGGCAGACAGTACTTAATATGTGACTACAAAGAGGAAGGATCTTTTTCACAAGGATACACATGGAGAAGAAAAGGAATAATGGGTACAAACTGTACTGGAAGAGATTTCATCTTCATGTAAGAAAGTAATTTGTTACAGTGAAAACAATCAGTCACTGGAACAACCTCGCCAGAGGTATGATAGAATCCTCTTCATCAGAGGCTTTCAAGATATGAACGGGTAGGGTGCCAGATCATCTCATCTAATCTCCCTTTTCCCATTAAGGTTGTACATGATCTTTCAAAGTCCATTCCAGCCTGGGTTGTTCAATTCTATGATTGTTTATGAATTCTTGTTTTTTTGCAGATCTCTTCCTTTCTCTTTTTCATTTCTCTTTTCAAGTTTTTACTTTTTCTTTTGAGTTTTCTGTTGTATAGGCTCTACCTTATTTCTGTGTTTCACTTTTCTAGTCTTTCTCTTTCATATAATCTTCCTTTCACATTAAAATATTGTCCTCTTGTCTTCACAGTCTTAAGATAGACTCCCAGCTGTGTCAGGTTTACGTCAGTCAACCTTTAACCACAGAAGAGGAAGAAAGGCCTGGAATCAAAGCTATTTGGAAAGCTCATACCTTGCCAACTGCTTCCTTGGCTTGCCTGAGAAACATATTGGCCTTTTTGGCATACACTATCAGCTTTGAAGCCAGTCACCTGCAGAGCTATTCATTAGCTCTCAGTGTACAACTACTGATAGCCATGGGTGGGAGGCAGCTGGAGTTTGCAGAGGAATTAAAGTCAGAAGGATTACAACCCTTTCAGGGTAAGAAGACACATGAGAAAGAAATAGAGCAAATAAGCGTAAAGAGGTAAAAGATAAGTACAGCATAATAATGAATACTAATGGCATATAATTATAAAAGCTGCCTGTTGGTCAAGATCTGAAGTCCTTGACAGCAACTGCTTGCATAGTTGTGTTGCAACTGTGCTGTGTTCACATGGTCCATATCTCTGCTGGAATCTTTTGAAAGTTGCTATGCATACAGACCACTAGCTGTCCTTCCTGTCTTGGTCATTTAGAGAAGGGCAGTATAAATGTCTGTAGGAGTTATTTGCTGCTACACACAACATGCAAAAATGGTAGTAAATGTCAGCTTGGTGACCTCAAAAATTGCTAGTTACAAAAAATCTCATCTACAGATCTGGATTTTTGGTAACTGTTGATCCCTACAAAGATGTGAGGGATTTTGGCAAGATCTAAATGATGAGTTTAATGCTACTGCATTGACACCAGTTCTTTATATGTTAGATCCCAGTAATGTAGAAGGACTACTGCAGGTGGCTTTGCAGAGAGATTTTCTGAGAAAGGGATAAAAAGGCTGTCTGAAGGTGAGTCTAGTCTAACATCTCGTGGAACATAAATACTATATGATAGTAAATATCAAGAAAGACTCTTATTCACAGGGTATGACAGGCTTTTTATTGGTTTTCGGTTATATAAATTCACCACATCTAAGCCAAGTTTACTAATATTTCTGTGGATCTTAAGAAGACATTTAGTCAAACTAGTCTTTATAGCAAATTAAAAGAAACCTCTATATTCTGGATATAATGCTTGGTTTGTAAATTATGACATGTTTGTTTAACCTTTCATAGTTCCCTCATGAAATAGAATCATTTCAGTGTTGGTTGAATAAATTTTAAACTTTAGTTGGCCTCAGGATATATATTTATTTCAGTTACCTTTATACAACATGAAAACTTTGATTACTTTTAGAAGCAGCATTTGGGCTAGATAAAAATAGAATATCCTGAGTTGGAAGGGACCCTTAAGGATCATCAAGTCCAATATGATGCAGTTTGGGAAAATGTATCATCTCTCTGTTTATTTCAAGGCAACCTAAATGAAATTTGCGGGGCTAATACAAATGTATACTTTTAAGCATGTTATTCTAAACTAAGTTGTTGTACATGGAAAACTCTATCTAAAATTATCTAAAAGTACCCCCTCTCCCCTTCCCCCCCGCCCCGAAAATTAAACTTTCTGTAATAGACATTAGATAAAATTCTCTAGTTGAGATTAGTATTTCACTGTGCCAGTGTTGAATAGGCAACAGCTCCCTTTCCGTTCCATGTACTAGTGATATTATGAGTCATAATCTGGTATTAGAGAAAATTTACTTTGACAGTTTCAAAGATAGATCTAACAAGGTGCTTTTTGATGATAATTTTAGCACATTTCCCCCTTTCCTCCCCTTCTCCCCACTGACTAATGATGAATACAGCTCACAGTTTCCTGTCTAGCTGTTTCTACATTGTAGGAAACCATGTCAAAAGCTCTGCTAGACCTTTATCTGACTTTGGGATTCAATTTCCTTTTGATTTTAGATTTTGGATTGATCAATGGAGGAATCAGAGTTATGATATTTTTTCCATAAACAGAAATGATTTTGCAGACTACCCAACATTTCTTTAGTCTTTTCACCAGCTTAAGTTTACCGTTGAGACTTTCATATCCCTCAACACCTTGTACCAACCAGTATCTTAATATTATTTACACTGTTCTTATTCCAAATAATTCTTCTTCTTGGGAGGAGGGGGGAGATGCAAAACTTCTAATAGTTTCAAGTTTTTCAGATGCAAAAACATGATCAGAAGGTGGACTGTTTGCTGCTGTTGCTATTGTTTGATTGTTTTTCCTGATCAGTTTACCTCTGTAAATATGTTTTTTCTACAAGAGAATCTGAGGATAATCTGTTTTATATTATTTTCTATAAATAAATTATTCTATCAGATACTGATTTTATTGTTCATGCTTATTCATATATTTATATATATTTTTGTATTTTCTAGAAGATAGAAGAGCAGTTTAAAATCCCTTCACCTTACATCTCATGATTTCATATCTCATGAATAGCTCTTAATATTTAATTGACTTTTAATTATCAGAAGTTGTCCAACAAAGGTCAAGTGCTGACTTCATGAACTAGGCAGACTAAGCAGGAATACAACTATCTTCTGGATGTTGAAAGGATCGTGAAAGAGAGAAAGTGTCATTCAACAAGGTCAAAGGTTTTTTCAGAACAAAGATCCTTTAATCAGCTATAGAGATATAGGAACAAGGAACATCTTACTGTAGTGAAAACAGCTTTGTAAAAAGCGTCAGGGTTTTGATGAAAATGCAGAACTTTGGGTAGTCATAACATAAAACCTAGAAGTGATAGTGACCTATAAAAAGAAAAACATGTAGGGAAGCTGGATGGGATTATTATTATTCTTTTAAAAGAAATAGAATCCTCATGACTCTAAAAAGAGTCGTATCTAAAAGTTTGGTGTTAGACTCTCCGGGCAAGAGGACACCCCACATCCCTTCCCTCAATCCTCTCCCCCTTTTAGACTCCTTCTTGAATCAGTTTAACAGTACTTAGTGCTATAGCAATTGTATTTTGGTGTCATTGTCTAGATCTACCCTGCTTCAGACCATTTGTGGTTTTTGAAACTGCAAACACCATACAACGGTGTTTTTGCACTATGGTCACATAAACCAGAGCCAACAAACCATACAAAAAATGGACTTCATGTGCACGGTTTTACTATCCAGTGTTCTGTGCTCTTTCTTACTAGCTGTTTCACTTTGAGCATTCTAAAGAATGAAAGTGGTCAGCAATGGAATCATAAATGAGCGTTTTTGATCTGAATCATGTAAATACCAGAAATGCTAAACTACTCCAGAAAAAACTCTTCATTATCCAAGAGTGCAATAAAGGTACAATTAAGGTATGTCATGTTAATTAGCTTGGGCATCTCAATCTCAGCTTAAGTTTAAAATGATAAACTTAATGAACCATGACCAATATCTTAAACATTTTCACCAAGTAAGAAGTTATTTAAATTAAAAGAAAAGTAAAGCAAATACAGGGCCACAAACCTTCTCCTTATGGAAAGAGCAATAACATTTGGCAAGATATAAGGCCCAATTTTAAATTTGACAGTCTTGACTACAGTGGTGCTATAAATATTTGACACACAAAGGCACTAGAAAATTTATAAATATTACTGAAATCTTACACTTATGAGGGGAGTATTATACTGCTTAATGAACAGACAATACATAAAGAAGCTGAGATATAAAACAGTTAAGCAAGTTAAGCAAATTCCCAAAGCAAGTCTGTTGCAGAATGAGAACAGATCTCAATTTCACACTTTTCAGTCTGCATCTTTCTCCTAAGATCATTCTTCTTCTCCTCCTAGTTTTTGTTTACAATTTTAGTAGCTGCATTGATTAATTCCCTCACCCCTGACACAGGCTATATTCCTGCATTAAATAATGAACTTTTGCAAATAGAAGACTTTTATTAACACACACAATTGTAGAAATTAACAAAACCAGAGGAGCTTACCCAAATCCAGAAAACAATCGACAGAAGAGGAAGAAGCCATACCCCTGGACAAATGATGAAAGGAAGGCAAAGAATCCATTGACAGACATGCATATCAGGAGTGACTGTCTCCTTCCCACCTTGTCTGCCAAGCCTCCCCAGAAGAATGCCCCCACCATCATCCCAAGGTACACTATGCTACCTGTAATATACACAAAAAAAAAAAAAAAAAAAGAAAAAAAAAGGAAAGAAAGAAAAGAAAAAAAAGATGTTGTTTTGTGAGCTACAAGACTGACCACAATTGAACACACCGAAAATAGTTGTATGTATTTGAATGATTTGGTTTCAGCCATCGTCTCTCTTTCCAAAATAAGTAATATACAGATTAATTTATCTTTTTTCAATGAGTAGAATTTGTATGCATAGCTTTGCAAAAGTACCTAGGGAGAAAGATTTCCTATTGTTTCTGTGTCATCTGCTAGCAGAAACACTGAAGCTTAATATAACTATTAAATGAGATGCCTCTAGCTAAATCAATTAAAATACAAGCAAATAAGACTGAATAAGAGAAAAAATGTTATCATTTCCCCAGCAACAGGACTGCATTCAGGTTAAATACTCCAAAAATTAAAACTTTCCTTACAGAGAGAAATAGTCTGAACATTACAAGAATATAAGCAATCCTGTAGGGGATTAATCACCGGCAGTAAGATGTGCTAAGTCTAAAAGAAACTGATTATGAAACAATGGACAATTTCCATTTGAGATCTACAGAACTGAAGGTGTCCAGCTTTGTCTTTTTTCTTCCTTCTGTTTCTGCTTCACTGTATAGTTTTATTTTAAATAGTGTTGCCCCATATACAAAATAAGTAAATAAACAACAACAAATCCAACACTAAAAATAGTTTTATTTACAAAGAATTTTGAACACAGACATGACAGTTTAGCTTTACATTAATCATACATCAGAATACATCATACATTAGAATGAGATGAGGACATATTATTTTGAGGTGATTTTTCTAAAGTTAATGTTTTAAAAGTGAAATACTTTCCAATGGAAAGTTAATCTGGAATAATTAACAACTTAACCATTGATTTCTTAGCATGTTATACATTATTTCTTTTCCAGGGACAACTCTTCCATGGGACAATGCATGAGGAAACACAACATACTAAGCAGACTGTCAGAAGCAGTAGTTCCCAAGCTTTGGGCAGGTCCAACCAGATTTATATTTTGTTTCACACACTTCCTGTTTCTTCTTCTACCCACTTGCTTTCTGAGCTTCCCAGATGAGTTTTAATTTAATTAATGGTAAGTCTTGTAAGTCTACTACTACTAAGAAGAATTTAAATATAAGGCAGTTGGAAGCAGCTAAAATATGAGTGAGCCCTTGTCCTGTGACCCTTTTCTATCAGCCATAAGAACTGACAAATTCCCCAGCTGCTCTGTTTATGGTCTCAAGAAGACTCACCTCTGCCTTGCAGAAGGTAAGTAAAACTGAGAAAAATAAATAAAATGCCTGGCCTTTGTTAACTGAACAAAGAGGTCATTCATCGCTATTTCCTTGCTTGTAATTCCACATATCAATGTCTGAAGTACTAACACCTGTCTCATGCATCACAAAATGTCCCCCTGTACTCTCTAAGGTTCTGTACAAATAGTTTCCACTGTGCTGTTTCCTTATGAGACACCATGTTAAAACACTTGATACAACACACATTAAAATAAATATATATTAGCAGAGTTATACTTCAGCTAGGCAAGTATACTATTTCATTTATCATTTATTTATCATATTTATCATTCATTTTAGCACATTTATCACAACTGAATTCCTGTGTGTAGTTTCACATTGGATATTTCAGTGATATTTCAGTGATATACAAATGTTGGACTACACTCCCTGAAGGCTTTCTTATGTTTTAAGATTTTTGTAATAAAAAATGATGGTATTTATACTTCAATTATTACACAGAAAACAATAGTAAAAAGATGATCCATATCCATTAGTTTCTTGTAAATTCAAGGTCCCTACACAGTAACCTGACTGATGGTTGTCTCTGATGTTTTCTCTGAGTATTAATTTTACATTTTGAACTGTCAGTTACTGAGAAAGTTTTGTACAATCATATGGAGAAAACTCTTTTACATGTGATCTGTAAAAGGTATGTGCAGACTATCTAGTCAAAAACTATGGAATATTCTCCTCTTCTGAGAAGCAGGTAGGCATAGTAATTTAGAAATATGAATGAGCATGAAACATCTACAGTGTATCTCAAAATTAACAGAAAAAAAATACTTAAAAGCAAAAGCCAAATTTCTATCATTTGTATTTTTTCATTCTCTGCATGATTCAGATATCTTCTGAAATGAGAGAGCAGTACTTCCACCATGTAAAATGTAATCCCACATACATTTATGTATGTATGTATAAACTTCATATACAGAAGCAATAGCCAGAGCAGATTATTTTCATAGGTCTGTTCTTATGTCAACTTCTTTATTAAAACAAAACAAAAAACAAACAAACAACAAACAAACAAACAAACAAAACGCCTATGAAAGTCTCTCATTCAAATAATGAATTCCACATGCTTCAGTTGGCTGGACTAATATCTGAATATATGAATATCTGTCACTCATCAATGTGGGCAATTTGAGGTAGTGGAAAACAACTATTCCAATAGCCATCAGTTGAAACCAATACCAGAAAATAATTTTTTTCTTTAGCTACTTTCTTAGTTAATACAGAATCAGAACAGGATATTTCTAGACTGTCTTTTCCATGATTTTCTAAGGACTAGATGACAGATTCATTGTTTCTCATCATAGGAGCATCTCTTTATCTAAGCAAGACCTAAAAGCTCCTTTAGAAACTCCTTTCTCATATGGATGAGAATGTGGGTAAATTTAGAATTTGCAGAAGTCCTACAATGTTTTTGTTGTCTTTCATCTTACAATTCAGTGCCTGAAGGACACAGACACTACAATATTCTCTTTAATTTAATGCAGACCTTTGCAGCAGACCTTTATCAGATAGTTGCTTTATTCTGATTATAAATTTTAAATACAGTACTTGGGTTATTACTGACAGTACATGCATTTTGTACATTTTCCAGTCCTAAAGATACAAAGCTTAGTCATTTTTGACATAACCACTCAACTGCTGTAAATTTCTCCTGTGGGCAGGACCACCATACCACACTTCAGGTAGGCCAGTACTCACAAGCAGTTTTGAAATTATACCCAGCAGATCTGGCACTTGTCTATATTAGTTGAAAGAACTTAGCAGAAATAGTTCAATAGCTGCAGTGACAGCAGAAATAGTTCAATAGCTGCAGTGACAGCAGATCAATTTCAGAAAGACAAATGAAATGGCTGATACAAACTCTTAAAATGAACATGACATACATAAAAGCCATTGGGCTCCCCCAGTCAACAATCTAATTTTAGAAATACTCACCAATGACCAAAGAAATGTATTGATATTTCTATACATTGATATATCTGAAATATTTTATGCACAGAACCTTAATTTACCAAGTACCTACATTCCTCATGATGTATAGAAATATGAAAATACTCTGAGCAATTAAAAAAGTTTCCAAGTCTTGAGGGTTTAAAAATATTAACCTTTCTTTGTGATTAAAAGTCTTCTGGTCATTGTACTGTGCTTTGGCTTCTCTTATACCTACATAATTCTCCTGAATAACATTCAAAATATAGCAGTTAATAAATAATATTTGTTTCCTATCAAACATAGAACCACAGAACCAAAGAATATCCTGATTTGTAAGGGACTCACAAGGATCATCAAGTACAACTACTGGCTTCATACAGGACCACCCAAAAATCAAACCTTTTCTCTGAGAGCATTGTCCAGACACTCTTGGAACTCTGACAGGCTCAGTGCTGTGACCACTGCCCTGGGGAGCCTGTTCCAGTGCCAGACCACCCTCTTGATGAGGCATGTTTTCCAAATAACGAACCTGAACCTTCTCTACCATAAGCTCATACTTTCCCATAATATTAACTTTGAATTTTTCTCCTAATTGTCTTGCAGACCCTCCACAGTTCCTCTCTCTCACTAAGGATGTATAACCTTTTTCCTTCTTGAACCTTCTGCAGCTACTAAATGTAGAAGGTAGTAAATGTAGAAGGTACTAAATGTACCTGTTTCAGTGTATTTTCCCATCTTTCCTCCATTTCCTCTCTTCTGTCTCTCTTTATACAGAACTTACCTCTATTCAATGCCTATAAATATACTTCCCCTACTCTCAACATTCAAGTCATTCCTTAAGACCATTTTTTTTCCCCAGCAATATTCACAATAAGCCATAAAAATGACAAATGGAAAAGGAGAACTGTAAACAGTTGAAATAATGAATAGCCACTCAAAAAATGCAAGTAACCCGTGATATCAAAGTCCCTTCATCTACCTTTCATCATCCTCTCCTTACCAAACTTTGTAGCTTTTATCATGCCATGCCACTAATTAGAACATAAATCCCATAAGGAAAATGTTATTAATAAGTTAATTAATTAGTTTGCCTTTCATAAATCACATATTGTATTTTGCACATTTCAAAAATAGCAATTCTAAATACATAAAAATTAAATAGCCTCTTGTTGGCACACCTTGTTCCTTTCTCATTACCTTTATCACTGGTGATTAAAACAGTAATTGTATGGGTATACATACACAAACATAGATATTAATGTGACATGTCAGCTTGAGGGTGCTCATCCCTTTTTCAGCAACTACTACTGATTACAAAACTAGCTGCTTTTATTTTTCTTTTAAATAAAGCATACTAAAATAAAGGTGTGTCTAAAGAAATTAGCTCACACATCACAAGGCACACACAATATTTTCAGATCCAGTGTGATCACAGAAACATTCAAAAAAAAAAAAAAAAAAAAAAAGTTTAATTTAAAATACAGAGACACATGCTATCTGTAACAGGTGTCTTTGATTTCCCCCATGAGCAATGAGTAATCTCAGCAAACTCCATCATCTCATCATTCAGCTATTTGGCTGAAAAGAAACTTATCCCATTCTAAACTGTATATTCTCCTCTATTGTTCTTTTACCAAGTTGTAAAATCCTGTATCTTCCTTCCACAATATAGCTTCTACATACTTCAATGATTTTTTCCATTGTACAAATGTACACAATGCACAAGTGTTTCCTCTTCAGATGAGGAGCTGTCTTTCAACATAACAGCTAACTGCCCAAGCATAAACTTTTCTAAAAGTACTTCAATTTTTATTCTAGGACACTGGTTGTTAGAAAGGACAATGTTAGAAAGGACAAAATCATCTATTAAAAGAAATTACTTAGTATGATTATTCCTTTTGCTTATGACAGCTGACAGGACTTGAGAGTGGAATTGGTTGACACCTTGTACAAATTTTGGCTACGAGGTGGCTAGAATTTTCATAAAAGGTTGTGCACAAAGCATCTTTCTGTCAACAAGTTTCTGTCAACAGTTAAAACTAACAAAGCAGCCAACCCACAAATCCCTCAGTGTCCAGCCTCCAGCTATGGTGAATTTAAAGCAATGGGCCTGGAATCCAAGCATGGCCAGTCACCAAGATTCAGCTGTTAAACAGTATTTTACTCCTTGTATTGTCACAACATTATTACCTGGAACGACCTGTTGTAGTTCATATTCTAGTATTTGAAAGGTAGGCAAACTGTCCTGAAAAAAAGGAGTCTGTACATATGTTTCATTTGAGAAAAGGAAACCAATAAAAGTAAAGTAAGACTTCCTTGCAACAGAAAGACTCAAGCTATGGGACTCAATGGTGTTCATCTTTTGCATTAACACACCTGTGGTAAAGTAGTGTCGTAGTTTAACTCGGCCGGCAGCTAAACATCACACAGCCGTTCGCTCACCCTCCCCCCTCCCTCTCTGGGATGGGGGAGAGAAACGGAAAGTGAAGCCTGTGAGTTGAGATAAAGACAATTTAATAAGACAGGAAAAAAAATAATAACAATAACAATAATAATAATAATAACAACGATAATAATAGTACTACTAATAATAATGTGTACAAACAAGTGATGCACAATGCAATGGCTCACCACCCGCTGACCGATGCCCAGCCTAACCCCAAGCAGTCTGGCCCCCCTCCCCTGGCTAGCCACCCCTATATATTGTTTAGCATGACGTCAGATGGTATGGAATACCCCTTTGGCTAGTTTGGGTTACCTGTCCTGGGTCTGTCCCCTCCCAGCTCTTGCTGCACCCCCAGCCTGCCCATTGGCAGGACACAGCAAGAAGCTGAGACACCCTTGGCTTAGTATAAGCACTGCTCTGCAACAATTAAAACATCAGGGTGTTATCAGCACTCTTCTCATCCTAAGCCAAAACATAGCATTCTATCAGCTACTAGGAAGAAAATTAACTCTGTTCTAACTGAAACCAGGACAAGTAGATATCTAACTAGTCTGAAGAAGGTGGTTTTTTGTTGTTGTTGTTTGTTTTGTTTGCTTGTTTTTTTATTTTGTTGTTTAAGTCATTTGTCTGAGTGAGGAACACATTTCATGGAACTAGAAAAAGTAGTAAAAAATAACTGCAAAAATAAGATTAAAGGATTTTTTTATACTTTGGAAAATATTATAAATGTCAGCCTAAGGAAGATCCAACATAACAATAACAATAAATTCTTCTTTTATCTGAGCAATGCCTGAAGTAGTGGAATAGCAAGGTATATGTATATGGACTGGTACTTTTATAAGGTTTAGATCTAAATGATTAAAGTAGCAAAACATTAACTGTTTGGCCATTTGGAGAAGATGATAGGCACTTCTTTCAAACAAATAAGCTAGCAGACCACATTAAACAAAATGAAAAATTTGCACAAGCCTTTGCAAGTTCAGAACTTCTACAGACATGATTTCCTTTATCCAAAAGCTAGTTTGTGTCCTAACTTCAGATGCTAGACGATTTTTTTTTTTTTAACCTAACAGTATGCAATATATGAAAATCTCCATATGCCAGAACATAATGAGAGGGCACTTCTTTACTGTGAGGGTGACAGATCACTGGAACAGGTTGCCCAGAGAGGTTGTAGTCTCCTTCTCTGGAGATATCCAAAACATGACTGGATGTCATCCTGTGCAATGTGCTGTAGGTGACCTTGCTTGGCAGTGGGGTTGGACTAGATGATTTTCAGAGGTCCTTTCCAATCTCAACCATGCTGTGATTCTGTGATATCAGGCTCTTGGTTTGTTACTGCTCTGCAGACTAATCCACTCCTTCTGCATTTCCTCTCCAGACACCTGCAGACAGACTTCAATCTGCAGTTTTATAGCGTGTAGTGAAGATGCTCAATTACAATTTCATTTTGAATATTTTTGTTATTCTTTTTACTACGTGTCTGCAACAGTCAGTTCTTTCTTACCATTAAATTATTAGAATTATTTTAATAATGATCATAGTAACAGGATTTGTCTGTTTAAACTTATGAAAGATATAAAGATGAATGTAAAATGAACATTGAAGCTCTTCAGTTTCAATACAAAAGTTTATACAGTGCCAATCACAGTTTAGTGATTCTTGGATTTTGAGTGTGATTTGCAATTGAGTGACCTGTATGATTATTTCTCTAATAGTAATAATTACTTCCTAAGTGAAAAGTCATACAAGACAGATCATTTAGCTCTTTTCTTCCCCCCTCCCCTTTCTTTTTTTTTTTTCTTTTCTTTTTTTTTTTTTTAATAAGACAATACAGATATCCTTCTCAGTCAATAAAAAAGGACAATTTATCTCTGTGACAATTAAAGGAATTTTACACTCACTGAGAGGAAGGAAAATGCTGAATGCCAGGGACATCAAAAAAATAAAAATAACAATAAAAAAGGACAACATCATCTCCTCATCTGAAACATTCTGAGTAATAGATAAATGTCAATGTTTTCTTTGAAGAAGATAACTAAGAACCATTATTTCAATCCAAACCAATTTTTAAAACTATTAACTTCTAAAAGTCTGTTTTCCTAGTATTTACACAGGAAAACAGCTCAGAGAAATGCTCTTATATATAGGCTATGAAAAAGAAGTAGTATGTATTTCATAGTCTATCCAATCGTACAACAAATACAACAAATAGTCTATCTACTGCATCAATAGAAAGAAGAAAACAAGCACAGACTACCTCCTTACACAACTTTTAAAGATACCTACAAAACATCTGAAGACAATCAGTCTGGTACCAAACCAGAAACTTCACATAAATAGAAAACAAGTGATCATATTTGGTTCACAGACAAAATGATCCTGCTCTCAAACAATATTGATGATCTGCAGTATTTGATAGAGGAAGTCAGCCATGAAAGTCAGGAAAATAGGACTGAAGGCAAAGCTAAGCAAACGAAAGATCACAGCCAGTTAATCAGTGTTGGTGAGAAACTGAAAGAAAAAGTAACAGTACAGTTCTAATCAGTTCTAATTTCAGTTGTTTGCAGTCTCTAAGGTGTTATACAAAAAATAAAATAAAAAATCAGCAAACCAGAAAACTCGAAGCACACATAATGCTGTGACAGGCATAAACTGATGATTGAAATTGATTATTGAAATAATCAGAGGAAAACTGTCACAAGGTACCCAAGTACTGTACCTTTAAAGAGAGAATAAGAGAAATATCATGAATGCTTGAACAGTAAAACAAATAGAACACACATAAAACAGTGAAAATATATAAAATATTAAATTGTAATTAAAGCAAACAAACAAAACAAAACAAAACAAAAAATAACATGGTTTCCAAAAGGATCAAGTTCAAATTTGCCAGAGAACTGAATTCAGAAAAGGAAGTAGATGTAGAACACACTAGGGAACCTCCAAATATATGGAAGGCAACCAGATATAAGTGAATGTGTCTCAAGGTATAGTCATAGGACAGAAAGAACATAATACAAGACAAAATTTGATGATATAAAATTTTAGATCAAAAACTTAAGTTTTTGGTAAATGGTTTTGGTAAAACATGAACGTGCTTCCCAGACAGGCACTGACATGTGTGTCAGTGTTCATGAGACATTGGGACTGCAGCTTCAATAATATGCTTTAACTTTTGGTTTTCTTTGAAGATGCCGGGTAGATGGCATCTTCATCTAGATGACTTTTGAAGTCCCCTTCAAACTGAACTATTGTATTGTATTGTGCTGTATTGCACTGTAATGTGTTGTAATGTGTTGTGTTGTGTTTTCTATTCTAAACACAGAAACTAAAATATGTTGCTGGGTCTTGCAGTATGGCTATCCAAACTCATCACCCAAGTGTGCACTTACAAAGTTCAAGGCTGAGACTGGAAAAAAATTATTTTGCTTGGGAGGAAGAGAAAAGTGAGGACAATTACATACATACGTACAAACACACATATATACATACATACACACATACACAGACACACAGACACACACACACACACACACAGTTTGCCCAGGAAAACAACTTGTATACATTTCCAAATCATGAATCTACTCTAGCATGTATTCACCTTGGGGGGGATTACAGAGATGAAAATTCATAGCTGGAAAGATTTTACTAAAGCTTTTCCAGTGCTATACCAGAAATATCACTCATGTAAATCAAATGTACAAAATAAATTTGCACAAATTTCATTATGATACATGTATTAATTGTTAACTTCTGCTTATGGATGTTATTGTGCCAATGACAGATTCTTAAAAAAATACAAACTACTATGAGGTGGTAATATAACTTTATTAATTCTATAACAGATTTCTCAGAATAGAAAGCAGATCAGAGCTGATCCATTTTCTTCACTAGGACCATTTACAAACTGTGTACTTGTAGTGGTTATTGCAGCAAAACACAGCACACTGCTATTTTATGCTACTATTACTTGGCTAGCTAAATCAATAATGCATTATAGATTAAAAAAACAATGCACTCTTTTCCTGATACTCACAACAGAAATAATTGATCAGCACTTACATTTAGCAACACAGCAACTATAAAAACCAGCCAATATGTGGCATTTTTCTTCCCATATATGGAGCATTTTTAAAAGACAGCTATTACCAACCTGGTGATGACATGAAGCTGTTGACAGATCTCCTAGGTGAACATATGATTTTTATGCTATCTTCTTCTTTGATCCAATAGTCCCGTGTGGCATTAGGGAGAAAATCTTAACAGACAAGGCTCAGATAAAACACACCTATTTAAGCTGTTCTAATACCCCTAATTCCTGGTTGTCTTCCACTGCAACAGTGGAGGTTCCTCCAGATTTTGCTCTAATTTAGATTCTAACTTCAATGCTCTCTTCACCCAGCTCTGAATTGACACTGCCACAATAGAAATTACTGTGACTGTGCAATTTGAAACACAATTCCATGGCAATTGTGAGAATCAGAATGATTGTAAATGCTTCTTATGACTGAATGGTGCATTGCATTCGCTGCACAATCTGCCAATCTGATTAATTAAATTTCATAGAAAAAAAAAATTACACTAAAAGTTTAAATTGCCCTCACAATCTACTACATTATCTTATTTTGTATCAAAACTTCATTTCGGCTACAAGTCTTATTGCCTGAATGTTAATTTCTTATTTGCCTAATCCTGCTTCTGACTCAAAACAGAGAGGAGTCCATGAATACCACTAATTAATAATTAGTGGTGAACTAAAAACAAAAAGCCCAAAGTATATATATCCATATTAATAACCGATCAATTCAACACAACAAATCAATATACGTGATACTAACAACTGATCAGTAAGACTACGCTCCTAGTGAAAGTATCTGTACAGCATTAATGCTAATTGTCAGTTATTTCTTCAGTGTCTAATCAGCCATTAAAGCTTCTTATTGCAACTATATTCCAGCCCTATGCAAAATATTTTCCTTGTAAATGGGAGTAAATATCTTTTTTATTTCTCTTCACCTATGCAGCAGCTGTTAGCACCTTTTTTTTCCAATGAAGTGAAAAGATAGGAGGGAAGAAAAAGAAGCTGAAAAACAAAAACAGAAACAAACCCAAAACAAACAAAAAATAAATAAAACAAACCAACCAAAAACCAAACCAAACCAAACCAAACCAAAAAACACCAACCCTCATTCACTCATTCAAAATATCTGATTTACACGGGCTTGACAAAAAAAATCCAAACCAACAAAACAAACAAACAACAAAAGACACTGGATTAATCTTAAAATGATCAGGAACTTGGATTAAGTTTAAACTCACTGTTACTAAATTAGCAAGCATCTGAAACGTCTCCCAGAGCATCTGACAAGGGACAAAATCTCCTTCAGCTAGAATACAACCAACATATTAGCAAAAAAGGGAATTCCCTTTGCTCATGATTAAACCACTTTTTGCCTTCTCATGTAGTCAATGAAATAGATTAATTAATCCAATGTCAGAATGACTAATAATAGATCAGAATAATCCTCTGTGGAATGCCAATATACCTGCAGTGATGCTGAAAAGGCTTTTCAATTATGTATTTACAATATTGCCAGTAAGCAGAGTTATACTGTTTAAATGGAAAATTGTTTAAGTTGATTGCATCCATCAGTTCATAATCTCTACTTAAAAATACTTGTTCATGGCAACTTCAAAACTAACCTTGAATTTCACTGAATTCTAGTAGATTAGGAAAATATTTGCGCACCATTAAAATGAGTAGGTCTGACAAATGCCATGCAAAATTGGAAAGAAGGAAGTGGGACTGTTAGCCAAGGAAATTTCCTTTTTCAATCACATAATGTTGATTGAGAGATAAAGACCATGTCTGTTGTCAGATGCTGTGGGAGATGCATCAGCACAATGGATAGATAAAAACATCTGTCAGCCTCATAAACTAATTTTCATCACATATTTATCTTAAGAAAATATTTCTTGTTAAAAAAAAAAAAAAAAGGCAAGACCAACTTAATCGATGTAATGTGCCATTTAAAACTCTTAAATTTATTTCTCACTAACTGGAACAAAGACCAGTGGATGTTGGTTAAAAGGGTCATCAGTTTAAAAGAACTGGTGAACAATTCAATGAGCATTGTATGGTTAGTGGCATGAAAGAGGAGAAGAGTTTTATTGTTGCAAATGGCTATGAAAGTAGTGATATTCCAGATATTTAAAACAAAGCCAACTACTCTTTTAAGCAGGGGAAACAGGTGCAGACAGTGAGAACAGATGTACCCACAGGGAAAGAATTATGTCTGCAGTAAAATTCAGCCACAGTAGATGAAAAGGTTAACTGCATCCAGTACTTTTCATCAGTGACATTCACATAAACACGCTAAAGCTCTGGGATAAGTAGTTACTTCAAATCTTATACATCTCATTATACAAGTGGCTTCCAATAGTTTTCACTACTGATAATATAACATAAAATGCCCAGTAAGAATTTTGGAAAGGTTCTAAAATCCTTCAATGATTAAATGCATGGATAAAATGCATTGGAAGAAATTTAGCCAGCTGTGACAGAGTCATAGAATCATTAGGGTTAGAAAAGACCTCCAAGATCATCTATCTGGTCCAACCACCAGTATCACCCACTAAACCATGTCCCTAAGCACAAAATCCAACCTTTAAGTCATTAGATTATATTTGTTCTATATCTTAATGAAGTTCATTAACAACTTCTTTGTGAAAATAGGAGCTCCTCAGCAAAAAGAAATATGTCCTCTTCACTTCACAGCTTAAAATTTTATACGAGATGTGAAATTCAGAGCTACAAATACATAAATGATTATACATCTCAATAAATGAAAGCTTGTGGGTCATAACTTACTTATGCTGCAGATTTAACCAAACAGGAACCTTGAAGAAAGAACACCAACATACTTAAAATGTTCAGTTTAATTAAAAGACTGTATTTGACACATTGATTTAAGAAATGATGTATAATCACCCAGAGCAGTTGAGGGAGGGAAGAAAAAGTGGTGATGACAGTTAAATTAAATGTGCAAAATCACCATAGCCTTCAGGGTTTTCCTTTGGGAGGAAAATGTCCTTCTTTTGGAAATTTTTGTATGATTATAAATCTGTGTGTGACATGAATGGTAACGTCACAGATCTGTGATTGGACAGGCAGTGCCAGAAAATAACCTGCAGCGCCCCAAAAAAGCAGTCCAGTAATTTACAACTATTTTAGACACAATCGATTGTTCAGACAAAAGTTTCAAGATAACTGAAAGCACATAATTATTTAGCTTTATTTATATGTGAAAATAGGCATATTTGCACATGTTGCTGAAGCATGTTTATAACAGATCAGTTAAATACAGAAATATTTTAATTGCTAGTCATACAATCTTCACAAGTACATAAAATATCTGAATTGCAGACTGTTATTTTCATAATTTAAATTAAAAAAAAAAAAAAAAGTATTATTTTACTTATAGAGCTCTTAAAAGACAAGTCAGTTGAAACAGCATTTGGCTGTACTGAAATACATTGCACAACAGCTCTGCAATGCAGTCATTTTAAGTTGGCTTTTATTGGATTTGTTGCTCAAGTTGAATCTGCATAACTGAAACTGATTATTGAGCCAATAATATACTGCATTTAACCCCCTCCTAAATGGAGAACCTCTTAAAAGCTAAGAGTGCACATGTAAATTGATGTTATCCAGCAGTTTGTAGTCCTCAGTAAATCTGCATGCAGCTTTAAAAATGGCTGACATGGTGCTGTTCTCCCTGTTAGTATGGTCTTCAACAGGGTGGTCTGGGGATGAGATCATTACACTCAGAAAAGGAGGGCAGCTGTGACCCACTTAAATTGCTGGTGTATAGCAGGAGCCTGCAACCACTCTAAGAACTGAATATGCTGCATTTCATTAATGTTTCAAACCTGTGTTCCCTCGCCTCTCTTGTGACCAGCCCGTGATATTCCATGTAATACGTATTTAGCCTAGTACCTAACAGACAAAAATCACACAGCATACTTTCCACTGTGCCTGCCTTCCCCTCAGAAAAGCAAAACATAGAGAAACACCATCTACAGTAGTCCAAATAGTATAGCTGGTTATAACAGATAAGAATGGGTCTCTTAATTTTCCACCCTCAAACAATTGTGTTTAGAAAGCAAGCAGAATAAGTGTGGCAATAGGAGTACTTCAATAATGACATTGTAAGGGAACTGACCTGTACCAGAGGTCAACAACATGCATGATGGCATTTGTATTTCTCACATCTTCTTCTGAAGAAATAAGGCATTAATCCTACAAGCCAGTTTTTGCCTTCCTCTGGAATATTTAGTGCACATTTCAATGACTGCAGGTCTATTTTCAAATATTTATATTGCTGTAAAGATTTATTACTACTATTAACTGTAAGTGCAATGGACTCTCACTGTTATTTCAGTGAGATTTCTCATGCTCAAAGGTCTACAATGGTTACAATAACTATTCTTAACCTAGATGCATTTCTTGCGTGTGCAGCAATTTTTGGAACTACTTATAAATACCTAAGATTTTGACACCAGTGTGACCTTCAATAAAATTTATACCACAGCAAAGAGTCCACAGTAAGTAGTAATAATAATAATAATAACAACAATAATAATAGAACTGAATCTCTTCCTTTATTCCTGAAGCCTAAAAATTATTATTTTTTAAATTATAACAATATTTTTAACACGTTCTCCATAATAAAACTAAACAAATTCCCCTGTAAGTTTCAACTAAATAGGAGCACATCTAGTAGCTGCACACAACAGTAAAATATAGAGTAGCAGAGCCTGGTTTTCCTTTACATCACTAGCAGTCTGTTATATCATCTGGTATTATATCAATAATAGCCTGCTACATACTGATACATAACCAGAAGATGCTCGCTTACCTTCTCCTACTGTGTTCTGTGCAGGAACACAAAATAACTCTCACCTGTATATACTAACCTATAACAATATTTAACAATAAGCAGCAGGAATGAATTTTACTAACTGCTATGTAAGGAAAATCCAGGCTCTTTAATAAATAAACATCCAATGAGCCTTCCTGTCTTTCACATGGAGAAATAATGTTGTCAAAACTGGCACTGGAATAGAACTGAGTAGACAAGAGAAAACCGTAATACTTGAAGAAGACGTTTTCTGAAATATATCATTATTACAGAATCACTGGATGGCCAGGAATCACAGAAAGGACCTCTGGCAACCTCAATTGCCAAGGTTAGAAGGGACCTCTGGAGATCATCTGGTCCAACCTCTCTGCTGAGCAGGATCATCTAGAGCACATTGTGCAGGATGGCATCCAACTGGGATTTGAACATCTCCAGGGAAGGAGACTCCACAATCTTTCTGGGCAACCTCCTTCAGTGATCTGGCACCCTCACAGTAAAGATTTGTCCTCTCATATTCAGCCAGAAAAACTGTATGTCTGAATTTTAAGAAATGGAAAACACAAAATCAGGTAATCAGTATTACACTTCCATAATGTTTGATCATTGAATTCTGGACTTGGCCCTGAAGACAGAATTTCAGTTAAGTAACACATGTAACATAACCTAGAATAAACGAGGCTGGTAAAAACAGTTTTAATGAATTAACAGACAGGAGTAATATCAGATCACTAAGATCAATACATTCAATTTTCATGCACTTTTTTTTTTTTTTTTCAAGCTTTAAAAATTATTTATTTATAATTGGCAAAAAAGAAAAATCTTGTGATAAAATGCTTACTTAACTGTCATCTAGCAAAGTCAATATTTTTAGCTTCCATACTAAATTACAAATCACAATGTCACCAGGTATCTGACCAACACAGGGTGCGTATAGCTGCTACTACAGATTGGGAAGACAAAAGAATACCACAATCACTGAAGATCAAAGAATACTCGATGTAAATTTCTGTTTAAGTGCATTTTAGTCTAATCTCCACAGCAAGAGAAACATCTGTAAAACAGGTTTGCTCATTCAGCAACAAGTTACATGAAGAAAAGCTACCCAAACCTTTTAAAGAGTAACTACAGTCTGAGAATAACTACAGTCTGAGAATAACTATACCATTCCAGATCTATACATATACATGTATTTATTCTTCTAAGGATATTTACAGGGTGTCAATGGATTTAGTGAGATGCCTAGACACTTTGGAGAAATCCGCCTGGCATGTAGATGCATGAATATTTAGAAAATGGTCCTTTCAGACCCGGCTCCTGCAGGCCTTTATTTATGATTCACAGTTGTACACTTCAGATTTCTGCCAAAACCAGAGAAAGCCCATACAGGCTCAGGAAGAAAATAATTTTCTCAAGATATATGGTCTTGTCCAAATGAACTTAGGCTCTACTTTTCGTATAAACTAGTAAGTCTGTGCACAACCCGTGAATTCAGAACCACCTTCCCTTTAATTTTTTTAGTCAAATGTAACAACTGCAATGTCTCTTTTATTATAGACAGATAAAAGTGTTGTAAGTAATGATGCATTTACAGGCAGTTATGTTTTTTAGAATCAGAAAAAAATTAGGTTGAAAGGGACCTTTGAAGGTCTCTAGTCCACACTTCTGCCAAAATCAGGACTACCTCCAGATCTAGATTACGTTGCTCAGGGCCATTTACAGTCAACTCTTTGAAAATCTCTAGTAGATCCTGCAGCTTCCCTGGGCAATTACTCCCAGGGGTTGACCACACATGAACTTTCTTTATTATATATGATCAGAAGTTTCCTGGTTGCAACTTGTGATCTGTGTTTCTCTACGAAAAGTTTGACTCCACCTTCTCTATGCCCTCCCTCCATTACATAACTGAATACTCCAGTCAGTTTGCCTCTTAGACCTCTCTTCTCTGAGCTAGGCAAGACCAGTTACCTTAGCTGCTTCTTTTATGCAATGTACTCAAGCCCTCTAAACACCTTAGTGGTGCATTACTCTACTTGCTTTAAATGTGTTTATCTCTTCTACCAGGTGGTAGAAGCTGTCCCACAGCTGGACACAGTACCCATGTGAAGTCTCGTCAGTGTTGGGAAGGGAAAACCATTTCCCTCTATCACCTCTTCTACAGTCTTGCCAATGCAGTCCAGAAGGCAGTTAGCCTTCATCACTGCAAGGCACTGCTGATTCATGGCCCATTTGTTTTCTGCTAGGAAAAGCCCCTTTTCTTTAGAGGTACCTAGCATGTCAGTACCAGTCACTGGGTCATTCTGTCTGAGGTGTAGGACTTGTATTTGCCATTAATAAATTCTACAGAATGTATTTGTTGGTGAATATATATACATATATGTATATATAAGTTGTTCCAAAAGAGAAGTGAAACAAACAAACAAACAAACAAAAACAAAAATCAGACAATGAAATTAGAGTGTATTACTAAGTAGCAAAGATTTAGCAAGACCAATACTCTTTTAAACTATGAGGAAACAATTTTCAATAATAATTTAGTATTGTTTAACAAAGCTTATAAGCACTTCATACCAACTACTGAGTGCTCTGGGGGCACTTCCTCCCATGTAAGAGGAATGAAACAGTGTTAGATTATGCTGAGTAGGTTTTAGTAGATATACAGGAGGTATAAAACATTTCTTCAAGCTGCCTAATATGCAAACTGGTAATCAATGCAGAAGTGTTAGGTACATGCCTGTTGTCCTAAACTGAAAACTACTTCAGTACAATGAGTTAAAACCTCCGACGCCCTTCTTCCTGCAAATATTATTCATAATATAATTATTACATTATGGCAATATCTGAGAAAAAAATACATCTAGGCAATAAATGACACTAAACATGTAGACTGTCAGGAAATCCTTTGAATCCTAAAGTAAGTTGTCTATTGCTATTCATATTCAAAATACCTAAAATATCAGCCCAGTGATTTAACATGATACTTGAGTTTTTTGGATAGCGGAAACCATGTCTGTATGGTTAACCGACTAAAAACACATTTTACAAATAAAGATTATTTCTGTTTTTGTTACTGTACTATCCCGTACACCCAGCTGGAAAGCGGCTTTGCAGAAAAGAGACTGTGAGTCCTGGTGGACATTAATTTGAGCGTGAGTCAGCAGTGTCTACTCAGTGCTCGTGAGGCCATACCTGGAATACTGTATTCAGTTCTGGGCCAAAGATACATACTCAAAGATATATACAAGACACAAAGATACATATCTGGAAACATATTCTCACACTTAATGACAAGTCACTATAATCTTGCAAGAGTTTAAGCAAGTCCACATTCTTTTTTTTAAGGAAACATCTATTTAAAGAACAACCACAAAAATAAATAAATAAATAAATAAAATGTTATAGGCAGTTATTATTTAAACCAAAGACATCAAGAAAATGAATCATGATTCTGGTCAGAACTTCCGTCGTGTAACCTTACAGGCTGTGAAGTGCTGACAATGATCAACAAATCGAAATCTCAAGCTCATACAACGATCGATATGGAGGGAATTTGGAAATTTGCCATGTTGCAAGTTAAAACAAACAAACAAAAAAAAAATGCAACAAGGTGGTTTTATGGATATTGCCACATGCTTTTAATCAGCTCATGTTTCCTGTAAAGCCATTGTGGCATGAGGTATGGGAAATAATTTTTTACAATTTGAGCCAGTGAGTCCTTTATCAATGACAAATTAGGGTGCTTTTAGGTTGTTTCTTAATAGTCTAGAAAAATACCTTAAAAATAAATATTACATATGTGTACCAATTCCACCTTATAACTCCTAGCACTGGTCTCATGGTTTTTGTATTTTAACAACATTAAAGCCCTCTAGATTATGGAATTATAATCATGAAAAAAAATATGCCTGTCTAGAAGACCCCAGTCAGGATGTAATTATGATGTGAAATCACAACAGCAAAGTAATTGAAATGCATGACTGTGTGGACCTAGTTATGATCATATTAAAATGCTTTCAATAAACATTCACCATCCTGATGAATATTTTGTATCACTGGAATTATGGTTATGCTATCTGCAAGGGCTACATATCTATATTAGTTATAAGTATTATAGTCATCACCGTACAGAAAGATTGCAAATTATAGTTTCTATCAGCAATGGGCAAATAATATAATTTTTGTGAAAGTGTTGATAAAACCACCATGTTTTCATGCTTTCAATACACTATTGGAAAGAAAAGACTGATTAGCCCTGTTTTTTCCTAGTTTTGTATTTTAATCTTTTAATGGAGAATTATATCTTTGTTAATATCCTAACACAGAGGCTAGTGTTCTGCTATTATAAAAATAAGAAATGGGGATAACTATCACAGTTTCCATATTTCAGTTATGAGGAGACATTGCTTGCATACCTAAGGCTTCCAGAGTTGTTTCCTTAATTTCCTCAGCAAGTAAAATATTTGCATATACATATATATAACATGAGGGATTTAACAGCTTCTGTACTGAATTTCATTTAAGCACTGGTGAATTCATTCCAATATGTTTCAAGACGACATCATAAGAAGTTTAGTGACTGAGGAATTCTCTACCCTTAAGTCACATCTTAACAAACATCGGAAAACCCACATAGGTGCCTGCTAGTCATGGGACAATACTCACCGTTCTCAATCACAGACATCCCACCATTCTTACAGAAACTGTTTAAATAAAATGCAATTTTTAGAAAATGTTTCTCCCACCATGTTCTGTAGTCTGTGTTATAATCTGCACCGACACAGTAACATTTATCTGTAATAACTTTTTTGGTTTGTTTTCATTTCTCTTCTTTCTCTCTACTCTTTGAATTGTTTATAGAGCTCAAAAAAAAAAAAAAAAAAAATATATATATATATATATATGTAAATAGACAAGCTTATGCACCTTCTTTCTGTAAAAAGTAGATCTGAAAACCCACAGGTCCAAGCAAGACAAATGTAATGTTTATGAGTTTGTGTAAACAAGCGGTACCAAACAAATTATTTGCATGCAGCCTCTTTAGCCATAACAACTTAGATAATTTAATTTCTTTTAGTAGAATTTCAATCACTGCATTGTACAGATAACTGGAACAGTTTGTTTCTAACAAGAAATTATCAAACGGCAAGGAATTTCTTGAAGCATCCAGACAGGTGAGAACTCAGCACCTATTTCCACTCATGACCTTCTGACATGGAGGGGGTTTCAGAAATATAAATGAAGAGTAATTTTTTCCACTGACTGGAAAGGGGAGTCTTTCCCACTGACTGGAAGAGGATAAACATTACCCCCATTTTTAAAAAGGGAAAGAAGGAAGACCGGAGAACTACAGGCCTGTCAGTCTCACCTCTGTGCCCAGCAAAATCATGGAGCAGATCCTCTTGGAAAGTGTGCTAAGGCACATGGAAAACAAGGAGGTGATTGGCGACAGCCAGCATGGCTTCACTAAGAGCATATCATGCCTAACAAATCTGGTGGCCTTCTACAATGGGGCTACAGCATTGGTGGATATGGGGAGAGCAACTGACGTCATCTACCTGGACTTGTGCAAAGCATTTGATACTGTCCCCCATGATATCCTTGTCTCTAAGTTGCAAAGACATAGATAAGAAAGATGAACCAATCAGTGGGTAAGAAATTTGCTGGATGGTCAAACTCAAAGAGTTGTGGTCAATGATTCAATGTCCAGGTGGAAATCAGTAATGAGTGGTGTTCCTCAAGGGTTTGTTTTGGGACCAGCACTGTTTAACATCTTTGTTGTTGACGTGAACAGTGAAACCGAGTGCACCCTCAGCAAGTTTGCCAATGATATCAAGCTGTGTCAACATGCTGGAGGGAAGGGATACCATCCGGAGGGATATGGATAGGCCTGAGAGGTTGGCCACTGCAAACCTCATGAGGTTCAACACGGCCAAGTGCAAGCTCCTGCATCTGGGCTAGGGTAATTCCAAGCACCGGCTGGATGGAGAATGTCAATCAAGCATCTCATTCAAACGGATTGAGAGCTGCCCTGAGGAGAAGGACATGGGGGTACTGGTGGGTGAGAAGCTCACCATGAGCCAGCGATGTGCACTTGCAGCCTAGAAAGCCGACGGTATCCTGGGCTGAATCAAAAGAAGTATGGCCAGCAGGGTGAGGGAGGTGATTCTCACCCTCTGCTCTCATAAGACCCCACCTGGAGTCCTGCACCCAGCTCTGGGACCCACAGCACAAGAAGGACATGAGCGTATTAGAATGAGTCTAGAGGAGGGCCATGAAAATGGTCAAGCGGGTAGAGCACAACTCCTAGGAAGACAGACTGAAGGAGTTGGAGTTATTCAACCTGGAGAAGAGAAGGCTCCAGGGATAATTTATAATGACTTTAGCAGATGAGGATTTGAGCAACCTGGTCTAGTGGGAGGTGTACCTGCCCACAGCAGAGGGGTTATTAGATGGATTTAGATGATCTTTAAGGTCCTTTCCAACCCAAACTATTCTATGATTCTAATACAATCAACTTTATTTAAACCGATAGAGCCAAATTGCAAATATGTCAGGAGTCCAATCTGACATGGGCTTAATTGCCTACCAGGAATGTTTCTGCCAGTTTGTGTTATTTAAAGTTCCGAATCTGCTTTTTTTCACAGTTGACATCTTAGGGTCCTTACAATTGATTGTGAGCCAAGAGGAGAAAAGTAAAGCTTAAGTTAAAATGACAGTGTTGTGAAAGAACCATGAACTGTAAAACTACCAGAAATGAACAGTATACCTGCTATAAGACAAAGGTTCTTAAAAATTTTAGATGAAGATCATCTGTTCTGCAATAGCCTGGGCCTTTTCAGATCCAAATCCCTTGTATGATACATATATTTTATTTGCTGCCATGTCATAACCCCTACAGTATTACCTTCCATTTTCCTAGGGTAACCACTTCTACTTTGTCTCTTCAGTGTTCTGCCCTATGAAAACTTAGCTTTATCTGCTGTACTGAGGCATACTCAGGAAGCACAAGTAGAGACTGGCTTGCATTGCTGTTGCTCTCACCAAGGTCCACAAGGCTGGATCAGCTTGTTTCTTCATTATGCCTCCCGAGGGGAAGAGGCAACAGGGTGAGATGCAGCCCTTCCCCACCAACCAGCCAGACACAAAATGCATAACCTATGCGCAGCTTCAGCCATTCGTCCCTCTGGCTTCTGTCTCCATGATTCAAAATAAACCTTATACTTTTTGGAGGGCTAGAGGACAGTCATTGGGAGAAAAGGAAAAAAACGAGACAAAAGGGAGAAAAAAATCTAGACAGCATTTTCCTTGGATTTCCTGCATTCCCTATATTGTATACCACCTCACCATTGGGAATGCTCCCATACAGTTGTGTGTAATCTATTCTCTATTACACCTGCACAAATCTTGAAGAACTCTAGTAATTCACAGTTTGTGTTTTCAGTTTTGTTTTGTTTTTAATATAATACATCTGGATAACTACTCTTGTAAACAAGAAAAAAAACACCACACCCTTCTGCTCTTAAATTTTATTGTGCAGTCTTCTGCCTCATTGATTTATTTATATGTACTGACTGAAGAAGAAAATGACTGTTTAAAAAATAAAATTATAAGCTTCTTATTATCTGTATTAGCTATTAATGTGATATACTGATTTATATTCAATACAAAATATCTGTATATAAGCATTAACATTAATATAATTCATATTTAGGCATACTGCAAGTGACAGTTTTGATAGCACAAACACAGAGCAAAGGTTTCACTCACCAAGCCATCCTGATCCAGAATTGGGTATACACATATCTGTTTCAGCACTGGGTAACACAAATCCAACCACAAAAACTTCGACCCCATCAGCCATTAGGGCCATTCCCAAAACAAAGAAGAGTGCCCACTGAAATCGACCATGGCCACATTCTTGTATTATCAGTTCATACTGCTGTGCTAGCTCTTCTTCATCAGCTTTCCTCTCTGTTTCCAGTTCACGACGATCCTTATATTCATCATGCATAGACTGCCCTAAGGCCACCATGCCATCCTTGCCCTGCCCCATACTGGGGATTCCTTGATATTCCCCTTCATAAATTTCATCATCTTCATCATGCCCTTCGGTTGCTTCACTTGACCCTTCATCATCATTAGCTTCTACGCCATAATTTCCTCCTTGAACATAATCATCATCATCATCTTCCTCATCCTGGAATCGGTTGTATGACCTCTGTGTGTAGCCGTCCTGAGCTTTGTCAACAGCTTTATTCATTTTTTTCACTGCTTGCCTCTTCACCTCTTTAGCAATATCTTTTGCCCCTTTCACTAAAGAAGTCCTGTCTTTGTATGATTCCTCCATCTTGTCTCAAAGAAAGACTGCTGTTCTACTGGAGAAGCACCTGTCAAACACTGTTTGGAAAATCTATTGTGAGCTGGACATCAGCAGAAACTGTGAAGCTGTAATATACTACCTGAAAAATATGAGACAAAAAAGAAAAAAAGTTTATATTTTGCCTCTTTTCATTTTCTTCTTCACACTGGACACCATAGTTCAGTACAAAAACATACAAAAACATAGTACAAAAACATACAAATATACCATGTTACAAGGAAGATACTCTAAAGAAAAATCTAACATACCTACATGTTTTCAGAATAAGATTTATTACATTTTAGTTTTTCAGTGGATACTGGGTTTTGTCCTGAATGAAAACAAGCAATTTCGTGAGCCATATTTCACATTGACTCTGTCTCCACTGTTCTTCTTCATTTGAGCTCACTGCTATATAATAAAAGGCTAAAAATATCAGCTTTTCTCTCAGTGAGTTGCTATTAAGTCTCAGTAATACACCCAGCACCCCAAAGTTGATTGAACGTGGCTAATACATTACACTGAGCAATACTTAACAATGTTATTGGTATAACCTCACACTACAGTAAGGGAGATACAAGGAGATAGGTACATTTAAGTGTTGGCTTTTTCACACTTTGGCAATTTCCAGTCCCTAAATCATGGCTGATACATCCCACTCTCCCGTGTCCATAGTGAGAGGCAGTTTGGAGGATATACATGTATATCCTCAGCTAATACACACAACAGTGTTAGTCCAGCATGAGCTCATGCCAATCTACCCATGTGAAAGCACCAGGATGTTTCATCCTGGCCACCCTTCCTGCTCCCCCGCTGTAGCTTTCCATCTCTTCCTCTGTGTCAGCATTTGTGATCCTGCAGCTACAGAAGCTCCTTACTTGACTGAAGACATAACCATTTCCTTTTTTCTGCTCAGACCTCAGGCATATCAGCAAGGCAATTTGGCTCATCACACACCTGTACAATCACTAGGGGACTGCACAATTGCTAAGGGTAGTAGAAAGAAATGGTGGCAGTGTGCAAGCAGAGGTACGAAAGAAATACAGACTCCTTCTTTGGCAAAGGTCCATAGTTAGAACAGCTGAAATTGATTACAGAACTGCACCATTATTCATATGTTTGAGGGAAGGGGAGGATGAATCTGGGCACTGCAACAGGGCTGCAGAAGCCTCACCTCTGGGAAAAAGCAGGCACAAATTTCTGTATCAGTGGTTCCAGAAAAACTTTGTCTGCTTCCAGCTTGGCGAAGGGGTTATTTTTAACTATGATAATTTTAATGATCCATTTTCCAACATAACCTCAGAAAAAGCTGCAGCTGTAATACTAAACAGGCAGTGGGATGTAAAACAGGAGTAAGAATAAATGGCTGCAGATTTCTGAAGAAAATCCTGTACCTCCTGAGGTATTGTGGATCTGTCCTGTGAGCTCCATGGGAGCCTGGAGAAGCTTTCATTCAGTTGAAAACACTGTCCCCAGAAGTATATTTCAGACATCAGTTTTCAGACTAATATTGTTTTGAGGGATCAGAATTACATACTGCATCACATAAACTACGAGTGTGGTGTCCTTTTGTTAGAAGAAAACCAAACTGAAACATCACACAAACATGCAGGTAACATATTTTAAGAAGCCAGAAGATATTTCCCTAGTTTTTTTGATTGCTTGTTTGTTTAACAATGACTGTAGAAATTCATCTATATTAGATAATGTTTTTATTTTCAGTTTCTTCCTCTAGATTAATTTCAAACAGCCTGAATGTTTGTCAAAGAAATCAGGTGTGGTGGTACTATTCAATTTTTCAAAGCAAACTGGAACATTTACTGGGAAAGAAATGCAGCCTTAAAGAAAAAAAACGCTATGTAATATTCACAACTGAAAACTGTAGCCTGCTTTTAGGTACACGATGATCTTTCTAAGTAGGTCATCTCACTGAATTGTCTATGCTAAGGCAATTTCTCTAATTGCAGCTTTTCAGTTTTCAAGGTGCTCCTCAGATGTCACTGACAGTATTGAATTAGACATCTCATCCTATGTGTGGACTCCAGTATCTACTAGCTGTTATTGAACATTCTATGCATAAAAACATTCACTGAGTCTACTGTAGCCTCCCACAGATACCACCAAGAATTTAATGAGTTCCTAATAGGTATTCTTCTGAGTGTGAATGATTACTAAGTGTTACTAGATTGTTTTGGTCATTTTAGATTATTTTTGGTCATTTTAGATTATTTTAGGTTGTGCAGGCGTAGTATATTTAATGAAAACTCTGAACGACTCTGATTCTTAGATTTTTATTTTTTTCAGTAGTTACAGCCTTCTTTTAAAGATTTTCAGCTGATATTGATATTGATATTGTCAAATTCAATTTTACTGTAGAGTCTGTCTATGGAGGTAAAACAGTTTAAGTTTACAATAAAAGTAAAGTGCAAATGCCAAAACTGGCAAAACAGTGATTGCGCTTCTACAGTACACCGACCTCATGAGTTCAGCAGACTACACTCTGAAAACACAAATCTTCAAAAGTAATTGAGCTTATTTTGTAGTTTACAATTGAGCAGGTATGTCAATAAGAATTTATACCTGTTCAAACTCATTAACAGCCTAACTCTGCCAGCTAAAAAAATCTATACATAGACTAAATCAAATTTTTACCTAGCCAGACAGAAAAGACATACTGAGTGTAAAAAGCAAAATTTCTATTTTATCGTTCCAACTTTCCAAGCAGCATATCTCGTTGGAACACTATTCTTTTTAAGAACTTCACTTTCTCAATGAACTGAAATCCCTGTCCTAAGGGTGAGAAGCATATAGAGAAATTATTTATAGATCATGCATGATAGCTCCCCACCCTTTTAATTATGTCAGACTGATTGATTACAAATAAGCATCTGGAAAGTCTGAAAGAGTGAGGATTAACAACTATCTGATAGCATAAAACAGCTAAAGCATATCTGAGAGCCTAGACACTCTTGTTAGTATGAACTATCTTACCTAAAAAGCCAGCATGGTTTAACTGAAGACAACATTACAATTCAATTCCTTTAATTCTAATAATAATGATAATGTTTCCTAGGAAAACAGTGGTTTCAAGTAATACTAGCAAATATTTTTTTTTCAAAACATTCAAAGATACGTACACAAACAAAACAAATTATTTGGTTGCTCTATTTTTTTTTTTTTTCATCCTATTTTCATTCTATTATATTGATTAAGTGGTATGGTTACCAGTTGGTACTTATTGTGCTACATCCAATATCAAAAGCTGGGACCAGTTTAGGAGGTGGCTCACTCTTCATTTTATACTTGCTCTGAGTACTCCTCCCTACATTATTTCAATGTTCTAAACATGTTTCAGAGAATATCCTGAACAGTGACAGAATGTGGAAAACAGTTTTTATGAGCATCATCATCCTTTTAAGAAATGATATAACTATGTGTAATTCAGCTGGCTGTCACTAAGTATACTCAGGCTTCTAATCCCCTCTGCTCAACATTTCCATCTAAGGTAAGAGTGTGGATTTAGGATTCATCTATGTTCCACCCTCACTCATTAAGCTGTTTTTGTTCTCACTTTTCACATAGAACTATTTTCTTCATTATTGAAAGCAAAGGTATATATTTTATCTGCTCTTTCATTGTAATACCAAGCCATTTAACTCCTTAAAACAATCAGTTCAGTTCACCAAGTTTCTTCAGTGACAGCTGATGAAGTTGCACATTGTACCATAGTACTTGAAATGACTATTCAAACCTAGGGAAAAGTAGTATTTCGCTATTTTCAAACTTTTTATTTTAACCAAGCATGTTTAAACATAATTTTGCACTTCTCAGACTTCTGCAGTTAAAGAAAATTGTATTTCCCATTCGAGCCAAGAGTTATCTTCCTTCTCATACCTCTCTTGAAAACTCATTTTCTTAATTAGTGCATACACAAGCCATAATTTTTGTCATTTTCAGGTGTCAGAACTAAGTGAAAACAATCACCCTGCATTTCAGTAGAGAATGGAGAGGAAATAGCAGAAAGCTAGTGTACCAACTGAGTTCTGGGATTGGCCCCGGAACAGTTCTTTACATTTCAGGAGAAAATACAAGGTCACAGTCTCAGTTCCACTGTGAAAAACATTTTGAAAAGACTTAGCCTTGTGTGTCCCTCTGCAGGGGCGCATAGCCTCTGAGATGGACGCATCTGAGCTCCCAGACTGCCCTCACTTCTGAGCTAACACTATCTGTCAGTTCCATCCATCTCTGTTGCTTGCCCTCATATTGTCCTCCTTGGGAATCAGCTGTTGCTGCCACTAAACCATAATAAGAGGGTAATGCATCCTTGGCATAATGTTAATTAATATTTTAACACCTTGTTTTTCTAACCCTTCCAGATATTTTGCAACTCTCTCAATGTGCATATTCTTTTTCATCTTTATTATTGTATGTTACTTTTTATAGTTTGTAACAGAATATAAAAAGTTGGGAAATACATGTAAAATCGTTTTTATGATTTCATAATTCTCATTTCTTGAATATTTTATTTTGCCATATTTTCATCATGGAAGTTGCTGAACTCACTACATCAATTTTACTTCTCTTTCCCAAGCTCAACTTCAGACTGATCACAGAATCACAGAACTGTAGGGGTTGGAAGGGACCTCAAAAGATCATCAGGTCCAACGAACCCCAGAGTCCTGGCTGTGCACATTGACCTGCTCCTCCTTGAATGAAAGGTGTTTGCATTGTCTCTGCCTGGGGAAAAAAAAAATAAAATAAAATAATAATAATAATAATAATAAAAAGTGATAAGCTCTCTATATAGTTTTCTGTGATTGAAAGCCCATTTCTTTATTGGTATTCATCCAGTATTCTTGCCAAAATATCTCTTAAAAACAGACCAGTAATAAAAGCAAGAATGACATACTATGCTTTTCTGGTGGGATACTGCTTCACTGCTTCAGCTGTGGGAATCTGAGGAGAAACTGAGCATTCATCAATTTGACCTAAATAATGAGAGGGAAAAAGAGGAATATTTCCTACTGTATAGTAAAATTAAATGAGCTTGGATGGAAAGAATTAAATGCTACAGTGAATCTGGGGGGGGGGGGAAGCCATGATACATACATATGTACAGATATGTATATTTCTCTGAATAAATACATATTATATATATATTAGGTGTAGGTAGCACATACATACCAAGAGGTCGCAAAGCCTAAATGATTAGCTAAAACTGCTTAAACAATCATTGTCTTTATAAGAAAACGAAAACAATCTTCAGTTTTTATACTAATTTGGTCTTGGAGAAGCATTTGGAAATGATATCAGATCTGAAGAGTAATTAAATATGTATCAGGTATTTGCCACTCCCCTGCCACATGCCTTTGACTAGCAACATTATTCTGATTTTGCTGTAGTTCAAAAGATTGATCTCTGGTGATTTCAGTTTGGTTGAACATACCTACTATTTTAGCTCTGTTTCCAAAAGCAAAATTAGATGGCATATAGCCTCTAGTATAATATAACATAGCTGTTGAAAATGGATTAGGATATACAATATGGTATATAGTATGTAACAAATGCTTTAGACTATAAATGTTAAGAAACACAAGAATTTACTTTTAGATGAATGCCTTAGACAAACTAATTAATCAAATACAGAATATTTAATCATTTATTTTCTCTTTCTTGCTTTGAAGTAGTGAAAACTGAGAGAAGAGACAGAAAAGTTGGGTCACTTGCTCTACTTGACATGGGTGGGTATCAAAATGTCTTAAAACGAATATGTGGTAGTTTTCCCCCATTTCTCTTTGAATCGTAGATTATTTCTTCTTTGTGTTATTCTGCACGCTTGCTGACGGTATACAATTCCAAATCAAAATTAAAACAGAAAACTACCTACCTATGGAGGAAAAATCTGAAAACATCAGGAACAGATCATTATGAAAAAAAAAAAAAAAAGAAAAAAAAAAAAAAAGCACAGTTGATAAGAAGTGTTCTTGCACATAAAAAGTAACAATGGCTTTCAGAGCCTGTGACATGGTGATTCATCAATATGGGAAATCGGCTATGATCAGGAATGACAGGAAGAACATTCATAGAGGACTGCAAGGAAAAAAAAAAAAGTGGGAAAAAAAAAAGTCTGATAATATACAGCTAACAGGTACCTTGGCAAAATGCATTTTTAGTGCTTTAAAAATACATTTGTAAATAGCGTTTTTTTCCTGTATATTTCAGTATGAATTCAATTTCAAAGCTTGTATACTTTTAACTTTATTTAAAATCTGAAATAATTAAAAGTTGATAATGTCTTAAAATGTCATCTTATTCATCATTTTCATACCATTTTTAATAGTAATTCTAACATGTTGATGGGAGCATTACAGATTGTTATCTTACTTGCTAGACTCTTAGGTCTAAAACAGCAAATATACCTGAAAGAAAGGAAGGAGGTTACTGAACAGATTATTTTATTTTAAAAATAGCTTGCATGCCTAAGTTCTTCCCAAACATTTTTTTGCAAGTACAAGCAAGACTGCTAAATTTCTTCTGCAAAGTAATTTGGTTTCATACCCACCTTAGTTTTCCTCTGCTTCTTTTAAATAATAAGGTACTTTGTAAATTCTTTGGTTGAAAAACATACTGTACATATTCCAAATAACGTACACTAACCTCTCTTATTTCATCTTGTTCATTTCAGGGTTTTCCTAGGACTGTTTCCTGTATTTTGGCTGGCTACTCTGTCACATGCAGTGTTTTTACTGTTACATCTTAAGCTAATATTCAAATGGCAAAAAATAAAAAATGACACAGAAAATATCATTGATGTATGTCAAACAAACACAGAAAGAAATTAACCAGCAGACTGACTGGAAGGAGTTAACAATATTATTCCCAAAGCAAACGCTACAATTCAAGACAAATAATGGCAACATTACTATATGTGATTAGTTTGTTTCATAATGTAAAGTAAAATATAAAAGCATCAGTCATTTTAAAATTTGATTCCAATGTCTGCAAACTATCTGTATTACTCGTACTGTCAGCAAAACTCTGCATAAAGGATTTAATTGCTGTGGTAGGAAAACATTTGTAAATTACCATAAATGACACAAGTATGGCAAGCATAAACTAACAAGATATCATATTGTTCCCCAAAATGTTTAATTCTCACTATTCACAGCATAATACATATCAGTATTCTGGGAAGTGACTATATGTGTAATAAACATAAAAAAAAATATGTAAGAAAGGAAACCCGATGAAAGTAAATCAATACAAAGCAGAAGATGCATCCATTGTTTTTCTGTTTGAGTAAATTAAGCCCTCTCCAGGCAGACCAACAGCTAGCTTCCTGTTCCTTCAACACTTTATTTTTAAAGATAAACACAGAATATTGTAAATAAAAAGCCTTTAAAGACACTTCCAGAGATCAGACTGAGACTTAGGATGTTTCTTTCTAAGGTCATTATCAGAAAACCTTTGTGATGAAAAGAACATTTTCATCAAAGAAAATGAAAAGAACATTTTTCAAAAAGAACATTTTTCAAAAAGTTACCTTTAGCCTGTGAGCTAATGAAAACCAGTAAATTGTGTATTAAAATCCCATGATTGCAGAAAGGTACATCTGAAGCATCTTTGCTTCAGATGAACCTCAGACATTAAAGATTATGGAAAGTGCTATCTAAATACTGTAGTAGTACCATTGCATTGAAAAAAAGTGATTTCATACAGTCATAAAATTTTACCTCTCCCTGGGGGAAAATTTAACAGTTTCAGGTGGAAAATCTTTTACAATTAAGTCTGACTCATTGGCTTCCTGGTCTTAACCTTCAGACAAGAAATAACAAGTTCTCTATAACGCTGACAAAAAAAGTGTTGCTACTAAAAATCCATTCACATAATTTTAAGCTTCACTGATTTGTAATTATACAAATTGTTTACATTATTGCAGTCCACTGTGGAAAACAAAGACTTCCTAAAGATTCTGATAAACTCAGATTTTAGCCACATTCAAAATGGATCATCTTCTAAGAACATGTTTAATTAGGTCTGTTCAGTTAGTTAACCTGAACCACACTATTATTGCAAGTTGCACAGTACACATGTGCCATATAGCACGTGCAATTTTTCATCAACTACAGGAAAAATTAAGTCCTAAAGTAAATAGTTAATCTAGCTGTTTGTAGATGTATAGCTTCCATTAACTTGCAGATTTAATATTTTAGAACTTATACTTTATATCCCTACCTGGTTCACTAAACATCATAAGCCTTTATTTTGTAGTCTTGATTATGGGCCAGAAATGAGCACAGGAAGAGTAAAATAAAGGACTGAGGAATACACTCTATACTGGGAAGGCAGTAGTCCCTAGCTTTCCAGATTCTGCAACCTATACCCCTGTTAAAGCAGGATCTATCTGCATCTTAGAGTGCATTATGTAATCAGAACTCTACCTCAGTGTGGCTTTCTCCCCTTGGGTAGTATATGTAGAGGTGGACAGCACAACTGAACAAACACAGTGCTCTGTCACTTAAAGCATAGAGTAGGCAGAACATGAAGATAGGAGAGCTGGAAAATATATATTTTTTTCAATTTCATTAAGTTTCCTTCAGTTTATTTGGAAAGTAGACTGGTTGCCAACCTGAAAAATTTTCTGTTCCTTGTGTTTAACTGCTCACAACAACAAGGCTTGGTGAGCTGAAGCATCTCAGAAATAAATTTTGCCATGTGGAACCATTTTTATTTTATTTTAAAGCACGATGACACCTGACATTTTTCTGTGTGTGCTTTAAAGGCATGTGCAGCACTTCTGATCACTGAGATCTTCAATATTCTCATTTATTCTTATCCTAATTCTTAGTCTGGTTCTTGAAAGACTCGATACCCAAAACTAAAGTTGACCATCTTCCTGCAGTTTCTCTACTTTGTAATTGGTTTTCCTTCTTCTGACTGAGAGTTTTAATTGACTAGGTCATATAAATTGGCAGAGTCCTTAGTGCCCCAATAGGCCTTAGTGACCCTGAACAGCCTCATCTGGGACTCCCCACACACTCATTTCACAACCTCTGACATGTGCTCAGGAGATCTCAGACCTGGGCACCCCATCTGTGCCTGAGCTACAGGGGATGTTACCTTTCTTCTGTCCCCTGCTGATCCTGAATTGCAGACTGGACATCTTTGGCAGATCTTGAATGTAACACAACTTCACCTTGTCTGGTAGGCACCAGCCTGTTGATGGGGAACTGTTGTTCTCACCACCTCTCCTCACCTTGCTCAGGCACCATATCCCATCAGTCATGGTGCTGCCCAGCCTGACCTGTGGTCCCCCTGGCTTATACCTCCTCTTTATTCCTGGAGCAGCATCATGGTTCCTGCACCTTGGTAGATGTCACACACACTGAAGCCTGAGTTTAAACGGAGCTCTGGGATGATCAAGCAGACATTGCCTCAGTGAGCTGTCTGGGTGAGACATGGGAGGGCAAACAAAGTCTACTGGGGCACTCAGGGTCCTCACAGAGACTCAGAGTATGTTCCTGACTTGCAGACCACACTTTAGACAGTCAAAGTTCACTAAGAGCAAGTATTAATACTACTGCCTCCAGGCACAAATTCTCAACAAGGGGTTCCCTATCTCCCTGGGAAAATCTGTAGGCCTCTCTAAACCCCAGAAGATTGAAAACTACCATATACATACAGAAATTTATATTCAAATATATGATGTCTGAAGTTTCTTGTGACCAAAACGACCATCCACAAAATCTCCAGTAACAACTAGATAAAGGCAAACATTGGATAATAGGACAATATTTTTCATTAGTAATTGCTGATTATAGTTCTTATCAGAACAGCTAGTAGAAAGCTCACTTTTGGCATATGTAGCAGATTTAGTCTATAAACAGACTTTGCCTTAGTTCTCCTTTCTGGCGAGACATAGGGAACACACACTGCAATTTTTGCTGCCAAACTGCCAGTTTTAGCATCAAGCTTCTATTATCTGTCTGTGATCTCATTCTTCTGCCACATAAAGCAGCAACACACTCCTGAAGTCTGAAAAGGCTGTTTGCAAGGAATGATAATGGTGAACATTTGGGACTGGATTAGAACTAATTAAAATGCTCTCAATGAAACCATTGGGATTTATTCAGAATATGTACCACCTTTTATAGAACTAATATCTTTAACATTTACTAGGAGCACATGTTAAAAACATGTAAGAAAAAAAAAAAAAAAAAAATCTGCATAACTTTTAATATTAACTGGGATTATGAATTTGTAAACATTCATCCTTTTTAAATTATAAGTGAATACATAAGGAGAAAAACATAATTGAAAGGAAACTCTTGAAAGAACAGAAGGCTGAATGAACAATAACTCTGGGAAGCTGGTGCACTTGGGGACTATGGGTTTGATATCCTGTGCTGCCACTCAACTAACTTATTAGAAATATTACCAAAGCATACGATATTCTATCACATATAACACAAGGGCAGGAAGGGGTGATGTCATAAATCTTCAATTGGTTGAATCATTATTATAGCAACGTGCACTGGAGTACCTTAGGCAGACAGAGAGGTAGACAGTCGTTTTAATGATTCCCTTCTAATCTGCAAGGTTCAGTATAATTAGATAAAACAAACATTTAGGAGAGAGAGTACACAGCAGGCTTGTTTACTTTTTCATATTACCTCCATATTTTTTTTTTATTTTTTATTTTTAATGGAGTATCAGTAGTATTTTGAGCACCTAATGTGCCTGTCATGTGCCCAGAATACATGTTACAAAACAAAAACTATCTGGTAATTTCCTGAAATCCATCCTCAGAGTGGTTCAATCCCTCAAACATATGCATTCCCCAAATTTCTCTAAGCTTTTCACCAAGTTATGTTTATCTGTGCTAGATTTATAGACACGATGTTCTTGCTCTCTGACACCTAAAATGTAAAGCACCCACCATCCTGGCTGAGCTGCAGTCTGAAGACATTTACTTTGAGTTTCTGTCTCCAACTCAATTAATTGCTATCCCTGTTTTGCACCTTGGCTTTTTACTGATATTGCCCTTGAATGAAACCAATACTGACTCAAGCTGTTACTCAAATATAGGACTGCCTAGTGGTACCATGCTCACTTGTGCTTTCAGTGTAACTAAAGACATTGCTAGTATCAGTAAATCAAGGAAACAGTGCCACATAAATAATGTCTCCTGAATGCCACAGATAAGGTGGACCATCTCCTTATCAACACCTCAATTACACACACTCTCAAAGTACATTGAAGTACCACTAGTCACACTTGGCAGGCTCATCTGATGTCTTCTCTAGCAATTGGGCTGCAAAGTATTTAAATGTTCCACATTACTAATACCAATGTATTTCCATCTTTCTTCTTTTCAGGCTTGGTCTATTATTATCACTTTTCATATTCCAAAGAGACATTAAGACTCCCTCACTCACCCACAAGAGGGCACCTAGATGACTCATATCAATTTTTTGGATTCAAAGACAGAAAATGTTTCATACACTACCAGTGCCAGCTGACTAATAATGGAAATTGGTTTCCTGCTGCAAGCAGTACTCTTACCTACTCCATGGCTGGGGGAGCATATACTCAATATTCTGTAGAGAGTATAAGAACAAACAATTCACCTGTGTTTGTATAGACGCATAATTTTAATTTAGGCAAAATAAACAAATTAAGTCCCACTGAAACGCAGCAACCAAGCTCTAAAAGTAATTTTCTCTTTTCAGAAAGCAACAACAAAAACAATAAAACACATACAAAAAGCAATCAGATGTCATAAATGTTTAAATTTAATAAGCAAATAAATTAAAAAAAAAATCTTGCTTCATCACCCAATTAGTTCTTTATTATAGCCTACAATTAGCTTTTAAAAGCATCACATTTCGGTGGCCTCAGGATATACATCACATTGATTAAGTGCTCAGCTCCTTGAATGCATGTGTATTAGCCTCACTGAAAAAAAAATAATTATATAGTAATGCAAATAGTAATGCTGGGTCAATACTCTGTGCTTGCACCCTGAGAACAAGGGGCATTCCTGTAAAGGAAAGGCAGCTTTTAATTTAATTCAAAATTTTACAGGAATTTGAATCAACATACTTTTTCTGCCCACTGCATATACTCTTCACCTCCTGACCTCCACTCAACAGCAAAATTCACAGCCGTAGTATATAACCCTTCCACTCTGTGTTGTTACAGAACTACTAAACCAACAGGTAAGAGTGTTTTTTAATTGTGCTTTTGACACTTGCCTGGATCTTTAAAAAAAAACAACTCTTGATATTTACAAAGCTGTTATGAAGTACATCCACAGTTCCCATTGCATCAATCATACCCCAGTTATGCCACACAAATTCTTGGAAAGTTTTAGTGAACTAAAAGGTTTCCTAATTAAAAATACACATTACTAAAGTATTAAAGATCAACAGCAACACAGATTTTTTAGTTCAACTGTTTCAGATTATTAAATAAAATTGAGTTTCATACTTAAACAAATGTGTGTTTCTGTCAGCATGTTTTTTCATTGAGTGGACATTGCAGTTCTTTTCTGAAAGACCAAGATGGACTAAGCTCTAGAAGAGCCTAGAACAGTCAGCAAACATTTTATTCCTATCCCACCAAAATAACACATATCCCTTAAAACATTAAGTGGGATATTAATACTTATCAGCTCATGCCATTAAGCTATTCATGTGTCAGCAAATATACTGAGTAAAATTATTTTGGTGATTTCTACAAGGAATATTTACTTTGAGAGAAGTCACAGCACTGACAGATTGAAAGACTTTGTACAACAGTTTCTCAAATAATGGAAATAGCTTTGCTTCCTCTGGACTATAGAGCAGGGATTCACCAAACCCGTTTGTTGCTATAAATACAAAAATTAGCAAGCATTTGTTCTTCTCAGAGATGCTTAATTCCCCTGGAAGAAACATTTTCTCTATACAGAGTGCCATTCTACTTAATTACTTTGTACAGCTGGTCACAACAAGGAAATTTCTATATTATGCTCCAAGAAAATATGAAGGATAAATGAAGGATAAATGAAGAGAGAAAGAGAGAAAGAGAGAGAGAGAGAAAGAAAGAGGAGAAAGAGAGAGAGAAGAGAGAAGAAAGAGAAGAAAGAGAGAAAGAAAGGAAAGAGAGAAGAAGAAGAAAGAGAAAGAGAGAAAGAGAGAAAGAGAGAGAGAAAGAAAGAAAGAAAGAAAGAGAGAGAGAAAGAAAGAAAGAAAGAAAGAAAGAAAGAAAGAAAGAAAGAAAGAAAGAAAGAAAGAAAGAAAGAAAGAAGAAAGAAAGAAAGAAAGAAAGAAGAAAGAAAGAAGAGGAAGAAGAGAGAGAGAGAAAGAGAGGAAGAGGAAGGAAGAAGGAAGGAAGGAAGGAAGGAAGGAAGGAAGGAAGGAAGGAAGGAAGGAAGGAAGGAAGGAAGGGAAGGAAGGAAGGAAGGAAGGAAGGAAGGAAGGAAGGAAGGAAGGAAGGAAGGAAGGAAGGAAGGAAGGAAGGAAGGAAGGAGGAAGGAAGGGAGGAAGGAAGGAAGGGAGGGGAGGGAGGGAGGGAGGAAGGAGTGGAGGTTAGAACAGAAACCCTACCACGTGCAAAGTTTGTCATCAGTATTACTAACACTTATGTATCATCTCTACAACAATCTTCACTGTATCTCAGGTGGTAAGATTGTCCAAGTACTTTATAGATGATATGTATCATTTATAAGTTATTACAAAGTCATAGAAAGTTTTCCATGTCAGAAAAGGAGCATCACACAAGTGGCAATTCAGTTTTCCTTATAAAGAGAATAGAATTCGGCAAAATAGAGAAACAAATATGAGAAATAACAATTACTCAGAGTTTTTGTTGTTGTTGTTGTTGTTGTTTTTATGAATTGCAGTCCCAGAAAGGGATTTGAGCAAGATTTCCTGAAATTACACAAATACTGAAAAGTCAAAGGTATGACTACCTTAATATTTTCTAAAATGACTGATAAGCCAAAGAAAGGCTTTAGTACAATAAAAGGCACCAACATGGGTTATTATTGAATTGCTCCTTAGTCACTTCATTTAAAAGATGTCTCAGAAAATTGTTAAAGTTCTTCCATTTTCTAATCTAAATTATAACGCTGTTTTACAACAGAATTAAAGTGCAATGTGCAATTTTAAATGCTAAACAAATGTGAACCAGAGAATTTCTGGGGAGTCTCACTATTTCTACAAAGTTAGTCAGTCCAAAATAAATCAGCACCCCAAATAAAACTTCCTGGAAGGGGTATTGTGGTTTAACCCAGTGAGAAGCTAAGCGCTACAAAGGCTCACCCCTCATTCCTGCAGTGGGATAGGGAATAGAATTGAAAAGAAGAAGGGAAAAAAAAAAAAAAAAAAAAAAAAAAAAAAAAAAAAAAAGAGAGAGAGAGAGAAAGAGAAAGAAAGGGAAAGGGAAAGGGAAAGGGAAAGGGAAAGGGAAAGGGAAAAGGGAAAGGGAAAGGGAAAGGGAAAGGGAAAGGGAAAGGGAAAGGGAAAGGGAAAGGGAAAGGGAAAGGGAAAGGGAAAGGGAAAGGGAAAGAGAAAGAGAAAGAGAAAGAGAAAGAGAAAGAGAAAGAGAAAGAGAAAGAGAAAGAGAAAGAGAAAGAGAAAGAGAAAGAGAAAGAGAAAGAGAAAGAGAAAGAGAAAGAGAAAGAGAGAAAGGATACGTGTCATTATCCTTTAATCTCCAAGATAAAGACAGTTTAAAGAAGGGGAGGAAAAATTAGAGATGCAGAATACCATCAGTTTACCACCAGCTGACGATGCTCAGCCAGTCCACAAGCAACAGAAGCCTCCCCAGCCAATTCCCTCTATTTTATGCTAGAGCGTGATGCCATATGGTTTGGGCCAGCTGTCCTGGCAGTGTCTCCCTCCCAGCAATTTGTATACCCCCAGCCTCGTCACTGGCAGGGCATGAGAAGCTGAGAAGTCCTTGACTTCTCAGCAACAACTCAGCAACAAGTGAAACATCAGCATGTTAGCAGCATTATTCTCATCCTAAGCACAGTGTTGTACAGATACAAGGAAGAAAATTTACTCTATCCCAGCCAAAACCAGGGAAAGATATGAGCTGTCCAATACCCTAGTGTTAGGGTTGTTTATAGACTAATATTAAATAGCACATTGAACACAGTGGTTTTCTCCATGAACAGACAACTGCATGACCAGAGAGCCAATAGCCAAGCTGTAACTGCAGCACATAATGTAGGAGATGTTTATGCTTTGTTGATTTTGATTTTAGTGATTAAGTTTCTCAAGGTAGAAGCATGTTTTACTCTGTTTCCACATAGGGCCAGATAAATAATGTTCTTTCACAAGGACTCATTTTAGCTGATTAACACCCATGTTATTTTATATTGGTTCCTAAACTATGTTTGGATGATTGTTTTTTTTTTTTTTCTGGCCTTGTACTTTATCTGAGCAAACACAGATAACAATGCCGATGCAATTGTCTTTTAATCTCTGTGTATTTGCTATTGTTTGGTTCCAGATGTTCAAGTACTGGTATCTTAATCAGAAACTCATTTGATAGTTTAGAACACAAAAAAATGTATTATGAATGAAATATGTTTCACTTGCTGTCAGCCATAGGAACCATTCCCTCTTTATGCAAATGTGGACATCTCAACTCATTTAAAAATTTGAATGTTGTGCACTTACAAAAGGTGAATATTCTTTAAGTCAGAGTGATTTGACTTGATATTTTCTTTTCTTTTTTTTTTTTTTTTTTTTTACACAGTAATGACATATAAATATGTACAAAACAAACGAAATTCCTTCTTTACATTGTGTATTCTTAAATTTAAAAAACGACTGTTATGGTACAAAACTTTTATTCTTTCGACTACTCACTCTGTGTAGTGATTATGCTATATGGAAAAGTGTAAAAAGTGTACCTAGAAATAGTCATATTATGCAAGCAAAAGGAGTAACACCTCATAAATTCGAATAAGGCCACATGAGACCATCATGGCAAATGGGACAAAAGGTATGCCATCAATGAGAACAATATTCTATGATTCTAAGATTCTGTTTTTAAAAACATTTGAAAGTGATTGCCAATATATCACTTTTTTTTTTTTTGTTAATGCTTTTCTCCTATATTTACTTCCGATTTTTTTGAATGCAGAATGTTTCTAAATTACAAGATTTCTGTGAAAATAGCTATATATGAATAGTGCACAAATAATAAAATATACGGAAAAGGTTTTTAATTCCTCTAAAGTTCATTCTTCTTTTGGTCATTTTCAACTTTATTCTTTTAGATGTAATAAACAAATGCAAAAGGATAAAAAGGGACATATAGAAAGCATATTGTTTCCTCTTTAGAGCTGAAGGTATGCTTTTATAACTTTTATAAGTTTTTATAAATACAGACCCATAGACACAATGTGTTTTTTTATTATTTATTACTTATTGTACTGAGAAACACACCCATCTGAGTTTTTCTGTGACTATGAACATGACAATATCTGCAATAGCTAATCATGTAAATTCTGTTTAAATGCAAGTTTTAAGTATCTCTTAGTATATGGAATATTAGGAGGATATACATTCTCTGGTCAAATGATTAATTCTTAAAGTAGTTAAGACATTATTTAGGATCAAAGAGAAAATAATCACCAGAGAAAAAGTATCATTAATTTATACAGCTCTTTTTATCCAACAAAATCTCTATACTGACAGATTCTGAGCCAAACGCACACAGAATGTCATTTTGTTCAGCTTGTTGGAATTTCTGAGGTGTATATTGGGGCTTAAGTTAGTGAATAAATGTATGTACATAGAATTGTAATAATTTCATATTTTTTTCCTCCTCTCACAACTGAGATGCAAACAGCTGTAGAGGACATCTTTGGAAACTGACACTGAGCCCTTATACACACTTGTTAGCCCACTTATCTTCATGCTGTTTATAGGCATTCGGTATTATATGTCTCAAAATATTTTGCATGGATTAATACACTCCAAAAATCAAGCACAGTAACATCTCTGTAAGAGAGAAAATGTTTTCTAGAAGAAAAATTAAAGGTCTTTCTCTGCCAATGCCAGTATTATGACAAAATGGACCCGAGTTTAACTTAGACTGCTATTGTGAACCTTGTGGTGATGAAGGATAACAATGCTCCAGGATGTATTATCAACAGCTTCACCAGCAATAATTATTCCCTTCTGCTTTAAAATTACATCAATATTAGTACAGAAAATTCTGCTTCTCTCACCACTGCCACTTTGTAATAGAAATGAAATTCACAGTGAAGGTGGTAAAGAATTGGAACAGCTGCACAGAAAGCTCTGGGTTTCTCATTCCAGGAGATACACAAACTTGACTGGACATGCCCTGAGAAACTTTATCTAACTATAAAAGTTGCCGCTGCTTTTAGAAGTAGGCTGGATAAAAGTTGCCGCTGCTTTTAGAAGTAGGCTGGACAAAATGACCAGAAGGACTCCCTTCAGATGTGAATTACTCCATTGTTTGTTTGTAGTAGTACTGTGCAGAAAATCTCTTGCAAATGTTAAAATAGGTTTGAATGAAGGGTAATCTACAGTCCACAATCCCAGTCCACAATGTACGATAATCTCAGTCATGTTTGTGATTCATTCAGAGCATTGTACTGATGTACTAGACTGCAACAGAAACCAGCTATTGTAAACATCTTTGTTTCATTTATAGTATTCTGCAGCCAGTGATGAGAAGCCATACTGATGGAAAGAAAGACAGGCTCCATATGCATAGCAGAGGCTTTCATAAGCCTTAATACTCCTTCTTTGTTAATGTTGTTGTTTTATCCTGAACAGATCACAGTTACAAGATTTCCAGACCCAGTAATGAGAGTACTGGTCATTTGTCTGGCATCATTAGGTGCATTTTTCTTTGATGCTCTCCCTATCATCAGAGCTTAATTTTTTTAAGAAAACTGAAAGGAATTAACTGCTAAGTTACTTGAAAATCAGATGTTGCTCATGCACTGAGAATGAATGCTATAAAGATAAGTGAATCTGGTGTTAGTGGCAGCCTGTGCACCAGCTACACTTCAAGAAAGACAGTGAGTCCAGCTCATGAGAGCTGATGTCTAGACACCCACAATATTGTCCAAAAGCAAAAGTCATCATCACTTGCATATCTATATGCTGATACGATAAGTAGACGGCCAGGACATGTGACTTTAACACTGACTTTAGGTGCATTTACCCACTGCATTTAGAATTTAATATTGATTAAAAACAGGGAAAAACAAAACAAAACAAAACAAAACAAAAAACAGAGAGAGAGAGAGAGAACTTTGCTCTGTAAAATAAAGTACATGCATTTTCTAGAACCACAGGAGACCATTGCAATACTTCATCTTACCTTTCCTTTTCAGGACCAACAAAGTCTGCCTTGCAAAGAAGCACCCCAATCATTCACAGATCCATAAATCCCCTCAAAGAGAGCTAACAAGCCTGTGCTATTGGATCTTCTATAATCTGTACCAAACAAATTACTTTGGATGAGTGTTAAAAAGCAAAAATCAAAATAGCATCTGTTTCCTTCATATCTACACAAAAAAGAGATTACAAAGGCCCTTCAGGGATCTTTTAACATGATCAGGAAACAGAAAAATATACTGTTGATCTTATCTTTATTGTTAGTAGTGCTTGGATATATTTTGTGATGGAATTTTCAAGTGCCTTGTTTCTTAATGAAAATAAATATGAATTTGGTCCTGTTTTTACAAACAGGGATCCGAGACATACAGTCAGTTGACAAAGAGGCAGGATTAAAAGAACCCATCTAGATAAAAAAGAAACAACAGAAACCTACGTCAGAAAGCAGCGACTTCCAGCTTGAAGTGTTGTTCCAAGGAAGCACCCATTTCTTTGCCTTAGGAGTGGCTGGGAGAACCACTTATTTTGTAAGGCTGTAGCAATGTCTGGCTGACATGGGGGAAATACAGTCACCGAAAACAGCTCTTTGGGAGCACTGTTACTCTTACAGAAAGGAAAGTTTGTCCTCCAGCTTTACATGGCATGAAAATGGTGCCACTTAAAGACCCAGAGGCACTATAACATTCTGCAAGCAAAGTCACCTCTGGGATTCATGGTTACCTGTATTTCTAAATAATCAGCTTCCATGATGTGTTTCCCAGAGTTCTTCCCTACATACAACTTGTATTGGTATTAATGGGGAAAAAAGATTATAGGATGGTTTAGTGCTACTACCAACTGCATTCATTGTAACTTGTATTTTCAGTCAAAAACCTACATGTGCTCATGTGACGCAGACTCCTGTCCTAGAGCAAAGCACATAACTAGACCCACAGGTCCATGACCACAAAAACAGTCTGCTAATAAGGAGATAGCCAGCTACAGGGATGATGCTTTGTTTTAAAAATATCTTGCTTCTGGCAAACTAACATGAAGCTGCAGCAACACCATATTTTTCATGAATCTCAGATCAATATGGAGCTATATGCCCTGCGTACTAGAATGGCAACATGATATGTAAGGTATTATTCATGTTTTTGCTATTGTGCATTTTTAGTTCAGTTGGAAGGAATGCCCATCTAATAGTGAAAATCTGATGTTTTATTGACGGGTATCAAGGCTTCGTTGACAGCAGATGCGTTGCAGAAATGCGGACAAAGGTAAGGGTCCAGTCTTGGGAATGAAACAGTATTGCAATATTAATTAGTAAACTGTATTACGCCATAGGGAACTCAACTTTTATGCCTGCAGCATTTAAACATTTAGTAGCCTCTCTTGGTGGGGAAGTTGACTGAGAGTTCAAATCACAGATAAGGAAATTACATGTTTTATGTTGCTTTACCCTATCTGTTTTTATTTATTTATTTATTTATTTTTAGAAATTGAACATTTCAATAATACTAAAGAAATCAGCTTTTGATGGTATTAAATGTGTACATATTTATCTCTCACTGACACAAAAATGGTATTTTGAGACCAAGCCTGACTAGCGCATCACAGGCTGCCAACCTATGTATTTACAGGAGAATAGTTACTTTGCATTTTTGGCATGTCTCTGAAAGAACAACATAGTGATACACAAAATCAAGGGTACATTAAAAGCCTGTTACAGTTGTTTTTGCAGCTATGAGAAAAAAAAAAAAAAAAAAAAAAAGAAAAAAAAAAGGAAAAAAAAAGGTCAATCATGTTTTGTAATGCAGATAATAGAGAATCTATCACATTTAATTCAAGACTTAAACACTGCTAATTTTGAAGAGAAATTTAAATATCTGTTTTCTTACTGGTGTCAATACTTTGAGCACACTTTCAATTATATTTTTTTTTCCATTTAGCTGCTTAAAAACATTTAAAAGAAAACAAGCTCTAAATTCAGCCCTCCAACCCTCTGTATCACTTTTAAAAAGATGCTGATCTATTCTAAGATGAAAATATTATGCACTACATAATACAAGGGCGGTGGCAGCAGCTGTGGGTTCCCTATCATAGGTTTGCAAACACATTTAATCTAATTGATGAGCTTTTGCTTAAGCACGCATTGATATGCATCCTGTGACGCATACGGGTTGCAAAGATTCACAGCAACATGCAGCCCAGGTGATCTGTCACTGAGGCTAAAACAACTTTTATATACCTGAGGATGTAAAATGCATTAATATTATTTTCATACAACACATATTGTATAATTATACAGCTGGATTCATACGGTTTCCAACTGAAATCTACTATGTGATTCACGCTAATTTTAACAAGGAGAATCAGGACTACTGTGGATAAACATTTGTCCTCTGTGCTTTGGACACATCATTTTAAGAATTAATTTGACGTCATGCATTAGTGCAAGCAACTTATGCAATCTTATGTAAATAAACAGGTACATAAAATCTCAGTTACAAATTTCACGTTATCACCCATGATAACACTAATAACACTGTATTTTACACATATAACTGAATGCTTCATGTGATCTTCCTTTGTAGCAAACATCTTTCTTGCATACTCTTAGGAACTGAGGAGAAAAAAGAAAAAAAAAAGAAAAAAAAAAGCACTCTTGTGTTTTACTATTATTAAAAATTAACTAGAGTTCTGAAACATAGAATCAGTGAACACTTGTCTTGACCTCGTTTGGCGAAATAACAATCTATTCTTCCAGAATGCAATGACATGTGATTTTACATCAAGTTGCCATTAGAGAAAGCCTATGTCTTGTCTGCGTCGCTGATATTCAGGGCCATCTTTATTGAATTAAAAATAGGAATACAGCTTCAGAAATATAGACATTGAACCATTGTGTGTGGTTTCTTTCTTTCTTTCTCTCTCTCTTTCTTTCTTTCTTTTCTTTCTTTCTTTCTTTCACATCATTTAAAGATGTTTGGAGGCACCGTGTATGTCAATAACATTAATTGACAGACTGTCTTTTTGTCAGTAGTTGGCCTATGGTAAGCTTTCCTCCAAATACATGCATTTAAGTCCACTTGGAACATATTATGACTATATTTTAGAGAATTCTACATTCCTGTGGAATTTAGAAAAGAAACGTTTCCTGTTCTCACATGACAAAAACAGATGTTTAAAGAAAGAAACAAAGAAAGAGAGAGAGAGAAATAAAGAAAGAAGGAAGGAAAACACATGCAAAATAATCACTGAAATGGTTTAAGGCAAGCTATCATTCAGTAAAATTACAGAAAATGACTAGGTGAGGGGGAAGGAATGGAGTCTCTGCTTTATTATGGTTCCTTCTTCTTTATGAAAATGCTGAAAAAAAATGCTTAGTTACAGAGAAAATTATGAATATTATACAAACTATCATAATGATAGTTTTCCTTCCTGCAAGGTCCTCAATCCATGAAATGAAAATCCATTGTAAAACTTCAGTAATTCAGAAGGACATATGGCATAGTAAACCAGGGCTCTTTCCCTTAGAGAACTCATAAGAAAAACACTTCCAACGTAAGCATACCATTCACAATGTTTCTAACTGGAGAACTTTATTTGGTTTTAGTTTTGTTTGTTTGTTTTTCTTGAAATCCTTTGTGGTTAATTGTAAATTCATCAGGAACTTCCTTCCAAAATCTCCTTATGGTTCATCTTCTAATACTATCCACAATTCTCTCAATAGTCTTTGGCATGGTTTGTGCCACCTCTACAGATCAGTTTAGCTTCTCCCCCTCTTTCCTAAGGCAGAAGCTGCTGTGAGCTCCCTGCACTGCAGTGCAATGCAGCCCAAGTACCAGCAGTATCAATTGTGTTTGTCTGTGTAGGTTTCCCTTGTGTTGTACTAACCTCTGCAATCCCCCCCATCCCTATCAGAGATACACACTCAGCAGCCTCCTAACTCTTTATGGGAAGGAGCAGGATACTGTGAATCACTGAGGAGACTCTGGATGATCTCAACATCTTTTGATGAGACAATCTCCCTCCTCCATGCCTATTTTATATGTATCTTCCTCATTTCTTCCTTCTCTTCTCGCCCCCCCTTTTTGCACAGATGTGCTGTGGCCACCCCAGCCCCATGACTCAGCTCCCACTCCCCCATGTACTGTGCACGCACGGTGCTTCACAAGTTTAGGCACCTAAGACTCATCATTGCCCTCCATGCTCAATTACCCCTGTGTCTCCTCGCCCTGAGGTCCCTGGAGTGTCCTGTCACTGCTCAGGACTGCCAGACTAGCTCTTCTTTTGTTTGTATCTCTCAGGCTCTTCTTCCCTGCAGTCCCCCTCAAAAGCCCTCACTATCCCATCAGTCGTCCTAACCCCAGGACCTGCACTTCAGTGTGGATTTTGTCCAAGAAACAAACTCCATGCTTCTTTTGCGTGTACTGCCTGGACACCTCTCAGGATCTAAATCCCCAAAGTGGTAGAAAAGCATTAACTTTGTGTGCTTTGGAAAACTCCTTTCCTGAAGCTGTAAGGAAGGGAGCCCTCCCCCTTTCCCCTTATGGGTGTTGAGTGCTAAACTATTTTCCCAGCATAGTCAATCACGACCCTTACAGGCAGCCTACAGTAAAAAAAAGGAACATAGTTTTCCAAAGCACTCAAACTGTTTTTTTTGTTTGTTTGTTTTGTTTTGTTTTGTTTTGTTTTGTTTTGTTTTTTTTTTTTTCCTTTCTGTTGCATAGTCTGAAACCATCCAGCTTCCCTCCTAAATATATCTTAGAAAGAGTTGGCTTCCAAAGGAGCTGGAATCTCTATTCACCTCCTGCATCTTTGATTTTTCTTGCCATCCTTACCACTAGGACATTTGCAGGCTTGTTTTCTTCAAGCATCTGGAGTATCTGCAAACCTAAACCTCCCTGGTTTCTGCTCCCCTAGTGTGTAAAAGTTGTGTTAGCCTTAACATGTTACTCAGCTTCAAAAAGCCGAGATGAGATACTCACACAGCCTCGCATCTGTGCGACCAGGTCTCTGTGCAAAAATAAAATAAAAATTAAATAAAAATTAAAAATAAAAAAACAAGCGAGCTCTGGATACAGCTGAAGTGAGCGGCAGCCGGGAAGACTCAGGAATCCCCGCACTCCCTTTAACACCCGACCTGCCCAAAGCAGAGCTCCCCCCCAGTCCCAGTTTGCAGGCAAGCAAACCCCCTCTTACGTCCTGTGGAAAAGTTGAAGTCCTCCCCTGCCGCAAGCGTGCGAAAAGAAAAAATAATAATAATAATAGTAAAATAAAATAAATGAAATTAAATAGAGAAGGAAAAGTTGACCGGCGGCTGCAGTGGTCCCGCTGCCCGGAGCATCACCACCACTCACCGGTTCTTCCCGGTGGCTCCTCTCGCTGCCCGCCGCCTCCTGCCTCCCGCTGGCGGTGTGATGCTGCGGGAGGGACGGAGGGAAGGAGGGAAGGAGGGAGGGAGCCAGGAGCCTCCCGCAGGTGCCGCCGAGCGTGACGGGCCGGAGGAGGGGCGGAATGGAGCTGGGCGCTGCAGCGCAGCCTGTGCTGCAGTGCCGGCGGCAGGGGGAGCGGCGCGGAGGCGCGGCGCGGCGGGCGGCAGCCGCCGCCGGCGGTGGAAGGCGTGGGGAAGACGGGGAGGGGGAGACCCCCCTGCAGGCAGCAGGCTGGCCCGGGGGAGAGGGTGGCACGGGAATCCCCCCCACTCCGCGGGCGAGGTGGCAGGGAGGCAGGGGCGAGCCCCGTTTTGCCGGTAGAAGGGGAAAAGGGAGGGAGTGACACCCCTGCATGCACTTTGCTCCAGAAGATGGGGTTTCGGGAGAGGCAACAGGGGAGGATGTGCGAAATGGTGTGTTTCTTAAGGGTTGCAGCAGGCCCCGTGGCCACCCGAGGACCACGGCATCCTTGCTCCTTGCTGTCCTCCCATAGCGTGCGCCCTGAGCACTTCTCGGCAACAGTGCGAGGCTGCGTGCGCTCTGCATGCAGAGACCGCAAGTTGATGTATCAAGGTGGCAAAAAATACAGTGGGTGCAGGGGGGCTCACAGGCGGGACTCACCTTCAGGAGTGCAAAAATACCTGGCTATGAGAACAGCGAAGCATCAGAACAGACAGCCTTGGGCGATGGCGACATCCCCAGCATTGATTCCTTTTAAGAAAAAAGCCAGATAAAAATTCATTTCAGGACGATTGCTCTGTCTTGGGAGAAATGGATAAACTAGATATTCTTCTGAACTCTTTCTTTGGACTTAGATTCTATGAATAGTAGCAGGTTACCATGTTTATTACTGTTATCACCAACACTTTTAATGCTGTGGCATCAAAGACTTTGCTGCACTAGATGCTAATACCCACTAATGAACAAAGAACATTAAGAGCTCCTCCTTCATGACTTCTTTATACATTTACAAGCAATTCCACTGGCAGCTCATGTGCAAAGTGACAAATACAGTGGTATTACCAAAGCAAAGGCATGAGAGAAGGTGAAGACAGTAGATAGGGCTTTGTATTAAAATTACTTTTCAAAATGAGCAAATATTCCACCAGTTCTACTAATGAATAATGTAATTGGGTTTCTCTCTCCAAAATGCATTAAACTACAAACTTTACCCATGCATAGAAGGAAGTGGGGTAACGAGCAGATACAGCCAGGCCCCATCCCTTGTCTTGTACTCTGCACATGCCTAGTGTGTGGCTTCTGCAGGGTTGTAACTGATTTCTGACAGGTTGCCTGCCTTTAAGTCTTCTGTTAATATTTGTGAGTTTATATACATGTTTTCCTACACTCTAAAATGCTTTTATTTTCCTCTGTTGTTCAGTAAAAGATTCAAACTGCAAGGGAAACTGACTTATTGATTAGTGACCCAGGGGAAAACCAGAATGAACTATGCATAGAGTGCTGTCAAGTGTGAAATGCAAACATAAGAATAGAAAAGAAATACCTATTACTTTTCTGTCCCTTTCAGTAATCCTCGTGTTAGAAAATTGCATCCCGTGTTAGAAAACAGCACCTTCTTGCTAATAAACTAAACTGGCTGTGTACAATACACATGGAAAACAAAGATTAAAAAATTATCATATGACAAAATAAAAGGCTATGTGTGCAACCCAGGCAAGAATGATAGCAAAGTGCCCCTTTAAAAAAATCCATTTAATGTTGACTGTCTAATTAAAATAGGAACATTTCACTACACAAGTACACATTGAAGTATCCCAACTGTATGTTATTGAAATGAACTGATTAGGAAACATAACACGTCCCTTTTGAGTTCTTGAGTAAAAACACAAATTTATTCTGAAAAACAAACAAATAACAACAACAAAAAACAGTCATATTCAGGTTTTGAGCAGATGGACTACAATTCTAAAGAAAATAAATCATTTTAATTAAATCACAAAGGATGGATTCAAGAACATTTTTAAGTTTACCTTAAGATTCCACCAAGAAAGAGCTACTACAGCAGCCACCTTCTTCCTTACCATCTGCATTAGAGAAAGGGAGGTTTTCAGGAGAGGTTTAGAGGCATTTCATAGGAAACAGGCAGGTTGGTAGACTAAAAAATAAACACAAGGTTTTTGTCTACAGAAGTAAAATTTCTTGGTCATGTCATGACCAAGGCAGAAGAGCAGGGACCTGGGCTTATTTGGAATATAGAATCATAGAATCATTAACGTTGGAAAAGACCTTCAAGATCATCTGGTTCAACCATCACCTTACCCCTAAGTCACCCACTAAACCATGTCCCTCAGCACCATGTCCAACCTTTTTTTGAATATCCCAGGGACGCTGATGTCACCACCGCCATGGGCAACCCATTCCAATGCCTGACTACTCTTTCTGGAAAGAAATGTCTCCTGATTTCCAATCTGAACCTCCCCCAGTGCAACTTGAGACCATTCCCTCTAGTCCTATCACTAGTTATCTGCAAGAAGAGGCCGACTCCCAGCTCCCCACAACTTCATTTCAAGTACTTGTAGAGAACAATAAGGTTTCCCCTGAGTCTCCTCCAGACCCCAGTACCCTCAGCTGCTCCTCAGAGTATTTGTATTCGAGGCCCTTCACCAGCTTCGTAGCCCTTCTCTGGACACATTCTAGGGCCTTGATGTCCTTCTGGTACTGAGGGATCCAAAGCTGAACACAGTACTCAAGGTGTGACCTCACCACAGCACAAAGGGATGATCACTTCCCTGCTCCTGCTCACTACACTATTCCTGATCCAAGCCAGGATGCCAGTGGCCTTCTTGGCCACCTGGGCATACTGCCAGCTCATGTTCAGGTGAGCATCGACCAACTCCCCCAGATCCTTTTCTTCTGCACAGCTTTCCAGCCACTCCACCCCAAACCTGTAGCACTGTGTGGGGTTGTTCTGACCAAAGTGCACAACCCATCACTTAGCCATGTTGAACCTCTTCCCAATGGCCTCTGCCCATCGACCCAACCTGTCCAGGCCCCTCTGCAGGGTCTTTCTACCCTCCGTCAGATCGACACTTCCTCCTAGGTTGGTGTTGTCTGCAAACTTTCTGAAGGTGCACTCAATTCCCTTGTCCACAAGGATTGTGCAGTTTCATAATTGGATTAAACTGAAGTGATGCTGTATTAAGGCGAATAGTTTTTCCACTTTTCAGCATGCTCTGCCTCTTTCTTAGCATCCCCTTTATTGTTTGTGTGGCTTCAGTTTAAGATGGCTTGGTGAGTTGCTCTGACTCAAGAGTAATCCTGGAAATCCAAGTAAAGTACACCAAAGCCTGACGGGTTTTCAGTAGGACCAGTAACTGATTCAGTTGTCTCAAACCAGGTTAAGCTGATCCTGAAGCAGCATCATGTGTATGGGAATAACTGGATGAGTTTTGCAAGGTTTTAGTGAGAACATGAGGCACCATTTAAGAAAAAACATTTAGTGGTTCTTTGGTCTATTTTCTATGCATGAGGAGTATTTTTTTTGTATGACAGTAGAAAATTCCTATCAGCAATGTGTCCCCATTGCAGGTTGGCAGGAAGCAGGTCTACATCCCCACCAGTATGAAAGACATCCCGAGTTAATGGCCAGCACTCAGGCATCTCTGATGTAAATGACAACTCTCAAGCCTGAGAATTTCACACAGTCTCTGTCTTCCTTGCCCCTGGATCTGATGTCTTAGAGCTTCCTGAATTTGCCCTCAGGAGTACTCTTTTGTATCATACATAATATTTACTCTTTCTACATATTCAATTAAGCTCATGACATCTGCTGTTCTGTCAGCTTCCTGCAGTGAGTACATGACACGTCTGGACAGATTCATTTACAGCTAACACAGACCCAGTAACACAAGGTATTCTGCTAGCAAATGATCCTGGAATATTACCATGTATGCATTACATTCCTCTGCCTACTGGACACAAAGCAAAGACATTGTTTCTAGGAGGATGGAAAACAAACAAAACATTAGAAACATTAGTTCATAAGTGAACTGAAAAAGGCAGACCCTATAATCTTTCCAGTTACCGGTTCTATTCTAGTTTTAAAAGTACAAGGCAAATAAATGCCTGTGAACCTGTAACAAAATATTGCAGGATGGTGTCTGTTTTGGTTTTGGTGGTGTTTTTGTTGTTGCTTTTTTGTTTTGCTGTTGTTGTTTGGTTGTGGTTTTTGTTTTGTTTTTGGTTGGATTTTGTTTTAACTTGAACTTTAAATATTCATCAGTGAAACATCAGTTTAATTTTTTCACCTTTTCTGTTTCAGGACACAAATACAATTGCATATGTCTACTGAACCATGACTAACAATAGCAACCAGCAAAGATTTATGTTATTTCTCTTGGAATCAAAGTTAAAAGTTTCATAGAATAGAGGTTTTATTATATGCTCCTTCTGTACAAGTTCTATCTTTATTATGGATTCAATCTTGCAAGTATTTTTGTTGACTTAAATGTGACAGGTTATGGGAAATGAAGAAAATATATATGTAAAATGCATAGAAATTAACATTTGTATGAGCTAATTCTCAGCAAGAGGTCAGGAACCCACTGGGATCTTCGAACTGCTGTGGCAATCAGCCTTCTTCAGCCCCTGAAGCATTTCAGTATTCTACTGTATGCAGTGCATAAACAGTTGAGACTACATGCATTCACAGTGATCTAACACAGCAGGACCCAGTCCTGAGTGAGACATTTGGGCACTCCTTCATTTCAGATAAGTAACAGAAGGAAAATTGCACTTAAGTATACCAAAGGAATTCACTATAGTTTTAGGTGACAGAGACAGGAAGGGAAAAGAAGAAAAAAAAAAAAAAAAAAGAAAGAAAGGAAAGGAAAGGAAAGGAAAGGAAAGGAAAAGAAAAGAAAAGAAAAGAAAAGAAAAGAAAAGAAAAGAAAAGAAAAGAAAAGAAAAGAAAAGAAAAGAAAAGAAAAGAAAAGAAAAGAAAAGAAAAGAAAAGAAAAGAAAAGAAAAGAAAAGAAAAGAAAAGAAAAGAAAAGAAAAGAAAAGAAAAGAAAAGAAAAGAAAAGAAAAGAAAAGAAAAGAAAAGAAAAGAAAAGAAAAGAAAAGAAAAGAAAAGAAAAGAAAAGAAAAGAAAAAGAAAAGAAAAGAAAAAAAAAAAAACTACCGTTTGCCTAAGACAAAAAGAAGAATGTTTTCTTTATTTCCAGCTATGTTTTCTTCAAATATACACAAGATGCTTTTATGAATTTGACCCTATAGAATGTGTATAATAATATTTAACCTCACCTAATTGGAAGTGTTAGACAAATAAAAAGAATATTGCACTGAAAGGGAAAAATCTGACACTTCTTTCTTACAAATGAAAACTCCCTTTTTAAATCAGCATGTATGGTACTGACTCATACACATAAAATACCTCAGACCATGCTTTCCTATGGCCTCATAAAACAAAACCTGTGACAGGTAAAGGCTGCCATTCATCAAAAGATCTTTTACCTCTGCTAGAATTAAAGATAAAGAGTCACTAAATAATCTTCACATGATATGAGTAAGAGCAACGTAATCTGCTGATAACCAACAGCAAGACAACTAATACCTGAATCCTTCTGGTCATGATACAGATTTGGTAAAATCATCATCATGATCATCATCATCTCTCTCCTTTTTGTCATAGAATTCTCTTCTTTTGTCTCACTGGTGTCTAATTTGCAAAAATGGATTGGCAGGAATGAGTGGCTTCCTGGACAAGAAGGAAACCTTTAACACAGCTCTCCTAAATCCTAGTTTAGGGTCTTCTGCTGATTTGCTACATTGGCTTGAACAGATCATCTCCTAAAGCCACTTCTTCCTTTATTTTTCTTAGCCTGTCTTGTTTACTTAGATGTTAAATCCTTAGACATGAAGAATGATGGTGTAACACAGCATGTAGAACTAATAATTAGAACTGTAGTTGATACATCTCTGTTGCTAAAACTAATACTAAGAACATTTCTACTGGATGACTACATGATTTTAACTAAGCACTATATCCATTTGAAGCCCTGGGGAATGCTTCTTAGATAAAACAGTCCCAGCTAGTGCTGTAAATCTCTACTGGATCAAGGCTTAAATATACAACAAGATAAATTCCATTGTTCTTCACAGCAACAAAGAAATAAAACTATTTTACTAACCAGATAGATTTATGCATATATACATTGTATGTTTATGTACATATTCTAGTTCATTGATACTGAGATGACTTCTTAATCAAATTTAGCATAATTGAAATTTGCTTCTCATTCAAACATCATATCACTTATGAGTTTGATTACTCTCATTAAACTGATTTCTGATGCTGCCATGTTGTCATTTGGAGAAGATTGTTCTATTAGGGTCCCACAGCACAAACCATATTAAAGTACAAACTATACTGAAATGCACTGTCCCCAGTATTGGAGATGACATGCAGATACTAGAAAGGAAATTTCTAATTCCAAAGAATTCCAATATGACTTAATTCAGAGCAGGGTGAGTTATTCAAAACCATAAAAGTGAAAGATAGCTGTTAAAAATACAGTATATTGCTCAACTTTCAGTTATTGGCTGATAATAAGCCACATGAGTGTAAAAGTTGATAAATACAAGTTAGTGTATATTGGGATAATAATCTATTATGATATGATCCAGAATAGCAATAATTACTATAATGTAACCTATGTTGTTAGTATGTTACATTAAGTATTCCATTCTGAACATCAGAGCTTTGTTTCTTACACATATCTGCTTCCTTAAAACAAAACAAAACAAAAACAAAACAAAACCAAACCAAAGCAATTTCTGTTGTGACATGTCTGACTGGTGAAAGCCAGTTTTAGAGCTGTTCTTTCAGCTATGATATAGCAGGTAAACTATGCCATGTTTCCATCTCAAGAAAAATTGTAACGTGACTGTTTCTTTTCCCTGACAGCCAGTGCTGAATTGTCTAGGGAATGTGCAACAAATCCATATTTCTGTAGCTACACGTTTGTACTTGCAGTCTCTGAGGTGTGTTGTTTGAGACTAGATAAATGACAGAAGGACGTGAAATTATGCCACAAATACCTTTTAAATGAAGATATCCTCAGCAGTATCTCTTACAACTGAAAATCTGTAAATTAATTGTTTGAATAATTTGATCATTCAGTCATGCAATCAGAGCTCTCCTGAAGGTATCACAACCACTTAACATTTGATACCCCAGAGTGTTGAACCTTGTGTATATATTGAAGGAATAATGACAAACTCTGTAAATCACTGAAAGTTTCCTATGTCCTGTCTGAACATCTGAAGAGATTTACAAGCATAGTTTGTGGTACAAAGCTGGAACATATCACACAAGAAATGTGAGCTGATACACTACTTTCACAAAGAATTGTGGAACAATAACCAGTTTAACGGGCTATACTTGAAGTGATGTTTATTTATTATTTATTTTCTGAAATCTTTCAAAACAAGCAAGAGTAAAAGTGTGCTTGTCCCACCAAATTTCTGGAAGAAAACAAATTAATCCTGAGAACAATAACAATTCCACAGAAGACTTTGGGGTTCTTTTTGTTACAAATATTGTATTCTTTGAAGCTGTGTATAATCTGATCAGGGATCAGAACAAGCTATAAGAAACTTAAATTCTGAAGACAGAATAATAGAGTGTTAACAAGTAGGTCTGAACTAAAAAACACATTAGTGCAAGTAGGTGACTAACTGCGGAATACAATAAAGGTTTTTTATAAGTAAAGGAGGAAAAAAAAAAATCAGAAAATATGCCAAATATGCTTCACACAGGCATTTCTCATTCTGGCTTAAGTTAATTTAAAGAACACGTTTTGTTGTTGTTGTTGTTGTTGTTGTTTGTTTGTTTTCTGGAATTGTTGTAATCATCTCAGAAACTCTAGGAGACTTTCCTTGATTTTTTAACACCAAGCATAAAAAAATTCAAAATACAGCCCAGCTCATTTTCTACCTCCAGCACCAGCTGGATGTTTTCTGAACCTTCAAGAAATCATATATAAAGTCTTTTTAGTACTTTTTTTTTTTTTTTTTTTATTTCTTCAGTGAAGCGAAGTTTTAGATTGTAGTTCCCGGATATTTTCATTTATTTATTTGTGTGTTTATTTATTTATTTACTGACTTATTTATATTACTTCCTTCTGGGAAGTATTTTCATTAGGGCAACCTAATGTGAATCAGAAAGCAAATCATTTCATGATTATTTGATGCTTTAAGAATTAATAATCTCTTCTCCCTCTTCTCTCCTCTGTTCTTACCAAAGGCTAACACTGAGAAAGAATATATTATATTGCAATGTTTTTAAGAGTCAGAAACAGTACTGATAAAGAGAACATATTCTACTTGTTCATAAGCTTAAAAACATTAACACTTAAAATAAAAGATGCTCTATGAAACAACAAAACAAAAATAGAGTTCATGAGGTTAGTGAGTATCACAAGTATGTTGTGACTGGGCCATCTGGTCACTCAACGGACCACAGAAAATCTTTTGCTCTTAAAAATCTAAGTTAAATTTCCTCTGGAGTATCTCCATTGATACCAGAGGAATAGCTGATTCACACTGGTCCACAAAGGGGAAACTAGGATCAGTGTGTCTGCAGTGGAATGTATCTTCTTTGAACACTGCTTTTGTAAAAAAGGTTTTCTTCATTTCGTCCAAAGAACTAAAAATCACTTGCTCTCCTTAAACCTATTTATCATCTGGAACTGGAGGCAATTTCATGAAGGCTAAGATCTTATGGCTCTTCACACTGAAATTAATGGCAATACTCGAACAAACTGTAGTAGTCAAAAGATACAGAAAAGAATGGAAGATTTTGTTAAGGATTTCCAGATATAAGATTAAGGTGACTACTTAAAACAGACATTTAACTCTGCATTGTAACTGACAGTATTTATAGACCTTAATCATTCTTATTTTCTCAGTACAAAAGTTTAAAAAAAAATGCACACAATAGTGCAATTAATGCAAGTCTAGCAGCCAAATTATCATTGAATGTTTATGCATATAAGTAAAGGCTGAAATCACAATGAAGCTGTAAGCAAGGGTCATCGCATCCAATTTTCATCCTTCCCAGTAGGAGATTTTGTGCTATCCTTCTTACTTGGTATGTCACAGCCACTTTGTAAACATCCAAAGTGCAGTCATGAGCTCCTGCTCCAGCTACTTTATAGCAAGCCAGGAGAAAGGCACATCAGTTTGCTGTTAAATTATGAGCAGGCCAAGCCAGGAGAAGGGCACATCAGTTTGCTGTTAAATTATGAGCAGGCTATGTGTAATGGAGAGCAACCCTTGAGCTGCTTTATACTTAAGGATAGGGAGCCAAATCTTGATTTCACTGAAACTAGCAGAGATTTTGCATTTTGGCAGGCACAGATTTGAGCTGTAAATCTACTAAAGTGTATGGGTGGCTGTGTATGCAAATAACATGTTCCAAAAAAACTGTCTTATTTAAAATATATAATCTTTTTAAACATTTCAAAATTGAGTGAGGTTCTAAGTGCCTGTAGTGTCCATCCATTAAGCTACTTATGATTCATAGAAAAAGGTGGGATCTAGTGGTTTATCTAAAATTCTAGATGAGTCACCAACATAAATCCAAAATATTCAAATAACCTCTGTTATGAAGCAAATGTGGCCACAGCTGGAGAAGGCATAAGTCTAACTCTGGCTTTTTTTCCACCTATCCTAGTATTTGAATTAGCTATACCTAACACCTACGCACAAAGGGATATCATCTTGGTGATTTATAAACACTCACAAGCCCACAATTATCATGTAATATTTGCAGGCCAGACTTAAAACACCCTGTTCCTCCCAATGATTGGTTATTCACATAAGGGGCTGTAATTAAATATTCACATGACTAACAGCTCACCAACATGACTAGATACTTCACACAGGCTTTCCAAAGGATGTTTGTTTTTCATTCTTCCTGATGTCTGGTTGTATCTATATTATAAAACTATATCCAGTCAAATAATTTGCAAAACAAATCTAAAAATGCTCTGCAAACCTTTTCCAATGTCAGTTTGTTAACTTTATCACAATATTCACAATAAGTGCATAAAGATTATTCTCTTCACTGGGCAATATCATTTATTTGATGTTTGTTTTGAATATTTTTTTCCAATTGTCCTTTGCAGGTCTTCAATTCATTTTCTTTCTCTGATATTATTTTTAATATTAAGAATACTTAGTTCCCAGAATGAGACAACATGCATAAAAAAACTGCCAGAAGCCACATTTATTTTACCATTAGGGTGACATAGCTTTAAGAACCAAAACTAATCAACTTGTAATGGAGCACTAGAATTTTACAGATTTCTCTATTTTTAAAAAGTACATCAAAATACTTGTGCAAAACAATAAAAATTTGGACAGAAATAGACATATAGGAAATGTTCTCCTGAAAGATTTCTGACTTCCACTGTTGTATAAGTGATTAAATATTTTGATATAAATTAATCACTGTTTCTACAAAGAACTGTAGCTGTATTTCATCTTATCTTCTACTTACCAATTTAAACATTATTGATCTAATTCTAATTTTGCCTTATATCAAATATATAAAATATGGCAGAATACAAGGGAAGAGATGTAAAGAAGAAATTTGGGTTGGGTAGGATTGGATTGGATTGGACTGGACTAGACTAGACTAGACTAGACTAGCTTAGATTAGATCAGATTAGGTTAGAACAGCTCAGTTGTAAGGAACCTACAAAGATCATCTAGTCCAACTATCTGACCTTGTCAGAGCTAACCAAAATTTAAAGCACATTGCTGAGGGGATTGTCCAAATGCCTGTTGAGTACTGACAGGCATGGGGCATCAACTGCTACTCTAGGAAGCCTGTTCCAGTGTTTGACCATCCTCATGGTAAAGAATTTTTTCATAATGTCCAGTATGAACCTCCACTGGTGCAACCTTATGCTGTTCCTACATGTCCTGTCATTGGAGACCAGAGAGGAGAGACCAGCACCTCCCTCTCCACGTCTCCTCCTCAAGAAGTTGCAGAGAGCAGTGAGGTCGCCTCTCAGCCTCCTTTTCTCTAGACTAGAAAGCGCAAGTGTCCTCAGCTTCTGCTCACAGGACATGCCTTCCAGCGTTGTTAGGAGCAACAAGTGGAATTACAGAATCATAGAGAGGCTCAGGTTGGAATGGACCTTAAAGTTAATCTATCTCCAAACCCCCTGCCATAGGCAGGGATGCCACCCACTAGATCAGGTTGGCCAACAGCTTCTCTGGGCAACATGTTCCAGTGCCTCACCACCCTTACAGTGAAAAATTTCCTCTTGATGTCTAGTCTATATCTATCCTCTTTTACCTTAAGATTATCACCCCGTGTCCTATCATTATCTACCTGAGTAAAGAGTCCTTCTCCATTGCTTTTTATAAGATGAAAGGATTTGTTTCTTCATCTAATGATATTCTGCGGAATACATGTAATGATTACAGCCTCCAAATTGAGTATTGGGTTGCTAGGAACAGTGTACAAACTATTCTCCCAGCTGCCTCATTTACTAGAGCTCCATCTTCTTATTACTACATGTATTTATTACAAGTCATGTACTCAGTACTAGTTTTGCCCTCATATATTTCTAAGCCAACAATTTATTCCAGAAAACCCACAGAAATATCATTCAAAAGGTTGTTATCTTCCAGTAACCTATCTGGAAATAGGATGATGTCAGAGAAGAGAGTGATAGAAAATATCAGTATTTAGTTAATGCCAAATGTTGATTCCCAGGGTACTAAAGAGAGCACCTCTGTGTTTCCATTCAAAATTTTATGACTTAAACGTGAAGGGACTTTTGACCAACATTGGGCATGTTGGCAGACATGTTGCGAATGGGTTCAAGAGCTCATTGCATGAGTATGCAGAGACTGCCACTGTAAGAAAATGTGGAAAATGTGGAAAAGGAGGATGAAATCACTAACAGATAAAAGGATGCCTCCAACTACCTGATTTATATCCTGCTATGAATTTATCTGAGAAGTTTGAGTACATATGTCTTCAGATATATTAAAGGCTAGAACTTGGTCTAAATGGGATTTCCCATGTTTGGATACCCAAACTGAAATGCTTACAGAAATCTGATCATCAGACTGAGCACCCACAAATCCAAATTAAGGTCAATTATGTCTGTGTATAGTTCCAGATATAATAGTAATAATAACAATAACAATAACAATAACAATAACAATAACAATAACAATAACAATGAATTATTACTTGCCCGGGAACCAGCAGAAGCAGGCTGATTAGTGAGGAAGCTAAGTGATCTCACTGACAAGCAGGACAGGCACACAGCACTAAAACAAGGCGAGCAGAACAGGTTCTTTGATTGTAATGAGGCTCAGCCAAGAGTCCCAATACTCAAATAAGTTCACAGCCATAATGCCGGTCCAAGGTCAAGCCAGGAAGCGAAGTCAGCAAGTCAGTGGCAGGACCAGACTTGGAGACAGAAAACAAGATCAGCCACAGCCCAGTGACAACCAGACAAGCCCACAGAGATAAGCAGGTCTGAGATGAAGACAGGTCAGCAGGTCAGGTCTGGGGTCAGGGAGGCACTGCTAGGCTTGGGCACAGTTCCACAGTAGATACAGCAGAGATGAAGCCTGAGCTTGAAAGTAGTTCCCAAACTCTGGGGTCCAAGTCCCACTTTTCAGAGCTTTTGTCTTACATAGCAATTTCCATACAGATTCCTGATGCAAGGCCAGGCAGCAGCATGATAAAAGTTGTCCCTGAGCCCAAGCAGCCAAGCCCTGCAGAAGGAAGAGTGTGTTCAGGTCCCCAGCACCTAATTTCTATATCAGGAAAGTTGGATTTATACTAACCTACCGCACGCGGTGTATTCCTACATCTTTTATAATGTAAGGCTGCCCTGCTTGGCAGGCAAACTCCATCACAACCACTCCTTCACTCCCCCTCCTTGAAAGAAAAGCAGCAAAAAATATGATGGAAAGGGCTCAAGGGTTGAGATAAGAACAGGGAGATCACTGAGAAGTTACTCTCAGGGGCAAAACAGACTCAGCACAGGGAAAATAGCAACATTTATTGCCTATCACAAGCAGGCTACAACAGTGAGAAACTAAAGGGGCCGCAGTCAGTCCCTAATGCTTCAACGGATGCCATCCTTCACAAACTGATCCTGTGGGGGCTGCCCACAGGCAGCAGCTCTTCAAGCACTGCTCCCACACGGCTCCATACCACAGGGTCCATCCATCCCCCAGGAGCAAACTGCTGCAGCACGGGTCCCCCATGGGTGCTGGCAGCTCCCCCCAGACCCCCTGCTCCTGCGTGGGCTCCTCTCCACGGGCTGCAGCTCCAGCCCGGGGCCTGCTCCTGCGGGGGCTCTCCATGGGCCGCAGCCTCCTCCAGGCCACATCCACCTGCTCCACCGGGGGCTCCTCCACCCATGGGGGGGCTGCAGCGTGGAGATCTGCTCCATGTGGGACCCATGGGCTGCAGGGGGACAGCCTGCTCCACCAGGGGCCTCTCCCTGCACAGCCCGCAGGGGAACTGCTGCTGCCTGCCTGCAGCACCTCCTGCCCTCCTGCTGCACTCACCTGGGGGCTGCAGGGCTGCTGCTCACTCCCCTCTCCCAGCTGCTGTTGCACAACATTTTTTTCCTTTTTCTTAAATTCTCCCACAGGCCCAACCAGCGTCGCTCCCTGGCTCGGCTCTGGCCAGCAGTGGGTCCCTTTTGGAGCTGTCCAGAGCTGGCTCTGATCTGGCATGGGGCAGCTGCTGGGCGCTGCTCACAGAGGCCACCCCCGCAGCTCCCCTGCTACTAAACTCTTGCCAATACACTTATGATCTACTGGCCTTATCACTGTAGGATGTGCATTTGAGTGAAAAAAAAGATGTGTACAGCAACAGACATGGACAATTTAGGGAGACATTTCAGAAGCACACTTACCTCTAGTAAGAGACACTAAGAATATATTGTCAGTTTTTATAACTGTGATAGATATCATCTTTATGTTCATTATACATGTATTACATATACATGAATATAAATACATAAATATATATGTTTTTATATGTTGCACTTTCAGACCTGTACACATACATGTATACACGCACATATCCATCCATAAACTCACATACTTGTGTTGAGGTTTATTCTCAATACTTAAAGTGGTTAAATGTTTTTACAATGTGAAGTCAACCCTTTGTTATACATGGAATCCAAAGCAGTATCCTTAAGCAGGAGGAAAGGTCAAAGCAAGGTTAATTGCATTTCTTGACATTTCACAGAAAATATGAGTTCTTTGCAAGTAGAAGCTTAAAGGAGCATCTGGCAGTACTGGCATAAAACCATAGAGTTGTGAAGAAACAATCAATATACCATCAGAAAAGAGAAAAGCTATCCTTTAAGTGTAATTAGTAAGGCATTGTAGAAGAGTAGGCATGTTATAATTGTAAGTACAACATTAGCTCAATACGGACAAAAATATCACAACTATTTGCTTTGTGACAGTGATCTTTTTTCCCTAAACATAGTCTGTTTAGAAACTGGAAAGAAGAAACAAAAACAGAATAAAGCATTACTAATGGCTTTCAAACTGTTATAGAATTCAAAAGTTAGATAGACAGAAATACATGTAATTAAAATGAATATGTGTATTTAAAGAATCTCTCATATTAAAATTTAATTTTGGTTACATTTTTTTCTACCATTTTCAACTTCATGAAGTTGAAATCAAAGAAAGAAAGACAAAGGCTAAGACTTGGAAATGGCTGTGAAAGATGTTATTTATAACAAAAGGGATCAAGCATGTTTTCTAGACTAAAAATAGAATAACATAAAGTGTCTCTTGAAGAATTTAGAAAAACACAGCCAACTGGATGTCTGCTCAGAGCACTGAATTGAACCACACACAGTTTCACACATAGCCAGTAAGGTCTCACATGTGTAAATTGTATGAATTTCTGATGTTTCTAAACATCTTTTTAAATTTTATTTCTCCAGCCTCAGTGGTGTCTGTCTCTGTTGTTTACCGTTTGCCAAATGGACAGTGGTTATGATAGCCAAGGGAAATTTTTTTTCCATTAACTCAGCTCTTAATGTTAGTAGCCTTGAAGCTGACCATTGTAAATTAGTGGAAAGGCTACATGCAAACCCCTGAGAAGCCCAAATACCAGGATGTGGAGTAGCATTTCTTTGAGAAGGATTTCAGCAGAAGGAAAAGGAAGAGATGAGACCTGGGGGCACTGCAAAAGAATGGATTACAGAATTGAGGTTTGTCATCCAGTTTCAGAAACACAATAAAAATCACCCTGTCCACAAATTCTCTGTGGTACCTGACAAGTCTTCCTATCTACTCTGTGCCTCCAGAATAGAGACTTGAGGAAGCAGAGGTGCTGTTATGACTGAGACACCCATATACCACAAAGTATGAGCTCTATAAGACAGAAGATATGAGACCAGATTCTAATTGTTTTGTACAGCTTTAACAAATCTACTAGCTTTGGACATGCCAAGTATGTTACTTCATCACAGAAAGAAACAATGTTTGATGGATTATAAAAGGCATAGGCAACTCCTATTCTCATTTTGGAATATTTAGAGACACCGTACTGAGAAAAAAAATCATATTTTTTGTATTATTGGCAGCTTTATCTTTTATTCTTATGTAATGCTGAAGACTGCTATTTTCATATGCCTTACATTTATGAACAAAAAATGTTGAAAAAATTTTTGAGAAAAAAATGAAGCCAAATATAGACCGAGGATCTTTCTTACTTCACCCTATTTTTGGTAAAATCATGCACTTTTCACAGCAGAGAAATTAACCCACCTCCCAGTTTACACTTTTGCTGGAATAACAAACTTTTTTTTTCTAAATTTACTCAGATTTAATAGCTATTAACATATCATCCAGAGGTACTCTTAAAGAAACATTAATTACTGAATACGTTATGTAATGTTTACAAAGATATTTATATTTTTTATATATATACATATATATAAATATATACATATATATATTATATATATAATAATATGTATAATATATATATACATATATATAAATATATACAACATATATATTTATATATTTATACATATCTGTAGAAAAAAAATAATCTATTGCAGTAAAAGCAATCTAGTAAAATCCATAAAGCAAAGCTGCAGAGTTTGTGGATATAGAGTAAGTGGTGTATGGGAGAATGGGCACACCTATACTTACATGTACATCAATGGAAAATACTGTAATTCAAATATGTTTATGTCTGGAGAACAGAACATTTATAAATCAATTAAAAAAATTTTTTTTAATGTAATTCTACTATAAAACAGTGAGCTTACCTATGCCCAGACACATGCTGTGTTCATCTTCTCAGAATCATCTACATAACTTAAGCATCATTGGATATTCAAAGTATATGTTATCTCGATTTAACTGTAGTTAAATTGTTGTGTCACCAGGCAACTAGGTCAAAACAGATGTGTTCATTGTGGACTACTAAGGTCTTGGTAACTTGACTCTTAATTACAACTTAATTACAAGTGTAACAGCTCTTCATAATTTATTAAGCTCATTCTGAAGGTGTCTTTTCCTAAAGATATTAATAACTTATTTGGTCTGTCTTAGAAGCTGATAGATATCTGAGATGACACCAAGAATAAATCAACACACTCTAATTTAACGTTATGGTATTCCTTCAATGATCATTCACTGTTTTTTGCATAGGATTGTTCATATCAAAGCACTGTCACAATACTTTTTCAACTTCTTGCCCTCCAGAAACTCAGTCTAATGCATTAAGTTGGAGTGAAGTTTGGTCCCAAAATATTAGAAATACTCACACTCTTGGAAACAAACAAAAATAAACAAACAACAAAAAGAATGCAGTAACACTGTTCTCAAGAAAACATAGTGAACCACTGTAAAATAAGCAGTGAGACTTCTTTGTAAAATCAGAATCAGCATAACTAACGTTGCCCACCTTAATGTCTTCTAAAAGGTTTTGAATAACATAAACTTATAAAGAAAATAAAACAGTAAATGCCATACATTTTAAATGTCAATGTATTATTTGAAGACTGTCTGGAAAATAATAATTCTACAACAATTAAAATTATAGATCATATTTTTAAATTGGCTTAGCAGGAAACCATTAAGTTTCCATCAACTTTTCCAGGTCGTCAATATCATGTTCCTCAGTCTAAGTTTTTTGTTTTTTGTTTTTTGTTTTTTGTTTTTTTTTTAAGCACTGAGCACACATATAACCGGTGTGTGTACATGTTCTTCAATCTTTGCTGAAGGTAATCTGCTTATGTTTACATGACTGTATGTAACCACCAACTTTCTGTCCTGTCATAAAACATCTTCGATGAACATAATGGCATTCAAAAGAGTTACCACATACTGAGTATAAATATCTGTGTACTGAAATACCATAAATAGGACCAGTGTTTAGAAAGTGCTGAATGTTAAAATATTGACATAACCAAATCATTAAACATTTCAAAAACCTTGTCATCCATGCTTTGAAGTAAAAGTAGCTTTAGTAGGAACTTTAGTGAGAATGTTCATTTTAAGGCTCCTCATAATGAGGAGCAGAAAGATACTGACATAATATCATTACTTAATATGAATATAACAATAAAACATTACTGTTATTTTTGGGGGTTTTGTTTTGTTTTTTACTTTCAAAATGGGCAGAATCACTGGAAGCATTTTAAGAGCCTAAATATAGAGACAATCAAGGTGACATTCATTTAATTTGGTTAATAACTGCTAGAACAGACTGAGAATGAAGTAAACTTCATGTTCTCCCCCATGCCTGCTTCAATGGCACTTTCTTTGATATGAAATTTCAGTGTGCTGAGGAACACTACAAGGATAAATTTTCATCACACTTCATTTTGCTCTCACTAAAAGTTGAATAAATTTGATACTGCTTTCCAGAAGACAGCAGTCAATGTTGCTCATGATAAACTAATCATAAAAACTATTTTTTTCTGCAACAAATAACATTTCCTGAGTCTAACAGCTCCCATTTTGATAGTCTTTTAATGTCATTTATTTATTTATTGAATGAGCCAAAGTTACTACATACAAATAGAAACATAGTCTTTTCCTCAGAGATAGCAGAGATGAGTTGCTTACTCGAAAAGTAGTTCGGAAATCTAGAAAAGGAGGTCTGAAAGCATCCTCCAGAGTCTTGCCTACCATAGATCAGAATCAATTGTACATATCTCATTACTGAAATATCCACGTAATTCTACTTTATTCATAAAGACTATCATTGACCCTCGTACTGTCCACAAAAGCTACTGGAGGGCTTCACTATCCTACCATTAAACAGTAAATCTGCGTAAAATACATCCCAAGCTGGTATGCTATACAAAAGTAACTAGAAAATTAGGTAAATATAATTTAGAGAAAGGCTAAGAACAAATGAGGTGTTGGGTTCAGAATGACATGTTTTGATGTAGCTACAAATATATTGCTTTTAATTACATGTAATTTGATGTTGTTCTTTGTGTCTTGTGTTTCTATAATTCATACAAATATACCCATATATACATGTAAATGCAAAAATATTTTTATTTATACATATTCAAACCAATTTTGTATAAGCCCTAAAGCTGTGGTCTGGTCAACTAGTTTTACAAATAGGTAAAGTGATTTCAATGAATCTAATTTCCCAGTTTAAAGTCTTTCTTTGTGTGCAGGAATTCTGCACTGAGCTTATCAGTCCCTTCTAGTACTTGAAATTACACTGATATGCCCAAATATTTCCCAGTAATGCTGATTTTAAGATTTTTTGCCAGTATTTTCCTATAGCTGACATTTAAAACACGAATCAAAATGCAGGGAGGAAGCACCACAACAAACTTCTGTTTTCTGACTTGAAGTACACTGGGTTGTGTTTCTGTAAAGGTTTCTGAATTCATATAATCAGAATTACCATTTTGCCAATAGTTTCTAATATTTGCTTAATATTTGCTGCTTTCTAGAACATTATGGCCAGAAAGCTTACTTGCATAAACGCTTGCAGAAGCACATACAAAAAGAGTTTAAACTTTGTAACAATTCAGCTTTAAAAATATTTTATGTAATTGTGAAAATGTATTTACCTCTAACACCATGCCAGATTACAAATACTAGAAGAAATAATATAATCCTGAAGTAAAATAAAAATAATATAATGTAATACATAAGCAGAGGAATGATAATTATAACAATGAGGCAGAACTCAGAAAAGAACATTTAGCCTGATCTTTTTAAATTTATAATGAAGTCTGATGTACTGTGAAGCACTCTAGGGAAATCACTAAAAGTCACTGACATTGGACTTTCAGAACTATAGTATAAACACTATTGCTGGGCCCTGCATTTAACATGCAATAATTTTGCAGTGTACTTGAAATTTACCAGGCTTTCAAAAACAGTACAATAATCAAAAACCAAAGGGGTTATTCTTGCATCCCTCTAATTGCCCTTAATAAATGTTCTATGAATCAAACAAAAAGGCCTAGATAATGCATAGACAATGCTGGCTATAAAAATATTGAACCCTTGAGGCAGATTGTAGTCTTCCCACTAGCAGTATCATCATCATCAGAAATATTCACAGCTACACAACACAGTTGCTCTTCTTTTGCCCTTCATTAATGTTCTTGATAGACCTAAACCCATGCAAAGCCCAATGATGTTATTTATGTTCTTTTCAGTGGGTTAAAAAAAGGAAAGAAAACACATCTTAGTATTTAAAGCCTGAAGTTATAACTCAGAATATACAGAAGGGGCAGATTAGATGATCTAAGAAGCTGCCAACTCTGCATAGTCACTCTTCAATTGGATTTTATGCTTTTAAGTGTTAGGCAACAGCAGTACTGTCACAACGCATTAACCCAAAGTATTACAAGAGCACTGATTAAATGGGGTTGCTATCCATCAGAGAGTGCCACATGTATTTACTATTAAACCGTAAGCACTGATTAGAGTTGTGAAGAACAGAATTTTGATTGGTTTCTACAATGACAGAAACTGAAAAAGTTCGTACTTGCTAATGATCTTTTACTGTCAAAGTGGGGAGGGTTAGTGCTGGAAATATAAGGAAGAAAAGTTGGTTTCTGAACTCTAAGATGTAGGTCACTTAAGAGACCTTCCTAACTTGCTACTTGCTTACAACAGAACTATCATTTATGTCATTGGAGAACTATTAGAACTGTGATTTATTGAAGTATTAAACTGAAGCCATATTCATGCATTTGATAGTTTTGTTTACAGTCATGATAATTTATGAGAAAAAGATTATAGGAAGCTAAAGGAAATTGTAGCCTCTTTTATCAGTTTTAACTGGTGAAATTGTATTGCATAGTTATCACAGATACAGTAACTCAATATTCTATGTACGTATAACTGTATGCACAATTTATACATGGAAGTTTCAGCTTTATTGGTCTAGACAATTTTTTTCCACAGTATCAGATTATTGCAGTATTAAACACAATTTGATATTATTCCAAAAAGCTGCTCTAAAATGTGATTTCTGATAAGCTAATAGCGAGTTTGAAATAAATAAATAAATAAATAAACAAACAGTTCTGTATTTGATCTGTAAATCGCATGCAAGAGAGAAAAGGTGGACACGGTATATCACAGAGATATTCAAGATTAGGGGGCAGCATGATGTATGAGAAAAAGAGGATCAATTTTAGAGTACTGAAGAGCTTTGATTAGAAGACCCTGTAGAGATTTCTTTTTTTCTTTGAACAAGTTGTATCTTTTCTTTACACTGCAAAGAAAAAATCTACCACAAAACATAACAAAGAAGAACATGTAATTGTCAGACCAAGGATGCATCTAAACCCATTAATTTGGGCAGTGGTTAGAAGTGGACACTTGGGAACTTTACAAATTTTGTTTATTTTTTTAAGTAAAAATTGTGTGGTGACTGAGCATGAGAATAGGTTTCCCAGAGATGATGTGGAGTCTCACTCCTTGGAGAACTTCAAAAGCCACCTGGATGTGATTATGGGCAACCTGCTCTGGGTATCCCTGCTTGGGCAGTGGGGTTAGATCAGATGATCTCCAGAGGTCCCTTCCAACCTCAACCATTCTGTGATTCTGTGGGGGAGCAATATGCAAAAGTATGGTTATATGTCCTTTTAAAAGATAATTTCCACTCTAAGCCATCTGTGGTTTAGGCATCTTGAATTAGAGGTTGCCATTTTGCCTTTTTGTGGATGGTTGCTTTGAGAGATGTTTCCTTCTCAAATCTGTCCAACTGTTTTTTGAAGAAGAGGTCATACTGAGAATTCTTGTTGTGGCACTGTAAAGAGGCACTGAAATGTGTCATGCATGCAGGAAGGACTTACACAGAAAACAGCATTACTTTCTGACTCATATTTTGACTCTTTCCTTCCTCATAATGTCATCATACCCATCTTAGCACAAAATTTCACTTTATCATTAATAATCTTAAGACTTATCACATAACGGAAAAAAAGAATACCACTACCCCTCACCACCTGCCATTATTCATTGTAGCTCCTATTTGTTTTTCCCTACTTTTTTTTTCTTTTTTTTTTCATTTATTTAATACACTTTACCTATTTGGATTTTTCTCCTATGTCAGATTAGCCCACTCTTTCAAATAGAGTTCATGCTTTACACATCAAGTTCTTCATCCCCTACATCTCAAAATAAGACTCAAAATACTTACTAATATGTTCTTGCTTAATCCTTGACTAAAGTTGCCAGGCAACGTAAGTATTATTAATAATAATAATGATAGTAATGCTATCACTTGTCTGCTGCATCAGTTATTGCTAATAAAAAACAAACAAACAAAACAACAAAAAAATGAAGTTAAGAGAAAATTGTGAGGAAATTACGATTAGCATTGCTGGCCCCCAGGTAGACAATGAAGGTACTGTCTGAGCACAGAATAGTTCTTTTTCTGAGGCTTTTACATGGAAAACATCAGGCAGGCACAGGGCATCTCTCATCCAGGTCTCCTCCCAGTGTTCCATCAGGAGGGAGGAGGGTATAGACCTGGAAGTGGGGAATAGCTCCTAAGATCATTCCATCCCAATTGCATATTACAGTATGTCATTATGATTTACTTCATCACCATAGCTCTGGAGGTCTTGTTGCTAATACCAATACAGCAGAGTTGGAAAACCAAGAAAGTCACAATGAAGGAGGCATTATACTTTCCTAGTGTTGCCCTACCACTGAATTTTTGAGAAGAATATAATAAAAAATCTAAATTGAATTTTCCAGTGTGCTTTTCTGAACAAGCATGTACAAAGCAAAATTGAAATTAGCTTCATTATATCTTTGCCAGTTGCTCCTTTATGTAGATGCTTGGTAATAGAAAAAGCAATGATATATGTAAATAGCTAGAGTTTACTTGCAAGAAACATTTAATCTTTTCAGAGCTATTTCACAAGCTATTCAAGTGCTGTAAAAAATGCAAAAGGAATTAATTCCAAATTCTCTTCCTCCAATGGTTTAGAGTATATCTGTCTGATGATGAATGCAAAAATTGCTTCAGTAATACTTTCAAATAAAAGGTATTTTTCACTAGCTTTCTAGTTATCACCTGTATTTTATCTTTTTTTTTTTTTTAATTAGAGAATACATTTATAGATGTAATCAACATTCTGCATTCTATTCACTGTTTGAAATTGGCAGTACCTATTATATTAGCATTAATCCTTCAACTTTTCTCTTATACACATTCAGAAAGCTTAGATTTTGCATGGATTTGGTTTAATCATCATAAATATATAATAAATATGCTAATCTAAAAAACAGCCCCTGTGGGGGCTGGGAAAAATATTCTCTCCATACACTCAAAATAAGGAAAAAAAGTGCATCATTCTGTTTATCTTTTTTTTTTTTTTTTTCCATTTACCATGGAAAATTCCCATGGAGACAGAGTTCATAGGTCTTCCAAACCTAAAAGTCCTCTCTGAATTAGAGGACTGTAATCAGCAACATGTTGAGAAATAAGTGACTGCAGCAAATCTTAAGTGAAATCTGAAGTGTACCTCTTCAGAAACTTAATTTTATTCCTATTGTGATTACTAAAGTTTGATATTATGTCTGCCAAAACTCTCTGAAAACTTAATAAGTTAACACAATGAATCACAAGGATATGGCCTATGTCTCCATTACCTTCTTTCTCCTAGTGACTAACTCAAATTTCATGGAACTCATATACGTATATATGTATATATATATGTATTTAATAAAATCGACATTTAAGGAATGTACAAACTTATGGGGCCTTTTTTAACCCTCTTTTCCATTTTCAGGTTCTTGTGCTTTTTCTACTTGTTCATGAATATCAATATCAAAAAAAAAAAAAAAAAAGCCAGTTTCCTGGCTTTTGTCTGAAAATACAGCATGTTAGCAGAAAATGAATTAGTTTTATATATGTTATGAAAAATACAGCAGACGGGGATTATAATTGCTAATTTGTCACTGAACTGGTATTACTGATCAGAGATCTGCACCTTGCTTTCAATCTTCCTTCAGCACATTCTGCCATTATCCTTTAATTGCCTCATTTAACATTAAAACTGATGCATACACTAGGATAAGCCACAGACACAGCAGAAATCAGGCCCACCAAAACTACACAAGAAATAGAACATCAATGGTTTCAAAGTAAACCAATTTCAGCTTCTGGAAGGCTCTGTCTTTTGAAGCAGTGGCTTCCTGAACTTCTCTGTGCATACCCTAATAATCAAATAGCATTTGACTAGTATTTCTTTAGGATGCACTGACCACCACAGTATTTACATGCCATTCCAACATTATCTGCAGTGTGGCATAGATGACTGGAAGATTTTCAGATTACTATCTGCTGACATACCCAAGAGATACACCATGGCATAGAGAAGAATTCTTCCTTTTGTTACAATGCATTGTGAGGATCAAGCATATAAGAAATTTTCCAATACTAACTTTTGCTAACTTTTCATAGTTTCTCTTGCTTGCTGCACATCTGCACAACAGCTTATACTTTAGGCAAAAGCAGGCAAATCTTTGCAATCATTCCTACATTCTCACTGAAGACTTTCCTATTTCTGTATGCAGGGACATTATCTATACTGATGCCCATCCCATTATGTCTAAGGAGAGCAATTTCTGTCACTTCATTACCCTACTAATCTACGTATCACAAAAGGATAGATAAAGGAGTGTCTTAAAGGTAACGACAAGCTTTTACTTAACATTAAAGTGATTTCTCATTATACTGTGAAGAATCAGCATGGAAAACATAGGTCAGGTATGATATGCTGCAGCTGTTAAAATGAAATTATTGCTGTGCATGTCACAAGGTCTGGTAACTTTAAAATCATAGAATCACTGAATGGCTTGGGTTGGAAGGGACCTTAAAGGTCATCTAATTCCAACTCCCCTGCCATGGGCAGGGACACCTCCCACTAGATGAGGTTGCTCAAAGCATCCAACCTGGCCTTGATCTTTCTACTATATTACTAAAATTTAGCTAGGAAATAGTAAAATTATATGTATCATTTAACTAGTCATTTTTCAAGATAGGATGCAGTCCACTCACTATTTACAGGTCATGCTACACTAAGGTCAGCAGAACAATGTTGATTGGTAAGCAAGAAACCAAGACGCTGATCATGTGATCATGGCTTTCTAGTTTGAAGGGAGAATCCTGTGGCCAAAATAAACTCTGATAGTCTTTTTTTTTTTTTTTTTTTTTTTTGTGGCTTTTATTTTAACCAGTTGACCCTCCTTTTTTTCTTGGCATAGTATTGAGGTATATTGGTGAAGTGGTATCATCTGTGTTATGCAAGACAGAAAGTAGCATGCAAATGCACACTCTATTGTGCTGAATCGGTATTTTTTGTGTATATGAATGCTTAATAGGGCCAGGGAGCAAATTAATCCTGATGGGGCTCCAGAGGTAAGGGAGATACAGTTTTTCAGCACAGTGAATGCATCTCTGCACTAAGAACATTAAGCAGTCTATTCCACAGGAAATCCTCCATCTCCCTTGGACATGTTATAAGAATTAGCTCGGGAATAACTGATTGAATCAAAGTTTGTGTGCTGTTTACCAATGGCAGAAAATTACCCATCAGTGAGAGAATGGTATTCATGTTTTACATCTTGAACTAACTAAGTCAGGTTTCCTACAGATTGATCAGACATTTTTTGTTTGTTTGAATGATACACAGTTAGGTATTTCTGAGGAAAGGTGCATCATTTCTTTTAATCTCACAAAGGAGTAAAGAGAGGCAGACTGTATCTTCTATCTAAATAGTCTAACACTTTGTTGAAGCTTGCTAGCTTAGGAAGCTTGGCTCCTTATACTGAAGGTGTCTTCCTGAATGTGGATTATATTTTCAGAATATGGATTTTAGAACTTTCCTGCGGATTTCACTTTTAACTAACGTATTTAGCACCTTCATTAGGACATAATTTAACATCTTCTCAGAAAGCAGAGAGAAAATTTACTCTTGAATGCAAAATTAGCATAGGCATAGGTAAATTCTATATTGCATTGTATGATTTTTCTTTAGTTTTACACTTGCATTCTTATGCCTACCTCTGGCACAGTATGTCAGAGAAATCCATACAGTAACACTTCCAGCACTTTGACTTATAGATTGTGTCTACCCTGCAGTGAATTTTTTGAAACTCATGTACTCCTTAGCCCAAGATCAGGTGCTTCTTAAGTCTTTTTTTTTATCTGGAGGAGCCCCACTAAGTTACTGTGGCTGTTCAAGAAAAATGGTGTTTACACGAAAGATTTGATATAAAGGCACATTACACCAGGCAGAATACACAGACATATGGATGACAGGAAATCCATGAGAATTGGTAAGGAAAAGAATATCTAGACATTTTTTGAGAATTTGTGATAAAGATGGTGAAGTCTCTTAGGAAGTTGAATCTCATCAGTATGACTAACAAGTGTAGTGATGCTGCAAACAATTAGCATGATGTAAATTAACATATTAGCATTGATTCTGATTTCTGCATGAGTAACTTCACAAGCCTCTGATTTTTGGATGCTTTGGATTTGAACTTAGCAGCAGAATGTCTATCTGGAATGTCTATCTACTTTTTTTTTTTTTTTTTTTTTTGAGCTCAGTAATGAAAATCCAACCCAATTGCACAGTTGTCCTTACTGATTTTGAAGATTTCTCTAAATGTAGCTGTTGCCTAGTAAGATCTGAGGGATATGTATCAATAACACACTCACCATGACTTTCGTGTTTCAAACATGCACCACAACATCTTAAAGCCTTCACAGTCATCAGGATGTTTATTCCCTTTTTGCTTCCCAAGCATCACCTATTTCTCTCTCTGACCTTTACAGATTAAATAGAGTCCCTTCTGTTACACTTTGGGTACAAAAGGGAGGGGGTGTGAGCAGTCAGTTATGTGGGTCAAAGAACTAGTTGAATGGCTAGGCCTAGAGGACAGTGGGAAGTGGCACAAAGTCTAGTTGAAGGCCAGTGAAGAATGAAGTACTCCATAAGTCAATATATGGATTGACTCCTGTATAACTTCAACAATATCAATCTGGACAATAGGGTAGAGTGCACCCTAAGTAACTTTGCAGGTGACAAAACACTGTTGGTAGTGGCTGACACACCAGGGGGCTGTGCAGCCATCCAGAGGGACCTTGACAGGCTGGAGAAATGGGCTGACAATCTCTTGAAGTTCAACACAAGAAATGTCTCTTCCACCAAAATTTAATTCTATTTCAGTCTGGCCTCGAATGCTGTGTTCAGCTTTGGGCCCCTCACTACAAGAACATTGAGGCCCTGGAGTGTACCCAGAGAAGGGCTACGAAGCTGGTAAAGGGCCTGGAAAACAAGTCCTATGGGGAGTAGCTGAGGGAACTGGGGTTGTTTAATCTGGAGAAGAGGAGGCTCAGGGGAGATCACATTGCTCTCTATAGCTACCTGTAAGAAAGGTGTGACGAGCTGGGGGTCAGCCTCTTGCAGATAACTAGTGATAGGACTGGAAGGAATGGCCTCAAGTTGTACCAGGGGAGGTTAAGGTTGGAAATTAGGAAACATTTCTTCTCAGAAAGAGTAGTCAGGCATTGGAACGTGTTGGCCAAGGAGGTGGTGGAATCACTGTCCCTGGGGGTGTCCAATGAAAGGTAGGACGTGGTGCAGAGGGACATGGTTTAGTGGGCGATATTGGTGATAGGGTGGTGGTTGGACCAGATGATCTTGGAGGTCTTTTCCAATGTTAACGATTCCATGATTCTATGATTTCTATAGGGTTACTAGTTCTAGACTGAGATCAAGTGTTGTAATTAAACACTGGCGTGACAGTAGGTTTGGAATGAACTCAGAAGACCTATCAAAGGCCTACTGAAGCGGTATATTTGCTCAATTTATGCTGTATCTCTTGTGGCTGGTAAATTTCCCAGTGAAAAAAATAACCATATTTCCTTTGTTTTGTGGAAATACACCTCCAGTTAATAAACATCCGGCTACTCATCTAGCACTTTCATGTGTCAAATATAAAGTATAGAACAGCTGTCACTTGGGTAAGTCTTTGACTGTTAGAGGAGACATGCAAAAGAATCTTTAAATTTAGTGGAAAAAATTATTTAGAAATGAGCTATGTCATAGTAGTTCATTTGTCATTTGTCCCACTCTACTCTGCGCTGGTGCGGCCTCACCTCAAGTACTGTGTGCAGTTCTGGGCAACACAGTACAAAAAGGACATTAAACTGTTGGAGAATGTCCAGAGGAGGGCAATGAAGATGGTGAAGGGCCTAGAGGGGATGATGTATGAGGAGCGGCTGAGGTCACTGGGCCTGTTCAGCCTGGAAAAGAGGAGGGTGAGAGGAGACCTCATTGCAGTCTACAACTTCCTCGCAAGGGGGAGCGGAGAGGCAGGTGACCTATTCTCCGTAATCACCAGTGATAAGACCCACGGGAACGATGTTAAGCTGAGGCAGGGGAAGTTTATGCTGGACATCAGGAAGAGGTTTTTCACTGAGAGGATGGTTGCACACTGAAACAGGCTCCCCAGTGAAGCAGTCACTGCACCAAGCCTGTCTGAATTTAAAAAGTGATTGGACTGTGCACTTAGTCACATGGTCTAAAATGCTGGGTAGACCTGTGTGGTGCCAGGAATTTGAATCAATGATCCTTATGGGTCCCTTCCAACTCGGGGTATTCTATGATTCTATCATAGTAATTGCTATCTGAAAAAAAATGTTTTGCAGATTTTTTTGTTTGTTTTTGTTTTTGTGAAACATCTTTTATTCATGCACTCCTTCACTCCTTTCTACTTGTTGCCACACTGATTTTGAAAAAATATCACAGAATCACAGAATTGTCTAGGTTGGAAGAGACCTCAAGATCATCAAGTCCAACCTCTGACCTAACACTAACAAGTCCTCCTCTAAACCATATCACTAAGTTCAACATCTAAACATCTTTTAAATACCTCCAGGGATGGTGACTCCACCACTTCCCTGGGCAGCCTATTCTGATGCCTAACAACACTCTCGGTAAAGAAGTTCTTCCTAATATCCAACCTAAAACACCCCTGGCGCAACTTTAGTATATAGTATCAATAAGGAAGGTGCAGGTAAATGCTGAGGGATAAAACTTCAGAAATCTTAACATATATATATATATATATATACACACACACACACTATACATATATAGTGTATATAAAGTAGTATATATATAGTATAGTAGTATATATATAGTATGTATATATATATATTGTGAAAAGATGAAGTCCAAATAATGAGATATTCTGAAGTTTTTATTGCTTAGCTATTTGGACTAGACAAACTACTTGAAAGATTTCAGTATTTTCCTGTTGTTCTCTTCAGTCACTTTAAGCTAAACTCTCACAAACACTTTATATTATTTTGCCTTTAGCACAATTAATTTAAGACCATTTTTCAGACAGTGATGTACACTGAGGGATAAGCTACCTCCATTTACTTCAGGACAAGAGTGAGTACAAACACATTTGTCACAGAGATGCACTGACACAGTGCAGCATCACTCCTGACTTCAATTTCCAGTAACTTCACAGTGCTCACATTCATATGGCCCAAGACCAGGTCGTACTGTATCTGGCTAATGAGAACAGCATGTACTCACTTGAAATTTGCACTCAATCAGTTCAAAGCTGTATTGTTTTTCATGAATATGTATTCAATTATTTTTAGAAGTATTGAATCATTTAACTTCAATTAAACACATTTCAGCAACTCCATTTTTAAAAACAATGAATGTGAGAGGCTCCTACATGTAGTGTAATAGTAAAAGTAACTTAGGGCTAGAGGCAATTTTACTGTGTCTTTTTATTTCAATAATAATCCTGTGTCTATGATGTTAACTCCTGTGTTTATTATTGACCAGTACTTTACAAGTACTTTGCTGCTATAGGTCAGTCCAAGATTTCATTGCAAGATTGGGCATCTCAAGTAACACAGGACCACATTTCAATTCCAACAACTCTCATGAATATATATACCTCATACCAGTACTTCATACACAGAATGATACAAACTGAATGACGAACAAGCTGAGTGCCTCCTCTGCTCTCTATGAATATTGCACCCATTGTCCTGTAAGGGAAACACATGCTCTTGCAGCACATCCTTTTTGTTCCAGCTCTTCAACGGCTTATGGTCTTAAAGCTTTGTATGCAAGAGACAGCTAAGATGTAAGTTGCATCTTCTCACCAAATCCTCGTTAGACTTCAAGTTTCCCAGACTTGCATCTCAAATGCCATAAAACTGCCAGAGATTTAGAGATAATAATGATTCTCTGCATTCCTGCAGAGGATGCAGACAAAAGTCTTAATGACTGTGGGGTGTTCAGAAGCTAAGATATTGGGAGACACACACACACACACACACACACACACACACACAAAAAAAAAAAAAAAAGGAATTTTTGTTTGCTTGTTTGTTGCATTAGAAGACATTGACACAACTGAGGCTGTATTGTCTCTACCTTCTCCAATCTTTACATTATTAAAGGACTGAAATAACTTTTACATGGGGTTGAAATACCGGACTCCATCAAAAGAGGTGTGCCCGGCAGGTTGAAAAAGGTGATACCCCCCTTTACTCTGCTCTCATGAGACCCTACCTGGATTACTGTGTTCAGCTCCAGGGGCTCCAATATAAAATGGACATGGATGTATTAGAGCGAGTACAGAGGGTCCTTCTGCAGGAGGGTAGAAAGGACCTGGACAGGTTGGATTGATGGGCAGAGGCCAATGGGATGAGGTTCAACATGACTAAGTGATGGGTCATGTACTTTGGTCGCAACAACCGCACGCAGTGCTACAGGCTTGAGGCAGAGTGGATCGAAAGCTGCGCAGAGGAAAAGGATCTAGGGGTGTTGGTTGATGCTCACCTGAACATGAGACAGAAGTGTGACCAGGTGGCCAAGAAAGCCACTGACATCCTGGCACTTCCACATAGCCTTTTTTTTTTTTTTCTCTTCCTCCTCCCTTTTCCTCTTCCCTCCCCCCCCCCCTTTTTTTTTTTTTGCCTTTAGTTAAATTGTTTAGTTCATAATAATCTTTCTTTAATTATTATTATTTTTTCCCTTTAATTAAATTATCCTTAAATTATCCTTATCTCAACCCTTGAGTTGTTCTTTACCTTACTTCTTCCCCTCCTTATCTAAGGAGGCGGAGTGAGAGAGTGGTTGTGGTGTTTAGCTGCCTAGAACAGTAAAACCACCACAAGGTCTTTTATATTTTTCCTTTTCCTTTAATTAAACTGCTCCTTATCTCAAGTGAAGAGCCCGTTTTCATCATATTTTCTCTCCCTGTTCGTTTGAGGAGTGGCAATGAGAGAATGGCATGGCAGAGCTTACCTGTCTATCAGTTTGGGTATCTCTGAATGACAGCCCTGCCCTGGAGCGTATTAATGTGTCCACTAGTTTGGTGTCACCTGCAAACTTAACAAGTGTGTGTGCTGTCATCTCCTCTCCATTAATAAAGATGTTCAAGTGGAAAAGCTCAATTTCTCTATGGTATTGAGTTAGGTCAAAATTCTTTGCAGTATAGGTGGTATGTTGAGAAATCCAGACATGACAGCAACAGAAGGTCAATTCTTAAAATGCCATGTATTGCCTTCAGTCCATCTGATCATCTACATTCTGGAAAACAGAAAAGTTTGAAATTCAAAATAGGTGGCAATATCTGCACTTCTAAGGAAGAGAAGATCTAAAAATAAATTAAAATAATGATAGTAAGCCCAGCTACTCAAAATCAAAATTATTCGGTGACATTTACTTCCAAAGTAATCAATTTTACAATGTGCACTATTCAATAATAACCAAATAAAAAGGCAACAGAATTATCCAAAATCTCAAAGTCCAGATATTACAGAAACACAACTCTAAGATACACCTCTCATATATGGTTCCATTTTTCACAGTCATCTGATTAGTAGCTTTTTCCTTGTTGCAGATCAAAATATCAGACTATAGAAGCACTGGCCAGCTAATGAAAGTAAAGCAAATTTTGCAAAATGATGAGAACAAAAGTGAAATTGGTGGTACAAACAACCAGTTCAGACTAGTGTAGCTTCAGAGCTCTATGTTATAGTAATCTTCATTCAAAGGACAGAAAATGCAATTTATAGAGAACAAAGATAGTAAAAAAAATAATAATAAAAAAATCTTCAAGAAGTCAGGTGAATATTGTTCACCGTATCTTTTTCAGAGTGATAAACCACAATTCTTTACACTTTATTTCAAGACTTTGTACAATGGAAAAAAGCTGTAACACAAGTATATTTTATCTTTCAATAAAGAGAGATATAAAGGTTTCTGCTTGAAATTCAGTGTTCCCTTTATTAATGCAATCTGTGAAATTCAGGCTGAGGGGATATGGATATGAAGCCTCTCCAAACTTCTTGTTGTATATCCAGAAACATCTAACTATTTAAATGCCTCACAACTTATTGAACAGACCATCAAGTCCAACCATCATGAATAACTACCAAGTCCACCGTTAAACCATATCCTTAAGTGCCACATCCATACTTTGCTTAAATACCTCCAGGGATGACAAATCTATCACTTCCCTGAGAAGCCTGTTCCAGGGCCTAACAACACACACTTTAATTTAAGAATTTCTTCCTGACATCTGATCTTACCTTCCCCTGGCTCAATTTCAGGCTGTTGCCTAATCTTATCACTTGTCACCTGAGAAAAGAGACAACACCCAACATGTTACAACTTCCTTTCAGGTAGCTGTAGAGTGATGAGATCTCCCCCTCAGCCTCCTCTTCAGACTAAATAATCACAGTTTCTTCACCTCCTCTTTATATGTCTTGCTTTCTAGTCCCTTCACCAGCCTTGTTGCTCTTTGAACAACATTCCAGCAACTCAATGTCCTGTAATGAGGGGCCCAAAATTGAACTAAATGCTTAAGATCCATTCTCACCAGTGCCAAGTCCAGAAGGACAATCACTCCCCTATCCCTGCTGACCACAGGTTTTCTGATGCAGGACAGGATGCCATTGACATTCCTGGCTACCTGTGCAAACTGGTGACTCATGTTCAGCATACAGGCTGAACTACCTGAATTACCTGGATTACCTGGTAAAGCAAACTAAAGTTTACTTGGAGGCAAATTAAATCTAAGCATATCTAAAAGTGAAAATATTGACCTTTTTCATTTCCTAGACACAATCAAGTGTTTCAGAATCAAGAATCCAAATAAATTAGAACAGGCTTAATATTCATAGTGATGAAAATGCATCCATTCATTGCTGCATTTAACAGCCATTAAGCAAAGACAGTGGTAGTAGTGCACCTTTTTATCACTGGGTCATTTTACTTGTAATTTGAAGAACAGGAAAGAATATACAATTCATTCTTTGGATTCTTTGAATTTTCTTTTCCTGAGCAGCCTGAGCATAATAATGATAATGCCACCAACTGAAAGCTGTAGGACACCATACAGGCTGTCCGTCCAGTCCAGCAGTCATTATGGAACCAAACAACCTTTAATAAAAGGATATTGTCAAACTTTTTAGATGTCAACGGTGATAATATTCCACCTAATGATCCTAGAACATTAGATCTTGCTAACTCTAAACTTTGTTTTTAAATTCCTAAAAGTTACATCAATTCATTTGGTCCTTTGTGTGTGTATGTGTGTGAGAGTGCATATAAGCACACAAGCACACATAATTTACAGCTCTGATTGCCACCATGTAAAAGTATTAAAGAGCAGAATTAGGTTCAAGGCATCACTTAAAAGAATGAGTAAAATTTTTATCACTAAGTTCCCCCACCCCAAAATAAGAACAATTCATTGTCGAATGAATGAATGAATGAATGAATAAATAAACAAATAATCACAACAGATTTTATCAGTTTTGGAATAGGGATCAGGGAATAGAGCAATCTTTCACTTCTGATAAGCCCCTTGAAAACTGCCTATTCTCACCTGCAAATTTGTAGGTATTTAAGGATCCATGCTGTGAAACAGAACTTCTGCTTTAGTAAATTGATGGCTAGAAGATACCAGAAATGATGCTAAACAAGTCCTAGAGGCTATACACACATTTGCATTTGACAATAATTCAAGACAGACATAGATCTTTATTATGCCCATATGGTTTTTTTCATCTCATCTCCAAGTCATTTAATATACTTATGCTTACTTGTAAGGAAAGAAAGATAGAAGAAAAGAAATCCTCAGTTATCTCTTTCATTTCTCCAATTCCAGATGGTTGTGTGACATTTCTCATTTTTAGTAAGAATAGTCAGCACAATAGGGAATTTGTTCAATTCAGATTAATTTGAACACATGCTTGCCAGATATTAATCCAAGCACAAAAGTCTAAGTTCATTATTACTGCTCATATTACTGATCAATATTAACCTTCCAAAATAAATAAATGTATTAACTAAATTAAATGAATGAATACTTCAAAGCAGGTAAGCTCTAAACTAGATTAATACAATAAAAACCTGATTGCCTTAGAGCAATCTCAGGAGATTAGTTTTCAAGTTATACCTTGTGTGACTTTTATATACAGATGGGTAAATAAATGTGCATAATAAATTACTAAAAACATAAAAGCAAATAATGTATAATTAATTTTCATATGTAAATTTCTACTTACATGTAGCTTCAAATAATTTAATTAGTTGTATGCATTTTGCCCACACACCAAAAGTAAGAGTAAGAGGTTTTAAGTATTGTAGTATTCTTCACAAAGCTATACATATAGGATACATATGTAAGTTAAAAAAGTTCTCCGTTCATTTGTTTTCCTAAACACATTTTGATCATTTTGAATTTCATAAAGAAGGAAGAAGCAGGTTGTGGACATCTTGAGGCAGTCCTTCAACTCAGCAGTTCAGGACAGTGCTGCTGGAGTCTGAAGTCATCAAGAGGGAGAGCTAGAAAACTCATTCAGATGTTAATACAAAATATATATCACACTTAAGCAAGAATGATTAATTCCTGGTTGGGTCTCTTGGAGAGCAGATTGGAAAAAAGGGGAAGAAAACTGCTGTGCAGCAGCTGGGAGAGGGGAGTGAGCAGCAGCCCTGCAGCCCCCAGGTGAGTGCAGCAGGAGGGCAGGAGGTGCTGCAGGCAGGCAGCAGCAGTTCCCCTGCGGGCTGTGCAGGGAGAGGCCCCTGGTGGAGCAGGCTGTCCCCCTGCAGCCCACGGGTCCCACATGGAGCAGATCTCCACGCTGCAGCCCCCCCATGGGTGGAGGAGCCCCCGGTGGAGCAGGTGGATGTGGCCTGGAGGAGGCTGCGGCCCATGGAGAGCCCCCGCAGGAGCAGGCCCCGGGCTGGAGCTGCAGCCCGTGGAGAGGAGCCCACGCAGGAGCAGGGGGTCTGGGGGGAGCTGCCCCCACCCGTGGGGGACCCGTGCTGCAGCAGTTTGCTCCTGGGGGATGGATGGACCCTGTGGTATGGAGCCGTGTGGGAGCAGTGCTTGAAGAGCTGCTGCCTGTGGGCAGCCCCCACAGGATCAGTTTGTGAATGAGGGCATTCCCTGGGAGGGACCCCACGGGGAGCAGGGGCAGAGAGTGACTATGAGGGAGCGGTGGAGATATTTACCCCCAAATACCCTGCTAATCGTAAAGGTAGAGTTCATCTGAGGAGGCATACCAGTATCTGGTAGGAGATACAAACTTAGTCTGATCATGAGTCTTCTGAAAACGTATGGCCACTCTTCCAGGTTTTACACTGAACCAGTACAGTGTATTCTAAGATGCAGAGAAATATTTTCAAACTTGAGCAAGCTTGAGTATAAGCCAAAAGCTGAACTGCTTCCCTCTGGCAAGCTTATTTTACTTTTGTGCATGCTTATTAACAGATACTAAAGCAGTTTTCAGAGGAAATCATGTGTGACTTGGTCCATCACGTACTCATGAGTTCAGAAATAGCTGAACTGGAGTTTGGGGATCCACATTTTGCCCTTGAGCACCAACATTTTATTTATTTATTTATTTATTTATTTATTGGATCTAAGCATTGATACTCAAAGTAGTGCTAAATATGTTGAAAGAATTAACATGAATCTGGCATCAGTTAAGAAGGCATGTGAGAGAGGAAAAATCCATCAGTCAATTTGATAGTGGTATGACAGTGATTTTAATACAGGAAAGTGCTCTCTCTGTAACGAAGGAGAAATAGCTCCCAATGGAAGGGAGACCAAAGGTCAAAGGCACATCTTTTCAGTGCAGGAGAGAAAAGAAGCATACACTTGGCTTCATTCTTTTAATGTACAATCTAAATTTCTGCATACCTCTGTCTAAAAGTCAGTATTGCCCTTTCCCAGTAGCTTTGTGCTGAAAAATATAAATTTTTAACTGGTCTGGTTTTGAGCAGAATTACATTAGCTCATAATAATTTTTAGGAAAGAGGAGTTGGCTTCCTTTTTAAAAACTGCTCTATTTCTTCTATTCTGCATATGGTTCCTAACCACAGAGACTCACTGAGGACTGACAAATACAGGTATGATTTTTCTGGGCATTGGAGGCTATAGAAGCAAAGAATGCTTTTCAGTGGTGAGGAATGGCTGTCTCCTTCTTAGAACTACTAGTACAGTACCTATGGCTGGGGAATTTGGTTTTGTATGGGTAAAGTCAGCCTTCTCTCAGGATGGAAAAGGGTTTTTTGCTCTAAGTCAGTTCCCTCTGTTAAAGGGAGAAGAAAAGAAGAAAGAAACTAGCAATCAATTTCTGGGTATCAGCCAAGGAAAGATATGCCTGAATCCATTAAGCTGAGAAGGTTTCTTTGTGTAGCTGTTCTAAAAGATTAAGTAGCATGGCTGACTTCAGACTAAAGAACCTGAATTAGAATTACAACATTCATTGATATAAGTAACTGACAACAGACTGCATAATATCCTGTCCTGATGTAAAGGTGATTCAGCCAGCTAGCAGCCAGAGAATTGAATTTAAATATTAGGATCTGTATGATGAACGCATGAAAAAAAAAAAGAAAAAAAAAAGTATTTAAAAATCAAAATATGAAAAAATAACTTTCTTTTGCTCAGAGACAGTATTTAAATTCAAGGTGGCATGGCTCATAAGTCACAAACAATAGTGTAGTTTTTCTTATAATAAACTACAGTGCTAACTGGAAAAAATACCTATATAATAGATTATCTAATCTAATCTCACCAACCATGACTAAAGAAAAGATTTTGAAAATCAGCACTGGTTTGGCATGATAACCACTCCGACCTCTGACCTAACAAAAGCCGTCTCAAAACCCTACATCTGAAGCTAAGACCTCTACCTATACTAAAATCACCGCTAGTTAGGCATAGGAAGAGCAGAGTAGTTTGTTTTGGCATTCTTACATAAGCTTCTTCATACTGAAAGAACAAGGTTCTCTGTACAGCCAAATGAGTTGCAAGAGAAAATGCTTCATATCTAGACTGTATCTCAGTCCAAGGACAAAGTCACAGGTTGCGATTTAGTCAGATAGGATCAGGTAACTTCATCTGACTCTCTCTCTTTCATAGCACACTACATTTGAGGTCTCCTCATTTAAGTTGTCATTCAGCTCATAAATAATTTCTGTGATGCTTTAATTATTTTTTCAATCTGTGCAGGACAGAACTGCAGTACTCCAGCATCAGGTGCAACAATAATGCATACAGAAAAAGAGTCATTACAGTGTTTCAGTAAACAAAATTTTGGTTTGCATTTGCTACCATAGTTTCATCATAGAAGCTCATATAAACATACTGTCCCCAGATTTCTCCAGGTGAATGTACTGGGATTAAACCCCATTCCTTGTCTCCAGCTCCATGACATTGTGATTGTGTGAAAGAAACTACACCTTTTTTTTAAAAGAACCTGCTTTATCAAATGATGCAGTTGTGGTGGTTTTACCACGCTGGGCAGCTAAACACCACAACCGCTCTCTCACTCCCCCTCTTTTAGATGAGGAGGGGAAGAAGTAAGGTAAAGAACAACTCATGGGTTGAGATAAGGATAATTTAATTAAAGGGAAAAAATAATAATTAAAGAAAGATTATTATGAACTAAACAATTTAACTAAAGAAATAAAAAGGGAAAGGGGAAAAGGGAGGGAGAAAGGGAAAATAAAAAAAAAAAAAAAAAGGAGGAAAACAAGCAAATAAAACCAATGAAGGCAATGTGGAAGTGCAGAGGAAAGAAATTACTCTCTACTTCCCACAAATGAGCGATGATTGACCACGTCCTTGAAGCAGGGCCTCAACGCATGTAGCCAGTGTTTGGGAGGAGGACCAACATTTTCACGAGAGCCCACCCCTCCCCTCTTCTTCCTGTTTCCACCTTTTATTGCTGAGTGTGACATCACATGGTATGGAATATCCCTTTGGTTGGTTTAGGTCAGCTGTCCTGGTGATGTTTCTCTTCTCACTTTTTGCCCACCCCCTAGGAGGGTTAGAGAGAGGCCCGATGCTGTGCCACTGCTGCTCAGCAGTGGACACAACACTGGTGTGATAACACTGCTGTTCCAGCTACAAGTGCAGAGTACAGCACTGTATGGGCTGCTGCAGGGAAAGTTAACATTCCAGCCAGACCCAGTACAGCAGTTGACTCTATTCTCTTTACTCTTTCACCCATTTTAAATAATCCCATAATGTTAAACTTATAACATTTATAACCTACTTCCAGGTCACTGATAGAAATGTTGAAAAGAAACAGAACACTATGTATGACGAATCCCCTCTAATCAGGCAGTTTCTAATATTCTTTGACACTTGATCTATCAGTATTAAAGAAAGCAACATTTTAAAACAATTTTATGCAATAGTGAAATAACCCTTTATAAAAGCCCAGTTATTAAAATTGTGTCATCATTTTTATCAATTTCACTTACTGCCTCAAAAAAATAGTTATAATAATAATCCTGTTCTTTATTTGATTTTCATTAAATTATTTATTTTAATTAAATTAATAATATGGAGATAATTGTTTTCTAATATTTTGTCATCTGAATACTGTATCAGCTTTTCTTTTATTTTACTCAGACTAGTAGGACTTAACTGACACTCTCACTGCAAAATACAGAACAGTATTTTATGGAGGAAGTACAAATGAGCAGTGCCATTAGGTTCTATAATAACACAGATGTATGGAGTGAAAATTATGGGGAAAAGAAAGGATTAAGTCTGAGCTAAAATAGGACTCAAGGACTCGTGTCTCTTGTCCCATGTCCAGGTATGAAAAAGGAACAATTGATTTCAGCCTGAGAAGAACCTATTTCTAGGATACAACTATTATAATGACTATCATAAAAATATATTGTTGAGTCAATGGTAGAGAAACTTCAGCAAACAGTAACATCAGAGAATGTCCTATATATTTTATGAATTATACTGTACATCATGTTGTGGCAGATACAATTTTTAGATTAATAGGAAAAAAAATGCCAAAACCACCTTTCTCTGCACTAAGGTAGAGATACACACATGACAAAAATGACTATGAGTCATCACGGAAATAACCCTACCTCTGTGAGAAGCCACATAGGGAGAGAATGTATAAGAATCACTAGTCACTATGTATGAGGGAAGCCCACACCAAGATAAAACTCTTCCTAAACATGGATTTCATGAGCCACATAATGAGATGTGTGAGTCTTTTGCAATAGTTGACAGGAATAATACTGCCTAGCTTATGAAATCCACAGTACTGAAGCTACAAAAATTCTTCTAGTCCCATAGAAAGACAGAGATTTAAAGGAGATAAACTAAAACAGAAACTTATTTGTATTTCCCTGCAAAACAGGTGGCATTTTTAACACTCTTGGATTGTATGAAATGGTAGAAAAAAAATGGCCTTTGTGCTGATATTTTTGTTTTTGATTCAAAAAAGAAAAGGGGGGGGGGGGGGGGGAGGGGAGGGAAGGGGAGAGAATTGCTCTTTTAGTGTCCCAACTTCTGATGGAGTGGCTGGAATGATCACATTATACTGTTGCACTGATTTTTTATTATTTTTTTATTCTTTCTGTCTAAAGAAGCTTGGTATTAAAACAGTATTTCATGTAAGTAGTATCAGATGGAAAATTCTTATCTTGCTACAATGCAGCATAAAATTTAGATTTTTATCTTATTCGGTAGCTTCTCTTGTAAAAGGTACAACTGCCAGTAACAAGAATAAAAACTAGTAGGAAGTTTAGATTCAATGGTCCTTAAAGTTCCAGTGAAAAATCTCAGGTTTCAGTCTTCATATGGTTCCTTATTAAGGAACTGTATCTTTCTCATTAATTCTACTTCGTGGAAAAAAAAAAAAAAAAAAAAAAAAAAAAAAAATCAAAACACAAACTGCAGTTAACTGTATGACAGACACTGAAGACGTGATTTCTACTCCCTTTGAAAATGTTACTGCACATGCAAAACCAACTCTTGTCTAGCAATCACACAGCGTATGTGGGACAGCCAAGGAATCAGGCCCAGTCAGCATGGGTTCATGAAAGGCAAGTCCTGCCTGACCAACCTCATCTCCTTCTATGACCAGGTGACTTGCCTGGTAGATGAGGGAAGGCCTGTTGACATAGTCTGCCTAGACTTCAGCAAGGCCTTTGATACAGTCTCCAACAGTATTCTGCTGGAGAAACTGGCAGCTGGCTCAGACAGGTACACTCTTTGCTGAATTGAAAACTGGCTGGAAGGCTGGGCCCAAAGAGTGGTGGTGAACGGAGTGAAATCCATCTGGCAACCAATCACTAGTGGTATTCCCCAGGGACTGATATTGGGGCCCATCTTCTTTAATACCTGTGTTGAAGATAAGCAACCCCATGCAGCGCTACGGGTTTGGGGCAGAGTGGCTCAAAAGGTGTGCAGAGGAAAAGGATCTGGGAGTGTTGGTCGATGATCACCTGAACATGAGCTGGCAGTGTGCCCAGGTGGCCAAGAAGGCCAACAGCATCCTGGCTTGGATCAGGAATACAGTAGCCAGCAGGACCAGGAGGTGATTGTCCCCTTGTACTCAGCTCTGGTGAGGCCGCACCTCGAGTACTGTGTTCAGCTTTGAGCCCCTTGGTAGCAGAAGGACATCAAGGCCCTGGAACATGTCCAGAGAAGGGCTACGAAGCTGGTGAAGGGCCTGGAACACAAGTTCTATGAGGAGTGGCTGAGGGCACTGGGGTTGTTTAGTCTGGAGAAGAGGAGGCTCAGGGGAGACGTTATTGCTCTCTACAGCTACCTGAAAGGAAGGTGTGGAGAGCAGGGGTTGGCCTCTTCTCACAGGTAACTGGTGATAGGACTAGAGGGAATGGCCTCAAGTTGCGCCAGGGGATGTTTAGGTTGGAAATGAGGAGACATTTCTTCTCAGAAAGAGTAGTAAGGAATTATGAATGGGTCAGCCAGGGAGGTGGTGGAGTCACCGCCCCTGGGGGTGCTTAAGGAGAGGTTGGACGTGGTGCTGAGGGACATGGTTTAGTGGGCGATATTGGTGGTAGGGTGATGTTTGGACCAGATGATCTTGAAGGTCTTTTCCAACCTCAGTGATTCTGTGATTGCTGAGATCCACCAATGGCCACTTGTGATTCTTTGTAGAGATACAATTTCAACACAAGAACCAAACACATGAACATTTGAAGAGGGCTAGGAAAGTGCCACTGAAGTAATTCACTGAGAAAATTTGTACAAAAAGGAAGAGATTCACTGTGTGAAAATATCCTTGTCCCAAGCACAATTTTACTGACAGGAAAATAAATAAATAAATTGTTTGAATCTTTGCAAAAGTAAAGAGGAAATTATAAATATTCACGATGGAACAGGTGAATAGACTGAACTCTTCTTTCCCATTGCCTAATTCTGAAACCAGAATTCTCTAGTTACCTGGCAATTTAATAATATTTGCAGCTGAAGTATTTCATTGTGCTGTGTAAAATAATAGTTCTGTATATTTTTGAAGCTTCAGCTGCAGAAATAGCAAGGTTAAAATTCACTCCTAACACATGGCTCTGGCTGATGCTGCTCTTGGAAGGAAATCTTGATGGCCTTAAAAATCCAAGTATCCCCTTGAGTGAGATTAGAATGAAAAAGCTACCCACAGAATCAGCAGCAGAATCTGGCATTGATTTATTGCTTTACAAAGATGATTGATTTATTCTGATTTCCAGTTGCAACTCTTAGGTTCAGTACCATGGCACAATAATTCAAAATGAAATCTTCAAAGGACACTGTATGAGCAATGCCTTAATAGTCTATCCTAAATATATCCCTAAAGCACCTGCTTAGAAATAAAAATAAAATTAAAAATTAAAATTAAAATTAAAACTGAAATTAAAGATTTCAGGAGACTATCCCAGTCAGCATCCCAAAACAAAATACTTCAACATCATAGCTGGCAGCATGTGTGTCTTGCCTTTCTTTTTAGAATTGTCATAATTTCCCTATACAATTCATTCTGAGCAGTTAGCAGGTTCTTTCCAATGTCTTCCCAAAATCCCTTTCCTTACACATTGAGTTCATTACTGCTCATCCTGTTCACAATGACAACCTCAAATTGCAGAAGGGAAGAATTGATTGCACTGATTTTTTTTTTTTTTTTCCTAATATAAAAGATTTGTATTAGGCACTAAGTAAGAAATCATAAACGGGTCATTTACACAACTCTGCTGCCTGATATCCTCTGTGAAAGAAAGGATCTTTGTCAGATTTCTCCCGTACATGTTAATACAGATAAAAGAGGTAATAACAAAACTGAACTGTCCCAGCTATTCACTGTACTGATTTGACTCCAGACAGCTGCAGTGTGAAACGTCTGATGCCTTCCTGCTAGTTTAACCCAATTTCTGTCTTCTAGTGCCTGCAACACATACATCCCCAGGCAGTCCACATAAAAACATAATTAAAATAAATATTACATAGAGTAAGCTTTTAGATAAAAAGTATCCTTTTACCATTGCATCCTTCTAGCAGAGATGTCATACTATGTATTCAAAGAGTTTACTGGGATAATGAACCTAGGGAACATTTAGAAGACATGAATCAAATGTGCACATTGTACTAACTAATACACTGATACTCAACATTCAACATGGGAAAAAGACGCATGAATCTAATGCATCAACTGTTCTTTAGTATTAATTCCTGAAGCAATTGACAGCAAATTCAACTGAAACAAAACAAGAGCTACAGCATGTGGAATAAAACTAGCATACAGTAACATGAATGCTGCAGTACTCATTATTACATAGGAGAAAGAGATAGAATAAAATCAAAGGAAGAAAAAGGGAGATACACATCCATATGTCTTTTGTTTGTTTTTATTAGTTTATTTACAATTTCTTACTATTACCCTCTCCAAAATCACATTACCTGGTGTGAAGGAAGATATATTTGAAACAGACAGACTTTTTACAGCAGAAGTCTGTGCCCTTATCAAAATTCTGATTTGTTTTGTACAGAACCAATTCCTGTAACGTAAGAATCTTTGTTTTAGCAGCACAGTGAAAATTCTCCTAAGAGGCAGAGAGAACTGACTACTCTTATATTCTGAATGTTGTGTTTTTGAACCTGAACAACTTCAAGTGCTGTTACGACAAGCGCAAGCAGATTTCCCCAGACATCTGAACAAGATATGCTATATTTGCAGTAATATAGGGTATCAGTATACCCGTGTTATTGCTGGATATCCAGATCCCTTGGAAGTGACCCAACACCAAGAAGAAAAGGAGAAAAATGTAAGTACAAATGAAAAGCAAGAAATGCACTATAAGAAAGGACATAAAGAATGAAGAAAAAAAAAAAAAAAAAAAAAAGGAAGACACATTAATCACCTCTTTGACAGCAAAAGAACCCCACCATTCCTGAACTTTTATTTTGTCTCTTTCTGAATACTATCTTTCTTCAGTTACATCTTTAGACTTCTAATAATATCAAATAAGCTGGCATGTGCAAAGAGTAGCCACACCTCATAAAAAGCAGTAAAATTATCTTTACAAGACCACTGTATCAATGACGTGAGGACTTTGAGTATGAATTGCTGTTCAAACTCACAGTCTTCAAAACTTTGTACAAGTTCCCTTAGATCCTGAGACATTTCTAGAATTTATGTAGATCTAAGAACCCAAGGAACCCAGCAGCACAGTGACATTTTGTAAAACTGTTAATTAATAACCCCTAGAAAGTCATCTCAATTCTAACTATTTTCATAGCCACTAGAAAGCTAGTATAAAATGGAATTTTTAACCCTCAGACATGGCAGGTTTCCTGAACAATAATAAATCATGAAAACTTTGATATTTATTTAAAAGAATATTCCAGAGTTGATCAATCTCTAAGTTGATGCTTCTGTTGCATGAAATAATTACAAGCTATATCGGGTCCCTATACGGTGTCTAATTATTTAGATTCTGTTTGCTGGAGGAAAACCACCTTCCTCGCTCTTAATGAAGAAATTCTTTTCCTTCTACCTCAAATACAACCACTTAATCATTTCAAGAAGTGCAAATGAGCAAAGGCAAAGTTTCCTTTGGAACAGTGATAGGTTTGCAAAGTTTGATGTCTTTCAGATAATTTGGTTAATAATAATAATAATAAATACTATGATCATCTACCTAGGAGCAGCAGAAAATGAAAATCAAAACATGCAAGAAGAAAACATGTCTGTCCCAGTTGTCAGTGTGATTTCTTCCTCTACAGTAAAATTAATGAGAAGCATTTTTGGTACTAAAATAATTTAAGGGCATTTCTCTCCTGTCTGCATATTCCTCTGTGGGCTTTTCTCCCACAAGTTCTCATTTCTATTCTCTTAGTTTTAGCCTGTCTGACTTTTGTTTGTTATCTAGGTTCTGTTGGTCCTGGAATATAAATTAAAATGCCACTGGCACCAGACGTCTGATGGTATGAGCCAGAGCAGAGGCCTCTAAACAACATTTCAAATTCAAATGGAAAAATGAATAACTTAATGTAGTCAGCGATGAAGCCAGCCTGGAGATCTATGTCTGAGAAAACAGAAATGTACAGAATGATGATCATTCATTCCTTTACTAGCATGATCAGATATTGCAATTAATTTGTTCTTACAAATGGCTACAGCTAATTTTTTTTTCTCTCCTCTCCTCTCCTCTCCTCTCCTCTCCTCTCCTCTCCTCTCCTCTCCTCTCCTCTCCTCTCCTCTCCTCTCCTCTCCTCTCCTCTCCTCTCCTCTCCTCTCCTCTCCTCTCCTCTCCTCTCCTCTCCTCTCCTCTCCTCTCCTCTCCTCTCCTCTCCTCTCCTCTCCTCTCCTCTCCTCTCCTCTCCTCTCCTCTCCTCTCCTTTTCCCTTTTCTTCTCCTCTCTTCTCCCCTTTTCCTCTCCCCTTTTTCTCACCCCTTTTCCTTTCCTTAGGAACAACATGAAGGAAATGGAAGTCACTTAACAATCCTTACTTATACCTACTTAGACCTGGGTTTGTATTTGCAGATGCTTGGTAGCCTGCATGTTACCAGATTTTGTAAATGCTATTGTAGAGCCATTATCTTCTTCCCTCATTGTTGAATAGTGTGTTTAACAGACTAAACACATTAAAAAAGACTAACAGTATTACAGTCGTCAGAAACATTTCCTGCAGTGGTGATTTAGCACAGAGAATACAGCACACTTTTCACACTTTTTTTTTTTTTTTTTTTTTTTTCAATGTTAAATCAGTGTTTGTGAAGTGAAATCCTTGCCTCCTCAACTCACCGAGGGTTTTACATCTGACTTTGGTTGGATCAATATTCTACTCACAGAAAAGATGTCTCGATGTTCTCTGATGGATGTTCTCTGTCTAAAGACTCAGAATCACAAATATGCCTTCCTATAGGATTGCAAAACTGTTCAAAACTGCGCCATAGTGAAGTGCATGTTTTATTTCAGTCACCTCTTAATGTATTAGCCTTATTCATAATTCACATTTCTTGTACTGGATGAGAGAACCAGAATAGGCTAAATAGAGCTACTAGAAGTTTAAGATGCTGAATCTTCAGGTTTTTGAAATGTAACAGCTATAAAAGCTGCTTTTTGTTGGAATATATTTATTGCAATAATCAATACTGATAGAGTAATAATAACATTTAAAAATATATATACTGTTTTATACTTGAGTAAATTTTGTATCTTTTCTGGCTTCCTGTCTAGAAGCTAATTCTGTACAAAGGATTTAATATAAAAATGTCAAACCTGTATCATTCTTTTTCAGTGAGTAGTTGGACAGTTACCTGAAACTGTGAAACAAAATTGATTATTCTTGTTTTCCCTTTATGATGACAGAGGTAATCTTCCAGCACAGCAGTGGTAGCAGCATTCTGCTCTTTCATGTATCCTTAGCAACACAAACTCTGTTCCTTTATTTAGAGAGTTCTGTGTAATATAAATATGTCACATCCTTTCTGAAAGGGTGTAATAAAATGTATCAAAAATTACTAGCAGTCAGGATGCAAATACAGCTAGGAGTTAAAGAGTTCATCAGTCAATAGAAACACATGCCATTTAGGAGACCAAGTGGCACTGTATCTCCAGCACATCTTTAGAGCCACATGAAATAACAAAACTGATCTCTGATACAGACAGCTTCATTACAGACTACAGTTTATGCCCATTGTCAAAATGCCAAACAGATTCAAAACTCTCAATTTTTTCAGTTTTACATCGTCACATTTTAAAAATTACAGGGTCCAATAATTTACTAAACTCACGGTCAGCCATGGTAACATGAACAAGACAGAGCTAACATCAACATTCAGCAAACCATAGATTACTATCTCACTTAAATTAGTGTGGTATGAATATGCAGCTAGCAAAAGAGGGAAATACCATTGATTTAAAAGATACTCAAATATTGAAATTTTTCTTCACCTTGTAATCCACAGAGATGTCATTTTCAGTGAGGAAATTACATCACTAATTTGCATCTGAAGTAAAAGTCATAAATTGTTAATTTTACTTAGGATAAAATCTGACATATTCTTCAAAAAGTTGTAAAACAAAATATGGAATCTTTCAGGGCATTGCTATGGTATTATGGTATATGATATTACCAGCACAAAGTGAAAACCTATATATTCATTTAAGAGGTAAAAGGTGAAAATGCAATTTTTTTCATTTTGATACTATCAGTCCTAGGTAAATTTTATAGTTTTTTATATAAATAGCATTTAGAAAGAACGAAAAGTAATTGCACCCCATTATTCATCTTGTAACAGTAAGACTATGGTGAAACTTATCATCATTCAATAATGACATGTTTCTTGGTGTGTTTATACTATTCAATTTTTGCCCTATCTGACAGCTATTCATCAGGGCAATCAATAGCACACCTTGTCAAAGCAAAATAATCTCTGACTACCAGACAGGACTGCCATTTGGAGATATGTTCTTCGGAAAGATGGGAGAGGCAGCCTTGATGATTATTGCATTTTTATTCCCATCCAATTAGGGTTCCATCTGTCTAACCTATCTTTTTGCAGCAGAATAGAAGTCTTCCATTATGGTCAGTTATAAATGCTCTGCAGTATCTGGAGAATGATCGGTGACATCCCCCCATTGCAGAGCTTGTAATATGTTTGTATATTTTCCATTTCTAATGTCAAACACAACATAAATCTAATATATTTCAGATTTTAAAAGGCATCTCCCAGCCTTCTTTTTCAGAAAAGCAGATAGCTCGAGCCATCTCCATTAGCAACCTTTGCCAAATGACCTTACAACACTACCCAGTCAAGGTTAATCTGCTTATGACTTTCAGAAGATGTTGTCTGGGCAAAAGGGTAAACCAAACCTGAATTTGATAGTACTTGCTTTTAGGTATACCCTGTAGATGATCAGTTCAGAGTAGCTGTGTAGTTCAAACATTCTCTGCAACCTCCAGGCATTCATCACCCTAATTCCCTAAATAATCTAACTCAATGAGCCATATTGGATTTGACATCCCTTCATTTCTGGGAACTTGAATGACCTGTTTCCACTGCACTTCCCCAAAAAATCCACAATGTCTACTTCAATAATAATACTAATAAAAAAAAATCCATAGGGAAAACAAAGGTGTGGGGAAGGGGGAGGGTGAGCGGGTGAGAGAGAGAAGGAAAAGTTATAGAACTCTATATTGGATCTTATTTATGTCTTCAAAACTTTCCCTCAAAACTTTATAATCTCCTTCCCCCAACTAAACCCATCTATGGCTAGGTGAAGCAGGCAGACTTAACAAGAGACCTTCTCTCTTTGTGTCAAAGGCAAACTGTTAAATTGACTGACATCTGCAGCAGCTGCCTGACCTGTTCTTTCAAGACTGCTTCTCCTTCTCTAGCTATGTGTTAGGGTCAAGATCCTCTTCAGTCCCAACTATTAGCTTGGTAAGTGTTAACCAGCCTAAATGTGTAGAATTTGGTGGGCAGTTTCTTTCTATTGTTACCACTCCATTGTTATTTGAAATACTGTACAGTATAGGTAATACTTACAAAGTTAACTCTAATAATTCCTTATCAGTATGGATTGAAAGACATCCCTTGAATGAAAAATTCTCATCACTGGGGATTCCAAAAGCTACTCAAGTTTAATATGTCATCACTACAAACAAATAAAAATTCATGTCAGATACAAGACTAAGAATAAAGGGAAAAGGTCATAGAGCAAATAACATAAAGAAAGTAGGACTTTTCTGTGAAACAATGTTAAAAATTACTGTTTATTTGAATGAGACTATTAGATTGCAATCCATTTCCCCATGGAAGTCTATTTAAAGAAGCAGCATACAGGAAAATACTCGATGGCCTAAGTATCTTTAACAGGCAAACAATTCTATCATTGCATGGTCTTCAAAGAATAAATACATTAATTATCCCAACTGAGTTATATTATTAAACATTTCAATATATAAATGCACATTTGATGAAGCAGTAATAGCTTAACATATACAAAAATATTTCTACAAAAAGCAGAATGAGAAAATGAATACATAAGTGAAACAGAGTCAGAAAGGTTTACAAAAAAATATTCCAAATTCTGTTTAATAACTTTATTATATTGAAATAAAGTAGGCTCAGCAGTCAACAAGTCTCTCTTCTCTAGTTAAGTTTGGAAAATGTGTGTAATTTTTTATTCTTGAGAAAGATGTGAGAAAGAAACTGGAATTAAACTTGAGAGGAATGGAAGGACACAGATAGTTCTGAATGTTCTTTTCTCACAAAAAATGAAATGCACCTCGTCTTCTGAGACAGAAGCCAGACCACAACATCAGAAAATACAAATGCTTCATGCTTTTAGAAACTTCATTACATTTTTCTCCACTGAGATGTTTGTTGTTTTGTTGTTGTTGTTTTTTAACACAATGAAAATGCAAGGTACACACAGTGTTTTTTCTATGTAATTTACATACAGAAGCATATATTGATGATTATCCACTAGACACTGAGCTTAAGGAAGCACTGCCTCTGACAGCCTGCTCTTTAAAGCTATGGGTGCTGCAGTCTAAACTGAGTACAGGAGAGAAAAGCAGTCTCCAGAGCCTTGTTTTGTCCTATGACTTAAAACTTCTCTTGCCTAAGTAGCATTCTGGGCTACATGGGACAATGATTGATTACAATAAAATCTAACTAGAAGTGGAGTGTATAGTACTAGTCCATAAGAACTTGAACAAAAAGTTAAAATAATTACAGTTCTAATAAATGTTTCATATATTCCAATTGCCAGGTAATATAATGAATTTAGCTGCACACATAGAAATATCTTGTCAGAATACTTGATTTTATCTGCCAAATGAGAATCTAACAGAATTCTCAATATTTTAAACTTAATCAGTTAAGAACTAAAAGAATATCTAAGATAACCAGATGATTGTGTCCTCCACTCAACAAACTCAGAGAATTCTGTATGTGAACAGTCTGTGTATGCCAGTCTATACCAACACTGTCTGTTCACTCAAGTCTATCAAGTCACATAGACTCTTCTACTGACATGATGTAATCTGTAAACATTTAAATTTTTATCTTTTTTTTTAGTTAAATACATGTGTCTGTCTAATGAGAGATCTGGAGAAAATCATAGAATCATAGAATTGGAAGGTCATCAGAATTGCCGGTGCCTGCATCAGGATTCTTTGGAGCTTTTCATTAAATCTATAAATCTGTGTTCATGGGAAAACTGCAAATTCTGTTTTGGAGATGTAAAACCTGTTAATCTACTCAGTATTCTCAGTATTTGCACTATAATGGTGTACTATAATATTAATCACATTGTATTTCAAGAAATACAGATGTGACTTGTGAGAGGTCTAGAAGAAAACGTGCCTACTTAATGTTGTGCTAGCCGCACATACAAAGTAGTAAAACTCAGCCTCCTCCATTCCTGACCCAAAATAAAGCCAATATTTATGCCAATGCATTCACTTAGGCATTCTTCACAGTATAGCGGAGGGAGAATAATGGACAGAGAACTATGGTAAGGCACACGGGTCTAAAAATACATGGAGTATTAACTCATTGCTGTTTATGGCAATGAGTAAAAGTAGCCATCAGATCCATTGTCATAGTGTGAATTTTCATTTTAAAATGGCAATGTACTACATATCCCAGTAGATAAGCCTAGTGATGATTCTTGGGTTTTCCTGAAATGAAAGGGTAGAACCATACCATTCATAAACTACATTTCATTTTACAATTTTTCTTTTCTCTCACATCATGTGTTCCCATGCAAGGGGAAAATGAACAAAAAGTTGTATTGACTTATCTAAAACATGATGTAAGGATAGAACAATTCTGAAGATTTATTTATGTTACCAAGCCACAGAGAAAAGACAGAAATATCTAGCAATGTTAGAGGTCATTTAATTTGCAACTCAGAGGTATACTTGCAGTTTAGTTAGAAAAGCTTTTGTCATGTTTATAAGTAAACAACATAAAAATGTTTTAACTAAAATACTAAAATAAAATATCCTCCTTAAACTTTCAGAGTTTTCACAGTCAAAAACAGGCTAATGACTTTGCTGTCATTTTCTACTGTTTCCTTGGGATTAAAATACTATTGAGTATTTTACAAGTATACAATGATATCACATTGATAAAGAAGGAAAAAGGTCCTATCATCCTTTATCAGAAAGTGGAAACATTAATGTAAAACTAAAATTCAGTTTTAAGATATTACTGACCTGACATCATGAAGCCTCACCTCACATTTAATGAAACCCAACTCACACAGCCCAAAGCTGGTTTTGATTTAAATCTATTCTTTGAGGAAGAACACCTATTCAAAAGCTGAGATAAAAGCATTCAAATGAAAAGAATTCTGGATTTATCCTGAACAATCATAGAAAAGGAACAGACAGAGTGGAGGAACACAAAGTTTTCATTCCTAATTCCTAAAACTGCATTGGAAACTAGCCAAATGGCATATTTGTAATTTTTGGTCATTACTGAAGATGTGCAGTATATAACCATGTAGTTTGCTGGTAGCTCTTTGCAAATGTTTTGAATTCTGCTTTTTAGAACATGTACTTTCTTTTTCTCTTAGCTTGTGGAGCTTAAAACGCAGAAGTCTCCAGTTTTGATGTGAGATAGGACTAATATGTGATAGGTATAAATTGCTTGTACTTTCAAGATTGATCCTGTCAAGCCATATGCAAACCTATTTGTGTATAAACATATGGATAAATGTTTGCAAGTTCAAGACCTTAGACAATAAAACAAAATAGTCTGCAACATGTATAAACTGTTGAAGAATACCTTACAAATACAAACATTTTTCATTACTCCATTTTGAACTGATTTGTAAATAGATGGTTTGTCAGACATATCAGCCCTTTGCTCTGACAGGTGAGGCAAGCAATTACTCCAATAGTTCATTGCTCATTGTGAATGTTTTCTCATAAAACAGCACGTTTTAATACATGACTCACCTTAATTTATTAAATCTATCAAAAAGAAAATTACTATGTAGCTGACCTTGCTAAACAATGCAGGCTTTTTTATAACTCTGGACAGTTAAAAAAAAAAAAAAAAAAATTAAAAACAAAACAAAACTGTGAGAGTAAATGAAAAGCAGGCATTGTTCCTTTTTCTGGTTTAGATCAAGATTCTCAGGATACATAAGAGAAGACATGTAGTATGAGGCCAGAAATGGATTTTCTGCGGCAGACAGGCTCTCTTTCCCCACTCCCTCCCAGGCACTTTGCAGTCTTTGCAGTGTAGCACTGCTACTTTTCAGACACTCTGGTAATGGCTGCTGGCTGCATCTCTTCTTCCATCCTTATTACAATTTCATCCAAGCTTGAAGATTAAAACTTGGCTCTCAAATCCATTTATATGTAAAACCAAAATCAATTCTAAGGACACCTAAGGACACCAAATTTCTCTCTTTTTTTTTTTTTTTTTTTTTTTCTTTTCATTAGGCCCTATTGCACAACAACAACAAACACGTTCACACCATCTCCAAATGCGTATATATATTATATATATATATATATATTTCTCTTGGTTATAAAAATGTACTGTTACTATTCTCTAAGAAATTTAAATAAATTACATTTACTTCTCCCATAGTCCCTGGAATTTCACAGAAAGACTGTGTTTTGAAAATGTCCAAACAACTACAAGGTATTCAGTTTAAAAGACAGACATTACAGCAAAATTGAAAAACTTAACCCTGATCATAAATCTCTCTTTTTCTAAAATAGTGGAACAGCACTGAGATTCCTGTTCAAACTTAGAAATCTTTCCAAGGTGATCTATTCAAGAATCCCAATAAGCCTTATAAAAATGTCTACATTCGATTTTACTTCACAGAGGTAAATTGTAAGAAAATAATTTTTTCAATATAATATAGATGAAACATTCTAGGCTCCATCCCAGGAATACATCACAATGCACACAGCATAACATAACAGTGCTTTGGCTTGTTATTTTATATAATACATATGAACTACTGGACAATTTTTCCATTTTGTTGTGGTTCTGCATATTGCTTTCTGTAGTTCTCCTGACTGCTTCTCTGTTAACCAATATCTTGAAATTTAAGCTCTTAGCTATAAATATCAAAGCATTTTAAAGAAGTTTGATGTGGCACCTTTTGGTACTATTGGGTTCTTGAAAATTACAAATAACTTTTTTGCCCATATGACTTACCATGTCTAACTTTTATAAGTGATATCAATATGAACCAAAGCCCCAAAGATTAGTGATTCAGCATAGCTGTTGCTCTATATAAGTTACTGAAGTTATTCTTTTAAGGAAATTAATGTAAAACTTTACCAAATAGATGGGCTTGGAACTCATGTGTTATAAAATAATCAAAGATTGCTTGAAAAAAGAGAAGGAAAAAGATTCTGCGTGGATTTACACAACTACTGTACATGTATGTATAAAATCACTTTAGTAATAAAAGTATGCACTTATGTGATTCACATGCAAAGAAAAAAGAGGTGTTGTATGATTCCATAGTTTTCTTTACTACTTCTCTAGAGAATCATTAATTATTTGGGGAAAAAAATATCTGTCAGTAAAATTGTTGAGGATAGACACAGGACTTGTAGTTTTGAGAAGAGAATTAATATACAACAAATTCTGTGTCTCTTAGCTTCAGCTTCTCTGTTTCTATATCTATTATATATATTAATTTATCATCTTGTTATAGGGATTAGTCAATTTTCTGTTAAAATAAGAAAAGGGGGAAAAAGCCATGGAGATCATCAGTGACATACTAGTTGGGTTTTTGTTCATTTTGTTGTAGGTGTTTTGTTTTGTTTTAGTATTATCAGATGAATTATTCAAACTAAATCATAGAATCGTGACAGTGTTTTCTGTGTGGGACCTCTAAAAAATACAGTGTAGCCTCCTGCTAAGAATAGGACAACTGCCAACATTAGAGCAGGCTACCTGTGGATACATCCATCCACCTGAATTTTGAAGACTGCAAAACTCCCTGGGTGACACATTTTAGTTTTTCATTACCCTTAGAGAGGAGAAACTTTTCCTAATGTATAATCTAAATCTCCCAAACTGCAATTTGTGGTATTTACTGCTAGTTATACAGCCTGCCACTACCGGGAAGAATTCGGCTTCATCTTTGTAACTCGCCCGCATGCTGTTGCAAACTGCTATTACATTGACCCTTAACTTTGTCTTCAGATTAAATGAACACCTCTCACTATCTGTTCATAGGTCATATGCTCTAAGTTCCTGACCTTCTTAGTTGTACTTTCCTGGACCTTCCCCAATTTCTTGGCATCTGTTTTCAACAGGGCATCCAAAACCAGATATGGTATTACAGAAGATGTTGTCTCACCAGAATCAAGTGCAAAGAAACAATTTCTCTTGTCCGATTGGCCACATAGCCCAGTACACATCATGTGGCTTATTTGCCCTGACAACACACTTCAGGTTTAAATTAAGCTTGCCATTAGTTGTGACACCCAGTTAGGTGATTTACTAGCAGCCACTTGGCATCCATTCTGTACCTATGTACAGGGTTGTTCCATCCCACACACAGAACTTTGCACTTCTTTTCACATAATTTTATAAGATTTCTGTTAACCCAAAACTCAATTTTCTCAAGGACTCCCTGGGTTCTAGTTTTACAGTTAGCTACACAGGCCCTTCCCAGCTGGTGTTAATCACAGATTTGCTGAGGGTGTACTTTGTTTCATCATCCAGGTCATTGGTGAAGACAATGAATAATGCTGGCCTCAGTACTCACTCCTGGAGTACTCCCCTTTTTATTTAGTGGCTGGCAACCACACACCAAGCTATTGTGCTTGGTGTCAAGCCAGTTTTCTGTCCTTCTAGCAGTCCACTTATTCAGGCTTCCAAATGACCACATTGTGGGTGTTGGTGTCGCAAGCCTTACTAAAACTGAATATTTTTACAAGTGTTGTAGTAATTTGAAAACATCAGAAGAAAATTTGTATTTGGAGATGATTATTGTTGGTTTTTTTTTGTTATTGTAATCTAGCACTCAGGTGCCTAAAGATAGCAATCAGAATATATGCATAACTGTTTGTGTTCACTGCTCAACAAAATGTGGAGAGACATCAAAGCTGGTAGCAATCACATCAATACAAAAACAAGTTGTACCACAGTGCTACATCATTATAATAGCTTGGATCCTGAAGTAGTTAGCTGATGGCTAGCTAGCTGTTGATACGCTTATTTCTGAGCTCATTGAAATTATAGCAGTTGGATTTTTAGCTTGTTTTAAATGAAAAAGCATAAGTAACATGGCTTATGATTCAAAATAAAACATTTTTTACCTACTTTAATCCAGGTTAGCAGGCAGAAGATGGTATGGTATTTAGAAACACACCTTTGCTCTATTTGTGTTCTTAACTATTGATTTACTACATTCTTAGCTGAATTAAGTGTATTACAATAGTATTTTACTGGCTATACAAGTCACTATTATCAGGTTCACATCAACTGCTGGCATTAGTTATTGTAACTTTATCCTGCATTTCATTATGTCATCTTATATTTCATCGTTCCTCCAAGTCAATGTACATTTAAACCAAATAGCCTTGAATCTCTTTCAGTTGCAGAACTGAATACCTGAACACTTTAACTGAATTAATACAGCTTTTACCTACCTTGTTGGATAGACCTGACTCTAGTCACTGGATCAGGGAATAATTGTTCTCAAATCAGGATCTGCTTCCTTTGTCAGCCTGCCAAGAAGGGAAGGAATAAAGCTGAGCATGGAGTTTATTAGACTTTTCCCTGACAAAAGAATCAGTCAAACTAGCTAACACAGTGAACTCTTCAGCAACATCTGTAGAATTATAGTGGGTTTACGTGGCAAGGTTTTGGTAGTGGGGAGCTTCAGGGGTGGCTTCTGTGAGAAGCATCCAGAGTTGCCCCATGTCAGATAAGGGCCAGTTTCAGCCAACTCCAAAGAGACCCACTGCTGCCCAGAGCTGAGCCTATAAACGATGTTGTTCGTGCCTCTGTGAGAGCAGATTGAAAAAAAGGGAAAAAAAAAATCTGCTGCACAACAGCAGCTGGGAGAGTGAGGAGTGAGAAACAGACTTGCAGACACCATAGTCAGTGAAGAAGGAGGGGGAGGAGGTGCTCCAGGCACTGGAGCTTAAGTTCCTCTGCAGCCTGTGGAGAGGACCATGGTGGAGCAGGTTTTCCCCTGCAGCCCACAGTGTACCATGGCAGAGCAGCCCATGCTGCAGCCCGTGGACGAGATCATAGTGGAGCAAGTGAATGTGGCCTGAAGGAAGCTGCAACCTGTGGAGAGGAGCCCACAGGAGAGGAGCAGGTCCCGGACCGGTGCTGCTGCCCATGGGGGACCTGTGCTGGAGCAGTTTGCTCCTAGGGGATGGACCCTGTGGTACAGAGCCATATTGGAGAAGTGCTTGGAGAGCTGCTGCCTGTGGGCAGGCCCCACAGGATCAGTTCGGGAAGGAGGGCACCCCATGTGGAGCAGGGCCACAGAGTGATCATGAAGGCACAGTGGAGATGAAGCATCGGGGACTGACCGCAGCCCTCATTCCCTGTTCCCCTACACCGCTGAAGATAAGGAGGTGGAAGAGGGTGGATGGAGGGAAGGTGCTCTTGGTTTCTTTCCTTTTTTTCTCACTTCTCTAGTTTGTTAGCAATTGGTAATAAATTTTACTAACCTCCCTACTCTGTTTTGCCCATCATGATAATTGTTGAGTGATCTCCCTGTCCTTATCTCAACCCTTGAACTCTTTGCATCATATTTTCTCCCCCATTCCCTTTGATGAGAGGGAGTGAGAGTGATTGTGGTGGAGCTCAGCTGCCACCTGAGTAAAACCACCACAAGAATCCAAAATATCTTCTTAGCCCAAATGTTTGTCCTAGTTGCAGTACCATTACATACCAGGGATACCAAGCCCCTTCTCCTTAGGCATTGCTTTCTACAGAAAGAAAATACGGGCCTGTGCCAGAAGAGATCCACCACATGCCTCAGAGCATCAGGGCTCCAAGGCATGCCTCAACACATACCTAACATTCAATCAAAAAGCAGTGTAATATTTTATTTACATTTCTCCTTTGGCAAAAGGCCCTAGTATTTTACTCTTCATTCTTAAACCTATGTAATTTATTCAAAAAACAAACAAACAAACAAACAAACAAAAACAATGCACAACAAGATTAGCACCTGAGAGATAGGTCAAACCTCACAAAGATGCAGCAACATACTGCAGATCTAACCTCTCTGTAATGCTCACTTAGCTTCATCCTTCTTCTTCCCTCTATGCCACAATAGTGTGTGGGTGGAAGGAGTCACTTGAGGTTGGTAGTTTGTGACAGGCCCTTACAGCTACACATAATTCTCTCTGAGTCAGTGTATCAGGATTACATTTCTCTAAGCCACAGAATCACTCTCAGCAAAGAGACTAGAAGAAAGTAACATAAAGAAGCATATATGTGAAAATCACATTTGCCCTTCTTGTCTCTGACCAGTTAGATTAGAAAGTATATGCTATGCACTTCTAGTTATAGTCAGACTGAGGATAAAGATATTTATATGACACCATGGGCCTTCATGTCCAGAATGTCTACCTTAAAATTCACCATCTAAACCTGGAACCCTATGAGTTTTTTCATTATATTTGTCAGGACTCTAAACTTCTGTTAGTAAGCAACTGTAGAGCCACCTAAGGACTAGATCTGCCCAGTTTACCTCACAGTAGGCTCAAACAAGAGTCGCAGAATATGTATTCTCCATATACATGTATCTTACTTCTGGGTTCCAAAGTATACCAGCAGTGATTATAAAATGACTAACCATCCAACAAAACAGCCAAAACTGAACAACAATCTTCTTCTCATCCTTTAGAAGCTGCAAGAGCTATCTTGAAATTTCTCCTGTCTGGATATAAATCTTTCTCTTAGAAATGTAGCCTAAGCATAGGTCCATTACATTAGCATTATTACATTTTTAAAATATTAACACAGTATCTTCATGAATACCACATTTACACACTTGACATTCCTTGAGCAATGTACAGGGAGACAGGACATCCAACCTGTGGATTGATTTCCAGGACCTAAGAAGGCATTTAAAAATTAGTTTAAAGTTTTCAGCAGCATAGCACCAGCACAAAAGCAGAGTATGCTGCTAGAAGACTGTGAAGGTGCCCTTAGAATACTTGCAGGTATGATCATAAGGTCTATGTACCAGATAGATGAAGGCTATTTAATTTATATAAATTCTCCTACTTCAACTGTTAACTCTCTCAGCTCCAAAGTTCTCGTTGCCTTGCTTCTGAATTATGAATTAGAGACTAGGAGAGAAATAAGTAATACATGGGACAGTCTCCATTTAAGTGAGCTTTTGTTGACATGGCTTGATAAGGAAAATGTTATGGAAAAAATAGTTTTGAAACAAAGCATGTGAAAATTTTATGGAGTAAATCTGACATACAGCAGCACTTGATCTTCTCACATAGTTTGTTTCTGGATGCTAAAAGTTATGACAGCCTCATAACCCAGCAAAATTCACTATGTGGTTTCCTCAGGATTATAGCACTTCATTTCTACATTTCACCTATTGACCTCTTCATTTATTCTTGTCAGTGACATTTCATTATATAGTGCACACATGACTTTGAACTAGAAAATCAATTCCAAGAAACAACATCCCCTTTTCACAAAGGAGATGAAATACTTTTAAACACATCTGGCCATAAGCAGGAAAAAAATTAAAAATGAATAAATAGTTTCAGAGAGGCCTTGTGTTTAGCATATATATTCAGTTGTAAAAATGTGAGAAGGAGGTTGAATCTAAGGATTTAGCTCTAACGCTCTGTGATAAATTACACTAACACAAACACAGCCAAACAGAATGAGTGGTCTTACAGACAGTTGATGCTAGGTTAGTTTAAGTAGAGGAAGTCTGTCTTATCTTTTCAGCCCATACTGTTTCTACTGTCCTGAAGTCTGTGGCTGTAATTCTGTTATTAAACTTGCTCCCTTCTCTCAGTATCTTAAACTCAACTGAGACTCTTTACATTCCCAACCAATTCTTTCTGAGAGTAACAGGTCCAGTAGAGCATCTTCCCTATACAGCTTTTCTGTCTTCAGAGTCTTCAATGAGAAAGTCTTGCCTGTGACACCAGCTATATAAACTTCTTGTTCCACTCAGAATCTAGAACGTAAGCTATAGGAATAAAGAATAGTAAAGACAAAGAGTTTCCAGCAAAATGTTCTCCTTGGGGAATTTTTGTCATAATGAGCTAAACATTTCTGGTTTTGATTGTATTTTGTGCTTTCTGTGCACCTTTAAAGATATGTATTAATTCATCTGTTCATAATTTTTTATGGCAAATGCTCTAGTGGGAATATCTTTTTTTTTTTCTTTTTTCTTTTTTTTTTTTCAAAGTATAAAAACAGAAAACAAAACTAAGAAACTCAGATTTGCCAGAGTGATCACCTGTATTGAAAACAAACAAACAAAAACAAAAACAAAAACAAAACAAAACAAAACAAAACAAAAAAAAAAAAAAAAACAAAAAAAAAAAAAACAGAAATGTGAGAAGTGGGGAAAAAAAGAAAAAAAAAAGTGTATAAGTGTATTAGTGTTAACAGAAGACAATAATAGTGAGTTAAAAGTTGCCCGTCTTTCAGAAAAAAAAAAAAAAAAGAAGGCTGAATCCAACCAGTTTTCTTAGATCTGCTCTGAATATGTCTAATGTCTAAACGGCATGTTTAAAAGCCTAGGGTCTTGCAAAAATCTTCATACAAACCTATTCCTTAATATTGCTTCTGTAACAATCTTAAATATAAGAAACTAAGAAGTGGGTGCTCTTAGAAATTTTTGTTTGCTGAGCTGCCTCTTCCAAGAATATGTGTATTCTTATGTGTCAGTAAGTGAGCTCTTGACCTGAAATTAAAATGGTTATTTCATTCTCATAAAAATATGTGTTTGGGGAGAGGGAGAATAGATATTTATGCAATTCAGAAATTAAGTAGCTGGAGTTCTGACTAGGGATTTACCATAGTTGGTAAAATTGTTTAACAAAGTCAAGTTGCAATAACCTGCTATTCCCCAGATGATTTACCCTGTCACAAAGTGATTTTTACATTTTCCTGCAATAATACTTAATCAACATTCTCTTCCAGTCCACGTATGAGGCACCAATGAACCATTACTTTTGGAGTGAAACCAATTTTACCTGAGCTGAATTATTTACCTCTGCCTAACTTCTTCCAGACAAAACACAATAACCGTTTTGCATTTAAAAAGAAGCTCAAACCCAGCACACCAAGCCTTCTGAAGCACACAGAGAAATACACTATTCAGAAAGAATTACATATGTGCTGGCTTGCAGCCAGATTACTTGTCTGGCAATTAAGGTCCAATGAGAAACACCTTTGACTAATTTAAACAAATATTCACTTAAACAGGGTCTCTAGCCATCAGCTGTTGGAAAGCTTGGTAGCACAGTATCAAAGGTCTGAAGGAGAGAAGACCAAATTACGCTAAAATGAGAAGGCTTCAAGAAAACCTATTATAAGACTGTTTTCCAAAAATGCAAGCGACTTTCAGTGTGCACCCACTATAGGAATTCCTAAATTATGCCTAATGGCTTGGGAATATTTCTCTTTTCTTTTGCCTGTTTCTCTGTCTCTTTGGTCTACTATTACTTACTCACTCACATTGTGAAGCATTGCATCTTTTATTTTTCTACATCAGTCAAGACATTAGTCTTTCTAATTAGAGAACATAAAAATATTTTCATCTCACTTTATCATCATGAACCTTATTTAATAATACAGTAAGGAAAAATAAGTCAGGATGTTTTTCTATGTCTGCCAATAATTAGTCAGAATACACTGCAAGTAAAAATCACACTCTATCTACTATGAACCTTGCCTACTTAGGAACATTATTTTCTCAAATAAAATATTCTAAACAATTCACCCAATAAAATTTTTCCTATTATTTTATCTACACACTTCAGTTAGATTTCTCAGTTTTTGCAGATTTGTCCTTTACTTTTGGATCTGTCTTTAAGGACTTATTAAAGAAATTAGCTTGCACTCCATGTAATACTCTTTTTCATACTTGAAAATACAACTATTTTACCTCAGTTTTCTTGTCTTCACACTAAGGAAAAAAAGTGCTTGCAACATCTCTTGTAGGTCTTAATTGCTAAGCATCTTATCTTTCCTGCTTTATTTAAATGCACAAGAGAGTTATATACTTTATTAAGAGTAAAATTATTAAGTCTCTATTCATAGAATACTATGTGGCATAACTCAGTTAACACCCAGCTTTTCATCACAATCTATCCACAAAAGAGATCATTGATCCCCATACTTTCAAAGTCCAAATACCCTGTGAATACCTTACATTTGCAAAGTTCAAATATGGATAAATCATAAGCCATGTATCGATGATGGAAACTGGAGCATTATGAGTTATTACTAGTGTGGCTTCTGCTGGTACCATGTTGAATGCTTTACATAGTATTTGGAGAAATACTATGGCTCCTCCAGAAGAAAAAAAAAAAAAAAAAAAAAAAAAGCAAAGAGTGCAAAGAGTGTCTTGGATGATCAGAGACTGAAAAGAAAGAAAGAAAGACTGAGAGAATTGGATTGATTCAGAGAATACTGATAGAATAAAGAGAACAGTATTAAAATATGCAAAAATAAAAATGTTTGCCCTCAGGAAAGAACAGTTTCTCCAAGTCTGTATGAAACAGACAAGAAGGGCTATTTGCTGTGAGATTACTTTAAGCATTAGGAAAAACTTCTCAAAGGAAAGAAAGTGAAGCACTGGGACACATTTCCTAAGGGTGTGGAATATTACTCACTGAGGGATTTTTGAAAACTATTTTGCTTACACAAATGTTTACCTTTCCTTGGAGTGAGGAGATGCTAAAACATATCTCTCGAGATTCTTTCCAGTTCCACTTAGCAAGATCAGATATTTTCATCACTATCATTAAGAAAACAAAGAGCAAACCAAGCCAATAAAGAGACAACTGGGGGACTTTAACTTCCCAGACATGCTTGAAATACAATACAGCCCTGAGGAAGCAGTCTAGGAGGTTTCTGGAATGTGTGGAAGATAGCTCCCTGACTCAGCTCATTAGTGAGCCTACCAGTGGTGATGCCCCACTAGACCTGCTGTTCATGAGTGGAGAAGGGCTGGTGGGAGGTGTGGTTGTCAGGAGCTGTCTCGGGCAGAGTGACCATGAAATGGCAGAGTTTTATATTCTTGGTGAGGTCAGGAGGGCGGTCAGTAAAACTGCTACCTTGGACTTCTGGAGGGCAGACTTTGAATTGTTCGGGACACTGGTAGGGAGGGTCCCTTGGGAGTCAGTCCTGAAAGGGCAGAGGGGTCCAGGAAGGTTGGATGCTCCTCAAGAACGAAGTCTTAAAGATGTAGGAGCAGGCTGTCCTCATGTGCCCTAAGATGAGCTGGTGGGGAAGAAGACCGGTGTGGCTGAACAAGGAACTCTTGCTGAGTGTCAGGGAGAAAGAGTCTATGTCCAGTGGAAGAAGGGACAGCCAATGCAGGGAGTGTACAAGGAAGTTGCCAGCATATGCAGAGAAAAAATCAGGATGGTTAAAGCCCAGCAGAAGCTCAACTATGTTCTTGATCCTGCTTCTTCACAGTTGGTAATCTTACAACTGATTTATTTTAGCTTTTGTTAAAATTCAAGCTGTCCTGTTTCTTAGAGAAACTGCATCAAGCGAGCAGTTGGTCAAAGGTCCAAAGTGTCAATAATTGTGATTGAACAAATCAGACCTCACCTTGGTTTGAAGGGAAGCAGTCCTAGCCTCTGGGAATTCAACCACAAATTTGAGAACAGAATGTCTATTATAAGTAGGCAAAGATTCATCTGAGCTGCTACTAGATACAAGAACTGTGCTACAGTTTCCCAAGAAGCATATCTTTGCATTCTATGTCTTAGAGATTCTTTTAATCAGTGTATTTTTTCTTCACAAATCCTTTAAATAAACAGCTACTGAAATCTGAATAAAATCTGTCATTGAAATAAATGAACTGCTTAATTAAAAATGCAGATTAATGTAAGTGTTTGTGTTTAAAGTAGTAAATAAAACAACAATAAATTTCTCATTTTGCTAAGTTACATATAGAAAATTAAAAATGTCAGCCATACACAATCCATTTAATTTTTTAAGGTATATTGAATACTAAAACGTTATGTCATATTTGGAAGGTCTGAAATACATTTATATATATTTTTTTTTATACATGTATATATAATTTATATATATATATAATATATATAAATGTATAATACATTTTTATATATATGTATAATATTTATATATATGTATATATAATATTTATATTTTTATATATGTATATATTTATATATAAATGTATATTACATTTATATATATATATAAAACAATACTGATATCAGCTTTTTAATCTGTGTATTTTTCCATATTCTAAAACATACTGTATTTAGTAATATTCTACATCAGAAAGGGATTGGATATCTGATTTTTATCAGTGGTATGCATTAGTGAACTTCTAAGTTCTAAACGAGAAAGTGGAGTTGAAGCAATTACAGAATCACAGAATCACATAATTTCTAGGTTGGAAGAGACCTCAAGATCATCGAGTCCAACCTCTGACCTAACACTAACGGTCCCCACTAAACCATATCCCTAAGCTCTACATCTAAACGTCTTTTAAAGACTTCCAGGGATGGTGACTCCACCACTTCCCTGGGCAGCCTGTTCCAATGCCTAACAACCCTTTCAGTAAAGAAGTTCTTCCTAACATCCAACCTAAAACTCCCCAGGAGCAACTTAAGCCCATTCCCCCTCGTCCTGTCACCAGGCACGTGGGAGAAAAGACCAACCCCCACCTCGCTACAGCCTCCTTTAAGGTATCTGTAAAGAGCAATAAGGTCACCCCTGAGCCTCCTTTTCTCCAGGCTGAACAAGCCCAGCTCCCTCAGCCGCTCGTCGTAGGACTTATTCTCCAGACCCCTCAGCAGCTTCGTCGCCCTTCTCTGGACTCACTCGAGCACCTCAATGTCCTTCTTGTAGTGAGGGGCCCAAAACTGAACACAGTACTCGAGGTGCGGCCTCACCAGAGCCGAGTACAGGGGGACGATCACCTCCCTAGCCCTGCTGGTCACACTGTTTCTTATGCAAGCCAGGATGCTGTTGGCCTTCTTGCCCACCTGAGCACACTGCTGGCTCATATTCAGCTGACTACCAACCATCACTCCCAGGTCCTTCTCTGCCTGGCAGCTCTCCAACCACTCATCTCCCAGCCTGTAGAATTGCAGATGTTCTAGTAGAAAGTGAAGACCTCACTGCTTATGAGAGAGGCTATGAACTGTCTAGGAAAAGTTCCTGCAAAGACTTGAATACTATGCCTAAAAAAAAAAAAAAAAAAAAAAAAAAAAAAAAAAAAAAAAAAAAGAGGAGAGAGAAAAGCTGTAAAAAATGAGACAAAAGCCATTAAAGTGGCAGAAAGCACATCTCATGAAAGACTACAAAATATCAATATCTCATCAAAAAGAAAAAAAAGGGTATGAACTGATTAGTGTTTACATATATGGAGACAAGAACAAAAGACAAAAGCTTCAATCTAGATTATGTTAGACAAATAACACTTTAATGGTTAGAAAATTAACTGTTGGAGCAACTTCAAAAAACTAGGATGAGTTTTCTATCCTTAACATTTTTAGCTTAAGCTTAGATATTGTTCTGAAGATATAATCACTTGATTAAAGGAAGAATCAGCCTACCAAATGCAGACAGTCAGTCAAGATGAGTACGTCTTGACTAACATTTAGCTTCTTAGTCAACGAATGTATAAAACTCAGATGCCTCTTTTTAGAAGATGAGAGTATTTAACATCTTGCCAGAAAGACAATACTAATTGTCTCATCAGCAAAGTATGTGTTCAGGGATCCTTGATACATAATCTTGGACCAGCAAGGTGAAAACATGGACTCATTGGATGAAGTGGCAAATCTGCCACACACACACACACACACACACACACAAAGTTTTAATAGGACTTGTCAGTACTAGAAAAAATGCAACTGCCTTGGACTCCTCTTTCCACTAGCAGCTAAAAACATAAAAATAGTTAATGTTGTGATTATAGTTAATAATATAGTTAATATAACACACATTTTATTAAGACATCTCAATAAAATTGCATGGTAGTTGTTTTCCAAAGCAGTATATTGCACACAAGGCAACAGTCTGACAATGTTGCTGTTGACAGTGCTGAGAGTTTTGTATGACATCATCCCAGCTATGTTCATTCAAATTTTCTGTACCTCATAAATTGTATTCAGTCTTAATACATGTCTCAGAAATTGGAAACCATCTTAAAAAAAAAAAAAAAAAAAAAGGTAATATGAGGGAGCATGCAAATGAAAATAAATACTCAATTCAAATAAGAATTTGAATTATTTCTAGGCTTCCATAAGTTTTGCCCTATAAGGACATTAATAAAACTATGCCTCAGATGGACTATTCTTAGCATTTCTTCTCTGCTCCTAGGTTTCTTTCTAAATGTGTTTTTTTACGTTACTCTTTGATTCAGACACATTTGCTTATTACTTCAACAGCTTTATGGTGTATATAGCATTATTTAGATATATCCTGGATACTTCCATCTTTTTCACAGACAGCTCAATGAATGTTAAAATTTCTGGCTGATGATACCATGCTGTGAATTTATTGTATTTAATACTAATTGTTTTTCTAATGCACATACATTCTAAGGCATCTAGAGGACTATCTATCATTGTAGTGATTTTCCAAGTTTTATGGCCATAAAATGAGACCATAGTTTAACTGAAGATGTGTGTGAGTTGTAGATTTTTCAGTAATTATCTCTTGATACACACATTAAAAAAAAAAAAAAAAAAAAAAAAAAAAGAGTTTTCATGATGCCATTATACAACTTTCTCCTGAGCATCATTACTTAATCTTGTATTGCTGTCAACTATATGACTTGACTCTTTTGTGTCCTTTGTGTCCTTACATTATCATTATGGTAGAATCTGTGGAGGGGGTTTATTGATTTTTTTTTTTCTATAACTGATCATTTGTCCTGTCTTTAATGGGATGAGTAGAATTTTTACTCTTCCTTTGCACAGTGACTGAACTGCAATGTAGAAGAGCCAACACACAGTTCATCATTTCTTCTTCTTCTCAAGTTTTTCTCATGGCAAACTTAATGGCAGTGCTAAAGAAGAAAAGTGAATTAATAAATATTTGATACCTATTTACATGTCAAACCATTCATTTAAGGCTACATTCGTCTGAACTATGAATGTTGAATTTTGAAGAAAACATTCCTGCTGAGTAAATGTAGGGCTTTTCAAAGGACCCAAGAGAAACAATATTTAAGATTTTTAATAGCAGGAGAAACTCCTTTTTTCCATCTTCATGTAAGTCACATCATTTGAGAGGATTCTCTTCAAGTATTCCCGTGAAAAATAATCACTTTTAATGAGGAATAAGCAGGAAAACTGCCCATTGAAAAAGTAATTTTGAGGAGGTCATAAATCACTGGAAAAGCTTAGAACAAAACTATCATCTGACCCATAATTATAGCAGTCTGAGAACAATGCTATACTAAAATAAGCCCTATTGTCGAAACATGAAACAAATTTGTTTTTACACTACTGCTGAAAACATTCTTTGCACAGATGTAACATTTTGCTTTTGGTGCCCACCCACAGCTACTCAAAAAAGAAAGCACATACACAGCACTTGCACAATTAGCCAGTCACATAGTTTATTAGAAACTGCTCAGGTCTGACAGCCAAGCAGAATGGCATTGTACATACACCCCGTAAGGGTGAAAATGTAGCTTTATTTTCTTAGCATTTGCAGTGAATCTTCATGAGTCCTCTAACACAGGATGGAATCAAAAGTCAAAAGCAGTAAAGTTACATTGCAGATTTCTTGTCCTTTAAAGGGCAGGGTAAAGCATCTGACATTAAACAGACTACTTATGAGGATAGTGATTCAAAGTGGAAATTAACTCAAAGTGGGAACTCAGAGTGAGAATTCACTGTTGCTATTTTCTCACTATTTGTGGAAGGACCTAGCTGCAATAATGTAAGTACTTCAAAAAATACTAATTCCACAAAAGAGACAAATTTTGATGTCACACACATGCACAAGTGTCTATATCCACAGACAAAGCCTCTAGAAGTTGTGTTGTAATGGCCAAAATAGGCAAATCCTTTAAAGAAATAGCAATATTAGCAACCCATGAGGAGAAACGCAACACTAATGACAACCTATCAGCACAAAAAGCTGTGAAGAAGCCATTCCAAGAGCTTGCTCTTTCTGTCTGCCAATAACAATGAGGGATTTCTCTTCTGATTACTGTGATAAAAAGAAAATAGTTTCCATCACTTTTCTTATTCCACTACACCAGTCTCTCCTGTGCTGGATGAAACAATAAAAAGACCACATTTAGACCAGCTGGTAGACAGGTAGGGTGGATTTAGGTACCACGATCTGAGAGAGCAATGAAGAATTTGTAGCTTTTACTGACAGTTGTTCCATGCTGCTGGGTTCTGGGTCCTGTACTCTACCTACTAGAGAGCTGTACCTTCCTCTGTGTAGGTTGCCCTAAAATTAGATGCTATAGTGAGTGAGCATAGATGAAGGAGCTGTGTTAAATGCCATTACAGGGGGAGTTAATAATATAGATCCATGGTGAAGTTACAGCATACATTTTACCTTGCTTCATGGCTGTTTCATGGTGGCCACACTGTTACAACGGATAATTACTTTAAAGCTAGTTTAATTTACAGTGCTGCTCTTTTCAGTGCCTTTGATATGAAAATACCTACATTTAAAATGTTCTCAGCAGTGCTAAATCTTATTATATTGGCCACTATAGCCTTTCCCTTATGAGATAATAAAGCCGGGAGAGAGAGCAAAAGAACTGCATTGTGTAATAAATTGATATTTAAGCTACTGGCTTAGAGAAACACTAATATATCTAAGGTCAAGTTTCTCCAGGATGCTTTCAATAGTACCGCTATTCCAGATAATCTCTAGAATTCAACAAAAACAGCAAATTCAGCTTGCAAATAAAAGTTATCATGTTTCATCTGCTATCCCTCCAATTTCAAATACGGAAAAGAAAGCAGTGGTATGCTCGTATGCCAGGGAATGCTGTAATATTTGTTAACAGAACCATTGTAGGGATTCCTTTTTTTTTTTTTTTTTTTTTTTTTCTGTTGAATATTTTCAAGCAATCAAAACTGTAGCTTTTTTGTTTGTTTGTTTGTTAAGCAGAATGTTACTAAGAAAAAATGAGAAGAAATTCCCATGAGACTTCCACAAACATGGAAGTCTATCTTGATGGATATTAATGATTATGCTGCTGATGATGTTTGGTTCAGGATGCTTACAGTTCAATGAATGCTGGAATTAAGTGTTTTTCACTGCTTAGAAGTCTAAATTTCCTCTTGCCATTTACCTTCCCTCACTTTTACCTAACCAGATTTGTGTTTCACTCTTACTGAAATCAGTCTGAAAAAAAAAAAAAAAAACATCCTTGAGCAGTTCCTTTCTTGCCTGAAAGGTCCTTTCTTTCCTAAAATGTATCTTGTCTATTCTGGGGAGGGGTGGTGGTGGTTAGGGGGGTTGTTTGTTTCTTGAGTTTTGTTCAGGACTCAGTCCAACCTGTCTTGTTTGAGACATGTTCTTTGGCTTCACGTTTGACAGATGGGACTGTCTATATGAATAGAGACTGACAGGGTCAAATTTCTGATATGTAAATTCTTCCAGCTGTTGAAGCCAGTAACACTAACTCTATGAGTAAGGGTTCACTAATGTCAATAGGGAGTTCACAGTCTGACCCAATGTCAGGTAAACATCTCACAGGCAAATAAAAACAAAATGTTCTTGAAGAAGCTTTTAAAACATAAGGTCTACAGTGTGACTAGCTACAGTGTAACAGTGACATAAAAGAGTTGAAAAGGGTCACAAAGCAAGGAGCAAAACAGAAACAGCACATGCATTATTCCACTATCCATTAAAAAAGTTGCATCAAAATATTACTCCAGCTTCCTCCCCCTCCCAATAAAATAAAATAAAATAAAATAAAATAAAATAAAATAAAATAAAATAAAATAAAATAAAATAAAATAAAATAATAAACTAAGTGACAAAACACCAGACAGGAATGAGAATTTGTGATCTCAGTTCTACCTACTTCTATGTTAGAAAGGAAGTAATGTGTCTCCCAGAACCTGCACTGAAGGGCAGGTCCTTGAGGAACAAAGTCCGGAAAGACCTAGACAGATTGGAGGAATATGCCAAGAGGATCTGCATGAAATTCAACAAGGATGAATAGAAATTCCTCCACCCACAAAAGAAGAACCTCTTGAAACCGTATGAACAGGGGTCTGACAGGCCAGAAGCAGCTCTGCAGAAAAGGCAGGTAAGACAGCCAACAGCATCCAGGGCTCTGTCAACAGGAGAACAGCCAATAAATCAAGGGAACTGATTATCCCTCTAATCAGTACTGCATTTGAAGAAATGTGACCATTGTTGGTACCACCAATGCATGAAAGACTGGAATAAACTGAAGCAAGTTCAGTGAAAGTCCACCAAGATGCTATAGGGGCTGGAGCACTTTCCCTGTGAGGAGAGGCTGAAGACAGTAGTCATGTTGAGCATGGAGAAGAGACAGCTTCAGTCAGAGCTACAAGACAACTACAAGTCAGGGCAGTCACAGTGGTACATACCAGGAGGATATGAGACAGCATGCAGAAGCTAAAACGAGAGAATCAGAGTGGACAGAAGGGATTAAAAACAAACAAACAAACAAACAAACAAAAACATTATGAGGACAGTGAAACAGAACATATTGCCCAGAGAGCTTCTGCAGTCTCCATTTCTGGTTAACTTTTCTTGTACTGGGGAGCCCAGCCCAGTACAAGAAAGATATGGGTTTAGTGGAGACTCCACTAAAAAGCCACAAAGATGACTTAAGAACTGGAACAGAGAAGTGCACACTATTAGCAGACCCAACACCTAACTTCAGAGTAATACTATTCAATGAAATCATAACTGAAGCAGTGAAGCAAACAAATTTATTTCTCCCCATAAGCAAAGCTGTGAAAGATATTGTTGAGAGAATATGTAAACAGTAATATGTAAAGACATGACTACAAGGAAATTATTAAGAATATCTTTGTTAAAAAAAAATAATGGAGAAACTTTGTAAGCACAGAAATAAATGTCAATATAAAAAGGAGAAGGGAAGGGAAGGGAAGGGAAGGGAAGGGAAGGGAAGGGAAGGGAAGGGAAGGGAAGGGAAGGGAAGGGAAGGGAAGGGAAGGGAAGGGAAGGGAAGGGAAGGGAAGGGAAGGGAAGGGAAGGGAAGGGAAGGGAAGGGAAGGGAAGGGAAGGGAAGGGAAGGGAAGGGAAGGGAAGGGAAGGGAAGGGAAGGGAAGGGAAGGGAAGGGAAGGGAAGGGAAGGGAAGGGAAGGGAAGGGAAGGGAAGGGAAGGGAAGGGAAGGGAAGGGAAGGGAAGGGAAGGGAAGGGAAGGGAAGGGAAGGGAAGGGAAGGGAAGGGAAGGGAAGGGAAGGGAGAAATGAGTGGCATTATAGATTCTTATTCAGAGAGAGAGAGAGATTTGTGCTCAGTTAGTCCAGATGATTGTTTTAAGTTAAGGAAAACAACTGGAAATGACAGACAAAGAATAGAGTTTCAGTAAAGGGGGGACACTGACTAACAGCTTGGCACCCCAAAGAAAGAAGCAGATGCCTTTCCAGCAAAGCAGTCATTCTATACATAATTAAATATAAGCTTACAGAAAAATAAAGTCTGTCTATCTATCTGAACTTACTCCAAATTAGATGGAATTCAGAGAATAACCTCAAAATCCATGGTTCATCATTGCTAGAGAGGAAAAAGGTTTACACAAGCTACCGGGGCAAATTAGACCCACATACTTCTTAAAAATAAGCCACTAAACCCAGCTGATTTTTAAAGGTACATACTGAACCCATGGCAAAACAAAACTGGCCTCAGTTAGTTTAATCTGACTACATTAGGACAATGTTTTCTGTGAAGGAACAATAAAAGAGAAATCCACTAAAATAGAAGCAATTAATTGAAAGTTACAGATGCTCAGCATCAGCAAAGGGAAGGAAAGGCCGTGAAAAATTGAAAATGAGAAGGAAAATAGTAAAAGTATTCTTCTAAAGGTCAAGCAAAATATCAAAGAAACTACTCAATGCAAATGTCATTAATTTTAAAACCCATAGAATAGACACAAACAGAAGGACCCATGCAAAACACCTGGTTGAAAACATACCCTTGCTGGACATTAGTCCAACTACATTTAAATGATGTATTATATTGAACATATTATTTGTTTAAAAAAATAAAAATAAAAATAAAAATAATAAAAATAAAAATAAAAATAAAAATAAAAATAAAAATAAAAATAAAAATAAAAATAAAAATATGGGCCATCCAATGGAGAAGGACAATGCCTTTAAATAGCCTAATAAGCCATATATAAGTAAAGAAGGAAAATCATTGTCTCAGTGAATATATATGAAAAAGTTCAGGCAGTTCTGGTCAACAGCCAGTTAAGCACAAGCCAGCAGTGTGCCATAGCAGCCAAGAGTGCCAGCCCTACCCTGGGGTGCATCAGGAAGGGATTGTCCTGCTCTGCTCTGTGCTGGTGAGGCCTCACCTCAGTACCTTGTGCAGTTGTGGACACCACAGTATAAAAAAGACATAAAACTATCAGAGAGTGTCCAAAGGAGGGCTACAAAGATGGTGAAGGGTCTAGAGGTGAAGTGGCTGAGGTCCTCAGTCCAGAGCAGAGCAGGCTGAGGGGAGGCCTCATGGCGGCCTGCAGCTCCCTCACGAGGGGAGCGGAGGGGCAGGCGCTGAGCTCTGCTCTCTGGGGACAGTGACAGGGCCCGAGGGAACAGCATGGAGCTGGGACAGGGGAGGGTCAGGCTGGGGGTTAGGGAAAGGGTCTGCACCCAGAGGGGGGTCGGACACTGGGACAGGCTCCCCAGGGCAGTGGGCACAGCACCTAGCCTGATGGAGTTCAAGAAGCATTTGGACAACGCTCTCAGACATCTGGTCTGATTTGGGGGTGGTCCTGTGTGGAGTCAGGAGTTGGAAGCATTCTTTGTGGGTCCCTTCCGGCTTGGGATGTTCTCTAGTTCTATAATTCTTAACAGAGTCTACTGGAATTATACCTGGGGTTTATTTCAGTTGCCAGACACCCTGAAGAGGCAAATACTCTTCTGATGTTAGATCATCCAAGAACTTAACAGCAACTGAGATCAGAACTGTGGCCTTTTTTGAGGCTTATTGGATTCTGTAGGTTCTTTGCATGAGGCAGTGACAACTAGTCTGGAAAAAGATCATTTATGCCACAGTGTTATTTTCACAGTTCTATGAGTTATTTTTCAATTATAATAATAATGTATAACTGTAGTGCTCAATTAATCACAGACAAGTACATGTAGCTACAGAATTATGATACTTAACAGTAATAACAATAACAATTGTCCCTATGAAATAACAAGAAAAATGCACTTCTGTATTAAGAATGAAAGCTCCCTGGCGCTTTACTTATTTCCTGAACAAATCATATGTCCTCACTACTCACTGAAAAGGAATGTAATGACTTCACAGCTAGCACCCAAACTGAGGCATAGTAGTGTAATACTCCACACTGCTTGTGCTGTAATATTTTACTACCCAAAGCAGTAAAGTAGCTCTTTCAAATCTCGAGCATGCTGCATTATGATGATTAGAGAAGAATCCACAGTGTCAGTCCCTCTTATGTCATCTCATTCCCTTCTAAACTGGTTTGTCCCTGGCAACTACAATTAAGGATTGGATATATCTTTTGCTGTATTTCCAAAACCAGATATAATAAAACCCACAGGTTTTGATTTTGACAGTGTTGCTTTATAGTTTACTATAGGCAAATCAGTTAAAAATTAAGGTTTTGGTTTTTGGTTTTGGTTTTGGTTTTGGTTTGTTTTGTTTTGTTTGTTTGTTTGTTTTTCTTTTCTTTTTGATTTTGTTTGTTTTGTTTTGATTTGTTTGTTTTTGTTTTCTTTTAACTTCAGGCACATCATTTATCCTGAAACATTCTGTCAGCTGAAAGCAGTGTAGAAAATAAGGACCTCAGCCAAGTGGTGCCAATACTAGCAATATCCTAGACATTTTCCCAAGTCTTGCCATACATAAGACTGTGAATCAGAGCAAGGCTAGTGGAGACGTTTCATTTTTTCACTAGAAACTGATGATTTGAAGAAATACCAATATTTAAAATATTATCTATTTCCTCAGAGTTGTTAATATGAATTAACTAAAGCATGTCTTTTCACATAAACTTTTTTTTTTATTTTGATAAGTTCATTTTGACTTTACAATAAGCAGTTGTGAACTGCTCTAACTGTTATAAAACACCAGCAAACCTTCTACCCTCAGTCTAGAAACTATAAAATAAAGTCAAGAAAGAATCAAAAGAAGAATCTGACGTGTAATGTGGAAATCTGAACAGCTACTAATATGAGGAAAACATTTATATTTATTCTCTTCCATACAAATTACAGGAAAAAAAAAAAAAAAAAAAAAAAAAAAAAAGATTTTTATCATTATCAACTAAGAAACAACCCCATAAATTTAATCTTCAAGAAAACATTACAATATTGATGAAATCTTGAAAATGAAACTATACAGATAACAGATAATCAGTTCATTAACTAAACCAACTAGTAATATTATCTCTGAATCTATCTGTATTCAGCATGGGGATATGCAGATCTCTGAGACAATGGAATTTTATTCTGCAATGCTAAATGTATTAGTTCAGTCTGAATCAAGCCCTAGATTTCAAGTTGTCAATTTAAATGGAAAGCAATTAGAAATTAAATGTTATTGTATATCATTTTGACAAGGATATAAACCTAGTGTGTGGAGGTCTCAAACAATCTCAGGAACCTAGCAGGAAAATAAGAGCTTCGTTTTTGCTTTCCCACCATAACATGTAATAAGTATTAAAGCCAACTAAATAAGTATTGGTTAATGTGGAAAAGAGCATTCAGATTTAAGTCACACCTTGTATCAAGTCCTGAAAATGGAGAGAAATAGGAAGCAGGTGTTCATTTTTACAAGACTCAAACATCTTCTACTCCACAAAGAGGTTAAATGATTCTAACACCTTAAAACAAACTTAAGGACTTTAAAAGACACTAAAATATTCCAGCTGAAGAGAGAAGATGTCCTAGATCCCAAAACTGATGATGTGTGGGAAAAGATAATGATAAATACAGACCGTGTCTCATCCGGTAAGATCAGAAAGAATATCTACATGTATCTGATCCCAAATCTGGCTGGTTAAACCAGAAAGTATGAGAAGCACACATCAACTACTTATCTGTAGGTTATTCAACTATCCATATATGTATGTGCATGTACACATGTGCACACATACCGTTATTTGCAACCATCTTTAATATCGGACAGGATGATAGAAAAAAAAATCTCCCTAAACTAAATTATGCATTAAGGAAAATATTATTTTTCTTATGCTGAGTCTTAAAGCATGAGAATAATATAAAATAATTATGATGTAATATAATAAAATTAAACAATATAAATCATCTTGGATATATCATTAGAGCTCATATGCTAAAACTTTAAATGCTATTTTTCTCCCTCCAAGTCTGATATTCTGTCATACAATTCTTCATCAGTTTACCAAGTATAAAATCAAAAATAATACAATGTACCGTTAAAAAAATGTACATGGTAAGATGGCTAAGTGCCAGGTTCTGCACTTTGGTCATACAACCCCATGCAATGCTACAAGCTTCAGGCAGAGTGGCTCAAAAGGATCTCGAGAGGAAAAGGATCTGGGGGTGTTGGTCTATTCTCGCCTGAACATGAGCTGGCAGTGTGCCCAGGTGGCCAAGAAGGCCAACAGCATCCTGGCTTGGATCAGGAATAGTGTAGTGACCAGGACCAGGGAGGTGATTGTCTCCCTGTACTCTGCTCTGGTGAGGCCGCACCTCAAGTACTGTGTTCAGCTTTGGGTCCCTCACTACAAGAAAGACATCGAGGCCCTGGAACATGTCCAGACAAGGACATGTTCCAGGCTGGAACATGTCCTTCACCAAGCTGGTGAAGGGTCTGGAACACAAGTCCTATGAGGAGCTTCTGAGGGCACTGGGGTTGTTTAGTCTGGAGAAGAGGAGGCTCAGGGGAGACCTTATTGCTCTCTACAACTACCTGAAAGAAATTGTGGGTTGCTGAGGGTCAGCCTCTTCTTGCAGATAACCAGTAATAGAACTAGAGGGAATGGCCTCAAAGGCCATTCAAGGGGAGGTTCAGATTGGAAATGAGGAGACATTTCTTCTCGGAAAGAGCAGTCAGGCATTGGAACAGGTTGCCCGGGGAGGTGATGGAGTCACCATCCCTGGGGGTGTTCAAGGAAAGGTTGGACGTGGTGCTTAGGGCCATGGTTTAGTGGGTGATATTGGTGGTGTGGAAGTGATTGGACCAGATGGTCTCGAATGTCTTCTCCAACCTTAATGATTCTGTGATTCTATGGGAACTCTATCTACATGATCACAACAGAATGGTGTCCACCAATTATATGACATCAACTATATGCCAAATCAGAGGTGACTTTTGCCATTTTCCAGACATAGCGTTCATTGATTACTGTCACTTCTGAAACAGGAAATACTGTTTGAGGTAAGGGAAAATCTCAGGGAAATGAAAAGAGAAGACTATGGGATATACATGGGGTCATAACTAGTCTAAGTAACTTTTCAGTCAAGATTACCAATTTGCTTGTATTTCAAATCAAGGAGATATGTCTTTCCATTATGTGAAATGGTCCTGAATTCATCTGATAAGTCTGAATTTCCCTGCTAAGCTGATGTAAACTTAGGCACAACTAGCTCCCTACTTGAAGCACTATGCTCAGCTCTGTGGCCCCCAATATAGGAAGGACATGGAAGTATTAGAGTGAGTCCAGAGGAGGGCCCCAAGGATTATCAGAGAGCTGGAACACCTCTCTTATGAAGACAGGCTGAGAGAGGTGGTGTTGTTCAGCCTGAATAAGAGAAGGCTCCAGGGAGAACTTAACAGTGGCCTTCCAGTACTTATGGGGGGGGCCTACAGGAAAGATGGGGGGACTCTGTCAGGGAGTGTGGTGATGGGACAAGGGGAAATGGTTTTAAACTAAAAAAAGTATTGATTTAGATTAGCTATTAGGAAACAATATTTCATTATGAAGACGATGAGTCACTGGAAGAGGTTGCCCAGAGAAGCTGTGGATGCCCCATCCCTCAGGGTGTTCCAGGCCAGGTTGGATGTGGTGTTGAGCAACCTGGTGTAGTGGGAGGTGTCTGTGCCCATGTCAGGGGGCACAGAATTACATGATCTTTAACGTCTCTTCCAACTCCAAACATTCTATGATTCTGTGGTGGTTCCACTCGAGTGGGCAGCCGAGCTCCACCACAGCCGCTCTCTCACTCCCCCTCCTCAAAGAGGAATGGGGAGAAAATACGATGAAAAGGGCTCAAAGGTTGAGATGAGGACAAGGAGATCACACAGTAGTTATTGTGATGGGCAAAACAGACTTGGCATAGGAGACAGTAAGATTTATTGCTTATTACTAACAAGCTAGAGAAGTGAGAAACAAAGGAAAGAAACCAAAAGCACCTTCCCCCTCCCATCCACCCTCTTCCACCTCCTCCCCCCGAGCAGCGCAGGGGAACGGGGGAATCGGGGTTATGGTCAGTCTACAGTGCTTCTTCTCTGCCGCTCCTTCTCGGTCACTCTCATCCCCTGTGCTGTGGGGTCCCTCCCACGGGATGCAGTCCTTGATGAACTGATCCGGCATGGGCTTCCCACAGGCAGCAGCTCTTCCAGAACTGCTCCAGATATGGGTCCGTACCACGGGGTCCATCCCTCAGGAGAAAACTGCTCCAACCTGGCTCCCCTACGGGCAGCAGCTCCTGCCAGATCACCTGCTCCTGCATGGGCTCCTCTCCACGGGCTACAGGTCCGGCCCGGAATCTGCTCCAGCAGGGGTCTTCCACAGGCGGCAGCCTCCGTCGGTGCAGGGCCACCTGCTCCACCGTGGTCTCCTCCACGGGCTGCAGCGTGGAACCCTGCTCCACCGTGGTACTCCATGGGCTGCAGGGGGACATCCTGCTTCACCATGGTCCTCACCACAGGCCACAGGGGACTTCTGCTCCGGCGCCTGGAGTACCTCTCCCCCTCCTTCTACACTGACCTTGGCACCTGCAAGGCTGTTTCTCACTCCCTTGACTCTCCCAGTTGCTGTGTATCGCAGCGTTTTTTTTCCCTGTCTTAAATATGCTCTCACAGAGGTGCAAAACAACACCTCTTATTGGCTCAGCTCTGGTCAGCACTGGGGCCCTTACCAAACATGGGGCAGCTTCTAGATCCTTCTCACAGAAGCCACCCCATGGCCCCCTGCTACCAAAACCTTGCCATGTAAACCCACTGCAGATTCTGTGATCCTTGTGAGTCCCTTCCAACTCAGGGGATAGTATGATTCTACCATGTGCATGTCCTGTGAATGACCTGGTCTACAAAATCCATTTAATTTTTCTTTTTACATTACCTACTCTTTTTTAGGGCTGTCTGCAGAAGAATAATGGGAGGATTATAAACTTCTAAGGAGTTAATGTAAGAGAGAATGTGAGAGCTGTTCTCAAAAGCATGAGTAGAGACATTTAAAGGAGTTGCACATCAGTGTAAAGGGAATTATATTGTATGTGAACTACAAATACTACTAATACAGAGAAGGACTGGTGGAGGATGTGATTGTCGGGAGCTGTCTTGGGCAGAGTGACCACGAAATGGTGGAGTTCACTATTCTTGGCGAGGCCAGGAAGGGGACCAGTAAAACCACTGTATTGGACTTCTGGAGGGCTGACTTTGAGCTGCTCAGGACACTAGTTGGTAGAGTCCCTTGGGAGGCGGTTCTGAAGGGCAGAGGGGTCCAGGAAGGCTGGGCGCTCTTCATCTTAATGGCGCAGGAACAGTCTGTCCCCACGTGCCCAAAGACGAGCTGGCGAGGAAGAAGACCAGCCTGGCTCAACAGAGAATTGTGGTTTGATCTTAGGAGAAAAAAGAGGGTTTATAAGCTTTGGAAAAGTGGGCAGGCCACTAGGGAGGACTATAAGGATGTTGCGAGGCTGTGCAGGGACAAAATTAGGAAGGCCAAAGCTCATCTGGAGTTCATCTGGCTACTGCCGTTAAAGATAACAAAAAACGTTTTTATAAATACATCAACACAAAAAGGAGGAGTAAGGAGAATCTCCATCCTTTACTGGATGTGGGTGGAAACTTAGTTACAAGAGATGAGGAAAAGGCGGAGGTGCTCAATGCCTTCTTTGCCTCAGTCTTTAGCAGCAATACCGGTTGTTCTCTGGATACCCAGTACCCTGAGCTGGTGGAAGGGGATGGGGAGCAGTATGTGGTCCTCAATATCCACGAAGAACTGTTTGGTGACCTGGTACGGCACTTGGATGTGCACAAGTCGATGGGGCTGGATGGGATCCACCCAAGGGTACTGAGAAAACTGGCAGAGGAGCTGGCCAAGCCACTGTCCATCATTTATCAGCAGTCCTGGCTATTGGGGGAGGTCCCAGTTGACTGGCGGCTAGCAAACGTGACGCCCATCTACAAGAAGGGCCGGAGGGCAGACCCGGGAAACTACAGGCCTGTCAGTTTGACCTCAGTGCCAGGGAAGCTCATGGAGCAGATTCTCTTGAGAGTCATCACACGGCACTTGCAGGGCAAGCAGGCGATCAGGCCCAGTAAGAATGGGTTTATGAAAGGCAGGTCCTGCTTGACGAACCTGATCTCCTTCTATGACAAAGTGACGCGCTGGGTGGATGAGGGAAAGGCTGTGGATGTAGTCTACCTTGACTTCAGCAAGGCTTTTGACACCGTCTCCCACAGCATTCTCCTCAAGAAACTGGCTGCTCTTGACTTGGACTCGCACACGTTTCGTTGGGTTAGAAACTGGCTGGATAGCTGGGCCCAAAGAGTCGTGGTCAATGGAGTCAAGTCCAGTTGGAGGCCAGTCACTAGTGACGTTCCCCAGGGCTTGGTGCTGGGGCCGGTCCTCTTTAATATCTTCATCGATGATCTGGACGAGGGCATTGAGTGCACCCTCAGTAAGTTTGCAGATGACACCAAGCTATGCGCGTGTGTCAATTTGCTCAAGGGTAGGAAGGCTCTGCAGGAGGATCTGGAGAGGCTGCACCAATGGGCTGAGGTCAACTGCATGAAGTTCAACAAGTGCCAGGTCCTGCACCTGGGGCGCAATAACCCCAAGCAGAGCTACAGGCTGGGAGAGGAGTGGTTGGAAAGCTGCCAGGCAGAGAAGGACCTGGGAGTGATGGTTGGTAGTCGGCTGAATATGAGCCAGCAGTGTGCTCAGGTGGGCAAGAAGGCCAACAGCATCCTGGCTTGCATAAGAAACAGTGTGACCAGCAGGGCTAGGGAGGTGATCGTCCCCCTGTACTCGGCTCTGGTGAGGCCGCACCTCGAGTACTGTGTTCAGTTTTGGGCCCCTCGCTACAAGACGGACATCGAGGTGCTCGAGTGAGTCCAGAGAAGGGCGACGAAGCTGCTGAGGGGTCTGGAGAACAAGTCCTACGAGGAGCGGCTGAGGGAGCTGGGCTTGTTCAGCCTGGAGAAAAGGAGGCTCAGGGGTGACCTTATTGCTCTTTACAGATACCTTAAAGGAGGCTGTAGCGAGGTGGGGGTTGGTCTTTTCTCCCACGTGCCTGGTGACAGGACGAGGGGGAATGGGCTTAAGTTGCTCCTGGGGAGTTTTAGGTTGGATGTTAGGAAGAACTTCTTTACTGAAAGGGTTGTTAGGCATTGGAACAGGCTGCCCAGGGAAGTGGTGGAGTCACCATCCCTGGAAGTCTTTAAAAGACGTTTAGATGTAGAGCTTAGGGATATGGTTTAGTGGGGACTGTTAGCGTTAGGTCAGAGGTTGGACTTGATGATCTTGAGGTCTCTTCCAACCTAGAAATTATGTGATTCTGTGATTCTGTATTTTCTTCTTTTCTCAAGCTGTTGACTTTACATCACAGCTACTGCTTATAATCTGATAGTTTTTCTTGCTCTTCAGTAATTGCAAGCTTCTGTCAGTCTTTTTCTACAAGTGACAGTTCTGACAATGCATTTCTTATTTGGAGAACCCTCCTCAGGTTTGTCACAGTTTTAATCTCTATTTAACTATTTCTCGTCAGACCCAGATCTGTGATCCATGGAACCTGTACATGTGATCAAGCTAATAGAAATCTCGAAATTGGAAGAATAATGTCTGACTGGTCTTGAATAATTGCATATGTGGAAATAAAAAATTAAAAATAATAATAAAAAAAAAGCATAAATGAATGGATCATTAATTCAGAGACAGATAAATAAATAAATAGAAAGGTTGCACAAAACAACCATACATACTCTGCTGGGCACAAAGATCTATCCAGACCTATCCTATTACAATACACGTTCAATCACAGTGTTTGTCCGCATATAATGTCTAAATCATTCAGCCTTTTACAACATAGACATAGCCTCAACCTCATCTGCTGCAGGACTAAATTGTGCTTGCTTACTTTTCCTTACACAACAGAAAGGCCAAGGAGTTTGATTGTTCCCTGGAGGTCCAGCACTCTGTCTCTTGGCTGACAGAGCCAGCAGTTCTGCCTCCTTGATTCAGGGCCTATGCAGTGTTGTGGCTCATCAACTAATCACATTGCTATTGGTACCACTGCTGTCTGTTGCATTTGATTTTACATTGGGGAATTATTACATATTTTATCAGTTTCATTTTCCCCAGTTTTTGGCCTGTTTTCTTTAATCTTCCCATCTTCTTTGGAAGAGAGACAGACAGAGATGGACAGACAAAGACAGAGAGAAAGAGAGAGGAATAAATAAGGGGTTACATTGTGCAGGGATAAGATATGCACTTCCAGGACATCCCCTATAACACAATAATATCCTTTTGCTTCCTTCCATTGAAGTGTATTTTGAACAAAACAAACAAACTCTCAAATAGTACAAAATCATAAAACATCATCATAGAGAAACTTTTAAAGAATAAAACATTTGCTTCTACTCTTCAAAAACTTCAGCAATATTCAGTAATGAACTTCACACATTTTAAATAACACCAGATGACTGCTGAATTAAATAACAAGATAGCTAATAAACTCAGGGGTGCTAGAAATAGAAAAGTAACATGTGTTCACAGAGAAGTAATGAAGAATGAAAAAGTCCTTGAGAGTAACCTATCCAATACTGGGAAAAAAAAACTATATATCCAAATGAAAAAAAGTAATGTCTAGCATTTACATATTTTGTAACTGTATGAGGACAGAAAATGGAAAACTGAGAGTTCTCATAGGTTTGGTTTTCCATGTAAAATTACTATTTTTAAAAGGGAGAGGGGAGAAACATTGTAGAAACATTGTAGAAAATGAACAAATTTTTAAAGACATTCTTCTACCCGCTGTAACAATTAAATGATGAAAAATAGATTCATTTATGAAAGAATAGGTTGAAGATCAAAAAGGGTTTATCTGAGGTGATCTGAAAGCCTTAAAATAATTACATGATGCAGAATATTTCTCTGACCTGTCACTGTTTCATTATCTTTTCTCTTGCCATTTATTTTTTGCTTTCATATCTTTCCTTATCTCACTGCCATTTTCCAGCCTCAAAGTTAAACCAGCAATGCCAATGCAACAATGATCTGTGACGAGTAGCGGACCCCTGCCAACCATAAATTAAGTTCAAGTATGTGCATTAGGCTAGGGGTCTGTCAACAGTCAACTTCCTGAAATTATAGAATGCATTGAGTTGGAAGAGACCTTAAGTAAATCATCTAATCCCAACCCCCCTACTATGGGCATGAACACCTCCCACTCTATCAGGTTGCTCAAAGCACCATCCAGCCCAGTGTTAAACACTTCCAGGGATGGGGCATCCACAACTCTGTTCCAGTGCCCCAGCACCCGCACAGTAAAGAATTTTTTCCTTATCTCTAATCTAAATATAACCTTTTTTAGTTTAAAACCATTACGCCTTGTCCTATCACTACACTCCCTAATAAAAAGTCCCTCCCCAGCTTTCTTGTTGGCCCCCCTTAAGTACTGGAAGAGTGGTATAAAGTCTCCCTGGGGCCTACTTTTGACTAGTTCTAATCCTGGATTGTGTTAAATTCAACCAGCTGACTGTGATAATAGAAAATCACTCCCAACTAGCAAGTAGGAACTCCTTACTCCGTCTAAACACATCCAAATTTTCTCTGAGGTAGGAAAATGATTAGATCCCTGTGCTCAGGTTTTATCCACACCTACAATTTGTAGTTGAAGTGAAAGATCTCTTTTGCACAATGTTCTTATCTTATAAACTTTACCTGAATTTTAAAGTCTGCTCATAATTCATCTGGCTATGGAAGGATATTTACAAACTCTTCTCATTGTAAGTATTATGATCATATCTGACACAGTGAATATATCTGGGCTAAATATTGTTTTCTTCCAATTTAACATGAAATTACTTACAGATAATTCCATGCCTTGTTGTTGTTGTTGTTTTGTTTTGTTTCATAAAAATGCAGTTGTTTTATCTTTGTGTTGTAGAATATGCCACCTTGTATGCACATACACAGAGAAACTGAGCCAGAATCAGTACGTGTGTATGAATGAGCAGGAAGCTAAGTAACATTAACCCAGTTGCAGAGGAAGTGGCAAGTGTTCTTCCTTCAGAAGCAGGCTTTTCATCTCAGGACTACTTCATATCTTTTCCTAGTAACCATTATCTGCTATTTTGTGGCTGTTTTTAGGAATAGGGCTACAACTAAAACCCATGACCGTACCTTTAAAGATAAAATACCCACCATTTCTAATGATGATTTCTAACTTTCTTTCATGCATCCTATGCAAATTTTACACAGAAATGTTTAATGAAACAGACATATCATTTGTATCTATTCTTCTATCTCCATACACACAGGTATAAGAGTGAGCAACTATCAGAAATGTAGGAAATAAAAAATAGTAAAGATTTCCTACATTTAAAAAGATGGAGACAGAGTTGATATAGTTTACTTAGCCAAATCCCTGTGCTCTTCTATTTGAAGTCCGTAGCTTGTTCGTGATATAGTCTATTTAGAAGTTAGCATTTCTTATTTTCTTCAGAGGTATTTTTTTAGGCTACTGATTTTGATGTAGAAATACTGCTGAGATTCTGTAGGTATTGGGAAGACATTTGCAGAAATAAAGCCCTGTTGGAAGCTGATTATATTTGTGATTATAAGAAAAATTCCCCTAGAGATCTTTGTAGGCAGAATTAGCAACCATAAAGACAGGAAGGTTTAATTATATGTACTATTCTTCTGCTCTGCACAATGTAATCTTGACAGCCAGGGCAGATTATCTGTAACATTCCCCTTCTTCTTTTTTAATATTTTCAGTATGTGTGTATCAACTGCCAGGGAAAAACAAAAAAAAAAACAAAAAAAACAAAAACAAAAACAAAAACAAAAAAAAAAAAAACAAACAAAAAAAAAAAAACAAAAAAAAAGGCTATAACTACAGATATAAGGGGAAAAGGTTGTCAATACTGAAGTGCAACTCTTTTTTATTTTATTTTATTTTATTTTATTTTATTTTATGGTTAATTTTAGGAGAGCCATTGCCTACTTGGGATGGGAATACTTTTACGAATATGTTTGCTACTAAAAATCATAACTGTTCTCTTGCTTTCCTCCATGAGAAATGGTTTATTATGGAAACACAGACTTCACACTAAAGTTCTGATTTTGAGGCAGCATTTGCACTGTAAGCAGAAATTTTCTTCCATCAGTGATGCTCAGGACTGAGCAAAAGGATCCTCAGAGCATATGCTTGGGAAAGCACATAAATGTCTACATAAGGAGAAAGGATAAAGATAAGATAAAGATAAAGATAAAGATAAAGATAAAGATAAAGATAAAGATAAAGATAAAGATAAAGATAAAGATAAAGATAAAGATAAAGATAAAAATAATTTTAAAGGAGTTCAACCATTTATCTCTCACTATTTATACAACCAAAAATGAGAATGTAGGATAGAACATTTGTTCTCCAGATCTTTGTACATAAACATAAAAAGCCATGGCATGAAATATCAATCCATACAAACCAGGGGTATATTTCAAAAATTATTAATAACTTCCTATGGATCCCCAAAAAGCACAGAGAATAAGGTGCTTTCAAGCTGCAAAGCAAGTTATAACATTACTTCTAAATAACAAAATGAATTCTACTTATAGGTATAGAAACAAGACACCACAATACATTGCTGTATATAATATAGATCGCACATAGTCAAGATCTTCAAAGGCATTCAAGAATATAACTCGTGTAAAATCTAAAATCATATGACATAGATATGTCATATATTTGGTCACATACAATCCAGACAACTCTCATGAGTTCCCAGTCCATGTATGTTTTGCTCTTTATCTAGTATCTTCTCAGCACATAATTTGTTAATTGTCTTTACAAAAAGAGTCCATAGATTAAATTACATATTAAGAATGTTTAAAGAACAACAGGTGTTAAACTAGAAATTATTTTTTTCCTTATTTCTTTCATTTCCCACATTTACTTCAAAAATAATGAAAGAAAATGACAATAACGATGTTGGAAGACTGCACATGTCTCACAACATATATCTGTATTCTATTTTAAATAGCAAATCAATGTTTACTGATCTGCGTTACAGTAAGCACAGTAAATAATAAATGTCTTTCCCTAATTTGGAATAAAGGGTGACATAACAATAGCACTAAAGAGTCTGATCCATTTGCCTGGAAGAAATTTAGGGGTGAGTAAGAAAAGTGTGCATTAAAAAATATCAGACACAAAACATTCCAAGAAGACAGTAAAAACTAGGATGTAGAAGTATTATATGAGCTTCTTTACATTCTAAAGACAAACATCAAACTTAAACTTAACTCTAATGTATAAAACAAACAATAAACATATAAAACTTTTTTTTTCTTTTGTTGTTGTTTGTTTATTTGTTGCATCTGCATGCCGAGTACAAAATAAATATTATTTCCCTTCCTGTCCAGAATAAAATATTCACATTACAGTTTTACTGGCACAACCAAATGTTTAATTATAATATCATTTCCAAAGTATCCCGGGAAAATAACCAGGGCAGACAAGTTTTTCTGACTCATATGTCTTCAAAAACTGCCATGTGTACATGCTGGGGGATGGGAGGGTAGGAGGAAGTGATGTACAAATTAGATATGAATTTGAGCCAGCCATGCACCATGGTAAGTTGCCATATTCCTGTAATAATCCCAGCAGATGAGCATGGAAGCTGACAACCATTGCAGTGTTACCCTCTTTGCTTTAGCCTTCAAACCATGCTCTTTGTCATCAAAGCAAACCTCTAGATCATAGGAATTTGTAAATGACTATAGCAATTTAAAGTCTGCCTTGTAACAGCAACATGCTATTCACAGACTCTATGCCACATACAGTAGCAACAGGCACAAAGGGATATTGGACTGCAAGGAATGTTCTGTCGTGAAAACACCAAGAAATTCCTTGGCCTACATCCCTAAGACATCTCTGAAGGAGGAGCTGTGATCTACTTTGCATTTTAAAAGATGCATTTAAAAACATGTCTCAGTTTCAGCATCCACAACAAAATCCGGACTTCTGGTGACAGCTCAATAGCTTGCCTTCAAAATTATTATATTAAAAGAGAAGTCAAGGTACTGATGGAAACTACAAATATAAACAGCAGGTTAAATACATCTACCATATTGTTGGATATATCAGGGAGAACACTGAGCTATCTTTTTTTCAAACTAGTAAAGAAAATAGCCTGGCAAATGCCTTAAGTATTTTAAGACACTGCAGAGAAGTATATCAGAGGAGAATATGACAACTCTTAATTCACATTACGTTATTATCCCACCACATATTGTGACCTTGCAGACTGTCCAGCATTAACTGAAAAATATCAGAGGATTCTTAACTACTATTTCCTTTTTTTTCTTTTTTTTTCTTTTTTTTAACTGCAAGAAAAACAATGTATCATATAGAAAAGTAAATATGCATCTATATGTATATGTAAGCTCGTAAGCTGTTGTGCGAACAGTTTCTGAGAAATAGTTTGAGAAGTTGATCATTATTATGAGTTATTTATTCTTTTGTTTCAGGTAAGATTGGGTAGAAGTCAGGAAACTAAGTATTTCATCCTTTATACTAGATAAAACTGGCGTACAAGAAAAGGAAATAATGTTCTTGCTTGAACACTAACCTAAAATAAACTTCTGAACACATACATTGCATATAAACAACATTTGCAGGTTTCCTGTTCACTTTTATTGTCTTATGCTTACTTCAGCATTTCTTTATTACTTATTTTCCATTACTTATTTTGCACTACTTATGCTGTTAGGAGTTATATTTATTATGCACACAGTTCCTCGGTACTCTAAACCATATGAACATCTGGGAAGCACAGGGCTAACTTCCATTATTAATGGCATGCTGATACACTCATACCAGAAGAGAGGCCACCTGCTGTAGTTCCATGAGGGTTTATAGGTCTTCTCACATGAGAAGACCATGCCGTCCTTAACCTGGCCTTCATTCAAAGATTTTAAGCATTTGCTTAGCTTTCAATACCATGTATTCCTGCAGAATCTGATGACATTGAGAACGTTCCCCCAAGGAATGAACACAGACTGATCTGGATGATTCCAAGTAATTGCATTTTATTTTCATACTATGGTAAGAATTACTTTGGGATCAGAGTGGACATAATTTTTATCTAAATGCAGGAGTGAGAATCACGTAACCATGACAAGTTGAAATGACAAGGAATGTTTAGCTTTCTAATGAGAGGAATATCACCCTCTTGTGTTCCTCCTCTTACAAATCCACATATAGTTCAGGACAGTAAATTGCCTTTTGAGATTTGCCTTTTGAAGATAACTTACCAAGAGATATTAGCCCAACAAGATGCCCCAAATCTCAGAGTGATTAGATTTTTTCACATATGAAACTTTCATATAAGATTATGAATAAATAAATAAAAATTTAGCCAATTCATAATAGCAACGCTAGCTACAAATATTTTCGTGATACATTTATGTACAATAATACAGGTAATCACCTCTAGAAACAAAGCCATTGCAAATTAGTTTTGATACTCTGTGTCACTTAAATCTTACTCTGAATGACATACAATAGGTTGAAAACAAAGGACATTATAAAGTTTATATTAGATTTTTTTTTCTTGCAAGAACAAATTTAAGGGAGGTGATTTCTTTCAACATTTCTGATTGACACCGTCAGTTCAGCAATATTTTATAGTTCAGGCTCTGCGCAATATTTTGTAGTTTCAGATTTTTTTTTATTTTTTTTTTCCCTTTTCAACTGCAGGTATGCAATTTACCTTTGAATCTATAAAGACAGAGGGAGACTAACTAAACTGAATGTTGTCAGGAAACAGGCAGAATACTGAAATGATTGATCCTTTTTATGTTGACAAAAGATGAATGATAAACCTTTGACATACATACCGCTAAGACAACTATAGTATGGAATTCACATAGATATTAACACAAGTGGTCCTGTACTGTGGCCATGAGTATTACCAAATCCAGTCTCTCAGCTTTATAATATATGATCATAAACTATCCTCTTAACATGAACATAATACCCTCATAACAATGAAATCATTTTGCCAAAAAAAATGTGACCTACGCAAAACATTAAATTTAGAGTTCTTCTTACATGCTTTTGAAGACACATGCAGATTACTCATTTACACTTTGCTCCACAGACATAAAGACTAGAGTGTATAATTGAAAATGAAAGATTAGACATTTATACAATCACATTGTAAGCATTCAGTTAGTTATAAAATTCCAATAACAATAATCCATCGGCTGATGTAATTTAATACCACAGGTTATTGCTGTAGTATTTAACACAATGCTAAGGTCTGTTTTCACGACTGAATTACAGCCAACATTGTGACTTGCTAAAAGTGCAAAGTCTCCCAAAGGGATCTGTCACAAGAGCTGGAGACTACTCTGGAGATCAGACACAATGTTTGAGGCATGTTCTGCAGAACTTGTATCTACTTTGTGATAAACACAAATACATGGATGGTCAGCTCAGTAGTTTTTGATCTGCAGTCTACCTGTTTTGAAATACCCTACACTGCCACTCTTCACAGCATGCTATGTCAGGAACAGCTGATTGGATACTTATGCACTTTTGCGCTATACCATTCTCTTCGCCCTTAGGAACATTTCCACATCTAAAACAATTCAGTAACACTTTTTTTTTTTTCTTTTTTTTTTCCGGTACTATACATTTTAGAAAAAGCTCCTAACTGTACTCTGCATTTTACAAAAGCACGCATAGTCTCTAAAAGGTAACGCTTTTCTCTGCTTCCTAACCAGTCCTCACAAAGATCTTGATTTATCCCTATAAGGTAATAACAGTTTTGGAAATAACCATCTTCCAGGACAGCCTGTAGAAATCCTTTAAAACCCTTATGCTCAATGATGTGTCACTACCCCAGTACTAATATTAGGACTGTCACTTTTTTTTTTTCTTTTTTTTTTTTCCAGAATTTTTGTAGTCCTAAATGGTGATTCATGGGTTCAATGGTAACAAAAGTAGACAAAAGTTGTTTGCAAATTGTGGAATGACATAAAAATTCACCTTCCTTTCATCAACTAAGATTCAGTCTACTGATTAGTGGGTAAGAGCACTTAACATCAGGGAACAGTGAGATAATATGCTCATAACAACAGCAATGTCAAAGAACTATTCAAACCAGTAGTCAGAAGCAGACAGCAACAAAGCAGTTTTTCAGTTGCTGAAACAGGCTTATTTTTATTCACAATACTTTTAAGGTGATCAATGAGATGTGATAAATTCCACAGTCCACACTAAGATGAAGCCACATATCTCATAAAAAGGAGACTTTCATTCAAACAGATAAGCAGTACATTACTGTATCACCAACTGCATCTTAGACATATTTTCAGTCTGATATTTTAATCACTACTATCATGTATGCCAATAACTTGGGGAAAAACAAAAACAAAAACAAAAACAAAAACAAAAACAAAAACAAAAAAAAAAAAAATGCCATGGCTTTCATAGACAAAAAAATGCTTATAAACAGCTCTCAGTTGAGACACTGGGTGAAATCTAAGCACCGAGGCTTTTGTACCAGTCAAATATTTATTTTTTAGCATTTTATTTCTAGCTACTGTTTACTTGGCAAAACTCTATGTAGAAAGTTTGTTTTCATTAATATCAATTAAAGAAAAAAAAAAAAAAAAAAGACGATTTTCATTGATTTCCACATAATTAAAAATACTCTTGAAATATTCCAAGTGTGGTCCTTAACTGATGGAAACCAGTAGAGTTCTAAGGAAATCTTTTCTGCATCCTGTTAAAATTATTGTTCCTCATGTCCCAGAGAAGTTTTTTCCCAAAAATTATGTGTACAGGTCTGAACTAGTTTTATTACTAAATTAATTTATACTTCGAAAGCGCTGTATCTAGTGCTTTCAACATATTCTCCATCAAATTAAGCAGTTTTATCTCATACTTTTCCTTTCCTTTCCTTTTTTTTTTTTTTTTTTTTTTTTTACCTGGTGTCTTTCTTAACATTTACAATGAGGCTGAAATCTATTGGTGGCTTTATGGTCATATTTATGTTTGTGCAGACATTTAACTGGTGAACAAACCTAAGTTATAAATAGAAGGGTATCAAATTTGCAAACATTTCACTCCTGTATTACAACAAATGATCTGTAGTCATTTCAAAGTTGAACTCATGCTATATATACTCTCTACTTCATTGAGTGAAAATTTAGATCTGATTATTACTATGTATATACTAATATTTATTAGAATTCTTGACTTCAAAAATCCAAGAAAATTAGTAGTTTGAAATTTCAACTAGCTTCTACTCTATTGAGATACTCAGAGTAGTTAGAGGCAAATTTATTGCCTCAATATCAAAAGAAAATAAACCAATCAATATTTTTCCAAAGAGATGCAATTACATATAAGAAAGTAAAAAGATGGTTACCAAGCAACTATGTTCTGCCTGCATACATTGTCTATTCATAATATCTAGCAGAGTACAGGAAATGACAGGCTGTCACTACAGAACAGAGACATGCAGAATTGTGCCATTTCTTTCCTCCATTACCTCCTACAGGAGATAGATCAGTTATATCCTACATACAGTGATTAGGTTAAATAACTGCAGTAAGCTTAAAATATTAGGGTCTCAGAGCAGTCATATAATGCGGTGAGAATACTTCCAAGAGTATATGTATCTACTTATCTCTAAAAAATCACTACCATCTACATGCTGGACAAACACCTCTTGCAGATCTCTCTGGGTAAAGATGAGACTGAATTTCCCCAGAGTTTCAGAGGTGAAATCAGTGTTTACATTTTGACCCATCATGTTGTAACTTACAAGTCATTGTTTCGATCCTGCAGTTATAGCAGATGGGCAGATTGTTGTGCCAGCATGAAAAACCATTAACTTCACGGAGGCTCTGCTTGGGAGTAACCTTCAGTCTGTACATAGTCAATTACAGGACCAGGGCCTATGATTATTTTTTTCAGGGATTCCAAATAACAACAGCATTACACTTTCCCAGTGGTCCATCCTTGGTTGCTTTATAAATACATGATAGAATCAAGGCCTAAATGAAGTCAGTAAGAATTCTGCCATTACCTTCTATGACAACTTCGTGAAATTTCTAATAACCTTTATATCTAAAAGAACCATAAAATTAAAGGATATTTGTTTTCAAAATCAATATTAAAAAACAAACAAACAAAAAAAAACACTTGAAAGCTGATACTGCTGCATTTTAACATTATGGCTCAGATAGCAATAATTGATTTGTATTGCAATGATGACAAAAGTACTTTTATGTGTATTCAGGCAGAACTGCCAGCAGCAAATAGGTATCATCAACTAGAACTTGAAATTTTGTAAAAACATTTCAGTTGTCTATATTCTCCATTTTCCAAATAGCTTCCTCTTGTCATAAACCAAAAGGACTGAAGAAATGTAAAAATAACTGGTTTATAAGTTGACTAATTGGAGAACAAGAAGGCATACTTGTAAAATGTATTCCAGTAAAGCCACAAAACAACAAATGATTAAATTGTGATAAAGAAATATATATTAAAAAAAAAAAAAAGAGCATCAATATTTTCTTGTCTTTATAAGATGGAATTTATTCTCCCTTTTCATCCATTTTTATTTCCTCCAATTGCAGAAAAGCAGTTCAGAGTTTATTTTCTTTCCCTAATTACTGCGTTCATGCAAGTTTGTCCAGTCAGTAGAAACTTGCACCTCTTCAACTGCAGGAATGGAGTTATTTCCCACCTTATTTTGTGCTAAGAGGTATGGATACCATACAGAATTCAGGCTCTTTAAACATCATTGTGCAAGGAGCTGGAGAAAGGCCAAGAAAGTGGGATCTGTTTAAAAGAGCAACAGAAGCTACATCTACCCCAACATGTTTGCACAGAAATCCATTATCTTCTCAGATGTCAGGGAAACCTGCTTTCAAGGACTCAGCAGTGGACTGCCTTAGGTCAAGCAAATCATAGAATCATAGAATATCCTGAGTTGGAAGGGACCCTTAAGGATCATCAAGTCCAACTCTTGACACCGCACAGGTCTACCCAAAAGTTCAGACCATGTGACTAAGTGCGCACTCCAATCCCTTCTTAAATTCAGACAGGCTTGGTGCAGTGACCACTTCCCTGGGGATCCTGTTCCAGTGTGCAACCACCCTCTCTGTGAAGAACCCCCTCCTGATGTCAAGCCTAAATTTCCCCTGCCTCAGCTTAACCCCGTTCCCGCGGGTCCTGTCACTTGTGTTAATGGAGAAAAGGTCTCCTGCCTCTCGACACCCCCTTACGAGGAAGTTGTAGACTGTGATGAGGTCTCCCCTCAGCCTCCTCTTCTCCAGGCTGAAAAGGCCCAGTGACCTCAGCCGTTCTTCGTACGTCTTCCCCTCCAGGCCTTTCACCATCTTCGTAGCCCTCCTCTGGACACTTTCCAACAGTTTCATGTCCTTTTTATACTGTGGTGCCCAGAACTGCACACAGTACTCGAGGTGAGGCCGCACCAGCGCAGAGTAGAGCGGGACAATCCCCTCCCTTGACCTACTAGCGATGCCGTGCTTGATGCACCCCAGGACACGGTTGGCCCTCCTGGCTGCCAGGGCACACTGCTGGCTCATATTCAACTTGCTGTCTACCACGACCCCCAGATCCCTCTCTTCTAGGCTGCTCTCCAGCGTCTCATCGCCCAGTCTGTACGTGCAGCCAGGGTTTCCCCGTCCCAGGTGCAGGACCCGGCACTTGCTCTTATTGAACTTCATGCGGTTGGTGATCGCCCAGCTCTCCAACCTATCCAGATCCCTCTGCAAGGCCTTTACACCCTCATTCGAGTCCACAACTCCTCCAAGTTTGGTGTCATCAGCAAACTTGCTCAAAATACCTTCTATTCCTACATCCAGATCGTTTATAAAAATATTGAAAAGTACCGGCCCTAAAATGGAGCCTTGAGGGACCCCACTGGTGACCGCCCGCCAGCCTGACGCAGCCCCATTTACCATAACCCTTTGGGCCCTGCCCGTTAGCCAATTGCTCACCCATCGTATGATGTTTTTATTTAGCTGTATGGTGGACATTTTGTCCAGTAGGATCCTATGGGAAACCATGTCAAAAGCCTTGCAAAGGCAGTAGGCATTTTGTTGCACCCATGTTCTGTTCTGAATTATATATCCTCTAAGCAATTAAAATCCACTTATCATTAATATTGGGAATACTGTAGCAAACAACTCTTCTGGGACCAGCAGACCAAATTATGAGGATTTAAGGGAAAAGAAAGTTCAGCTATATAAGAAAGCATTACTTTACACTGAGTTAATTGCTGATAATTAATTAATTTGTTCTATATATTTATTACTAATCATGTATTTCTGGATCTAGCAGAATATATCACTTACATATACAATTGTATTCATAGAATCATAAAATGAATCATAGATTCATAGAATGGCTCAGGTTGGAAGGGACCTCAAAGATCATAGAATCATAGAATCATTAAGGTTGGAAGAGACCTCCAAGATCATCTGGTCCAACCATCCCCCTACCACCAATATCTATCTCTACCACTTCCCTGGGCAAACCGTTCCAATGCCTGACAGCTCTTTCTGAGAATAAATGTCTCCTAATTTCCAATTTACAGCTCCCCTGGCACAACTTGAGGCCATTCCCTCTTGTCCTGTCATTATCTAATTAAGCAAAGAGTCATTCTCTGTCTTTTTTGTAAGTCCCCTCTAAGTACTGAAAGGCTGCAATGAGGCCACCCCATAGCCTTCTCTTCTATAGGCTGGAGAGCCCCAGCTCTCTCAGCCTTTCTTCATAGGAGAGGTGCCCCAGCCCTCTGATCAACTTCTTGTCCCACCTCTGGACCCACTCTAACAGCCCCACATCCTTCTTGTGCTGGGAGATCCAGACCTGGATGCAGCACTCCAAGTGGGGCCTCACAAGGGCAAAGTAGAGGGGGACAATCAACTCCTCCACCTGCTGGTCACACCTCTGCTGATGCAGTCCAGGACACAGTTGGTCTTCTGGGCTGCAAGCACACACTGCTGGCTCATGTCAACCTTTTTGTCCACCAGAAACCCCAAGTCCTTCTCTGCAGGGCTGCTCTCAATGAGTTCTTCTCCCAGTCTGTACTCATTTCAGGACTGCCCTGGCCCAGGTGCAGCACCTTGCACTTGGACTTGAACATTATGTGGTTCATGTGGGCCCACTTCTCCAGCTTCTCAAGGTCCCTTTGGATGGTATCCTTTACTTGTGTTGTATCAACTGTACCACTCAGCTTGGTGTCATCTGCAAATTTGCTGAGGGTGCACTTGATCCCACTGTCTGTGTCACTGATAAAGATATTAAACAGTACTGGTCCAAGGACAGAACCCTGCAGTACACCACATATCACCAGCCCCCATTTGGATGTAGAGCCATTGACCACCACTCTCTGGGTGTGACTTTCAAGCCAACTCCTTATCCACTGAATGGTCCACCTGTCAAATCCATCTCTCTACAATTTGGAGAACAGGATGTCAAGTTGGACCATGTAAAAGGCCATACAGAAGTCCAGGTAGATGACATCAGTTGGTGTTCCTTTACCAGCTGATGCAGTCACTCCATTGTAGAAAGCCACCAGATTGGTCAGGCACAATTTACCTTTGGTGAAGCCATGTTTTCTGTCTCAGATCATCTCTTTGTCTTGCATGTGTCTTAACATTGCTTCCAGGAGGATCTTTTCCATGATTGTGCCAGGCACAGAGGTGAGGCTCACTGGTATGTAGTTCCATGGGTCCTCCTTTCTACTCTTTTTAAAAATGGGTGTGTTGTTTCCCTTTTTCCAGTCACCAGGGACTTTGCCTGACTGCCAGGACTTTTCAAATATGATGGAGAAAGGCTTGGCAACTGTATCAGCCAATTCCTTCAGGACCTTTGGATGCATGTTATCAGGCCCCATAGACTTGTACCTATTTGGTTTCATCAGGCGGTCTCTAACCTGCCCTTCACTTACAGGGGGTGAGACTTTGCTCCCCCAGCCTCCATCTATGGGTTCAGGGAAATGAAAGGCTTGGGAAGCCTGTCTGTCAATGAAGACTGAGGAAAAGAAGTTGTTGAGTATCTCAGTCTTCTCCATGTCTGTCATTAGCAGTTCACCCTTCTTATCCATCAGAGGGGGTACACTCTCCTTGGCGTTTCTTTTCTGAGCAATGTACCTATAGATTCCCTTCCTTTTATTCTTTGCATCCCTTGCCAAGTTCAGTTCCATAATTTACTCCATGCTACACTTAACATACTAAAAAGGATTTAAAAATATATAAATACTGTCTACTGGAGGTTAATCACTAGAAGTATAGCTGAAAATACCCGTATTACTTGCAGGTTCTTAAGTCAAGTTAGTCATCATAACTCACGAAAGTGTACAACTACACTCATTTTAATAACGGATTTTGTCATCAAAACCAGAGGTGCCTCAAAATTTTGCTTGAGCCCTTGTAGGTCAGGGTAACCAAATGGTATTAAGTGAATGATGGCATGATCTCTGGAAGGTAAAAACATAAAGGAAGAGCAGTGGAATCAACTGTGACTGCATGTTCAAAGAAAAAGAGGCACATAAGTGGTAAAGGATAAGAGAGTAACCATTGGCCAAAGGGTACAGAAGGAGAGTAAGAATGACTGAGTTACAAGATAACAGAATCACCAGTTCATCATACAGAAGAAAAATCATTTCAGAGCTACTCAAGTTTTTATGCAATTTTTGTGACTGAAATCTTTTTGGAATTTAGGTTTTTGCTCACACTTTTTAAATTTCCAATTTTTAAAAATTAAAATTTAGTTAAAAAAATAAAATTAAATTACATTTTCCAAATTTTAAAAAGTAAACAAATTGTTAACATCATATATTCTGCAAAAGTGCTTTCCAAGATCCAAATTAATTTTGTAAGGCCTTCTTTCTCACTAGTGTCAATGATGTATCCTGTATCCTTTGAAAGCTTAACTGTTTGCACAGATAGTTCTAGCTACCCTGAAGAACCCAATTGAACAGAAGTAGATTCAGCAGAAATTGTATGCTAAATGTCCTAAAACTAGGCATTTGCATTTTTCACTAGTTATCTTGTGACTAGGAGCATCTAAGGAAGCTGTTCTGAGGATTAGTTCACACAAGACATGTAGCAGCTCCATTAAGATAAGCAAATACCTAGTGTGATTGTTCTTCTGTCACCAGTAAGTTGCCAGTTATAATGTGGTAACAGAAAGACTTTCTTTAAAGTCAGAAAATAGCTTTCAGACTAAAAGCATTGTATCTGAGTTTTTATTGAAGACAAATTACTTGCAGAAATTTACAATTCTTAGGTTTACAGAAGCATAATGTTAATTCATAGTGAGGCAGAGGTGCAAAATAACAGAAAACATCTGAGTAATAGCTGTCACTATGAAATGGCCAGAAGAATGTTTTTTATCAAACATTTCTTTTAATTGTGGAAAAACAGAACATGCACAAAGAAGCTTAAAAATAATGAAAGAGAAAAAGGAAAAGAAAAAGGAAAAGAAAAAGAAAAAGAAAAAGAAAAAGAAAAAGAAAAAGAAAAAGAAAAAGAAAAAGAAAAAGAAAAAGAAAAAGAAAAAGAAAAAGAAAAAGAAAAAGAAAAAGAAAAAGAAAAAGAAAAAGAAAAAGAAAAAAAGAAAGAGAAAAAGAAAGAAAAAGAAAAAAAAAGGAAGAAAAGAAATGAAAGGGGAAAAAAAAAAAGAAAACAGAGAAAGAGCAAACAGCAGGAAATTTGTTCATTTTGTGCTCTCATTATTATTTTTTAAGTTATTGCAGATTTACTGCTGCTGAGAAAGTCTTTTATTCTAATTAGATACAAGCTAGTGGTGTGCATCGGTAGCAGCTGTTGCAGAGTCTTATGTTCTCAGCTATTAGCCCAGGTGGTGAACTAGCGGGGGGGGGGGGAGGGGGGGGTAAGATTTTGAAAAGTGTTCTACCTGCTTTTCTTTTCTAAGTTTCTGAACAACATTTTTACAGGGAAAAATGGTAAATGGTTTTCTGGTATTCAACATTAAGTTATTCTCACCAGACTGGACCTAGGACTTGAGACAAACTGAGCCATAGTCTTATTGGAGCATTAAGTCTCCAGCTCAGAGTCAATTTCACTTGACTTGCAGGGAATCCATTTCATTGATATGCTCTTGAAGGCTAATAGTCCCTGATGGAATGTAGGACTTCTGCAACATAAAATACAGACTAGAAGTTCAGATGTCTGAAAAGATTCAACTACCTCATTATCAAAGGCTGTTTACTTCCACTAAACTAACCCTGAGACACAATGTAGATAGCTGGTGGCAGCTAAAGCTGTACTGTTTTTTCCAATTCTATAGTCTCCTATTTATCTTTCCTCTTTTTGTTTTTGTTTTGTCTTTTTTCTTTTCTTTTCTTTTCTTTTCTTTTCTTTTCTTTTCTTTTCTTTTCTTTTCTTTTCTTTTCTTTTCTTTTCTTTTCTTTTCTTTTCTTTTCTTTCCTTTTCTTTCCTTTTCTTTCCTTTTCTTTCCTTTTCTTTCCTTTTCTTTCCTTTTCTTTCCTTTTCTTTCCTTTTCTTTCCTTTTCTTTCCTTTTCTTTCCTTCTCTTTTCTTCTCTTTTCTTCTCTTTTCTTCTCTTTTCTTTTCTTCATATTTAGGAAGAGCTATGAAAAATGCTAGAAGTTCTAAACTGGAAAATGAAGAAAATAGAGGCTTTTGCTCTTTTCCTTATGTTAGAATTGTCTTAACTACTGCAGAAGAAGGTCCCACAGACTTGCCATCTCAGTACCAAAGTCACAGCTCTGTGAACTCCAACATCCATTTTTATCTCTAAAGGGCAGAGATAAAAGTGCAGCCTCCAAAATATCTCATGCTCATTAACAGATTTTTAGATTTAAACCACGATTTTGAGTTCAGCCCAACAGCAGATGGAGAACATAAATCTTTCAATTTAGTCTGTATGAATGGAGAGACTTTCTCATCACACAAGAAAGAGATATAATTTGATCTAGCACTGCACGACATTCCTCAAGAAAAACAGAACTCTTTTTAGAAATAAAAACCTTGGGAAAAGGCAGTCTGTAATATCAAAGGTATTTGCTTGGTCATTATTTCAAAAGATAATCAGTAAACTGATCATAAACAATACTTTCCAGGATAACATTTCAGGAATAATAAATGAACATTTTTCAACTAGTCACAAAACTCTACTGAAAAAATACCTGACCAGCTTCAATTCTGAACCAGATAGCAATTCTGAACAGTTTTCAAAACATCTACTGCCATAAAACACTTAGTCTTACACAAGACAAACACAAAACAAGTATGGCTCTTGTATGATTCTGAATGGGAAGGTAAAACATGAAGTACGTTGCTCAGTTACAGACAAAATAATCTGTGTTAACCAAGTACCTCTGACATTTTAAAAGCAAAGAAAAGACCAGTCAGGTTGAAGGTCTGAATGGAATAAGCGTACATATTTGTAAGTTGACTAAATAGTGTTAGGCAATGTTGCTGGAATTTGGCCATCCTTTCAGTTGCTAGAATGTGCCTGGGCTTGAGACAACCAACACTTTCTCGGACAACAATGGCTCTGAACTAGCACAGGTTTCTAGAAGGTAGTTTGGATATAACTCTCCTGGTTTGACAGATAAATGAATTCAACAGCATGTCACTCCATGACAGCTGACATCTATACTAAAGCATCATCATACTGAAGATGCTTTTATAGTGGCCTTTTCCAATCAGACAGACCAGCTGCTTTAGCAGTGGCTGTCAGATTTGTTAAACTCAACAGAGTGACTTTTTTAATAGGCAATAAACTGTTGCTGATTAAAGGATTTGAGAAATAATTCCCCTCCTTCAGTGAGTGTTAAGCCATGGTTTGCACCAAGCCTTCTAGGCTCTTGCTATTACTCAGGAGCAAACACTGGTGAGCAAAAAGGCAATGGTGTGATGACAGTGAAATTGAAACTGAAAAGAAATACATACAGTACATGTAGAAACATGTACAGTACACTGTAAAAAATCGTCATTTAAGTGTAAAACACATATATCCTACATGATCCTGGGCAAGACTAAATGGCTTTAATCTGACTCAGTCTCACAAATGATGTGCTTCATATTAAAATAAATTGTTCCTAAAGAACAAGATACATGTTTATACTAACAAAGCATGGGTGTTTTGTTCCCTCGAAAGAAAGATAATGCTATGACAATTCATACAGTTTATTGCATATGCTGCTTTCTTCTGGTGTCATAAATAGATAAAACATGAAAAAGTGCTGGTTTTTTTCCTTTCTAAAAATTTATTCTTGCACTTTTGGTTTGTGTGATGCTCATTCCCAAACCCCTGACAGTACTGTTAGATATGAGGGTTGAAAGCCTATGCTGGCATAGGCTGCATCTGACTTCTTAGTATCATCTGGATGCTAAATTCAAAATTTCATTGCCCAAGAATGTGAAAATACTGTCAAACTCTTCTGTTGGCTTCTGAAAGTATTACAGAAAGGCTCTCCTGTTGCAGCACCAACATCTGGAAAATCCTTGCCTGTAGGACTCTATATCACATACTTTGTTCTCATGGATGTAAGCCAAAGCCCATCAAATAATAAGAGCTACATTCTGGCATGTTATTCTGCCATCAGACAGGCTGATTTCATTCTCTGTCCTGCTCAAAACACTTCATCTTGTAAAGCCTCCTCCATAAGTGGGTAATAAGCATAATTTTGTACACTTACAAAATTAAAAAAAAAATCCTTTAGATGATTCTTAGCATCATCTTACAAATTGTCACCCACTATATTCATAGAAAAGACAACAAATGAGTTTGTCAGTTCTTGAGGAAGCTGCTGTCCACCTTTCCAATTTGGTAGATAAAAAGGAAAGAACTAGAAAAACAGGTATCAGACTAAGACAAAAAGGTTTTTATAAATAGAAACTCGATTTTAACAATCTATGTAATTTGTATTTGTGCACATGTAATGAAAACACAGAGCTCTGATAAACAAGGGGAATGTATAGAAGAACATACAGCACACACACACACACAAAGTAAACAAATAAATAAATAAATAAATAAACAAACAAAGACAATTGTAGACATAAAACCAGAATCATTAACAACAGATAGGCTGTTATGCCTAAACACATTGGGCAGCAGAAATGGAACTGCCAAAGTGATAGTTACTGATCTGGAAAATTTAAGTGCTTTTCTTTGCAATAAATGTTTTGATTGGGTCATTTATACTGGGAAGCAGGGAAGCTTATATATCTGCAGGTGCTTCTCAAAAATGTAATTTTGAGTTGGTTTTATTCTTTAATTTATACAATCTGAAAGACATACAAATTTGTTCTCCTTTCTTGGCCATGAGATTTGCTTTTCTGTAGAAGCATCTTCACAAAAAGGTAAATAAAGGCATCTATTTTCCATCCAAAGCAAGAGTGTTTACAATGCAACAAATTATGTCAAGCTTTTTTAATTTCTTGTTAGTGTGCCTTCCTCTTGTTGGTACCACTGCCTGTCATCATCTAGTGATGCACACTGCCAATGTCATCAGAAGCAACTGCACTCTGTGCCACAGTTGAGCATGCCAAGAAGCATCCTAAAATGTGATAAATAGTAACTAGCATGGTAGCTTGTGGGACATATTTAGAGAATTGGAAGAATTTGCTGCTTTTATAGAACTGATTTCTCTCTCATTTCTCTTCTTGGCTTATTCTACAAAGGTTAGGACCCAGTCTCAGTTTCATCTGAAAGAACACTGCAGAAGTAGAACTGGAGAACTGCATGACTGGATTCATCTAAGACAGGGACCCAACACAGACAAAGGAATTAACATACTTTATATTTAAAAAATAATAGTTTCATAGAAAGATTATATGAATATAGTAGGTAGATGTAATATTTTAAAACATCAGCTTCCCAACAGTTTATTTTTTTGTACCCATGGCAGAAATACATTAAAGAATGAAAGACATTCTAACAGTTTGACAGGCTACAAAAATCAATACCCTTCTTTCTGTACTCAGGAAATACTTAGTACAAATCCAACTACAATATTAAATTCTCCAAAAAATTAAAGATTTTGATCTCTTTTTCAGGATCTGGACAAAATAAATATATTTAAAAGCCTAGTAAAAATAGCAGCAGTTGCAATGTACCATAACTAGATTTTTCTGAGAGAAAATTGTCTTGACTCTCTCACAGTCAAACAAACTAAGAGGGAGATTTATTTATAAGATCATTACAAATATTAAATATAGTAAAAATTTCCCTAGTTAGATTAATTCTCTAACATGTACCTGTTTTTGGTCATCTTAATATGGAAGTGAATGCATAATTAAATCAGTGGCCATTTTTCTCTCCAAAGACACATGCTTCAGGTGGTCTTCATTTCTATCTGTATTCAAGCTAGACTCCAGTCAAGTTTATAACAACATCAGAACTGGAAACATAAAACCAGGCCCACACTTTTCATTACAACTGGCTAACACACTATTTCTCTACTAGCTGCATATTAATATGTGAGTACCTTGTATGAGCACTCCTTCATTAGCTGACATACCTCTTCCCTTCTGCGTTATTAACAACACCCTGTTAAAGGTAAACTAGTCATCTGATATGCAACATGATACACAGGCACCATGCTGTGAAATGTCTCTTTTGCAAGGCATACAATTCTATGTCTACAGAAATTAAATGCAAGGACTGGCATTTTTTGGTACAAAACATTTCTCCAGCCAATCTAACAAAAGAATACTATTTGTTTGCTCAGAAGTGTGCACAAGGATACCACTTGCAAAATAATGAATAATGAAACATGCAAACTATGTAGCAAAACCTGAAATATCAAGTGCATACTGGATGGGACTAGGAAAAATGCAAAGCATTATCCTTATCACATAATAGTCTATAAAAAGGTGCAGGACATGGAAGCACTCCCCAGAACTGCAGGTCTGCGTGTAGAACTTTGCCACTTCTCAGGCTACACTGGGGCAAGACTCAGGCATGCATCACCTGTCAGATCTTTTCTGACTCACTCCCATCTTTTGGGAGTGGAAGGGAGAAGGCCTGCATGCAAGGGCTGGCTGGAAGAGAACTGGGCCATACACTGCCTAATGAACAGGTCATCAAGACCTCTGCCATTACACAATGGCAAGAGTTGCAGGCACAGGTCAAGATGCTGGCATGCCAAGTACAGAGCACAGCATCTTCCAACGCATGGTAAGAGAATATGTCTCTTCACCCAATATTCCAAAAATGTAACTATTGAACAAATCCAACTTTATAACCTAAGTCAGCCTTCCTCTAGACATTCCTTCTTCTGCGTGAAGTAGCACCCTCAGCACTTTGCAATTTCTCAGTTTATTTCTCTCTGAAAGCTTGAGCCTCAGATTGATTCGGGTTAACTTGGTTTTACACCATTCACTATAAAAATCAATTTAAAATCAACACAAGTAACATGACAAAGGCCAGCAAACGATTTGCTTGGTAGAAATAAAAGCAATATACAACCTGTTATATTGTTTATAAGAAGTTCCCCCAAAATTACAATCTAGTCATTGAGAAGAGGAACATAACACAAAAAGAAGAAACGTGCTTCTATCAAAACTGTAAAATCTTAAATGATTTTATATGGCACTTTTTTGTCACTTTCTGTCTTTGGTTGTTGTTTTTGTTTGTTTGTATTGTATTGCATTGTTTTGTTTTGTTTTCTGGTAGACTTGCTAATTTTTGTTTGTTTGTTTTGTTTTGTTTTGTTTTCAGCAGGTTGGCTAGTTCTTAACAGCTTTCTCCAATTGGTCAGGATATGTTTTTACAGCGATAAAACTAGATAGAATTAGCAAAAGCAATTACGCAGTTCAGCATTTATTCTGGAATAAATACATAATGAAAAAGAAAAAGAAAAAGAAAAAGAAAAAGAAAAAGAAAAAGAAAAAGAAAAAGAAAAAGAAAAAGAAAAAGAAAAAGAAAAAGAAAAAGAAAAAGAAAAAGAAAAAAGGAAAAAAGGAAAAAAGGAAAAAAGGAAAAAAGGGAAAAGGAAGATAAAAATCAAAAGAGAAATCTAGAGCAAAGAAAAAAGATGTGAACCTGTTAAAAGCAAAATATATGATAGTTAAAATACATTTTCTTACCTTCAAAGAAGTAATATAATTTATATTGCAGTTTCTTTCCCTGTTAATCTGCAAGACAATAAGAACTACTGAAAGGGGAAAAAAAAAAAAAAAAAAGGAGAGAAATTTAATTATGCAGGAGACAGATATTTTACTCCTTGTCAGTAAGATGTTGGAATAATCAAATTTCCATGTAAAGCCATACTTATTCAAATATTTCAAATTTGGGGACTGTGCAAGCCTATTTATATTTCAGAGATACCTGACAAACGAGCTGATCCAATGTGCTTGGAAAATGCTTCATAAAAAATTAAAAAACAGAAAAAACAACAACAACAAAAACAGAGCCTAGTTTTTAAAATATGGACTTGCGAAAAAAAAATCTAAAACCAAATAGTAAACTTTGGGATTAATTCTAACAAAGCTATACAGCAATATACGTAGTATGTCTGAAAATTAATACACACTAATGCATCTAAACAGACTATTGCTAGTGCACCTTGACAGGAGACACAAAGAAGAATCCTGGGAATGAGAGAGTTGATCATCAACTATCTCATCATCAAAAAGAGATGTTTGAATAAGTCAGATGCAGTAATGGACTGCAGAAGACTGGATTACAATGGAAGCACTTTCATAGATAAATATTCATCCTGCTATCAGGCAAAATCCAACTCAAACCAACTAAAAATAGTGGACTAAAATAAAGCTTCCAAGCATAGATCAATGTCATGCATAAATAAAGAAGTAAGCAAGACTAATCGTGTTAGCTTCAAGTCCTACCAGCAATTCAACTCATGAGATTATTATTTTTTTTATGGATAAAATGAAAAAAATAAAACACATCTCTGCTCTTCCTCTTCCTGATACATAGATATTTTCAAGTTTTTAAAATGCATTTTGATATATGGCAGGATCTAATAAACTAAAAAACTTCATGCTTAATTTTAAACATGTTAATACACTTATATGTTATTCTATATATTTTTAATAATTATATTCACATACAGACATTCAAAAATAACTAAAAACCTTTTTCTGCTAGATTTATAACTGGTGTGTGCTACAAATACTTTTACTACTGCAACTGAAAACACAAAGGAAATGTAAGAAATATTAGAAGCTGCAAAACTAAATGTGTATCTCAAGTCCAGCAATTCCAATTATATTTTCATCCTACCTCCAATTTGGTACCTCGTCAGTTATCATAGAGTCATAAAATATCCTGAGTCAAAAGGAACCCACAAGGATTACTGAGGTCAGCTCCTGGGTCCCCAGAAGACTCAAAAATCCAAACCACGTGTCTGAGAGCATTGTCCAAACACTTCTTGAACTCCAGTAGTCTCAGTGCCATGACCACTGGCTGCCCTGGGAAGCCTGTCCCAGTGCCCAACCACCCTCTGGTTGGGCACTGGGACAGGCTTCCCAGGGCCACCCTCTGGTTGGGCACCCTTTCCCTAACCCCCAGCCTGACCCTCCCCTGTCCCAGCTCCATGCCGTTCCCTCGGGTCCTGTCGCTGTCCCCAGAGAGCAGAGCTCAGCGCCTGCCCCTCCGCTCCCCTCGTGAGGGAGCTGCAGGCCGCCATGAGGCCTCCCCTCAGCCTGCTCTGCTCGGGGCTGAACAAAACAAAGACCCTCAGCTGCTCCTCATACATCTTGCCCTCTAGACCCTTCACCATCTTTGTAGCCCTTCTTTGGACACTCTCTAATAGTTTTCTAATCGTTTTATGTACTTCTTACACTGTGGCACCCAAAACTGTACACAATGCTCACAGTGAGACTGCACCAGTGCAGAGCGGAGCCATGAAGCCTCTTATGCTCCTAACTGTACGTATATATATTCAGGGTTGCCCCATACTAGGTACAAGATCTGGCACTTGCTCTTGTTAAACATCACGTGTGATGCTCTCATTTGTCAAGATCTCTCTGCAAGGCCTCTCTACCCTCAAGAGTTGGAGCTCCTCCCAGTTAATTGTTAACCTAAATTTCTACTATCTCATGGTATTATGCTTTACTTGCTTTTCATGCATCCTTACTGCTCATACTGCCTCATACTGCCTTCCACATATGTTTTTAAAATTAAAGTTATCACCTAATGCTAATCGGAGAAACACACTGTCAGGGACTACTTCATTTTAAATATTGGTCAAAATTAAATAAACAACATGTTGAAAGAGGCAGACATGACAAAATATAGTAAGGATTCCAGTCAAAGAACATATTTAAGTGCATGTATAAGTCTGATCCTTATTCACCAAAGTTCCAGGTATAACTTTAAGCATATATTTAAGTTAAACTGTCCTGAGCAGGATATAAGAATTCCAATTCTTTCCAAAGTACAACTAAAAATTAGTACTACTAAAAATTTGCATTATTATAATTTTTGCAAATTTCTGTTTAAGATGTGATAAAAGGGAAGGAAGAGAATAGCTTGATACATACAACATGAGATGTGTTTTGTAATTACAGAACCTCAGTATAATGTTTATTTTTTTCTTGTTAATGTATTTGAATTCCTATCAGATAGAAGACTGGTCACGGATAAGTGTATGTGACATGCTAGAAAATAAACAAAAACCTTCCTAAACATGCATTCAACAACTAATTTAATTTCTCCAGCCAGGAAATCATCAGTTAATTGTCTCCATACTCTGCAGAAGCTGACAACTGAGGCCCAAAAAGAGACATTGCTTCCAATAGCTGATTGTAAGAAAGATATTAGACACTGGGTTGTAATGTTGATTTGACTGAAGAGTGGCTGACAGTTTCATCCTAAACCCAGCTGGAAAATAACAAATTAATTCCCACCAAACATCATTACAACACTTCATTTCTCAATGTTAATATTAGAGTTTTCTTTAGTTAACATTCAGTTATCATTTTCCTTCCACTAGCAAAAGGAAAAATAAAAAGGTGCATGACAGGTCTGTAGTTTGTGGGTGGATTTCAAGCACCAGTAATATCACAAGAAAGGCTGAAAGTAGCACTAGTCCCCTGGCTAGTATAATTTTATGACCTTTTTTTCTTATTCCACTTAAAGCAAGAAGAATCTTCTGGTGTGTTGACCACTTTTTTTTCCCTTCTTACCTCTTCTTTCACATCAGGAACATCAGAGTTAAAGTGACGAAAGAAACCTTTAGGAAGTACAGGCTGTTACAGTTCAGGGAGTTAATAAGTATCTCTCAGATGTTGTCGTGGAGGGTAGAAATGCCAACTAAGACTTCCATGAAGCATTTGCATATGTCAGTAATGAGAAGCAGAAATGACACCAACACACTATTATCCTGCCCAGAATTCAGATGACAATGTCCTTCAGTATTTTTCAGTACTGGGTATTTTTCTCAAATACCACCCATTACATTTATATTTTAACCAAGACTGTACCTATAAAGGAAGAAATTCTAAATTCATTGGTTGAAACTGTAGCCATTCAATCTGAATATGGACCAAGACTTCAGATAAAAAACCATGCTGAATTTGCATGACCAAGAAATAAGCACTTGGTACTTCACTTTAATGTCCATAAATGCCAATGTCTTCTAGCAAACACAACATTTTCTCCCCTTACATTAACTTAAGAAGCACAGGTTCAAAAGTGGCTGAAAGTGTCAGCATGACCTGTAGTTTTTGAAAATAGCTATAATTGACATGTTTGCAATTTTTGTATACAGCCTTTTAAGACAGAAAATTTTGTGCTGCCACTTGATCTGGACACTGCCACAACTCATATAATTCACATTTCTAAAGTCTCATTCTGATGTTCTTCTCCAGTTTTCCCCTGATAACAGATGGGCTGACTAAATGCACCTGTACCTCAACTTTCCCATTCTGGTCTGTCAATCAGAAGCCCTATGTCACACACCTTCAATTACAAAAGAAGGAACATGATCCTTTTCTCTCTGGAAAGGACCAATGATTTGCTGGATTATAATAAAAGATGTCGTATGACAAAATAAATAAATAAATAAATTAATTAATTAATTAATAAGCTCTTTTAGGTTTACTGAAACACAAAATCAAGAGCATATTAAAAATAAAAGTTGCACCCTGTGTATTACAACAGAGATTAGCTCACACAGAGTTACGAGGAATATGGGGAACACAATGATAAAGTGAATTCCAGCCCCCATTATGTTTCAAAAAGTGTGTGTGTGTGTGTGTGTGTATGCATTCACACACACACGCAAGATTAATTTCTGAACAGGAAATGGCAGGGAGAGAAAACAGCTTTTGTTCCCTGAAGCTGGCTCCTGCTGCTGCAATCAGTGCAGGCTTTCATAACACACACAAGTATATACACACACTGCTGAGAGAAAAGCTTTTAGCATTCTGGTCTCTCCTTTTGATTTCCAACCAAAAATAAGTGAGAAAAGTGGGGAAAGCAGGGAGAGAAATAAAGAAAGGATTGGAGACTCAAATTAACATTTTATTTGCAATCCATACCGAATCATGTTTATAATTCCAAAATATTGTCACATTGCCAAAAAAATAAATAAATAAATACACACAACAACAAAAACAAACACACACAAAAAACCTACTACTTCTGACATGTTTTGTGGATCAGACTTCATCTATTATACCACTAGAGAAGCAAAGACCATCCCGAATGCTTAACTAGCAGCTAACTAGAAATTTCAGAGTTTAAGTGGAATCCTTATTTACTCTAAAGTTGACATAATTTTTCATATGGCCTTTTCCTCTCGGTGTAGGGGGAAGATAAGAGGGTATTTTACAGTCTGGCTGTCAAAAATGTATGTCTGGAAAGCTTATGTCCCTCAGTGCCACAGAATTTTCCAGCTGCCAACAGCAACTCCACAGCAGCTGTCACAATTGGACCACTACTTCCCCATCTGGACCCCAAGGCAAATGGAAACTTGGGTGGCCTGAGAATTGAGACAGGAGAATAAATGTCACACACAGTCACCCTTTTTTCACAGCTGACCAGAATGCAGACAGCAGTGCTGACTACCTGGGTCAGTATTGGTAAACTAAAATCTTAACTTCTGTATATGTGTAAGCTGGTATTTTTTTACAATACAGAATTTCCCAACTATGATACACCTGCTGCATTTTCTAATCTTAAGTGGTTGTATGTTGTTATTTATATGTTTTACACAGTTTGGTATTTACAGTAATTGTCACTTTATGGCACTGATTGGAACATTTAGATATGTATTTTTTTGAATTATATATTTAGGGTTTTTCCTCACCACACAAATCTCAATTGTCAACATCATTTTCGATTGTGCCAGAACCACAGGATCACAGAAAGGCTGAGGATGGCAGGGACCTTGGAGGCCATCTGGTTCAAACCCTTGCCCAAGCAGGGACACCAGAGCAGGTTGCCCAGGACCACGTCCAGGTGGCTTTTGAAGATCAAACGGAGGGAAACTCTACAACCTCTCCAGACAACTTTTTCCCATATATTGTCACCCACACAGTACAGAAGTGCTTCCTGATATTCAGAGGGAATCTCCTGTGTTCCAGTATGTGCCCATGGTGTCTTGTCCTTGTAAGAAGTAAAGTACTTAACTCTGATGTAAATTTGTTAACAGAGTAAAGAAACATAAATTCTCTCTCACTATATGTTCTCTGATTCCAATCAAAAAGTATTAGAGGAGTAAAAGACTCAAAAACAAAGGATTGAAAATGCAGGTTTGTAATGTTTATGCAAGTTTGATTTGAATCTTTGTATGAAGATAAACGATTACATTCTTATTCTGCTGTTTCTCATATGGAATACCTTTTTCGTTCCACACTGAATGGCTTATGCTTATTTAGCAATCATCTGTTTGTCTCTATCTACTTTGTTCAGTGCAAGACCCTAAATCTAATTTATATCATTCCATTCCAGCCTTTCTCTGATGTCCAAAACAGTATTATTTCTTTGTGTGTGTGTGTGTGTAGTTCCTACTTTGATATCAAAGTGTAAATTAAGGTCCTAATTTGGTTACCTAAACATAGGTGCCTAGCGCTACACTGTAAAATATTTGAGATACCCGTACAAGGCTGTTTACAGTATTTGAAATGCATCTACTCATGCAGATGATAGAAAGCTTATTTTCATGATTTTCTGTGCACTTTCTATGCTCCCATGCAACATTAACTGTGAAATACTCAATTCATGCAATAAATGAGACAGGATCCTAAAAACAGCAGTCTCCATCTATTACACAATATCACCCATTATCTGGAAAAAATAGAAGGTGAACCTGTAATTATAGACTGTAGTACCTGTAGTACCTGTACTGTCTTATGTAGTATATATGTACAGTAGACTGTAGTACCTGTACTTTCATTCTTCAAAATGAAAGTTTTTTGTTTTTTGTTTTTTGTTTTTTGTTTTTTTTTACTATCTCTGTGATCTCCATTTTAGTATCTTTGAGAAAACTCAATACAGAAAATATACACACAAAATAAGTTTTATTGAAAGAAAACTGAAAATCCCAAGTCCTACCACACACTATTTTAGTGGCATTTTGTGAGTCATACCTGTAACTCTTAAACAGCATGCCCTCAGACCAGTTGTCATTCTTTTAGTGTATCAGTGTTTTACAAATATTTTCTGAAAGCACACACTGAATGTTTCAACAGCATTTCAGGACACAGGTTTTCTTCAATGGATGTGTATTTTCCAACATATTCCTGGACTTTTTGCATTGTTCCTTTCAAAAAGTCCTTGTCCCAGTCCCCATTCATGAACTCCATTCTGTTTGCTGTTCCCTTTATTTAATGTCCTTAGTACTCAGGGTCCTCCTGCCAGTACAAGCCTTCCCATCCAGCCATATTTCCTTCAGTTTCACCCAAGTCCCAGAGTGTGATGTCATTTCAAGTTGCTTCTTTCTCTTGCTCTCAGTCTCCATAATTAATTAAATCTAATTCCATCATCTCTCACTGCTCATCCAGTCTGCTTCTTAGCCCATTAACTTTAATGAACAGTTTCTTAATTCTGTTCTTCTGCTTAGCAGTGTCCTTTCATTGGATCTCAGGACCACGCCCCATCCAGGTTCACCAGACAATGTCCCATATGTTCTGTCTTTCATTCTAGTGAGGTTTTATGTCATGGTACTGTGGGCACTAATAAGCCTTAACTGCCATGACCAGCCTCAGATGGGATCTTCACCAGGCACATGGGTCCAGAAGCTCCATTTCAGCTCAGTGCTAGTCCTTCAGTTCCTCATCACGTCATTGTAGGAGTATTGCTCTTCAGCCCAGCCACAACTGTGACCAGCCACTGGCCCTGTTGATGCAAACAAAAAAGGCACTTTTTCTCTATCTTTATCCCTAAGAATGGCTGAAAATAAATATAATACTGAAGTAAAACATCTGTTGGAAAAATTTCATGCCAATCAATATTTTCAGAAATGATAAGCAAGACTTATTAAAGGAAATTTTGGGCAATTCTAATATTTTGAGCAACACTCCCAAATACTATACCGAAAGTCCTAAATGAATGGGAACTTCTTTACCAGAGGGGATAGTTCTCTATATATGGTACATTTTATTATGTGCTTATCATATTCTATTTGCTTGGTAAACAAAAAACAGCACACGGTAGTACAAATTGATGTGTAACTTGACTGACTGAAGAAAATGTTATGCTGCTATATGGTAGTGTTATAAGGAACAGGACTTACAGTTCAAGATTTTGTTGTATTAGATTTTGTTGTACTATTTTTGTTGTGCTATTTTTGTTGTATTTTGTTCAAGCAACAAGCAACAGGACATGAGGAAATAGCCTCAGGTTGCACCAAGGGAGGGTTATGTTGGATGTTTGAAAAAATTTTGTCACTGAAAGGGTTATGAAGCATTGGAATAGGCTGCCCAGGAAAGTGGTTGCATTCATGCGTTCATTTCTGTTCATGTGCATGAAGGAATAAAATGAAAGTGTTTTTTTAAAAAGGGAGCTTTGATATTCAAGATGTCAGTATTATTTACCTCTAGGACAGTAACAAAGAGGGTAAGTTTTGTATTTTTTTTCTGGTATTTCTGGAACTGTTTGTCAGGAAGATTCTCTTACAATTTTCCCTAATTCCACATTTTTGCAATGAAGGAATACTTTCAATGTCAAATTTAATACAGCTGTCTCGAATATCCAGTACATACATATGCAGTCTTCCTTAGTTTTGTTTTGTTTTATTTTGTTTTGTTTTCTAGAATTTTAAGGTACAGAACTGAAAATTTAATACATGTATAGTTTTCACTGGCTCACATCCAAACCAATCTAAAATCAGAAATTCATCTCAATGGGAGTTATGTGAGATTGGCTTTTAACCTTCGCCTGCTAGTGCTTTGTTACAAAAAGTATACATATGCATGCTACAATGCTATATGCCAAGTGTATTACATTTCCACAGACAAAAAGGTTGATCCACATAGCATGTGCATTTCCTCTTTGTCCAGGACAATGCCTTATTAATTGCACAAGAAAGTAGTATGAAATATTTCAGTTCTATAGTATTCTAAGATCATGCTCAGATGCTACACAACAACACTGTACGCAGATCTTTTTAACAGTGTCCTCTTTCCTATTCATTACCATATACAGAAGTTTACATTTCCTGTCTGAAATATATTTTCTAAGAGAATGTAAACCAACTTGTTCCCCTGTCTTTCATAAGTTATGTCCCCAGAACCACTAAATGAAATCCCCCAGAACAAACTTCACCTGCCCACTGTGTAACACACTTTTTTTTTTCAACTCTAGATCTCTTTCATGTCATCCAAATACATATGAAGGATAGATGGTTTCAAGTTGCTATTTAATTTCTAATTAAACAGATTTGTTATTACAGAAAAAAGAACAGGCCAGACAATTACTGTGTCTGTTTCACAGTCAAATCATGCTGCAAATTAACTGCTTTCAAATCAAAGCTTACATTTAAAAGGACACCATCAAAATATTTTGATTAAATAGTATTTTCTCTTTTGTTACAGAATGAAGCTTTGAATACTGAAAATAGAAATATTTTTCCTCACCAAATCTTTGTCTTTCCTCCATGCATGCACACTGCATATTTCTCTATGTTTCCTCAGGAATAACAGCTTGCTAGCAAGTATTCATTCTTTTTAGAAAACAACAGTAAAGCTTTTATTTTGGTAATAAAAGAACAGGTGGATACTGTGGTTTGATTGTGCTTGTTTGTATAAAAACAGAAACACCTATGACAACTTCCCATGTATTATTTTCAGAATCTTATTCTATAGTGGCCAATATTCCTCAAGAGAAGCTACAACACTAACCCCAAGGACATCCTGGTGCTTTGAAATAAACAGGCTAAATGCCTTTGAAATCCAGAAAACTAGTAATGCAGGAAAAGGAAGCCCTGGGTGGTCTCCCAACCAGCATCTTACCATCCAGCATCAGAACTCTTGAAACGTGCTGCAATGATTTTTCCACTAAACCATGAGTATTTTCTCCTTTAGGGTTAAAAGAAGAAAAATAAATTAACGCTGAATGAAACAATACTGCATGAATTTACTATCCAGTAGGTTACGGAGAAAGCAGCATACACAAAAGACCAAAACTCTGAAGACCTCCAGCCATACTGCATGAGCTTTGGAGCCTAATATAGCTCTGAGCCTGTTAACTGCAGAACACATCAGTATTACTTCAGCAAAACAACCAAAAATTTTAAATGTATCTGAGTATCCCATTGAACTATTCTATCAAAATAACTTCCTCATTTCAAGTCAAATATATTAATGAGCTGAGGCCAAAATGCTAATCAGATTAATCACACTTCTGGTGAAACTCATTCTGTCAATATTCTTCATTGGAACATACTTATCTTACATAGATAAATAAAACACAAAACACCCTACCTTCTCTGAAGCTCTCCACGGTACACACCACTTGTTTGAGAATTCTGTTAACAGAAAGAGAATGAATTACTTCTGCTGCATTTCTCTCAACTGCTGTGATCAGACAGGCTCACCAGACATCCGTTTTTGAGAAGCTTCATCCCTCGACACAGAAAACACGTTGGAAACCACATAGGGCTGCAGCTTTAATCTAATACCCTTTATTACTGTATTTATTATTTAACTTTAGCCTGTCAATAAGCTTGTGATGTCACATTAGATTTATGATCTTCCCTGCTGAAATCAATGGAGTTAAAACTGTTCAAAAGAGGTTTGATGTGGCAGAAAAAAATACCAGGCTGCACAGAAACAACCTTTGAGATCATGAACTCCATTATTTCTGAGGTTACCATGGAAGGATATTTTTCTCTGACCTCTCTTCATGGCATGCAGATTATGTTGGTGATCAAGAACACTAACGAGTTAATATATGAAGAGCTTTTCCAGATACAGTTTTGCAAAAATCTGCTCCTCGTGGTTGCATCTTCTTGTTTGTTTGTTGGGTTTGTTTTGTTTTGTTTAATTGAGCAAGTGAAATGCTTTCAGATTTTGCAGTGAAATTGCCATCACTGCAAAGGGAAGGCAAGCATATGTTTTGCCTGGACCGGCAAATCTTCACAACAATTTTGCAAGGCTGCTTAAAGATTTTTTCCCTCTCACACACACACAATTACAGTATCACATGTAACTGGGAACAAAGACTACAGGGAACAGAGTTTAATGGACTGTGATTACTGTTCTGGAACAGATTGAACCTCTTTATAGCCTATGAGAAGAAGATGTGAACTGAATTCAAACAAAGAACTGATAATGGATTTTACTGAAAGCTATACAGTTAAAAAGACACTCTTGTAATTCACAGCCATGGAAGGTATCTCAAAGCAAAAAATGATTAAACGTATTTAAAATAAGTAGGGGATGTATTACAGGTAAAACAACAAGCTTACAAATTTAATCTTTATATAGTACTTGATTTTGAATGTAGGAATATCATTAATACTCTTTATTTCTATTTTAAATATTTTCTTTAAGAGTGATATGTTCTGTTATGTTGTTTGTTTATTTGGTTTGATTCTGGTTGAATTAATACAGCAGCTTTCCCCTAATGTTGTTCATGGATTTCAATTCATGTTTCTATCTAAAGTAAGTCTCTGAAGTCCCTGGCTACTACCAAAGCAAATCAAATCAACTGTACTTCAACCAAGGCTTTAAAAATAAAGCATATTACATGTCAGCCATTCTGTCTTGTTATCCTTCTTACTCCAAATCAACCATCCAGACATTTTCTTCTTCTCTCATCAGCAAGATGAGTGCAGGATGATTTTTTGAGCTATCCATAATGTTCCTTCTTGACTTACTCACAGCATGGGGGAGGGAAGTGCCTCATCCCTGTATAAATACCTCCCTTTGTGACTATATATGCCATTTCTGATGTACTATCCTTGGTGGCTGCTTTTTTTAATCTGATATCTCTCCAAGTAGTGGAGGAGTAGGCTGCCGATTTCTGAGTAAACAGCTTTTGAATTCTGCTCAGTAGATGAGAAAATCAATTTTAAATATATTTACTGTAGTGCTATCTGCTTCAAATTCTACTTTTTACACAAGGAGGGTAACCCTATTCATAAATGAGAATACACCCTGTTAAATTTCTCACCAAGTGAGACTGAAGGATTAAAAACAATGAATAACAGTTGCTGTGTTACATTACCAACAGGACTGTGAGTTAACCCATAAAAGTCCACAACATTTCTAACAAGCACTTTCTCATTTCTGAGACACATTTTCAAACACCATTTCTCTAATGTCTGTCACAAGAGTTGGTGCGATATCACAACTGGGCACAAAATTTACCCCCAGACAGGTGAATCTTCACTGTTCTCTTCACTGTATTAAAAAGGATTAGTTCTACATATGAACAATTATTTTCAAACCTTGAAATACTTTCTGCAAATATTTTTAAATAGGAATATCAGTTAGTTGTAATAAGCAAGCTCAAGCTGAAGTTTTTCCAGTAGGTATTTTTCCTCTAACATTGAATCCTCCCACCAGACGCCCACATTCTCCTAGTCTTTTGTGCTGCCCATATAACAGACATCTCCACCAGAAAGACTCAAACAATTACCTAATGGTGCAGAACTAGCACGACAGCCTTCGCTGCTGTGCACCCCATTTCAATGAGGACGTGTTTTGTATGACTCAGAATGAATCAGACTGAGGAAAGAGAACTGCAGTCCCAGAAATAATAAACAGCAGCTTACAATTTGGAAGAAAGATACTATGCTGCTTAATCATCACTGCCCCACAGCTAATTGCGTTGCATATTATATTGCATACCTAATAGGACATGTGTGTGGATGTACTAACATGCTTTTATTGAGCTCCACAAAAATTAATTGATGCTCTTTGTTGAAAATACCAAGCCCTAATCAATCATAAACTAGTATTGATATAAAGCTAGATGCATTAGCAAAAGAAAAAGAAAGAAAGAAAGAAAGAAAGGAAAAAAAAAAAAAAAAAAAAAAAAAAAAAGACATTAAGTACTCCATTCCCATGCCTGTACTTCTGTCCCCACAAGACAGACTGGTGCCTAGTTATGGGAGGGGACTTGTCACTTGGAAGGAAGCACAAAAACACTTCTAATTATTCATCACAAAGCCTAGGCATGATGAGCTGTGGAATTGAGGCCCTCCAAAATGAAGAATGCTCATACATACAATCCTTCCACAGAGTCAACCCCAAAACTAGTAGAATGCTCACTGTTTTCAGAGGAACAGTGGAGCTGTCCTTCCACATTACACACCCCCCAAAGTACTTGTGATTGATACTTAATGAAACCCACCTCCTGGGTCTTCATAGTAAACCCACACACACATTAGGAGTCTTTTTACAGTTTCTGTCCTTAGCCATCTGTATGACCTTTGGGAGAGCTAGGGAAAGGCACTAGCAGACTCCTAGCACTGAAGTGACCTCACATAGATCTTTCCTGTAGAAGCACACAAATTACAGACAGGGTTATGCAAGGATTTGGACTCTAAACCATCATCACAGCTGCATAAGGCATTTGACCCGCTCCCAAAACTGGGTCAGATCACTTTCCACGGGGGTTATATCAGAAGCCAGAGAATTCGGAAGTCATAAAACACTTGGAAGGTGTTTTACCCTAGCCAAAATTTCTACTAAGTTCTTCTGCTGATTAGTGCTGCTGTTTCATTCATTTTAATGTATTGTTCAGACCCATACTCCTTTCTTTTAAGCACAGTTTGCTGGTAGCTGCATGCAATCACAGAAAACCCTAGTCCATTTCTCCATAATAACAAAAAAAAGGAATGATCCTTTCCTTGAAATGCTGTCAACATACATTATTTTTGGTAGGAAAATAAATAAATAAATAAATAAATATATATATGTATATGTATATGTATATGTATATATATCCTGGAAAATAGAAAACACCAATGAATATTCAGGATTCTCACATCAAGATTTTTTTTTTTTTTCTCTCCCTCATCCTTCATTATTTACTTTCTAGTTTGGATTGTCTAGCTGTTTCTTGCATATTTTGATGGTTCTAAGATCTGCTTCCTTCTTGCATTTATGTTGAGAGTTCTTCTTTTATTTGAATGTTTGCATAATGCCTCTTGTTTCCATATATTTTTAGAAAAAAAAATAGTTTTTGTAGATCAGCTTTTAACAATCTGACATGAAAAGCAATTATCATTAGTAAAATCATTAATAAATCCGGTTCCTTCACTTTTAGGAAGAAGTCCAAGATCTATTGCACACAACCATAAATCCTTGAGATGTCCTGTACTGCACCATCTCATGGTCAACTGCAATTGTTTAAAAGACCTGAAGGCACTGCAGTACTCCCTAATTTTTGAAAAGAGGACTGCAGTCCCTGAGACAGTGTCACAGTTTCCCTAAAAATCATTATTTGTATTTTCCATTTGTATTTACTACCTAAGGCTGTGAACAAAAAGCCGACACTTTATATCCCAGGGCTACAAATTCAGGAAGGGCTTCCCTGGAAGATTTTAGCTTTCTCTACATGTCAGGAAGAAGGAATGAACACATTTCTCTGCCAGCTATATGTCAGAAATTTAAATGTCAGCATTTTCTGGCTTCCAAAGGTGGAAGAAACTGAATATACAGGATAAATGATCTCAACAGTCAGCAGCTACAACTACATTTGTTTTATAATCTCTTCAGCAGCTTTCTGTTCCATCGAGGATGACTAACTACTGTGTTTTGCTTTCCTATCTCGCTACTATGCTGCTCTTCTTTACAAGATAAGAGGAAGGAGCTCTGGAATCTTCCCAGAGATGATAATGGCTCAGAGACCCTTTATGTTATATCACTAACCTCCAAGTCATTTTCTCCCTGTGGAAAATGGAAGAAACAGAGAGGATAATGAAAGAAATTGCAGCCAGCGTACAGGTACCCTGAGATAATTCATTCTTTTTTCCTGTCTTTCATCTTTCTGTCATGACACCTAAGCACTAGCTTTATTGTACCGACTTCCAACAGGGCAGACAGTGGTTTGGAGAGCACAGACGTGAACTGGCTGCTTCTGCAGACCTCTGCATATTAGATTCTCAGCTGAGAGCACACAACAGCCTTCAGAGCACTAGTCTGCCCTCAGTTAGATTCTGAGAAGCTAACTTAGGGACAGAGACATCAAGGATAGTAAGAAAATGCAGACCTGTAGTGTTTTAGTCCACTGGCCTGTCTGTACACACATTGAGCTTTTCTGACTCACCTACTACTTGTAGTCTGGTTTCTACACAGTCTGTGAGCATGATCTTGAAGACAACACTGAAAGTGCCCTCAGGAAAGAGTACAGACATGCCTACTGAAAGAGCATCTTTATTTGCATGTTTTACATTTTAAAATAATAAATTAATATAAGTCTAGCCTGATTGTAGAATATAAATCTAAACCCTGATTATAGAATATTAAAGTGATCAAATGCACAAATTAACGATAGACTGTTATGACCCAAATACTTTCAATACTTCTGTGAGTCCAGGCCCTGAGTTTCACAATAAATAATACAAAGAGAACCAAGTTCATGCTTTTTCTGTGTTAAATATAAGTTTCATGACTGGAAGGGAGCATTATCATCATAATTTTTTACTTAAGACAATTTTTTCACTTAAGACAATTCTCCCCAATGGCTTCTGAGTTGAGCCTTGACCTTGTGTGTGAATCTTTAGAAAGATGTCAATAGGAAAAATGAAAATACTGTGTACTATGCCCAGTGGCTGACCCATTAATAAGATCTATAAAGATGTAAAACTTCCAAACTACTTTCTCTGTTGTTATTTCTGGTGGAATTCTGAAGAGTGCTCCCTGGCTCTGCGATATGAGTAATAACCAGTTCATATGGTGCCATACACATTCATTCTGAGTAATTATTAACTTAATTCCATCTGTCTTTATATCAGACTATAATTGCTGGTTCATACTCAAGATTTAGTTTGTTTAACAGATTAAATATAGTTTAGATTCAGACAAACACTGTGCCATAAGCTACACACAACAATGGCAAACAAACAAACAAACAAACAAAAAAGGCAAGGTTAAGACTATTTAAATTTCAAGAATCACAATGCAAAAGACGTTATATATTAATGGCACTGTCACTCAGAAGATTGAATTCACAGGCAAAACTGTTGTGAAGTTATTGGTCAATGAACAGGTTTGAAAATGCACATACTTGAAATTATGAGAAAAATGTAACTCCATAGCTCTGAAGAAGTTTAAAAATATAAAAATGAGGAAAAACACAGCTTGCTCAAGACAAGTGTACATCAAATTTTATCTTTAGAAGCCTTGAAGTGAGAACCTTATTACATTATTCAAAGTAAATCTCCATGCTTTCTAAAATTCCCATTTACACAAAAGTTCTGTCTAAGCCTATGGGTCCAGTGTTCCACTTAAGATAAAAATAAGGGATACTTAAAGTTGTATATATCCTTTATGTCTGTGAAATTATTAATTTCAACCACTAAGAGGATAATGTAATTAATTCTGTATGCCATGAGTAATATCAAAAATGATGTATCCTGGTGACTGTTGAGATACTGAAGAATAGAACAGTTCAGTTTCTTTTCAGTGGCCTTCTTAGACTAGAAGTTCTTCGGAACATGAAACACATTATCCTTACAGAATGAGGTTAACAATATGGGTCTGTATGATTTGTACTGTCCTAAATATGTTATCATTCATGTATAAAACTTTCTTCTGATATTATGAGGTCAAGAGAAGTGATCCTTCCCCTTTACCCAGCACTGGTGAGGCCACACCTTGTGCACTATGTCCGATTCTGGCTCCCCTTAGAGTCCTGGGTATACTGAAGAGAGTCCAGCAGAGGCCACCAAGATGGTGAAAGGACTGGAGTGCTTCTATGAGAACAGGATGGAACCCTTCAGCCTTGAGAAGAGGAGGCTCTCAGGGGGATCTCATCAGTGGTATTCACCCCTGAATGGAGGGTGAAAGAGGTCAGAGCCAGTTTGTTTCCAGTGGTGCCAAATGCCAGGACAAGAGGCAATGGGCACAAACCAGAACGCAGGACGTTTCATCTGAAGATCAGGAAGCACTTCTGTGCTGTGCAGGTGACTGAGCACTGCCAGAGGTTGCCCAGAAATGCTGCAGAGTCTCCCTCCTTGGAGATCTTCAGAACACACCTGGACATGGTCCTAGGCAACCTGCTCTGGGTGTCCCCCTTAGGCAGAGGGGTTGGACCAGATGGCCTCCAGTGGGCCCTGCTAAACTCAACACTGTGTGATTCTGTGATGAATAACTGCCTATCCCAGAACACAACAGGCTTCCTTATTCTGTTGTAATTGCAGCTGTTAAATAATGACATTATAGCAGGAAGCTGTGCCACCTAATTTCACTATGTGCTAAAACACACTCAAAACAGCCAGTGTTACACTTCCAAAAGGCTGTGTTCAGGCCCATGTCTAGCACAATATTACATTGGTAACTGTCAGGAGACTTGATAGAGTCAGTGCCTGGCATATTTATACTTGCTTGTCATAGAATCATTGAATCTCTCAGGTTGGAAAAGACATCTAAGATCATCTAGTCCAACCTTTAACCTAGTACTGACAAGTCAACCAATAAACAGTGCTACTAAGTTCTACATCTACACATTTCTTGAAGATCTCCAGAAATGGTGACTAAACCACCGTCATGGACAACCTATTCCAATGCACAACACTTTCAGCAAATATTTTTTTCCTAACATCCAACCTTTTAAGCCTTCTCTCAAATTCACTGAATGAACAAAACTGAAAGGACCAGATTAGGATGATTTCCATCAAGCAAAGGAATAGGCTAGTATTTTACTGAGTGAGACGGTATCATAACTCTGAAAAAAATCTAGCCTATTTTCCAATTTCACTTAAAGATTTTCAAAATTTTAGATTATATTTTAGTTAATTCCAATTACTAGTCTTCTAAATTGTAATCAACATTATACTAACTGCCCAATTAAAAGGCCTTCCTTTGGCTGTTTTCTGCTAAATATTAGTTACTTTCTCCTAATCCTCTTAACTTCCATTCTCATGCTTGCAAGGCAGTTTCATTCTCCAGTTTGAGGGAGAGAGGCAAATACACAGCTTGTAGGGATGGCCTTCTCCTTTAATGGCCCAATGCAGCAACATGTGAAACAGGAATTCAAGCCTATTTCTCTGTCTTAGGCCATTGTGGACAAAGCTCACTGTTCAACTTTGCTGAAACAACCTTATTTATGTCCCAGGTGGTAAGCAAGTGGGAAACTGACTGCTGAAGAAGAATCAGCTACTGTCATAACTGTCCCAGGAGCCACAGGAAGCTCCCTTGCTATGCAAAGGTCTTCAAGAGCTTTTAAGAACACTTACAAGTTACAGTGGTTCAGCTCCAGAATTCTATGTATATTTTTCCTCCTACGAGTTTCCCTTAGTAACGAATACCTACCCTCCAATCTGCATATAAGCTTTATGATCAGAAAGGACTATTGCTATTTTTCATTCTCACATTATATACATATACTGGCTATAAAACTGTAATTTTTAAAGCCTGCAACAAGACCCACCATTTATTATATTAACTCATGTTTTTCTTCAAAGAATCAGCACTCATCTCACGTATCTATCCAATGCTAAAAACATGTAGAGAATTCAAAATGTGTATATCAAAATATTTCTCTGCTGATTTAATATACACTGTTGCCTTCTAGCTACCCTTTCATTTCTTCAAAATTTTGTAATTTTCAAACTGCATTGAAGATTATGTCTATACCCATGAATTAAACAACATCCAGGAAGATGACTGAGCACTAGAACATACTTGTCTTACAGGAAAATTCTTAGCATTTTCCCTAAAGTTATTTTGTCACATTCCTCTCCCAAGAATTCACATTTGGGAGGTACATTGTTCATGGAACTGTTCCTAAAAAGCACAACACAACCACTCCATTTTTTGAGGCTAAGAGAGTTTGCTAACAAAGATGCAGGCCATTATCTGCTAGTTAGTTCCAGTGCCAGGGAGAGGTTATAATTTACCAGTATTGACATAGCCTTAACTTACCACAGTTGTGCTAAAGATTCTTATATTGATAGGTATAGGTATCAACTGACTGTTCATTTGCTGGGCAGCATTATTTGAGCAGTTGTTGAAGACATTATTACTGAGTTGCATACAGTGAGAGCCTGTATGGCTCAAGAGGGGTACTGAGCATTCCAAATTCCAAGAGAAAAATTCTCATTTCCACATTTTTAGGTGCTTATACATTAATTATTTTGGAAGCAGATATAACACAAATCAAGGGATACATTTAAGTGCAAACATTATTAAATCTAACAGACACTTCACATTGCTATCATGGACAGGGAGGAGCATGTTACTGTGTTTAAGTGTTACATCTGCAACACAATATAGCTGAAATATCCGTGACCAAATTTGAATGCAAATTTAATAATAACCATTATGTAGTGAGAAAATGCATGAGATCAGATAAAAAGGTAAAAATATTTTTCATTTAATATGAATGTTAAAATGTATGTAACAGTACTGTCTGCTGGGAGAATCTGTATCAGAATATTCTGGAGACACACTGGGACTAAAGAAGGCTCTCCTAAATGTAAAATTAACCATGTAAGAACGGCTCTGTTAAGGTAAGCTACTAGTAGACATCACTGAAAATAAAATTAAAAATAATAAAAAAAAAAAAGCTTTTGGAAGAGGCACTCTAGCAAACAATCAATTACTGAGTCAAAAAAATAACCCTTGATCCCCTCTAAAGCTTTAGAAATGTGGACTTCTATTTGTAATTAAAAAAGAACAGAATAGTTAATTCCTCTCAAAGTCACTGATTAAGAACCCACATATCTTGTATCATCCCCAGCCATGAGCAGAGTTAGACACTTGCTTGATTTCTCAATGCTGTCCTTTCAAATCTACCATTTCTCATTCTGTTGAGCTGCTGGACTCGTTGTGTTCATGATCTGAATGTAGAATGAGCAAATAAAAAGTCACACAGATGAAAAAGTGTGTTGGATTTCATTACCTATTATGAATAATGATTATCTAATAAATATCTAATAAAACTTTGCTGCACATAGTAGTATACTCTCTAAAAAGATTTCAAAGTGCTTCACAAACATTTTAGGATACCAAGGAAAAAACAGACCTCCTTAAACCCAAGTATTTTTTTCTGTCAGGAGCTGTAAATATGTCTTACTAATATTGGTATGGATAGGCAGCACTATTTCAGGAAATCCGGATTTTCTGTTCTGAAAAAAGTTCCCTGCCTAATTTTAGACACAGATTTAGCATTTATGGTTTATAGAGAAGTGAAGAGTCCATATCAATGAAGGGCTGGCCAAAAGCTCCATCACAATTTAAATAATAGTCTATATTATATTATAATATTTAAAAAATATATATTAATAACAATAATGATAATAACGACATATAAATATTTTACATTTAATATAATTTTGTCCTTTAGATAAAAAGAATAAAACAAGCTACAGTGCTAACCGGACACACCACCTGCATCTCAGTATACAGAAATACAGTATATGGTATATAGGCCGAGAAAGCCTCAGTGTCTAGACTTGAAAAGTATTTGCCATGTAATAGGGGTGATTATAGCACTTAAGCATTCTGCCCTGATGCTATGCTACATCTGAGTTGTCAGAAAAAAATAAGAAGAAAATACTATTTCAATAGAAATTTAAATTTTCTTAAAGGCTTGCTAAGGCCACCAGCTAGAGTTAATGAGACTTTATGCAATCTACTCAATATCACATTCCAGTTGCGTCCTTCAGAAGTAAGGAAAAATGTTCTTTTCAAGACACACCACTATCTTTGTCAGAGACAACAAAGAAATGATAAAATCATAGATACAATCTTGCAAATAATAACTCTTAATGACTAAAAATTACCCATTTAAGATTTGCGCAAATGTTTAAAAAATTAACTATTTAAGAATTGCATGAACTCTGCCTAACACACTGTCTTATTTCCTCAATGCTAAAAATCTCAACGCAGGTCACAGTCTTGGCTTAGGTTGTACAGTTAGCATACGAGCTTTTTCATAAAGCTCTTTAAGATCAAAATTAAGTCAGAGAATCTCAAATGGGAGTTGTAAAGCTATATTTCAACTGAGACCTCTCCGAACATTTTGAAAATTAAAGCTTATGAAATCCATACAAACTCTTGAAACAAAAATATTGTTCTATCTTGAAGTTGAATCATACCTTAGCTATGTCATCTAATTAAAGCAAATTTGATTCCAAGTCAATTAGCTCCTTTATTTCCAATGTTTTAATCAGGACGTTGCTTTTGAAGAATTTAGTCATCACAAAACTCTAGAAGGTGGCACTGTGCATAGAATCTCACAGGAAATGTTCTTGGTGCATCATTAATTACCATCAGTAAAGCTTATTCTATTTCACTGAAGAACCATAACGAATGAACTACGACTGTTCTTTCAGTCGTCAGGTCTCATAACAAAGCTCCTGCTTTTAGAAGGATTCTTCCTGAGATCCCTCAACAACTCCTATAAGTTAACTGATAAGAAGCTAAGACCTTTACTTGTTATTTTCTTTGTATCTACAGACAAAATTTTGACCAGTTCACTTGCAGGCATTTTGCAGACCGCCAAGATTATTGCAGTTCACGCATTTTATGCCAAAATCAGGATTGAAGCAATGTATTAATTTATTATTGACAAGTGTTTAACCAGGAATCTGTGAGCTATATAGTCAAGATCCAGCAATACTAGTAAACCAGGATATTCGATGCACACAGAGAGCTAATCAAGACATACCGAAGTCTGAAACAACTTCCTGTAGCAATCTCCCCAGAAGGTCTAATCACACGTGTGCATGGTAGCATGCATGCCTTTACTCACAGGGCCTGTGAGCAGTGACAGGCAAACACCCTTCTTCAGCACGTGGTGGTTCCACCCCCCGCACACCAGCTGCTAGAGGTGTGGGCGCTCTAGATTTTCACTTACCTGAGCAGCGTAGCACAACTGAATGAATCACACACAAGTGCAAAAGCACCCCAGGAGTTCATAGCTGCACATCCTGACTATGGGCACACGCTGTTGCAGCTTGTATTGACACTTTGCTAGCTGGATGCAGACAACTCACAGCGTCCAACAGGATCTGGCTTCTTGCTTTCACAGAGCTTTTAATGCCAGCAGAAAACTTCTCACTACATCAAACCAGGTTCAGACTACTGCAAATGAAGTCCAGGATCTCTTCACCATCCTTGGAAATTTTCACACTTATGTTCTGCTTCTTTCCAGACTGACTCCTTCTTTGCATTCCATAAGTGCAACTATGATTCTGTTAAGTTAAAGAAGCCATCAATACTGATGTCCTGACTTAGCATTCTCTTGAAGAAAAGATCATGAAGATCTTGTTTCCTGAGCTTGAACCTGAAAAAGAAGCTTCTTTTCTCCCCACTCATTCCCCCTTTTCTGCAGAACAGGACACTAAGAGCATGGTTACGTCTACACCATTGCAAAGAATGGAGTACTTCTCACCTAGTTTCAGATGTCTATGTCTGAACTAGTGGTCACTGGAGTCCTGTAAGAGGTTTCAGATTTCCACTTCAAGATCAAACAAATCACACCATAAACCTGCCTGTTTCTCTCCACTGACAGGAAATGGAGTTTTGAGCTCTGGCTCAAATGTAAGTCTGAGTTGTGTAACTAAATTTGAGCAAGAAGAATCTCATCCCAAATGCTTCAATGTCTTCTAAGTGGGCATGGAGTACCCTTTATCCCATTCTTGTTGTTTCTGTGTTTGCCTTTTTTTATTGTACATGTTTAAAGGGAGAGGTTGTTTGGTTGCTTTGGATTCTGTCTTTGTCCAGACTAAAACAGTCACATTTTTTAAAGTTTGCTTGTCCTCTGCTGGATCTCCTTCTCCACTTTTTCCTCTTCTGCCCCTAGCAACCATGCATTGAAGTCACGGTATATCCCAAAAAGAGACCTATACCAATACTGTACTAGTCAGAAACATTACGGAAACTAATTTCTCTATTTCAGCACAGGAGGAGTTACTAAACATAAGAGCTTGCCCACTTGAGGCATTCTTTAATGGTCTGTTTATACTATAGTCACTAAACCAATAATTGCTGAGTATATTTTGTCAAAGACTCTTGATACGCAATTTTGTGTAGGTTTGCCTGCAGAAAAAGTCTTTTTTTGACTTAACTTCAAGTATTGATTAATTATAAAATGGAAAAAAAGCTGGGAGAACTTCAATGGCTTCCTACCGATGGGCAGTATCTCCCATTCACAAAGAGCAAAAAAGAAATTCCCACCTGTTAAAATCACAGTAGGCTGTGATGAGTTTGATCTTGGTGGTAGAGAATGTTAATATTGTTAAAGGTGTTGTAAGTTACTGTAAATCTTCATATTAACAGGTATATGTAATTCAATATAAGCCGTCCACTTTCAGCTGAATGCTAATTTCCATATGTTACTTCTGTCTTTCTGCATCGTACCAAATATGAGACTGTAGGACTGGTAAGGTTGGCTACTTTTATGCTCACACGTTCAGAAAATCTGTTAAAATGAACATCACATTGAAGAGTTGCTTTTTCCCTCTCGAGTCTCCACGTACTGCCACAACAGCATCAAGGCAAACAGTTGTTTGTTTTCCTTGGTTAATTTGCTTTGCACTCCTTTATCTTCTTGCCTCCTAAAAGAGGTGGTGATAGAAAAGACGTCTCCTGAAAGCCCAAGGATTTCCTCCTGACAAGACCATCTTGTTCTTGACATCTGTTGCTCCCAGTCCCCCGTGGCAGCATTTCATTTTTTCATTGGCAGCACTGGGGTCTCGTTCATCTTTCTTGAGTAATTCCACCATTTAGAAATGTGAGTTGCCATTTCTGATCGTCAGCGTGTTTGGGGCTGGAACACTGTTTTCTCCCTCTCTGAAAAGCTCTTTGAGGGGAAAGAGGGCTGTGGGAAAACTGGGAGTGCTCTGCATGCTGGGGAGCTATTTCTCCCCATGCTGATGGCACACAAAACTTCCCAATCTCTTCAACCTTTCCCTTTCAGCCTTCCAACAGGCCCCTGACTCTGAGTGCCTGCAGCTCTGGGTTCCCTCCCAGCGCAGGGCTGTGTTTCAGTTCATGGGGCGTTTCTAGATGTGTCTCCTACAAGAGTTGGGAGCGTCAATGTGCAACAGTGGTGCCGTCACATGGGCTTTTATTTTTAATTAGTCCCAGTTTGTTTCTGGAGGTCAGGTTTGTAACCAGGAGGTAGCCAAGCTTAGTAGGAAGAGGTTGGCTTAAAGTGAGCTGGGATGGCCAGCAGTGCCAAGGCTGCTGCATACAAGAAATGTGCAGCAGAGCTATGAGAGGCGCTTAATTTCACAGGTAGAAAGCATGGTTCCCTTTGACTTCCAGCAGTGGGGCAGCACAACCCCTGGTGCCTGCACGTTGGGTGCGCAGTGCATGTCAGGAAGGGGAATTGCCTCAAGCAGTTCCAGCAGAGCAGATGAGGTTTTTGTGTTAAATGTTGGTCCTTTCTTGTACACCCTTGATGAAGGAGGGAGCAAACTGGATTCCAGAGCCAAGCCTGCAGACCCTGGTCTTAGATTAGGACACGTAATGTGCTTTGAAATTCTCTTGATGCCAGCACCTGAAGAAGCGCAGGCTGCTGCACTCGCTCCTTCTGCAAAAGGCAAAGCCCCCCGAGTTTTCCCCAAAAAGGGCAGGAAAGAGCAGCCAATGAGGTGGTGAATCAGAACCTTTATTTGAGCATGGTTTGAGAGAGACATGCGGTGCGGTGGGGTGTCACGGAGGCGTGCCGAGCTCTTTTTGTCCATTGCCGTGGTGCCCATTGGTGTGCTAGTAGGACCATGTCAGGGTAGAGCCGGGGTCCTTGTGTGCTTCCTGCTTCTTGGGTGGCTGTGGTTGTAGAAAGCTGCTCCAGCCTTCAGGTCAGTGGCCACGGAGGGAGACGGCAGGCGAGGGAAAGGACAGTGGCAGCCCTTAGTCTCCTCGGGGCTCTGTGATGGGGTGAGAAAGGAAAATGAACAAAAAGAGCAGCCCCAGCCCACAGCCAGGGGCAGCCCCTGCATTCCTGCATGAGGCTCTCCCAGCCTCACTCCAAGGCCGTCCATCTCATGTCTCCCTGACAGCCAGGAGATGCTTATCACAGCCCAACCAGGTCATCTTCTGGTCTGCTTTATAGCAGACCATGGAGGGGAATGGGTTGGGGCAATCTTATCTGTCCTGGAGAGCGTGGTGAATTCTCCGTCAGAGTGCTGAAAGAGAGAGGCCAGGAGTGTGCCATGGCGTCATTCCCTCACTGTCAGCGTGTCCAGCTGTAAGAGAGGAGGCGACAAAGAGAGCAGCCACCCCTGGCAGCACTGGAAGCCATCCCTTCCTCCCTGTGCGAGGCTCTCCCAGCCTCACCCCGGGGCCGTCCATCTCACATCTCCCTGACGGCCAGGGGATGCCCATCATAGCCCAGCCATGTCATCTTGTGGCATGCTATGAGAGTGTGGTGGGCTGTGGGTTGGGGATTGCTTATCTGTCCTGGAGAGCATTGGCAGCTCTTCCTTCCAGCTGAGTTCTCACAGGCAGAGAGGGCAGGATCGTGCCATGGTCTGGTCCCAACGCTGTGTGATTCTGGCTGAAAGAGAAGCAGCAGCAAACGGAGCAGCAATCCCCTGAGACCACGGGCAGCCCCTGCCTCTCTGCCCAAGAGTCTCTAGCATCTCACCGAGGCTGTCCGTGTCCCATGGTCCTGATGGAGCTGTCACTGCTGTCCTGGCCCAAGCGTGTCACCTTTCTGCTTGCTGTGGAACGTGGTGGGGGTGGGTTGGGGTGATCTTACCTGTCGTGGAGAGCATTGGCAGCTCTTCCTCCCAGCTGAGTTCTCAAGGGCAGTGAGACCAGGAGTGTGCCATGGTCTGGTCCCATCGCTGTGTGGGTTTCCAGCTATAAGAGAGGAAGCCAAGAGAGAGCAGCCTTCCCCTGTGGCCAGGAGCAGCCCCTGCCTCCCAGCCTAAGGCTCTCCCAGCCTCACTACAAGGCCGTCCTTCCCGGGTCAGCCATGTTGCGCGCACTTTCCAGGCACTTAGACCGTGGTTTGCAATAGATTGGGGTGATCTTATCTGGCCTGAAGAGTGTTGACTGCTTTTCCAGCTGACTTCTCAAGCGGAGAGAGGCCAGGAGTATGCAGGGCTCTACTCTCATTCCTGTCTATGCCTGCCTTTAATAAGAGAAGGAACAAACCGAGCAGCACCTCCCTGTGACCACGAGCTGCCCCAGCCTCTCTGACTGGGGGACTCCAGCAACTCACCACGTCCGTCCGTCTCTCGTCATCGTGATGGAGCGCTACTGCCTTCCTGGCCTGATCATGTCACCTTCCTGCTTGCTGCGGACCATGGTGGGGGTGGGTTGGGGCAATCTTACCTGTCCTGGAGAGCATTGGCAGCTCTTCCTTCCTTCTCAGTGGTCCTTGGGCAGAGCCCAGGAGTGTGCTGTGATCTGGTCCCATTGCTGTCTGAGTCTGGCTTTACTAAGAGAAGGAACAAACAGAGCAGCATCCCCTGTGACCCCGGGCAGCCCCTGCCTCTCTGCCCGAGGGTCTCTAGCATCTCACCGAGGCTGTCCGTGTCCCGTCGTCCTGATGGAGCTGTCCCTGGCCTGATGGTGTCAGCTGGCTGCTTGCTATGGGACCGTGGGAGGGTGTGGGTCGGGGTGATGTTACCTGTCCTGGAGAGCGTGGACAAATGTCCGGCCCCGTGCTGGGAAGGAGCGGCCAGGAGTGTGCGGTGGTTCAGTTCGCTCAGTGTCCTGTAGGGCGCTGAGAGCCGTTGGAGGCGAGGGCCTGAGGAGGGAGGAGAGAGAAGCTGAGTTCCTCTGGTTGCCTTTGTGTCCAGAGCGGAGGCTGGAGCCGCAGCAGAGGAGCAGGCAGCCGAGCAGCCTCCCCATCAGCACGGGCAGCCATGGCAGGGCTGCCCAAGCGCCCAAGTGCCGCTGGGGCCAGCCCAAGTGCCGCTGGGGCCAAGGCCGTCCCTGCCCCTTTGTGACATGGGGCACCCCCTGCCTGCTGAGCCATGGGCAGGGCAGCACTGTGGGGGGGTGGGGGGCAGCAGCTGATGCGGAGCCCAGGCCCGGGCCGGGCGCTGGACAAGGTGCCCTGGTGTTTGGGCAGGGCTGCGGGGCCGTGCCAGCAGGCTGTGGGAGCGTGCTGGGGTGCGGCTGGGGCTGTGCTGCCTGCCCTGCAGGGCTCGGAGAGCTCCCCGCCGAGGGGGAGAGGCCAGGAGCGTGCCCCGCTTCGGTCCCATCGCTGCCTGTGCGTGCGGCTGGAAGAGGAGAGGCCAGCAGAGAGGAGCCCCCCAGCTGCCCCCCATTGCTGTGCAGGGGCACACGTCTGTTGCTGCCCACCATGGAAGCCCGAAGGAAGAAGTAAATGAATAAAAACAGTGAAAAGCCCAAAGCCACGGGTTCTGATTCTGGGCAGGGGAATCAAGTAGCTGCAGCAGCAATTGCAAGAGCAGCTGCTCAGCAAAGGTGAAGTGAGTTCATTGAAATGAACTTTATTTCAGCTAAAGAGTAGAGTTGAGGAAAAACTAAGAAATCCCAAAACTCTATGAAAAGTGAAAGCAGCTGAAGTGGTGTCAGTTTTATACATCATTTGCAGGGACACTTCCCTTTACAGAAAGGATACTCCTAAAGGAAACTCTGAAGGACATCGTTCAGATCAGTCTGACCTCTAGTCTCGGTGTGACTGAAATTAGTCCGATTTGGGGTCAGAATTCTGCCTAACGTCATGCAGGGGGTCTCTGCTGAAGCCAGCAGAGTTGCCCATGCAGAGGGTTCCCAGCCCCAGCGACAGACGTCAGGGACCTTTGTTGGTCGCTTAGAAGGACAAAGTGGCATTTGGCTTTGTTTGACCATAAGTGAATGGTGACCTTAATTGCTCTCTAGAGGTACCTTAAAGGAGGCAGTAGCGAGGTGAGGGTTGGTCTGTTCTCCCACCTGCCTGGTGACAGGATGAGCGAGAATGGGCTAAAGTTGCTCCTGGGGAGGTTTAGGTTGGATATTAGGAAGAACTTCTTTACCGAAAGGGTTGTGAGGCATTGGAACAGGCTGCCCAGGGAAGTGGTGGAGTCACCATCCCTGGAAGTCTTCAAAAGACGTTTAGATGTAGAGCTCAGTGATATGGTTTAGTGGAGGACTGGTTAGTGTTAGGTCAGAGGTTGGACTCGGTGATTTTGGAGGTCTCTTCCAACCTAGATGATTCTGTGATTCTGTGATTCTTCTTCTAGGTCAAATTTCTTATTAGTTTGCTTCTTTACCCACAAGTAGAAGAGCCATCAGTATTCACATAACATGCTGGAGAGTGTGTAATCTGTAATCTTGAAGAAGGGAAGCAAGAAAATGTGAGTAACTGCAGCACTTGCTACGGATTCAGTATTGCTGAGTAGATACACTCTCCCCTAAATGGAAAAGAAACACATGGATAAAAAATAGAAATCAGGAAGTAAATTTTCTTGGTTTTGGCAAAACTCTACTTAGCACTCATGGGAAATAGCAAAATTGAGAAAAACCTAACAAATTAGATAAGCAAGATATATATTCGTGGAGTAAGAGAAACAGAAAACTGCAGGTTTAAAGGTAACATCCTTGCACCATTTTTGCTCCAATTTATTGTTTTCATTACTTTTCCTATAGGACTAACACCTTTGGAAACTTTCCCTCTTTTCTTCATCATGTTCCTAAAACGGTAGTAAGGACAACTGTAGTTCACACACACAATTAAAAACACTCACTCTACCTTACATGAAGTTTGATAAATTTAGAAGATTTCCCTGAAAAATATCCACACAGAAGTTACATATTTTTGTTGTACATCTATTTTAAAACATTTAATTATTACCCATTACTATCTAAAATCAGGGCTGGTTCTAATAAATCTGTGAGTGTAGGTCAGAGTAAATCCTGGTGGCTGGTCAAGCTTTGTATCTTGTCTGCAAAAGACCACCCAAAATAAAAATCGAATATGGCATGAGGTGGCACTTCTCCAAAACAATCTCTCAATGTAAATACATGATCTCTCATATCTCACTTTGCCAGAATAATCTCTCCTATCTTCTCCTGAATTAATGTAAATTTCATATAGTGAATTTGTGGAGCTTCTTGCAAAAGATATTACACATGATAAAAGAAGATTAAGAACCAAGACTTGTTTGTTTCAGTGAGGCTTCTGTAAGCTTCAGTGGATGCTCCCTGGTGTTTATAGGAAGAGTAAACAAGAAATCCCTAATGCAACACTGCAATGCTTCTTGTTTTTTTAACCCTCTATTATTATTTCCAAGGAGTAGTCTTTTCTCCGGACTGAAGATCTCTGATTTCCTTAACTGTTTTTCCTTTTGTAGCTACTTCATGCTTTAGATAACTTTCTTTTTTTTTTTTCCTTTTTTCGTTTTTTTTTTTTACTTTTTTTCAGTTTTACTATAGACTTTTTAAGGGAAAATGATAACAAATGTTAAGCACCAAAATTAACTACTTTTAAACTATCTGTTGTAAACTGAAGGCCTTGTTCCTAAGTGGGTATTTCAAAATCCAAGATAGTATATGCAAAGTTGGGGGTATTTTTATGAGTATTTATCTATGTTGGCCACCTCAACTTGTCTCAAAGTCTTCCCGTAAAAACAATCAGAGACATTCTGTGAGTATTGGACATTGTTTAGCTTACCCTCCACTGCTAGTCCCTTTGAAATAAGAAAACTTGGCTAAATGGTAGCTTACACAGTCAAAAATAAATAAATAAATAAAACCCAGTTATTCCTGCAGTATGTGCAGAACAGTAGCTCCTGACTTTGCTGATTAATCAGTTCAATGTAAAGTAATCCCACACAGGCTTGCATTCCACTCTGCCGCTGATTGTTTGGCTTTTACCCCACTGTCAAACTTTTGACATGCTGCCATAAATGTTGCTAACCTATGCACAAATGCCTTTCTTCCCTCTTCTCCTCCTCCTTCCATTTAAGGATTTATTTTCCCATTCTCTTTCATATTACCGTTTTCTGTAAACATCTCACTTGTCATTTTACTTGTTATTTGCCTTTTAAATACTTCACAAACTTCTATTTAACCATGGTTAGATTTTGGTTTTCACATTTGTTGTACATTGTCACAGAATACATCATTTAAATTTTTAACATAGACTCTTCTCTTACATGGCTTTTATCGTGTTATGTTAACACAGTGCTGGAGTCTGACAAGCCCTCACTTGATGTAATGGGAACTATATCTACTTACTGCAAAAAATAGATTAGAATTATTCACATCAATATTAAAAGCACACTTGCAAAATTTGGTGTCAGACTGACAAATCTGGGGTTTTAATAATTAAATTCTCTGAGAGACTCTAAGTTGATTCAAAGTACAATTGAATTCAAAATACAGAAACCATCTGAGCAAATGCAAATATCTAAAGTGTAGATATCTGAACCAGTTGTCTAGACTTTTCATAGTCACAACAGAGATATAAGCACTTTTGTGGTATGATTCATCTGACCTTTCAGAAATGTCTGAGCTCAACTGAACCCTGCAGGCACTTGTTTCTCTGCAAGGAATGTAAAGGACTAAGTGACTTTTCAGATAAGGACATCTACATCTCAGAAGTTCCTTAAGCAACTGTAAGGGAAATCCAAAATGAACAATACAGAAGTAGAAAGCTACAATAAAAAGACCTTATGTTAGCAGGATGGTCACCACTCAAAACACTTCTGCCATAGCGGCACAGACATGTACAGATAGGCAGCCTTTCTAAACAGTTGCTTAAAAGGCATTTTTATAGTAACCAAGGTTCTTACTAACTGAAGATGCTGGTCCTTCAAAGACTAGGAAACTTTCTGAATTAGAGAGAACTTTTCTATTAACTACGTGAAAGAAAATTTGGGAAAAAAAAAAAAAAAAAAAAAAAAGGAAAAAGAAGAAATGAGAGAAGAATACAAACTACAAACTATCATAATGTATACTATTAATTGTATTAATTGGAGTAAAAAAAAAATAAAAAAATCCTTTATAACTTAGAAAGGTATCATTGGTGTACACTATTCCACCATCTAGACCGTCTGATTACATTACTGTCTTACTTTCAGTTCTTTCAGTTAATGGCATTCCATAAGTCTTTGTCAACATTTCTACCACATAAAATTCAGGAATACTTAATCTGATTTAAATAATAATAACTGTAGTTGGCAGAACCAGAATATTGCTAGTATGTTCAAAAGTCTATGACTAACCAAGAAAGGCTGCTTATATCAAGTCTTATCTTGTGATGGTCACAAGAGCACAGGTTTCCACTAAGCCCCAGATTCCAGAAATTTCTACAGCTCTGAAAGATATCCAAAACACTTGATCATAGCCTATACTGTAACCTAAGGGAGAGAGACCAACCAAACTCAGAGAGTCATAGAATTGGAGTTGTTTAGGTTAGAAGGGATTTTTAGAGGCTACATCTGGTCTAAGAAAGGAAATCCCACGGCATCTTAGGGCAGCTTGTTCTATGATCCTGTGATTCAATTAAAGTGATCTCTACTGTCTGCTCAACCTGGTGAGCAGAGTGGGACAACAGACCGCAGTTTTTAAACAGCTTTATGTTTGTACATTTCTTAAGCAATGCAAGTTCAAGGTTCATTTTATTGTATTTTCATCCTAGGACATACTCTGTCCTGGGACATGTCGAGAGAGCTATGCTCTGGCTGAATGTTAAGATTCCTCTTGCAGAAAGTCTTCTCAAACCTATTGCAGGGTTTTCGTAGCCCTTTGAAATGGCAAAGCTCCTCTTTTAAGGCTGAATAAATGAGCCTGGGGCGTAGAGAGGATACGAACACGTAACGATCCGACACCTGACGCTGGTTTTTCCTTTCTGTGCAGACTGAATATCGCAGGCGGCTGCATGCTAGATGTGTTTGTTGCTTTAAATCCGGCTCAGCAGCAGAGCAGCGTGATGTGTTGCCACCTGGCGTAGGGATGATGTAAAAACCCTCGCTGACTTCTGCGTGAGCAAGGGCTGCGGGGGCTCATCCCTACGCGGCACGTCCTGGCGGTGCCGTCAGCTTCCCTGCTTGCTGACTCACGCCTCCGAGGGAAGACGCTGCCCTTCTGCCTCCCATCACGCACATCAGGCAAGCGCAGGGACTGCAGAGCTCGCCCGAGAGAAGGGGAGAGGCTCTCACACCGCGACAGGGACTGGGCAAGCTCAGGCTGGAAGGGAAATGAGCTGTCCGCAGCTCCAGTGTTGATCCTGCGCTGAGGTGCGGCAGGGATGCTGGAGCACTGTGGCTGTTACACAATGGGCTGCTCTTAGGGGGAGGATGAAAGCTTGCTTCGCATTAATCATTTCAAGCTTTTCTTCCATGTGGTTTCCCAAGCAGATCTGTGCTTTATAATGATAATCTCATGCCAAGAACCTGCCTTGTACTCCTTTGTGAAAAAGAAGCTCTTAAAAGTGGTAAAGCAAGTACAATGCTCAGATTTTTTAAAGGTAGCAATAAACATGACAATTGCTATATATTAAGATCTTGTTTTCCTTTGAAACAGATCATTAATATAATTAAGCCTTGAAAGCCTTTTACTTATTCTCGTAGAAAACAGTTTAATTGTTGCCAACTGCTTTCTGTATGAAATGTGCTTTTACCTTTCTTTAAAACACTATATGCTTCTGTGAGGAACAATTACAAAACCAAAAACAGTATTCTTTCTTCAGATATGATTTTCAATAGCAGATTTGTGGACAGTCTTAATGGCAGTCTTGAAAGATGCTGATACTGTGCATTTTATGGCCATTCAATACTCTAGAGTACAGTGGTGTTCCACTGCCCCTGCAGCAGAATATGTCATCATAAATATGTTGTACATGTGCACCCTGCCATTAAAGATCTCTAGGGATGTTGATCTTTTGATTTCCTATCAGAAGAGATTTAGCTGATCACCTGCTTTCTACAGCTTATAGGGAGGAAAGTACTGCAGCCAAAGAAATATCCAAGGTGCATTTTGGCAAAATTATTGACAGATCTATTTTGGACCTGTTGAAGAGCCTTTCCCATAGCAGGAACATACCCATGGCTTATTGCAGTGTTCTTGTTTATCCAGCATATTCACCACATTCCAAAGATTTATCAAGTTTATTATATTTTTTGTCAATTCGGAAATGTTCAGTAGGAATTATTCATTCAATTATTAAAAATACAAACAATACACTGCTATTAAATATTTGATTACTTGACTGAAGTGGTGTATTTCAGTAACTGAGTGCTACCATTATTTGCCGCAGAGCAAGAGCTGATTGCTGCAGTTATGTATAGCCACAGAAAGGAATTTAGGATATAGAATATAAGCAAGGATAATCAGGCTTCGTCCATTCCATTTATTTTCAATATTCATAACAGAAAAGCTTCTGAAATTCCTCTGTTTTAATCAGCTGGTCTCCTACTACTCCTACTAAGAACTAAACATAACAGCAGCTGCTGGTATTTCTCTAGCCTGAGGAAAAAATATCTGTCAAATGAAGATCAAACAATCTTGAGGAAAATATTTCCTTATACTCAGCCAGAGCGTACAGATTTGGTTTCATATGTGGCACCACGTGGAGAAGTTAGATGCTTGAGAAACAGGTGGATATATTGTTACTCACTGCATCTGAATAAAGCACTTGTTTCCACGAAAATCTTTACTAACTCAAATACTGAAAATCTTCATCTAACATGCCAACAAGTCGTTATGCTAGAAGAACATTTCTTGCAATTCATGTAAAATCCATTCAGAACTTTAATCATGATAGGTTCTGTTACTGATGTGGAAGACTGACTGACTGATGTGGAAAAGTTTACTCAAGTGGAAAAAATAAATAAATCAGATGCTTTGGGAGAAACCATTAAGTATATATGAACACTTACATTAGGCATACAACATTTATAGGCTCTTCAATAAACACTGTTCTGTAAGTGCCTCTCAAGCTATATGCCAATATGTCTGTGAAGAAAATATATATATATATATTTATTTATTTTCAGATGTAGTAAGTACTAGACTCCAGACTATTTCCAATCTCTCAATTCAATTTACAAGTCTTCTCTAATATATATATATGATTGATATACACACTGACCATTACATCACTGATGAAATGGAAGAACAGAATTTCTACAGGGGATACAGGGATGTTAGATAGAAGATAGAACCCTTTAGCAATGAGGTGTTCAACATTCACAGTATATGATTGCTAATGCTGGTGTTATAAATGGCTCAGTCTTCAAAATAGGATAATAATCAAAGTTTAAATTTATTAAAGGAATAGAGGTAAGCAAACAGCACTGGGTGCGCCGGGAGTCTCCACTCCACCAGGACGCACACCAGTTACATCAAGTAGCTGATTTTTATGCTCCTAGGCTAATACATATTCATTACTACTTCTAAAAAAAAAAAAAAAAAAAACAACGGGTTATTATAATTAACTTCCGGGATCCAAACCCTCCTGCTGGAGTGTGCGCATCAGTCTCCGGTGGTCCCCCTGGGGGTCTCTGGGGGGTCTTTCATGTTGAAGGCTCGTTGTCTTCCTCTCTGTTTTTTTTTTTTCCTTGTCCTTCCCCTTTGTACTCCTTGGCAGCATGTCAAAAGCTTACACAGCGTCCCCTGCAAGTTTTGTCTCCTAGCCGTCCTTCAGCTTCTTTTTTCTTCTCCTTAATCTCCTGGCCACCTGGCCAGATATCAGGGGCTTGCATACTGTCCCATTCAGAAGCCATAACAGTCACTAGTTGTTATCAGTTGTTCTGAAACCCCCAGACATCAGAGACTTCAAAGAAAGAACATACAAACACAAATAGCTCTCTACTGACACTTCACGAGTAGTTAAAACATTCCTCACAGGCCATTCACAGGGACAGTCACACCTATAGCAGTGCTAAATCAACCACAAAGAAGACAAAAAAGGCTGTAACTGTTAGAAATAAGAGTTCGGAATAACAAAAGCAAATAGGCTCATGGATTTGAGGAATATTTCTGAAGATTTGATAATTTGACTATAATGAGGGGGAGACTGGGACACTGGGAGGAAAGGGAAGAAACCACATCTGTGGAAGAATTAAATTGCCAGTGCAGGACCCAGAGACAGACAGAACTGCTCTCTAGTGACATGAATTGTTAAAATATTCCTTTGCAAGGTACAAGAACTATATACATTAACCATTCAGTTTTTCTTAGACTTGTGGTTATACAAGGGTATGTAAGACAAAAGGTCACATTCATCATACCATGCGGCCCTAACACTGTTCCATACTGACACGAATCAGATGAACATATATCACACTGGCAAGATATAGATTGGTGGGTAGTCTGCAAGATGGATAAGAAACTAGCTAAGAGGACACACTCAGAGGGTGGTGATCAATGTTTTTTACTCAGGCTGTCAGCCTGTCACAAGTGGGGTTTCCCAGGAATTGATACTAGGTCCCACACTGTTCAATATCCTCATAAATGATGAGGTTGATGGGACTGAAGGCACTAAACTGGGTGGTGGATGGTGAGGTGGACGCATCAGAAGTGAGAGCCATCTTACAGAGAGAAATGGACAGGCTGGAGGAGTGGGCAAGCAAGAATTGTGTGAAGCTTAAAAATGAGAAATGCAAGGTCCTGCCTCTGGGATGAGCTAATCAGAGAGCCCAGTACATTTTAAGGTCTGTGTGGCTAAGGCCTGAGTGGCTGCCTCGCTGAAAAGGACTTGGCAGTCCTTTTAGACAAGCCGAACAAGAGTCAGCAGCACATCACTGAAGCTACAAAGGCAAATCAGATTCTGGACTGCATCTTCAGAGTCATTATTACCAAAGAAACATCCTAATCCATTCAGCATTTATCAAGTCACACCTGGAGTGCTGTGTCTAGTTCTGGTCTCCGCAGTCCAGAAAAGACACAGACAGACTGAGAAATGTCCAAAGGAGGGCCATGATCAGAGGGCTGGAGGGCCTGTCCTATGAGGAAAGGCTGAAGCAGTTTGGTCTTTTCACCCTGGAAAAGAGAAGGCTCAGGGCAGATCTTATCACAGTGCTGCAGTACTTGAAGGGCAGCCAGTACTTAACAGGTAGCTACAAAGAGGAAAGAGCCCTTCTCTTCACAAGGATCCACATGGAGAAGGCAAGGGTAATGGGTACAACCTACACTGGGGAGGTTTTATCTTGATCTAAGAAGGACATTTGTTACAGTAAGAATAATCAGTCACTGGAACAACCTCCCCAGGGGCGTGGTAGAATCCACATCACCATGGGTTTTCAAGATGCAGTTGGACAGGGTGATAGATAATCTCATCTAGTCTCCCTTTTCCAACAAAATGATTGATGTGATGATCTTTTAGCATCCCTTCCGGCCTGGGCTGCTCTATGATTCTATGATCATCACTATCACTAGAAAAGAATACTAGTGGCTTTAAAATATGTGCAACAGCATTGACAGTTGCCTAATGAATTGAAATGTAAACATTGCCCATATGCATTACCTTTAGCTATTGCTCCTTGTCTAAAATTAAAATTTCAATCTTGTAAGAAATATTTTGAAAATATTTGAGATATTTCAAAGAACGTTTATTTCAGTTGTAACAAAACGTTATTTGAATCTTGAAGTGAGTGGTCTGCCAATCACACATATTCAGTATTTCAGTTCACATGATGTGAAAAGAATGGTCCTAGGCCACACATTTACAAAGACGTCACTGCAAAAAAAAAAAGCAGTAGCCATAATGTGAGAGTTCTTTGAATGTAAAGCCCAAAAAGAAGAAGCTCAGTGCTTTCTGTCTGGCTTTTCACCTCCAGATACTTGATGCTTCTGTTCAAGGTGTGTGGATCCACAGAACAGAAGAGAGGTTGCAGGACTGTACTGTACAAGATGCAAGTCCACCTAGAAACCCAGACCTGCATCTAACACACCACAAGTGAGACAAGACAGTTCTTGTGTTCACATGGTAAACAATAAAATATTAAAGAAAAGTCAAAGTAACTATTCTAGTATCTACACTTGACTTATTACAAAGCATCTGTTTTTCCATCACAGTAATTTTGATAGATATGTGGGGGAAAGGAGAGGGAGAGAAAGAGAAAGAGAGAGAGATTTCAACGAGCTATAAATTACAGAGAACACTGAAAATTCATGAATATTGCATGTAAATTAGACTATGTTCACTTTGCACTTTGAATCCTTTAAAAATTGTTTCAAAGAACAAAGAGGGGTGTTTTTGCAGATATGCTACCACTATTGAATCAATTCAGCCTCCTTTTTCCTGACTCTATTCTCCCCATTTTTCTCAAAAAGCACAGGACAATAGCAGTTCTAAAACTAGTTCCTAGTCTGCACAGATGACTGTACTTTTCTTGGCTCCAAGCACTGCTATGGGTTTTGCTTGGCTAGAGCACCATATAAACATAAGTGGTCATAAAACCATGGAAAAATCTCCTTCCATCCGTGAAAATAATTGTACTTTGTTTTTTATTATAGAATCCAACATTAAAGATGATTAGTATTTTTGATATACAATTAAGAATCAGAAAGTTTCAACAGAAGGTTTTATCAGATACTCTATAAAATCCAAAGTGTGGGAGTAGGGTAATTATTGTCATTTCATTGCACTTTCTCTAGCTATCTACAATTATCTCTTTATACTAGTAATCAGCTTTATACCATTTGATCTTCTTTGCTTTTTGCATCTAATTACATAGTAGAACTAGATATTTGTATCACAAAGACTGGTTTGAGTACTCATTGCAATCTCCTTCAATTTTCAAATGTCTGCATTTTCCAAAAGGCATAAGACTGAAGACTAAGCACGTATTTAAAGGCTACATCATGTCTTATTTCAAGAACTCTTTTATGCAGGAAGACAATTCATATTTTTTACAGCAGTGGTGTGCAATATGAATTAACATCAACAGTGTAGAAAAGCATACACCATCTCTCTGTTTTGTATACTACCACATTATTGGGTCAGAGACAACGAACATTTTACAAACAAGCACTGGACAAATAAAAGCCTTGTTGAAAAGTCAAACATTGACTATCATTTCAAAACAATGCAGTAGTTCTACATTCATTTGACCTTATTTCAAGTATTAAATAAATACCTAAATGAAGAGGCTGAACACTGGATTATTACAAAATCGTGCCTCAGTTGCCACTTTGCAGTAAAGCCAGCTGTGGCAAGGGAAAATGATTCATGTTTTGCTTTGGTGCAGGAATTGGCCAGCTAGAATTATGGCTGCGTGTAGGCTTCTGTTTAGGGAAAAAAAAAAAAAAAAAAAAAAAAAAGGAATAATGCTTGAGGCCTTACAGGTTATTTACCACTGCATACCATAACCCTAGCTGTAACTGAAGACCCTATCATACATACCTACAAATTAATCAACTTATAAAAAGGCTCCTCTAAAACCATTCTCTCATGAATGCTTAATGTAATCCATGAGCAAACACAATCCTTTCATTCCACTTTTCTGGAAACTAACCTTAACAAGCATCATTGTAAGCCTTAATGAAACACAGTGACTGCACAATAACCAGGAATCACTGACACTTTCTGAAGTTTTTCCTTATCACAATCAGGAAGATCTTACCAGATGTTATAGTTAAAAACAGCCCTCTGCAAAACAGCCCTCTGCTGCTGCTTTCCCTAAATCCTAATTTTCCCTAAATCTTTTTTTTTTTTTTTTAAAGTATGCTTAAAACAATTCCACTAAAACCACAAAAATAGCCTGACAGTCATTTCTGTGTATATCAGCTCCTGTTCCCTTCCCACAGACCCCATGGAGTCCCATAAAGCCTATGTGCAGCAAATGCAATCACGTATTGGTCACTTCTACCAATGAAAGGCCTCATCCTAGATCTCAGACAATAAATGCAGCTTACAACAATATTGTTTGCATTTTGGTTTTGGTGCAGACATTGCTAACTTGGCTATGTCCAAGGTTAAAAGTAGGGATGCTCTTAAGGAAAATTCTGTAAAAGGAACTACTGAACACCTGTTCATTGCGCAATTCTGAATATGTACATGGCTAATGCAGGCAAGGGCGAATATATTATGTCTGGATCTGGAAAAAACATGGATATAGTTGGCTAAGGTTGAGACAAAGTTTAATGTTTGGGCTGAGTTATTGTTTGTTAATAAAAAGCTGAGGGTTTTGGCTCATTGTGGTGTCTTTAACAGACTACATTGTTGCACCCAGGGAGGTAGGTAATAATTTTAATTTAATTTTAAAAGGTGCTTATCGAGAAAGATTCTAAGTGCAATTAAGGCTACAAATTCAAGAGGAAACATGGGAAATTTGCTTTGTTCCTTCAGCTCTTATGTCTAAAGGAAAGTCAAATACAGGTAAGTGCCCATTGCTAATGCATTTAACAAAATAAGGCCCTCTCATTGCCATTAAGTCTTTAGCAGAGAAAAACTGAGTACCACATTAACAGATGGTTACTGTGCGCATGGCTAGAATAGAGAATTGAAGCTCACAAAGGAAAATGTTTTCTGTTAATTCTGGCAGTTTTTGATCACTTGCTATAGACTGAAGTTATGACTAGTATTAAATATAAGGTTTCAGAAAAACAGGAATGAATAATTTATTGCATGAAAGGATATGGTTGGGGTAAATAAATGTCATAGGCTGATGCCTACAGACATGAGCCACCTCGTTGTATCTAGGGTTTAGCTTGAGGTTTTTACATGAAAAATACATAAACACATTATAAATACAACAGAGAACACTGTAATAAATAAAAATAGGCAAGTTATAAAAACCTGAAAAATATACCCAATATATGTTATAAGACTTATCTTGAAATCTCTAAAAATAAATCTGTTAAAAATAAAAAGCAAAGACCATGTCTCTACCAGTGTACTAATTTTAGTAAATCATCTTTGGGATAATTTTAAACTATACATTTATCTAGATGCTGTTTGTTTGTTTTGATTTGGTTTTGTTTGGTTTTGAAGAGATGACCTAGAAAGCATATTTTTTGCATTAATATATCTTATATAATGAGAAAAGGATATTGGTATTTCTGTTTATACATTTCCTTTCAGGTACCTTTGAAAGAAAAAGCTTTAATCTTTTCTAATGCGGTGAAAGAAGTTTCTGGAAAAGGAAAACTTTCCAATCATTGCTGCAGTTAGGCATTGCCATCTACTTCACTTTGAAAAGCACTCTTGAAAGAGGAACTAAGTCATGCATTTTACCAGGTTCTGTATGGCTCAGATTTAACAGTGGGAAGCAGCAAAAGCAGAAGGACCCCACATTACTTACTTCATCTCTGTCAAGCTTCACTTCAGCTAAAATTGGCTATTAAGATGATACTGAAATAGCCAAGAGCTTTTGGAAAAAGAAGTTGAAGGAGTCCTTTTATTACACAAAAATGGATACTTTGGGAGAACTTAATGTCTCCAAGAGAGGTGAAATTTTGTGATGATTTCATGAGCTTAACTATTTCACTGGTGCAAAGATTCTAGAACAAGATATATATGTTGCTGTATTTTTTTATTAAAAAATATAGTCTAATTATATATTTGGATATTTATCGTCTGTGCTATCTTTCTCATATTATCAAGCAAAATGTTGGTGTAATATAAAGTACATTCATATTTATAGAGCTTGACCAGGAGGTTTGTGGCTCTGGTATACCAGATGGTACAGCTGTAGCCAGAGTTCAGTGTTGTAAATTATTGTGAAGGGATTTTCTATCACATTGTTTGCATTACAAAAGGAACAATTAAGACGGTATCAGGATAAATGAAGACTGGCAAACATAAGTACTCTCTGCTCCCCAGTGCCTGAAAGAAAATCTTTAAAACTCGGTGTTGAATTTATACTTATTATTGTCCAGAGGTAACAGCAACGAAAGCAATTCTCTCCAGGATCACATGCAACAGATATTGTTCCAACAGCTGCCACAGGAACGTTACACCCAACATGTGGTGTGCTGACACCAACAACTCCACACCTCTCTACCAAAGGGCAGAACAAATCCAACATCTGAATTAATTCAGCTTGCCCAACTACGACATTTAGCTTTATTGGAAGACTGGATTAGAGAGAGATGAGGGAAACCTCTGGAGAACAAGTCCTACAAGGAGCAGCTGAGAGAGCTGGGATTGTTCAGTCTGGAGAAAAGGAGGCTCGGGGGCGACCTTATCGCTCTCTAGAGGTACCTTAAAGGAGGCTGTAGCGAGGTGGGGGTTGGTCTGTTCTCCCACGTGCCTGGTGACAGGACGAGGGGGAATGGGCTTAAGTTGCTCCTGGGGAGGTTTAGGTTGGATATTAGGAAGAACTTCTTTACCGAAAGGGTTGTGAGGCACTGGAACACGCTGCCCAGGGAAGTGGTGGAGTCACCATCCCTGGAAGTCTTTAAAAGACGTTTAGATGTAGAGCTTAGGGATATGGGTTAGCGGAGGACTGGTTAGTGTTAGGTCAGAGGTTGGACTCGGTGATTTTGGAGGTGTCTTCCAACCTAGACGATTCTGTGATTCCGTGATTCATAACATCACTGCACCAACCGCTTAAAGCAGCCATTTAGGGAATTTCCTCTAGCTTGGTGCATTGGTGTAACTGGAAACGTTTACGAATGAAGGAGTTCCAACAATTATTTTATTTTATTTTATTTATTTTAAATTCGCTTAACACAAAAATATCTTTCGGCAGCAATTCTCCAACCAGGAAAAAAAAATTTAAAAACAGTCTTTCCGTGAGCACCCCTCGACCCCAAAAAGGTACCACGAGACCGCCCCCCCGCCCGCGGCCCCCTCAGCACCGCCCCCTCCCCACCCAGCGGCCGCCCCCCCGCCACCAACGGCCGCCCACTTCCCGCGCCGCAGCCCCGGGAGCGCCGCCGGCCAATCAGCGCGCGGCAGCCTCCGAGAGGCAGCGGGGGGCGGGGGCCGGCGCGCCGTCTAATTGGCCGTTTCCCACCAAGCTGCCCAATCAGAGAGTGCTTTGCATAAGCGGGCTGAGCCAATCGGAGGGGCGCTTCTTCTTCCGCTGCGGTAGTTTGAAACCGTCGCGTCCAACGGCCGGCTGCGGCAGTTGCCCGCAGGTGAGAGGGGAGCGAGGGGGCGGCCGGGGCGCTGCGCCGCCGGGGGTTGGCCTGGCTGCGTTGGAGGCTCTGCTTTGGGGGGAAAAATGTAAAAATCAGCTCACGCACGGAGTTGTACGCCCTCCTGGCTGCCCAGCCGTGTGCCTCCCAGGTCTGTGCGCGGCGCCCCACGGCGTGGCCTTGGTTTCGCTGTTTGGCGCCGCGCTGTCCGCCCCCTGCCGCCTCTGCAGGCGTCGGGTGAGGCTGCGGAGCCGCTTGAGAACGCGGGCTGAGCGGTGCTGCTTCGTGCTTGCGAGTTGAAAGGGGCCCTGTGAGGAGCGGAGCCCGCACCTGGGGTGGAGCACCCTGATCTGAAGGCAGTGTTAAATTATTTGGAAAGCAACGCTCCTTGTCAAAAAAACAAACTCAAAAGCACAAAGTTCCAAGCGCGGGTCGAGGAATTGATACTTAATGGTAAGAACAGCCATGTTGAGACAGACCAGAGACCTTCAAAGTTGGGTCCTGATCCTGAAAGTAGCTGCCTTAGCATTTTATTTATACGCGTGTGGTTTGGAGGAAATTAGCACTGCTAACAGCAGTCGTGCTTTAATTAAGTTATATATAGGTGTGTTGGCAAGTGGTTGGGGAAGATGAGAACACAGTAAGCACAAAGATGGTCCTCTCACCAGTAGCCAGCCACCTAGTTATTTAAATCTCAGCAAATCACTTTATTGATGTCTCACCTAATACCCCTTGACAGATGTCTGGTTTTGAAACTTGTCCAGTATTTTCTTGATCAGGTCAAAGCAGATAACTTATTCTTGGCATGAATTGGCAATGACACCTGCAAATGTCAGCTTAAAACAAGTGTGCTCATGCTCTCATAGTAATCTGATCTGTTCCTCTCTATGTAAGCAGATCTCTAGAATTCTGAGTTTATTGGGGTTTGTACAGGAATGTTGCAATAACCACAATTAAAATTTGGACTATAGGCAGGAATATAGGAGGTACAGATAGGGAAAACAAATGTTGTGAGGAAAGCTGAAAATTTAAGCAGTAAACTGGTAGTGAGAATCTAAAGTGATATTCAAGTTGGTAAAGGCAGTCAAGCTGGAGACCTGATGGGCACAGTGGAGGCCTAGCCCACAGGAATAAAGAAAAGGGATAGTAAGGGAAGTCAAGCACACTGAGCTTGAGTTGACAGTGACTCTCACAAGGTGGCATCAAATAGATAAGCTGCACTTTTAACTTTGGAGAGCAGCATAGAATGGAAAGGTAAACGTTACTTGTGTCAAAGGAACCTGCTGAGTTTTGGAGGACCACAAACTTGAGCATAGTTTCTATGATATGCAGAGAATTATATATGCTAGACTGAGTGTTAAGGGTACAATCTCAGAAGGCTGAAAATAAGTCAGAACAGTAGTCTTAAATTAATGAACAAACTTTGCAGAAGTGACCTAAGAGTGACCCTTTTTCCACTTCATTAGGCTCATCGGTGTTCACGTGAAACTTAGTTGGCCTCCTAGTAGTCATAGATGCTTATCCATGCTGCAGGAAGAATTAATGTCTAGAGTAACTCAAAGAACTGAGACAATTAACTTCTACCTGTATTCCCATATAGAGAGCTGAGTTTATTGCCTTTTTTTTTTTTTTGATGTTTTGAAATGTGATATCATTGCTTAAGGAGGATATTTCCCATTGATTTAATGACAGTACAACTAGCAATTTAAAAATAACATTTCTGTCAGAAAATGCATCTGTTTAGTAAACAACTGAGAATATTATGATTGACAGTTTTAAAGGTCTCCTAAAACTAATTTTAAACCTGCATGGTTGTTAGCTATACTGAACAAGTACCCTGCTCCTCTTATTATGTATGGTGGTGGTCTTCCCAGGCATACTCTGCTGACAACTCTCTGTTGAAATGTGTCAGGTGACTGCTTTTCACATTTATCAGGCAACTATACTACTATGCCATTTGTTCATTAATGAATTCTCTTTGCTTAATAGTGAGTTCCCATTCGATTCTGTAACTCCTTTCATTTCCTTCCATCCCTCCATGTCCTTTGGAGTTTATTCCCCATATTCTATCAAGTTTTCCCAAAAGAGCTTCAGTTCTTCATTGGAGTTTAATATCAAGGCTGTAGTAGACTAAAAGATATATAGATTTTTCAGAATGTCCTTAAGTTCCTTAACATTTCTACAAAATTACCTGCTTCCCTTATCCCCAAAGAATACTTCACTATATTGCTTAGATATTGTTGGAATAGTTGGCGTTACATGAACCTAAGGCACTACCTGTGCTTGCAATATCTGTCTGTCCTCCTGGGCCTACAAGGCAGCAACTGAAGCAGAATTGAAAAGGTGGAGGGAGACAGACGATGATGATTAAGAGAAGGCTTCAAGGTATTGAACTGAAGTGATCAGGGCATCATCTCGGCTTGGAGTGTGGGAGAAAATTACAGTAGAATATAGACATTGCTGTGGAACTCCGTAGGAATTTTGTACTGAAACAAGCTAATAAGCTCCAAACAATATAATTAAGAATTGACACAGGACTGTATATGTAAATTAAGTCTTTTCTCATTCTTTATATGTCTGTTTTAACTTTTCTCCATGAGCATATTCTAGTTATGTTTATATAATACAATATGTTTAATGTAAAATTTTATTTTGCGTTACATGAAGCATTAGGTATTAAACTCATAACAATTTTCTGTTATTCTCTATTGACTGACTTGTTTCTTTTGGGTTTTCCATCGTTTTATTTAGAAAGTCAATAAAATGAACTCAGTCAATGAAAGTCTTAATGCTTTTGAGTGTGGTTTGGATAAGACAATTCAATAGCTTCCGGTCTGTGCTCATAGAGATGCATATAATGAGGACACATCCAGGTTACCCCAGCAATGCACATTGAGGTAGTTGCTACAACAGAATCTGAGTTTCTGTGAAAAACATGAGTAAACGCCTTGGAATTAAAAAGTGAAGTTGAGCTTCTACTGTTTTATAGACTAACTTTGTGCAGGATGTCATCAGATGAGGAGAAAAGCACAAGTCCAGTTTTACCAAAAGACTCAGTTCGGGGCAGTTCTGTTTCTTCAGATCTTCAGGTAGGAAAGAAGCAACCTCATCTGGTTCACTGTTACAACATTTTATTTGGAAATGTGTAATTATGAGGATATCTAACAAAATTTTCATCTCTATTATGTTTTAGTTGGGCAGTAAAGTAAATGTTGGTGAATGCAGCGAATTAGACAAAAGTAAAATGTGAGATTAAAATATATTCATTTGGATTCCTTTGTGAATTTCCCAAGAAATTTCAATTTCTGTGAATTCACATCTAACCTTAAGAGATTAATCAATGATCATTACAAGTAAAATAATATACCTTCCTTATCTTCTTTCTAGTATCAGTTTTTATATGTTAAGTTTTAACAAGAGGCATACATTTGACAAAGTAGGGTATAAACCCAGTATTTCTGAGGGATGAAGTGTAGCTACATGAGGTTTCTTACATGATGGAAGGAAATGCATGTATATTCATTTGTTTCCTGCATAAAATATGTCAAAATATGCCAGAGCTGTAATATGCATAGGGGTGTGTTTTTCTGGGCTCAATATCCTTTTCAAAGGATGCAGAGATACTGGATAAAAACCGTCCTATCCTCTCAAAAGCAGTAACTTTTCATCCTTAATTTTTTAATAGTTGGTTATTACTATTTGAGTACTTTGTGGATTTTTTTTTTCTTAGCTAGTGTTCTGTCCAAAAATGGTTAATTTTGGCAATAAGAAGTTTTGCTGGTTGCCTTGTATAAATGTAGCTCTAATTCTGTCACCTGGTGGAATGGGCACATACAGCTGAAGCATCATTAAATTATTTTTTCCTCCTGACTTTGTCCCTTTTAAACTAACTCTTTGTGGGTAATTCATATGTGTAGTTCATATGCTTCTCTGTTTGTGGTCATATCTCATAGGTAAGTTTTCTTGATCTATATTCATCAATCATAATTCATAGTGTTTCCAATGACTTTTGTCATTGGAAAACAGGATAAAGTCATTGTGCAACAAATTCTGAAAGACCAGAATCTTCTTATGTAATGGGGTTGTCTGAGAGGCTCTAAGTTTAACTTGTAGAGAATGATAAAGCAGAGTGGTATTATTGAGTGGCCACTTTGCTACTGAGTACATTTCTAGTCTGTCAGCGATTTAGTTCTCACATGCAGCACTCTTACTGCAGTGAACTGGATTTGAAAAGGATTTGGGTTTGCTGAAGATGTGATTATTGCTGTAAATCTCAGCAGCTGCCTAATTTCAGTTGGATGACTTGTTTTTAGATGTTTCTGTGAATTTTAAATACTACTTCTATCTTTGTTTACCCAAGTATATTTACAAATCTGTCTTTATCTGAATGATAAATACATAACATAGGCTATAAATGGCTCCTGAAACTCAACACAAATGAAATGGCACACATAACCAAATTCTGTGGGAAGATTTCGCTATTCTAAAATAAGAACACTGAGATCATATAGCAGACCATTTCTTTGTCTTATATTCGTCTAATTGCAGTTTGCAGGACTGATATTTTTCTTTCAAGTTTCAGATTACAATTGGGATACTGTATTTTCTTTTATATTTGTGTTCAACTTCATTTCATCAGTGTTGCAGTATTGTAATTCACAAGTATTTATTGTCAAATTTTTCACTGGATGCTGCCTATTAAAATTGTCTGCTGGTGCATAGAGCATATTTGTGTACGTAGTGGATTATTTGAGTTTTATTAAGTTTTAGAACTTGAAAGACTAAATAAATCTCCTGCCTTAACTTGATTTCTTTATTTTGCTCAGAATGTCTGTAGTAAGATAGACTGTGAGCTAGTGTTTAAATTCAGCGATTCTAAATGATTGACTTTCACACTTGACATGTTATTGTCTTTGTTGTATTGGGAAAGAATTAGTTTTAAGTTGCTCTTTGGTCAGAATGTTCTAACATCTTCTGCATAATATATAATTTCTTTTAGAAGGTTAAGGTTAACAAAACTAGCTAAATTTATTTAACTAAGTTAAATAATATATTGGCTTTTTTAGTCTGCTGAATTTTAGCTGTAGAGAATTTTATAAAGATCCATTTTGTTCCTGGATAAATAACTTATCTGAAGTTACCTGTTTTCTTCTGGCATCTCAAAGAATCTAAACTGTCTATTTTTAGAAAACTACAGATGTGTACTGGAAGTGGTAGAATCAGTAGCGTGTGTGGATAGAATATTTTAAGATATTCTTTATAAACTTGATCTTAAAACATTTGAATGCACTGAAGTCATTGGAGCAGTAAAATGCAACTTCAGTTGAACTAAGTAATTTTGTAAATTTTAATAGCAGGGCTTAATACCAAGGTTTTGTTTTGTTTTGTTGTAACCTATCTCTGTCATTTCATTGACCTGTTAAGAGCGACTTGGTTTTGAGTATGAGGAGTATGAGCTCATGCACTGCAGGATGGCTTATGTTAGGGCATCAAGAGCAATTTTTAATGACTACATGTCATTAAAAACAATTTGCTCATCTTTTGCTCTTCATGTAGCACGGGATGTAAAAGGTTGTACCTTGTAGCAAGGAGTTTAGGTAAGTACATAGTAAAGGTGCATAATAAGCATGGCCTAACTACTAATGCGTGTCACCTTCATACTATAAGATGTAGCATTATCTTACAATTAACATGTGGTTTTCAGGATTATTATCCAATTCTTACTCATGGTAAGAATGTATAAAGAAAAGTACTGCATTGTAAAGTAAGCCAGTTTATGTCTTGGTTTTGATCTGGTTTTATTTGTTTATGCTACATTTTTTCACTTTTAACTTAATTTACCTTTCATGAGTTAAATCTTTAAAAAAAAACAAAAAAAAAACAAAAAAAAACCTTGTTGATTTGTGACATTTTTTCTCTTTTACACAGAATGCTTTTGTGATACTTCCTCTACAAATACATAGCATATCTTTTTGATATTGTATAGCTTCATATACAATGTGAAATTATTTAGACTTCTAATTTTGACATGATAGACTAGAAGATGCGATGTGGAATTCTGAAAGGATTCTGCTAAAATGTATAAAACCTAGCTTCTTAAAATGGTCCCTAGTTAGTTGAACTGACTTAAATGTAAGGGTTACGCTAAAAGTTTATAAACATTGTGTAGATTCAACAACACATTATACCTTAAACTGATTGTTTCCACTCTAACTTTCCCCAGCTTGAAGACAAAAATAGTTTTTCAATTTACAGTTTGTTTCAGACATTGGAACTCTTTAGGATCCTGATTAGAGTTAGTAAAATAGTATTGAGTGAAGGAGAAAATACAGCTGGTGGACTGGTTTAATACTTTCTAATTGGCTTTTTTTTTTTTCCAATGTTTAATTAATAACACTGATGGGAACGGATTTTACAATTAAGCTAAATAAAAATACAATATACTTAATATTACTAATAAATTAGTGGATAATCAGGTATCTTTTGATGATTGCTGTCAAAGAAATTGTAAAGCCAATTATAATGTTACAGAATGTGAAATGTGACTGCTCAGTAGCATCTTTGTCATTGCTTTAAAAATATGTACTTTTTTTTAATCTTCTGCAGTAATAGCAATGCTCAAAATAGCATCAGATGATTAATAGCTTACATGATATGGAACTATTTATATTCTTTTTGTTCATATTTAAAGTTCTTATTATATTTTTTTTTGCTAGATCGGCATCTAACAAAATCTTAAGATATAACTATTTCCTTATTTGTGCTTAGTTGTAAACAATGTGTTGCAGAAAACAAAGCAAGAGAAAAATAAATTATTATAACTGGTATAGCTCAATTCTAAATGGAAAACAGCTCACTTTTGCACCTTTAAGGGAAATCTTAGCATTCACCCTAATATGAAGATACAAAGAATTGTCTAAACCCATTTTTACTTCTTCCTACATGTAGCCATTTTTTAGGAATGTAATTGTAGCTTTATAATTGTTTGTCATCACTTTGTGACAGGATGAGTATGAAGAGCTGCTTCGTTATGCTGTAGTGACTCCAAAGTTTGAACAGTGTTTCCCGAAGTGGTCAGAACCTGTCTCCGACCTGAGAGCAGGTGGCCGATTTCCAGGTGTAACAGATGATGCCATATACTGTAAGACTCCAGGTAATACCTGCAAAGCTACGGGTTAAGCTTACAAATTCAACAATACAGCTTTTTAAATTTAAGTTTCTTATGGTTTCTGTTTTAAAAGAATACACAATTCATGTATATTTTGCACAAGAAGAAATTTATGAATATTATACTCACTGAAGGGTTCTCTCTGACATAGGTTTCAGGTGACAGTATTGATGTAGTGACAGTTCTCAATGTTCCCAACTATGGCACATAGGTTAAAATAAATGTAAAATAAAATATAGGTTTAAAAAAAATAATAAATTTAACATAGGTGGTGTAATAATGCAGAACAGGGTGCCCTTGCTTCATAGTTTGTCAGGTCACAACTGTTTTTGCTAATACTTGCACTGCTGTGATAGATAAATTAGTATTTAAAGTAAGATTGTTTTGAAATGTTAGCTGAAAAGGGCTTTGTGGAATCACTACTCATGTCACTATGTGAATGTCATTCTTGTTCTTTTAGTTCAGCTACTCTATTCTAATTTTACTTTATTACTTGGCATTCAGGGATGAGTAAACTTAATGTCTTGTGATGCATTACTAACACTGATATTTCTGGTTATATGTTATTTGTTTCTGTCACAAGTATTTAGCTTAAGGAACTTTTGTTAATTTAACTTCAAAAGAAACACTAAATAATCATTTCTGTTTTTGCTTTAATTTATTAACTTTTAAAATCAGGAAAAACTTGAGTTTCTGTTGTTCGGAAGGTCTGTCACTTTATCACAAAAATACTTGTCTACATTTTTCTGTTCACTCCTTTTTTGGAACCTTGAGAGCAGATTTTCCTCTACATTTTAGAGGATTGTGGGGTATAAAATGGTAGATGATTTTACAGATAGACTCCAAGTAGTTTTGAAGTGATATGTAAACCTGGTGCTAATTGGCTTCATTGGAGTAAATGTTGTTTGTGGCTACAGCTAATGTATGAGAACTGGCTGTGCTGATCAGAGCTAAATAATTCTGATGGCAGGAATTTACTAGTGTAGCAAAGGACAATCCAGACACTGAAAGATGTTTATTTTATACTTTCGTAATAGAAATAGCCATGACTAAAAACTAAATACATCTTCTGAAGTCGTGTGTTGTCTTTTTGTTGTGTATTAAGCTGTTAAAGCAAGGATTAAAGTGAGGATGGCAGTATTGGTTACGTTTTGTGGTAGAATTAGCGAAAGGTAACTCTTAAGCAGTCTTAAGATTTGCACAGCCAAAGATCATTTTGTGGCTACTGTCAAGAGTCCAGTAGTTTCTGATAAGGTTCTTTTAGATATTCCGCAGAAGGAAGCTTTGGTTTTAATAGCAGTCCACTCACCTGAAGATACTAGGTGTTACACAGAGTCTTGATTTAGCAGAGTGATACAGCAATATACTGAAATCGTAACACAAGTACAGCATAGAAATTGTAATATATGGTTAGATCAAAATACAAACGTGATTCTTGTTACTGGTATCTTCACTCCCTGTCGTGACACTGGCTATCCCCAAGTCACTGGGGAGGAAGATGTGGGTTAAAGCCAGCTCAGGCTCTTCAGAGATATTTTAATGTTTGCTCAGTGTTTATACTCAGTATAAGGTTGAGCACCCTCTATGCTTCTCCCATGCTTATATGGCTAGCACAGTTGGAGTACATTCCTACTTCTTGATTAACTAAGGCCACTTAAACAACCAGTTGATCCATTGAGCTAATATAGCTATTCATCAAAATAAAAGAAGGGGAAAAAAAAAAGAAAAAAGGCCACCTTCAGTCCTTCCCAGTGCTGAGATGTGTTCAGGTTTCTTTACAATGGCTGTGGTTACTGCTTCTAACAGGGTTACTTCCCTGAGCTTCATGAACACATCACTGTGCCCATCTCCTCTGAACTAGTTTCCATCGTAGTGGTATGTTGCTGAGTAATAAGAGCAGATTGCAAGGATACAATCTACAATCACAAAATACAAAATAAATATCTTTATTTTCAAACTGAAAAAATTGATTTAAAAACAGTAAAGGAGGAACTCCTGATCTGCTCAGGCTGAGGCAAGAAAAATATTTTAATGGCCCCCATGATGCTTCCATTAACAGTGCACTATTAAAATTTGTAGTGCTATACCACTTTAACAAAACATGTTCACTTTAATCTCAATTTTGTTAAGAGCCATTCAAAATGGCTCTTCTTCCTCTCAGTCTGGGAGAGAAAGGTCTTATTTCCCTGAAACAGAGCTTGAAACCATCTAGTTGTAGAAAGAAAGTTACATTTTTATTTAAACTTCTAAAGTTATCTGACTATCATCTGTCTAACTCTTATGTAGAACCTAGCTTGGCAACCTACTCCAGGGAACCTACTTTGGCAGGGGGTTTGGACCTGAAGATCTCTTGAGGTCCCTTCCAACCCCTACAGTTCAGTGATTTTGTGATTCTGTGTTGGATCAAGGTTATCCCTTATTAGGGTGCTGTTTGCCACAGTTTTAATGGCCTTAGAACACCATTTGTTTTCAGATACTAATGGATGACACAAGATGACCAGTGAAAACATAGCCAAATTCATGTTAAATATTATAGTTCTGGTACTGGTACATCAACATGTTGTTCCAAAGGACAGTTGATTTTTTTTTGCGTGTGTGTGTAGCTCTGTTTTTGCATTTGGCATCACTACTTTTTCCTACTAAAAATCAGTCTCCTTGAAATTTATTCTTTCCCTGTCATGTTCTAATGCTGTTGCTGTATTAAAAAGCAAAATAATGTTATTTGTATAACGTTCATTAACTTTTTAAAACAAAATGAAGGTCTGTTCTGTAATGTTGACCTAAAAGTTTTCACTTACACAAAGCTATTCAAACTTGCATTTTCTAACAGCTTTTCCATGTGATGTTGGTATTGAGACCAACAGTTGCCAATATCATGTGATGCCTTCTGAAAAAGTTGTTCGTGTTTCTTTGGTCTCTTTTTGGCTTTTTCCTCAGCTTTTTAAAACTGAAGTTAATGTTCCTACTCTGATTGTAGAATTCCAGTTATTGGTAACCTATATTTGTTACAGTAAATTTAATTATGCATGTGTTCACTAAAAGCTTCCAGTTAAATAAGAAAAATAATTGGAATAAAATATTCTACACTATTCAATCCAATGTCCAAATGCTTTTAAACCTTGAAACTAAATTTTAATTTCCTTTTCTCATTATCAGATTAGTTAATTAAGTTTGAAGAAGAGGAAGAGTGGAGCAATAAATTCTTTGTAGCAAAGATATGTAATGATGACTCATACCCAAACAGTGGGAAAATTCCTTCTCTTCAGTCTACCAGTCCTCAGTATTGATCCATTAATACTCAGAGTATTTTTAAAAAATACCTGTATTTTAACAAATTGCTACCATTAGCCTGTGCCAGGTAATAACAGATAGTGAGAATATCTGAAATCATCTGAAAAAATAAATGGCTTCTGTGGCATATTTTGCTTGTCAAGAGAAAGAAGTACTTTTAAATTATTTTTTAAGGAAAAAAAAAGCTTCCCCCCATAGTGAAGAAACAGGTAGAAATTCACATTGAGAATAGGAGAAATTTGCTTTTAATTTGTTCTTTTATGTCCAGAAATATCTTGACTGTTAAATCTCTTGACTGTTGTACATGGTATCTTTCAAAGACTAACCCTGAATAGGAGCTTCATTAAAATAGTAGGAGGCTTACCTTGCTAAGAATATCTACCAAGCATTCTCAATATCAGTTTTAGTGAAACTCTCAAAAATGTATTTTTTCCAGTCTGACAAAGAATTGGTAAATCTTTGCCTTATTCTGATTTTTTTTTCTATTGTTATGATGAATACAAATGATCTAATAATTTATGGGGAGAGTGAAATGAGCTGGGGAACTGAAAACTTACTTTTTTTTACTCCATGAGAACTTGATTCAAAGCCTACATTAGGAAAAAGCTGTCCATTTAAGCATTCAGGAGTTGGATTGAATAAAAGCCATACAATCCCTTAGGTATGTAAGTGATTATGATGTTTGAAAATCTCTAACACTATCTTAAGATCACATACATGTACCTATTATAATGTTATATACTTTCTTCTCTGAGTACACCTCTCCCCCCTAAAATGTAGTATTTCAGTTCTACATGCCACCTAGTATTCCAAACATTTGCATATACTAGCAGAAAAAGTTAATCCGTAGTATGCATCTGAAGCATAAAACTTCAGGTGTTGGCAGTTTTTATAATGCAGGTTCCTAAGAAGTTCATTTGACCTGGGTCAATGATGAAAATCCTGTGTTGCTTTTTCACAAGTTCTAATGCTGAATCTGGCTAAACTCCAAATAAATTCTTCTTGATTCACTGAATAATTGTATTTTTCAATTTGTTATGCAAGTGCAAGAGGACAGAGTTCCAGTCACAAGTTCTGGAACACCTGGTGTTCCAGAAGGCATTTTTAGTAAATTAATCTAAAAGGTGCTGAGTAGTTGTCATTCAATATGAAGTCAAGAGTAAGCTAAGTACAGCGTATCTATATTAAAATAAATAAAATTGAATTTTATTATTATTTTTTTTTGCATTTGAATGCTGCTTCCATGATAGTCTGTCAGATCTTATTAATGAGGCCAGGAAAAGGCCAGATAATAGAGCAGCACAGGAAAAAAAGACCACTAGCATGGGGATAACAGACATCTGGAAAAACTGCTAATTTTATTACCTCACTATAAGGAAGAAGACAGTCTAGAGATTTGTTGGAGCAAATGCATGTGGGGATTATTTCTTGAAGTACATGCCATATATTTTTATATTTATTATATTTGAATGGCTCTATGTACTTGATAACCTATAGCACACTAACTGAATGGATTAATGCAATGAAGTGTAAGGAATAGAGGTGACAGAAGGAGAGCTTTAAAAGTAAGAATAAATCTATATACAACTAGAAAATTGTGATAATAGTGGAAGGCCAGTGTAGATTACATGAGATAATCATACAAACATGTAAGAAATACACCCAGTGGATTCAGGGTAAGGTATATCCTGTGGTAAAATGAAAACAAATGGAAGCCAAGTCAGGACAATCAGTATATATAGGGAGGAAAGGTAGGAAAAAAGGAAGAAAAGTGATGAACTTTCAGTGCTAGGATCTAAGCTTTGTATCCTGTTTTTATTGGTTACGTTCTGTTTCCTTGTAAATACGTTGGAAACTGCTGTGTACATTGGATTTCTTTTAGTCCAAGCTGATAATAACAATTTAAAAAAGAAACCTTCATGCTTTTTACAACAACATCACAACTGAAAGAACACAATGACACACAATAATCAGAACAACTGGTGAAGGACAAAACTAGGAATCTGTGATCATAGTAACACTGCCAAATATTTTATACTGTGAAACACCGGTCTGATTCTTCATCACTGAAACTAGATGATCCAAGGTTACTTGAAATGCTTCTGTCTAGAATGTCATATTTCTTAGAGACAGTTACAAGCAACGAATACTCAAACTTTGCCATTACCTAAGCAATACTCCCCATTTGCAGCATAAATAATTGCAAAAAGCTAGACCCAGATCTTCCTGTACTGTTATTATTGGGAATGTGTTTATAGACTTAAGCTTGTGTAATGGGTTAGAGAATTTAGTCTAGAGGAATAGTGTGTGAGATGGAGCTTCTTTAGCTCAAGCTGATTGTACCTTACCTTGGAAGAATCTGTGAAAAGCAGTTGCAATGGCTTTTGTATCACAGTTCATTTCCCTTATGCTTTGGAGCTCGAGTGTTACAGTTGCAACTCCAGACTACTTAATGGGAGTGAAAATGAGCCAGACAGGTCTTCTATCCTCATTTCCTTTGAGGGAACTAACACCAACAGTGATCTTGGGATCAGCCTTGACTGGAGTTAAATTGGAAACACATTTCCAGTGTCTACTGAAAATCCTGCTTTGTGATGAACTGTTAAACTTATCTTTGATGGCTTGTAACAACAAATAATGTCATACACCATAAAAACAGCTGTAATGGCAATACTCATTTTCAAAAATGAACACCAAAATTTTGAGGGGTTCCTCTCTCTTTGAAAGAAGGAAATCATTCTTTTGAAATACTGCTTTATTTTTATTAACACCAGGAATCTGCTAATCACAATCCTTTCAAGTTTTTTATACAACTGTTAACTCTACTAACATTTTTTTCTGTATGGATTAACTAAATACTTTCATTTTCTGTGTTTACATAAGTATGAATTTATTTAGTCTTAGCCCACTTTTAAATCTGTTGCAACTCAACCCCTGCCCATTAGCTTCTGGGGGTGTGTTAATTTCTGTTGTAGTGGTACCTAGTCACACTAACAGAAAGTGAGGCCTAACTGAATAAAGCATTATATAAATTCATATTAGATATTTCCCTTCTTAAATAGTTCGAAATACAAATAGATGAGCATATCAAAGGCTGTAAGAGGAATAGTACAAAGAGTTGAATTATGTACTAACTCTGAACTGGGGAGAAGGTTGTGGTTGCAGGTACGTGCCACCATTAAAATACACCTATGGTTTGATGTTACAAATGCACAACAGAATGGCACTGTCTTCGCGAGTTTACAGTCTCATTATGGAAAATGGCAAAAGCTTTTAGATTTCTGACCTTGGATGTTAACCAAAAAGGAATCCATGTTGAGAGTTTTTGTTTCTTGCAGTGCTTTTTTTTTTTTTTTTTTTTTTTTCCATCTTGGTACTTCCTGTCATCATCCTCTTTAACATGAAATGACATTCAAAGATTCTGTGTAAGGGAGCAGTAGTTATAATTGGATTACTGTTACAATGTAACTGTTGGCTTAAATATGCCTGTGTCTTGAAGGCATGGATTTGAATTAGGTTCTATTTGGTGTACATGAGGAAAAGAGGTTTCTGATGTTTTAAATGTTTGGGGTTCTTTTGTTTGTTTGTTTATGCCTGGCTTCTGACTTACATCCAGAATGCAGATCAGTCAGCCTTCCCAGAGTACTGATCCTTATTCTCTGTTTCATTTTTAGACCTTATGTCAGTAAAGGAGCCTTCTGAGGCCAATATGGATCGGCTTTGTCCTGTTTCAGAAGAGACATCTTCACAAGGATCCACAGATATTCCAAGAGAAATCAATGAAACTACAACAACTGAATTAACTGTACCTGATGAAAAAATAACTCAAATAGAAAATATACTTGATCTCTGGAGTGGCAGTCTGAAGGTATTTATTTTGTATAGATTCCTTAAAAATAAAATACAGATGTCAGTGTGCTGTCATAGAATGCGTAGGGAAAGCTGTAGTGTGATAGCATTACAAAATGCTGGTTTTCTTTGTGGTTTTAGTTCTTTTGGTTTTGCATATTATATGTAAGCACTAGGCTGTTTTATTACAAACACTGTAACTTCAAAAAAAAAGTTTGGATTAACTTTCTATATTAGGGATGTTCAGTTGTTGTCATTCAATAGTTGTCTGGTAATATTTATACGCATGAACAGCCTGCAAGATAGAGGCATCACTGTATAGATTCATGCCTTCTTAACTGCAGAGTGTGTTAAGATTAAAAGATTGGGGAGGAGAGAAGTTTACTAACTTCACTATTGTCGTGCCTTTAACTTTTCAGACAAATGTTCTGACTGAATTGAGAAAATGGAGGCTGAATTTTATCGAACATCACAAGCTTCAAATGAGACAAGAAAAAGAGAAACATGCTGCACATGTGAGACAATTAACCAATCAGATGGAAAACTTGAAAGAATTGCTACATACGTATGAAATCTCTATAGGCAGAAAAGATGAGGTAGTATTTCAATTTCATAGATCAAATTGTCCTCTTTTTTAAAAAAAAAAAAGTACACCAACTTAATGGCACTATCTGTTTGAACAACAATTCTTGCAACTAGTAACATAGAGAAGTAAATAATATATTTAGATTGTGTAGTGAAAAAATGAATCATTGTTGCTAATAATCTACTAACAATGGAAATTTAACATGTAAGTAAATATTTTACATGGTTTGCATTTTAAACCTAGTGTCTATTGTTGTTAACTTATGATGTGAAGATCACAAATCTATTATGGTCGATCACATGTCTATTATAGTCTTGACTGAAATTGTATGAAATTCTGCATTGAAACTTAGGAATTTTGTACTATTAGTCAGATAACCGCATTCATTTCAGAGTAATTTTTGAGTATTGTTTGTTTATCAGTGTGTGTTCGATGATAGCATAAATATTGCTCTTCAAAACTTTTATGCGGTAGTTAAAATACCTTTAAATGGAATTTACTCCCAGGAGTCCCAAGAATTTGTCACTGTTACCCACAGGAATTGCTCAGAAGTGACTGAGGGCAGAATCTAGCTTAAGAGATTAGCAAAAAATGTACAGAAGTGCTGAGTGATTCGATATCCCATTTACATCATGCCTAATTTTTAATCAGGGAACCTCAGCTACTTCTGTTATTTATATGAGTTGGTAGTAGTAGTCCCCAGCTGAATTCTCTGCCCCGTAGATCAATGTACCTCAGATTTTTTGGTAGCTTTAGTCCTATGTGGGATCTTTCTCGAGATCTTTGAAGCTGTAAGTTTCAGTAGGTTAACTGTTTTAACTTCTGTTAAGTTTAACCATTGTTAATTTAATTTTTCTATTTCTGAGCAACTATTTAGCTTGCTTATTCTATTCAGAAAATTAAATAAATTTTCTGCAGGTAAGCTATTTCTTTACACTTCCATTAACAGTACACTAAAGCAAACAATAATACCAATAGTTCCTGGTGCATCAAAATTCTCCTTGCAAATTAATGATTCTTCTGACCTTATGCTACAATAATGTATGATTGTAAGGAGATGAACAGAAGCCCGCAGATGTAGGATGAAATAACAAGTCAAATAAACTTTTCGTATAATTAAAGAGTAAGTGTATTAAGTGCTGCAGAGTCTCAGTGAGAGTTGAATGTTATTCCTGATTTGAACTCTTAATTGTTGTTTCCTACTTGGTTAGAGTAAGGGGAAGATTTAGTAAAAAGCTGCTGCTAAAAGTAAATACTTTAAGTGAAAATAACTGATGTAGAAATTATGTTCTATTTGACCGTACTAAGATCATAACTACTGAAATAATATTAATATTTTGGCAGGTCATTACTAACTTGACCCAAGCATTAGAGATGAAGAAGGAGAGAATAGAGTTAATGAGAAAGTTTACATTGTGGCGGATTCAGCAACTTAAAGCCAAACAAGAGGTATGTGCGCAAAATAAAAATGTAATGAAAATGAAACCTTTGAACTCAAAAGTCAGAGTTGGTGCAGCTCCTGTTACAGCTGGAAGAAATGGCAGTGATCCTGTTTTGATGTCTTAGGCAATGTCAAAAATACAGTTTGAAAGCATCAATCCTTTTTAAAAAAATGCTGCTGTCAGAATACTCTCTGGGATCAGGAAAAAATCAAAACACACTTGTTTTCAATATTGGTTCCAATTACTGTTATCAGCTTGCAACAAATCACTAGTATCTGCATTTTGAAGTAAGTGAGGAGGGAATCTTTCTAAATTTTAAACAAATAACTTCTGAGCAATGAAATTGAAATTATTAAATAGAAAATGAAATTATTAAATACCACATCTTACATTTTGGGCACCCAATTTCACAGTTAAAACTTCAATTGCCAAAACTTGAACTAGTTAAGAGATAGTCACATGCAAAATATGGGGCATTGTATCAGACATTGTAAACACCCTGCTAAACTAAGTATGACAGAAAATAAGGATTCCATGTCAAGACTGCAAACCTCTCCCAAGCTAGACTGTTAAAAAGGACAAGTTGATATTCAAGCCCTTTGTGTAGTGGTACGTATTCTGGGTAGACTCAGGTTTATTGACACTGCTTTGTGTAACCTAGTTCACTGTGTTTTCCAATGCTGAGGACAGTAATGCTTCTCAACTTATGTGCAGGCGGAAACATTGAGATGTTGATGCAGTATGCCACAACGAAGCAGTACACAAACATGTCACTTGGTTATTCTTACTGTGGTCTATGTAATATGTGGCAAAACAGCCATCCCCAGTCTCTTAAGTACTTAAGTTTTTAACCGTACTTTAAACACGTGCAAGTTTGCTCTATTTGTTTCCTAAGGAATATGCGAACAGAATAGCAGACAGACAATTCCAGGCAGCTTTGAAGAAGAAAGTATGGACAGCGTGGCGCTCTCTTAGTGAAGAAAGATGGAAAGAAAAAGTAGCAAAAGCCTGTCAGCTACGAGCAGAAGATGTCTGTGTTCAGCTCACCAATGATTATGAAGCCAAAATTGCAGAGGTAAAATGAGGTTTCTTTTTTCATTCCTCTACTCCTTCCCTCAATGCCTCACTCCCACTTTCTCAGAAAGCTTGAAAAAACTGATGACCTTCCAGCAAAGAAGAGCTCTCATATACAGGAAAAGACATAAGGAGATCTAGGATCTTTCCTATGGATGGTTGCCTTATATGATGTTTTTTCCCCAGCCTTTGATGTAAAATGTTGCTGATCTGTGCACACAGGTGAAGTAAATGGGACCATTACTGAAACAAGTTCTTAAAAAACTATTTGCCCACCAATAGGGGTTATTCTTTTTTCCTAAGAATACACCGTTAGTATTTGCTATGCAGGTTGAGGCCTCACTAAAGAACAAAGTCGTAAGAGAAATACAAGACTATTATTATTTTTAATGACCATGCAGAATACAGTATTTTTTTTATAACAGACGTTCTGTTAAAGGCTGGTTTTCTCATCAGCTTGCCAATTACACTTGTTGAAGAATTTTCAAAGGTTAAGGTAAAGGTACGTTGTCAACATACACACTAGTGCTTGTTAAGTAAAAAGATGCATTTTTAAAGCATTTTCTAAGATGCATTTTCTATTTCAGAAATAAATTAAACCTAGAATTTTTAAGAACTCTTACCAAATGTGACTTACCAGCCACAGTTGCAATGAAATAATGTCCTTTGACTCTGGTACATACAGCTGTATGTACCATACTTGGAAAATTAAAGTTACAGTTCAGAAAATTCAGTTTCTGATAAGTGACTGAGTCATTCCAAACAGAATGAGTCATTTCAAACAGTGGGAGTTGTGTTTTGAAATAATATGAACCCTACCTGAGGATGATGAATTTTGGAAAATGCAACAAAGGGAAAAAGCAAAATCAGTAAGTAGTGAGTTACAAGATTAACTTGGTTTATCTTTTCTTAGTATTTTTAGTTATTTTCAAAGGCCAGAAAAGTGGGATTGCTGATGACAATTCACTTTATGCTTAAATAGTATTCTAACCCTCACTCTTTGGAGTGTTTTGGGAAACTAGATTCCTGAGGGTATCTAGCTTTGCCAACATGCATAATTTCTGGAAGACAAAATCTGGCAAGATAAGCTTCTGCATAGTTGGTTAGGGTCTAGCAATCCTTTCAAAAGTGTTCTTTTTGTTGGTTTGCTCAAGTAGAAATAACATGCCGTAGTACAAGCAACTGACAGATAACTAGCTGTTTATCCCTGGCAAACAAGATATTCTGAAGTAAAAATGCTTCTCTTTGTAAACATAGTAAGTGACTTTTAAAGCTGATTGAGGAATTACGTTCATACCTTGCATTCAGAAGTACAAGACAGCTGTTTCCATATTCTTTTTTTGTAGCTAACTGCTACTTTGGAGCAAACAAAAGCTGAGATTCTGAGACTGCACAGTGAAAGAGAACAGTATGAAGATACCATGAAGAAAGCCTTCATGCGTGGCGTATGTGCTTTGAATCTGGAAGCAATGACCATGTTTCAGGGCAAGGACAGCAGGGGAGATCCCGGTCAGTATAAAAAGTAGCCCTGGTTTGGTAGTTCGTGGGTTTTGTTGTTATTGTTTGTTGTCTTGTTATTTCCTTTAAAGGATTCTCCTTTTTTTTCTTAAGTATGAGGACTTAATGGCAATACAGACTTTATCAAACTGTTATTGCTTTAAAAAGTCCCACTGAATATGTTAAGAAATACTTTTCTGAACTTCTCACTGCTAGAAGAGTAGAGCAGGTTTCCTTCATCAGGCCTTGCTCTGGGTGTGGTAACCTGCAACTGAAAAGCAGAACAAGAAGCTAGAGTTGGCAAGCTTCTTAGAATACTCTGGAAGATTACCAAGAATTCTGTCAGCACCCAGGTTATGGCAAAGGAAAATACTGCAAAACCCTGTTATGTTCTCTGGAATCTTAGTGTGCAACAAATATGCTTTTCCCAGACTTTTCTGTCTTTGTTCTTAATCTTGCCTGTTTATGCAAAAAGGGCAAGTAAGTCTCCTGGGTTCTGTATTTACTAGGAGTGCTGTGCTGGAACAGGAAAGACCAGTGTAGTCACAGCTGCACATTCGTAACGCTTCTGTAGCTATGCAGAAAAGAGCTGAACACCCCTACTGATGTAATAAATTCACACCTTCAAAATGAGACAGCGTACAGCATTAGAAGCATGATCTTAGTGGTGCAGCAGCCTACATCAAAGATTAATATCTCTGCCAGCAGATCTTCTGCACCTGCATGTGTGTCTTAGCAACCAGCTATACTGGCAGCAGTTAATAGCCTTAGACAGGTAACTTCAGTTCCTAAGCTCTTAACAGTCTTATACCAGAAGTTTCTGAAGTACTTCAGAGAAATTCCTCCTCACAAATCTTAGGGCCTAAATGTAGGTGTGAAGAAGAAGAAGAAAAAAAAATAAAGAAGATATAAGGCACTTATTTCAGTAGCTGTCAGATCCTGTTAAACATAAACAGTCTTTCTTCAATTGCTTAGGGAAATCAAGTATAACATTGGCTAAGTATGGTAGCTGTGTGCTAGTACAAACATAGGATCAGTATCTGAGGAATAGAATGAATCAATTCAGTATCTTCAAGGAATCGTGAATAAAGTTTCAGGGCATTACCCAAGTACTCTACTTTTCTCTGTGTAGAAACAACCGCTCTCTCAAGTTTTATCTTACATTATTCATACAAAAATGTGTCTCACTACCAGTGGGTCTCACAGCTGATGATGAGTGGTGTGAAATAGGAAAGCCTTGTTTCTGTAAACTTGAGAAGAAAAGGGTAAGCGGGAAGGGAATAAAGAAAAATGAACTCTAGATGCTGTGACCAATCTCTGGGTTTCATGTATCAAACATTTTGCTTGATTTGGTATGATGCAGAAGTGGTACCTAGTGATTTTGCTGTATTGGACACTGCTGGAGCACCTGCACCCAGTTTTTCAGGTTTCCAGCATGATGCTGCATAATCTTCTGTGGTCACTGTAGTATTTGCTCATCAGGCTTCGTAACACCTCATAGTCTCAGGTGTTCTTGGTCCCATGCCTGCCTTCTTCCATTGCTTCCTATACCATGCTCTTCCATGCCCCAGCCGTGCTAGTCTCTTTTTTTGTGGCAGCTAGGCAGTGCTTTTAATGAAGACAGTTACAGAATGATTTAACATAGTTGAATAACTGCTTACTTGCATTTCTGCTCAGGTATAACAAGACTGATGAGGACATCAGAGGGTTTAAAACATGAGAGAGATGATTATTCTGTTTTGTTCTAGTTTGTAATCTGTGGACCTTAAAAATGCTATGTGCCAGTCAATTATGCATTTATACAAACACTGCAGTGCCACCTATTGTCACTGCAAGTAAAAGCAGAATTTGACTCCTTAACAGATTTATCAGTAGGTTATTAACAGTATGCAAGTATTGCAACTTTAACGGGACCATAGCATTTGGAGTCAGTGTTGATGATCCAAAATCTGTGGCTGATTTAATCGTGGGTGATTTTTTTATTATTATTACTTAGAAGATTTTTAACTTGGAGCCACAAGAATTCACATTCTGTTACTACATAAATCAGATCAGATTGGTTTGTAAGTGGGCATTAGTCCTGTCTGCGTTTAAGTTTAAAGTGCATGTATATATGCATTATTTGTACAAAATGTGTATTATCGCATGTTTTCACTCTTGAAATCCTCAAGTATTGTACTGATTTAAGTACTTTACTTACTGTATTTGTCTTACTTAGTTTAAAAGAACAACAAAAAAGGAGCTGTCCCATGGTGTCACTCAGGTCCCTGGAATGAGCACAATTCCTAATACCATCATCTGCCTTAGAAATAGAGTAAAATAAAATATTTCTCTTTGTGTCCCTTAAGGAAGCTTGTATTCTAAAGGAAAAGGCTGAAACTGCTTGAAAAGATTCTGTGCTTAGGTCTGCAGATCTGATGTCCTCAAGATATCTGCACTGAGAGACAGAAGGCTGCTGCTTAGCCCACTCTCAATCTACATCCTAAACAGAGTTTGCACTTAATCAGGCTGACCCAGATTGAGGGGGGGATGAGGACTGTAGGGCACCCATAGAATCTCTCAATCCTACAGCCATGACATAGCCAGTATTGCAGCCATTGTCCTTGCCGATGAGGTGGTTGCTGGGCATAATCTACAAAATTGCAGTACATTCTTGAGAAAGTTAAAATAACAGTTTGTGTTCCTGACAATGAATCTTCTTAAGGATCGTATGCCCTGCCAGAAGCTCAGTATGGCCTTTCCCTCCTTCACTGATTGCTCTCTGTTTGAACTAGCTTTTGGCCCTTCGTGTAAGGGCAGCTCTTTCACAATGGATTTAGTATTGGAAATCAGAATTCAGAACCTCAGTTCTTTGCACTGTAATGTGACAAGTGCACAAGAGTTGAGGCATAACACAGAAACAAGCCCCCTGAAAATACTTCTGAAAAGCTTCTGAAAAGAAGGGTCAAATACAGAAAGATTTATGTTTGTGTGTGTAGATAGATGTATCTATAGAGAACAGAGTGATCCTTTAATAAATTATACAGAAATCCCAGAAGAATAGTAAACTTTTTGCTGTGAGTTACGTCATTTCCCCTTAGGGTTTGCTAAATTATGTGTTGATCCCATTACTTTGTGTTTCAAATAATAGATATAGGAAGTAGGAGAGATGATAATGGTGCCATTGTTGCAGGAATACTACCTCCTTCACAATATAATCCCCCCTCACCACCACCTCCACCAGCATCTGCTCTTCAGATGGATGACTTGGTAAGTGTGTACCTGGAATAGAACTGTATTCACCAGTGGTGAAAACACACTTCCTGTGTTGGGGCCTGGGGCTTTTTGAAGATAAATATAATAGCCCATTAATTGGAGGAAATTGAACTCAGTCTAAGGATAAAAAGAAACCTATGTGTATGTCCAGACTTCATCATATAATTGAAGTGATTAAGTCATGGTTGCTATGACTTGATATACTCACATTTAGCTGTTTTAATTTTAGAGAAAATGCATTAAGCTGCTGAAGAAAAGGTCACTATAACAAGCAGAATTTGCTCTCTAACATTCTTTCTGGGAAAAAAAAAAGTTGTTAAACACCTGTTTGCCAAAGAAACTAAGCTTGCTGCCGTCTGGGGAAAAAAAAAAAAGGCAGGCTTCTCTCGAAACTTCTTTTTTAAAAATGTAATGTATATGGACTCTGAGGAAACTCAACTTACTGTCCTGCCATGTCAAATTATCCAGTAGCCTGAAAATTCTGGACATACACAAAGTCATGCTGAAGACATAGTGACTGTAAAATAATTCCGCACTAGGGTACAGGTTAGATTGGAGAAGACATGCTTGCCTATTTTCCCAATTTTCCATTCTAACAATATCAAATATTATTCACTCCGTTTCCTGCAATACTTGGACAAACATTTGAAACAAAAAAATTAAAAACAGTAATAAAACATTTGAAAAAAAAAAGTCTATCTGAGGAGTAAAATTGTATTTTGGGCAATGTTATACTTATTCTTTAAACTCTGATTTCATTCAGTTTTCTACCCATCTGGGTCATGCAAGCACTTCTCAGACCAGGCTAGATTCTGATTCTCCAGTAATCATCAGTAGCACAGCTGCAGGATCTGGGGTGACATCAACTCAAAAACTGGTAACCTGCTAAAATTAATTTGTTTTGTATTTTAAGACAATCACGATAAATTTTAGTTTAGATATTATTTTATTTCCACTTTTTTTCAGTGCAACACGAGTGTGTAGTCAACGAAGGTGCCATGGAGTTCACTTACATGTATGAAGACACTAGCTTGTAAATGCTCATTTATGTTACAGAAAACCCAATTTTCTTAGGAGGAGTTTTAACTGATTTTAGAGCAAAGAAAAAGAAGAACAACGAAGAACAAAATAGTGCATATGCACTTACATGTAGTGTAACAGGAACAACCGGTGTTTCATATGATACAGTGTTGTTCTTAAAAAAAAAAACAACAAACGTGGCTTTTGCTAATCCTTTTAACTTGTCTCAAGGATCCTCTGCATTTATCTCCTTTTCTATTCCCATTGGATAATTTACTACTAGTCAATAGAGCTAGATGCAACATCTTATTGCATCTGCTGTCACTGCTAGAAGGATGGGCCAGGGTGACAGAAGTGCCTGCAGCTGTCAGTAGAGCATGCAGCCAGTGAGCAAAGCTGAACTATGCATCCTGCTTGATTTTTGTCAGATTAGCCTTACTCCCCATAGTATAGTAGTCATTCACACTAAACACTTTCTCTGTGGAAAAATACAGAATTAACCAGGTAGCAACCAGATGGTGCAAACTCAGTCCCATGTAACACAACTATATTACATGCAGTGTCCCATGTTCTGTTAGGCAAGTGGCTAGTAAAACTAGGTGGACATACGAAAGCACTGTAAATACTAGATTTACAAATGTTAGCAATTAATATATATATATATTATTTTTTTTATAGCCCATGGCAAAAGTAATAACATCTGCTCAGCAGAAAGCAGGAAGAACAATCACTGCTCGAATCACAGGCCGATCTGATATGGGACAAAAACACAGAATTTGTGGTAGTTTAGCAGTGATGGGAGTTGCTCCACCCATGAGTTCAGTCATTGTTGAAAAACACCATCCAGTCACTCAGGTAAGTCAGAATTATGCTTGTAACAATATTCTGAATGCAACATACCTGGTAAAATTTTAAATAGAAATGACCAAGATGAAGAGACAATTAGACAAGGCTCAGATTTGAGGTCTGCTTAAAATAATGTGCAGTACTGTCTTTGGGCTGGGTAGAATGACTACAGAGTGAAGGGAGGAGAGGATGTAAACATTGCCACTTTATCTGCCTTGTTTCTTTATTAATTATTTCATAGGCAGAGTAGTTCTGGCTGTCCCTTTCTTGGCCAGATCTTCTGTGAGTTTTCATTGCAGCAGAGGGCTTATAAAAAAGATGGAGAGTAAATTTTTACTCAGGCAGATAATGACAGGACAAGAGGGAATGGATTTAAACTAAAGAGGGGAGATTGAGCTTAGAGGTTAGGATGAAATTCTTCATTGAGAGGGCAATAAGGCACTGGACAAAGTTGCCCAGGGAAGTTGTGGATGCCCCATCCCTGGAGGTTGTTCAGGACTAGGTTGGATGGGTCCAGTTTGCTCAAGTATTGCCAGACCTGATCCTCGTCCACCAAAGGTACATCTTCCTTGCTCCAGCCATTCAGCCTGGCCTCTGGAACAGAATCACATAATCACAGAATTTCTAGGTTGGAAGAGACCTCAAGATCATCAACTCCAACCTCTGACCTAACGCTAGCAGTCCCCACTAAACCATATCCCTAAGCTCTACATCTAAACGTCTTTTAAAGACTTCCAGGGATGGTGACTCCACCACTTCCCTGGGTAGCCTGTTCCAATGCCTCACAACCCTTTCAGTAAAGAAGTTCTTCCTAACATCTAACCTAAAACTCCCCTGGCTCAACTTAAGCCCATTCCCCCTCGTCCTGTCACCAGGCACGTGGGAGAACAGGCCAACCCCCACCTCGCTACAGCCTCCCTTGAGGTACCTATAGAGAGCGATAAGGTCGCCCCTGAGCCTCCTCTTCTCCAGGCTGAACAAGCCCAGCTCCCTCAGCCGCTCCTCGTAGGACTTGTTCTCCAGGCCCCTCACCGGCTTCGTTGCCCTTCTCTGGACTCACTCGAGCACCTCCATGTCCTTCTTGTAGCGAGGGGCCCAAAACTGAACACAGTACTTGAGGTGCGGCCTCACCAGAGCCGAGTACAGGGGGACGATCACCTCCCTAGCCCTGCTGGCCACACTGTTCCTGATACAAGCCAGGATGCTGTTGGCCTTCTTGGCCACCTGAGCACACTGCTGGCTCATATTCAGCTGACTATCCACCATCACTCCCAGGTCCTTCTCTGCCTGGCTGCTCTCCAACCATTCCTCTCCCAGCCTGTAGCTCTGCTTGGGGTTATTGCACCCCAGGTGCAGGACCCGGCACTTGGCCTTGTTGAACTTCATGCAGTTGACCTCAGCCCATCGGTGCAGCCTATCCAGATCCTCCTGCAGAGCCTTCCTACCCTCGAGCAGATCGACACACGCACCTAACTTGGTGTCATCTGCAAACTTACTGAGGGTGCACTCGATGCCCTCGTCCAGATCATCGATGAAGATGTTAAAGAGGACCGGGAATTCCTGAAGGCCAGTCTTGCTGGTAAAGACTGAGGCAAAAAACACATTCTGTACCTCTGCATTTTCACTGTCCCAGGTAACCAGGTCTCCTCTTTCCTTAAGGAGAGGGCCCACATGTTTCCTAGTCTTCCTTCTGTACTGAGGTACTTGTAGAAGCCCTTCTTGTTGCCTTTGATGTCTTTGGCATGATTCAATTCTGTCTGGGCGTTAGCTCAGAAGTTTAGCATTTTTCTTTGGGTTCTGAGAATTATCTGTTACAGATAAAGAGAACAAGCCTTTTTTCTTCCTTAAGTGAGCTTTTTTTTTTTTTTTTTTTTTTTTAAGTGTATTTCAGCTTGAATTTAATCTACAGCTCACTTAAAGCTATTTTAGTGGATTTTTTTTGTTTTTTTTCAATGCCATTTGTTGTATCTGATTACTTTTCAGCAAACCATATCCCAAGCCACTGCTGCTAAATATCCTCGAACTGTGCTCCATTCTTCTGGTGCTACTACTGTGAGACCTGCAGGACAAGTTGGACGAATGCTTCAGAGCCAACCTCATACTAGTGTTCAGTCAATAAAAGTTGTTGACTGAGTGAAAATCCTTTACACTGGTGGGAGGTTTTATCAAGATACAATTAAAACCTCTTCCCAGTCCTTTCAAATTTGATGTAGCAAGGCCTAAAGTATGTATCATGTTTTTACCCTTAAAAAACAAAGTGTTTATAGTAAGCATTCAGAGGGGGAAAATGACTTGAAATGTTGTTCTACCTCCCAACTATTTGAGAACTTATTTTATTAAGATAAACACTTTATTTAAATAATAAATAATCTTTTGCACACTTTTAAATAAAGGCTAAAATGTGATTTTTTTTTTGGTCTGAAGTGTTTTTTTAACTTCCAGTGTTACTAACACTTACTTTTGAGTGTGAATTAGATTTATTATTCTTACATATGCTTTTACTAAATGTACTTTACATACGTATTTGAGTTACATTTGAGTATGCTACAATAGCATACTTAAATGAAGAATAACAGGGAAATGGCCTTCGCAACCAGGATGTGGTTTAGGCCATGTGAGGTAACTAGAGTCAATCAAAATGTTAAGCATTTTCATTACTCAGGCATGTCACAGAATGTTGCAAGAGTTGATAGATACTTGTCAGGACCTAAGAATTTGTAATTTAACTTGGATCCCTAATTCCAAATGCTGTGGATTTACCAGCCTGCATCTCTTGTAATGCTCTGGAGCATGGTCAAAGCAGGTTGCATGTGAGAGGGTGCTTAGGCATAAGACTAAGATACAGATTACTGTTTGTATTAAAAAGCTGATAGATAAAGTTCAGTACAAAATAATGCTAGCTATGGTAGAGAAGGCAATGTTTCAATACTTCCAAGATATGCTAAAACTGTTTTTTTACAGATAGGAATATGAAGTATTTTTATGATTTATATATTTTTAAATATATATATATGAATATATGAAATCTGTTCAGCAATCGGAAAACCTTTAAACATTAAGCAAGTCACTACCACATACTAAGTTAAGACATGAACAAGAAATAGATGATCACTGTGTTAAGTGTTAAAATATCAAATATTCCAAGTATGTAAACAAGGTTATGCCATGACAGGAAGTTCTGCTGCCAGCTGCAGGTGGTTTTACAAGGTGATATTTTTGTTTATTTTTACTACATAAATGCTGAAGAAGAAATGTGTCATAATCCTAGCACTAGTTAAACGTGAGAAAAGCTCTCTCCAGTCAGGAAAACTATTATCCTAGTAAGACTTTATAAAAGCCTGAATCCCAAATGGAGCCAGGTGCCAACCTATTTCTGGAAGTGTTGATTTATACACATGATTTTCACTTATTAAATTTATTTCAGCAAGAAAGCATCTCATTTACATTTTATGTCAAAAACAAAATAGCTTAACTGTGCAGTTCCAATATGGAATTATGTATGTTAAAGCAGGTGTAGAAATTGCAGGGAGTTGGTTCATGCTTAACAATATAGCTGAAAATTATCAGCCAGCCATTCACTTTAAATCATTATATAGCAAAGCATATGAGAAGGAATTAACCAATATTGCAGGAAAGCAATTTCTAGCTTGGAAAAAATCATACGGCTTCAAAATGTATTTTAGTTTCCAGAAAAGTTGTTTGTATGTGAAAGTCTCTTTCCTTCTGGCGTCTAATCCCATTATGCAATGTTCTGTCAATGAACTCATGAAATTTCACATTTTCTGGAGTCCACGTCAGTGCTACTTTGAGCTCTGATCTTTTCTGTAAAAGCAAAGAAGAGAAAATGCTTGCTTGGCAGGCTCTGCTTTTTTGCAAGGTCAGCACTCATCTAACTGAAGGATAACCCACCACATTTCAACTTTGTAAGACAAAGGAGGGAAGCAAAGTGCATATTTTCTGCTTCCTTCGGAAATCTTGTCTCACTTAAACTCCCTTCCTTGTCCAAACTCAGCCCATTCTAAGGGCAGGTTCCCAGAAAGGAAGACAGCATCCTTCATCCCTGCCATGGTCACATCTTCCCCAGCACAGGCAGGGATGTCAGCACCTTGTGGTAGTCTCGCAGAGGACAGGGTAATATTCTCTCTACACCACACAACTTACCAGCTAAATGTCGAAATCCTGCTGCCACCAAATCTTCATATATATGCTTGACAGGATTCTGATGAGCCAGCAAAATACCATGTAACCAGATGAGCAGCATTCTGTGTCCATGTTCTTTATAACTTTTTTTCCCTATGCAATACAAAATCATTTGTCTGTCCTATGCTGAAAACAGTGTTATTTTGTGCTTTTGCAGTTTTAGAGTTACAAGAGGTTTTTAAAACCAATGCATTTGCTCTCACTTCCTTTCTCACCCAGCAGCAAAATGAATACTGAGAAATAAAGGTTAAAATAAATAAAAACAAATTTTATCCTAAGGCTTGAAAAGATGAATCCAATACTATTATATCATAAAGTTAATTTTTAACTTTCAGTTTTGTGTAACATGTGGAAATACACCCTGGAGTAATAGTAAATGAGTGCAAGTGTGCTGTAGAAGTATTAATGTCCTGGCACTGAGATACCTGAAAACAAAGTCACAGTTTCAGGACAATTAGGAAGCTAGAGTGCAAACAGGGCCCTCCTGGCTCATGCAGCACTCCAGGTCCTCACTGGCGTGGCATGTGTCCTGCAGGACCCGTCCATGCTGCTCTGCTCCTGCTTTTGCTTTACAGAGAGAAAGATTTCTTCAGGCCAAAAGGGAGAGCAGGACTGGGCTGTGCTCCTACAGCGCTGCCTCCCCAGAGCCAGGGGCGAGTGTTGTATCCATCCACTGCTCGCTTTCATACACCAAATAAAAACAGCACAGCCAGCGTGTATCTGTCATACCCACAGAGATGAAAGAGCAGCTCTGTGCCTTAACGTGGTTTCTTTAACTTGCACCTATCCATCCAATTATTTATTGTTACCTGTCCATTGTTCTTCAATAGCTCTAATGTGTTCATCTGTGAACTTCCAGAACAGGGCCAGTTTTTTCCATTCTTGGGGCTTTAACTGATTGTATGCCAGGTTCCAAAGGGAGGAACGAATTTGCTTGGTCTGTATACTGTGATCTTGTTTAAAGGACAAACCAAAGTCCGACCAGTCATCATCATGACCTACATGTGCCTAAAAAAGAAAGCAAGTGACAAACATTGTGGTAAAGGTGGGAATGTTTTTCACTCAGCATGCAGTTGAACCCTGTGTGTGTACAGCAATACGTGACTACTGGCAGGAGATATGCTCGGTGCAGGTAAAGGAACCATATTTGGATAGAAGTCGAGCTCTTTGGAAGCATGGCTTTATAGTTTTAGGACTGGAAATGACAGAAACAAGGACCTCCTGTGTTTATTGATATGTATCATTAAGAGCAAAATAAAGCTGCCTCTGGCACTTGATACGCGATAGCAATTAACAGCAGGTAGAAGTTGAGCCCTTCAGCTGTCTGCTTTACAGGCCACATTTTGAACGTGGCTGGAGTTCAGCCACAGCTGTTCCTCATTCCTCGTGCTGTGTACCACCAGCACGGCACCTGTTCTGGCTGCTCCTGCCTTTGCCCTGTCAGCCCAGCTCGGCTGCAGTGGGTGCAAGCAGTCACCTGGTGGCAGCTGTGTGAGACCCTGGGTATAGCACACAGAGCCCCAGCCTGCAAGGTGCAGGCACTCATTGAATCTGGATCTAGTTTTATTGCCTGCACAAGTAAAACTAGATAGCTACCAAAACCAAAATTCCAACTAAACAGCAAGCATTTTACCCTCCAGCCTAAAAATGATGTTGCTAGGTATTCACTGATTGCCCATAACAGAATTGATTAGATTGGTGTGGGGTTTTTTTGTTGTTGTTTTATTTTTTCCGGACATCCCTGCAAGAGCCATGCCCAGCAGCGATTTCACCCCAGTTGAGTGATGCCCAGGGAAAAGTCTTATTCCTAATGTAGGTAACATCAAACTACTTTGATACAGCGTATGCTAGGCCTGCTTCAGGTCAGTCTTCAAAGTGAAAAACCTTATCTTTTTCAGGATGGCAAAGCAAATAGGGTTATTAGGGTTTTTTCCTAACCTTTTGAGAGCCTTGTGAGAAGAAAAAAAAAAAAAAAGCAACACTCAGTTCAGTAACTAATTATTATCATGTATGCTTGAATCCAGTTTTCTTGATGCAGTCACTATCTCATGCTTCCTGACACGTGCAGCATGAGGTTTATGACAGGCCACGTGAGCGCTTCAGGCTCTCTCCAGTACCGTCTATCTTTCATGAGGTTTAAAAACAAACGAATAGAACACCACCACCACCACCACAAGCACACACAGAGCAACAAAATAAACAAAAATAAAACTGCTTTTTTCTCCTCCCTTTGCAGCAGCGCAGATTCTCTTTGCTGTTAATTGTGTGTCTAGGCAGCAGCAGTGTGGGACTGTAAGAGCAGCTTTCAAATCTGGTCAAAAGCATTCTGGGAAGGGTTGGGTTGTAGCCATAAATAGGAAAAAAGAAAAAGGAAAAAAAAAATAAGGATAAACAAGGGAGAACAAGACAGCCTTTCACACACATTTGAGTCACGTGCACTTCCTCACAGCAACATGACATTTCCTTTTGTAACTAGAGTGTTGTCACAGCTGATGAGTCTGCTCGATATAATAAAAAGACAGTTGCCACAATAATGGTGTAAAACTGTGGTTTGGTACATGGCAACAGCAGCAGAGCAACTTCATATTCCCTAGCCGTAACATCTGAGCCCTGCCCTTAGCTTCAGGTAAGGGAACCAAGCACGTAGGTTTCTGTTTCCCTGTGTGTGTTGAGCTTCTGCAGGCAAACCAGCTGCTTTAACAACTTCACTTCTCCTCAGGCAGTTCAGCAAACAGTGCCAAAAGGTCAGGAGCATTATGTGCTTGCTGCTATCAGGCTTGTCATATCTTCTCTGGCAACAAGTGACCTCACTTCTAAATTCCCCTTTAAGCCACTTAAACCATACTGTAACTGACAACTCTGGACTGACAAGTCAAATACGTGCAACACATGGAGTTCACAGATGTGGTTTTCATCATAATAATTGATCTAGATCTGTGATTTAACACCACAATTCCCTGCGACTAAGCATTGCCAGTTTGGACACATGGGGCTGGAAGGGGTGTTAAAAGGCCAGCTAATTCCTGTGCTCAGGCAGGATCAGGGATGCTTATACCACCCCTGAGAGGCTCCTGCCTGGCCTAGTAAAGCAAACACTGGCAAGCAGGAAGCAGGAACAAGAATCAAGTTACAGACTTGTGAGGCAGCTTAGCAATGAGAGCGAAAGAGCAGTGAAACTCAGAGCTACACCCCAAGACTGAATTCCTTCTGCTGGCCCTGCCGGCTCTGGTGCTCACAGAACCACTTGCTTTACATAAATAAATAGTGTCAGCATCTTCCTTCTTCCAGTTCTTCCACAGTGGATGTGACAACAGACATCTCTTACTGCCTACAAACAGTATTTGAGATAGCTTGGGGATTTTAAATTGTATTATATCAAAGCACAACAAATTTAATCAGTTCTCAGTAAATGCACATAAACCTGTGGGTCCAAATAAGAACACAGCAACCCAATGCAAGACTAAACTATTTATGGAGCATTAACATGCCCTAAAATTAACTTTCATCTTCCTTTGAAATACGTCCCCTTCATCAAGTGTAGAGGTATAGCAGGTGTTTTGTAGCTCATTGCTATGACTGTAATTAATGGAATAAATTAACTTTCTGCATATTCTGGATGGTAGCAATTAATACACCGTGAATTCTCCTGAATATTCAAAACCCATTTGGGATAAGTCTGACTTTCAGGGCAGGTCTCCAAAGGGGTCCTCACCAGAAGCCCACCTCCAAATGTTCCTTTGATTGTAAAGGAGCTAAAGTCAGCTCATCTCCTTCGGACACTTATCTACTATAGGGCACAGGCAGATTCACCGCCAACAGGGGATAGTCAATGCAAGCCAAAATAGTTACTGGCTTCGGCTGACTCTCAGCCCCTTAGGGAGGGCCATCACTCAGCAGCCTGCGTTTAAATAATCATGCCAATTTGGGAAAGAATTTTACAAATTGAGACAATCTGAGGTCATTCTAAGCCGTGTGATCACTTCACAGCCTTGCCTGGCTCTTTCCCTGCCTTCTTTCTTGAGGTTAGTAATTAATGCAGGCCAGACAGAAGAGGGAGCTCCCACCGCAGCACTGAGCTTTTCACAGCAAAGTAAAATCAGACACCTGCTCTCCTCCATTTTTCAGCCACGGATTTTGCTGTGCCGAAGGACACCGGCCTGATGCCGGTGGCACAGTTTGAATTTGGGTCAGAATCTCTCTCCACCCCTTTGCAATGCCTGTGGAGCTCGGTGCAGAAAAATGAAAAAATCTGCCTACAGCTTTACTGCTGGACAGGGATAAAACCTGAACAGGGTAAAGGCTTTCCTGTTCCCAGTCCTTGATTTATCAAGGCCAGCCTTGTAGACTGCCAAAAGCAAACCAGGCAAAAGACACTCTAAGATCAGAATCAGCTTTTCCCTCACAGTTCTCCTCAGCACAAAAAAAAGGATGTCTCTTACCTGTTCTGTGGCATAATACCTTTCTGCTTTAATGATCATATCTACAATTAGGGCATAATTGCTCCTTGATGCCATGGCTAGTGCAGTTTTTCCGTTCTGCAAGCAGAGAGAGTGAATCAGGACATGATCTCACATATTTGAGGACACACAGAAGAAAGACATGAGCTTCGCTTACAGAACCCCATCTCTTTATTTTTTCTTCTTCAACAAAGCATGTCTACTAAAATTTTATGGCTTCAGCATGGCTGCAATCAAGGCTCTCCTATGCTTTGCATGAGCTGCATCGTCTGCATTGGAAATCTACTTTAAGAGCAAACCCACATCTTGTCTTGGGCAGTAGGAGATTCTGGGTCACAGAAGGAAAAGGGAATGTGGGAATGACTTTCTCATAACAGCTGAAGGCAACGTCTCATGGACAGTGCAGACAACCAAAGGAATAAAAAGCCATTGTTTTAATTCCAGCCCACATGACTGTTCAGTCCATTTGAGCCTATCTCAGTGACCAGCACTTTGGTGTGGAGGCATTTCAGCGGCTTCTCAGGGTTCTCTCTGTACAGTGGGCTTGCACTGAGTGGAGATACCCCAGGTATGAATATTCAGGGTATGCTCCACAAATCAAGTGTTAGGCATTCCAGAAAGTTAGGCCTAAAAGAAGCTAACCCCTTTACTGGAAGGCTCAGTAATAAAATAAAGTATATTAAAAATAAATACATAAATAAATTACAAGTTCTTTTAACCCTCCAGCTATAATAAAATTCCCTGATGGATACCTTTTGAGTCCTAGCTTATGGCTCTGCTCAAGGGAGTTTTAATTTTTAGGAAATCATTTAGGAACCCATTTTTTAGGAAAGCATCACACTGGAAGCCATGAATTTATGTTTCATAAAAATCCTTCCAGCATAGGCATACCTAGCAAGTACAGAGACCAGGGACTGCAAGCACTCCAACCCTGCAAAGCTGCCCTGTGCTCCCTGGGAGGTGGGGCTGGAGGCAGGGGTGCCTCCAGGCTCCTGTGCCACTGTCATCCTGTGTGCACGTGTAGCACAGCAGTTGGGCACACAAGGAGCACCTCCTGGCTTTCAGTCACTTCCAACCACAACCACACCTGCAGCAGGTGGGCAGGAAGAGCTTCCAAGAGAGCATTCCCACTTGCAGCTTGCAGAGGTGTGTGTGCTCTGTGGGCTGAGGACTCTGGCTGTCAGGGTATGGAGGCTGGGGGAACACCATGTAGTCCACACAGGCTCCCCTTTTTCCTGTCTGATGTTTTGTACACAAGGATGGGGACATCTCTGGTGTCTGCGTACCAATTCATTGCAAAGGTGGGGCCCCAAGGTTCATGTCAGGTTACCAAAAACAGAGGTAACACTAGTTTCATAAAGCTTTACTCTTATCAGGACAGCTTTGTACATGGAAATCATTTTTAAAAATGATTAAATGGCTGGATTTTGCTCATGGTGTGTTTCATCACATCTGAGCTCAAAAAGAGCTCTTGGCCAATACCATACAGACTTCTGCAAGCCGCAGGTAAGGCAGCGTTAAAAGCAGACTTCCTTTGTAACAGCTAACTTTTGGCTGCACTCATTTTACAAAGGATGACTGGAAACATGTGTTTCCTGTGTCTCTGGGAAGAAGGTTATAAAGCGAAATATAAAGCTACATAAGCTTTGCATATGTAAGGAGTGTCATCTACCTTATCCATGGTCTTGAGGTCACAGCCTGCCTTCAGCAACATTTCCACCAGCTCCACATTGCCAAGATCAGCTGCCAGATGCAGAGGAGTTTCCTGCCTCTGAAATTAATAACAGCAAATAAATACAATAAACCAAAGTCCCCATAGGGGAAAAAAAAAAATGCATACAATCTAAATCTACAGAAGATCCACAACAAGAGATGGCCCTGGCTAGAAAATACTGAACAGAACGAAAGCATTTAACTTTCCAATGATCTAACTACCGGCTTTGTTTCAGGCAAACAAGACAGCATCTGGGAGCTCTGCAGGAAAAACAGACAAGAGCTCCAGCTGGGTCAGGACAAAGCTGCTGTTATGCACCTCTAACAGATTATAATGTGATTTCTTCCTCTACCTTCTTAAAACAAGGTGCTTTGGATAGAGTGATTCATGCAAGTGCCAACTGCCATGCTAGCCTCTCAAGTAATCTTTCCCTGCTGAAATTCATGCAGAAACAACTGGACAACCTTGATTTTCAACAGCACATTGTGCCGCAGTCCGCGACAGGGTTTCTTAGCCAGCCCTGCCACAATATGATGATATGGAGTGTCCAGTGAACCTTAAACCACGGTAAAATAAAATGAAACTAAACAAAACAAAACAAACTTTACAAAAGACCAAACCATTAACATAAAGCACAGGTCAAGGAACATTCAGTTTCAAGTCTAATCTTTTGGCCTGAAATTAGGGTTGTGTGGTCTTTATGCAGCTTCATTTACCCAAATAAAACCCATTTATTTACCCTTCTACAGAATGTCAGTAAGAAACTAGCAGCAAGTGCCCTGGGGAGTTTATCAGTCTAGTAATAAGAATGCATTTCCTATTCACTAAGAAGTGTTTGCCTCTTGTTCTTTTCTTCTACTATTTGCACTTACAGGAAAGTATTCCAGATGTCTATGGGAGAAACGCAGCAGCAAATGTGGTGTGTTCTCATTTATGGAAACCTTGTGTAGGTGGACATGTCCCTTAGCACATTTCACATGATACAGCAACCTTTTTTAATTGAAGGTTTTGTGACTGCCATGCTTTCAGCTGGGATGATAGAGTTAACTTTCTTCCTGGTAGCTGGTACAGTGCTGTTTAGGATGAGAATAATGCTGCTAACACGCTGGTGTTTCAGTTGTTGCTGAGTGGTGCTTATGCTAAGCCAAGGCCTTCTCAGCTCCTCATGCTACCCTGCCACTGAGGAGGCTGGGGCTGCACCAGGAGCTGGGAGAAAGATGGTTGGAGATGTCTCTTCACCTTTAGATAAGTATTAAATCCCACCTTAACTTCAATGTTGTAGAGCCATGCACCATGACCTTACCTACCAAGAGAGCCAGCCACAAGATTCTACATAAAGTCTCACAGGAGCTCTTTTGGGAATACACGTGAAACTCCTAAATTAATCTTCAGCAGTTAAATGCACCATGAGTTGGGACAAATTACAGATTCCTTGGAGACTATTTCTGGCCAGTATGGCAGGGAACATCCCTGTCTGTCAGGTGGGAGGCGGGATATGCCTTGCATGGGCCTCAGCAGCCCTGGTGGGACAGTCTCTCTCTGTCTCTTCCAAGGCCTTTCGGCAGCAGCCCAACAGGAGTGTGCCAGGCCTCAGCACAGCGTCAGAAGTCCCCATGTTTCCCCAGGGTAGGCAGGGCTCCCCTTCTTCAAATCATGCATGGGATCAGTGGGATTACGTGCCCATTCAGGTGTGAAACCCAGGCTATGGGCGACAAGAATGGCTTGGGGCAGCTGCACAGCTCCTCCAAGCAGCCTGCCACCCACTGATCTACTGCCTTGGGACATGTTCCAGGTGGCATTCCCAATGAGTTGTGTAACCTTACAGACAACAATCAGAATCACAACACACACACTGGTGCAAACAGTCTGATTATGCAAGGATAATCAAGGAACCAAGAGGCCTTAAAATGGGGGTGGAAAGACTTATTTTCCCGGAGGATAGGAAAGGTAGGTGCCATTCTGTTCTCTCTCCACAAAACATCTCTCAGAAGAGAAAAGGAGAAAAGATGTAATTGTTAATCTTCTCCATGAGATGGTTCTCAGAGCGTGGGGACAGCAGCTGTGAAGGGCCCAAATACCCTACAATACAAGAAGCTCAAGGCTAGTGCCTTTGTCATGGCTCCCCCAGGCAAAGCAAAAGAGAGTAGTAAACAACACTCAAAGAACAAAAACTGAAAACAAGTTGACATGGGATCAAGCATGGAAACATGTGAGGGAGTGTGTAAATTGGCAGCCACAGTAAATACATTGTCATCAGCCAGTGGATTAGCAGAGAGGAAGGCGTCCAGAATCTGAGGGGATTCATGGTTGGTGGTGGTCTACAGAGACATGGACAACAACCTCCAGACACAGTCCAGAAGTGTCCCACAATCCATGAGAGTGGGCAGACATGCAAATATAGAGGACTCCTCTCCCTCCATGGTGGGGGCCATGATGCTGTGGATCAGCCAAGAGGCCAAACACCATGGACTCAGGTCCCCACCTGCAGGAAAATGGGCACCCACGTCCCTGGGTGGGCTCGAACCACCAGCCTTTCGGTTAACAGCCGAACGCGCTGACCGATTGCGCCACAGAGACCTGCGACATCCCTCCTGAGGGTGATGCTGTGGGGAGGGGAGGACACGCAGAGTCACAGATACTGCCTCAGTTGGCTTGGGTCCTCCACCTGGCTGTGTCCCCTCCCTCCTCCTGGACATCCCAGCCTCCTCACTGCAGGGCAGAGCAAGGAGCAGAGAAAGCTCTGACACTGTGCAAGCACTGCTCAGCGACAGCTGAAACACTGCTGGGTTATCAATGCTGTTTTGGCCGCAAATCCAAAACATGCATTATGTGGGCTGCTATGAAGACCTTTAACTCCATCCTGGCCAGACCCAGCACATTGAGAGAGCAACATACATCCGAAGAGCAGAGAAATGCTCCACCTTCCATTAGGGAGCTCTGATTGCTCTTTCAGTGCACTAATCTTCATGGGATTTCATGGTTTCTTAATGAGAAAGGCTGGAGGGAACCTCTCAAATCTCAAATGACATAGCTAGGCCTTTCTAGAACTGCCATTAATTAACAGCTCCTGAGCTGACCAAGCTTGTGTGCACAGTACTAGTTTTCAGCTGGATAACTTCAGGTTATGAGAGCCCGAAAGCCTGCCAGAAATCTCTCTCTCTCTATACCTTGGGAAATGTACACTGCCAGTTATTGTGAGGGGAAAAAAACAGATCTGCCAGACCACTGACAGTCTGCACTGTGCTTACCTCTACAATCAGGTTTGAGACATTGCTGTCATGTTTTATGCATGAGTCATACCACTTGAACAATAAATTAATCCAAATATTTTCCTAGTATATAACATTTTGCTATCTGTACTTGCACAAATACTACTAGCACAGCATGTACCAGTGGCTAATACATATGCACACACACAAAAATACAAAGGGGAAACTGCCTCTTAAACTGCCTCTTCCTTTCTGTTTTTGTTTTTGCTGTTGCTGTTTCTTTGTTTTTGTTTGTTTGTTTGTTTGTTTGTTTTGTTTTGTTTTGTTTTTTGATACCTTGAGCTCATGAGGAGGAAAAAAAAGACGGGGGGGGGAATAAAAATCCACATAATCTCCTCTTTAGCCATGAAGTTATTATTAATTCCCAGTTTTTCTTACATGATTTAAGAAGTTTATATCATGATTAGCATCCAAGAGTGCTTTTACTACCGGCAGATGATTATTCATGACTGCTAAATGGAGCGGAGAATTCTTCTGCTGTGGAGGGAAAGCAACAAGACGATTAGGTGCATTTATTAGAAGTCCATTCAAGCAAGAAAGAGCTTCCTGCTAAAACCTACCCTTACTGACAAAATGCAGGGTGTGCTCCTGCAGAGCCGCAGGGCTGCAGACAAGGCACCCCAGGGCATGCAGCAGTGCCAGAGGTCCCACTACAAGCATCCCTCATAGTGGGCTGCTCCTGCCGCAGCTACAGCAGCTGGTAAGCAAACACTGCAGGGGAAGCTGCAGCTGCTGAGAGCACCATGCACAGCAGTGTGCTGCCACGTACAATTGCAGCAAGGCATTGTGTACATCCATGCTGTGCTGCGCTGCTGGCCTTAGCTGAGAGTGAGGAGTTCGGTGCAATGTTTGTGTTCCCTCAGAAAAATGGGTTTGCCCTTGTTTGAACAGGCTGGAGGCAGAATAATTCTGTGTTGAGTATGCAGCTGTCAAAATCTACTTTCCAGGAATAAACTCCTGTAGCATACTGCTACTGTAGATATCCTTCATAATAACCTGGCTTGCTGTAGTAATTATAAAAAACAAGTTATAGCTAGAAAGAAATTAAGTTTTTATATTTGAGTGATTATTCATGAAAATAACTGGGGCACAGGTCCAACACCAGTCACTATTCAACCAGCAGATTGGCAAGATCACTTTGCTTGTTGTACCTGTGACTCATCAGTTTCTGTTAAATACAGCTAAAAAATAATTCCATACCAATGCCAGGCACCAGCTCGTTAATCTTTATAAACCACAACCATTTCTTTGGGGCTACAGAAAAATAAATAAAGCTCGCACACAGTGCTCAACTGGAAACATTTCCAAAACCTCAGTTACAGTTTTACAGGTTGCTTCAGCTACAGAAACCAGTAAGAACAACCAGTGCAAAAACAGTCTGATCTTTAAAATAAATCATCTCAGTCACATTACACAACAGGCAAAATACAGTAAAAATAATAAAGGAACCACTTGGCCTTATTCAGTATTTGAATTCTCAAGGAAGTCCATAAAGACAGGGCACACTGAAGAAACAGCAGGGAAATTGTATTGATACACACTCACCTCAGGTTTAGGGGCCAGATCAATATTCTTATCAATAAGAAAAGTAACCAAAGATAGATGTCCATTCTGAATTGCAATTTGCAATGCACTGCTGTTGTTCTGAAAGAAATATTATGGGCAAGAAATGTTTTTTGTTGTTGGGAAAATAATAAATAAATGGTACTGAAGACAGCTATCAATAGAGAATAGCCTTTCATTTATATTGGTGTTATTATCCTCCTGTATGCACCTGCAAAAAAAGGCCTCCCTTTAGTAAAACGATGTGATTGTATGAAGTAGGCCACCAGTTACAGCTACATGTTTTTGTAAACACTGGAGGACCTTTCCGTTGTTAGCACAATGCAACAAATATGCTGAAAACATCAGTACTGCACAGTCCTTTTCAATCTTTATTGGCAAAGAGATAATTCAACATTGTCAGCTTTACTGGGGGCATGGACTACAACAATCCCAATGTATCTCCCAGTCTGTTAGTTCAGTTTGACTTTTAACAAGCCATTACAGTCACATAACACATTAAGAAAAAAAAAAAAAAATCAATAGAAAATGTTCTGTTAATAATTCTGCTAAAACAAACAAGCTCTCACTCTGTTGGAATCACAGGCATTGCTGCAAATTCTTGCAACAGGCATGCCAGGGCCATTTAACACATCTGAGCTGGACTGGAGTTCAGGAACCAGATGTGGGGAAGAGATTTGTCATCAGTTCAGGCGTATAAGCTGCCAAAAATGAGGTTTTTCAATTACCCTACATGGTTACATTTCCTAGCCATATGTTTTACTATTCAATTGACAGTAAATAAAAAAGGCCCACATCATTATTCTGTCAAATATATCTATGCTAAATTTCTTCCACAATTAACATTCTTTGCATTCCCAAATTTATATACAAATATATGTGTATGCATGTATATATACACACACCATTTTATAAAAATAAGCAGAGCAAATACACTGTGAGTACACACAGAAGAGAGAAGACAAAGCCATTTCCACAGCCCAGGATGTGCCAGCAGCAGTGTACTGAAGGGATTTTGTGTACATACATGAGTTAAAACGTTGATGTCACTCCCTGCTTCCAGTAACAGCTCAGCACATTTTTCATGACCGCCTTCAATAGACAAGTAAAATGGTGTTTCTCCATTCTAGATGAAAAAAAGGGGGGGGGGGGGAAGGAAAAAGGAAAAAAAAAAAAAAAAAAAAGCCTCTTACAATTGTTTAAGCCATGTAATTATAAAAATTATAAAGATTATAAAGTTATGACATTACAGAGGTTATCTTTATCAGGCTCATCCAACTCAATAAAAAAGGGGAGATGATCACAAGAGAGCATAATGTGAATGCTCCCAAGTCAACATTTCACTGAAATGGCAACTCACAGTTAAGTGATGGGTGACAATTATGTTGATATTCATAAAGCAAAATGTAAAATACAGATAACTATTTCACCTGTCATGGTTGTTCTCCTTCCAGAGAATATTACAATCAACAGGAACAGAAACAAAGATTCTGGGAATCAATAGCAGTGCCATGGCTTTCTAACTGATTCCCATCTCACTTTCTACCTACAAGGAGCACTTTTAATAAAATTAATTCTGCTGCATATTTGTTTCAAACCACCTCACAAGCCCAAAGTCTCCATGTCTTCACAAGAGGTCTCTAAAATAAGCTACGTCTGTGTAAATGATCAGCACAAGGATCTAAACCCTGTTTCTAAGACCGGACAAAAGTTTACAGAAAATTGCTCCAGAGCTTCAACTTTCACAGAAGTGTTCATATCTCCTGATCTTTCCTTGCTTCAACTTCTACCACCACCATTTCAGTAAAAATGAATTTATTGTAATATATAGCTCATGGTGGGATAAGAGTGACCTGGTTATCCACAGAAAGTAACATCTCCAGCGGGACGGATAGGTGACACCACTAGCCATGGCACAGCAGGGACACAAGCAGCATAAGCTTTATGTGCAGAAATAACACATTTAATTAGTCAAATATTGGAAAAAAAAGGAAGGCTTCACATTTCAAAAGAATTCCTGTGCCTCAACTTTGGACGGCGGGGAAAAAAAAAAAAAAAAAAGTGACAGCAACAAATAAACACAAACAGACAACCTGGAAAAGAGAGAACCCTTCTCCCATAAGCTTTTTGCTGAAAAAGGAAGAGGAGAGCCTTAGCAAGGAGTGGATACACCTTACTCCTTTCTTCTGCTGGACCATTTTCTTCTACAAATAAATAGGGCATGCAAAATGGAGAGGAGGTCATTGCATGGGGAACAGAGGACAGAGCAAGAGACATTGAAGAAGCTAGCGGAGCTGAATTTATTGGAGGAGGGACAATGAAACAGGACATGAACACACTAGGAAAGCAGCAGTTTTTTCCATTCAGTGGAAAAAAAATATTCCTTTAAAGTGTAATTTGTGATTTATTTATTTTTTTTTCAAATCTCTAACTTTACTTCCTTCAGTAATTTGTGTCCTCACCTGATTGAGGTCATTTATTTCCTCCCACTGTTTGAGCAGAATTTCTACAACTTCACTGTGTCCGTTTTTGGCTGCTAGGTGCAAGGCGGTGTTTCCCTCCTTGAAATTAGGGTGTCAAAGAAGACATTTTAGAACACAGAATAAACCCAAAACGTCAAGGACAACAAACGTTAAGGACAACAAACAAAGCCATTTGTCCTTCTGTCTCTCTCTTATATACAGGGCAATGGTGGCAAACCTACAGCATGTTTCAAGAGCCAGGCTTATTTGAAAAGAGCATTTTCTCATGCATATAGTTGTGACCTTGCTGGTCTGGATGGTTGTTAACACTTTGAAAACTGCAGTGCATTACTAGCAATAATAATAATAATAATATCTTAACTTTTAAAGAATGAATCAGAAAAAAAACTTTTCCTGTGGGGACTATACCAAGTCCCCAGACGTATTGACTTAAGGATTAACAGACAAAACCTAAGTAAGTATATATGATGCTGTTATGGCTTTGATGCCAAGGCAGCAATCTTTAATCCTCTTCACCATCAGCATGATTCTTCATTAGCCAAGTAAGAAAAATATGGTATACCAGTAAGCAAATAGACATGAAGGGCAATCTAAATGATTATCAGGAACTGCAAAAGCTTCTGAGCTAAAAGACAGTGCTAGCATAAGAACAAGTGTAAAACTGACTAGAAACAAACTGAAGATAGAAATTGCGAGAAGGATCCCGACCTTCCAAGAAAGGAGATTCCAGAACAGCTTTCCAATGACACTGTTAGTGGGGAAAAAATCCAAAATTCTTTTACAAAAAATAAATAAATAAATAAAAGTATATTTGTTAAGGGATAGGTACAGCTGCTTTTAATGACCCAGGAGTGGAGTTTCAGTCCTGTCTTGTTACCTTCTCACTCTGTAGGATCACAAAGTTTAGCTCCCATGACTGCTGCTCTACACATTCAGCCTGCTAGCTGCCTGGGACAAGGCTGTCTTTTTACCTTTTTTAGTAGACTGCTTAGCACAGCAGAGATCTGGGTTGAAAGGCAGCATTTAATAGATTACCAGAAGACCAAAATGACAGCATGACTTTCTGAATGCTTGTTTACATGGCTCTATGAACACGATTTCTGACCTTTTCACCATTTTTTATATATTTGTCCTTGCAATGCCTCAGGCAAGGAAACACCAATGTGCTCAGTCCAGTAATAGTGACGTAAGGAATAAAGAAATTTAAAGGTGGACTTTGAAAGTTAGTAAGACACCTTAAAATGCAGAGTCAACAGCAAATTCAATTAGATTCAGGCATTTATGCACTCCTGAAAAATCCTCACACATGTTTATTTGCCTTCTGAAGTACTTAAATACCTCTGAAAAGTTAGCCACTCATCAGTGGCACACAGACACAGCTGAGTGAAGAAAATGGAAAACCTGATGTCCCAGTACAGAGGCTGGCACCTTCACCTCCAGACTTTCCCTTTTCTTCCAACAGGCAGCATACGCCAGTCTTGCTTTACATGAATTATTAATGATGCATATGGAAAAGTCTTCTGGCAATGGGACCACAAGTTCCACTGTCTTCCCTTAATTACTGAAAAATCATCATCCTTGTGTCATTGATGGTCCAACATATATCACTGCCAGCACAACAGCACCTGCACAGCTTATTCATACTGCTGGGTTGTGCAGGAACTACACAGAAACAAAGTAATCTCTCCTAAGCATGAAAAGAAAGCATTACCTGATCTTTTTCAGATGTGAACAGCTTTAGAGCAATCAAGTCATTTATCATGTCAACATGGCCTTTTTCAGATGCCAGGAGAAATGGCTTTCTACCTTTCTAGAAAATAATCATGGAAAGAAACAGAATTACTGAAAGCTTCCAGTTACCAGATATATTACCTATATATGCACCTGTTATTCTGCATAAACACTTATATATAATAATGACTAAGTTCATCAGCAGAAAAGTATGTATATACAAGAAAAGCAAGAATTTTTAAAAAGCAAAATTTTGTATTGCAAAAAAATCCCAACAAATTATACATCTTGTCTGTCCTGAAGAAAATATTTGAAAACTGATTGGAAATGGTAACAAATGAGTTATAAAGATTGCTCAAAATATTTAATTATTAATTATTCATGGTATTAAACTATTCATCAAAAGGACTGTTTTGTTAAATGTCTGAAGATGCTCAGAAGCAGGCACTAATAATTTATTTTCACGGCCTAACACACTTGAATCTGAATTCTACAAGCACAGACCACAACAGCTTCGTCTCAGAAACTTCATCCAGGAGATCTGAATTTAATACTGTACATTGTTTTTTGCTATTGTTGTTTGTAGGTAGTTAAGACTAAACAACAACAACAAAAAACTTATCCAACTATTTACAACTCAACAGTGGAAAGTAATCCTGGTACAATAATACCACTAGTCAGATGGTGAGACCATCTAACCAACTGTCAAAGGCTATCCGATAGTGGCCTATATTAAAAATCTAATTAAAAAATGCAAGAAACTATAACATAATTTTGATACAGCTTCAATATAAAGAAGACTCCTTGAAGTCCTAAACCACAGGGGTTTGTTTTGTTAAATAAACTCTTCTCAATATCAGCCTTGTCACGTGCAGACAGAACTCAGAATTCAGTCAATACAAATAAAGGCTCAAAAAAAGCATGGGAAAGAGTTGCTGTTTTGGTGACAGATCCTATAAGAATATTTTTTCCTCCTGTAAAGATACAATACCCTACCTAGCTAAGCAAGCCTTCAAAGCGAGATCCCAACAGAGTGGGAAGGAAAACTACAGGCATAGCAAAACACGATGAAGACAAGGCCCTGGCACTGTTGAAGTGTTGAAGCAGCCCTGTGGTAAGGCTGCATGTGGTTTATACTCCACTGGTGGAAGAAGCCTGCATTGTCAGCAATGGACAAAACCAAACCACTGGTACTGAACCCACCAGAGGAACGTGTGGTACCTCTGCCAGGTATTAAAGAAAGGGCAGCCACATCTATGGGCAGGGTGCACAGGCTGATAACAGAGGAAATACGAGAGGATGCACAGGCTGAGACATGAGAGGATGCAAGGGAGGAGAGGCAGGGGGATGCTCATGGAGGAACCCTGCACCAGAGCAGAGAAACAGGATCAGCAAAAAGAAAACCACCTTGGACAGGCCCCAACCCCCTCTGCCTCCCAGCACCTCACCAATGGGCCAGCGCAAAGGGGAGCAAGGGAGGAACAGCCTCTAGAGCTCACCTCAGGCAGGCACGCAGGGAGGAAAGGTGCTTTCTCTACGTGCCTGTCAGGCAGTTTGTCACACTTGTTTCTCAATACCCAAATCAGTAATTAAATGTTTATGCAAGCTGTAATAAATTTAATTTCTTTGGAACTCCCAAGCCAAGATTGTTTTGCCCACAACAAATGCCTCACAACATTAAAGGAATAAACAGGGAAAAAAAAAAAAAAAAAGGAAAAAAAGCAGAAAAAAAACATATTGTACCCCATCAGGCTTGTTCAAGTCAGTCAGATGAAGATCTTGGAGAAAATAATCAACTATTTTAACACTGTTGTTCTGGGCTGCAAAGTGTAGTGCATTCATTCCTTCCTGAAAAACCACAAGCAACTCTGTAAGAATGGGTTTGATTTTTTCCCAACACTAACATGTTTACAGTTGATAAAAACTTGTCATCAACACACCTCATTCTTAGCCTTTTGATCAGCGCCTGCTTTAACTAATTTTCGCATTACATCCAGATTTCCAGTCCAAGCTGCAAGATGAATCACTGTCAGGCCATGCTTTAAATAAAATGAAAAAGTCAGAAATTAGCACCAAAATACATCCCGCCAAATTTATTTAATCTTTTTGATTAATGCAGTGTACAAGCGGGGTCTGTTCCACAGGCACTAGAGCATCAGCATTATCAGCTGGCAGTGTGAGTGAGGTTCCTCTCGCTTAAATTACACTAGAGGCTTAGGCTCCCCCTCTCCCTTACTGAAGGCCTGGCATTTCCAGACAAGGATTTATCCTGTTCTAGGATGGAGGAGTGAAACTACCCAAAAATGTTTCCATCTCTCCCGAAACTGTGTGATGACCTGAGGGAGCCAGTTCTGGGTGCAGTGAATTACATTTTGGGTTATAATGTATAACAACCCTATTTCCATGAGTCACCATGATTTTCCAGTTAACTCTGTTCTTAAACGTTCCTTTCCTTCTCCCAAATTCTCATAAGAGTTTGACTTCTTCACAGTATGTTCATTCCATTTCTTATCAACTGCAATATCAATCCAACTGTCAAAAAGTACATGAATCACCATCAAATATAACATCTATTGTCATAATAATTAAGCTCTGTGTGCTAAATATAATGGAGTGTTTCCAGTAATGTTTGAATAAAGATGGAGGAATCAAGGAATCAAGGAATTTAAAACAGCCAATAATTAAAAGGTAATCCTTAATTAGAATAATATTCTGATTGTTTAAGAGAACCCCAGCATTGGGGAGAAGGTTTATGTTTCCAAGCTGGCTTCAGTGCACCCGACCCAGCTATTTAAAAAAATATATAAAAAAAATAAAAATGCTCTGAGTCACCTTAATGCCTGAACCAATCTGAAAAATAATTTGCCATGAAGAAATGAGCAGTGCCTTCCTTCTGTGTGGGACATGCACTGCCCAGGCAGTGCAGGACAATGCTCTAAAGCAAATGAAACAGTGATGAACAGTGGGTGGCTTTCCTACACTGCAAGTGAACACAGAGGCCTGTAGCTGCCAGCTACTGGCACGGACAGGTCTCTCTCATCTGATTTTCATTCCAACGGCAAATAGCAATGACGAAACTTTCTCCCTCCCACCAGTCCCTCCAGCATGGAATTTGTCTTCTTCATTTTTTTTTTTTAAATAAATAAATACTGCAGCATATGGTGGATAAGAAGAGAGAAGCAAGGGGTGTGTGTGTGTATGTAAATGATTACTCTATTTTCATTACTTAGGATTAAATATATGCGTAACTCATATTATATAACAACTAAACAAATAGCTTCTCTGGAAACAAATTGCAGTTCACTGGAAAACTCCTAGCTTGAATAACCTGTTTATTAATAACATGGTATATAACATGGTCATGGCATCTGAATAAAACCCTGCGCTGCAAATTGCCATCTGGCCCAGCCAAATTAGCCGTAAACTGATCAACTCTGAAAGTCTCGGAGGCTGCAGAGTAGCCGACAGTTTTGTATCATGCTGCTCACAGCAGAAAGGGGGAAGGGAACACAAGCAGTCATTTTCTGAGCTCCCAGCAATCTCTGGATCCAATTTTTACTTATAGTGATGACTTTCATATACAAGTGGCCAATGATTAATATGTAGCTACCACAGAGACCAGGTGTTTGTGCAACCACCGTTGTTCTTACACATGCATTCAATATTGCCAGTGATCTGGGCACTGTTTTTTACACTACTGATGTGGTTTTTTTTTCATTCAAATGTGTGCAGTCTTGAAAAATAGAAGCATTTACAGCAACCACCTAATTTTGCAAAATGCAGGCTGTAAAGGAAATATTTACCTTTATGTTTCCCCTGAGTTGTTGCTACACTGTGTGAATCCAAACATGTAGAACAGCTCACCTGATCTGCCATATCGAGTCTAGCTTTGTGATGGAGAAGAAAATCCACCGCAGATGTATGGCTTCTTGCAACAGCAAAATGCAATGCTGTGCGCTTCAGCTGAAATAAGCAATGTTTTGGTTGTCAGATACACAAAACAACTCTTTTCCTAATGCAAATGTCAGGATTTCTGAATTCTCTGATTATTAATTAAATTCTCTGGTTAATATATGCATACGTTTTCATATTTCCCCTGTAACTTGTTCTTTGTATTTTTGTTCCCTTGTAGAGAATGTAGGTATTGATCATAAAGATTTTGTGCAGAACCTGAACAGTTTAGTTACAGAGTTGTTGTATGTACCAAAATAATCCCTTGGCTGAAACACACTGTCAAAGTGGGATTAAATAATCATACACTGCCTAGAGGAGACGCATGCAGCGCCAGAAGCACCCATGTGTACTATTTTATTATATAGTTGGATTTGAAAACGTTGAGGACTAGATTTACACAATTATATTTGCTTTTCATATCCTCCTCACATTTTACTGTATCTCTGCGACACATGATGAGGTTCCTCTCTCAATATTGAGTCACCTTCCCAGACTGAGCCATTATCTATGCAAATGAAGGCTTCCACCTTGTGAACAGTGAGTAATTTTAAACAGATGAAACAGCTCAAGGCTTACCAGAAACATTTAATTAATTTTTCATTAAGGTAACTGATGGTGTGAATCTAAAAGAGATTGGTTAAAATGAATTAAACCTTGGTGGAAAGAGTTTCAGTTATAATTGAAGTGACCATAATTGGATTTAACATAACTCACTGAGAGTTTCCATATGTGACATAAGCATTTAACTTTGAAAGTCAGTTTGGATTTGTTCTGTTGTGCTTCTATGCAGATCAGCTGACTGATTCATTTATAACTCTAAATGTACAGCTATATGAATTAAAACATAAACAGGTGGGATTTATGCCAGGAAAAAAAAACGCTTGCACAGAAATAGTTTTATCAGCAAAACTAGCTGAGTTTTGGCAGCCTTGCTTATTTGGCTTGGAAATACAGGGGTTGGAAAAATCAACATAAATGCAAGAGCTGTTCTGCCAGTATAAGCTAAGTCCCTGCTATGAGCACCAGTCAATGCAAAATATCCAAGCACGTATCATACTATAGACCTGATTTAAGGATGAGAGAGTAAAGATTCAGACTCCTGGACTGGAACTATATTTAGTTTAATTTCCCAAATTCTGGAAAACTGTAAGGAAGCAAGAATATTTTGAGTGACTGGGCTCTGTGGTCACCTGCTATATATTTATAGAAGTATGCAATTAATTGGTACATGGTCACTGTTCAAGAGTGTTTGAGTTCTACTCAAAATAAATCTTTATCTCCATCTCTTTTTCACAAACAAAAAAAGGAATGCAGCTTTACTTTCTCCGTGATTCCCCAGTAGGGTGAAATGCATGTAAGCACAGGAAGCAATGTTTTTGCTTCTACGAGTAAGGTAATGTTAGGATGTTCATGAGCAAGGGAATTATACATAGCCACTAAGAGCAAACCATTCTCCTCAACTCCTGCATAAATACTGGGGACCTCTGTGTTGTTGTCCAACTACCTCTGATGCACAGCACTCTACTTAGTTACTGTGAAATGTGTGTGTCCTCAGACTTTGGAGCTGGTATCAGCTAAGAAATGTGTTCTTGTCTATTTATGGCAAATCTGAAACCTGATCTCAGTGTGAAGCCAGAAGCTGTGGTAGCACACTTCTGTGGTTCCATGCACACTGAACAGTAACACTTCACACCAGCATCTGAAGTTTTTAATATTAGCAGCACAGTTTCGTTCTCAAAGTGACTGTGAGGTTAAGTCCTCCCCTTCTGAAAGATGGGGAAACCCAGGGAATTAATTACACAAGAAGGCAGTCAGTAACAGAGCAAGGGCCACAATTTAGAGGCCCTTAGGTCCTAATTTTATGCACAGCCTAGTGGCTAAATGCAAAAACCTGTGAGTTATGCTGCATGAAATCCTACAGTCCATACTGGACACATGAAACACTGGTTAGTCATCTTTAGGATTGGGACCCACCCAGCTCTAGCCAGCTGTGTGTCCGCTACGCAACCCCCTGAGCACTGCATTTTGGGCACTTTATACTCACAGTATCTACAGCGTTTATATTAACACTCTTTTTAAACAGCTTTTCCATGGTTTCCAAATTGTTCATTTTCGCAGCACGTTGAAATTCTCTTTCATCTGGTAATACTGTATAAAGACATTCAAAATATATATATATTACTAAAAAAAATAGCCTTAACAAACTTAAAGGACAGATACCATTCTTTCTTCTGTTATTTGTCCTGGTTTCATACTTTATGTGAATCATTTGCTTTTCAAAGTGGAAGTGTTTCAGGATTATATTTTTTTCTTCTAGAGACATCTGGCTGATGTTTCTAGTCTAAATTTTCAAGTGCAAACAGAAGTAGGCTTTTCACAGCACAGACTACCATTATTTGCACTGCTCACAGGAACAAGAGTTCATTTATGAAGCTTCTGCCATCAAAATGGGTCTCAAGGCATTTTATAAACCTAACAATGAACAGTACAAACTCTAGCATTTATTTCCTATTCTTGGAAAAGCTGTTATTTTGCAACAGAGCACACCACCAGAATACATTAAAATGTGTAGCAGTGACCATGCTTCAACTGTGTAGGAAAAGAACAAAACAAAATAACAACAACGAAAAAATAAAAACAGACAGAACAAAACCAAACAAAACTAAACCAAAACAACAATAAAAAACACAAAATAAAAAGGGGGGAAAAAAAAAAAAAAAAAAAAAAAAAAAAAAGAAAAGGTCTACAGGAAAAAATTGTGAATAGTTGAACTCAAAATTTGGCCTGAATGGGGAATTTACTATTAAGTTGGGACCATCCTTTAATGTCTCAAGCCGAAGATGAACATCTGTTCAGCCAACTGAAGTAGCTGTAGCATGCAAATGGACAGCTGTAACAAAACACCTCCACAAAACTCAACAAATATCTAGTGACCTTGGAAAATAAAATACCAGTGTCTGATCATGAATTTGGCCAACTTAGAGGTCAGACTATTTCCCTATCAGCATGTTTCTGCCTTAACATTTAATTCAGTACTTGAGAGAAATTATGGTATCAGTTTTAAGATATGCTTAATTCAGTAGCATATCACACTCAAAATGTTTTTCTTTTAGATACCTTCTTTCTAGAATATTTTGACATGAAAGCGAAGAAGGCTGCTTGCCTAATGACATCAACAAGGAGGACAGTATTCACTGTCGAACTAGAAACTGCAGCAATTATTTCATCCTTAGAGGACTCTCATGCAAATCTGTTCTGCTGTATTATGTCTAAGTTCATTAACAACTAATGAAAATACAGTTGAGGCTGTATGGCTGCAGAGTATACTAAAGAAAATCAGTATGGCAGTCACTTAATTGCATCTTACGCATTATATGTGATTATAATCTCAGTGGAAATAACCACAGTTGTACTGTACAAAACAAACTAGAAACCAAACTGGACAGTTCCAAAACAGTTTCCTGCTTTTTTATGACACTAGCCAAGCACCTCAAACTACAGAAGCATCCTCCCAAAAGTCCCTTGAAATCACAGAAGAGTTTTTCTTGTCTTATAAAATGAGGGAAAAGACCAAAAAAATAAACAGTTGAAAATAAAAATGCACCACTGGACTAAATAGCTAAATAATAATACTGCTATAGACGACTGTGTTAGCTTTCAAGCATTAAAGGCAATAACCAGCTTTCACACCAAAACAGTGGCATGTTATTATAATAGAGTGGTCATACCCAGTTAGGGCAAAAATCCCTTTGCACCAATATTCTGCCTGTAGCAACAGCTGGCAGAAGATCCTTTGAGGAGAGTGTATGCACTGGACAAGGCTAAAGTGATGTTTCCTCAGAATACTTGTCTAGACTCATACAAAACAAACAAACAGGTATCATAGCGTTAATCCTATTTCCTTGATTTCTCTGTGTCTAAAACACATTATTTTCAAGTTTTCAAACAGACTGTGTGTCAAGGGAGTTGCATTCAGCTGGCATCTTCGACAAGGAGCGTGGCTGGCAGAAAAATCAGCATTGCAAACAGCAGTCTTTGCAGAATAAATGCCTCACTTGTAGTTTTCATCGTCTATACCCAGAATTAAGTATTTCCACTCCCTTGATTTCAAACATGGGTAACAAATGGTTGTAGGATATCTTGTTCAAAGCACGTTTGTGGCAAATGTGGAAATAAAACTTTCTGCAACAAATAACGGCAATTAGTTGCAGTTCTGCCACATTCATTGCTATTGTCTGCTGATGAACATTCGCATATGTGTCTTACACGAAGATGCGAAGATAATTGTTGCATCCCAGGGCATTCAGGAACAATCCCAGCAGTTTACTTACTCTGCCTTCAAGAAACAAGAGGAAGCAGTGCTTTTATTTTATTTTATTGTTTCTGCACAGCAAGGACAATTTTGCTTTTAGCTCAGACAAAGAATTGATGACTGATTTTTCTCTCCTGTGTGGAAGTCATGAACTGGAAATACACTGTTAAAAATTAGACTTTTTTTTCCCTCCCTCAAGGTTTTATGTTTCTTAGCAGTCTCTCTCTCTTAATACTTCTTAGAGAACCAAGAACAGCAGCAATCTAGACACACCACTGTGCTCTTTTTTTTTTTTTTGCTGCTCTTGCAAAATGATTTTTTTTCATGCATGAAATTACAAGAGCAAAGGGCTGTCAGACTACAGATTTATGGAAGCTTTCTATCTAAGCTGTGGTCTCCAGAATTTGGCACTTCTTGCATTATTACTAATCACTTGATTTTCAAGCAGAGGCAGCAATCCACTAACCGTTTGCAGCTGTCACTCATTTTGAGTTGTTTTCCTTCACTTCTTCCCAGAAGTTTGACTCAATGCCTTAGAGGTTTCATAAGAAGTTGTATTTTATTTTCAATTTTACTTTTGAGGTAAGTAAAAATATTAATTTTAACAGCTGATTTCCTTTTCAGACAGTCCTATCTACAAAGAATACATACTAAGATTTAATACAGAGTGCTGAATAACCCAATCTTTCTTTTCTCTTGGGAAGGCACGTAAACGGGCAGTTTACTTCAACTTTCAATTGACCTGAAAACAGAAGGTCCTTCTCAACAGCAATTCAAGTTTTGAAATACCTTCAATTTCCTCATATTCAAGTCTCACTTCACAGTAGGTGGCTTTGATCCATCTTTGAGTAACAGAACAATCAAGGACTGTTTCCACTAAAGTAAAAAATGAACTGTAGATTTCACTACTCACAGACAGGATCATAAGGAATTTATACTTTTTTTTATAAATTTATATCTTTCCCTCTTTCCCCCTACTTTTATATTCCTCTTGTAGAATCCACAATATGAAATCTGCCATTATCTTCAAAAGAACAAGGGAAACATACAGAAATTTGAATTGGCTGAAGAACTTTAAGGAAGGAAAACATAAAAGTGACAAAAGTATTCCAGTTATTTTCACTGTATAGTTTCCAAAAAAAAAAAATAAATCACTTATTTGATGTTGTGGTTATTTATCGGTATTTTCATGTTTGTAACTGAAAACAAAATGACTAATGTAGATGTTTTATAGGGTCACATGAATCTTTTACCAAAATAATAATTTTTCAATTCAAAGAAGTCATGAGAAAATTTTGTATTGAATCCAACAGTGATATTTTATTCACTGCTTTTCTTTATCTGCCCTTCTTGCAAGCTGGGAAACAGGAAGCATGACCCAGAACAGGGTTCAGTGACTATCACACTGAAATCACAGGACACAGTCACAGCAGAGTTTAATAATTACCATTCAGTTTCCACAAATAACCCATTTTCACTATTTGCAGCCCACGCTGCTGTGGACTGTTCTTTCGCAGACCAGCTTGCAAGATAAAATCTCGAGTCTACCATCAGTACACAGCACACCAAGTGCAACGAGACCAGAACTCCCTCCCATCACCATGTGCATCCCCACACAACGCAGAGGCATTTGTTGGCTGTGAAACTTTACACGTGCTTAACCTCAAGCATGTGCTAACCCCAGCAAGTGCTCTTGGACAACCTGGGTTAAAGCAGGGTGCCAGGCGGATGGCAGGACACGCTGTCTCTTGGAAGATGGATGCACCAAACCCCACTCAGGATCTCATATTGACAGCTCCTCTCTTCCCAGTGCAATGCTCAGGGTCACTGCATGGAAGCCAGACCTCCCTTCAGTCCCCGCACACTCACAGCTGTTGTGGTTGGCCACCGCTTCTCCATGCATCACATCCTCCCTGGCACCAAACAGGTGGCTCAGCCCCTTCATCATGGCTGGCAGCTCCTCTTCCTCCTCCCCTGAGGGAAGGAGCCCCATGCCGGCTGCCAAGGGAGGTGCCTGGGGTGTGTTTTCCCTGCTGCACCGAAAAACCGGTTCCTGGGGCTCTGAGTTGACTCAAGCACACCCAGCCAGGCTGCAGGCAGCAGCACACCATCGCCCAGCCACATCAGCCCAGCTTCCACCAGATTCGGCCTTTCCAGAAGGCCCTTTTGTTGCTCTCAAAGTTATTCTGTGTTAGGACAGGGTTAGTGGATCGCAGACACCCCCGCAAGCATGGCATGCTCTGGGGATGCAAGAGACCGGGGCGCTTCTGGCAGGAATCTGAGCAGAAATATGCACATTGTGGCAGAAACAGTTGTAATTAATCCAGTCACAAGACTTTCAGTTAATTTTCACGCAGAAAACACTGTTGCTCATCTTTGTCTAGGTCTAGCAAAATCAATCAGTAAAATCATCAAATCAATCAGTAAAATCACCAAAGGCTCAGTTTTAGTGAACTGACATAATCTAATCAGAAAATTCTGTTTATCTTGAATTCCAGATCGATATTTACCTTGGTTTGCTTAAACAGATTATTTCATTTCATGTAGGTAATCATTACCTGAAATAGGGCATAAAAATTGCTGACTTTTAATGTGAGTGACTAAGTTAAATTTTACTTTAAAATTAGTGTCTGTTATTGCTGACATTTAAAATAAAATATCAGAAAAGTAGCCCAAGGAACACAGAACTATCATTCCTCTGCCTTACACAATTGAAGACATTGAGTTCCTTCACTATAATTTTCTTTTTTTTTTTTGTAATTAAATTACAGTCTTAACCTCTGAGATTATTTGTGTCCACAGCAAATTTAACCTGAGCAACTCAAAAGTTTGTCCATCAAGCAAAGTCTGGTGATGTGGTTTAACTCAGCAGGCAGCTCAGCAGAGCACACAGCTGTTCCCTCACTCCTCCCACCACTGGAATGAGGGAGAGAATTGAGGGGGGAAAATAAATAAATAAATAAGTTTAATATGGAAGGGAGGGGAGGGAAATAAAATTTTAAAAGGGAAAGAATACCCAAAAGCAGCGATGCACCACGCAATTTCTCACCACCAGCTGACTGATCGCAGCCAGTCCCCGAGCAATGGCAGCCCTGTGTCCCCTCCCAGCTTCGGGTGCACCCCCAGCCGGAGAAGCAGAAAAGACCGTGACACTGTGTGAGCATAATTCAGCTCTCTTCACCTTTGAACATCTTTAATAGAGTCACATACACCTTGAACTAACTAGACAATTATTTTTTTTTGTCAGTACTTGCAGTACATAAATGTTATTCAGCCAAAAATTTAAATAAATAAATAAATAAATAAATAAAAGTGTGAAAACAAACCCAGATTAGAAAGAACAAACAACTGTTTTAGCTATAGCTGAATCACAGAGATTTCACTTTTACTTGCTTCCTGTGAGTCAAACATTCCAGTGTAACTTCTTAAGAGGAAGAGGTTTATTTCTGTGTGATGACTGGGCTGGTAATACAGATCCCCTGTTCGGAACATTAATCCTCCTTTTCAAAACGGCACAACTTTTGAATTACTCGGTTCACCTCACACAACTGGCCCAAAGTAGGAAACATGAATCCTTAAACCAGGACCATAATTTTACATATAGCCTGGTAAAAACAGCTGTCAGTTCCAGGTTCTAATTACTATCTGTCGTGGTTCCGCTCGAGTGGGCAGCTGAGCTCCACCACAGCCGCTCTCTCACTCCCCCTCCTCAAAGAGGAATGGGGAGAAAATATGTGAAAAGGGCTCAAGGGTTGAGATAAGGACGAGAAAATCACGCAATAATTATTGTAACGGGCAAAACAGACTCAGCATAAGAAGATAGGAAGATTTATTGCTCATTACTAACAAGCTAGAGAAGTGAGAAACAAAGGAAAGAAACCAAAAGCACCTTCCCCCCCATCCACCCTCTTCCACCTCCTCCCCCCAAGTGGCACGGGGGAATGGGGGTTATGGTCAGTCTACAGCACTTCTTCTCTGCCGCTCCTTCTCGGTCACTCTCGTCCCCTGTGCTGTGGGGTCCCACCCACGGGATGCAGTCCTTGATGAACTGATCTGGCGTGGGCTTCCCACAGGCAGCAGCTCTTCCAGAACTGCTCCAGATATGGGTCCGTACCATGGGGTCCATCCCTCAGGAGAAAACTGCTCCAACCTGGCTCCCCTACGGGCAGCAACTCCTGCCAGGTCACCTGCTCCTGCGTGGGCTCCTCTCCACGGGCTACAGGTCCGGCCCGGAATCTGCTCCGGCAGGGGTCTTCCACAGGCGGCAGCCTCCGTCAGTGCAGGGCCACCTGCTCCACCGTGGTCTCCTCCACGGGCTGCAGTGTGGAACCCTGCTCCACCGTGGTACTCCATGGGCTGCAGGGGGACATCCTGCTTCACCATGGTCCTCACCACAGGCCGCAGGGGACTTCTGCTCCGGCGCCTGGAGCACCTCTCCCCCTCCCTCTACACTGACCTTGGCACCTGCAAGGCCGTTTCTCACTGCTCTCTCCCTCCCAGCTGCTGTGTGGCGCAGCGTTTTTTTTCTTCTGTCTTAAATATGCTCTCACAGAGGCGCAAAACAACATCGCTTATTGGCTCGGCTCTGGAAAACAATGGGGCCCTTCCCAAACATGGGGCAGCTTCTAGATCCTTCTCACAGAAACCACCCCTATGGCCCCCTGCTACCAAAACCTTGCCACATAAACCCACTACACTATCAGATAATCTTATTTCACAGCATATCCATGTTCTCCTACCCGTCCCAGTACAGCTATATTTTATGCTCTCAGACTTCGCAAATAGCAAATTCTTTACCCACTTCCTTGACTCTTTCAAAGGGCCCCACAGCAACCTGCATAAACGGCTGGCGCAGAATCCATAATAAAGTGTGGACAAAGGGACTATTGGAACATCTCCTTCACTTTTACGTGGTGCACGAATTGTTGGCCTGGGCAACCACAGTGCCTTGCAGTTGCGCTCACTCCTCTCTTCATCTCTTATGGTTACAGCTACCTGTTGCAGCTTGCTTTTCCTTAGAAGTACTGCTTAGAACAATGAAGCAAGGAGGCCCAGTCTCAACAGGTGCCCACTTACACAAACAGAAAAAAGCAAAGGTATGGCAGAACCATACCTCAGAACACCAGCTGGACAACAAACTCGGGCATCTGCAGGCTGCTCCCCTAGAGTGATACAATCTCTTGCTTGGATATACATACTGCAATGTGAGACAGAGACAAGGATAAACTCTGTAATATCGCCAAAATGGATCAAGTTAATGGCAGAGCAATCCAAGCCCAAACTCTGCGCTGCTGATGTTCCCACCTGTAGAATTACTGCCACTTCAAAGTGGAACTTCAGCAACTTTAAGAACAAAATGTCATACCCAAAAGTATTTATGTATTCCTATCAGGTACATTTCCAGCAATAAAGATTTTGAGATACCCAGGCCAGACAACTAATAAACAAAATGGGTCATTGTGACATCTGGCAGTAAGACACTCTGTATACAAGTATTTCACAACCTGTGAGTGAATAAAGATACTACGACAGCAGGAAACATTATATAGGAGAATGCTACTCTACAGTCTAAATTTTTAGGTACTGAGATTTACAAGATAAACTCAAGCAAGTTGTTCTTAGAGTCATCTCCGTGTCTGTCCCACTTATAGAAAAACTTACTCCTTCCCTGCAAATAAATGCTTTGGTCAAAGCATATGCTGCCTGCATTCTTTTCCTCAGAAGTGGTGGACAGAAGAACATTAAGATCAGAGAAGTTTACACTACAGACAAATTCTCATCTGCAGCCATCCTAGAGCATCCATGTGTTTCAGGACTGTGAATGCAGCAAGTATGGAATGGTTCTCAAAGGAAATACTTCACAAATTGTTAGACACAGGCAAGCTATAAAGACTTTCCAGATGCTAATGAAAGCAGATTTTAAGTTAAAGTTAAGTTAAGTTATTACCAATAGAGAAAAACAGTGACAGAAAATCCAGAACAAACATATTGCTTACACAGTTTTCTCCACAAGAACTCGGGAGAAAAAAAACACATCACAGAAGTTTCTAATCCTGAACTGAAGGACTTCTTCAGATAAAAACAGTAATAAACGTGGTATAAGAAATCACAAAGAATATAAATACAGTTCTGAGTTACAAAGATGCTTTAGATGGAAAACATTAGAAGAATCTCACCAGCCACGTTCTGTATACATACAGAATGTATACCTTTCCAAATACCTTTCCAAAAAGTGTATTTTATACACATCTCAAAAGACGAGACATTCCTGGCTTTAGAATTATAATGTGAGCTTTATTTCCATATTAACTTTAACATACTCCATGATTTTAACTTTATGATATTCAAAGATAAATCTATGACACATTTTTTAGAAAAAATGATAAAACCACTTCCCAGGCTAAGCCAATCCAGCTTCATTTGTTCAAGCACATAAAGGCGTTTCCTTCTTTTGCTGAGTAACGCACATGTAAAATTAAAAATTTTAAACATATGCACACAATGACAAGATAACATTCAGACTCTACACTTTATTGAATTAGAGAGATTTAAATCAATAGAAGGACAGGTGCTCACTATCTAAACTGCAGTGGTAGCTTAAGTCATTGCTCCCTCTGTTGCATTTATGTCTTCCCTACCAGAATTTTCCAGCTCCCACCTCTGTCAGCAGAACAGCTAAATGCTGATTGCTCATTGACCTTGTTTAGACAAAGTTGACTGTCTCAGCCTACAGAGTAGTCTGAACTAGATCAACTAATTTGGCCCAAAGCAGATTAGAGAGCACTGAATTCAAATAACAGAGCTGCAGGTACAGTGGCATCTGGCAAACAGAGATGAGCAGGTGGAGATAGTGAAATCATTCCAACAAGTTTGAAAGTGAAAAAGTACATTCTGAACTTAGCCTGAGCATACCAGGGAAGACATTTGTTTGCTTTAAAAAACATACAAACACCAAGGTAATACCCATAAAGTTAAGCAACAGGATAGACACTTCAATTGTAGCAATTTTAAAATTATCCCATTAAAAAAAATTATATTTCATCAAAGGTTTATCATTGCATAAATTCTAAGAAAGCTATCATCATAAATTATTATAATAAAATGTCTACATTTAAGCATATTGGTGTAAACAGAATATCTATACAGAGTACTTTAAGTATTTGCACTTTACAGTTTCCTCCTTACATATGTAATATTCATAAAATATCATGTATTCAAAAATAAAAAATAATTATAAATATAGTTAAACAATAAGTTTTCTTCATTTCAGCATCTTGTATATTTATAAATTACTCATATTATTATTATTATTACATATTTACTTATAGTAAATTTAGTCCCACTGACAGGTACCAATTTAACAACTGAAAAGAAAATTGAAGTTCTCAGTCTCCTTGGAAAGGACAAGGATCAAACAGCCTTTGTTTGACTTTCTTTGAAGACATCCTTTTTCCATCATCTGGTTTATTAATATTTTTAGTATCAGCGAAGTCATCTGGCATCTCACCACAGTAAGCTCTTTACGGTTGGTCCATCACCTCTTACTGAAGTCATTTTCAGTGACAACAATGAAAGCTTGACCATGCCCTGAAATATTGATCTTTTTTTTTTTGAAGCTGCAAGACTAATCAGTTTTTGTGTCCACTGACAAATCAGACATTCATAAGATCTGAAATCAAGCAACTCAGCTCTTTTGTGTTATCACACAGCTAGTAACACAAATTAATTTTGCCATGTCCAACTCTCTGCCTTGCAGAGAGGATGGCAGGTCAGATCTAGGAAAAGGGCCATCAGCAAGCACCATGTGGCGCCCTAGCTAATGACTCCTACTTTCCTGGGAGCTTGCCCTGCAGACTTTCTCCATGGCAGCTCTAATAAACCTGTTCCATTGCAAAGGCAATTCATGAGACTGCTGCTGACTCTAACAAAGTTTTACATATTCAGTATAAACAAAGTGCTAGCAAATTTCAATTCTCAGAAACTGAAAAAAAAAAAAAAAAGGTATTTTTTTCAAAATAATTAAATGACCTCAGTTGTATCTCTTCTTCAGCTTCAAACATAATATTCTTTTTGCACAGGCATCACAGGTATGCAATGGCTCCTGTGTGAATCCAGCTAGATTCTACATGAATCCAGCCTACCACCAATGCTAAATTAATTTTCAGTCTTAAAATGCTATGAAATACTTCATATGGAGGATGATGTCACACAGTCATTTAAAAAACATTTCAATTGTATGCTTGGAATTGCTTGACTTGGCTTTTTTCGATACTGACTGTGAAGTTGTTAATCCAGACCTATAGAGGGAAAAAAAAAGAAAAGGAAAAATATACATTTATACAACTTTAACATGGATTTTTTTTTAAACTTGATTATTTTAAAATATGAGTTGAATACTCAGTTTCCAGAATACCCTTACCTTTTTGTTCCTTGCAATGGATTTGTGCACTGCGGTCCTCTGCTTAAAGCTCCTGAAGAGTAATTGGGAACAACCAAAATAAATTACTTTAGTAAAGAAAGAATGATGCAGAAGTTACATACATAGCAGAACATTTAAAAGAACAGTTTTGGATGAGGTTTTTTCTTCCCATTTTTTTTTTCTGATACTACCCAAACTGAATTTGTCTTAAGGCGCAGATGACATTTTATTATCTGCAGTTTAAGTACTGTAATTTCTCTTAATTTTCTTTTCTTTTTTAAGAGGGAAAAACAAAACAAAACAAAACACTTTAATTTATTGAATTCTAAGTGATTAACTTGAACCTTGTAGTTTTCAGAAATATTTTAGCATAATGGAGTTGATTTTCAAGGTGGTTATTGCAAACTATTTTTTTCTTTATCCTGTAGGGGAAAAAATCTTTGCCAATAGGAGACTTTATTTAAAATAGTCTGTTTGCACATGTAAAACAATACTACTTCTGAAATTTGCTTTGTAAAATATTTGTACTGTAATTCTTAACTGTGTTCTAGCATTTCCTGATATAAAGCTCCCAAGTTAAATTAGGAACAAGGTACTTCAAACAGATAGTTAAATAACTCCATGTGTCCTACAATCTGGCCAAAGGTTAACCCCTCATCAAAAAAAAAAAAAAAAAAGGATGAAAAGCTTGGTTTCAATTTCTTGCCTTTATGGTTTAGTACACAACTTGTTTTTGCTAGTACATAAATGGAACTATTTTGTCAACTAAATCTCTTAAATGATCCAGGTTAAAAATATTTTCACTGACTTTCACCTAAATATCAGTGGGCTTACAAACACCATTCTGATTATGATGGGGGAGGAGAACAGACACAGCATTCACAGAGATGATCAGTAATTCCTGTGCTACCATTGCTGCAAATGAGGATGCGCTGTGTAACTACCTCTCTTATAAAGCTAGTTTATCAGAAAAACTGATTTAATATTTTTTAAACAGAAGCGTTTTCTCTTACACAGACCTTACTCCAATTAGCTTGTTGTAAAAACATCCAAGTCCTGAAAAGCTCAAAGTGTACCACTACCAAATTATTGCCATTACGCAGGAAGATAATTTGAATAACCAAATCCATCTTAATGTGCATACTCACCAGCTCTGTTTAAATTTTCCGTATCACGAGTCTTAGCAGGACAATTATTTTTTTCTGTCAGCTCCTGGATAATGCCTTTATTTAAGCAGACATCTACATGTCTGTTAAATGACATAAGACTGGTGGTTTTCTGTTCTGAATTACAAACTGGACAAACAAGAACATTGTCTTCTTTGGCTTCAAAGTAACAGGATGAACTAGTCTCTTCTGTATGTTCTGTCTCTCCAAAATGTTCTGCATCCTCTTGTGAAGTTCTTTTGGGAAAGAGACACTGTTTTATACATGCGTTTCTAGCAATAGCACTGAGATCACCAGGCTGTCTTTCTCTGTGAGATTTATCAGATATTATCTGAGTGAATCTCTCTGTGCAATTGCTAGCAGAGTTGTCAGGTGCACTTGCTGATTGGCCTGTTCCTCCTAATTGATTCATTTTATTTTTTTTAAAAGCTTCAACATTTTCATTTTTACAATGTGGAAAAAAGTTAAGTGTATCTTCTCCTGAATTGTCAATCTTTGATATTTTCACAGTATCTTTAACATGACTCCCAGCAAGGCACTCATCAATATGCCTATTAAGCTCTTCCAAATTAGTACTGCTTTGCTCCTCAAAACAAACAGGGCAGGTGAAGATCTCACACACATCGGAATTTTGTAAGTCGGTGATCTTGTTTGTTTCTTCCACAAAATTTGCTGTTGATTTTATATCATGAAAGAGCTGCTTACCTACGTTTTCGTTTGGAACAACGTTATCACATTTGAATTGCCTTGCAGCTCGCTTTTTATCAAAAAAACTCCCTCTAGAAGATGCTTCTGAATTTTTTGTGAAATTTTCATGGTTGGATTTCCCTGGCTGAAGCCTAAGAAAAACATTTCCTTTCCCTGATTTTAAGAAGCTTGTAATGCTTTTTTGTTGGTATTTCTTCTCTTCTTCACTTAGAAATCCTGATACTCGTACACCTAATGATGAAAAACAAAGTTATACATTATAATACCAATTTTATGAAAAATTGATAATTAACATTTTTGAGATGTATGCAACCACTCAATAAAAATGCATTTTTCCTCTAAACAGAAGCTATAGTACTTGCAAATGCTAACAATGGATCACATGGTCCACACAATTTTATCAGACCTGTAGACCTACCCAACATTATTATTAATTTCAATACCCACAAAGTGTTAACTAATTGCACCATAAAGTGAGGCTATAAACTTAACAGTTATGTAGAATTCAGTCTGAAAGACAGTTTTGCATCAGGTTTCCACATCAATTTTTTTTTTTCTTCAGCACATTCTGATACTACAACTATGGTTTATATAACACTAAATGGTTCAAACAAGAGAATATATAAGCACCTGAAATGTACAGGTCTTAGATTCAAAACACAGAGTTTACTTCTGGCAGAATTTTTCAAATTTCTTTCAGAACATGGTACCTTTAAATTTAAGCACTTTTATTTAAAACATTCGTTTCTGAAGGAGGTTACATATAGGAACTAATTGCTGCTGTAGTGCAAAGCAGATTTTTTTAAGGCAGCAGAATTAACAACTGCAATGAGGTAAGGTTCTCTCTCATGTCAGCATGTATGTTATTCCAAGGCTATCAGGGGGTAAGAAAGGTAGAACCTCAATTAGCAAAACATTCTAATCACTGTTCAGCACTCCAAAGCTGTTTCACTTTGCAAAAAACACTAGGGTAATGGAGAAAGGGTAAAACCACTTACAACAGTTTTACTTTAGAGTATAGTCTATTACTTTGATTCATAATAAGATCTAGTTCTTAAAAGGAAGAGTTTTACCCATAAGTCTTATCCTTAAAGGTTGAGGAGCAACGCTATCAATTTCTGTTCCTAACAACTCCTTAGCAACAGCATATATTTCCTCCTCGGTAGAAACAGAGGACAGCACTGTTGAAGCTCTTGTTTTTACTTCAAAGTTCACATTCTTTAGCTTCAAGGTAACAGTTTTACCCTATGAAGAAAAAAAAAAAAAAAAGTTACACATATAGTATATGGCACAGAAACAATTATTATGTAGCATCTATGTAAGCATCTTAAAGCCATAGTCAAGACTTTGTGCTTATCTGTGTACAGCAAGGGGTACTGCCAAAAATTTGACTGTAAGATTTTGCACTTGCTGTTAAACTGCTGCCAAAGTCAGATTCTCTAAACTGGGTCATTTGGCAACGGTCCCTGGCAGACCATCTGCCAACAGCTCTTGTTCAATAGATTTCATGCTCTGGCTACAGTCACAACTTCTATTCTGTCAACCAAAAATTACTTCCTCACTTGGAAACTTTCAGTGCCAGATATCTTAATTTTTCTGGGAAAATTACTAAGGATGTATAAGTGATATCCAATTAAGGATCCACTGAAAACTTCCTCCCCCATTGTGCTAGCAAACCAACACACAACATCTATGTATAGCATAGATATTCCCCTGGCAACATCTTCAGAAATGTTTGTGTTACTTAGCATGTCCATCCAAATGCAAATAAACAGCACTCCTTTTGCTCTGGTGCCTTTGCAAGCTTATCACTTTGTTGTTCTTTTTTTGATTTCCCTCTTAACCTGACATTTTTTGAGAATATTTTATGTCAGAAGAGGACTAATAAGAATTCTTTCAGGTCTCAACAAATGTTATTCCTTGGTTTACCATGAAAACCTCTATGGCAAATATGAACTGTTCTTTCCAGAAAAAAACAAACAGAAACTTGGGAGAAGGAATACAAGGGCTGTTCGTACCATTCATACCACTTAATGGTATGAATAAATCACTTCCAAGTTTGGGACGTGAGCTCTTTAAACTAGACTACTATTGATTGGATCCTACATGAAGACACGAGGGAAACAGTGTTTTAGATACACTAGGATTACATGATTGACCAGAGCACAGCCATCTAACAAACTCAAAATGCTGTCTAACACATTCTATCTGCAAATTAAATAAATTAATCTTCTGATGATAGATTGCATGGTATGATCCTGATGAAAGCATTCATGCTAATACTACATTTTATCAGCTTGAGTGCAAAGTGTTGTCCCTTTACCAGTAAACAGAACAATAAATACCTTAAGTCCCTCTTTCTGTAACTCTTGAGCAAGGTCTCTGCAGAGTTCTTGACACAAGCTGTATTGATCTTCTGCTGTGTTAATTTCACTGAATGTCCTAAGATAAGAGTAAAGTCTTTTTCAGAATGAATTTTAAAGCTTGTTCAGTGATTGCCATCTAAAAAGTTGTCTTGAACAGTTAAACAAATCTACATTAGAAGAGTTGGTTTGAATTTCCTTTGAGTTTCCTCAAAAGGAAAAATTAATATTAATACAAATATTGTACAAAAAGATTTATGCTCATTTATGTGCTTCAAAATATTTCCAAACCCTTCAAATAATGAAATAATACAGCAGATCAACTTTTCATGCAGTAGTTGAAAATGTGTAAGATTCAAGGTCATTAATGCTTAAATATTTGCAAGGGAGAATACTAACACCAACTGTGAATTCATGGAGGTAGCCAAGTAATTTGTATGTAATCTCCTTTGTACACTGCTGTGCAACATCATAAGAAAGAAAGGATTAGAAAGTCAACATCAGAGCCAAGTGTCAGAAATAAATATTGCAGATGCTAAGAAAAAGATGCCAGCTACAATAATTATGGATAGCTATAGAGGAGTAAAAACTAGCTTTCTGCCAAATATGTTGCTAACTGCCTTTGCTTCTCATCAGGGGAATTATGGTATTATTTTTTATTAATGCATCTGCTTTTTAGGAATAACATAAAGGGAAAAGCAACACCTTCAGTGAGCAGTGGTTTCAAGTGAAGTTGGAATCAAAACTTAAAGCTGTCAGATGCTTTTGGAAAAGTCTCACAGATACACTGTTTCATGCCAGGGTTGACATTTATTTATATTTATGAGTGTAAAGTCCCTATAGTTACACTGATTTTCACGTCTCAAAGTTATATTCAAGTTTACAAGATCACATTGCAAAGTCATCCTCCAGTATGATTCACATTCTCCTAAGAATGTTTGCATGCTGCCAAACTAGCAGGCTGAGTATTTCACTTTAGGTCCATTATCCAAAGAGCAACTGAAGTTATACCAGCAACAATGCAGTGATTAACAATGCAGCATTGCAAGGCTGCAGTATATGGGAAGTTGTAAGAGTTGTAAATTTGGAAGGGGCAGTACAGAGAGAGTGTTCTTTCAGGACCATCTCTTCACCCCATATAAACTAGTTCCATAATCCAGGCAGCCCACTGATGTCTCTAGTCTAAACCCATCTCTCTCAGGAGATGGAAGGAAGGAAAAACCAGAGAAGTACAACAGACTGCCCAGATTATCTGTTGGCCTTCAAACCAGAACAACACTACAGCTATAAATGTATCAGCTCTGGTGGAACCAAACCCTACAGTGCTTAAGCTGCCCAAAACTATTCTGTCTCAATAAGAATATGAATCTTATCTGCTTTTCTGAGATGAGTGTAGAGATAATTATTACAGCTCTCTACAGATTCTCATTGAAGAAAAACTTCTTTCCAGAAGACCACTTTTAAACACTGCCATACATTCCCTTCTTAACGGAAGTTACATTGCTAAGAAGTTAAGAGTTAGGGAATGTAACAATTTCAGTTATCCATGCAAAATTAGCGCCTTCAAATTTGCATTACACTAGACTTGCTATCTACGTGACTGCAGGCTATTAGATAATGTTAGCATTAAATGGAAGCATACAAAAAATTAAAGCCCTTACGTATTTTCACCCTACATTATGGCATAAAGACTACTTTGAAGCATTAAAAACATGAGAAGCAGATGAGGAGAAAAGAAAACACACAAACACACACAAGAAAACACACAAACTAACAGGAGTAAATTCCTAATATTCTGAAGCCAAGGGTGGGGAAGAAAAAAAAAAAGCCTGAATCAGATGTAGTGAGCTTGGTGTACACACGGTGAGCTTTTTAACACATGTAAATATACAGTGAAATTATATGGCTAACAAAACCATACATTAATGGGCATTAATTAAGTTTAGTGATTAATATACTTTTTTTTTTCCAATATTAAAAAGGTGTACCTTTCAGTGCTCCTACTTTTTCTTTCTCCATCCCTTTAAAGAGAAAAACAAATTAATAAACTCACTTTACCTCAAACTTATCTTTTCAATGAACTGAGACAGCCAATCATACTTCAATAAATAATGGCAAATGTTTATAGAAAATCTGGATGCTAACTTTTTCTGCAAATCTTGTACACTGAGTTTGATTGAGTACAAAGGATATATATGTATGTATTTTTAATAAAATAACCTACTGAAGATGTAACAAAGACATAGATCAGATGTCAGTAAAAATTAATAGCTTACAAAATAAATCTGCTCTCTCTTATCAGATGGAAACACTTAACAACAAAACTAAAAATCCTATACTATCTCACCTTGGTATAACTGAAGTACAGCTATTAAAATCCCAAACATACTATGCATATTTGAATATTTGTTTATCCAAGGAATTAATTTGCATTCTGTCTAAATTACTGCTCATGCTAAAGGTGATGTGCTAATACATTTTTTTTTCTCCTCCTTCCAGTTTTAATTAGCATCCCTTAAAAATGGTTCTGTATTTAAGGATTTCCTTAGAGCATTTTCTTTGTATGTCCTTTTATTTACATTTTTTTTCCTTCTTCAGAAATAACAAATTTGATATCCTTAGATTTTCATAAAATCTTGTCAAAGACAATGACCATAAGACAAACCATTTGCTGAGAACTCATATGTTCATATGTCAAGGGCTTGCTTTTTCCACATTAAAAATCACTGAAATCAAGTTATTGCTAATAAAAGTCAAACAAAGAAAACAATTTTTTTAGACCACAACATTAAAAATGTGTTTTCCTTAACAGCGATAACCTTGGCTTCTGACATGCTCCTTTTGTTATTATATTACTTTTTTAAAAATACAGTGGGAGATTTCTCAGACTGTATAACACCTAATAAAAAAAAAAATCAATATCTGTTATATTTATAGATGAAACAGGACTGAACATCTCAGCTTTGGATAAATAACTCATTTCTCTTTAGATACTCTGATAATTTTGAGGTTATCCTAAATGATACTGACTTGATCTCTTGATATACACTTATTCACTACTTCTCTGATGGGAGTTTTGGATTTCATATTTTAGACATTCCTGTTACACTAAACAGCTAAACATTAAAAGCAAAATTTTTTATCTTAGCCATAAGTATAACAATATTGTTTGTCAGAGACCTAAGGAGAATACAATTAAACATTCATAATATTCATAATTTTTTTTTGGTCATAAAATGTGTCTTAAAATGTACAGTGTGCAACACACACAAGGGAACAGTTAGTGAGACGTAAACACAGGAAACAATAAACAAAAACAAAGCATACTTTTCCAAATGTGTGGACCCCAACCCAAGGGAGATATCCAAGAAATTACGCCAAGATGCTTCCGAAAAAAGAAGAGAAAGCAGTGCCCTCTGCTGGTAAAGTTCTGAGCAAGTCACAATTCCAAGTGCTTTTAACATCTTCTCTGTTACTTTTCCTATGCCTGGCACCTGGAAAAAAAAATCATTAAAATTAGAAACTTCACATTTGTGTGTCCAATACCAAAAACAATTAAATCAAACAATACCGGTCAGGTTACTTAGAAAAATATATTTCTTCAGTGAAAATCTTTCATTTAGAATACAAAGGAACATAATGATAAACATCATGATTTCTCCTACCTTTCTAATGGGCAAATCTTTTATGAAGTCTAGCACAGCTTGTCTCTCCGGAGAAATTCTGCATTGCCCATTAGGTTTATTACAATCACTGCACATTTTTGCTAACATTGTATTCGGAGCTATTCCTTAAAAACAAAGAAATAAAAAACATTTTTAAAAAATAAAAGACAAAATTTAAATAATTCAGTATTTAAGAGCACTAGAATAGCCTACATATTCAGAAAAGGCAAAAGAACAGTAACTAATGATAACAAGATTTGTTAAAATCCAGCAAAAAAAAATTGTAATGTGAGAACATAGATACATATGGTAGTTTAAACATACTTGATGTATCAGATAAAGTGTGCCTACTATTTTGAGACAGTCAGGGTAACAAAACATGCACATGTCATCAGTCACAAGGGATTAAATAACAAGTGTTTTAAAAATACCTCAAGCTAAATGGTTGAACAATTTTATGATGGTGATTATAGTAAGACAAAGGAAATACCTGTAACAATAGTTATAATAAACTTCAGTGTGATGGAGATTTTTTCTTAGAGCTCAGTAAAAATACTACAGCAATTTTGGCAAAATTTACCAAACTAGTCTTTTGCAGACTACCACTGCTGAAATTATTTAGAATTAAAAAATGCATAAATATTGCAAAGTTTAAGGCCTTTATGACAGCCAGTTTGGAAATTAATACAGCCCCATCTTCTCAGCATTTTAAGACAGATGACTACACAACAATGAGCTGTCTCAAGTTTTCAAACTGAGACAACATTAGGGGGGTTGGACCTGATGATCTTTTGAGGTCCCTTCCAACTCCTTCAGTTCTGTGGTTCTGTGATTTCACTGATGCTGTTCAGAAGGAATAAGGAGGTGTTACTCCTTTCTGTTGAAACAACTGGCCCAACAAATGAACTATGGAATTGGTTAGCAAACAAAACAGTATTACTGTAAAACAGCCCTAGTGGTCTAAAGTTTTATTTGCTTCTTGTTATAATTGTCAAGATGGCAGAAGTAATTCTATTTTATTATCACTTATCAGTATTCTTCAATTAGCCTTCTAACCATTTTTGGTTTAGGGGCATAAAATCCCTGATGCACTTATAAAAGCTGTATCTGGTTTCTAAACAGGAACTTCTCCTCAGGAAGAGGACAAGAATTTCATAAGAACAAAAATAAGAACATTTCAGAAGAACAACATTATTTTGCCACCATTCATGAAGTAACACATAGGGCATTTAATCTGCTTCCACCTACTATCCATTCCTTTACCTCTGCTTAATTTGAAATTTCCCTTGCCTTCCACAACTGCTAAGAACGTACTCTTTTTTATTTTTATTAGGGATCTAATCCAGATTATCATCACAACAGTTGAGACTTACAGGTAGGTTGTCTGAAGACAAAAGACAGAAAACTGATATGGTTAAATATTAAAAAGCTACTGAATATTTTATTAACTTCAATACATCTAATTCTCCAAGAACTAGCTTTTTAATGAATTTCAATACTGTATTAAGCAAGGAATAGTGTGGGAAAACTGTTAGAAGTAGCAATATGCATCTAATATTCAAACTAACAACAGTTTAGCAATTGGTTACAGATTACAACCACAAGCTTATGGATACAACTTACAGGAGGCACTAAAACAAGTACCACCAGTGCTAAGATTAGCTCCTAAACCCCCTGGTCACTTCTTCTACAGTACTTCTAATTCAATAAAGTTATGACTGTTTCTATGATTAAAAAAATAGGAATGGCTTTGATAGCCATAAAATTTCTTGAAAAACCTGAAAATCAGTCTTTACAGACATTCAAAGGGGACATATTTCTATGCAACACAATACTGTGGCAATGCTTATTTCTTGTGCTTCTAATGCCCTCTGAGATGACTGTAGAAGACACTGTGGAAATAGAAAGCATTATTTATGTGTTTGAATACCTGCACTAGCAGTCAGTTGAGTTTTCTGTTCAATCCTAAAGCGAATTTCTTTCACAGCTTCCTCTGCAGTAGTTCCAAAGACAATTGAATTTTCCAGTGACTGATCTTTTTGTCCAGGGTGGTCATCCATCAGAGGAGTGTTGTCTTCAAAGAGCACAGGTGAAGAAGAGTATCCATCTTCATTCAGTTTGCCAGACACATTTATATCCTCTTTATCTAGGTTACACAGAAAAACAAACAAATTAATCCGTCCATATACAGCACATACTTTATTGATTTTCCTTCTGCTGTGATGAAAATGGGTTGATTATCAATTTTATTTTTTCAGTTTGAAAAAAACATGTATGATTATTTAGATAAAATGATCACATTGTGACTCTCCTTTCTTCAAATGAAAACACAACTGCTTTGTTCTTAATATGATTTAAATTTGGCTGAGACTGGAACAATTGGCTAGGAGATTGGACTTCATTTCCAGAGAATCATCAAGGTTTAATGGCTTGTTGCTGCAACAGCAGAAAATCATCACAATTTTGGCATTACTTTTGTTTCATCAGGGTGAAGTCCAGATGCTTCCTTTTTGTGGAAATAAAAATCCTTTGCACAAATTTCTTCAATATTTTCCAAAGATATTAGAATTCTGGAATATCTGATTCTAGAACGAGCAAACTGGCAAGCTTCTCAGCTGCAGTCATTGTAGAACAAGGACCATCAGCAACCCTTTGTCAGACTCTATAAACTTTACTATTACAATTCCACATTACCCATGTTGCATGTGCTCCAAAAGAACACAGATTACAGAAGTATGAAGAAGCATATGACTATGTATCAGTGATACTTGTTTTGTAAAGACAATGCCAGTTTGTTTCTTTCTATTCAGCTAATGTTTTTCAGCACAGTATCCTTCATTATCCTCTTAATGGCTATCTGGATCATTTTTGAATATTGATAATACAAATGTTCCAGTTCAATCGACTTCAATCAACTACTTGCATGACTCCTTTTTTATTATTCCCAATTGGATACACAGTTGTGGGTGTGGATCCAACTCCATCTTATAGAGCCATATGAGATCCAGTCATATTTTAAGCATTACTGTACTTCTGCAGTGCTCGTTTCTTCACACATCTTTAGTCTTGTATAATCATGTAAATAGAGCTTACACACGCTGTTTTTGCAAACAATTTCTCATATTTCTGATGCACAGGACTCACTGTACTATTCTAGAATACACTTTGGTGAATTACAAATTAACATTAGAACAATAAATTTACTTACTCTATACCTCCTTAAGTCAAAAGATCATTAGATTATTATTGCTACTTATTTGCAAAATTGTTATGTTCAATTGTAAAGACAAAATACTTATCTAAAACATGTAATTGGGTATAATAAATCTAGTACCACTTTTCACACATATGCATTTAAGAGTTAAAAAAAAATCTCACCTCTAAATCCTAATCATCATTAGCATGGCACAGGTGACTGGTACAGAAATTAACCTCTAACCTAACAAATAATAGGTAGATAGTGCATGGACAAATTACATCCAGACTTAAATACACGTATTTTAATGGGTACAGTTTATCTGAAACATATGTTATATGCATGAACAGAGAGTATTTTGCATACCCTTTTCAGCAGTGCTTTCTGTTCTGAAAAAGAATCTTCTCTTATCTTCAGGCCAGTTCAGTCTTTCCTCCAAGTGCTCAGTTATATTCAGGTAGGCTTCATCTAGACCCATAGGCATAAACTGGGGATCATATTCAGCCAGTATTTCTCTAACCTTCATAAACGATAGAGAAAGTTTAAAACCTTGTTGATGTAAACGCAGATTTTGACACTCAACTATTAGGTGAACAGATGTACTCTGAAACTTCAAGATGACTAATTGATATTAAAACCATTTACAGAACAAATAATTTTGTGAAATAGAAAAATTATGGTACTACTTCTCTCAAGTAGCAAGATATTAATCATAGGCAAGATGGGGGGTCAGAGCACTGTATTTTACTGCATTGGTCACTAAGCTCAATGACTAAGCTCTTAACAAGACACCAGGTTCACAGCCACTGCAGTAACCACCTGAACAAAACTCCAGGGATCTAGGAAACCAGCAGAACCTCAGAATGAGCATGAGCTGATTTACCCATCTGCGCACTGTCTGTCAGACATCAGATATGTAAGATAAGACAATCTACGTCTTAAATTACATTCAAATGAAAGTTACAGCCAGTGGTTTAGAGCACTGGTCAGTGCCACTGGCAAACTTACCAGAAAATCTTTAATGCTGAATACATCCTCCAAAAAGACAAAATATTAAATTTAACAGAATAAAATTTCTACTTTTTCCCCCTTCTGCCTTCCCCTCCAACTTTTTTTTTTTTTTTTTTTTTTAAGGAGGAAAAATTGACTGCATCATGTTTTCCTTACCAGTTTTGGTCAAATTCTTAGGCATCACAACATTTGATCATGTGCACCTCATCTCTCTGCACATGATTACTATTAGGATTCACTGTTCAGCTTTTAATGACAAAATGAAGCTTATTTAGTTTGCAATCCAAATCCCAAGAGAAGAGCATAAATATAAACACAAAACAACTATAATTTTTAATACTTTACCCCCAAGCAACAAATGAAGCATGTATCATGAGATCCAAGATTATTAACAAGTTCAAATCTATTCTGAAAGAGTAACATTTATACACACTTTCTGAAGATGGAAGTGAGAAGAATCAAATTCAACTAAAATTAGTCAGTAGCTTACTTTAATTTATGTAAAGAGATTGAGGCTTCGTAAAAGTAAATATATAAATACATCTTGGCATAATTGTATTGAAATGAAGGAACTTGTAACATGCATGAATTTAAGATCTACAAAATATTTTTCTTTTCTTTCCTTTTTTTGTTTAAACATGATTTTTTTGTATGCTAAATATTTCTCCTTGTTCTAAGTAAAGCTACTTGCATTTAACCAAGATGCAACTTCTTTTCTCCCTAAATGTTTGCACTTTAAGTTCCTTCTTTTAGGACAAATGAATCTGCATCTTGAACTCAAAAATGCTCTTGGCCTCTCTCTTCAGTAATTAGCATTTTAAATGATGATTATATATTATATGTAATTATTACCTCTATGTTGCTTATGTACATGCAGCTTCCTAATAATTAGATTACATGCCATGATTTTGAAATTTTAAGAATAACAGGTCTCAACTGGTACCACTAGCTCATTACACAGTTTTGAAGATTACTATCTTTATCGCTACTGATTTCATTAAAACTGCAGCAGAGTTGAACATAATGAAAAACATCTCCTGTCCCAAAAGCACCCATGTTTTGTTTAACTTATGTTCAAATCCATGTCACTGAAGAATTTAACATTTAAACCAACATTTAAGTTAACATTTAAACTAAACATTCTGTCTGTTCTGTTAAGCTACTACTTTTTATGGTATCTAAACTGGTGAAGTCTAAAACAAAGTACATTCATATTTGGTTAGAGTGTTTTCATTTTCCAGACTTACCTCTTTACTCACTTTGCCGTATTTTTCAAAGTTTAATGGTACTATAGTTAAATGTGGACACAGCTTTTTAGCAATAAATCCAGGCATGGCTGCACGTACACCAAATCTCCTAGCGTGATAGTTTGAAGTAGACTTAGGAGAGAAGAAGTAAGTTCAGTGTTATCAAGTTTTGCTCTTTTAAGTTTAGTGTTAAATAATCAAGTCCTAATCATGTAACTCCACACAAAAAAGACTGGCAAGGTTGAGAATTAATACAGATTTTTCCCCTTTGTCTGCTTACATCCTTTAAAAGTTTATCAGTACACTTTCTACCAAAAAATAAAATCCAGCTTACATGGCATAAGAATAGCCAGTTCATCTACTATTTCTTATTTCTTTCCACAGTCATAACATTTCTAACAGTGTCATTATATGATGCTATTATTGCATGTTATTATGCTTGAAATTCATGCAAGTGATTTCTGTATTATAGCTTAACATTTGGCCTTACCAACATACTCATTGATCCCACTGCAATAGGCTTTTCCTTCAGCTCTGGTTTGTCTCTCATTTCCACAGCTGCATAGAAGGCATCCATATCAATGTGTACAATAGTACAGCTAAGGTTACGGCTCTGTTCCAGTTCCATCACAAGTCTGTCCACCTGAACAAAATAAACCAGTAATTAAAAAGCTATAAACCTTGCAGACGTGTAACAGTACAGATGATCCTAAAGACTTATAAAAAAAAAAAAAAAAAAAGTTGTTTCTGGTGACACTTGCTCTCAGAGAGAATACTGGTATAGCAAATGGTACAAAAAAAAAACCAAAACAACTCACATGAAAAAATATGCCACCTGATTTAGACAGAAACTTGATAAGACCCACTGAAGATGCAGCTTTAGCTACTGTGATGCAAGTTGTTAAAAAGAAAAACACAAAACACCTGAAAATATGTTAACGGAACGTGAATTTCCAACACCTAACTGATGCTACACACTTCAGAAAATTGGCTCAGACATGAAGAAAAGACCAGCAACTCAAAGAGCAGAACCATCTATCTTCATCAAAAAAAAAGGTCTTGAACAAGCAAGTTCACATACTGGTAAGAAAGTTAATTACCTCATAAAATTCACCAGCATTTGTTACAGGAATATATATAAGGCTCGATTGTTAGCAAAATTGTTAAGTGACTTTTGAAGATAAGATCATACACAGAATACTGCTTTTCTCTCCAAGAGTTAAAGATAAATCTCCTATTAGTAGACTGTGAGCTTGATCAGTTTCATGGTGTTCTGATCAGCAGCATACAGATCTCTCCACAAAAACAAACTTATTGTGCCTCTTATTTTATTTGTATTCTTTTACTAATAAGCTTGTAGATCTTGTGTTTGTTTCTGAAATCTATGTTTCTTTTGACTATGAATGAGGTATGAAGCAAGCACTGCTAGAAACTATGAGTGCATTACCTAAATCAGTAGGCCTTAAATTTTTTGTTAAGATCATAGAATCACAGGGACCCACAAGGATCACTGAGTCCAACTCCTGAGTCTCCAAAGGGCAACACAAAAAAAATCAGACTACATGTCTGTGAGTGTGTTCCAAACACTTCTTGAACTCTGTCAGGCTCGGTGCCATGCCCACTGCCCTGGGGAGCTTGTCCCAGTGCCTGACCACCATCTGGGCGCAGACCCTTTCCCTAACCCCCAGCCTGACCCTCCCCTGTCCCAGCTCCATGCCGTTCCCTCGGGTCCTGTCGCTGTCCCCAGAGAGCAGAGCTCAGCACCTGCCCCTCCGCTCCCCTTGTGAAGAAGCTGTAAACCACAATCCTCCCCTCAGTCTGCTCTGCTCTGAGCTGAACAACCCAAAGTGACATCAGACACTCCTCATTTGTCTTCCCCTCTAGACTCTTCACCATCCTCATAGCCCTCCTTTGGGCACTCTAATAATTTTATGTCCTTCTGGCATTGTGGCACATAGTGCTCACGGTGAGGCCGCCCAGCGCAGAGCAGAGCAGGACAATCCCTTCCCCCACCAGCTGGCAGTGCTGGGCCTGGTGCACCCCAGGGTAGGGTTGCCCCTCCTGGCTGCCAGGGCACACTGCTGGCTCCTGTTTTTGGTCAATTTGCTGTTGACCAGAAACCCCAGACCCCTTCCTGCAGGGCTGATCTCCAGCCTCTCATCCCCCAGTCTGTATATACAACCAGGATTGCCCCTTCCCAGCTGCAGAATCTGACATTTGCTCTTGTTAAGCTTCGTATTGTTGGCAATTGCCCAGCTGTCTAATTTGTTCAGATCTCTCTGCAAGGCCTCACCACCCTCGACAGATTCAACTGCTCCACCCCATTTGGTATCGTTCATGAACGCTCAAAAAACCTTCAAGTCCTTCATCCAAATAGTTTATGAAAACACTGAAGAGGACCGGTCCTAAAATGGAGCCCTGGAGAACCTCACTAGTGACACATTGCCAGCCTGATATAAACCCATTTACAAGAACCCTCTGGGCCTGACTGTCAGCCAATTGTTCACACATCTCATTATGCTTTTTGTTAGCACCACACACAGTTCTCAGCAAAAGAGAAAGTATCAAAAAAAAAAAAAAAAAAAAAAAAAAAAAAGTGCTATCTAACTGTGATTATCCAGCCACACTAATGGCTATGCTAACCTCTATTTACACAAACAAAAGGTTGCTGTTGATAGCAATGAGCTTCAGGCACACCAGAGCTCAAGAAACACCCATGGCAAAATGGGACAGAAGTAAAAGGACACTCACACACATTCATGGCACTAAGGTACCACTGCAGAAACATCTCTGGCTCAACTGCAATGAGTTTATGATCTGAAAAGAAATATTTATGCGCAATTTGCACAGTTACTTGAAGAGTTACCTTATTATTTCTTGGCAGAGCAGCTTAATTAAACAAAAACCACCTAATCTAAAATCTCATCCTTTGAAGTTGAATACACTGAACACAGACAGGCAACTATGTATGTCCCAACTGAATTGCTGAAAAAGTCTTTTCTCTGGTTTGCTCCAAATTCACTTGAGCAGTGAACTGGGGCCTCAGATTAGGCTGTTACATGTAGAAGAGTACGCCGTGCTCCCTGAGGCCGAGAAAACTGGTTTAGAAAGATTAAGGGCCCAAGTGGAAAGTGCTGCTGGCAAGCCATTCAAATAACACAAAAAGCCAACTATTCACATGATACATATGGAAGAAGAAGCTTCTTCCATTCTTCTTTCACTTAAATCCTTCTGAACAAAGCTTATTTTCTTTACACTACAAATTCATCAAGAGTTCAAGTCACCCTGTTATTGTGGAAAGCATCCTTTTGTTTTTAAATTATATTTTGCAAAGCATTCTAGGCTATTTGTAAATTCAAATTACTTTAATGAAGTACTTTACTGTCAATCTCTATTCCAGCTACTTAATTTCTGTATTTCAATTGATCACATTTATAACAAACTTTTTTGCTTTTACTCCCCCTTGTATTCCTAACATGATACATAATAATCAGATACCATATCAGTCTAAAGAATGAACGAAAATGATCTAAATAGAAATATGAAAATGTAACATCAGTAACAGTGATTGATTAAAGTAATATGCCGGAACAAAAGACACCTAGACTTACTCAGAGAATCCTGTGCAAATCTGTCTTTAGTAGGGCAAAAAAAAAGCTATGAAAAGCTCTTAGAGGCAAGCCAGGTAGAGAAGTTTTTAAAAGTTGCTTTCAATTTTCCTTTGCAGGTAAAAAAAAGACAACATTTTTCAATTATTATATTTTACTTTCTAGGCTAGATCAAAAAAATACTAAAATGTATGACCTGTACGTATAAGTTTAATTTTGCCTATAGTTACTTGTATACAATTTAAAGAGTAACCTCTCATTCTTTACCTTATGCAAAATACAAGTTTTCTATCGTAATTTGCTTTATCAAAGAAATATATGAAAGGATTATTCAAAATTTTTTATATCTTTAAAAGCATTTGACAAGATGAAGAGATAACAAATAATGATACTACTTTTTTTTTTTTTTTTTAAATAATGATTGTATGATGTCATACAGTATATTATTTCCTTTGGGAGAGAATGGCATTCATTAGGAAAACTTCAAACTATTGCTTGCCACACATAGACTCTAGTGGTGAGAAAGACAGCATTCATGCTACTGTTCCCCTATGTAACCTGGATTTTCTCAAAAAAAATCCAGTATGTGGGAACTTTGTCGTGGGTTCATTTTTACATCACAGCACTTGCATTGACTGCCATCTTAGGAAGCCGTATCTCAATCTCTAACCATCCTACAAACACAATTTGACCTGAAGATGAAAACTTGCAGCACTCACGTTTACAGACAACTATGTAATTCCAGAGTATCTCCCACTTATAAACCATAAGAGAACAAATTCTCTCACACTATATCAGGAGGTAGTACTGAAACAAAGAGTTGTTAAGAAAGAAATAGAAAATTATAATAAAGACAAAGTTGATAATGAGAGCCAAGTATATCCATACCTGAAAGACCTAAAGAAGGTGATTAAATAATACCAAGCACATATTAAGGAATCCATATAGGACAAAGATGACTTGAGACATTGAAGGTGGAGGTAACAGCCTGGGGAAGATTTACTGGAGGGTATCTGATGGGAAATGGTGGAGGCACTGAGGAACCCAGACAGAGATAAAGACTGGATGAAACAGGAGACTGAGGACTTTATCACAGACCCTGGGGGTATAGACAGAAACTGCTTTGGAAGGACAACCAATGTTAATCTGGGGATGTGGGACAAAAAAAATAGATTTAAGATGGAAAAAAATGAAAGAAAGTACAGAAGAGAGCAAAAGGGTCAGAACTTGTGATAAAGCAATTAGGGTAATAACGATCATGGACCAGAATTCATTTGCATACAGGGGATAGAACAGATATCCAAGATTTCCAGATTTTTTACAACTTGATTGTCAAAGACCTGAAATTAGCCATCAGAAAAGTGTGCCTCTCATCATCCTCTAATAACAGTCCTCACGCACTATGGCAGCTAACTTAATAGTTATTCAATTAGAAAAAAGGAGACTGTTCTTTGAGCAAGTGGCAAAGATTTCAAATATCAGGTTTGAAATGCAGGTTTTAGTAAGAACCACATGAAGTATTTAAGCTTCTCTTTAAGCTTCTTTGCTTTTATATGAAGCATTTTTCGTATAAATGATTAAAAGAAAACATTAATTTTGCAAGATCAAAGAATCAAGTTCAGAAAGACAAAGGTAGTCAAAGCAATTCAAATATGTTGACTTTCACTATATGCACTACACATTCTTTAATTATATACCCATATACTAATTTTATAAGACCCATGTAATTCATTTTATAAGAAATCCTGTCCTCTGTAGAATAAAAGATTCTGTTGGAAAGAAGGATGGAAGTGGAAGTATGTTTTCATGCCTCATAATTTAATAATTTTCATAATTAAATGACTCAAATGCTACCCCTGAAAACTAACAATAATAACTACCAGAGACATAACTGAATCATGCTAAAAAATAACAAAAACAGCTGAGGCATATAGGCTAATAACAAAATTTTTTCAGAGGGACTCTATTCTTGCAAGCTTTTCTGGGCTCAAATTTGAGAAACTGGCATCTAATTAGCAATGTGATCTTCAAATCTACAGTGAACAAATAAAAAGATTGTACAACAAAGAGCAGGACCTGTAGTCCTCACAATGGCTTTCAAAATCAATGGGTGTGATTAATTTATTTTTGTTCCCTCAGCTCTTCATCTGCAAAACAAAAATATCATTCTACTTTGCTTGAGTATTGCAAGAATAATTTAAAGAGTCTACAACATAGAAAAACCTACAACAAAGTCGGTAATTCTGCATGTAAAGATGGATTAGACTAGTGTATAACAAATAAGGTTTGGGCCACCCATTGAACAATGAGGACAAGGGTAAATAATGAGTAACTGCTCACTCAGTGAACATTGCACTTTTCACTGAATGAAACAGGAAATTTTTCCTGTTAGGGAAAAATAGCATGCAATCATGTAATTAAAGACTGAATCACAGTACAAATGAAAAAAGAAGCAAATTAAGCCTCTACAAGTAACTTTAATTTTGTTGTGTCTAAGAATGTATAGCGTGCAACCTGGTGTTTCAGTTTTCTTTAAACAATTTCACCCACAGTAATATTTACGATACTACTCTCACATGCTTCTCATTAGCATGTAAGAAGAAAAATAGTTCCTTCATCTTTCTAATTTAGGACATTTGTATTTCTTGTGACTGCTTGCCATTATTGTTATTTATTTATTTTACTAATTAGCATCGATAAGGAATAAATTAATCCAGAATAGTTGACAGCTCTGATCACCTTCATTCCATTGCAGGTCTTATAACACAAAAATACATGTTCTAAGAACAGAAAGTAGACAACACTTCCATGATACTTATTAATAAAGTATTTAATGAATCTTCCATAAACCATAATGACATCCCTTTAAACTGTACAGATTTAGAAGAACAGGAATTACTTTTCTTCATTCTATTCAAATAAAAACATTTTAGTTAGGTCTTAGAACCTATTTAATCTTCTTCCAGCAAATTTTTATTAAGCTTACATCCTTAAGACACTGTGCAAATTTTTGTTTGCATGACTAACATCAAAACAGCAGTCAGCATTGTGCTTATCGACAGAATTTACTGCAGTAAATTACAACACAACAAAATGTTTATTTGCTATTTTCTCCAAAAAAGGTCTTCACAAAATTAGTACCTGCAACTGCGCTTTCAATAGCTGTTGTTGTGTAATTTTCTCTTTTAGCCGCATCATTTTTTCAATTCGTTGGTTAACCTGTTGATCTTTTTTAAGTTCGTTTTCATAAAATCTGGAACCCTTGAAGAAAATTGCAAAAACAGTAAGGTTTTTTTTTTTTTTTTTTGTCTTTTCCTCCAACAACATTTGATCTTTAGATACAGAAAACATAAGACAGTAATGCACGCTTTGGATTTTCACATAACACAGGTACTTTACATATCTCTCCTAACATGACAAAAATAAGTCCTTCTCCTCAAACATTTCTCCTTCTCAGACCCATTCTAACGATAAGAGACAATTTAGAGAACTTGCTATGTTTACACACACAAAAAAAAAACACAACTTGTTCTAAAACTTAATAAAATATCTGAAATAGTAGATAAATGACAAACTATTATTTACAATACCCTCAAAATAAGGATTATAAAGCTCAAAAAAATATCGTTTTAAGCATTTTGTCAAACTTCCACACTGTTGAAACTACATGGAAATAATGGCATTATAAAAGTAAAGTCCACTTCTAATGGTGGGTATTTAACTAACCATTTGATCTTGAAAGGCATTGCAGAATTAGAAGCTATTTAGAAGAGGATGATGAAAACCAAACAGGCATAAAATTCCTCTTAAGTATGTAATTGCTTCTTCAAGGAAAGGGATGAATAAGAGGAGATGTAAGGAAAACATACAAAGAAGACAACAATGTAGAGATTGCATATTGTGACTTCCCTGTTCTCAACTCATAACAAATAAACAAAGACATACAATGATATGGAAAAGAGGAAAACTCATAACCAGGAAATAAAATATTTTTCTCTTACAAGAGAAATAACATTTGTAGGAAAAGGTACCATGTTCTGTTAACCAGCTGATAAAAATCAGCAGAAGTGGACAAATTTGTAGTTCAAAGTCTCTGACTACCAAACTTGCACTGACGTCAAGAAATCAAGAATGGTCAAATAAGAACCAGGCATTTACATGAAAAAGCAAAAATATTCTCTTTTATAATAATGATAAAAACAAATAATAGAAAGACTATATGTCATATCTTATTGTTTAGAAGAAATTAGGGTGCATTTTCTTTCTTCATCAGATATACATATAATCTTTTCTCTCCTCTGCATTGAAACATGACTTGTAGAGTCTCACTGAAAGAAATCAATACCAAAATGTTGGTGTGGGAAGCAACACAAATATTTAAGATTGTTATTAAAGCAGGGGGGGGTTATGCTTTATTTTGGTTTTGTTTGTTTGTTTTACATCTCTTGCAATATTTCACAGTTGAAATTATATAAGTTTTTGTTGAAATACCATTGTGGGTTAGTGTTTGTATGTTTAATTTTGAAAGGACTGCAAAAGAAGGAAAGTTTCAGAAAGAACTGAAGCTTATTTTCAGATTTCTTGAACTATACCTGGTACTATATTCTCTTGCTTTATTGACAGAAATATATCCTAATACAGAGAAGCCTGTATATCAGTTTTGAGAGCCAATTTTACAGCTTGTTCCATTTCAAAACAGGTGATGGAACAATAACTGTTCTTCAGAAATATTTTTTTTTCCAAATATTGTTATGAGGCATATGTATGACAAAGAGCCAAGTTTTCAAGAAACAGGGAACAAGTAAATGAAACATCTAAATCAATGGAAGCCTTGATGTGCCCATGTGCAGGATCAGAGAAAAAATAAGAGGAATAAGATTTCAGTGCCTTGTAATTTGTGGCCTCCTCTGTGGGTCTTTGATACAAAGCCACATACTATTAGCCACCTCTCTCAAGTACCATTTACGACAGACAAAAAGACAGGGACAACAGAATTCTAGTGAAAGTATTAGAAAAATATGGTCCCATCAACTTCATCAATTATGGAAAGGTGACCAACAGAGGTAGATCTACTTGGGTGATGAGACAGGCAAAAGGAATGGAAAGGGGAAAGAAGGCCTGAAGAAGCTGAAATCTTCACAATACCTCTGAACAATGCAGTGCTACTTATATACTGCTTCAGGCAAAAAAGGAACACCTAACGACCGATTCAGTTGTGTTCCTCTAGGACCCTGTGCATGAATCCACAGGTATGCTAACCTGCACTCCCTCCCCACACATACATTTCTCCTTAAAAGCTGTCCTCCATTTACACATGTGAGGGATAAAATCTGGGGATGGGAAGAGAGTCTTACGATGTTGGGAAAGAGTTGAAGCACTGGGAGGAAAAAAAAAAAAAAGTAATCAAACCAACCTTGGTAGCTTCCATGATGATTTTATTGATTTTCTCTTTATCCAAGCCTTGCATTCCAGCTTTGTTATCATTGAGGCCCATTCTAAGCAGAAATCCATCATTACTAGAGCTGTCATCAACTTTTTTCATGTTGTCCATAGTATTTCTTGAAAACAAGTACTACTCTAAAGACTTAATACCTGGAAAAAAAAAATAATAATTTAAATCATATTTGTTTCTAAGCTCCAGCTGAACAACACAAAAATAATTTGCTGCATGTTATACTTATTCACAAAAAAGACATACACAAATATGGAGACATATTCATGTAAAGTGGCTGGCCTTCTATACCCACCAAATAAAGCCATCTGTAATTCTGACAGAGCTTTGAGACAGTAAGGTTTTACTTTTTGAGTAACTTAAAGAAAAACTCTTTTAAAAGCTGTCTTACAGAAATAATTGAGCACCACTAGATTCAGGTAAAGGCCAGCATCTTATACATGCACGTGACAGTTATGCCTGTATATTATCCTGTTGGAAGAAACTGTACTGTCTTAAACACAAAATGCTGCCTGCTAGACTATTATATGACAAAACAAAACAAAAAAAAAGGAAACAATGATTTAGATTGTAGAAATCCATTGTTCATTTAGTCCTCGTTCCTGCTTGAGACAAACCGTGTAAACTTTCCCAGTATTTTCTAACTCAAATTCAAAACTTCTGTTTGAATTACAGCTCATCTTTTAGAAACAGATAGCTTTAATTAAAGGCTTTGAATAAAACCTTATTGTTTAATTCAGGGTAAAATTCCTACAATCATTTTTTTCCATTAATTTGTAGAGCCATGGCATCCAATTAATGGAACTTACAAGCTTTTCCTACTCAAGTGCTGCCATAGTTTTTCCACATACAGGTGCCTCTGATAGGTGAGACATCTTCCTTTATGCTTTATGAAAGTAAGTAGTTGAACCTTCTATAGGCTCTAATTACATGGTACATTGTTTAGATAATAAATGTGTCTTAAAATGAACAAACCAAAATTAACCTCTGTAGCATGACCTTGTGGTCTTATTTTTGCTGGATTGAACCAAGCAGGCGTCTGATATTGTCCTGAATTATTTAAATCACATTTATTACTGGAAAAGCATAGAGAAGGACCTTCTTCCTACTCGAAGTTGCTGACTCATAAACAACTTAAGCTTTATTTTCATGCAGGAAGCACATTTGCTCCTGAACTTCCTCTTCAAGCGGCTCCATATGACAGGAGCCCTTCCTGTTGGGAGGAACCACACCCTTTCAGGCACTTAGAGAAACACTATTAAATGCAACCACAAACTACACAAATCTAATAGTGTTACAATTTGTCTAGAGGGTATTTTAAAATGCTGCTTTTATTACTCCAGGACTTAAGTGGAACTCATTATCGACCCAAGTGAAGAATGTCATTATGTATTTTCACATTTAGAGCTGATTTTTTGTGATGAAAGAACCACATGGCTGACTTTTTAAAATCAATGGTGCAATGTTTGTATTTTCCTGAAGATCACCTCCTGAAACACTGTAGCCAAACTGGAGACAGCTATTAAAGCCCTTAAAAATATTCTGATAAAAGTATTGCAATTTTAAACATATTCCATTAATTTAGATTATTTTGATGCCTTCCAAAGACTTAAGACCAGTTAAGTAAGGTTGTGTTTATCTACAGCTTGTTGCATTTCAAGGATTAGTAAGTACCTGGAGATGCAGTGACCGGAACTCTTCTCTTGACCCTTCAGCAGCACTTTAGCTTCTATAGTGGCAACTGGGAATGGGAGTTGCTTCATAGCTCTTGTGTGTATCTATCAAATAGAAGACAATGATGACGAAACATTCATTAATCTTCCACTTACAGGACAATCTCTTACAGTTAACATAAACATTTACGAGAACAGGGCTGCTAGACTACAACCAAAGGAAAAAACACTGCAACACACACATCACTTCCAAGTTTCATCTCAAGCTCATGCACATCCCCATCTCAATTAGCTCCACAATAATTCCATTGTTACTTGCAATCTCTGGTAAGTAATGGGCATAATTCTCAATAAAGGCTTTTTTCAAGGTAAATGCCCCTCCACTACTCCCCCTGGTTCTTTTATCACTCTTTTCCTTCAAGAAGCTGGCATGAACACAAAGGTATCGCTTCCATTTCCTATTCCAGTCTTTGCAACTTTTTTTTTTTTAGCTGTTTCATACTCTTGAAGAAGGGTCTTTATCCCTTGCATGTACAAATCTTTCCCATCCTTCATTCAGACCACTCTTAAAGGCTCAGTGTTATAGAAAAGGCTTTGAACACCAATGCATGTGTTTAAGTCAAAAGCCTTCTTTCTCACACTGCTATATACTGAGTGAAGAAAAATTACCATGATGATCCAGTGATGGAAAAAAAAAAAGTTTTAAAAAAGTCTCATAAATGCTGTTCTCCTGAAGTATTTTATTTTTTCAGCCTCATGTGTGGAACAAAATACATTGCTAGTACCAGACAATAAACGCCAAATAATACCTTAGCTGGAATTAAGAGGAACATATTTATTTAAGGACATGATATTAGTCATTGAAGCTCCATTGAAGCTTAAATGTGTACAGAAGGGAAAAGATGAATAACAACTGATGCAATTATCAGTTGCTTAACATGAATAGAGCCAGGAGATTATCTTCCTTTCAGAGTAACAGGCCTAAAATAATACATTTAAATATTTAGCATACTTAAATGAATCATGGAAACATCAATAAAACAACAAATACAACACTGATAGATAAAATGGTCAGTGGATCATCTACCAAAACAAAAATACATATATACATTTAAAGGAAATGCAGGAGAAGCACCATGTGAAACACTGTAAAAACCGTGAACAAATTGTCAGTGTAGAAACTGGTAAAGATACGGGTTTTACTAGCAAATTGCCCCAGAGAAAGCAGCTAGCTTGTGATGACATAGTATTAAAAAGTTTTGGCTAAATCAACTTGGAAAAGCGGGTAAAAGTTTAGTGTCTAACAAAATACTGGCTCAGAAATGTCTAGGTAAAGAGTGACATATTTGTGATACGTTTTTGGCATGCTGTCACCCCAAGAATGAGCCATTTCCTTTAAACAGGGCACATTAAATCTCTTGCAGTGTCACAGCAAGTAAATAGGGTGTGAAATCAGAAGTCTGAGGGCACTCTACAGCTAAATACTATCCTATTATTCCTGTGATTTGGAGATAGGGACAAGAAGCAGTAGAATCATTTTTACGCAGCAGATGCAATTTTCCATTTGCCACTGCAGGGGCTTCTAAAGAGTAAGAGGAAGACTTAGGCACTGAATGCCAGCAGTTAATGGCAAAACAAAAAGGTGGAGAAAAATCATAGAATATCTGAGACTATATTTCTGTGACTATTCAGTTCAGTGGAGACAGTGTTATTATACAAACCATTAACACTGGCAAAACATGTTAACAGTTTCCTTTCACTGATAATGTAACAACTTGTTGAGCAGTAATATTCAGAATAGAAAAGGACACTTCCATGGAAAACCTTGAAAAAGAAATTGCCACACTGAATGATGATCTGATGCATGTAAATTATGTACCACTTCTCATAAAGAAAAATAAAATAAAATCCGTTATCTTTGCTATCACAGATGCTCATGCCAATAAAAGAAATAAAGCGTCAGATGCAAAGTTACTAAGATACACAACTGCTTACCTCCCCTGCAGCTCAGAGGAATCAAAACATCTACAACAAATGTAAGGGATCACCTTTTGTATCTAATTTGCCCACGCTTAGTCTTCACAGTGGGAAAATATACAATGTGCAAAAATATACATATACTGACATTGCAAATAGCAACACACTTATGAAAGACTCTTTCCTATACAATTTTTAAAAATTATTTTCCTTTTTTGGGGGATAGCTAAAATAAGGACCTATTTTTATTTTTTTTTTAATTTATAAATAGTTTCTTCAATTTCCGTAAAATTCAAGAAGCCTCCAGTAACATTTCATGAAAATCTGACATCTCATTTGGTATGGTACAAGCCCAAAAGAAACTTCCTATTTTCTCTTAATTAAAGCATTTTAGAAATTCCTTTATTTAAGCTCTTTTATTTTTATTTTAGCAAGAACAAAACAAAGTTATAACAGCTACATTTGCATACAAGTGTTGAGACTCGGTGAAGAGCTAACTTCAGGAATTCTGTCACTGGATGCAGGCAGTATCAGAAGAAACTAAATACTACCTTTAATTTCAGTGACAAGGTCAAGATGTTAACAGGATTTGTTTAAGACCTTTCAATTCTGCATCTCTATCAATGACCTGGACGTGGGGATTGAAGGCACCCTCAGTAAGTTCGCAGACAAGACCATGGTAGGCACAAATGGTGATCTGCCGGAGGGCAGGAAGGCCCTGCAGAGGGACCTGGGCAGGCTGGGTCAATGGGCAGAGGCCAATGGGGTGAGGTTCAACATGGCTAAGTGCCGGGTCCTGCACTTTGGCCACAAGAACCCCATGCAGCGCTACAGGCTTGGGGCAGAGTGGCTGGAAAGCTGTGCAGAGGAAAAGGATCTGGGGATGTTGGTTGCTGAACAAGAGCCAGCAGCGTGCCCAAGAAGGCCAACGGCATCCTGGCTTGTGTCAGGAATAGTGCAGCCAGCAGGAGCAGGGAGGTGATCGTCCCCCTGTGCTCTGCTCTGGTGAGGCCGCACCTTGAGTGCTGTGTTCAGCTCTGGGTCCCTCACTAAAAGAAGGGCATCGAGGCCCTGCAGCATGTCCAGAGAAGGGCTATAACAATTGAACTTGATGATCTTAGAGGTCTTTTACAACCTAAATGATTCTATGAAAAACCACTGGAAGCATAATAAACAGTTAAGTAAGATGAACAACTTCACCCAGTTTTGACCATAAAGGGTCACTTCCCAGACTTTTGGCTAAGGTCAAGTGTACTGTGGCTTGCACTCTGCTCAAAAATATAAATGCTTCTGAAATTTGTACTATTCCAAAAACTTCAAAGAGAAGGAAAAAATGAAAACAAAACACTTTCTTTGAAGTATCACTATATACAGTGAGATCCCTGGCCTTCACTTTTTCTTATGAAAACTTTACAAATGACCCACTATCAAGCACTAGAAACGTTCAGAGCACTCAGTGCAAGTGTGGAATGGAAAAATTTCTTCCATATCATGCTTCAAACAATTATTAAAATAATAACATCCACAAAGAACATGGTTGTGAAGAATATGAAACTCCTGAAATGCTTCCTAAGTGTTCAGAAGATCCTCAGAAGTGAAACATGAGTGAAATATTTAGCTTCAACTTCAACACATCTTCAGTGCAAGGGGTAATTCAGCAGCTGAAGACTCGAGAAGAAGCAATGACAGTTCTTTCAAGAGATAAACTTGTCATAAAACTGTTCTGCATCAGTATCTCACCACAATGCACCAACCAATTTGGTTTTTGAACCAAAAATCTCATAAGCCAAGCTAAATTACGTGAATGAAAATATGCAGGCTCAATTAGCGTCCCTCTCTAGTGAGAATGCTACAAAAGTCACTGACAACAGCCCTTTGCAGTCACTTTACATTTAACTGAGATGGAATTAAAGTTTACTGTCATAAGCAATTTCCTTTACTAAAAAACATGAACTAATGATATACATACCCTTAATCACCAGCACCTACTGGTTCTAGAGCTTTGATAGGAAAACTTAAATAATTTATTTGCCAAAACTTTCATTTACATAAATGTAAAATATAAAATATACTCAAAAATGTCATGTAGAAAGTTATATATACACCAAATCAAAATATAAGAGATCAAGCTTTCTCTCCCTCACCCTCTCCCCCCCCCCCTTTTTTTTTTATTTTTTAATACTTGTGACAACTATTTTGACAAAAGAGGTGGAAAACAAACTCTTCTTTAAGTGAATGAAGATACTCTTGGACAGAAACAAGGATCACTTGTACCAAAGACAATACTTCACAAGTAAGCATGAAATATGTTCTCTATCTACTTCATTGTTTTGGGCCAAGCATTGAAAAATACTTAAAGAGAACAAAATTGAAAAAAAAAAAAAAATTCAGAACAAAGAAGCCTAGCAGACTGATTCAAGAGTAGCTCTCAAACCCAACCCTTCAAATGTCTCCCTTGGACTGGAAATTATTATTGCGAGAAACCACATCATGGGCCACCTCAGAACAAAGCTGCTGGGTGCTAATGAAACACTGCTAAAAGTAATAAACAGACTACAACAGACCTTCTCATTATGACATGACCACAACTCACTCAAATCAACATTTCAAATGGGCACAACATTCCTCTCCCCCGCCCCAATTTCTAGTTAAGATAGAGCATGTGGCCACACAGCAACAATTCTTATTCCACTCCCTGTACAGAAGCATATTAATCTAGGCTGTGCATGTAACTGCCTGAAGTACCATCATTAAAGAACTGAACCCCAGCTATGCCAGCTGGGTATAGGAACTGACACAACGGAGCCAGGCCATGTGAACAATGGCTTTCCCACAAATGCTTTGCTTTATTTATTGACTTTCTAAGACAAGAACAACCATATATTCAAACTAGCAAAGCTCAAACCCACTACTATATTTTTAACATCTCCAGTACTTAAAAGGTTATACTACAAACTCCAGTAGTGCATTTGATTTTATTCTGCTTGACTGAGCCACTACTTGGGTGATTTAAGAATTTTATCCTGACCAGGAATGTTACATTGTATCATTTGCAGCAGAAAAGTCTTTATTGCACCTGTCTTTACTGAGTATTCATTCAGCAAGGAAACATTGCAGCCAGTGGCAAATTTAACAAACTCTGTAACTCTTAATTCCTTGTAAAAACACATTTCCCAACCAATACTTTAAGTATGAGTTGCTCTTACAGTCTTTGCTTCTCAGCAGGAGAAACCACCAACAGACACGTGCAAGCAAGCACATCAGTCTGTCCTTCTGAACTACCGGATCAATTCTTTTCAGCCACAAGTGGGTTGGTAGTTACTAGAGCCCTAGATACTCAGCAGTCCCCAGAAGAGGACTCATGTCAGTTCTAATCCTGTAGGGATTAAAAAACAGAGCTGCCAGGCAGAACTGTGCAACAGTGTTATTAGCGGGTAAACATACACGATGTTAACCACCCAGGTTCTCTACTAGCAACATTCAAAACTGCTACTGTGTCACTGCTTTGTCTCAATGGATCATAAAATGTTATTAGTTCTCTGGAATAGATAATCTCCTAAGAAACATCTAAGTACTATTTATAATTGTAATCAGCTGAGGTATGTGATTAATTAATCACGCTGAGCATAACACTTAGGGCCAAGATTCATAGAACTTAAAATTCAGAGTGCCCACCCAAGCTGACACAGCCCAATGGGACTATTCTTCAAGTATCGGCTGACACAACAAATTTTATGAAAACTTTGATTCTATCCAAGTACCTAGGAACTGGCTTTCAAAAAAGAGCCCTAGAATTATGTCTTTTCTGAAATAATTGGCTTGCAAATTACAGACAATCCAAGCCTTTAAAAAATTAATTCACACTGCACAATAAACAGAAAGAGACTGCTTCTGACAACACCCAAAATGAAGATGTCAAAATACATATTTTATGCTGTTCATTAAACTATTTGAATAGTTCTTCACAACCAGCTAAGCTAAACAAGTGGACTATCTATCCCCTATTAATTTTCTGCAGGCAAGATGTGGTATGGTTCTGCTGCAAATCCTGCTTTCAGCTCCTCTATCGCTGTGTTCTGAAAACCTCAAGGTTTTAAGTCTTCAGAGTTTATTCCAAGGGAAAAAGACTGCTGTGAATATGTTCTCTTGTCTCTATTCAACAGTTCACAGAATCTTCTAAACTGAAAAAGACTAATCACAAGTTTTTAACCAATGTTTCCTTGTATTTCTAGATTATTGGAAACAAATGCTTTATTTTTTTTAAGACAGAAAGAAAATAATAAAGGAACTGAACTATTATGAACATTCATCCATAAGAAATATATCAGAAGTGGTGAAGTTACCTGCAATTGTGTTATTACAGAGATGTGCTCACTGTTTATATATTCACAATTAGCAGTAATCTTTCGTTTAAATGTTTTACTTAAAAGCAAAAATCCTAACACAGAGATTACAATTATTTTACAAAAAAGTTTGAATCATTTATATCTGAGAGCCTGTACTGCTAGGCAATATGCTCTTCTACAAACAAACAAAATTCCTTCAAAAATCTTTTAAGAAAAATAGTCCTATATTTAAGAACAAATTTTAACTACCAGCATGAACATGCTAAAACATACACTAATGATGAAAGTGTTTTAATAACATACAGTGAATACACCACAGCTGAAGGTACAATAAATAATACTGGAAATAAGAGACATATAAAAAGCAAGAAAAAATCAGATAGTTATAAAGTGACTAATTTCATGATGTTTACAAGTAACATCTTTAGAAGTAAAACTCCAAAAATGCATTTTTGTATTACACTTAGTACATCAGCAATACAGAACAATAGCATCTGTTCCAGTATTCTAAGAAAGGTGATGATTGCTTCCAATTATAACAGTGATTTGTAAACTGTTCACAATCTAATACATTGGGAATAAAGGCTGGATACAAGAAAGGGCTTGTGATGGAAGAATGAATACAGCAATGAAGCAAAAAATAAAGGCTCAGTGGATAAGGCACGGGAGGAGGTACAGCAGAGCGTGTAGTCAACATCAGTGCATCAGTTTGATCACCTTCATTTACTGTGGCTTTGGTTTGCATCACAGATGGGCCTCAAAGCATGCAAATCAGATTCTTCTCAAACTTAACTGGAAGACTCTAATTCCAGAGCATACCTGATGCATTCCAATTGCTAATGGAGACTCCCAACATGGGACCAGACTAGAGCTAGTCTGAAGAAAAACTTCTAAAAATATAAACAGGATGAACTGAAGATCTGCAGCACCAAATCTTTCCTTTGCACGTCTACTCCCACTGCACCACAGTACTTGCCCATGCAAATGTGACCCAATCTCACTAAAAGCAATAGGCAACTAGTCATATATGAAAAGGATGGTCAGAACTTTAGCAAGAAGATGTAATTTATCTCAGGTTAGTCACAATCTCAATACACCTGAATACACCTGTTTAAAGAACATCAGCTGGTGACATTATGGGGAAAAAAAAAAAAAAAAAAGGTGATGACAAGTTAGGAATATGTGGCAGATATAAAAATGAACAAGCAGAGAACAAGAAGAGCATCTGCAACTATGGTGACAATCCCAGACAGAAAATGCGAGGGTGTGTGGCTACCTGAGTACACATCACTGCCATTGCCAAAAGGCTTGTTCAGACATGTCTCTTCACTCCCTACTCTCAATGAGAACAGATAAAGAAATAAATTCAGAATGTAATGAGGAAAAAAGAACTACCTTTAAAAGTGATGCCACTTAACTTTATCAATATACTGCTGAGAAGAACTATAAATTGTTCTTATACATGCTTGCATATATACACACACATATAAAACTCAGACATCCTGCTTGCTTAACGCTTGGAGTACACTGCAGCAGATGCTAAGGACAAATACCTTCATTTCTTTCCAAACAGCTACTGAAGCAAAGAACATAATTTCTCAACAACTTTCTATGTTAGAAAGTTGTCAAAAATAGTATCCACAATGAACTGGTAAGAAATATTTCTGTGCATTCCAATGATTACACAAGTATTAAAATGTCTACGACTGTCCTCTATTTCTAATTGTTGAGGGTAATTATGTTGCTTTACCACTCAGTGCCACAGATGTACATTCATTGTGAATATCTTTATGCCAACGACTGAGATGGTGAAAGTTATTTAAATTTTAGCTGCCCCATATACAGATAATGCATTTAGACAGGTATCTTGATGGCAAGAGCTCTTTCAATAGATAATCCTCAAGGGAAACTTTCAAGAAGCGTAACATGGAAAAATTACGCCATGATTTGTCACAGGGAGTTAGAGAAAATTTGACAGCGTCATTACGTTGATGCTGTAGGTTTGAATGAAATTATTTAAGCTTCAAAAAGCTTAAAAGAAAATAATAAGTAATTTTCAAAAATTACTTTTTCAAATCAAACAAATTTACAAATTTTCAAAAAGAAAATAATAAGTAATAAGCAAAAAGATGAGCCAGCACAAATATGAAGCTCCTGCCATGTCCCTGCATCGGTTCATAGGCTGCTAAGCGATGAACTCGCTTTCTTTCCAGAAATATTACTACCTCCGTAAATACCGGCGAAGTCGTACGCCTCGGGTGGAGCTCTGGCGAAGAAATAACACCGAACTGGCCAAAAAATACATAAAAATAAAGAGTTATTATTGCATCCCCGTGCCTACAGAACCAGCGGCCAGACACACGAGACGCGGCGGCTCCCTCACGGCTCGGGCGGGCTTCGGGCCGCCGCCTGTCGCGCGGCTGCCACCCGCAGCGGGCGGGCAGCCCCCACACGCCGCCAACGGTCGGGACAGGGCCGGGGCGCGGCGCGGCGGAGCCCCGCTACCGGCGGCGGAGCCCCGTTACCGGCGGCGGGCCGGGCCGGGCCGTGCCACCCCCCCGTCACCCCAGCGGGCAGCGCCTCCCGCCCCTTCCTGCGGCCCCGCCGCCGCCATCTTTGTTCCGGGAAAGGGCTGGCGGCTCGCCCGCCGGCGGCACCCACCGCTTCTCGCGGGCGGGGAGCGAGCCTCGGCGCCTCTCCCGGTCCTCACGCAGGGCCGCCCAGGCGCTTCCCCTGACTAACAAGGGAGCCCTGCGGCACCCGGCCCCGAAGAGCGAGAAGCGGCGAGGCCAAGATGGCGCCAGGCGGGGGGGGGGGGGGGAAGAGGGAGGACTACAACTCCCGGCAGGCATCGCGCGGGGCGGGGCGGGGCGGGCGAGGAGCGGCGGCGCGCACCCGCCTCGCCTAAGATGGCGGCGGCGGCGCGCGGGGTGGAGTGAGCGGCGGGCGGGCGCGCGCTCGCCCCGCCCCCCTTCGCCACCTCCGTGTTGTGGCTCCTGCCGCCGGCCGGGGCCGCGCCGAGCCGAGGTGGGGCGGGGAGGGGAGGGGGGGAAGGAGGCAGAGAGAAGGAGGAGGAGGAGAAGGAGGAGAAAAGAGGAGGAGGAGAGCCCGGAGAGCCCGGAGCCGCCGCCACTCGTCCGTTGGGGCTGGAGGACGCCGAGGCTGCGGCGGGCGGGGGCCGCTGGGCTGCCGGGTCCCCATGTCGGACAACCAGAGCTGGAACTCCTCCGGCTCCGAGGAGGACCCCGAGACCGAGCTCGGGCTGCCCGTGGAGCTCTGCGGGGTGCTCAGCAAGGTGAGGAAGGCGCCGCCCGCCGCCGGGAGCAGCAGCAGCGGCAGGAGGAGGAGGAGGAGGAGGAGGAAGGCGGCGAGCACCGGGACGCGGCTCCCCGCGCGGGGCCTGGCGGCGGCTCCGGAGCCCCCGCGGGAGGCGCTGGCGCGGCCTCGGCCCCGGCCGGGCGGGAGGGAGGGGAGGGGAGGGCGGCCGGGCCCCCGCTGCCCCCCGGCGCCGAGCTCGGCCCCCCCCGGCTGCCCCCGCTGCCTGCAGGGTGCCCGCGCCGCGCGGGGAAGCGCCCCTGCGGCCGGGGATATCGGGGCGGCGGGGAGCAGAGGAAGGAAAATGGCACTAGGGCTCGCTTCCCTTTTTAAGTACGATCGCTGCTGTTTTCTTTTTTTTTTTTTTTTTTTTTTTTTTTATTCTCCTTTTATCGCTGGAAATGAGATGACTTGCAAGTATGCGTCGGGTGGTACCGGGAAATCTTATCGGGGGGGGGGGGGGGGGCGATTTTAAAGTTGTGTGCAGAATTAATAAGCGTGACATCAAATTTTTTCTTCTTCTTCTTCATTTATTTATTTATTTATTTATTTTCAGGAAGTACCCTCACGGTAACAATTAAACACCTTCAGAATTAAACCGCTACGTTGCGAATTTCTTTCCCCGTCCTGCGCGGTGGGGGCAGGCATCAGCCCGTGCCGAAGGCGCAGGTCATGGGATACTGAGATCACAGCCCGGCCCCGGGTGCTGAGACAAGGGGCATCGCGGGGCCGCTGCCCTGCTTCTTGCAGGAGGCTTCCAGCCTGGAAATGTGCCTAAGCCCGGAGATGGGGGGAGTGAGGAGGAGAGAGGAAAGGCCGTGGCTCTCATCCGTGAGATCCCCTCATCTCTAGTGCATGGGGAGGGAGAAGGTGAGGCAGACTTGAGGTGTTAGCTCAGATAAAACACGATGATTTGGTTTAGTAGTGTAGTTTTTTTTTTTTTTTTTTTCCTTTACGAAGTTTTCCTTCTGTTAGGTGATTCTCACCGTTGGAAACTAATGTTTGTGAGATGTGGTTAATTTTAATGTTGACAAATTATTTGCTTTGCTGAGTCTGGTTGCTGTTCCTTACTGGAGTAACAGGTGACGCCACGGCCTCTTTGTAAATTCATAATGTGCATATGTGCAAGCTTTATATGGTTCTAGATGATTGTGGAGAGTAGCTGATGGTGCCTTTACTGTGAGAACACAGGATGCAATCTCGTCATACAGTCATGTGTGTCATGCATTCGAGAACGGTGAAACCTGTTGCAGTGAATATTGAGGGATAATTTCACCTTTTGTTGATGCCTCAGTAATACCTGAGGTGAACTAATTAAAACAAAATGGTACCGTTTCAAACTTACTACTAAGCATATATTTGTTTTTAAAAATTTACTGTCTATAATTACGTTGTAAATCGATGAAAGTACGCAGCAGCTCTCTGTATGCTCAGGAGTGTTTCAATTGTTCTGCCCTTGGTAAAGAGAGAAGGCTTTAAAGGACAGGGAATAATTTGGTAAGAGAAGCTTATAATAAGTGTGTTTTACCAGTCTCTTTAAATGTTTAAGAACTCTAGTTTTTTTTTCCATTGTATTTCCTGCTCACAATTTTAAGGTGGATCCAGAGAACTTTGACATGGAAATGTTTTGATGCACAAGAACCCACATGCTTTAACCAGTGGCCTTTTGTTGCCAAGACCTTTTTTTTTATCAAGTATACTTCGAGGCGTCTTTTAATTCGTGTGACATTTCGATTGCAACAGCAAATGTTGATTGCAGCAGCAAATGCAACACTGACTGCTATATTTACCTCACTTAACCGTGTCAAAGAAGGAAAGGTCCTTTCCTCCCTGTCCCTTGCTCTTTTGCCCAAGATAACTTTGGACTCTGTATTTTATGTCTGGTAGGAGCAAGGAATATAACAGAGCAGAAGAGAGGAAGTCAGCGAGTGCTAATACCTCCAGTGATGGCTGGTGCTGCCAGTTCTTGTACTAAGCTCAGCTGAGGCATTCTTTGAGAGATTCTGAACTCAGCAATACGATATATTAGGAGATTGTAAAAGGCTTTATCTTTGGCGAGCAAATGTAGTGTCCTACCTATTCTTGAAAATGGTTAGCAATTTCTCAGGTGATAGTTTGTTTTTCCTTCTTAGTACTTAGCACTCGTTATTGTTATTTATTATAGTTAACATGCAGTTATGGGACGTGCATTAATTAACATATGTAGTATAATGTAGAAACTAGCCCATTAATCCACATGCTCCCCCTCCCTGTTAATATGTTACAAAATGGTGTGTAATGGTTAGAATTAAATGTTAAAAAAATGTTTTAAACTTGCTTTTCAAGGCTCTTATCAAAGAACAGTTGTCATGAACATGTTGAAATGCTTTCATGATAAAATTGTTCTCAATGCTTTTTTTTCCTGTTCATATTATTATCTAATTTGTTATGTTTTGCCCTGTGATTGAAGACCAGAGTTATAGAACAGTTGTGATACTCTCAGTGCTGTATGCTTCTACAGGGTGCAGTTTAGTTCTGTTGGGAAGCCGTAGCAAATATAACGTGCTAATAATCAGGACTCCATTAGTCGCTTGTAAGTAGATCTTTGTATGATGAATCCAGGACTTATTCCTGGAATATAAATTCCACTGCATATATGAATGTCTAGTCCCTAGAAAAATCTTAGGATGATTGGAAGTCTGCTGACAAGCAATTATCTTCCTAATGTTTAAGTGGTTATGGAATTAAAACCTAGAGCAATATCTGCAGGCAGTATTGAATTGATAAAGAACTGATTACCCTAGACACTATAATAGTTATATGCTATACTGGTGGGATAACGGTACATGGGTGTTTACATGAAAACAATGAGAAACTTCATTAGAATCAGTTTGGTAGAAATTACCTTGTATATAGAAGAATTCTTTCCATGTTCTACTGAAGTTTCTTTTTGTTTAATTCAAATTTTAAGTCAGATGGCTAAATTGAGCTTAGTGGTTAATGTTTGGTTTTCCCCCTCCCCCCTTCCACAATGTGTTATCGGTGTGTTTGATACCTGTATTTAAGTGGCCTTGGCAACAGTGTTGCAACCAAGACATCTGTTATCTTACTGTTCTTTTGAAACAACTGCTTTTTAGCACCTTACTTCTGTGGTTTGCAAAAGAGATTTTTAAGAGCCCTGAGCAGACAAAGAATGATCTCCATTGGGAAGAACTTTTTTTTAAAAAAAAAAAACAAACAAAAAAACTTTTTACGAACTCTTTCCTGGTGCTTAAAAGCCTAAAATATCAACAAAATTATTTTATTGTTATTCTTCTACTAGCAGATCTTTATTTATTTGTTTTACAGTGGACCAACTATATTCATGGGTGGCAAGATCGATGGGTAGTTCTGAAAAGCAACACACTCAGTTATTACAAGTCTGAAGATGAAACAGAATATGGCTGCAGAGGCTCTATCTGTCTGAGCAAGGCTGTGATTACAGTAAGTACTATTCCAATATTTCTATCTTTTCATGTTTTAGGGGTGTTACTGTGGTTGTAGGCTAATGTTTAGCAAAAGCAAGTATGAGTACAGCAAATAATTCTATTAGGTCAATTAATATTAAGTTAGTGATATCAGTGCAACACAAGCAGGGTGGAGAGTTCCTAATAAGAAAACAGGCTGTTTTCATTGGAGATTGCAGTATGCGGCTTTTCATCTATTACGCTCAAGGTTTCTATGCACAGGGGTACAATTTCTCTGTGGAAGAGGCACTGTTTTCCAAGGAGTCAGTCTATAACACAGAAACAACTTACCAAAGGAGGTCGTATACGTCACAAAGGCCTTGCACTTTGCTTTGGAAAGAGAGTACTATTTCTTTGACTTCTGACTTTCTGAGTATGAATAACGTTTCCTGAAGAAAATGTTCTACTACTTCTTCCTCTGAACAAAGAAGTGTGATATTTGTTGCTGTTTCTTCCTAATGCTTAGAGATACAGTATTTTGCTGATAACAGAGAACCTACGTACAGATGAAATCTGAAAATGAAGTGGCCATAGAAAATAAAGAAAAAAAATCTGCTCTTTGCAGCTTTCAGAATTATATATATTAATTTTGATTAATCCTTCCTAAAAATCATACTGTAGCTTTTCAGTTACTCTTATAAGGTCCAGGTATGTAACAGAAAACATGCACACTCGGCTTTCTCAACCCTTCTTCATATGAGATGTTTCCCTCTGATCTTTGTGGCCCTCCTCTGGACTTCTTTCTTCTTTGTAGCACATAAGTGTACAAGAGCAATAGTATTTAATCTTATTCCTCCAAACGTGTTTTCAAGATGAATTGAGGATGACAATGGAGATGTTTTCTTAATCTTCAGTTTACAAATAGTTATGTAATTTCAGAAAAGATTGGCTTGAAAAAACACGGATGGATTGATTATATGAACAGTGCATTTTTGGAAAGCAGATTTTTATATTTAGATATATGACAGGTGCTGTAGTCACCTAAAAAGTAAAATACCTTTTTTTTAAAGGTCTTTCTTAAACTGGTTAAACTTCTAAATTTGCTCAAGATTTGACTTATTCAGGAATGTTCAATGCATAACAGCAGCCTTTACACATACCTGTTTGAATATACTTGTGGAAGTCTAGTAGTACTGGCCTCTGATCAGGAGCTCCATCAAAGTCTTGTGTTCACTTGTGAGAGGCATGATGTATCTGTCAGGCAGAAATAGGAAGGTGATAGCAAAGAGGTGGGCCAACAGAGGTCTAGAAAAATGTTTTAAAGCATAGCTCAGCAGCTTGAATTCCAGTTCTGGTGTTGGAGTGAAAGATTATAGCAATGCTGACATTGCTGCTGGAATGTTTCTGTATATTGCACTTTGTGAAGGGAAGTTCAGGAACATCTCATGTTCTGACTAGGAAGTGTGTAACACTGGAACTCTTACAGATAGATGGCTTTTTTTCCTGTCTTCTGTCTGACATTTCTTGGAGTTGAATCACTGTGGGTTTTTTTCAGTTCTTGCGTCTCTTGAGTATATAGAAGAAAACACGATATTGGGGAAAGAACAAAATGTGGGTACAGTTCTGAAAGTTTAATGTGATATTTTAGTTCAGTTTTCATTAAGGATCATGGATTTTGAGGGATGTTTGACACTTAAGTTTCATTGTAGTTTGAACTGGCATCTCCGAAACTTGGTAAACGTCTGATTACTTGTAGCTGCAGTTAGTGATTACTGTTTAAGTACTAAAGGTTCAGAAATACTAATAGATCAGTTCTGGCCTTTGAGGACATAGAAGTTTACTTCTGAAATTGTCATGAAACACTTGTTTTTCTGAAGCTCTTCATCTGGGCCATAGTTTTGGAATGAATGCTTCTGGTTTAATAAGTGTTTGGTAACAAAGATAGTAGGTGTTTGTTTTTTTTTTCTAATCAGCTTTTAATAGTAGAAAAGGAATTATGCTCAAAGATAAATGTTTAGAATATTCTTCCTGTGGTATGTAGTTAATCTTGACTTCTATGTCCTTGTAATATCTTAACACTGTAAGTTCGTTAGAATGCATTTAATGCCTGAATATTTTTTTTTCTACAGTCTCTAACTGCTGTAAACTTAGTTTTCCTTGATCTTCCTGATCCAGAGTCAGGTACAATAACTATCTCCCTCCTAACCTGGTGTATTACAAGAAGCTTTTCTTTAGTGTAAAGCCAGACAGGGTGGTATTGTATGGTGTTGATGTCTATAATATTTCCTTGTAGGAAAGGAGGCTTGGATTCTTACAAAGCTTTCTTTTAGGTGTTCATATTAGGTGTGCACATATTTGGTTTCGACTGGGGACATAATGATTTTTGATGAGTACTTATTGCTGCTAGTAGCATATAATGTACGCATTTTTGTTGATGTATAAGCATAAACAGAAAGCTGCTGTCACTGAGTAGTCTCACTGTATTTTCAGCAATTAAGATTACCATAATGATTAGCCATAGTATTAATTATGAGACATTAAATTTGTATTCAGAAAGCCACAGTCCCTTCTTGTCTTCTTTTTTCATTCCTATCACATTGGGCAGAGATTGATAGATAATTCTACAGAGATATTTTATAAGATGATGCTTGTTTCTTTCCTCTTTATTTAATGAAAGGAACACTTGTTAAATCAGCTCACTGAAATAGCTTCTTCAGATATTTTAAGTGTAGAATTATTATGTCACCCTTCCAGAACAGGTATGTTTCTGTGGCAGTAGTCTCCAATTCAATGGAAACATGGGATTTAATTGGGCTACTGGCAATATTAACAGCTGAAACTTAGAGTTGACTCCTCAGAAATAGGGGACCGAAGGACGAGTATTCAAAGTACACTCACTGGATCACATTAAGCAAAGAACTGTCAAGAATTAGCCATGTGCATCAGGTTATAAGAGAGGAAAGTGAAAGTCAATAGCTGATGCTGATTTGTTTTCAGTCAGATAATGAAAAACATTGAAGGTATTCAGCTGGTTTATAACAGAATGGAGGCTTGAGCTCAAGACTTCTGCTATGTGGTCAAGGCTTGAGAAATCCTGAGTAGTATAAAAAGTTGATATACACGCAGACTTAAATTTTGTTCTATTACTCTATCCTAGGCATCCTAAAGGGATGAACAATTGGCTGATGGATCAGGATCAAGGAGTTACAGTAAATGCAGTTACATCAGGCTAGCTGTCAGTCACTATGGGGTTCCACAGGGCTCTATTTTAGGGCCAGTTTTCTTCAGTGTTTTCATAAATGACTTGGATGCAGGACTTGAAGATGTTCTGAGTAAGTTTGCAGATGACATTAAATTAGGAGGAGCTGTTGACTCCTTCAGGGATCGAGAGGCCTTGCATGTGGATCTTGACAGGTTAGAGGTCTGGGCAGTCAACAACCACATGAAATTTTACAAGAGCATGTGCCAGATTCGGTACCTGGGATGGGGCAACCCTGGCTATGTACCCAGACTGGGGGGACAAGAGGCTGGAGAGCAGCCCAAAAGAAGGATCTGGAGTTTCTGGTCAACAGCAAGCTGAACAGGAGCCAGCAGTGTGCCCTGGCAGCCAGGAGGGGCAACCCTACCCTGGGGTGCATCAGGCCCAGCACTGCCAGCTGGTGGGGGAAGGGCTTGTCCTGCTCTGCTCTGCGCTGTGTGTGTCCAAAGGAGGGCTACAGGAATGGTGAAGGGTCTAGAGGGCAAGAAGTATGAGGAGCAGCTGAGGCCCCTTGGTTTGCTCAGCCCCGAGCAGAGCAGGCTGAGGGGAGGCCTCATGGCGGCCTGCAGCTCCCTCACGAGGGGAGCGGAGGGGCAGGCGCTGAGCTCTGCTCTCTGGGGACAGCGACAGGACCCGAGGGAACAGCATGGAGCTGGGACAGGGGAGGGTCAGGCTGGGGGTTAGGGAAAGGGTCTGCACCCAGAGGGTGGTCGGGCACTGGGACAGGTTCCCCAGGGCAGACAGTGGTCATGGCACTGAGACTACTGGAGTTCAAGAAGTGTTTGGACAACGTTCTCAGACATATGGTTTTATTTTTGGGTGGTCTTGTCCAGAGCCAGCAACTAGAATTGATCCTTGTGTGCCCCTTCCAATATGGGATATTCTGTGATTCTTAAAATACTGCTGCAGTTGATTGTCAGGTGGTATTTATTAAAGATATTCTTCATTACCATCAAACCTTATAGTTCTTTCATGCCTAAAGTCAAGCTTTCAATGGAGACTTCTGTGCAGATGGTTTGGAGTGGGTGTTGATGGCATGCCTGTAGAGGTGGATCTGTGGGCTTCAGCTTTGGAGTTGGAAAGGGCCAGGGTCTGCCACTGAAAACACACAAACACTTTGTAAGGTTGGAAATCCAACTTCCAGTAAAATTGGCCTTACACATTGTAATATTTTTTCCTTAATTACCGTGTTTATCCTGATGGTGCCATCACGGCTTTTGAATAAAGGTATTTATACCAACTCATCCAATGATGACATGATGTATCAAGAAGTTTCATAGTATGTGTGGAACAGCTTAAGCTGGAAGAGACCTCTGGAGGTCATCTGCTCTACCTGCCTAGCTCCAGACAGCTTAACTGAAAGGCCAGCACTAATTTAATCCTGGTGGAACATATATTTTATATATTTTCAAACCTGTTTGCAAATTCTTAATGTATATCTCACGAGTTCTACAGTTTTCCCCAAAGGACTTGGATGGTCCTTCGGGAGAAATACATATAGATCTGTATGGTGAATCTTGAAAAACACTTAAAATATCATGTTTGACAGCTTTTAAGAATGCGTAGTATTGTGTGCACTATTTTTTTCCTCTCTAGAGGTAACTATCCACACAGGAAGAGTTCAAAAACTTACTTTCCATGGTGAGTTTGAGCTCGTCTTCAGACAGGACTCATACCTGCCATTTTCTAATCCAGTGGTTAGTCTTCAATTTATTTTACTTCCCGCATTACTGATGCAGAAAAACATTTTGATTTCTAATTTGGTAGCTTAATCAAGATGTAATAACTGTGATGTAATGTTTGTTTTTTTGGTTATAATGAGATAATAGACACTTATGTCAAAATCTTAATAGAAATATGCTATTGGCTGTTTGACTTTAAGAACACTTTGTTCTGTTGCAAAGAGACATTTAAGTACTTCTGTAGCAAATGCCTCAACTAGGATTAACAAATGAATGCAGTGTGAGTAGTGAAGGTGTTTTCAGTGAACTAGTTTGTTTCCAGAAACAGTGATTAGGAGAAACTGTTGCTTAGTGAAGGCAAGTAATTGTTTTACATTAATATACAAATTGCAAGTCATTCCTCTTCTGAATGGATTTCTAGAAGAGTACATTTTTTTGACTTCTGTTGCTTGTGTATATCAGCAGCTAGGGGAAGACAAGAAGATAGAAACTGAAGTCTACCTGAAAGACAGCCTATTTGGTTGGCACAAATTTTGTTGGCAATTCAACCTGTGAATAGTCTTAGCTCTTTTTTCCTGAATAACAATAAATTGCTATTGTAAAGAACTTAGTAAATATTTGTGTTATAAAGTAGAGGCGAAATAAACTTGTTTTAGCCACAGTTTACCAAAAGAACATGAGCACTATACATCAGAGCTAAACTGACAGCTTACAATTCTAAGCTTCTCTCCTGACCCATATTCTGAAGAAAGTGAGATTTTTCTTTCCAATAATCAGCCTCTAATAATAAATAAAATCCCTGCCTTTTAGAAAGGTATTGGAAGTTGAATAGTTAGTTACCCTTTGATTAGCATTATATTTGGTTTAAGAATAGTAGCATAATGTTGGCCACTACTAATAATTGGACACTTGTGAGCGGAAGCACAGATAGTTTTAAAAATAGATTGACAAATTTACAGAGTACGCTTCAAACATTTATCTTTATCAGATACCGAAGCTTTCTGTGGGAGCTTTTAAACAGATTTTAAACTACAAATACTTAGTATTTAAAATAGATTTTTTTACTTGAAGGAAATGTCAATGCAAAGCAAATTGTATTGCTTAAAGTATTTTTACATGACAAATGATATATTGCAAAGTACTGTCAAAAGGTTACCATGACATTACATTAACAGTACATTGGTATTTCTTTAAATTGTATAAAACATGAAATGTAATTGTGTGTTGGAAGCTGTTGGAATGGTAACATGTAGAAGTGGATCCACTTGGAGGAATAAAGCAGGTAAACTTTAGATTAGATTTTTCTAGCTACTGCTCTGAACTTTGATCCAACAGAGCTGCATATGATAAAAGAAGAATGTAATTATGGCTTTTATCTGCTGATAGGTTTTAGTCAGCTGCTGGTGAAGTTGAATGTGAAATGATAGATTTCAGTTGATGAAAGATTTTGTAAAAAAAAAAAAGCTAATATATAAATTGGTGCCCTAGGCAGAAATACCATAGCAGTAAATTTTTAATAATTGCTAATTGCATAAAAATACATTAATTTGTTTCCAGCTGTTGGAAAACAGTCTGTTTTAGTATGAAGTGATGCGCATTTAATTAATTTGTTTTCTGTAACTTGATAAAGTGCTTCCTCAGCCATAATCTTTTCTAAAAAGATGACCCAAGTAAACTAAGGCATAGAATATAAGCTGTAACTAGATAGGGGTTTATTTAAGACACCAGACAATTAGTACTTTTAGACTTTGGTTTGTACTGTAAATAATCAAATTGTTACTTCTGGTTTGGTGGAAGATCTCAAGTTGATGATAGAGAAGTGTTGATGGAGATTCCATGCAGCATGTCCAGAAAGCCCTACAGAGCCGCATGCAGTCAGGAATACATACTCATATCTGAAAAGCCTGAGGCGATTGTATTTTGGAGAGGAAAGTGCCAAAGAGCAGTAGAAGAGTGATGGAGAGAAAAGTTGATGCATAGGAGATGATGATACTGGGTGTTGGTGCAGCAGGCAGATGTTTTCTTGGAACATGGGATTCTCCCAGGCAGTTATTTTTAGCATTTGCATTCTCTGTATGAACCTGTATATGAATCTGACAGTCCTTGAATCTGAACCAGCAATGGATAGGTTGACGTTCAAAGTGAAAATGTCAGAATGTTCCTGTATGTTTATGAAAGTGCAACTGATTCTTGGCAATCAAAAAGCCAAGAATACTTGGGCGTTGTGGGTAAAAAAAAAAAATAGAAGGCTTCTTCTGTAGTATGTATTGAGGGAATTAAGTCAGAAGTGGAAAAATAAGCATCCAATTCAGTTTAAATGAAGCTGTTTATATTATGATGAAGAATTCCATAATGAACGGGGGGGAGGTCTCTAATGTGTAGTAAATAGCCAAATATTTTAGGATTGCCCAACGTTGCTGAGTAATTCTTCTTTAGTACTTAAATGTAATCATGTTACCACACACTTGAAACTGGGGCTGTAATCCAACAGTACTTCTGTCAACTTTTTATTGTCAATTAGAATATTGTTTCTCCCCTTGAGTTTTTCTTTATTAAGAGAATTAAATTTTAAGTGTTCATGATTTGACATCTAATTCAGGATCATAATTCTTGCCCATGGGTTATATCTGAGCATTTGGTATTATTGCTACAGTTTTATTATTCAGAATTTTTTCCTTATTGTTTCTAATCCATACTCTTGCTCAATATGAATCTTTGTCTTAATGAGATTGATTTATAGTTAATTTAGTTAGTGGATACAGTTGGTTCGTGTGTCGCCTCCCCTCCAGGGGCTTAGGGTTGCTCAACTGTCCTGCTATGCAACCTGTTCTTGATTATCTGTCTTGTGACAGCCATTAATAGCATTTTTAACATCTCTGCTGAGGATTTGTGCAATCCTCATTTTCTGATACACATTCCAGGAATGCCAAGTAAAAGGGTCAGAATACTCACTTAGTCTACCAATGTGCTGCTGCACAGTGTTTTGCTGCCTCTTAAAGTTGCTAACTCGTTACCTTTTGGCCTCTGTTCATACAACAAAATAATTCTTCACGGATGACTTAGTGTTGGTTCTGCTTCTTCAAGTTCATCTTTCTGCCTCCTTTTTAGACAAACTTCAGTAACTGCTTTCACTGTTACTTACAAATTCTAATCAATGTGGTTTAGATCACATCTGTCAGGCTTCAGCCACTCCTTAGTCTGTTTGGAATGTTTTTCCACTCAGTTAAGTCCATCATTCCCCAGTTACAAGGAGTGGTTGAACAGAATTTGCCACCCCAAGTCTCAAAGCACTTAGGAACCCAGATTGTTTTGTGACTTGTCTAATGTATACTTAAGGCTTTATTTTGAGTTGCAGGAGAAAAATTGATTAAAAATGAAATGCATGTACATATGTGGATATGTACTTTAATTCCTTGATACACGTACACAATTGCATTAAAGATAACTGAGATGGAAGAGTTTAGGCTGACAAATCAGGTCAGTTTTAAACTTCAGAACAAAACTTCTTAGGCTGACATTCATTAGCAATGTGCTCTATGCTTGTAATTCTTACACATTGTTAATTATCACTATACATTAGTTATTACATACTAACCATTATCATTATGTATTCAGAGTAGTCAGTTTTTAATAATTATATCCTAGATTACCTGTAAGTATGCAGTAACATGAAGCCAACGACATGTAACTAGTCTGACATCTCTGCTCTTAAAGGTGTTTGAGGTATTTTCCAACCTAAATGATTGTATGATTCTTAATGGTCCTCGTGGCCGAGACCAAGATGACCCCATGGGAGAGTTCCTTGATAACGAGGAGAGGGACTGGGGTGGGATGTGACAGGGTGGTCAGGCTCTGAATTGAAGTAGGCATCTTCAGCCACCTCCTAGTTTGGGATCTCTTAATAAAATCATTTGCTTTCTGGATGATTCCTGTTCCTGGGGTTGCAGCGTGTTACCTTCCCATGCTGCAGAAGGTGACTCCCTGTTGCTCATCAGTTCTGGTGTTCACCCCACGCCCCCGTGTAGCTGCTGATACTTAGAGCAAAAGCAGTCTTCCCAGTTCTGGAGGATGCACTTTCTCACTGACAGTAATTGACCATTAATGAGTTGTGTATGGTTCATGCAGCCACTGCTTTTAGTCTGTGCTCCTGTTTTCAAAGCCTTTGTTATCTTGTGTTTAAACTGTACAGTCCTAATAAGAGACACCTGGTACCAAGCCCTAGCTCACAGAATGAGTTTGCATGAGTTGTTGATAAGCCTAGCAGATCAGGACTGGGGCCTTGCATAACACCTGTGGCCTATTGCAAATAATGGTAATAGTGCATTTATAGAAAAGTATATATGGTTGTATTGAATTGTATTTCATTTCTTATGCTTGGATTCAAAATAAGCTAATCTTAAAGTCTGCATAGTGTGCTGCTTTCATGGGTATGGCAGGCCTCTGCATAAGCTGCAACCCCCCCCAGCCTTCGTAGGGTGGGAACACTCCATTCCCATCACCAGGAATCTGAGTCCAAGATACTGTACACGGCATCTCTGGCACAACAGTACTGCTGCAAGCAGGGCTTTTCTGTTAAGGTAGAGCATTCTGTGTGGGTGTTGCCTCGTGGTTTTCTTGTGAAATCCGTACAGGACTTTTGCTGCTGCCAGTGTATGCACTGCTTTAGGCTCATACATTGCACACTGTAATATATAATATGAGGTAACAAAAAGATAATTGATACAAAAGCAGGGATTTAAGGGTGCAGCAGTGTGTGACTCCTTTTCCTATATTTGATTGTCCCATTGGAAAAAAAGCAGTATGCATAGTTTCTGTATTATTTGATTGTTAATATAAAGTGGCCTCGTTTCCTGCTTGAGTAATAATTCCTTAGCTTCTTGCTGTATATGAGATTCCTAATGAGTTTAACTCGGTGATTTCAAATTATTTCTAAGTTGAGATTTTTTTTCAGGTAATAGATGTTTTTCCATGGCTGATACACGATGTCTGTGGATATTGCAAACATTTTATTCCTAATAGGTACAGTAGAAGCATCACTCGCTGCATCCCATCTGCAGGGGACTAGGTTCTCTGGTCTAATTCCTATTACAAGTCATTGTTTTTTTCCATAGGCAGTTGGGAATAGCACACATCAGTCATGGTTGCATATAAACCAACACAGCAGGACTTGATGCTACATAATAATTGCATGTTCTTAACAGGAAAATAACTGGATAAAGTACTAACCAATTGGGTGCTGCAAGACTATAGGATAGCTGTTCCATACAAGCTACTAAAAATTACTTTTAATACGATTATCTATTTTATCTGAACACTTATGCTGGGTGTGCAGAAAACCAGATTAACCAGGTTCTTTCTTGAGAACTCTAGGCTTGAAATTCAAAATGCAGTTTAACTACTAAAGTAACAAGTATATGATATACTTGTTCCAGACTTGAAAAGGTGATTTTCAGATGAGAGGGCTTCTTTGCAATGGATTAAACCAAGCTGACATTCCAGTTTTTATAGCGTGCTAACAAGCAAATACTAAATCACATTTAGTATTCTTCTGCTTTCATGGGTGCAGCAGGACTCTGCTTTGGAAAGGCAAAATAATTATTTTAAAAAGTGTTTATTACGTATTTGAAAGGCAGTTATCCTAACCTAAGATCTTAAATACAGTATTTGGGAAGTAGCAAAGAATGTAAAAACATTTAATAGGCTGCTATATTTTTAAACCTGTTTCCTTGCTAAGGTTTTTTTTCTGTGTGCAAATGTGCCACTATGAGAAAGCTCTGTCTGCCAAAACAGTAAAGAATGTCGTAGGCTGCAAAACATGGGACAGCTAATAGTTTGTTCATTAGTACATTTAAAAGATAAAATGTCTCACTTCTGTCTTCTGATATTGTGTAAAAATACCACTAATTTAACTAAAAAGTGGGTTCTTTTTGTTTAAGAAAAACAGAATGTCTTGTCTTTACTTACTAGTTTTTTTTTTTGTTTTGTTTTGTTTTTTTTTTGTTTTTTTTTTTTCTGTGAAGCTTTGCCTGGATTTTGGAATTCAGAAAATGAAACTAGCATTTTGTATTGTATTGTGAATTTTGCCTGTCCCTAATTCAGTGGTTTTCGGGGATCTACATGGATTTCAGTTTAGGAAAATAGTTTCGCAATGAAGTGAATTGGTACTTGCCATAGCTCTTGGGTTTTAAGTACAGTTTGAATAAAATGTATGATGAACAGTGACTTCTAACACTTTCTTTAAGTTAATTCCATCTTGAGAATTGCATCTAGGTTATCTAATTATTTTTTTTTCAAATCTTGTAAAATTAAAGTAATGACTTTAGTAATTTTAATGTTTTTTATTACTAAGCCAAATACCTTCAAAAATAACTCCTGAATACAAAAGGATTCTGGTACAACTTTATTATTTTTGGGGGGTATTGGGGGTCTGTGGCAGTGTTTGATAGTGGTAAGGGTGTATTGGGCTTCTGTGACAAGGTTTTGGCTCTGGAAGTGTTGCAGGGTGGCCTCCGTGAGCAGAGCCCAGCAGCTGCCCTATGTCAGATCAGAGCCAGCTCCAAAAGGGACCTGCTGCTGGCCAGAGCCGAGCCAGGGAGCAACGCTGGTTGGACCCTTGGGAGGGGGACCATGGGGGACCCGTGCTGGAGCAGTTTGCTCCTGGGGGATGGATGGACCCTGTGGGACGGAGCCGTGTGGGAGCAGTGCTTGATGAGCTGCTGCCTGTGGGCAGCCCCCGCAGCATCAGTTTGGGAAGGACGGCATCCCGTGGGAGAGACCCACAGGGAGCAGGGGCAGAGAGGGACCATGAAGGAGCAGTGGAGACAAAGCCCTGACCACAACCCCCATTCTCCGTTCTCCTCTGTGGCAGGGGGAGGAAGAGGTAGAAGATGATGGATGGGGGAAGGTGTTTGTAGTTTGCTTTGAGTTCTCTCTGCTCTAGTCTGTTAGCAAAAGGCAATAAACTACATGAATCTCCCTATGCTGAGTATGTTTTGCTTGTGACAATAATTGGTGAGTGATTTCCCTGTCCTTATCTCAGTCCTGTGAGCCTTTTTTCATCATATTTCCTCCGTATTTCCTCCCCCCTCTTCTTCTGAGGAGGGCAAGTGAGAGAGCAGTGTGGTAGTTTATCTATCTATCAGCATGAAACCACCACATGGGGGTTGCAGGGTCCTCTGTGAGGAGGGGCTGTGGGCTGCCCTGTGCTGGCCACAGCTGCTTCCAGCTGCCCCCAACAGACTCTGTCAGTCAGAGACACTGATGTTGCAGGGAAAGCGTGTTAAGGAATGGGCAAAAAAGCTGTGCAGCAGTATATGAGAGGTATGAGAAAACTGAAACAACCCTGTCAAAACACATCAGAGAATGAGGAGGTCCTCCATGCACCAGGGCAGAGATTCCCATGTAATCTGTGGAGGAGACCATGGTGCAGCATGCATTTCCTTACAGCCCATGTTGAGGGTGATGGGGGAGCAGATATCCACACTGCAGCCTAGGGAGGACCCCATGCTGCTGTAGGTGGATTTACCATGAAGGAAGGCAGACCTGCAGGGGACGGGTGTGAGGAATCACAGAATCATTAAGGTTGGAGAAGACCTCCAAGATCATCTGGTCTAGCCATCCCCCTATCACCAATATCACCCACTAAAGGATGTGATGGCAGAGCCATGCTGTTGTGGGCTGACCGCAGCCCCCATACCCCATCCCCTGCTCTTCTGGGTGGGTGAAGAGGAAATAGAAGAGTCAGTAATGTAGGAGTAAAGCTGAACCTGAGAAAGGATAGTGCAGGGGAAGGTATTTGCAGTTACGTCAGTTTCTTACAATCCATCTCTATTTTTAATTGGCACTACTTGTTCTATCTAATTGTCTCTCTTTTAATTCTTAATTTATATTCAAATATATAAACTTATTTTCACTGAGTTGAGCCTGTTTTGCCCTTGATGGTGGTTGGTAAGTTGTCTCCCTGTCTTCTGTCCTGACCCGCAAACTTTTCATCTTATTTTCTATGCCTGTCCTGTTAAGGGTGGGGAGAACAGCCAGGTGGGGTCTGGCAGCCAGCCGAGGTCAACCCACCATGATAATCTAGGAAGTCATTATAGACGTGGCTTGTGACTAATTTGAAAGAACGGGAAGGGACAAGGTTTGTTCGTAAGCAGAGGCAGGGCTTTTGCTGCATGTAGCTGAACTTTAGGTAAGGAAGAGGTGTCTAAAGAAAAATATAGTGATGATGCTAGTTAAGAGAAAATAATGTCAAGACAGAGTAACAACCAGAAGACCATTTGGACTAACATTGTTCAGGCTGTGTTCTGGAAACTGAGTGGTGATTCCAGGGTGAAATACATTAAGTTGACAAAAATAATTCTCATTAGTATTTATCAGAACAAGACAGGTCACGTGTTTAGACCTCTGTTGTCAAGTAAAATTCTTACCAAGCATAGGATTCATTAGTGAAACAAATATTGATTCAAATGAGATTTTTTGGTTGATGATTAAGTGCTACTCATTATTTATAACTTTAAAAATGTACATCTGTTAGTTCATCTCACTATCTTCTGTTCAGTATTTTTTCACAAGTTATTGTTTTCAATCACTTTAAATGTTGTGGGAATGGGATATAATTCCTCTGCAGTTTGAATCTATCATGGAATGAAATGCTTTAGAAAAAGTATTTTAAGATGTACGCTTCTTGAAACTTGGCTAAGGTTTTTCACTTTATTTTTTAGCTCAATAATCACAGCCTTTGTAAATTCCAAATGCTGATTTTCACATGGGAGCTGAAATATATTTTTCATGTGTACTTCTAAAATTAAGAATTTACGCTGTGTGATTGAAGGAATTAAAGTAACCTTTTACCTTTAGTTTTTTGATAGTACTTCAACACAAGCACCTTTAGAAACTGTTCAGATAACTTTTTTCCTTCCCGGCATCAGATACGTTCTCATACTCATTTGTTCCAACTGTCGAAATACTCATCTTGATTTTAGTCTCACCTCTGAAACTGCAGTGTGTTATTTTTATGTGCTGCCTACTATTGTGCCTACAGCCACTGAAAATGGTGGAGTAATGAAGTCTTCATTTGATTTTGCTACCTGTTGATTTTACGTAGCTTTCACCAGCATCCTCTCTTTCTATTGCATAAGATAAGCTACTTCTTAAGGACCTCAGAGTCATATTTCTGTAGTTCATCATATAAGATACTAGGCCTTCTCTCTTTAACATGAAGTGGTAGTTTTGTCCACCACTTCATAACTTATCAACTATGTGTGTGTCCCTTTGTTTATTTCTCCACCTCCTGTTGTGAGAAGCATCCCTTGCCTATGTGCAAAGTCATCCTTTTAAAGTTTGTTTTAAAAAGTAACATCAGGTCTTGGATGAAGCTTAATGTATTCTGACACTGCTTCTACCCCTCTATCCTTTCTTGTCCTACAGATACTGTCTGGGGATGATATCTAGATGGAAGCTAGAGAGAGGATAGAGGGGGTTCTGGCATTTGAATGAACACAAGCAGGCCTGGAACGTATTAAATGACCTATGAGAACACATGCAGACACGTAGATTTTACGTGGTAGCTGCTCTGACATCTTTCCTCTGGCTGAAGTAGGAGCTTGTTCCAGTACTATGGAACTGGAGTATTTCAGGAGGTTGCAGAATGAGGCAGAAAGAAGAATTTCTCCTGAATTCCGTGGGAATGAAGAAAAAATAATAAACTGGTGGATAAATGGTACCTTGCATTTTAGGAAAGGAACACTGTTGACATATGAAAAGAGTGTATATTCAGCCCTGTTGAACTGACAGACATCAGTGTGATAGCCTGGCTTGCATGTTGTTTTCTAGGGCATGATTGCTCGTGTCTGCTTTTATTAGAAAACTTAGGTTGCAATTGGTTGAGACTACTGCCGTTAAAGGGTTTTTCAGGCTTGTGAGTGTGAAGATGCTTGTAGATACAGCATCAGGGTTTCAAAGTGGTATTTTCATGCTTTCTCATCAGAGGAAGGCAATATGCACTAACTCAACTCACTTCCTAAATAGAATAAAAGTGATCTTACGGAGGTTTGCCTCCATACAGAGCTGAGGCACCAAAAAAGCAACCCTCTGAGCATGGCTGAGAGTGTTTAAATCAATGGAACATAAGCCAAACATTTCAAATTCTATTTATATAGGCAGAAGAATCTTATACTAGGTGAGTTTTCCTTATATGAGACTTATGTTTTTAGAAGCTGAGAATTAATGTTTTAATAGCTTTAGTCTGTTTCGAGGCACATAAATTATAGCTATTTAAAAAAGCAAACAACTTCCATTACAAAAACCAAAAGTTTTCTTTGCTTTCTCAATTTTCAATTAACCTTTTAATATTTTTTACTGCCACCTTCCTACATGGAAAATGAATAAGAAGCTCTGTTAACTTGCTTTAAACTATACTAAGAGAAGAGGTGAAAACAGTTTTCATGTTTTAGCTCAAACCTATCACTAAGGTCTTTGGTAATGATTAAAAACTAAATGATATTGGAACCATTCAGCCCACGCAAGTTTTCTCCATGAAAAGAATTTCATAAAACATAATTAAGTAAAATTAAATATATTTTTACTTAAGTAAAACAAAAGGCATTGCTTTAGAAAAATACATTTTCTGAAGCCAGGATTACTCACAATTTTGCAACAGTTTTATTAGAGAGACTACAACAGGTAGTATTTAATATCTGCTTCCATTGTAAAATTATTCTTGGATAGATACGGTTCTTCTGTGAGGTCATATGGCTGTGATAACGCAGAAAAGTAACATGTTCTAGCAGAATGAATGTGAATATTGTCATTACGAGGTTTTCTGGAATATGGCTTGAAACTAGAATTTACAGATTCAAGAATATAGTGAAGTATCAATAATTATATACAGCAGCAGAACAGGTTTGCACATTTAATTGTGGACAAAATCAATGTGCAGCTACACTATACTTTTTTTTTCTTGGTCTTGTGTGGAAAAAACGACTTACTGCCATCACAAAAACAATAAACTGTGTCCAACTTCAGTAATTATTTTTTTTACTGCTGAATTAGGTAAGCACTGCATTTATCTTTACTAGGTTTGTATACTTTATTTTGGAGTATAACTGCTGTATTGCAAGCTGCAGTTTTCTCCATAGCAGTATATGGCATGGCTTTATTAACAGCTGAGCAGCAGTGGCACTCAGGTAACACTGCCTCACACTTACATCACGCTGATGCTGGTGTTGTTACTGTTTGAGAGACCTAGAGGGTGGTGATTCTCACTGGAGGCCTGTATTTTGTCTAATGTTCTAGTTCCCTGTTCAGTATTTCTTAATACAAAAAAATACTTTGGAATCTTAAGCCAAATCACTTCAGGTAGGTTTTATATCCGCAGTGTGAATAACTATACAAGTGCAGTTGATAGCTGTGATGTGCAGACTTGAGTTGGATCTATTAGAACTGCCTCGAGCTTCCTCCTGCAGAGACAATACAATGTAGAGTATTGAGAGGCTAGACTAGCAAGCAAAATTTCCTTCATTCAGGTATTCTGTGCCCCACCAGTGTGTTCTTGAGGGTTATGAAGTATATAAAAGCACTTAAACCTCTCTGTGTGTTTTGCCTGAAGGACTTAAACCGCTATTTTTCAAGCAAATGCTGCTCCAATATTTGTTTCATGAATACCTCAAACGAGAGCTGTAGCAGGAAGAATCCTGTAGCAGTGCAGTCAGCTATGACTCATGAGACCTGAGCTGGCTTCAGACTTCCTCAGTAACTGTAGCCAAGTAAATGTTTCTTCATGTAAATTGACCATGCCTGTTCAGAATTTAAGAGTTGATACCAGTTGTTTTAACCCAGAAGGAGTGTGGGGATACTTGAATTCTTTTACTTGCCTTTATTTTGGTAGATTTTTCTGCAGATGCCTCAGAAGAAAGCTTAGGAGGCATACAGAAAGGACATTTGTGGATGCTGGAGGCCTATTTCTTGTAGAGTATTCTTGCATGAAATTGATTCAGGTATTTTTCTTTGAAATGCTGGCTCTCGAACAAGCCCTTGGCAAACACAGGCTTACTCTGCCTCAGTCTTGTAAAGGCTGCTAAACTCACCTTTGAAAAACTCTCTAAATGTTTTTGGAATGCTCCTGCTCAGTGTCATGTTAGTCTGGGTTTTGTTCCCCACTGGTCTCTCAGTTTATGTGTGTATGCTTCTTGAGGCTGCTGTTGGGGTACAAGACAGTAGGAGAGAGCATTAGAAGTTCTCCAACCTGCTTTAGTTCCTGAGGGTAGATGGTGACTCTTTGCTCTCTACTTCCTCATGTGACTAAAACATTCCTCTCTTCCTTGTTTTATCTTGATTGTGAAAAGGCAGCAGAACATACCTTGCCATCAGCATGGGTCCTCAGCTTGTTACACATGAAAATTATCCTGTTTTATCCCTCCAGTGTCTTGTCAGGTGGCTGTCTAAGAGCTATACCACTTTATAATCAATTCTGAGCATACGGAGGAAAGTGAATGCTAAGCTAGGAGCAGTGACCTTCAGAAAAAAAGATGTAGGTGAAATAAGGTGAGATCTACAGGAAGAAAGTGAAGGGGAGAAGAAAGGAAAAACTCAAGCTGTGAGGAAAGATTCAAACTAGTTGGGGGGGATGGATGATGATAGCAGGATGAAGGACAGACCTGACAAGTGGTGTATAATACTTCTTTGCTAGATGCAACTAGAGAAAAGAAAACCTTTATAGCAAGAAGGGGAAGCCAAGGAAGTTTGTCCAGAGCTCAGCAGCGAGGAGAACTTAACAGCACCAAAAAGCTATGCTTTCACGTTGCACAGTTATAAATAAAAATAAAATATGAACTCATTCTGGGTTGAGTAAGGGGTTAATGAACAACTTTTTCTGGGTTAAAGAAAGAGCAGGTCACTTGTGATTCAGGTGTTTTATTTGTTCTTGATAAAATGCATTTAGAGAACTTGACTTTGACATTAAGTGAATGCTAAAACAGGACTTAGTGGGTTCTTATGGTAGAGTCCATCTTTAAAAGAAAAGAAAAATGAAGAAAATAAGGAAGTTAATGCAAATGATTGTAGTTGCTGGGAAAAAAAAAAGGATCCTCATCTGTATTGTAATTACATATTAATCAACTATATTTACTACAGAAATAGGTAGTTTGGTTTTGTCAAAAGTGAAACGTGTTATGCCTACAAGACTTCCTTTTGATGCAGTATTTGACATTTAGTAGAGGTTTCTTATCTTCAAGCAACTTGTCTGACAGGAGCACTGGTTTAGCTGGGTTTTATGTAACACAAAATTGCAGTGAGGTTAGTATAACCCTGTAGTAGTTTCTAACTGATGACTAGCTTAGCTCCACCACTTTGTTCCTTCCCTTGTGCTCCTCAAAAGACTGTGAGGAGGAAATATGGTGAAAAAAGGCTTACAGGACTGAGATAAGGACAAGGACATAATTCGCCAATTATTGTCACAAGCAAAACAGCATAGGGAGATTCATGTAATTAACTGCCTTTTGCTAACAGACTAGAACAGGGAGAACTCAAAGCAAACTACAGACACCTTCCCCCATCCCTCATCTTCTACCTCTTCCTCTCCTTGCCCCAGAGAAGAATGGGGAATGGGGCTGCGGTCAGTTCCTGATGCTTTGTCTCCACTGCTCCTTCACGGTCCCTTTCTGCCCCTGCGCCATGGGGTCCCTCCCATGGGATGCCGTCCTTCCCGAACTTATCCTGCGGGGGCTGCCCACAGGCAGCAGCTCCTCAAGCACTGCTCCCATACGGCTCCATCCCACAGGGTCCATCCATCCCCCAGGAGCAAACTGCTCCAGCACGGGTCCCCCACGGGTGGGGGCAGCTCCCCCCAGACCCCCTGCTCCTGCGTGGGCTCCTCTCCATGGGCTGCAGCTCCGGCCCGGGGCCTGCTCCTGCGGGGGCTCTCCATGGGCCGCAGCCTCCTCCAGGCCACATCCACCTGCTCCACCGGGGGCTCCTCCACCCATGGGGGGGCTGCAGCGTGGAGATCTGCTCCATGTGGGACCCATGGGCTGCAGGGGGACAGCCTGCTCCACCAGGGGCCCCTCCCTGCACAGCCCGCAGGGGAACTGCTGCTGCCTGCCTGCAGCACCTCCTGCCCTCCTGCTGCACTCAGCTGGGGGCTGCAGGGCTGCTGCTCACTCCTCTCTCCCAGCTGCTGTTGCACAGCAGGTTTTCTCCCTTTCTTCAATCTGCTCTCTCAGAGGCCCAAGTAGCATCGCTCTCTGGCCAGCAGCGGGTCCCTTGTCCCTTTTGGAGCGTCTGGAGCTGGCTCTGATCTGACATGGGGCAGCTGCTGGGCTTTTCTCATAGAGGCCACCCTGCAGCCTCCACTACCAAAACCTTGGTAAGCCCAATGTAAGCCCTGGATCTGATTTTTAGATGATCTAATATTCTAAGTATGAGTAATGCAGAAGTGGACATTTAGTGAATGGTCCAGAAAGGTGTTCAAAATTTTTAATTAAACTTCAAGTATAGCATTTCCCTTTCCTTTATCATTGAAAAGGCATAGTGTTTTTCAAATATTAAGTGTTGCTATGAAAAGAAAAAAGAAATGCATAAAGCCTGCCTTTGAAAAGGGCAAATAGGTAATGGTCTTAAATGACAGTAAAAGTTGTTTAGGTTAGAGACTGGAAGAAGCTTTCTGACAGCAAGGATGGTTGTGCATTGAAATAAGTTCTGCATGGAAATACGGGATCAGTTATACTGCAGGCTTTTAAGAATAGTTCTGATAAGGCTTTCTAACTGGATAGACCATGTAACAACTTTTAACTCTTCCCAGAGGACCTCAGATACAGATGAAGCAGGAGATTACTGTCATGGCAGGCACAACTTCTATAGCTAACTCTTGTTCTTTTGCTTTTGGGGAGATTTCTGCCAGAGCCTTCCATTGTTCGAAGTGCATATCCCCTACCACATGGCCAAAAGAAGGTCTAGCAGGGATGGTTGCAATCAGGGTTACAAGCCTTACACGTTGATATGACAAGTTTCATTTCAAGCAGATAAACATCTTTATCATATTTAGAAAAAAACACATGTAGCAAATATTGTTTGAAAAAAGGGGCCTTGACTGGAAAACATGGTGTCTCTAATCCCTCTGTTCAGTGGTTCAGGTAGAAGAACAACACAATGTGCACAAGCAGTTTTGAATGTTGTTTGAAATAAGATGAAATAATTGAAATAGAAATAATATTAAGTAATAGCAGGTAGTTGATTCACTTGAATGTCAGTTTTGTCAGTTTCTGTTTTTTATGGGGAAGTTAAATTTTCTAGTTTGAACTTTGGTTCAGATGCTTGACCAAATACATGAAGCTATTAAAAAAAAAAAAAAAAGTGATTTCACATACATTGTTAAACTCTTCATAGCTCCTTATTTGCTTGCTGGCTTTCGTTCTATTTTTCATTAATAGATTTAAATAAGATTGTGTGTTACATGTAAGTAGCTTCTGACTTCCAGATCCTTTGAAAATAGTTCTTACTGATGCTATGGATTCTTGCATGGACCAACAGATAAGACATTATTTGGTTTTCTTTTGTGAAGTGTTTCATGAGTGATCCACAGTGCTTTAGTTGCCTGCAAGATGAATGTATTGTAGACCATGTCTTTAATCATTAAAGGACGGGGACTTATATAGCCTTATCTTTGGCATCAAGAGTCAGTATTTGTGGCCCTCAGGATCACATCACATGCCTTAACCCATGAGCCCATTGGTTTCCTATAATATTTGTACATTTAACTTCTCATTGTATATAGAAAAAGAATCAAGGAAGTACTCAGCTCTAACTGTTCCGCTTCTTTAAGAGTAATTTTCAATGAAGGGAACAGTAGTTGTTGGATGTTTGCTAGGGATCAACTTTAACAGTGTCAGGGCAAAAGGCAGGTGAGATTGTTCCCCTTTTCTTACCCACGCCGTTGTAATTTTAGTAAAAGCTTTTTAATATTTCAGGGATGTGAATTGAAAGTTAGAACTATTCAAGTAGTGATACGGGAAAGGATTGAATATTGCTCCCAATTATCTGATGTTCATGTCTTAGATGGTAAAAACAATTGGAGGTAGAGTGCAACAGCTTCCTCTTGTTGCCTCATCCATGTTTTACTGGAGTCTGTTTTTATGATTCTGACTTAGTGGCTTTTGCTGCATTTTGTTTTCCTTTATCTAAAATCAGTACTGATAGCAGTAACTTTAATTTGTCTTTCTTGCTCTGAAATTTAAAAAATAAAAATAATTATACTTGTGTACTTTCCTGTCTGTGTTCACTAAATGCTAAAAGATTTGTTTGGAAGTATGGAGTTATGGTCACTGTTTGTGATATTGTTTTGTTTAATTAGAATGCATTGAGCGGTTTGGCTTCTGGTTCAGAAGACTGACAGTTTTCATTATGAAAGAGTATGTTAATTAGTAGAGACAGCTACTTAAAATTGAATATAGAATTTAGGATGAATTCAAGGCTGTATAGATCAGTTTTAGTAATTACAATATTTGGATGTCAAAATATTCTGTGAGATATTGCTGATCATGTTACTAATTCTAGCTATTCTTTCACTTTTCTTTCACAGCCCCATGACTTTGATGAATGCAGATTTGATATTAGTGTAAACGATAGTGTTTGGTACCTCCGAGCTCAGGACCCAGACCACAGGCAACAGTGGGTAGATGCAATAGAACAACACAAGGTATGTTTTCTCCTTATTTCTTTTCTCTCTCATCAGATCTGGTGGCCCTTGTGGGAGTTGTAAGCTTCACTGAGTAGTCAGTAAAGTACTCAAGATACCTATGACAGACAAAAGTTGCAAGATGTAAGCAATGTGTTAATTATGTTCCAAATGAATTCATTTGCTTGTCCTGCATGGATAGAAGTTTAGAAGACTAGGAGCTAACAACTGTGAACTTTCTGGAACTCTCTATTTTGAAAAAGAAGAAAGTTCGCATCATATTTAGGATGGACAAAACTAATAAAAAGCCACTTTTCTCATTATCAAATTGTTTCTTATCTGTCCTAGATATTGAACTTGTTAGTGTTGCAGTCCATTCTCTTAGGTTATCATTCTGGTTTTAGGTTCATCTGTTTCATCATTTGGCAGCTTTTACTCAATCAGATTACTGGCTCTTGTTTCTGTCTTCTAAGGCTCTACTTTTCATTAGTATTTTTAGTTGTCCTGATCAAAGTGTCTTTTTCCAATGAACTCCGTTATTTTCTTTTACCTAAAGTGCTTGAAAGTCTGAGTTGTTTTTTTTTTTTTTTTTTTTTTCCAAAGCATATCGGATATAAAGTATCCACTGTTTTCAGATACAAGATAGACAAGTTTAATTACAGTATCCAGTGTAACCCAGATCCTGTATCTGGATTCTAAATATGTTGCAGGAATAAATATTAAAATAGATAACAAAGTAGGTATATACATTTTGTTACCTACATTTTACTTATTTTCACTTTGAGCTTCTCAAAGTACTATATGTAATTAGGAAGTATCACCTTTTCTTGGGGGTTCTTTATAATAACCTCTTAAAATTTAAGTGCTGTCTTTAGGTAAGTTGTCTAAAATCATGATTAGGATTCCAGTCCATTTGTAGCTTAGCATCGTGCCTTCATTTTGATAGATTTAGATAGCATACAAAATTAAGTTGCAAAATCAGGATTGCTTTCCATAATTTAGTGAAAAAATAGAAACCTAATCTGAGTACTTTTGAGATGAAAGTTTATGCTTGGAATACCTGAAAGATATGTCTCAAGAGGATGCACCAAACAAGTTGTTGGATTGCACATCTGTAGAGCTGGCATTTCAAAAACTTCTCTAAGGGCATGGGGGTCTTCACATAAGGGGTGGTGGGTACATGGAAACCCTGGTTGCCTAACGTTGGACTGGAATGCAAACAAGGTTTGGTGAAAGATTCAGTAGGTGATTTGGCTCTTTTCAGTTTCATGTGTATTACTTTGTACTGTTTACAAGTTGTTTTCATTAAGTGGAGTGGCACCCAGCTCCTAAATTTAAAATCAAACCGTTTAATATACTAAAGCAATACATTATTTAAAATTATCATTGTAGTATGCGCATAAATACCCTTATCAATCCAAAACAAAGCAAGGAAAACACTAAAAGGTAATGCAGTTTTGTAACACTAGCTTGCACTCAGAACTCAGAAAATCATGTTACTATCATTTTTTCTAGTGCAATAATCTGTCTTTATAACACAGTGATAACTTTGCATGGTAGATGCCTAAGGTATGAAAGTGTATCTGTTTCTGCAAAATAGTCCTCCTAAAATATGTAATCTGAACACCAGAAGCCTTGGAAAAGTCCTGTATGCACATAAATAGGTGTTTGGTTTAATGAAATAAACACAAAACGTACAGTTGTGATCTGATAATCTTTAATGTTTGCTGGAAACATGTCCAACTACCTTGCTTCAGCAAGGTATTTTCAAAACTAAAGTGGTTAGTACTCTGTTTTCCTAAAAGTCGCGTAATCTTTGTAGGAAATATACAATATTGACAGGGTGGAAGTTCATTCAACTTCCATGATCCGTAGCTTTAGGTAGCTTCACCCATCCTTTAATTTTTCTTTAACTCTTGTAGAAGCTTCATATTTAAACCCATGATGGACTTTTATGAGTCAAAAAAACTAATTTCTTACTCTGAAACTTTCTAAAGGAACTTTCCTGGTCAGATTAATGAAGTTCAAGCAAAAATCCCTTGAAAAGCTATTGCTAGGAGCCAAATTTTTGTTCTGTTTAGAAATGTGTTCTTGAATAGATACATAATTGATTAAACTTGTGAGAGGAAATTATTTCTTCCACTAAGTAATCATTTTGATTAACTTGAATCTATTGTCATATAAAATACTATGCTTTTTTGTTTTTGAAGGTCTTTGTTGCTTGCTGAGTGGGTAGCTAGTTCTGGTAGGCTGAAGAAGCTGTTTGCTAACAAAAGTATGTTTGTGAGAATTACTGTAGCATGTCACAAGGTTGTTTATCTTTAGAGTATGCAAGACAGACTGAAACTTTATGACTGTTTCATTGTTCTCTGAACAGAGAAAACGCTGATTTAAAATGAACTTTATATTAAATTTGAGTATGAGTAGACTTAGAAAAACTTACTTGTTGATGTTGCTAAGCAGTTAACTGGTAGCTAAGAAATGTGAAACATCTAATGTTCAAGCATAAAGTGTTAGAATTTGCTGCTGTTTGCTTTTATCAGGGCATTTGCCTTTTCTTGTATTGAGGTTCTTGAATGCACATGAAATGTTTCAAGTACAGCTTCTAAAGGGCTCATTAATTTTCTGGAACGGGAGGAGGGGAAAATCTAAGACAGCAATAAGACCATCAGTGAGGCAAATGAGGGAATGGTGCATGTGCAAGCCACGAGCCTGTTCTTCTACTTAAATGTTTCATTAAATGTACTGAGCACGTACATATGTCTGTAAAATAGCTGGTTGTAATGGCAAAGCTTTGTTAGAAAGTTTCTTTATTCTCCAGCCCTAAGAGATTGTCAGGTCTGAGATGGCTGATGACCTTTTCTTCGATCTAATGGCAATATGTATTGCCAAAGAACTCAAGAGCAGACAGTTTCTTCAATTCTCTAGTGTGTTTAAAAAAAAAAAAAAAAAAAGTATTGCATGAGGGTACTGATGTTTTTGAGAAGTTGCTCTCTTAAATAATAAACCCAAGGACTGACTCCAAGTCTGTACGGCAGTTTGAAGATGGAATATAGAATTTCTAACCTGAGATTAGAGAAATGTTATTAGGGCTGTGCTGTGAGAAAGCATCTAGGTTTACATGTAGAGAACATGAAGAATGCATGCAACTTCAAGCAAGTAAATTGTATCTGTTCTATACAGTGTGAATAACCAAGTAAGATTTACCTTTTTGTTGAAGCAGGTGTTTCTTCTCACATACTAAACTTACCCAACATTTTCGTTCTTTACTCTCTCTGTACTGGTAGATTTGATGTTATACCCTACTAATTTGCATTACTTCCAAAGGTATAAATATGGGGGGGGGGGTGAATTTCAGTACACTGAGAACAACCTGGATAAATTAACTCATTTTGAGTAAATTAACTTAAATGTTCTTCTGAAGTCTTGAAATTCAGATAATGTTTTTGTGACATTCATTTAACACCTGAGTTGAACACTCAGAGAATTGCTGAGAATTTTTAGAAATTAATGTTTTATGAGAAACTCTGCATCAGCTTGGGTTTCTTCTTTTCCATCTTTGTTTTAATTTTTCCACACAGTTTCTGCATGTGTTCATAATTAACTTTGTGATTGTTTAACAAAATAAACTGACAAAATTGTGAAAATGCAGATCAAAATTGTGTGTTTATCAAACGAATGTGTTATCAAGTCTTGTTGAACTTATTAAAATTACTGTCTTTGGGTCATACTAGAAGAAGTCATTCTCCATATACTCATATATGTAGTAGTTTTGGCACGTGAATAGATAGGCTTCCTTTTTCATTTTGAAATGATGATATACAAGGTAAGTATATCTAGAGCGGGAGGCATGTGTTTTCACATTTGTGAAAGGCATCAAAGTGGATACCTTGATGAAAGAGTGATTACTTCATTGTTTATACTGCTGTTTAGGCATTGAGAGAATTCAGCTATGTAGAATAGTGCTATACAGAAAAATCAGGATGATTAGAACTTACTGACTTTTTTAAGCAGTTTTTCCCCACATATTGCTTGTTTCCCCAAAGTTTACCTTATTAAATAATTCATTAAATAATTCTAATCTTGTGGAATTCTTAGTATGCTACAACTTCCAGTTGTCAAAAGAAACTCAGTAAGATTTTACATCTTTTTTTTTTTTTTTTTTTTTTTTTTTTTTTTTTAAATACAGATCTAGGTAAGACAGTAAAGGTCCAAAAAGTTGGCTAATAAAATTAAATTTTTGCAGAAGTATTCAAACAGTTGATTTAGTTTATTAAAAGTTGATTCATTTCCAGACAGGTAAACTAGAATTGGGACATTCAGTTTTGAAATTACTCTTTTTCCTGAATTTGAATTCTAGTTAATAGATTCATTTAGAAAACTGCAGAACAATCTTTCAACAGCCCAATATCAATGGCAATTAATAAGGCACTTTTGAATACCACTGTGGGGGAAAAAAATCAGCTTGAAATTTTCACAGAATGTTTGTTAACCACATAACGTGTGGCCATCTTTTCTATGTAACCTAGAAAAAAAAAGTTGAGAGTTTCCTTATTCACGAAGTATTAAAAGGAGTTAATTTCACTCTTAAGGTCATCCACATGTTGTGTTTTGCCTTGTCAGTATGCTGTTAGCCATTGAAAAAATATTACTACTAATACTAGTTGTAATGGTGAAGTGGAAAAGCCAGCAGATAAGTTCCTGAGGAGAGGACAGGGGGTAGAGGTGGACTTCTGACAGTCTAGTACAACACCATAGAAAGGTAAACTCCCAATGGCTAAAAATAGATCACTATAATGTTTTGCACTTGAAGTATCTTTAATTTAACAAAATAACGCACGAAATATTTTTAATGGTCTGAGAGATCTCTTTAAGATTGTTCCAAATCTAAAAAGGTACCCTAATGTCAGACTGCTTAAATCCATTCATACAAATCAGCTTCTGGGTAAAGTGAGAAGGATACCAGCTAAAATACTGAGGTATGATATGAAAGCATTTCTTAAAGTTAACTTCAGCCTTCTTTTTGAGTAGGCCAGGTAGTCCTATGTTTCTGTCTAAGTGTAAGATTGTGCAAGAGTAACTTGTCTTTCCAAGCTCAGAGAAAATATCAAGTTTCACTTCCATCTTGATGATAAGCATCCAGAATATCTCTGTTTCCTATTTTGTTCTGTAATTAGAATGTTTCAGCCTCAGACTGAGTCCCAAATGCTTCTGTCTGTCCATCCAATTGCATAGCTACTTAAATTTTCATGTTAACAGTATTAAGTCGAGCTTTTGTTTGAATACTGTGTAAATATTGATATATAAAATTATTTTTATTAATTATATGAAGATACTGAAAAATGCTACTGAAGATAACTTTCTCATACTATATTGTTTTATTAGCAGGGGATGCCACAGCAAGAATTTTCTGACCAGTTAATCTAGTCGGAAACTGTCATGAAGTTTAATTTCTTGAAAGTAGAGCTCAGAATATCAAGAGGAAATGAAGAGTGTAGAAGGGTACTACATCTTTTAAGTTGTTCATAGCACTCCTCAGCTAATGAAAGCCTATGAAATTTTGCTAAGACAGTCTTTTTCTCCTTTTCTATACATCCTAGTTCTGCCCCAAGACTGAACTAATTTACTGATAATGCCAGTAAAAACATGCAAATAAATCACTCCAAATCTGTTGCATGTCTGGAGAGAAACTTAAATGAGTAAGTTTGTACTTCCCTATTCATTCTGAACATACAAAGAAGGAATGCTATATTAAAAAAAATATATTCATCATACTGCTATAACAAACTTTTAAAAATTGAAGTTGAATGAGAAGTATACATTTCTGCCGTCAGTAGATAGTTTTGTACATTAAATTTCATTTTGCTATTTGGTAGGTCTTTATGGAGCCATTGAAATCAATAGCCCACATAAACACACAAACAACGTTTACATGTATGTGGAAACACTGCAAAAGATCTTCAGAAGTCTACACAGATGTTTTGACCCTTAACTGTTTTTTTAGGAAGCTTAGTGAATTGCTGCCAAGTCATTCTAGCAAACCGTATCTCTTCTAACGTTGATCAGTGAATGCTAGTTATAAATGCATTCTTGATTATTTTTAAAATAAATGTGCCAAGAGTGTATTTTCAGATGTGTCATAGGGTGGGGAGGGGACAGAAACAGTGTCTGTTGCCATTTCTCAATCTACTTCCTCTCCTGGAGTTCAGGTGTTTCCGTGATGTGTGATTTTTCATCATTTGTTTCATCAGTAGTAGATGTTGAGGTCTGAAGAGGAGAAAGAATGTGGCTTCCTAATCTTCTCACTTTTTGATGTTTCATCTCAACACAAGTTTCTCAATAACAGTTCACAAGTAAGACTGCCCTAAATCAAAGCAACAGTGCAGCTGAAGGAAGGAATAGGAAGTATGAGAGTAAGTAAGGATGTTTAACCTCACCTTCATTTCTCAGGTTCATAATTACAATTGTACAAAAATGGTGATGAAGCCCTTTTTTTCTGACATTTGCAGCCTAAATGTTGGAACAAATCATATCTCAGGTAGTTTCGGTGACAGCTAAATATTCCCTTTCAAACTGAATTGAGTTGCCGTGTTCTATTGCTCTGCAGCACAACAGTCTGAATTTTTCTCTTTGCTGACAATTGTGGAGGATAGCATATTAGTTTCTGTAATGCTTTACAGCTAGCTCTAATATAGCTCATGCATATAGTATGCAAGATGCTGGAGTGAAATGGATCTCATGTACAAGTACAGATGGCTGTAATTCTGAAAGGCCTCATGAAATAAGGTAAATGTTGGTATAGAAGGAAAAGCCAGCTAAATTATATAGCTTGTGGTCTACTTGGGAGATGGTAGTCTTCTCAGTACTACTAGCATGCAGGTTGTTTGCTTCGCATTGTTAAAATATCCAGGGTTCACATACTAATTCTTGGTGTGGTTACTTGTGGTTTTCAGTTTGTATAATAGGTGTTTGTAGTTAGAGAATTTGTGATCATAAAAGAGAACATCTAAATTACAAATTAAATAATAATAAGCTGGTGCCAATAATATTCCTAAAATGCTTGTTTAGTGATGATGTGTGTAATCTCTCACTGGTCACTTAAAGCATAGGTAGTTAACTAAATCTAGCTAAGCTTGTTGGGAGTTTTCTGAAATGGTAAAAACTCAAGGTTTGGCATACTGGTTTAGGAGCAAGTGCCTCACTTGCCATGAGGATTGCCTCATGTTGAGGCACTGACTTGCAGCAGCAGTCAAACTTGCCTGAGAGAATCCAGAAGATAAGCATTCATGTGTGTTAAGCCATAAAAAGTTCAATTCTCTCTTTAACAGACTTAAACATGTAGGCAAGTCACTGGTTAGTAGTACAGATATACGCAGAAAGGCATTGCAAACACTCTTCTTGATTCGAAACTAGGAAACCATAAGTTGTTTCTGGATCTTACACAGTAACTTCGATCTGCTCTTGCTGCTGATCTGTCACAGTTGTATGTTGACATAAACGATCTAATTTACATTCTTGTGTATTCACATTTGACGTCTCCCTACAAAGTAAAATTTGCAAAAACACTCCCTGATAGCTAAACAAAAAGTTAAATCCAAGAGTAGTCTTCTGAACTCTGACCTTCTGAACTCTGAATAAGTTTGCTTATTTGAATTTTGACCTGAATCTCAGACTGAAGTGGCAAATACACAGGAGAAAGATGTGGCCATCTCAAATTAAGTACCTTGTTTAGCTTCGGAAGTGTATCAGTCCTTCTTTAGCTGTGAATACTGTATTTTCTTTGTTGTTCCTCAGTGAGCTTTGACTGGTATAGTATTAGAAGAGAAAATAAATTGAAGGGAACTCATGAAGGGTTGTTAAATCAGTCCAAATTCCTCCCTTAAGGATGGACATAGCTCACATGATAATATTAGATGCTATGTTTGTTTCTACTTTTAGGATTCCTTCTTTGGTATCATTTTTATGTGTTCTGAGCTCTTCTTTACAGAGCAGTTCTATTCACAGTAATTCTGAAGAAGAGATCACTTCCTTCATCTTTGTAGCATCTACAATGTCTTGACTTTTCTGTTAGACTGAACAGTGCTCCTTTCCTCAGTCATTCTTAATGTGAACATGTTTTACAACTTTGCCTTCTGTTCTCTGAACCCTGTCCTCACCTTCTTTGAGCACCAAAACTGGACTCCTTATTGAGGATCGTAGACGTTGAACAGAAAGTAGGATTGCATTGTGGGTCTTGTAGACTATCCTGTATCACAACACCATGATTTTTTTATTTCTTCAGATTGTGAACTACTAAATTCATCTCTAGATAACATTGTAACTTGTGCTATATTTGTACAGCATAGTATTTCCTATAAACAAGTAAATGTAACTCTATCGTTCTAGTGAGCACAGTTGTTAAGTATTTATTGTTGTTCCATTACATTAAGTCTTTCCAACTCTTCTGTCTTGGATTTTCATTTCATTCCAGAAACAAATCTTTGTGCTGCTTGGGTACAGTTTCTTAAGCAATTGTACTAGATAGTCTGGTGCTTTCTAAAGAATGGTGAGAATGGAGACTGGCTGGCCCATGAACGACTGCATAACTTAGCAGTATTATAGCTGATAGCTGAGCTTGTATGCTATTCTTATGGGAGCTCCTTATCTGAGTCTGAAGCTGTATGCATACGAGGACTTAAGATTATCTTAAATCTTTGTATCCACTAAAGCAGTGATCTGTCTGCCATATGTTCCTAATTAAAGTTTTCTCCTCCATCTTGTCTGAGCATTAACAGGTAGTCTTCATAATCTTAGCAGAGGTCTTGAACTCTCCTTCTCTCAAACCACTGCCCCCCCCAGGCAGTAGTAAACTTACCTGAGGTTCTTTACTCCTATAATTCCTTTGAATTAGTGAACTACATGAATTGACTGAAGATTCAAATATAGTAATGGTTAAACTGTGGAGAGATAACTTTGAACCAGGGTGTTCTGAAATGCCTGGAGGAATGTCTAAAGCGTGCCTGAAAAGTACAGGCCAAAATGCATGTTGGCAAAGGATTGCCTCATGGGTGCAATACCATGTGGAAGAAAACACTTTTGGAAGTGCTAACTTGATATCAGATAGCCGTAAAGGCTGTGATACTGCTGCTAAGCTGTTAGGAGCATGTCAGTCAATATTTCTGTAATGTTATTTAATGACAGGTGATGTGCATGGTTAAAGTAACGGTGGTGCTACCTCTAATGCTTGAGGTAACTTAAACTAAGCAAAGCTACTGCACCAGCCATGCAGCTGGCCATGCAGTAAATAACCAATCTGATTTCTATAAACAAGTGGGAGTATTTCTATAAACAAGTTTTACTCTACTGGTAAAGGCAGTGGTGTTATTGATTTATTTTGTAAAAATAGCTGTGGTAAATAATACTGATAGTGTATACTTTAGTTTTACGGGAATAGGGGGAATGCAAGTGCCTATAACTGGCATAATGGCACAAGCAGCATGAGTTGGGCCCTCTGTGGCAGCAGCAGCAGCACTGTTCTGTGTAGCCTCAATGCACAATACTGTTTTCAGGCAGAAACCTCTGACAGACTTAACCTTGGTGTAAGTGCACTTTCAAATCAGGGAAGTGCTCTTCTTGGTATCCAGAACAGAAAGTACAGGAATGCAACGTGGAAGTAGTAAGACACAGTTAAAAGTTTACACTTGCCAAATAGAGATGCATGCTGTTTACTCAATTATTACTCATCAGCTCAAACTGTACTCGGTGTTAAGTTTAATAGAAGCAAGTTAGATTCTCTGTATGCCTCCATCTACCAAACTCAGTCTTTTTTCTTTCTGAACAGACTTTGTAAAGGGTGTCAGTGAGCAGGGTGCTTTGATTAAAGCAAATCTCCTTGTGTTGATAATAGCAGACCAGAGTTACACCCTAGCTATAGGGTATGTAGATGCTGCTCAGCCGCATGGGTGGGGTGCACAAGTAGCAATGATACGTATTCAGTAACATTCAACAGTGGGAACTTTGAAACAAATCTGTAGCTTTTTGGTTCTTTTGTCACCCCTTCTCCTCCATTGGCCCTTCAAAAAAAAAAAAAAAAAGAGAAAATAGGAAATAGCTGCCAGAGCTAACGTGAACTTAAAATACTGGGGGAGACTTTGAAAAGGTTAATTCTTTTAAAAAGCATGGCAGGACTTGGCATCTTCTGCTTGTTAAATGCAGTGTCTGCTTAGCACTAATAGGAAACTTTTAAGGTAATTCTTATAGAATGTATTTTGTGAAAAAAAAAATGATTTTTTTTTTTTTTTTTTTTTTGCTTTTGTGCAAACAGATTGGGGTTTGGCAGGAAGGGGAACAGATGTCCATCCCTCTTTTTTGCACTCCCATGATCTGAAATAACTTGGAAGGACTTTATTACCTCAAAATTGCTAGTTTAAGTAAGCAAGTATAGCCAAGACTGGTAAGATGACACATCCTATTTGCGCGGCATGACACTAATAGTGAAACCTGTAGATGTGAAGCCATGCTTTCAGGAGAAGATGAGATGTATTGTTCAAGTGTTTAATCTTTTACTAGAGATAACAGAAGTTTTTTCCTTAGACTTAATTCAGTTATACTCCTTCAAGGAGGAAAACTAAGTTTGGCTATGTCTTACACATTGCATTATTTTAGCATAGGTGTCAGCAGGAGATCTTAAATGACAAGCAATGTCGTGTGTGTTAATGTTACTAAATTTGCAAAGTGGACTTGCTGCTGGTCATTGTATGTTTCCTGAAAGAAGACTCTAGGGGAAGGTGAATCAGCAGTTTCAGCTGACTATACAAGCATATGCTGAAGCAAACCTAAATGTTGTCAGTTCCAAACTGTTGAAACTTCCCTTTTAGGAAAGGAAAAAAATCATTCTCTGCCTCTTGGCACACTTTTGTCACTCTTGGGTCTGTCTTCCAACAGCAGCTGTAAGTTACAGCTTTATCAATAAGTGGTTACAGTTGAAACTCCTTAAAGCTTGACTAAAGCTTACAGTCAATTCCAGACTAACACACTTGATTAATTATAAACAATGCAGATTGTTTCACTTTGACCAACTCAATCTTTGCCTGTGTGTTCCAGTTATGTTTCATAACAATCACTCTGGCTTTAAGAGTAGATACTGTAATTCTCTGAGGAATACTTCCTTGTAGGGTGGAGACTTGGATGTCTAATTGGACTTGCTCTGAGCAGAAGGTGGGACTAGATAACCCTTGCAACGTCAGTTATTCTGACTCTGTGATAAATCCATATTTCTTATAGAGGAGTTAAATCAGCCTTCCTTGTTCATGTCATATTCTGCTTCAAATTGAAAGGACTCCCCATTCCTTTCTCAAAATATTTCCTGTTTTTAATAGACACCAAAGTTCTGTTGCCTCAAACTTGCAAGTTTTCAGGTTTCATAAGCAAAAGATCTGGTTTAACGTGGTCTCCTTCAAGTTCTGCTTTACTCCTCAAGTGTTGTAAGGTGCAGTTTCTACTTATTTCCATGTTTGTTTACCCCAAGTAGGCTATGCTGAGGTTAAGCAGGAAATCAAATATCTATTTCATGTGTTGTGTGGTATTTGGTAGGTTTGAGAAAATCTAACTGTGCTAGATAAACCCACCAGTTTGAAATGCAAAAAGAAAGTGCAAAGACAAACAGCAGATTTAATTACTTTTATCGTAATCTAATCAAGCAACACAGGGGACTTAAGGTTCGTACAGTGGTATCTAATTGATCTTCAGAGACTTACTGGGCTAGTTGTTGTTCTAAGACTTGAGAAGAAGCTGCCATGGCTACTAATTTCTTTAATAACTTTACATCAGTGTTCAGCTGACAATACCAGTCCTATATAGCTTCTCTTTCTGGAGTATCCATGTGAGTAGACGGGTGTTTCCCTGTTCACCTGGACTAAAACCATGCTCCATTATGTGTTTGGGCTTGGCCACATTAAAAGGAAGTCTGCAATACATGACCTCAGGCTGCAATTAGAAACAGAACTTGTGTGTCACCTGCCTAGAAAGGTTTGCCAGCCTTATTGATCTGTATTGCCTCACTTTAAGATCTTTGAAGAAAGGTCTTTTCTTCTATGATGCACAGGCAGTCTGCAAAGTTTTATTTTATTATCCTGGACGGTGGAGCATCTTTAAGTACTTTTGGATGAGAACACCCTAGTTTCACTTCTCTGCCCTTTTTGTGGATGATACTTTTTTGTGCCTGAATGGTCTGCAATGCAGATCTGAGTGTGAAGATCCTGCTACAGGATGCAATTTGTCACTGCCATGCAGAATGAGCAGGGAACACCTTGCTCACCTACGATCAGGTTGGAGTCTCCCTTTCCTTACTTAGCAACGGGGTGGTTAGCTTTTAACGTGTTGGAATTCAAAGCAGACAGCAGCAAGAATATGACCATTTCCCTTTAAGGAGTGCTCTACTGTAGGGCAGTTAAGGCACAAGTTCTTGCAGAAAGTCCACAGTGGTGCTGCAATGAAATGAGACAGTTCAGTTACTAGGAGAAGACTGAGTTGCAGGCTACTGAACTGCTTGTTTTTATCCAGCAGTACGCTGTTTTCTAGTTGGCACTGACAGTGGGGGGCTTTCTATGCTTGTATTCAAACACTGTCCTTGTCTTGTTCAAACTTTTTTACCCCTCTGGAAAGCAGTAAGTACAAGATCTCTGTTTCTTTGGAGATGTTCAAAACCCACCTGGATGCAATTCTCTGTAACATGCTCTAGGTGACCCTGCTTGAGCAAGGGGGGTTGGACCAGATGATCTCTGGAGGTCCCTTCCAGCCTCAGCTGTTCTGTGAGGAAAGGTGGCACATGCTTAATGCACAAACTACTACCAACAGTATTACAATTCAGAATAAAATGTGTGATAACATTTATTTTTGAAGTCCCAAGCATTTTGGTACCTAAATCCTTTGGTTTGTTATCTTTGGTGCAGTAGAAGCAGCCTTTTGCAAGCTGTTTTTCTACCAGTTCCCAAGTTTTCCTTCAAGGGCAGGGTAGGTCAGCTAACTGTTGTGACCTGTGCTGTGCTTGAAGTAGTTTTTGCTATTGTCTTGCACAGAGGGTGTTGGCTTTCAGCAAATAAAAGCAGTCTTTCTTTTCACATGAATGAGTAATGATAGTGTGGAGGGTGTTTCTGTATTGGCAGATAAAGTTGAATTTAGTATTTTTACTGATATGCTTACTGACATAGTGTGTAAAGTGAGATAACATTTTCAACTATCTTTTTTTTTTTAATTTTAAATTTTATCAAAGACTGGAGTTCTGGAAGTTGCACTGCTTAAAACAGTCCTACAGACATCTGTAAGCCTGCTTAAGTTTGTGTTGTGTGGAGTAAATGAGTTATTCCAAATGAAGTATTTCTGTATCGCTACTGCATGACTTTTTATGGTTTGGAAGGGTTTAACCAGAACTCTGTTTCTTCTGTTGCTTTTCAAAGTGCATATACATACAGGGAAAACTAGTTTGGTGAGAACCTGCTTAATGCATACTCTGTACATGAAGACATCCTGTGCCTGTTCCTATGGCTTGTATATAAACCTCATTTTCACAGTGAGCTGTTTGACAGCTGCAGACTAATGGCAGAGCAGTTGAAAATGAATGGAAATCTTCTACTTGGACATGGGTACTTGAGACAGAGGTGTCCTGTTTTCTGCATGTCACATATAAAGCGTTCTTTTTTTTAAAGTTATACTAAGCTTCAGTACTTACGGTTAGATGAAGTTCTAAGAAATCTGTGTCCAAATATTCGTCAAAGTGCTTAGTTTTGTGCTAATGACTCTGGACAATCTTAACTGGAAACTACCCTGTTGATTCATTGTTTTGAACTCACTAATCAGGAGACATGACTTCAGGATAATTTTGTTAATCTCTTTCAACATATTTTATGCAACTTCTAATTTATTGCCATTCTATTAGCAGTAGATGTCGTTGTTACTTCTTGCATACTGCGCAGGAAACTTTATGTAGCAATGTGTTTCAAATGTAATTATAAGGGCTAAAGGTAAAAGTGCTCCGTTCTTAATTGTCTGCCAAGAAAAGGAGGTTTATATGCACAGGGACTGAAGCAGAAACAGGGTAAGGGTTACTGTTGGGCTTTGACCAATAGTAACCTTCGGACGTGTCTGTTCCCTTTTCGCTAGTTCCCTCTAGTGGTCACAAAGGATACCGACTTGAGGAGGTTAATTACTTCAGCTGGTATCTCTTCAAATTCTTGTGCTTTAAATAAACGCACCCTGAATTAATGCGGGGTGTGTGGAAACGTAATTCGTCCGGCCCAACCTGTTAGAAGAGGGTTTGTCGTGATATTTTGTAATGGGAATGCATACTTGCATGCTACAGGCTGGTGGTTCAACTAGCTTTTGGAGATGGGAGTTTTTATCCTTTTAGATATCCAAATATGCCTTTTACTTGAAATTTAGTTGTACAGAGCTCTTACCTAGCATAAACTAAATTTATTTCTAAAGTGTTTTGAGCCTCCTGAGGTGAGAGCTGCACTATATGCATGTTCTTGCCTTTCTGTATCTTAGACTAGGTGTTATGTCTAAATATTTGAAGTGTTCAGATAATTTATCACTTTAGCATTCTGTTTTTATTAGTATTGGCCCACACACTAACATTAGAATTATAGAATCAAGTAGCACTACTATTTGTAAAACAGTTCATGTTTTCCTTGACATTTTTAAAATGTCAATGTAACTATTGTATACTTTGTGTTTGACTTAAGATCTTACAAACGTTTCTTACATTACAAATGCATTTATGCTTGTTATGTAGAACTGCTCTGTTGTTTTGTTGATACAGTTTTTCTGTCAGAACTTTATCATTAATACTTTCCATCCAGAATGTTAATCTTCTGGGGAAAAAAAATAATCTGACAATTACTGCCTAGTTGGTTTGTGTTTAAGAATCTTTATTTTGGCAAATTGATTTATGGTTGGAAACTTAAGAATTGTGTGTGCATAAAGAGTCTTTAAAACAGACAGGGCATGGTTTCTAAATAAAGATAATTTTGAAATAAATAGACTATTTTTATGCAGCTTGTACCCTGGCCAACTTCAGGAATCTGAAGTTGTGTCAGGAACATAAGAAAATGAAGCATGTCCTGAGGAGTCCTTCAGTTCATATAACATTTTTTGTTCAGTTCTGTAATTGGTGCAGTAAGCCTTCTTTGGTATTTGGGGACTTGTGAGGGAAGTGAGTGTTGAGATCTGATAAAAACGAGGACTATAACAAAACGGAAATAGGAAGAATGAGGAATAGGTTTTGAAAACCAAGGAAAACATGCTACATTTAATGGTTTGAGATGCAAAACAAGCTATGTTTACCATATTTTTGCCACCTTTTCACAAATTACTGTAGTAAAATTGCAATTTAAACAGACTATGTTTCTTATAGTTTTCCTTTTGGTATAGAGTCACTTTTTTCTTGAATCCTCTTTTAGACTTAATACGGACTCTTCAATCTTTGACAAATCCAACTGTCTTCATCCTCCAGTGCTTACTATCTACTGCATACTCTGCGGTATGCCAGGCATTTACTAGAGATATCTGTTCTGATGGCAAGGTGAATATCTGAGGAGTGAGTAGAAGGAAAATCTGTGTGGCAGTGACAAGGTAACAGTTCACTGAAGTAGGTGAATAACATTTAATGATCTTCTTCCAAAAGTATTTGATGACTTATCTACGTATTGATAAGCCTGGTGAGCTGTATGCTTCTCAGCTTATCAGTAGATTTCTGTGTTGCTGTAAAGCTTTGAGACCTGATAAAAATGAGGACTAAAAAAAAAAAAAAAAAAGCATGTCCTCCAGACAAGTAATATCACTTGCACAGTTAGTCCCCATGATTCACCCAGATTGAAGGAGGCTGCTGTATTTTATATTCTGGGGTTTTCTGATGTAAAAGTTTCTGTAGAACGAGCAAAGGGTGGCTAGGCTTCTCAACTCCACCTCTGAAACCTGCTCAGACTTGTAGCTTTCTGAGTAAAGTTGGAAAAAGCTGTTTAATCAGGTATCAAGTGAGCGGTCACGGGTATAGTCTGTAGCACAAGCTTCTTAAGCATAACGTAGACTGTAGACTTGTTCTTCCACTTCCATGCAGAGATGATATTAACACTTCATTACCTTAAATATGTTAAAAAAATAAAATAAAATAAAAAATTAAAAAAAAATAGAGTTGGGGCAGTAATTTCTTCCCTGCCACTTTGAGGGAGAAGAGGGACATTATGACCTCGATATCTGCAGCTACCACAAACGCCGAGTGCTGTCCCTGTGCAGCGCCTGCTGCCCCCCTGCCTAGCGGGCGCTTCGCAGACGAGCACCCAGAGGCTGGTTCTGGGGCTCCAGCAGGGCTGCCTCCTGCCTTCCCGGCTCACCGGCCTGCTGAAGTGTGTATGTACTGTCCTTAAGCCAAGGTCCATCCATATGTATTTTAAATTAACTTGTTCTGTGAAACCTGACTATTCCTTCTAGCTTTTAAAGCAAATCAAACAATTATTTAGTATGTTGTGTGGGAACCTCAGCCAGAACATCGGTGCTTTTTGTAACTGTGTTTAACAGCAGAATAGAGATTTCTGGTTCTTGTTTAACTCTGCAAATCTTGTCGCTCCTGACAACCCAGATTCACCAAGAGGATCAAAAGCAATCTGTGTCCTTTCCTGTTATAACCTGGTGGCTCGGCAGTACAAGCTGCTTTAGTTTTACTACTACATCAGTATACAGAGGGAAGCAGTTGTAGGCTCCGGGGTGTTGTCCTCCTCAGCATCCTGTCTGTTCTCTGTTTGGAGTGCCTGCTCCTCCCTATTCGCCTGGTCTGGAATCTCAGCATTTTAAGCTGTTGAATAATATTTGGTGAATAATCTTCCTGTGCACGTTCTTTAAGAGAACTCATGGAAAAACAGTATTCACCCATGCAATTAATCATGGGTATGAACTACATGGATAAAGATTGTCAAAGACCAGATAATTGCCTTTGGTTGCATCTTTGTCAGCCTTTGTTCTCCTCTCTGCAATGCTTTGTGTATAGGTGCTGCTGCTTTGTCCTATCCCTTCCTTTAGAAAGTGGTAGCTCGTTCCAGCACTTCCTAACCTGTGTGCCAGTCTAACTTATGAAGGTGTTAAAGGTGGTTGTCATCCATAGGCAGCATATGGTGACTTACCAAAAGTATTTGGAGGTTGAGAAGTAAAGATCCAAAGGATGTTGGTAGATTGAGTGGTATAGCAGTTATGATTATCTTAGTGCTGTATTGCTATAATCTCTGTTTTATTGGTTGTCTTGTGCTTATTTGTCATCCCAGAATTCTTGTTTCCTCTTGGGCATGTAGTATGCTTATTTATTGCAAAATTGCAAAGTTTATCACTACACAAGGAAAACATGCCTACATTTCTTTACCTGCTTTTGCAGTTGTGAAGAAAGTTCATGTTAGAATGTTTTTAGCTTTTTACTTTTCTAAGTAGTCTCTTGCACTGCGCTTGGGAGGGCTGTAGGCAGGGTAATCATCCTCCAGAGGCTCCTACCTGGATTGTGAAATTCCTGTCTCTGCCTTCCTGCTGACTAATATCTGCCTTGCTTTCAACGTGTTAGAATTGCATTGCCAGAGCCTGTAGACCACTTGATAAAGCAGACCTACAGATATATGTTAATAATTAATTTAACTTCAATACACAGAAATGCATATCAAAGTGCCCTGCTTGCAGTGTTAGTATTCTTATCTGCCAGCCATCCCCACGTAGTCCTTTCTTGGGTTAAATAGCAGTACCCTTTCTTTAAATACGTGCTGAAATACTTGCAGCTAGTCTAAAAATCACTCTTGGAATACAACCAGGGGGTTGACAGACCTCTTCTGCTTTGTCTCCAGCTCTTTCATTTATATCTTTACTTGTTTTCTTCTACACTTTTTTTTGTAAGCTACTGTGGCTTGATCTTTGTTTGTTTGTTTAGCCTTTTTCACAAATACTGCAGAAAACCTGATCCTAATGTCTGTTTCATCACCTCCTAGGGTAAGCCTTATGTTTTAGAGGGAGGAGCTGCCTGCTGCTTGTGTTATGTAAAATAATAAATAATTTATAATGCTAACAGAAAATATCTGCCTTGGTGGACAAACACAGTGAAGCATTTGACAGGCACTAAATCAAGACACAATCAAAATAATTCTTGAAGACATGGGAGAATAATTTGCTTTATTTGATTTTTTTTCAAGTGGAGGAGCTCTCCAGCAAGTCTGCTTTATTCCAGAGGATTACTGACCCACTTTAGGAAATCCTTAACTGGCGGATCTGTGTGAGCCATAATGGAAGTCTGCAATATGATTCTGTGAATACTTAACGATTTTACTGAAAGCAGCTTTTCTGACATACTGCCTTGTTGCTGATACTAGCACCTGCTCCGGTAAAGAATCACATGAAGCTTTGTATCATGTGGCTCTTTGCTCTCATCTATCATAAAGAAAAAGCGTTTTGAAAGGATTACTGGATTTCATGCAGCATCTTAGAAAGCTGAAGCTGTTGCAGTGTACTAACAAATGCCAGTTTTGAGCGTAGCTTTGAAGCTATGATGTATGCATGGAATTTCAAAGAACTGCATCTATATACTGATCATGATAAATTAGCGTTAGTGCTTGATGCTATGTATTAATACAACTTCTGAGTTATTTTTGGTTTTGAGCAGAGACTGTTAGTTCTGTCATATGAACTCTACCCACGTTCCAATTTTTATTCTGGGAAATTAAAAATTGTGTAAACAGAAGAAGCTTGTGTCAAGATTCCTCTTCTCAATGTAATTGAGTATTTCTACAGTGAATAGTTAATGATGATCTGCTTTGCAAGACATAAATGCGGCAGTGACCTGTTCTCATTTAGATGTTGCGGTAGCAGAATGGTGGGGCTTTGCACGGTGCATGCTTTCATTGTTTCTGTTAAGCTGCTTGCATGTATCTGCTGTGAGCTGAGTGACTTGTTTCTGTGTCAGTTATAAAGCAATACTTATTTTCTGTTTCTCCTGATAAATAAGTATTCCTGTTTTTCTCTTTCCCGTGGGCTATTAAAACATAATAAAACATTTGTGTTTTGTGAACATGATCTATAAATGCAGATGCTTCAGATTTGTGTTGTGCTGTTCAGTCCGCTGAGCTTGCTTCGTGGTTGCAAAGAGTTAAGACTGCCTAAATGTTTTTATATAGCAGATTTTTGTTGGCAGGGTTTGCAAGCTGATGGGTCACTGTCTTGTGTACAATTCTAAAGCATGGATAAACTGTTTAATCACAAGCACAAATGACTGTCAAATGTACTGCTGAAAAGGTACCTTTAAAAAATAAAGCTTAGTATTTATATGGGGAGGCTTTTTCACCCTCAGGTTTTATTTTATGAGCTAAACCAAATGAGCATTGACTATAATGGTAATGTAGGAGGAAAAGGATTTAAGTCAATGTGAGTCACAAGGTGAGAACTTAAGTCACAAGGTTTTCTACTTCTAAGATTGTTTATTTTCTTCTTTGTTCTATGGTAGTATTGTGACCTTGATTAAATCTTCAGATGTGGACATTCAGAAATTTCACTTAAGCTTAAATCCAATTCCTGTGAACATGTGTCTTGCTCACTTGAAGGAAAAAACATTCAGAATACATCTGCTGTTCTTAGCAAAAATGCTCTGACTAATACATTGGATATTTTTAATACAACTTCAGTAACAGATCAATTTTAAGATGTATCTTACTGAAATGAAAAATGTTACCTTCTTTTTAGTTTGTACAACTTTAACAGAATGAGTCCCTGCTGTCAAACCAACAGTAGTAAGAATGCATTCAGAATCATCTTAATATACGTAGTATATGATTAAGTAAATACTGAAATTTACAGTAGAACAGTGAAATTGTTTCAATTTGCATTTAAAGGCAATGTTAACAAATATCTTATGATTTTCCAATTCTATAAAATGCTCTCTTGAGGTTTTTACTGATTAAACACTTCTGAAGAGAAATAATATTGTATGCCTAAAACTCTTGTGCTTCTATCTTTATCCCCTTACCTGTTTTGCTTTCACTTGTCAAGTCCTTGAAGGACCTGTCCATTTAAAAAAAAAAAAAAAAAAAAAAAAAAAAAAAGCTCTTGAATATTTTAAGAAAATTAATCAAAGCTTTATTATTTCCTTACTTTCGTACTTAAGTGAACTACGTGAACCCTGTGAACTAAGCTATAATCTTTGCAACATAATACCGAGTGCATTGCAAATACAGATGTGGTCCAACATCCCAAATACATTACTAAAGCCAAGTGTACCCTCAACACTTTGATATTCTTAAAAGCAAACAAAAAAACCACCTGTGTTACAGTGTGATTGTTCTTAACAAAATGTCTAAGCCAATAGATATTTAAGACATGTTTCAAAACAAATAGTACAATTTATGAAAAAAAAAAGCTTTTCGCACTTCTGCTGTTATACTTTTATAGCTACATGTATTATTTCTGGGATACATACTCAGCATAAAATGGCTTTAGCTGTGTTATATATAACATGACTAAATGGGGCATATACATCCTTCATGTGACAGAATAAGCAAACTGATTCTTATATTCTTTCATTTGACCTGAAGCTGTCATTAAACATAAACTTCTGTTTCTCCTGTTTCAGGTTATAGTATTTCTCTATATTTTCCTGAAATAAGGCAATGAATGTGATATGCTTTATTAAGTATTTCAAATTTACAGGTGCTTGTATTTCTTTTATTGCAAGTATCGTGCACATTAATCAGTTAAACCTTCAGCAAAACTTCTAGGCCACCTTTTTCCAATTATGCTTATATTTCTTTCTCATACTAATTTTTCAACTTCTCTTCTACTTTTGATACTCATCCTGTTTCTTTTAAAGTCCATTTTGTTTCCTCAGTTCTTTCTTGTCTTCTGCCTCATTTTTTAAACAGGCTGGATGGACACAGACCCTTGGCTTTTTCTTGCTTGTTCTTGATGAATAATCTTGTGTAGTCATGTTTGTTGAAGTATTATGTTAACCGCTCTGAGACTCACATTTCTCTTTGCTCATACCTTCATTTCTGGAACACAGTTTTTCTCACTGCTCCTTTTGTAACCCAAGTATACATACTTTGTCCCATACATCACAATATTATCCAAATCTTGTTTCAAATACTTCAAAAAATATGTTGTCCTTACTGTTTTTGATACTCTGTATGCTCATTTTTTATCTTAAGTTATCAGCACTTTGCTCAGTTTTCAAAGCAGCTTCCAATTTTCCCATTAAAAAGGACAACAGCTAGATTTTATTTTTGCTTCTTATTCCATGTCATTCATTTGGTATCACTGTCTACTCGTCCCTTCAGGATTTCTCTGCTACCATGTGATTTCTTAAACCTGTCAAAGGTCCTTCACAATGTTGTCGATGTCCACTTGATCAAATTAAAAACAGTATTTCAGATGTTAATATCTGAACTATCATTTTTTCTTTTTCTTTTTTTCTGACCACTTACATTAATGTATAGGGAAATATTTTTCTTTCAGGTGGTCAATATCTAGTTTTATTTGTAAGGGAATTCATCAAACTTAAGATTTTTATAACTTTTTCTGGCTATTTTAGTAAACATACAGCTTTCATGTTTTTGCAACATTTAATTTACTGTTATCTTCATTTGTTTTCTGTATCTCGTTTTGTTTTATGTTTTTTGTTGTTGTTAAAGATAATTTTAGTCTAATATAAAATATTGCTGAAAAAGCCTGGAAAAAGAAATTATTGACAGTCATCATCTGTTTTTCTGTAGTCTCTATTTTGTTTCGTTTAAAAATAAAAGGTGCTATTTCAATGATTGGAAGGATTTACTAAAGTTGTTGATTTTCTTCAAACTGGACCATACTAATCCCCCAATTAATTGTAGAGTACTGTAGGGTTTTTGAATGTCATGTAAAAGAAATATTCCGTGGTAGAGATTGCAGATAGCAAAGGAATAGAAACGTTGTCCTTTTGAACCCTTATATACGTTTTCTTGCTCTTTTGAGGGGTACATAACAGGTTGTAGATAACTACTGCTTTTTCAGATCATTATGATAACAAAAAATAGATTCATATTAACTTCACAGATGCTAGACCAACATCTTAAACTTGCAGAAATAACTTCCGTAAAGCCCTATTGCATCCTAACAAGAAACAAATGGTCTGTTTTTAGGAGAAATTATTTTAATCTTGTTTTCATGGTTTCTCCTCTTATTAAAAGGCTCACCACTCTAGTTTTTATGTGGCTTGTATTTTTCAGACTGAATCTGGCTATGGATCAGAGTCAAGCTTACGTCGCCATGGCTCCATGGTGTCTCTTGTTTCTGGAGCAAGTGGATACTCTGCAACATCCACCTCTTCGTTCAAGGTTAGTGAATAATGTTTTCTTAATATTGGTTTGTAAATACAACACTTTAGCAAATGGAAAGAAAAGTTACACAAAGATTCATTCACACAACTAGAGGAAAAAATACCAAGTCTTTGGTTTGCTGTTAGTGTTAATAGTTACACATGTGATGATTAATGGATCTTACAGGAAGCTTTCATGTGCCTCTGTGCAGTTGTCCCTTTTAAACTACAGTATTATCTTCCAATGGCAAGAGGAGTCTAATGGGAGGATTCATTAACCTTTTCTCTTGTTCTCTTGATAGTACAAGGGCTTCTAAACAAAAGGGAATGCTGGTTCTGTGTATTAATAAATATGATTTTTAATGCAAATTGATAAATTATGACTTTCCCTCTTCCATGTGTATAAACGTTTAACATCCCACCTTGAGTGGGCTGTACTTGATAACAGAAGAGGAGCAACACAAGAAAGGGGAATAAAGATTAGAACAAAAATCTGGAGCTGATTGTTTTCAGGCACGTAGTTGCAAACTTAGGAGCAAGCAAAACTGTGTTTTTAATAAGCTTTTGTTCAATGCTGTAAAGTAGCAGGTGCAGTGGAGATGAAAAGTTGAGACCCAAGAACAAAATGAAGATACACTTGTATATGGTTTTTGGAATCATATTGTTCTAACAGTATTTTGTAACTACTGATCTCTGAAATATCTTTGAAGTATGTAAAAGATTTGTTCATCATTGTTGCAGAAATCCTTTTTTTTATTATTATTATTTAGGCATTAAATTTTTGCAGAGTATGTAGAAACATTTAAAGCACTTCTCTCTTGTATTTTCAGAAGGGCCATAGCTTACGTGAGAAGCTTGCAGAGATGGAAACCTTTAGAGACATCTTGTGTAGACAAGTTGATACTTTACAGAAATACTTTGATGCCTGTGCAGATGCTGTTTCCAAAGATGAACTCCAGAGGGATAAAGGTAAAATTGTAATTGAAAACACTGAGCTCCATAGAATTTAACTTTTTAGATGGTAAGAAATAGCCCTTGAAATAGTTCCTTTAGCATTTTATGTCCTATAGAGAAAACAGGTGTCTTAAATTTGCTCTTTAATATAGTAATTAATCCTAGATATTTCTGCTTAAATAATGTTAACTATTTACACTGCAGAAGTTGGATTCCCATAGAAAGCTGCTTAACTTTGATCCTAACCCATAGCTGTCAACCTTACTGAAATAAATGATCTTCTAAGCACTTGATGTTATACAACAATAATTTTTTATCTCCCTATAAGATGAAGTCAAGTTAGCTTACCACTGCATCTCTTACCATTATTTCAAAAAAATAGTATATCAGTTTGAATTGATAGGAACAATGTATTCTTTCCTAAGGGCAAATATACTGACATACTGTGTACTCCTGATACGTATTGGTTGGAGCTAAAGCATTAGACCACTTGAATGCACACTTGAGATCCAAGTAGACTCAGATGAGGATGTCTATGTATCTGAATTGTTTTTCTCATAGCACAGCTAGTATTCATACTCGTACACTTCCATGAGGCATTTTTATTTATCCCTGAGTTTGTTCTGGCACTCTGACTCTTTTGGTAGTAATAAGGGTAGGTAAGAACAATTCCCCTTTTTCACTAAGTCTGTAACATAGAAAAGCTGAATTGTGACTCCGTGTTTATTCAGTTATAACAGAACTTTCTTCTTCCCATAAAATAGAGTACTAAATTTGGATACTGAACAAACATTAGTCTCCTAATAGTTCCTTACAGTAATGTTGGTCGTGGTCTTAAATGGTTAAAAAAAAAAAGGGGGGGGGGGAGATGGGGGGAGGGAGTCATGACTGGTTTTTATTATAGGGAAAAAAAATAAATGCTGCTTAAGCATGAAGATGCTCCTAGGTTTTACAGTTCTTCAGTAAGCAAGGAAAACCTTTTTACTCCAATAACATATACTCCCTCTCCCAAATTCAGTGGTAGAAGACGATGAAGATGATTTCCCTACAATGCGTTCTGATGGGGATTTTTTACATAACAGTAACAGCAGTAAGGAAAAATGTAAGTGTCTAAACTTGGCTGAATATTTGTGTGAATAGTATGATGATAATCTTGATATAAGACTGATATTTATGCTGTTGTATGAGAAGATATTAAATAAGAAATGTTATTTAAATGTGACAGGAAGCTCTTCATGTTAAAATTATCATTCTTAGCTGCTTTTCATGATAATTTTCATGAATCTCAGAGCTGCTTTTTCATGATCTCATTTCATGAGATTTTCATGATTTTGTACATTTCCAGTACAAAATTCTGTTGAACTGGATGCATTATTAAAGTAGTAAGAACTGAAATTTGTAATAGATAACCACAGTTTGTTTTTCTGGCAAGTGTTGTCAGCTTTAGGAGTATGGTGGAACACAATGCTTTTCCAGTTAGGTATGCCTCAGTATTGTTTTTTCCATGTTCTGTGGCTACATTACTAAGTCAATATTGTGTTACTGATTTTTCTCTAATTTTAGCACTCAAAGTGCTAAAATTTTAGCATTTTTAAACTGTGTTTTCCAATACTATGATTAACAGAATTCTGATTCTTATCTAAAATGATCCGATTATAGTTTTCTTACTCCATCTGTGCAGTGAATGTGAAGAACTCAAATGAGTTCTGCTTCTTGAGAAGATTTTTTTTAAATCTAAAGACTTTCACCAAGGATCTGAAAATGCGGCAAAATAACAATTTTTTGTTTTCTATTTTCTTTCTAATGTGTTATAGTCATCTTGTCTTGCATCTTTCCTTCTTGTATTTAAGTGGTGGTTTCACACAGACTGCTAAGCTCCAGCACAACAGTTCTCATTCTCCCTTCTCAAAAGAACAGGGGGAGAAAATATAATGAAAAAAGGCTCATGGGTCAAGATAAGGAGCAATTTAATTAAAGGTAAAGAAAAACAAGCAAAGGTTTTGCAGAAATGAAAAGAGAAACCAATTATTCTCTACTTCCCATCAGTGTGCAATGTTCAGACATATATTGAGAAGCAGGGCCTGAATATGCACAGCATCTGGTTGGAAAGACAGACAATTTCATAATGAGCCTCCCTCTTCTCTTTCCCCTTACTCAGTTTTTATTGCTGAGCATGACATTATATGATATGGAATGACAGTTTGAGCCTGTTGCCCTAGCAATGTCCACTCTCTACCTCTTGCCCACACCAACCTACTGGCTTTTGTGAGTGGTAGGTTGGAAAGGCAGCCTTAATGATGTGTCTACACTGCTCAGCAGTAGTCAAAACATTGATGCAGTGTCATGTTGTTCTAGCTACAAGTACAGAGCACAGCAGTGCGTGGACTGCTGTGGGGATAGCTAACTCCAACCTAGCCAGACCTAGCACGATGCTCTTTCTAGAGTATTTCCAAAATTGTAACGAGGAATGAGGAGGTAAGGAAATGGAAGGAAGGAGTTTTTTCAACATACTACCAGAATTAATCACATGAGTAGATTTTCCAGTGATAAAATACTTGTACTGCTAATTGCAGTGCTGATGTCAGAGGTAGTGTATAATTTGAAGCTCTGAGTAAATATTTCATGCTTCTTGTCAGCAAAGATAAGCTAGTTTGCAACATCCACCTTCACGCAAGTCAGTTTCACCAGCCCTATATAAAAAGTCTAAATTTCTAAGACCTACTAAGTCATTAGAACAAATTTCAGAAAAAATATATAAAGATATTTTAAAAAAAAACAATAGCAAATATTTAATTTCATTGTATGATTCATTTTGAAAGAGATGTCTTGTCACACTTAATTTTTCTAGGATAATATAGGAGTTTCAGCTTAATTTACCTTTAGAACACTTCTTCATTTCTACATTATTCTGGTATGTCTGTTATATACACACATTTAATATGTGAAATTTCATTAAGGAAGTGTGTACTTCTAGTACATCTGGTCATCTTAGAAAATTTAAATGGCAAGAGTCCATTTTTATCACGTATTTAAAAACAATTTGAAGTGATAATCACATTCCTCTTAGAAAAAGTTCAGTATCAAATATTCAATAATTTCTGTTCTAAGAAATTTTGTATTATGGGTACCTGTATATAAACTCTATAGTTCACTATGGAAAAGAATTCTGCAACCCTTTTGTTTCTCACTTTTCAACCTTTTTCTTTTCTTCTGTAACTCCACTTCTTACGATAGATTACATTCCATTACATTTACTTCCCATCAATTCTGTTAACAGCTTCATTTTTAGTTTTCTTCATTTTTGTTTTTCTGTCCTTGTTTGATTTCTAGGAAATTACATGTATTAAAGATTCTATAAAATTTTAGGATATCCTGAGTTGGAAGGGATCCAACCGAGTCCAACTCCCGGCTCTCCACAGGATCACCCAAAAGTCAGACCAGGTGTCTGAGGGCGTTGTCCAAATGCTTCTGGAACTCTAGCGGGCTCAGTGCCATGACCACTGCCTTGGGGAGCCTGTCCCAGTGCCCGAGCACCCTCTGGGAGCAGACCCTTTCCCTAACCCTCAGCCTGACCCTCCCCTGTCCCAGCTCCATGCCATTCCCTTGGGTCCTGTCGCTGTCCCCAGAGAGCAGAGCTCAGCGCCTGCCCCTCCACTCCCTCTCATGAGGCAGTAACTGATCGCTGCAAGGCTTGCCTAAAAATGAAAGAATTGGAATATGTCCACTATCGGGTGGAATCATAAGACTCCAGTCATGCAACAGGAGAAGTAGGAGCCTCAGGTTAAGAGACACCCATGCTTGTGTAGTGGACAGAGAACTTACTAGGCTAGCTGATAACAAAAAGTTGATCTTAAACATTACCTTTTTCTGAAGCTTAGCATCAGAACAGCTGTTAATTCTTAGGTTTCTCGGGTTTCAGGTTCCATTCTTAAATTCTCTCCAGTCTTGTGAATACCGGAATAATCTGTAGCTGAATACTGGTTGCCTGTCCATACTAATTTTTTTTTTTTCTGCAGTCACAGCTCCAGGAAGGGGGAAGCAGAGGCTCAACCTCCTAAGAGAATAAAGGAGTGTTTCAGCCTCCTGGTGCACTGGTGTCGTGGTTCCGCTCGAGTGGGCAGCCGAGCTCCACCACAGCCGCTCTCTCACTCCCCCTCCTCAAAGAGGAATGGGGAGAAAATATGTGAAAAGGGCTCAAGGGTTGAGATAAGGACGAGAAAATCACGCAATAATTATTGTAACGGGCAAAACAGACTCAGCATAAGAAGATAGGAAGATTTATTGCTCATTACTAACAAGCTAGAGAAGTGAGAAACAAAGGAAAGAAACCAAAAGCACCTTCCCCCCCCCATCCACCTTCTTCCACCTCCTCCCCCTGAGTGGCGCAGGGGAACGGGGCATGGGGGTTATGGTCAGTCTACAGCACTTCTTCTCTGCCGCTCCTTCTCGGTCACTCTCGTCCCCTGTGCTGTGGGGTCCCTCCCACGGGATGCAGTCCTTGATGAACTGATCCGGCGTGGGCTTCCCACAGGCAGCAGCTCTTCCAGAACTGCTCCAGATATGGGTCCGTACCACGGGGTCCATCCCTCAGGAGAAAACTGCTCCAACCTGGCTCCCCTACGGGCAGCAGCTCCTGCCAGATCACCTGCTCCCCTCCACGGGCTACAGGTCCGGCCCGGAATCTGCTCCGGCAGGGGTCTTCCACAGGTGGCAGCCTCCGTCAGTGCAGGGCCACCTGCTCCACCGTGGTCTCCTCCACGGGCTGCAGCATGAAACCCTGCTCCACCGTGGTACTCCATGGGCTGCAGGGGGACATCCTGCTTCACCATGGTCCTCACCACAGGCCGCAGGGGACTTCTGCTCCGGTGCCTGAAGCACCTCTCCCCCTCCTTCTACACTGACCTTGGCACCTGCAAGGCTGTTCCTCACTCCCTTCACTCTCTCAGCTGCTGTGTGGCGCAGCGTTTTTTTCCCTGTCTTAAATATGCTCTCACAGAGGCGCAAAACAACATCGCTTATTGGCTCGACTCTGGAAAACAATGGGGCCCTTCCCAAACATGGGGCAGCTTCTAGATCTTTCTCACAGAAACCACCCCTATGGCCCCCTGCTACCAAAACCTTGCCACGTAAACCCACTACAACTGGTCTAGTGGTCAAACTGCTAGATTTAAGACTAGTTTAAGGAATCATATTTACATTGTCTTTTGCACTTTCCCTTCTGCACCTTTCCTGGATTGAAGGAGAATGTTAGCATGACTAGTTAGATTTTACACTGCTGTGAAGACGTGATGTTTTGGACAGGGAGGTTTTTTCTTCTGTTTTTTCCAGAATCTTTTGGTGAAGAGTTAGAGCTCTGTATATGAATTTATCGCTCACTTTTCCATTAGAAAATCTGGTAACTGAACCAATGATAATTTGTATAAAGCATCCATTCAGTGTATTTACCTATTGTGATCTTATATTCTAAGAATGTTGTATCTTGATCAGGAAGAGTTCCCATCCATCTTTCGAGGAAAATGAGTGGATCTGGGCTTATATTATGTAAGAATAAGAAGAGTGGGTAAAACCTACTTCAGGAATCTCTTTGAAGACAGAAGTTGGACGTGATCGAGAGGCTGAAGAAGAGAAATTTGGTAGAAAGCACAGTAGGATTTGTGGTGGATGTCTGTGGTCCTGCTGGAGGAATAATATTCACAGTCATCAATGAAATACTGAGGTTGTGCTTAAGGTGGAAAATAATCATACTGATCCTACTGCTATCAACAGAGGATCAACAACAGAAGATAATTAAATGGGTGGGTGCATGACCCATTCATTTATTCTTTTTCATTTGGAGTTAGGATAGTGATATAAGATGTAGAAGTGGTATAACATGGAAAAGATGAAGGAACTTTGTTTTTCCATTTACTGTCTTATTAGAAGTCTCCTGTTTCCCTGGGAAACATTTGATTGAACAGATAATGCTTGGGACTTCTGGGTAAGGGTTACAAACAGCATCTTAGGAACAAGATGGAAAAAAGATGTATCCTAACAGACTAGAGGTGTAGAAAAGAAAGGCTAAAGAGCTATTGAAGACTAAAGCATGGTATAAAACACCGATTACAGTGGAAGGAAAGAAAAACCAATTGAGAAGGAAAAGAGAACTACTTAAAAGACTGGATAATTTCGAAGTGTTGAAATTCAATTTAAATTAGGAGAAAAATCATCAGGATATTCTGTGATTGTACATTTTTTTTAATCATAGCTTTTTTCAATTGACTGGATGTAGTTTCATCACCAAGCTAGAAGAGCAGTTGCAATAAAAACACTTCTACTATTAACTTTTAACTTGAACTTGAAGATTTCAGCTTGAAACACTATATCTTTCAGTTGACACAAAAATAAAAGTGTAAAAAAAAAAAAAAAAAAAAAAAGGAATAAGAAAGATGTTTAGCTTCTCCAAATAGATCATCTCCTGACAAATATTTCTAATTTGCTGAAGCTTAATTTGCTGAAACAGGGCTTGAGGTCATCTTCAGACGTGTTCTGGGAAGAAAAACCACTCTTGAGGAGTGAATCAAAGTACTCCCATGCACAGTAAGGGACCTCTTGAGTGATCCTCTCAGAAAAATAGGCTTTGCACCTTTCTGCAACAAGTTCACTTTTGTTCAGGGTTATAATGGCTGAAGGGACTCTGAGTGAAATTGCAAGCAGTGAGTATATATTGCTGCTACTTTGAAACTATTCACTGAATAAAGTCTTAAAATATATGGCAGCCAAAGCTATACAGAGTATTAATGAATTTTAGCTGAGACTTAAAGATGATCAGGAAAGAAAGCTGGCTTTGTTCCAGGAAATAAGGCTGTGCATTCCCCTTAAAATCTAACACAGATCTGTGAAATGATTTTATACTTGTTGCAGCTGGTGGTGGTTTCTTCAGCATGTCTAGCATGTTGTGTACTTCAGGAAAAAAAAAATCACATCTATAAGCAGAATAGCTCTGCTGGTAAGCCTGCATGTGAAATGATCTACACCAGCAGGACAAATGAGTGGTATAACACTTCCCTAAGAAAAATGCAGTCTATGGGTGAAGCTGTCGTTGTCTGGTTTTCGTTATTCTCAGAGAATCCGCTGCATTGCCTCCTTGCCAGCTTATACCACTTTCAGGCTCAGCCTCCTCCGTGTTGCCTCTGCAGCTGTTGGGGGGAGGGAGAGTTCCTTTGCTCATTATTGTTTCTGAAACAGATTTTTCTTTCTTTACTTTCCTTTTTTTTTTTTTTTTCCAGCCCCCATCTTTATCTTTTAGGGAGTATTCTTGATTAATATGCAGAAAAAAAAATAAGCTGTGTTCTACCATAGCATATATGCTTATTGAGGCATTTGAAGGAATATATAGTCTGTAATCATTTATTTGAAGGAAAAAAGAAGTTTGAATCCTAGTGAAAGGAGGGCGTATAAAACCTCTGGAGACTTAAGCCATTGCTTAAGACCATGTGATGTTTGCTTTCTTTTCCCTAAGTGTAGACACTGTGCTCTACCATTAGAGAACAGCAATTGCATTTCTTTTCCCTACAAGATCTGAACTGCTTGAAAGCTCTACTTCACCCATACAGACAGATATTGGATAAACTTACACAAATATTTATTTCAGCTTTTTAAGCCATAACAGTGTCACACTGTCAGACTAAGAAAAAAAAAAAGCAATATCCAACTGGGTGATGTCACTAGGTTTTTGTTTTTTATCTTTTCCTATGGCATAGCAGGAGTTACTTTAACTTGCTAGGCTCAGTCAGCTTCAACATGGGTGTTAGTTCTGCTCTCTAATATTTTATGACATTAATATGTAGTGTTTGATTTGTTATTCTGTCAACCTACATGTAAGTTTGACATATAATAGGTACTTTTTTTGTCACACATTTTAAGTGACTTGTTTAAATAGCCTTAGCAACAGATGGCTTGGTTGACAGCACAAAGTAGTTGTTGGAATTGCAAAACCCCACAGTACTTGGATAATTCAACAGATTTGATACTTTTATACATAACATACCTTTTTACTTGGAGGTTTTTAAATCTATAATTACCTGCTTAAAGCAACCTTGAATATTACATTCGGGGTTTGATTGCATTTTTAAATTGTTCCTTTCTTAGTACTGTATTAGATATGTTTTAAGGTTGCTCTGTCTTAATTAGGCCCCACTTCAAGCTGTCAAACTGCTATTGTTACGAAGTATTACCACTCCCTCCACCCACATGGTTTGCAGAGAGCAGAGTAATACAGCATTACAAGCAGACTTGAAATACAGTATAGCAAGATGAAGCTGAAGGGATGCGTTCCTCCTTTTGAATCTCTTTCGTTATCCTGTGGATAGTTGCAAATTATTGGCATTTATAATCTTTGTTTCTAAATCAATTTTATAGCCACTATATTTGCTTCAAGCAATTGTAATATAAACAATGCATTTAAAATGCTCATTTGAATTAAAGGCAGCTATCAGTGAATGGTTCATGTTTGTTTTTAGTATTTCCACATGTGACCCCCAAAGGAATTAACGGCATAGACTTTAAAGGAGAAGCTATAACTTTCAAAGCAACTACTGCTGGAATCCTGGCTACACTATCTCATTGTATTGAACTAATGGTAAAACGTGAAGAAAGCTGGCAAAAAAGGCTAGATAAGGTAAGACTGGTTTTGTTTTATTTTTGTGGAAAAAATGTTTGTTTAGCTTGAAATTTTGAATGAGCTGTCTTTAACCTTCATATTCCTGGTATTGCTTGTATTTTTATGTATTTAATTTTAGGTGTCGTCTTTATCTATTACTCCTATAAAATGTTAAAATCTTATCCTGAATGTTGGTAATACAGTAATATTCATCATATTTCTTTTTGCAATCCTTGTTCAGCTAGTATTCCTATATTTTCATATCTCTAGAGAATCTGATACACTTATTCCATAGTAATAAGTGTATTGCTTGCAGCCTTCTAATAGAGATCTAAATAAATATTCATGCTTCCAAAAAGATGTGAGAATCTAAACTGTTTTAATTGTAAGAGATGGTGACAAAAATGAGGTGAACAACCAGTTTTAACTTTAAATATCTCTTTAAAGGTCTCATCAATTATTTCACTTAAGGGATTAGTATAAAACATGTCTCTAATTGGTTAAATGGTTAATTTTTTAGGTGTGTGATGGCAGTGATAGTTCATACTAAGCGTGCTCAACCACTACAGCAACTAAAAAGGAGCGGCGTCTTCTTTCTTCATATGAGATGTGTTGGAAACATGGCTGGGATGTACTTCAGGCTTTGATTTCTGTAATCCTGCCATCTCTGACAGGGGTTCTGTGCAGCCCTTTAGCCGTTGTCTCTGCTTTTTTAATTTAGCATGTTTCCATATGGCACACCACACTTAAGTCTTGCTCCGTATGTGTTAGTGATACATGATTCAAAGAATGAAGGCATTCAGACAAAACACATCTATGCTTGAATCTTTGCCCCCGTCTTCCAGCTCTTTGTATATCAAATGCCTGGTCCTATCTATCTGTATTCACACTTCCAGCAATGCTTACTTTGTTACCAATTCATCAAGGTAGCTGGAGGAATTACAGCAGATCCAAGACTTGAAGGTTGTTTGTGGTGTCACAGGGTAGCTCAGGTTGGAAGAGATCTCAAGAAGTCTCTAGTGCAATCTCCTGCTCAAAGAGTTTCAAATCAGACAGGGATGGTCAGGGCATTATTAAGTCTGGTTTCAAGACAAGAGACTGCACAGCCTTTCTGAGCAGCCTGCTCTGTTCATCTGTCATTATGGTGAAGCTTATCCATGTTATAGTGAAAGTCTTCCTGTATATCCAGTGAGAGCAACTCTTATTTCTGCTTATCTCTTTCACCCTTGTACCATAGGCTGATGTAAAAAGTCTGTCTCTGTCTGCTTGATGATTACCTTGGTGGTAAGGAAGACTGTTTTTAGGTGCCCCCACAAAAACCTGCTCTTCTCTGGGCTGAGCACGGTTCTCTTGTTGATCAGACTTTGCTTATAGCATGGATTAAATGATTTTTTCTGGTCATAGAGTAGTATTCTAATACAGAATTTGAATTGGTTTAGGTCAGTTATTTGTCACTAGACTAATATTAAACCACATTTTTAGCTGCAAATGGTTAAAAAAATTAATTTCAGTTTAGGTCTCATCTGACAGTAACATCATTCTTCAACAAAATACTTCACACATCATGAATAAATACATTAAAACGTTTTATTTGGACATGTTTCTCCAGAAATTAAATAGCAAAGACTTCTCAAAATTTGGTGTTTTAAAGATTTTCTTTGATAAGCTTACAAGTTTTTTTAGTCATATTTGTCACTGATTTTTTTTGCTGTTTGCAGCATGCATCTGAAATTCCGTAATTTTAATATAAAATTGCCTTTCATTTGGATTCCTTTAACTGCTAGCCTTTTAGAAGAGATCTTGATTGGATTCATTAATACAGAAATGTGGGTTAGCATTGGCTAACAGCCAAATGCCCACCCATCTGCTCACTTACCACCCCGCCCAGCAGAACAAGAGGAGAAAATTGGATGGAAAAGCTCATAGGTCAAAAGACAGATGAGGACATTGCTTACCAGTTGCTGTCATAGGCAGAATAGTCTTAACATAAGAAAATAATTTTATTGCCAATTAAAATGGATCCAGTTAGTGGGAAACAAAAAGAAAACCCCCCTGAAACAGCTTTCCTCCCCCATTTCCAAATTCAACATTACTCTTTCACTGCAGCCCCCTCTACCTTCTGCTTGCTCTCCCTGGGTAGGATGGAGGTTGTGGGAAATCTGGTCTAGGGTAGGTCCTCCACAGGCCACTGTTCCTGTCAGGAATGATCTGCTCCTGCATGGGCTTTCAATGGGCCACAGTTTCTTAAGGAAATGCCTCCCTGCTCCAACGTGGAGATCTTCCGTGCAATGTGGATACCTGCTGTGTAGAGAAACACCTCCTACTCTGGCCCTGACATTCCCTTTGCTGTTTATTGCTCATTGTTCCCTCTTCTTCTGTGTTGTGCTTTTGCTGTTTCATAGACATGCCACACATGGCTGATAGGCTTAACTGTAGTGGGTCTGTTTTGGAGCTGGCTGAAACCGATGATGTCTGTCCCACCTCCCACAGAGGGACTCCTGCAACTCCCTGAATAGCAGTGACTTGACATCTATGCCATTCACAAGAATTTAAATACAGCAGTTACAACTCTATTAACATTGTCTATTCCACTTCTGTTGTGGGACTGCTTTTAGCTTTTCGTCATGTTGCTTTAGGGGCTCAACATAGGGCTGTAAAAGGCTTTTGTATAACTTTGGATCTGAGCAAAAAGCATTGGTGGTGTCATCTGATAAATAGATGTAGGCAGAGAAGGGTGTTGATCTTTGTCCTGTTGGTTTTCTTGGGAGATGCCTACACTATTCTGAGAAGGAAGTAAATATTGTGAGATAATAAAGTTCAATCTACATTCTCAGAGAGATTTAGAAAGGTAAATTATCTAAAGTTGGGCAGCAGCTTTGTGTTTGTTCAAGCTGGGAAGGTTTTACAGCTGTTCTAAGCCTGTTCAGAAGAGCAGCTGCAAGAGTTGAAAGGGATAGTGAAGTTTGTCCTTTGTGTGTCAACTCTGTAGGCTCTGCTTGGTATAGATCTGTTGCATGAAGAACAGGATCTGTGTCAGTAGCTAAAAGCTACTAATACTATTTTTTTATGAGAAGTGTAGTGCTGTTGTAATCCAGCATTCTTCTTCCCTCTCTAACCTCACTCCACTAGTTTCCAGACTGCATTTCACTTGACAGAAAGAAGGCAAACATGATTAGTGAGAGCTCTCCTACGTCACAAAATACAGCCTCCATGTTGTAGAATGCTATCTTTGCCTAAAGATGCATGGCAAGTATATGTCCACTGTACTTGAGGCCAACATATTTAAAAATTATAACTGAAAATATTTCCAAATGTTTAATCCCTAGTATTGGATCCATTGTTTTAGTCACAACAATATCCTTGTGATTATGCTTTTCTTGTTTTGACTACAGGAAACGTTTTTCTGTTCTTGTTTCCCTTGGTCTTACTAATTGATGTTAATGTGCAAGCTATCTTCTGAACACTACATTTTAGCAAAAAACAAAACAAAAACAAAACAAACAAACAAAACAAAACAAAACAAAAAAAACACATTTAGGTTGTGTTTTTTTTTTACATTTGATAATTGTAACTTAATTCCATTTTCGAGAATTTTAATAACAGCAGTAATTTTTCTGCTGTGCAATCAAAGAATTTCACAAATTTGTTTTATTTAATCTTGTTATCAGGAGAAGCTGGAGTGAAGGACAGTCTTTGACACTTTTGAGTTATCATTAATTCACAGATCCAATTCAAAGATTGAAGCCTGAAAAATATGGAATTTTGGCTTTCTAGGGGCTTGGGGGGGGGGGAGGGGCAAGTTGGGTATTTTAGTATTTTGTTTATTTCTCATTTCAAGAGTTCTGGTGAGACATGTATGCTTTCTGTCAATGACTTACGTGAGTCATGCTTTTTGTATCTTCAGGATTCTACAGGTACTTTCAAAATAGGTAAACTTACAAAGTTTTGTAAAATGTTGTTAGCAGTTGTTGCTGTTGTTGAAAGTTTCTAGAAGGGAAAAGCCTACAATTATAGACGAAGGTAATACTGTTTTCATCCAAGTGCTGCTTTTTTCCTTGAAGTTTTCCCATGGAAAACTCTACTATGTTTACAACACATCGAAAAATGCTGCTTTACTTTTCAAGCGTCTCTTTAGAAACAGGAAAATATGTCATTCATAGAGAATGTAACTAACAAATTCCCAGTTGGCAAACTCAGCCTGTCAGTCTTGATTAAGTTTTCTGCTGAGTCTTTAAAGTTCCAGTTGGGTTGCTGAATACTTGCACTCATTTCTGCAACTAGCATTATGTGGTGTCCAGCTGTCACCTAGACTGTTAACACTTTCTTCTATGTGAAAGTGATTTTGAAAGGGGACAGAGTAGCATCTTGTGTAAGAAAGTTGAATTCTGCAAGAATTTCAAAAGTGTTCATAGCTTTTTTCACTAGGAATATCTGTCAGTATCCAGAACTTGCAGAGGAAATACCAGGCTGATTCCAGCATTACTACTACTTAGTTCAAAATATACAGTGACATAGACATCACTAGTGTCTTTAGTATAGTCATACACCTATTATGAGAGAATGATGTTGAGCTGTTAGTCTCTGCATGGAGTTAATTCAATTACTTACAAGGATCCTGTGCCAGCTAATTACAGATACAAGCTTACATGCTGTGACTCATTAGTATCTCGCAACACTCATCAAGTTAGCTTTTTACCAGTTTTACTCTTCACCTTTTGTTGTCACTGCCCAAGCAGTGCTGAGGAGGTTATATAAACCATAAGTCAGGTACTAGCTCTGGCCCTCAAAGAGCTATGATGAAAAGTATCCTCAGGGTAGCCAACTTCCCAAGCTTTATATTATATATGGATATTTGTGGACACACACAATGCATACATGCGAATAAAATGAGGAAATAGCTTTGCAACCATTACTTGAAAATTTAATTGGAAAAAAGCTGCACTTATCATTCTAAGGATTGGGATATGTACTGTTGTCAGCCAGTTCATTCATGCTGCATCAAATGATCATGTAATTTTGCAGGAGACAGAGAAAAGGAGAAGAGCAGAAGAAGCATACAAAAATGCTATGACAGAACTGAAGAAAAAGTCCCACTTTGGAGGACCTGACTATGAGGTACAAATTCCACTTAAGATTTCTAAAAATGCCAGAGGTTTTGAATATTGGCTTGCTTCTCGGAAGAGTGTATATGTAAATCAAGCTGTTTGGCTTGCGTAAGAGTGTTCATGCCATTTCAGTTTTTCCAACTTGCAATCTGAAAACCAGATTAATCTCAATAATTAATTTTGTAGAATGCAAGTTGGTTTTCACCTCAGATTTCTTTATTCTGCTTTTGTCTAGTGCAATTTGTTTACCAGTATTTCTGGTCATTTTGATTATTTTTCATACATTTGATTCTTTTCCTATGCAGTAGTTTTGTACTTGTCCTTTGTAATGGGTCAGCTCTGTAGGTCTGTAATGTGCATATGAAAACCCTAACTTCAGAGGCAATCCTAGAATCTGAAGTTCAAATTCAATTGGCTTTTAACTTGTCACTGTAAGTTTAAATCTGATCATAAGTTCAGTGATTTTAGGCTCTATTTCAGCTGTTAAATTGCATATTTCAACAGCTCCTTCCTCAGGTATTTAGTCAAATTCTACAATGTTTAAAACACCTTCTAAAGAATAATATAAGCTATTGCACCTATAATGCAGTTTGCATAATTTTTAAGAAATCGAACCCTTTGTGATCATTACTCAAACGCTTGTTTCTATGCAAAAATCATAGCCTGAGTAATAGTAGCAATATGTTGAGGTATTTAAAAGGTATTTGAATGTAAGGTTTCTGCTGACTAAAAGAAAAAGATGGAGGAAGTAGGGCTTCATCTACCTGGCCACTACCACTGCTGCTTCTCTCAGATATCCGTATTGTGGTGTTTTGAAATTTGCTGGACGGTTTGGTTTACAATGCAATGATAGCAGTAAACTTAGCTTTCTTAAATTACCACTTCTTTTATTAAACCTGAGTTTTTAATATATGACTCAACTCTACCTGCTGCTTTGTTAAACTGTTGTTTCCAGGAATTATCAAGAAAATCATTCCTAGTATTGTATCTTGTTTTTTTTATGAGTGCGCATCTGAAATATACTCAAGGCATTGGAATATTCGGAAGTAAAATAACTGCACAATTACATTAATATGCTCATTTTTCTGACACACACCATAAACATTAAGAGATATATGTTAATTAAAACCTATGTGTGATGTCCAAGTGTATTGACACTTGCTCAGTTTCCTGTCTTTTCCTTGTTTATATAACTACCTCTTAAATTATATTTAAAGGGAATAACTTCCTTTTAACAAGCACATTTTTCAGATGAATTGAAATCTAAAAATATTGGTGAAAATACTGAAGTCTATGGAAGAATTTAATTCTGTCAGTTTTATGCAAAATATATATATATATATTTCTAATATTGAACTTAAATGGAACTCTCATATCTCCAAAGTTCTAAACTAGCTTTGTTTCTTATGCCCTAGGAGGGTCCTAATAGTCTGATTAATGAAGAAGAGTTTTTTGATGCTGTTGAAGCTGCTCTCGATAGACAGGATAAAATGGAAGAACAGGTATTGATGCTTGAAAAATGTTTTAATGATGGGCACTTCATGGAAGACTTCTGTGACATAAACTCAGTCCTAGGGTACATCTCCTGAAACATTAGATTTTTATATCGATTCTTTTAAGTGGAATTCAGTTCTTAGTATTTATACCATGCAGCTAGTGTTGTTTAACACTAATTTTTAGGAAATGAATTTGCAGCTCACATAGAAAAGGACAGTGTAAATATTAACCTAACTGAATGCCTGTGGTTTTTGAGTTCTTATTGCTTCTGTACAAAATTTGCCTGTGTATGTAACTGATGCCTGTTCAAATGAGAATACCAAACACTGTAGCTGTTTCTCAAAAACAAATGTCTGCTCTAAAGTTCTTTTGGCAGTAGAAGTGGCAAGGATCAAAAAGGGTTAAGGTGCATGGCATGAAGTATACAGAGTATAAGAATATGTAGTAGGATATAAAATGAGAGCATAACAAAGGATTGTGTCCTTTGTCTTACAAGTGTCTAGGCTTACAAAAGTAATGAACGCAGTGACTAGGTTAAGAAGTATTAGACTTCTCAGTGAACACCTAGTACCCCAAAGAGTTTACCTGTGTTGCTGTCTCTTAGCCAAGAGTATAAGTTTTGAGTGATTGTTACTACCACATTGATGCAGCATCCTTAATGCTGCCAATCAATTCTTTTAATCGAGGAACACACCTGGGAGTATAGATGAAATAAATGAACAAATACTTTGTTCACCTAAAAGAGAATCAGGATGCCAACTTAATGCCTGACAGGGATACCATTAGTTCGTGTTTTAATGTGGTAGCCAATATATAGACTGCGGATGACTCACTCTGTTTAGTAGTCCACCCAGTAGCAACTGACTACCAATAATTAAACCTATTTTGTTGCAGTCTCAAAGTGAAAAGGTCAGATTACACTGGCCAACATCCTTACCTTCTGGGGATGCTTATTCTGCTGTGGGGACTCATCGATTTGTCCAAAAGGTAAAATATTTCCAATGATTTTCTCAAAACAATGGGCTGACTTTTGATGTTTCTATATAATTTGTATTGGTAGGTGAGATTGATTTTTGCAGGTGTTTCTAGTAACTTTTAATGGTTTACTCATTTTCAATTGAAGCAGCTGGAATTGTAGAAGGACTGTTTTCTCTCTTGGCTCAACAAATACTAACTTGAGTGTTTATTTAGAATACTCTTGACTAGTATCAAGATTGCCAGAGATATTAAAGAAAAAAAAATTTGCTAACCTCAGTTTTTAAGATTCCTTCACCAAAATTTATGGAATTGATTAAAGTTTTTAAAAAGAAGTTTCTTGTATCTTGATCTATTGACTTTTTTTAGTGTTACTGGAAACACTATGCTCCTCAGTGCCTCGCTGGGAGTATAATACATAATAGGTGCATGAAATCAGCATTTGCTGCTGTGCTTGCTGCTTATGGTGCTTTTGTTTTCCTTTTCTTCATTATCTTGTGCTTGCAAGTTGGTACTGAATGCTCTGTTGTGCCTTTGTTCTGATTACTTGGTTTTTTCTTTGTCTGTCTCTGGTAGCCCTATAGTCGCTCTTCCTCCATGTCTTCCATTGATCTAGTCAGTGCCTCTGATGATGTTCACAGATTCAGCGCACAGGTACTGTATTAATGTGTAGAGTGGGGGTTGCATATCTTTGCTGTATTTCATCCTCTTCTCTAGAACCTAATTTTTTTTGTTACATAAATCACTGCTTGCTTCAAACTAGTACATTGAGACAAACAAAGGACTTCTCTATTAGTATACTAAATGGTTGTCTTTTTACATTCCACTTGCATGCGTATCACTCCTGCAGAGGCCTAAATCTTGTGGAATTTTTGGATTGATTTCAGTAGCTTTAAATAAAAATGCATACACCTTAAATTCTGCATTTTTGATTATTGTAAAAGTAGGATAACACCTGTTTTGTGTGGGATGGAAATGGTCTTTGAATTGAATATATGTTCTTGTTTTTAAATCAGATTTAATTTTGTCTTTAACATTTGTCACTCTTAATGACATTAAGATACTAACTATTAAGGTTCAGTACTATCATTTTCTCTCTAGTAAAAACATATGAAAGGTTATAAAGTCTATTGTTAAAGATTGTGGATATGATTTTTTTTATTGAATTGTTTAAATATATTCACCGATCCTTTGGAAAGTAAATCTGATTTCTTGTATATGCGAATGTAGTTATATACACCAGTAACACACAATATTATTTTAGGTGCTTGCCATAACAATCATAGTTTAAAGTTGAATTAATTAGTTGATGTCGCATGTTTGCTCTTTAGTCTCAAAATGTTGCTCAACAATGGCACACAGGCCATTAGTTTCCTTCTGCTGTGGTCCATGTCTTACTGTGAGTCAGAATCGGACTTTCTTCTGTGATATGTTTTGTCTTTTTTTTTTTGGATATCATTTACTAACACTGCAAACAAGCTGCTTTTTCAAAGAGAAGGAATGGATTTTCTTTTAATTAACAGAGCCTGGAATCATACCACCTGCAGGCATTACTGCCATCTTTGTGAACAGAACCCTAGCACTTACACTTCCTTATTGGACTGAAAGCCTAACACTTGCCTTGACCTATTGCAGTCAGTTAATTGTTAAATTTTGACTTATTGCAAGGGAAAAAAGTATACAGGTTGTATTATACAGCATTGATAGACTCACCTACTGGTAATCCAAGAGTCAAGTTAGTATGTTAAGTTTGTTTGAAAGGAGGGGGCAAAGCAAGTAATAGAAAGCAAATTTGAGTCCAGAAGTCGGAATTGGTTGTCTATCAGGCTGTGGGTACGTCACCTGCTCAATACAAGGGAAACTCATAATCACTAAAGTATGCAGGCCTTCTTGTTTTTGTCTTTTATGCCAGTGATAGCATTTGTGCTTCTATATGGTAGTCTGAGCTCTGAATATTAGAGCTCTCGTGTAGCTGAAAAATTTACCATATAAAAGCAAACCTGAGGTTGACCATGTCCTTATCACAATAAAACAGATTGAGATTAAAGATCGTGACTGAATGGACTGGAATATGGTGGCAAAGCATTGCTCTTCTCAACTGCTGCATGGATTATATGAAGTAGAAGTTACCACCCAGTGCCTTAGGATGTGGTTTTGAGTTAAATGGCTCACTGCAGAAAGGATGATCTTGTTAGTTTATAAATTCTTTTCCACCATTACCTCAATGTACTTTCCCTAGAACAAATTTCTACCAGACTAACAAATCAGTCTACCTGCTCTGGAGCTGTACTACTGATGAACAGGCAGGTAAAAGACATCTGAAAGCGTGAAGAGAAAAGCAGTATGCTATCTTTTGGTGACAACCTGCCTTGGACCTTTTAAATATAAAATTGGCCTCCATCCCCTGGCAGGGGATTTGGCTTTTGAAAAGGCAAGCTAACATCTTGGTTCTGAATAAATGTGACTTGCTTCTAGACCTCATTCATACCAAGGGAATTTTGGTGTCAGGAGAAGGTCAAGTAGAAACTTGCAGCTTTGTTTTTAAAATTGAGACCTTTCAACATATATTCTGATGGGAGCTGTTTCTTCAGTGTGCTTTCAGAAAGACATTGAGTTGTTACTGCCAGCTGAGTGGGAGGCTGCAGGCTTAAAATTCTGCAGGTGTTTTGCAGATCACTTTGTTTTAAAGGACTATCAGTTTTTAAAATAGATTTATCTGTTGAGGGCCTTTTAAGTGAAGAACTGCCCACTTAATTTTCAGCCTAAGGCTGCATGGCATAGAGGATAGATGTGTTTTTGCAGACCATTTCTGTAGCCTGCCAAGAGATATTATTATCCCAGGGGTAATAATATGACCTCTTCAATGTCAAAAGAAGCTGTGAACATTAACTCTGCCTAATGAAGTACCTAAAATAGGTGCAGGTTAACAGACAACAGCCAAACCATCTATGATCTACCTGCAGGATAGGTAATGCGTATAAGACAGTTGTAGGCACTGCAGTTCCTTGGTCAAGTAGAAGCAATTGCTAGTGAAAAACAGCTCTGCTCAGCAAGTTGTAGCAGTGATACCTCTGTGTCCCTTAATTTAAAGGGCAGCTGTCTGAAAGATGCATGATGAGATTTTCTGTCTGAAAGAAGTGTGACCTAGAGCTAGTGAATTGAATATTTAAATAGTCCATGTTCTCTCATCTGACTTGGATAGTACTGGCATTGTGTCATTGGAGGGAAAAAAAAAAAAGGAATGTTTTCTAAGAAACTTGTTAGTAACTGTCGGGGAAAGGTGACTAGTCTAAAAGCAGAAATACAGATTTTTGCTGTTTTTCTTTTTTTAGTTCATTATAACTCAGAAGAAAAAAAAAAGCTCAAGAACCAGACTGATAAATTGTGTTTCTGTAGATAAGTGTACAGTTAAACTGAAATATAACTTCTAATAGATTTTATTTTGATGTTTTATTTGGAGGACCTTGACCTGATTCAATTACCATTTTTTTCTTCCTGCTCTTAAGTGTATTGCCTAAAAAATACATTTTATAAACAGAATTACAGTTTAATTTAAAAATAAAAATGTATTTCAATTCTGTATCATATCAGAAGAAGACAAAGTTATTTTGCTTTCTACATGTTGTACTACCTGATCAAGTAATGCTTTTCCTTTAAAAAAACAAACAAACAAAAACCAACCAAACAAAAAAAACATTTCTAGTAATTCAGGAAAACAGTGTCAATCATGGTATTACTTGCAGTGTCAAGTTTTAGTAGTCGCCTACTGTTTAGGTGAAAATTTACTAAATAGTTTACAGAATTTGTAAACATTACACAGCAGTGTATACCTTATTTTTGCCTCTATTTTTCTTCGAGTGTGGATGGGATTTGGAAATGGTGGGAGCAGAAAAAAATAAAAATTATAGAATAAGATTACAGATACATAATAAAAACACAAGTAAAAATGCATTTTTGTCCTACCCACCCATTTTAGTGCACATCATATAGAATAAAATAATGACATATTCACATAGCTGTGTTAAAATTATAAAGTATCTGACCTTAAGGAAAGCACATAAATAAGTAACTTTAAATTAGAATTTTATAATAGAGGAGTCTCTGCATCTTAATTTGATGTATGAATGTGAGCACTTACGTCTCTTTTCTAGTTTGCTATTGTACAAAGCTGTCAGTGAAACAGAATAGGCAAGTTTTGCTCATGACATTTCCTTCACTGCTGTTCCAATATGACTTCTAATAAGCACTCATTTTTTTAGAGCTTATTTGTGTACAGGAGTATTGGGTTTACCTGTGTCAACCACAGCAGTCCACCCCTACTTCCCTCCCCCTGCCTTTGTTCAGCCTTTTAGATGTTCTTCATTGGTTATTGGTCTTCAAGTCTTACAGTGTGTTGTAATTCTGTTTAGAGATCCTCGAACAATTTTCTGAATGCCGAATTGAAACAGTCTTAGGGTAGAAGTATAGTGAGTTTTGGCAGTTTAGAGGTCCAAAGAGGGTGGGAAGCCCCCATAAAGAGTGAAGTTATAATTGGAATCAAGGTTTTGGCATTTGTTTCTGAAGTCTAGAAGTATCTGTTCCTGATGTTTAATAGAAAGCTCTGTTGTCCTAGTTCAGCTCCTGCACAGGATTTGAAGTAATGACTTGTGGCTTCTGGTACTATACAGTTGCCTGTTCAAGAAGATGAAAGAAATAATTTTAAAACATATTTTTTTTTTCTTTAAAGGTGGAAGAGATGGTACAAAACCATATAACTTACTCCTTACAAGATGTAGGAGGAGATGCCAATTGGCAGCTAGTGGTTGAAGAAGGAGAAATGAAGGTAAATATTTGCTTTTTCGCTTAATTAATATGACAGATATTTTTAATTCTTTTTGAATACTACTTCTCAGTGATTTATGCTGTTAAAACTTCTGCGGATAGCATTGTTTAAGCTAGGACTGGAGTCCACAAGAGCTGTAACTCTAAGAATAGCTGTGTCTGTATGGATACGTTCATTCCCTCCTACTTAAAACTTGTTATTAAATGACACGTAATTCCAATGTATAAGAATGGTAATGGTAGCAAGCTACTGTCAGCTACTCTACTGTGCTTATGTGGATCCTTGTATGTAGTGGTAACATAGCTTAATCCATTTTGCAGTAGAGATTCTCAGAATAATGGTACTTTAATGCTAAGAACATCTTCAATAGTAGTTACTAGAGAAAACTGTTAAGACAAATTATTCATGTATTAGTGTTCCAGGAAGTTTTCTTAAAAATGAACTGGTGTTCATGTTTTAATTGCTTAGAACTTCAATTTTGATCATTTCTGTTCTGTATGTCACCCTTTGTACTTGGCGATAGGTATACAGAAGAGAGGTGGAAGAGAATGGAATAGTTTTAGATCCCTTGAAGGCAACACATGCAGTTAAAGGGGTAACTGGACATGAAGTTTGCCACTACTTCTGGAATGTCGATGTTCGTAATGACTGGGAAAGTAAGGAATCAGTTCTTAAGTCTTGCATGTTTATCAGCAATCATGGAATTAGAGAATATCCAAAACTAGAAGGGACTAACAAGGATCATAAAGTCCAACTCCTATCTCCACACAGGACTACATAAAAATTAAAAGAGATTTCTGCAAGCATTGTCCAAATGCTTCTTAAAATCCAGCAGCCTTGGTGCTGTGACCTATTCCTTGGGGAGCCTATTCCAGTGCCAGACCACCCTCTCAGTGATGAACCTTTTTCTAATACCCAACCTGACCCTCCCCGGTGCAGCTTCGTACAATTCCCATGGCTTCTGTCGCTGGGGGAGATCAGTGCCTCCCCACGGGCCCCCCATCATGGGTAAGCTGTAGGCTGCCATCAGGTCACACTCCTGTCTCCCCTTCTTGAGGCTGAACAGACGAAGTGACTTCATCCACTTCTTGCATGTCTTCCCCTCTAGACATTTCACCATCTTTGTAGCTTTCCTTTGGATACTCTCTAATAGTTTTATGCCCTTCTTATGTTACGGTACCCAAAACAGCACACAGTGCACCCAAGCAGCACACCGACACAGAGCAGAGTGGGACAATCAATTGCTTTAACAGGCTAGCAATGTGGTGTTTGCACGCTGGGGTACGGCTGGCCCTTTTGTCTGCCAGGGCACACTGCTGGCTCATGTTCAACTTGCCATCAACCAGAACACCCAGATCTCTTTTTGTGGGGCTGTTCTCCAGCCTCTCGTTTCCCAGTCTGTTTGGTGCCCCGGGGTTGCCCCATAGACTTACGTGCAAGCTGAAGTCAGCATATCAGCAAGCATATTGTTTATAACATTAACCTAATATCAGTGCTTGTTTACTGATGGATTTCTTTCCTTGTTGTAGCAACAATTGAAAATTTCCACGTCGTGGAAAATTTAGCTGATAATGCAATCATCATTTACCAGACACATAAGGTAAGACTAACCCTCTACCTGTATATGTACCTTACCAACACAGTTTTGGGCACATGTGCTCTAATCTATTTTAAAATGCTTAACTAAACATACTACTCAAAAAACAGTTCAGAACAAGTTATTTATGAAGCTGCAACTTTGTCAACCTTTTGAACATTGAATGCTTGATATCATAAGTGGTTGTGCATGTTTATGATATAGCATGAAATAAATTAGGTTTGATTTTAATCTCCAGTAATATAACCTCTAGCAAGACAAGGGTCATATAAAGCAAACTGAAGCAATAAATCAACATCAACTTAAAACAAGAGAAATTCATGCCACTGTATCATGTGCTTTATTCAATATTGCAAGCTACCGTTGACCACAATTACTTGGCATATGTATTTGCTTTATAAAGTGGTGTAATTGCTGGTGTAATATTCGTTCTTATGACTTGATTATGATTCTTTTTCTTCCCCAAAGAGTTCTGGTGCAACTTCACTAAAATTTGAATTGCAATCTAGTAATTGTAGCCTAACATGTTCAAAAAAAAAAAATTAAAATGGTAACTAAGAGTACAGGTTTATCTCTAATCTTTCATGATTCAAAGTGTTAATATAGTCAGAAATGAGCAAGTATTTTTCTGAGATAACTTTACTGGAAATGCTGTTACCTTAAAACAACCATAAAAGAAGATTTGATTTTGACTATGTGTACTGGGTCTGGCTGGAATGTTAACTTTCCCGGCAGCAGCCCATTCAGTGCCGTACTCTGTACTTGTAGCTGGAACAGCAGTGTTATCACACCAGTGTTGTGTCTACTGCTGAGCAGCAGTGGTACAGCATTGGGCCTTTCTCTAACCCTCCTAGGGGGTGGGCAAAAAAGTGAGGAGAGAAACATCACTAGGGCAGCTGACCTAAACCAATCAAAGGGATATTCCATACCATGTGGTGTCACACTCAGCAATAAAAGTTGGAAACAGGAAGAAGGGGGGGGGGGGTGGGCTCTCTTTGAGAAGACGTCGGTCCTCCTCTCGAACACCGGCTGCGTGCGTTGAGGCCTTGCTTCAAGGACGTGGTCAATCATCGCTCATTTGTGGGAAGTAGAGAGTAATTTCTTTCCTCTGCACTTCCATATAGCTTTCATTTATTTTGTTTGTTTGTTTTCCTCCCTTTTTCCCCTTTCCCTTTTATTTCCCCTTAGTTAAATTGTTTAGTTCATGGTAGTCTTTATTTAATTATTATAATTATTTCCCTTTAATTAAATTATCCTTATCTCAACCCGTGAGTTGTTCTTTGCTTTACTTCTCCCCCTCCTTATCTAAAGGAGGGGGAGTGAGAGAGCGGTTGTGGGGTTTAGCTGCCCAGCACGGTAAAACCACCACACTATGACAGTTTTGTGAACTGTGTAGTGTTGTGGTAAAAACTAAGCATTTTTAATTCTACCAAGTGTCAGGAAAATGGCTTCCATGTGGCTTCATATTTTATCAGATACTTTTGATTCTGAAATTTTCTGTTAGAGAATGTCAGTTTGCCATATCTGTCCTGCTAAAGTAATTGCACTTAAAATTACTGTTGTTAAAATATTTTTTTTCTTTTCTCTGTCCTTCCATGCTTCTGAAGGCCTAGCTAACTGTAGATACATCTGTTTATATTTAACCAGTGCAGTTAATAGTGTAGTTTGTACCTTACAAGTATTAACTAAAATGTGAGCCTGAGATTGAGAGAACAGGAAAGGAACTGCCTCTTCCTGTTTGCCTATTGCAGCTTGGCTCTTTGCCAAAGGCCTTAAACTTTTCTACTCAAGTGCAGCAGTGTAACCTGATATGTTTCTGTACAACAGCTATGCTTTTTCTGTTTCAGTTTTGAAAATTAAATGAAATTGTTAGCATAGAATTTAACATAAAACCAGACATTTTTGGTTTGGAAGTGACCTTTAAAGATCACCCACCTCCAGCCCCTACCCCCCTACCCTGGGCAGGGACATCTTCCACTAGATCTGACTGCTCAAAGCCCATCCAGCCTGGCCTTGAACACCTCCACAAACTTGTCATCCACGACTTGTCAGGGCAACCTGCTCAAGTGCCTCGCCACCCTCATAGTGAACAATTTCTTCCTTATATCTAACATAAAAGTACTGTCTTTTAGTAGAAAAACTTCATCTCTTGTCCTGTCTCTACACAACCTTGTAAAAAGTTTCTCCACCTTTCTTAAAAGCCCTCTTCAAGTACTGAAAAGCTCTCCAGAGCCACCTCTTCAGGCTGATCACTTCTCAGCCTGTCTTAATATGAGAAGTGCTCCAGCCGTCTTATAACCCTCATGGCCCTCCTCTGGACTCGGTCTAACAGCTCCATGTTGTTCTTAATGCTGGGGGCACCAGATGCACTCAGTGAGTTGGTCTCACAAGAGCAGAGTAGAGGAGGAGAATCACCTCCCTCGACCTGCTGGCCACACTTCTTATGATGCAGCCCAGGGTACAGTTGTCTTTCTGGGATGCAAGTGTGCACTGCTGTCTCATGTCCAATTTTTCATCCACCTGTACCCCCTAGAACTCTTCCACAGGGCTGCTCTCAATCCGTTCTCCACCCAGCCTGTATTAGTGCTTGGGATTGCCCTGACCCAGGTGCAAGGCCTTGCACTTGGCCTTGTTGAACCTCAGGAGCAAGGCCCCACCTCTCAGGCCTGTCTGGGTCCCACTAGATAGCTTCCCTTCTCTCCAGTGTGTCGACCACACCACACAGCTTGGTGTCATTGGCAAACTTGCTAAGGGTGTACTCAAACCCAACGTCTGTCATTAATAAAGATATTAAATGGTACTGGTACCAGTACTTGATGAAACTTTTTTTAACTGGTCTGATCTTGTTTGTCTTAATTCTGTTTTCCTCTGTCTAAGGGTAAAAAAGTACTCTACTTGCCCAGTTGTTAAAAGCTTATTGGGTCTCTCTCTGCAGAGGGTGTGGCCAGCTTCCCAAAGGGATGTGCTGTATTTGTCTGCCATCAGAAAGATACCAGCATTCAGTGAAAATGACCCTGAGACATGGATTGTGTGCAACTTTTCTGTGGAACATGATAGTGCTCCTGTAAGTATTTTCATTCTGTCAGGTTCTGCTTTTAAGTTACCACTTTTCTCTGACATGGGGATGGTGTTGCAATAGAAGTGTGAGGTAGGTTGCGGGTTGGACTAATCATGCAAAATACAGGTTATTTCAAAACCCAGTGGAACAATGACCTGGGTGTTCCAAGCCAAAAGCTATCTTGCCCTAACAATTGGCAGTTCGAAGGTGTTGCAGAAGATTGAAAACAAAACTTTTGGAGATGTGAAGACTGTTTTAAAAAAATTAAGACTGTATGTAATCAAATCGGTAACTTTTCTGTGTTGTCAGATGTGTCAACAGGTTTGTATAACCTTATATATAGGATCTCTTAAATTTCCAGTGTACATGGTTCTGCCAGAGAATAAGTAGTGAATGCTTTCTTTGGAGTGTTTCTGTGCTGATGCCTGTGCATCAGGGAAAAGTTACTCGTGTCTGTAAATGCAGATACATTACCCTTTAACTGCTTCCTTACTTGTTTGTTACAATAATTGAAGTAATTAACTTCCAATAGGTATTAAGCAAACAAATCAGAGATTCAGGCATTTCAGTTTAACCCTTTCCTTATTAACCATGTACTTTTCATTTTGTTTGTATTCCTGTTAGTCATTTGCTGGAATGCATTCTCTCTAAAACACAGCTTCCTGACTGTCTTAGACTTTATAGAAAATTAAAATGTTACAGTCAAGCATGTGGAAATAAACTTAGTTTGAAGCTTATGAATGTTTTTTTTTTTCTTTTTGGTAGCTGAACAATCGCTGTGTCCGTGCCAAAATAAATATTGCTATGATTTGTCAGACGTTAGTAAGCCCACCAGAGGGGAACAAGGAAATAAGCAGAGACAATATCTTATGCAAGATTACATATGTAGCTAATGGTAAGTCTATATTTCTTTTCAATGTGACATGTATGATATAGGCTTATTGTTATTATTATTAAATATTGTTTTTAATAATGTAAATGTTTATAAATATAAAAAATATAATTATAAAATAATTATTCAGCTATCAAGAAAAAAAATACGTCGTTTTTCGTTAAACATACAGGACAATATTTGTGGCATTCATGTTCAAAAAGACCTGAATTTGTGCTACACCAATCAGTGAATGGTGGCATTCATTCTGTGGCATTCTGGGTCCTCCCAGAATTAGTGTGTAGCTTAAGTACTGAAATTTTGGTGGAGGGGGGTGGGTAGAAGAAGTGTTTGCAATGGTGATGCTTTGGAATAGCTTTTAGTTTCAGCAATAGTAAGGTTTTTTTTTATTCATGTATCGCTGTCAATTTTTCCCCCAGTTCATCTTGTTAGGCTGAAAAGCTGCAGATAGTAAAGATACAGTTCTTACGAACAATGTTAAGAAGGTACAAATATATTTTGTGTGAGGATGTTTGCAAGCCTTATAATCTACTCCACATTTTTTTGTGTTTTTAACAGATAGAATCCTTGGTATTGACTTAAATTATCAAAGCCAAACTATATTGTTACTGTACATAGTATTTAGAAGTGTGTTATAATATTGGAACCACATAGCTATTAGCTTGTCTCCTGCAGCTACAAAAACACTTTAAGAGTATCTCACATGCTTATTATTTTTAACCACATATTACATTGCTTACTAAGGAACCAAAGTCTGGAAAATGAGTTCCATAAATCTTTGACATGTAGGAGTGACGTGACTCGTGCAAATGTCCTGTGAAAATGCTGTTATATAATGCTAACCTCTGGGGTTATAAAGCTACTTTGTTTCCTGTTTCAAAAGTTTCCCAATTATTTAAAAATATATATTTTCAGTGACAAATTCTGAACTATGATTATATAGGAAGTGACAGCTGCTTCTGCAAAATACTTGAGCAATGAATTTAAACGTATTTCAAAGCCTCTCATATTTTAAAGCCTCTCAAAAATAATTTATAAGACATAGGCTACGTAGCAATTTTGCAGACAGATGCAGCAGTAACTGAGAAGTTTACTACAGAAATTAGTGTTTTTGAAATAAGAAGTAACTTGAATCTTCCTCTTTTTGTTTTGTTTTTTTTTTGAAGTACTTAGAAAATACCAGCTTCTGTTTGGGCATTTCCAAAAGACTTGCAATATTATTATTTTATTTTAATGTTTTATTGTTATGTTAATTATTTCAATGTTTTCTAAGTAGTGTCATCATAGACCTGGACCGAAGTTGATTACTATGAGTAGGAAGCGCTACAGTACAAGCTGTAATGGCCTAAAAAATTATGATTATTCACTGTAACTATTTCAGAAGGAATTGCAAGAATACAAACTTACATCTGCATTTCTAGCTTTTAGAGGATTTACTGAATTTCAATGCCTTTCTTCCTGTCTACTTGTAGTGAATCCAGGAGGATGGGCACCAGCATCAGTGTTACGAGCAGTGGCGAAACGAGAATATCCCAAGTTCCTGAAGCGTTTTACATCATATGTACAAGAGAAAACATCAGGAAAGCCTATTTTATTCTAGTACTAGCAGGTATATATTCTCTTTTAATTTCTTGATTCACTGCTTTACATATTTAAGGCCAACAGAAGTATGCAGTCTAGAAATGTTTTATCATAATTAGCACGAATTCAATGTTTATTATTAGCCTATGTATGCAATATGCTTCTTAAAACGTTCATGTAGTATTCATGTGGAAAAATAATATTTGATAACTTATGTAGCCCTTATTTTTTGTAGACCTACTAGCTCTTGCAATTTTTCATATGCATGTCTATACTGGTTTTCTCAATTGTCAACGATGTTTTATAATTAGTTCAGTATGTATTCTCTTCAAAACTTCTCTAAAGCCTCATGAGGTTTTGATATCTATCAGGTACCACTCGAATTAGAATATTATGGTATAGAATACCATAAAATATTGTGGTATACCACTAGAATAGAAGGTCAAAGTATTCCTTTATATTGACAGAATAGTTTTGATCTGGGTTTTTTATTAACAATGGAAATTTTCTCACAGACCTGTATCAACCACTAAAATGTTTTAAAGGTTGTGACCTAAATTTTCAGTCTTTGTGGTAAACTTGAAAAAGAAGCAATTTACAGATGCCTTCTGAAATTAGCTGACATTTTTATGGTATATGCCATTGGGCTAATCTAAAATGATTTTAACATTTAATTGATGTGACATTAGGAAAGGATTTCCCAATCACTTGAGACTCAATCTGTCAGACATAAGCATTTGTGCAAAGTAAGGCTTTGCTTTGCTTAATTTTTGTTAGTGTGTAGACTGTAAGCCATAAAATTCCAGCTGCACAGTAGTATTTGGTAGCTCTAGTATTAGAGCAAGATCTGAAAGCAAGCTTATCTCTTCTCTGTGCATGACACAGGCTGCCTCTATTTTTAGGCTCTATTTGTTATGCCAGATTTCAAGCCTTCGTCATCTGATCCTTCTGTAACAGGTAGCCCTGTAATATCTGATTCACGTTTTTAATCGTGTATTATTAGAGATAGTGTAGGTGAGCAAAATATGGCTGTCATGAGCCAACAGTTGGAATGTGATCATAGCAGTGCGAATACTATTTAAGGGCTTAACAATTTATTGTTTTCTATTAGTGTTTGAAATTCACAGTGCTGTATTTTTGTCATTGCTTGTCTGCAGTGATCAGAACAAGACTGGGTGAGCATTCCACGTTGGAGAAGTGACCATGCATAGAGCACTCCATGCTGGAACGAAGGATCTACAGTCTTCTTATGGCCCAAATCCTAGGCTTTGTATACTGAAGTGAAGAAATGTTGCGACACCATGAGGCTGAATATTTAACACTAGATCTTTCCTGCTAACTTTTCTTGCTGAATCAGTGTGTAATTATAAATACATGTATTGATAACATGTATATGGCTCTATTTTTATTTGCTTGCTTTGGACGAGGAAGAACATACAACTTTGAATCACCAACGTGGGTTACTGCTTTTATTTTAAGCAACTAGCAGAATTTTGTTGTCAACCTTGCCCAGATACTTGCATAGTTTTTGTGCATGTCTAAAAAGCACAAATGCACATATAGCATACTGTATGTGCTTTATATGCATAAAAATCTGTGGTATTTTGAGGCAAGGGGGTAGAGAGAGGAGTTCAGTGAAGCCTAGGTGAATTACTGGCAGGTTTTGTTTTGCTTTGTATAATCATAGTTCATTGCTGCTGGTTTCTATAATGAATCATCTTGTTACATAAAATGTCAGTTAATAACTGAGGGCTGTCAATATCCTTATGACTTTGCCTTTTCTATTGTCTTACTCTTATGAAGATCTTTGGCTCTGAAGGAGTAAGAGTGTGAAAAGCTTTATTTTTTTCCAGATATCTTTATATTTCTATTGTATTTTTTAGTTATGTAATATGTGCTACAGAATTTTTGTTATTAAACATGACCCAGAAATTTCTGGAAAGATTCTATGTGAGAGGGCAAGAGACTGCCCAAAATCTACAGGATGTCTGTCCATGCTATATGTGGACTGCTTTCTTGCATGATATCTAGGGGGCTTTTCTGAAGCTGTGAGAAGGTACACTATAATATTTATTGAAGTAATTTGGACTACATAGGATAACATTCCCAGTCTAGAATGAGGATGAATACATTATTTTCAAATCCTGCATGTGTTTTCCTCACCTTAATAAAGCCATGCTATGAGGCTCATGTAGAAAGTGAGTTGTGTTGATGATACTTGCCAATTGATCAAAAACCCTTCAGAGCTATGATGATGCATAGTTCTTATTGGAAAGTTCCCTTTAGTTGCTGTGAGAATTTAAACGTCAGATATTTGCCTGCCTTTGATTCTGGAGATGCTCATTGGAAGATGACTCTGGCAGACTGGTTTTTGCTTTGAGACATGTTATCTGTGTCCTGTAGTTGGAAATTATTCAGAGACTGCTGGGTGTTTCACTGACCTGTGTATTTCAAGGAAAAAGCTTGATATATTTTTTCAAAAGAAAGTGAAAGTCTTACTTGATATAGTATGGTAGGTGCCTGAAAATAACTATAAAATAGTAACTTAATGAAGATTTGGTGAATGATTAAATGTGATCAGTACAGTATTGGAAAAAACTTTTACCTGTTCATTTTCTCTATAGAGATAAAATCATACCTAACACATGATTACACATGCACAGAGATTTCATGCTCCATAACTCTACCTTTTTTATTTGCCTTTCTCTAAAGGTGTGCATGGAATATGCCTTATTACAGAATTACTCTGTTAATTTGAATATGTAGAAAAGTGCCTAAATGGTAATGCTAGTAAGGCAAATAAGACAAAAATTTGTACATGTTTACTATATCACCAGTGAGCATTTTATATAGTGATGACAAAAAATAATTCTTATACCTCAAATATACTTCATCTTTTTACAATCAACTAAATGGTTCATTCACCATAGCCACTGATGGGAACTTCAAAAAAGAAAAAAAAAAAAAAAGAAAAAAAAAAAAAAAAGAAAGAAAGAAAAAGTCCAGAATATGAAGAGTTTAATTCCTTATTTGCCTTTTCTGGTAATAGTTGTTGAACACAGGCAAGTAACTGTTTCTTAATTTAATTGGATAGCTTTATTTTACAAAGGTATGGAAGTTTACAAAGCAGTATATAAATCTTTTATTATTAGTTGCATTTGCACTAAATGTGATGTACTTTTGCGATTTATTCTGTAAATAAAATTACACTACAGATACTCTTTGTAAGAAATACACTTTACTTTTAGATAAAGGCACTGGTACTTCACTACAGCTAGCCCTGCCCAATCAGTATTGTGAGAAGGCTTCCTAAAAAGCTATGGAAGTACTTGCAAGATTGAAACATAGGTATTAATTGACCTCTTAATAAAATAAAAAATAAAGGCAGCTTTCTATAGGCCTCTCAGATTACCTGTGTTTTAAGTAACTATTAGATCCTTTCTTGACCAAAAATCTGGAGGATTTTTATGATTTTGTAAAATTTCCCCTTTTTCCTGAACCCAACTGTTTTTTCCAGACACTGCCACATGTATGTACACTCTTGAGTTCACTTCATCCTGTTAGTGGATCTGTAGCATTTATATAGCTATGATTTCCTTTACAGAAGAAGCCCCTAACTCTAGGAGGGTTGTTTCTTGAACCAATTTGGAGGGCTGAAAATGCAGCAGTCTTCTCCATTAAATACCGTTTTCTGAATATCATTTTGGGGATAATTTTGTTGTTGCTGAACTAGATCTGAAGGAAATTACTTGACAAAACCTTTAAGGGGAATGAGGATGAGCAATAGCCACCATTATCCTGTCTGAGAACCTGAACATCTTACTTGGAGAAATTGATCTGTGAAAAATGTGGAGGGTGGAGGGAATTACCTTTTACTTAATTGGGCTGAGCTGGCATATCTGAAGTTGTGCAGATTCTCTTTAAACTAATCAGATTGTCCACCTGTATTTTTGTCAAGTTGTACAGATAACACTGTATTTGAATTGCCACTGTTCATCTACAGACTCAAAACATGAATCATATTTTTGAGTACTTTGAGTGTGTAGAGTGTAACTGTTATATAATAGCTTTATAATCCTAATGATAAGTTTTAAAAATTAAAAGTTGGCTCTTCCATGTTACAATCACAAATTTAAAACCAGTATTTAAAAGTGAAAAGTATTAAAAAAAACATTATGAAGAAAAACCCTGGTTTGTAGTTATTTTTAACTTTTCAGTGCTCTAAGGAAACTTACTTAAAATGTTTTACCTTGTAACCAACTTTCAGATTGTGTATGAAGCTGTATACCATACTACAATGTATGTACAAATTTAACAAAGTAGCTTGCTTGTATTATTACTGGGGTTACTAAAACAAAAATTTGAATGCCACATTAGCTGTTTATATATGAAAAGCTCATTCTGTACTATCATATCAGAAGCATGTTAAAAAATGTTCCTGTACAGTATAGTTTTAATATAGAGTACTTCCAAAGTTGTATTTCAGCTTTTGTGTTTGTTTGTACAGAACTAACAACTTTATGAAGCTCCCATGTCAAGAGTGGAGATCCAGGACTGAGAAGTGCCAGAGGATAAACTTGTGTTTTTCTCCTAACATATGAAGAACTTTTAAGAACTGAGAGTAACTTCTGCAGAGAGCAAGCTTTTTCAATAGCAGGAAAAACTGATTCCGTAGTAGATCAATAATCCTGCCAGTATTGGTTATGCAGGAATTTCTACTTCTTACATAGTTATCAGTAAAGTATGTAAAATTGGAGAAATAGCTTAGACAAATAGAAAGCAGATTACTTACACGAGAGAGGGAAAAAAAAAAAAAAAAAACAACACCTTTAACTCTGCAGCATCAGGCACTAACTGTAGAGTCCTTAGGCAAGCCCTGCCCTTGAATACAGCTGGAAAAAAGGAAATCTTTTCCCATGCAACCCTGCACTCTTCCCCCTTTTTTTTTTTTTTTTTAAGTTACATTCTTGGTCACATGTAATTTAAAAACAGAGGCTTCCTAGTATGGAGAAGCTAAGCATTGCTGTAGTTATGGTACTGATGTGAGTAATTACAATATAATTTGACCATGAATTATAGAATTGCTCAAAGACCCATCCAAGCCTACCTTGAACACTCCTAGGGCATCCATATCTTCTATGGGCAACCTGTGCCAGTGCTTCAGGCTCACCTTCCCCTGAGTAAAGACTTAAACCAGTCAGTTTAAAGCCATTCCCCCTTGTCCTATCACTGCACTCCCTGACAAAGAGTCCGTTCCCATTTCTCCTGTAGGCCCCCTTTAGGTACTGGAAGGCCACTCTAAGGTCTCCCCGGAGCTTCTCTTCTCCAGGCTGAACAGCCCCAACTCCTTCAGCCTGTCCTCACAGGAGAGGTGCTCCAGCCCCTTGATCACCCTCATGGCCCTCCTCTGGACTTACTCCAACAGGTCCATGTCCTTGTGCTGGGTGACCCAGAGCTGAACGCAGGGCTCCAGGTGGGGTCTCACGAGAGCAGAGCAGAGGGGCAGAATCACCTCCGTCACCCTGTTGGCCACGCTGCTTCTGGTGCAGCCCAGGGTACAGCTGGCTTTCTGGGCTGCGAGTGCACATTGCCAGCCCATGTGGAGCTTCTCGTCAACCAGCACCCCCGGGTCCTTCTCCTTAGAGCTGCTTTCAAGCCATTCTCTGCCCAGCCTGTATTTGTGCTTGGGAGTGCTCTGACCCAGGGCCTTGCACTTGGCCTCGTTGAACCCCATGAGGTTCGCCCAGCCGCACCTCTCAGGCCTGCCCAGGTCCCTCAGGATGGCAGCCCTTCCCTCCAGTGTGTCAACCACACCATGCAGCTTGGTGTCGTCAGCAAACCTGCTGAGGGTGCAGTTGATCCCACTGTCCGTGTCACCACCAAGGATGTTAAACAGCGCTGGGCTCAGATGCAGACCCATGAGGAACACCACTCATCTCCCACCTGGACACTGAGCCGTTGACTGCACCTCTCTGACTGTGACCACCCGCCCAATTCCTCACCCCTTGTGGTCCATCCTCAAATCCATTAATACCAATCACTTGTTAGGGTTATCCCGTGAAGTTTACTGGTGTTTATAGCTAAGATCATTATCTTTAGTCTTCAGCTATAAAAAAAATCATAGGATAAATGTGTATTTCATTAGATAATGCTCAAAAAGCATAGCCCTTCTCTTTACGTGCCTGATTATGTCCACTTCTCTTGAGCTGTAACCACTGATGCAGTAAGGTTTTCCTTTGCACACCCACCTCTTCTAAGAAGAGACTACAGCTGCAACAAGGAAGGGTGGTAGCATGGATTGCTGCTGTTTTCAAGGCTTAAACTAATTTTCTTAAAGTGATTCTTTTAAAAAGATTTGAGGGGGGAACTTTAGACAACAATAGCTCCAACTATTGCGTGGCCTAAGCCTCACTTTAATAATTAGGACATTTCCATTCAGCAGCCTACTCTTGTTTGACGAGGTCTGTCAGACTTCCCAGGTGGGATTTTCCTTCTATCTTCATGTGTACTTACAGGTATGTATCCTTGGAAAAGCTACTGCACGATGCCCAAGAATTCTGATCTATTGAGTTTCTCTCTAGAATATTGTGTGATGAGACAGGCCGTGGATCTTGGAAGTCTGTGGCAAGCGATTCCTAGGTAGTGTAGCACTGGTTGGATATGACGACAGCCCTGAAGAATCTCACCACATGGGGTGGGATTGCAACTGAGTCACGGAACAACCCGGTGAGTTCAGCTTCCTGGCACAGCCAGAGCCCTGGAATTACCCCTCAGCCCCTGGGAAGTCACGTGTGACAACACTATGCTAAAAAAAAAAATAAAATAAAAATGTAGACTAAAAACCCCGGGATAGTGTGCTGTCCGATGAGCGCCAGTCATGTGTGAGTCACAGGTGAGTGTGAGCAAAATAATTGTAGGTGTGTCCGTACCCTCCAGAAAATACTTTGAGTCTGAGTGTTTTGAGTCTAGCAAAGTCACACAGCTCACCTCATTGTTTGCATCGTCTTTGAAAATCATCGTTATGAATTCAGCATAATGGCATTCTTTAGCCAGTGTTACGATAATCAGTTATTCTCATGCCTTCTTATGTGGAGCATGCACTTATTGATCACATTACTCTTCATCTTGATCACGTCCCAGTGTTGAATATTTTAGTTGTTAACGTACTCGTTCTAATACTGCCCCAGAGCTGGGCTCCAGGTGGGGTCTCATGAGAGCAGAGCAGAGGGGGACAATCCCCTCCCTCGCCATGCTGCTTTTGGTGCAGCCCAAGATATGGTTGGCTTTCTGGGCTGCACATACATGTGGCCAGCTCATGCTGAGCTTCTCATCAATCAGCACCCCCAGGTGCATGTCACCAACACAAATGTTAAGCAGCGCTGGTCCCAATACTGACCCTGAGGAACACCACTCATCTCCCACCTGGACACTGAGCCAGCGACCGCATCTCTGAGTGAGTGCGACCATCCAGCCAGTTCTGAGTTGTCCATCCATCAAATCTGGGTCTCCACAACCTGGAGACAAGGATATCACATGCAACAGTATCAAATGCTTTGCACAGGTCCAGACATGGTACTTTTGTTGGTTTTCATTTTCAGTGTTACCTGTCAGATGGGAGGAATCTTAATACTAAAAATGTACTTGCTGCTCATTAACTGGGGCTGCCATGCTCAACCTCAGTGAAGTAAATGGAATAGCACTTAACAGATTTTTAAAAACCTCTTGTGGTTTTAATATTGGTAAATTGTTTTATAATTCTAGCTTCTATAATATCAGAAACAGGTTCATTATAATGTATTCTTTGTCACAGCTGTTTCTGTTACATACACTCTGTCTTATTAATTTATCATAAATAGGTATACTCTTGCTCTTTTGTGCTGTGCACAGTTCCTGGTTTTATGCTTGTTATAAACACCTCTTGCATTAAAGGCTATCAGTTTCATGTATTATTTAGAAGTGTTAATAGGTGGTATACAAGAATAGTACTCTAAAAACAAAACAAAACTGCACTGAGGTGTAGGTACAAAGGCGTGTGAATTCCACTAAATTTGATGGATTACTAGGCATTATGCTTTCTAGCACGTATTTCCCCAACAAGAGGGGAGGACGCTACCAATACTAGTATTTAATGATGTTTTGAATGGCATTGTTTTTCTAGAAGTGTCTCATTTTATTCAAAGAATCACAAAATCAGAGAATTGTAGGGGTTGGAAGGGACCCCCAGAGAGCATCGGTTTCAGACCCCTGCCAAAGCAGGTTCACTAGAGCAGGTAAATCACATCCTTTTTTTCACAATCCGCAAATGTGTGAAAAAATACATAGTACCTGCAACTAGCAAAACATTGCTACGTAGTCCTTTACTCCCCTCTCCATGTTTTGATTTACCCTCAAAAGGTATTTTATAAAAACAACCCTGAAGGTCCCTGGCGAAAGCAATGCTTAGCTCCTCAGCTTTTCAATCACATTAACCTTTTAGGGTCAATTTTCTCCAGATGCACCAAAGGCTTTAGCTGCTCTGCAAAGTTCCTCATGTCATCGGAGACCACATCCTGTCCGGCTGGAGCCACCACGTTAAGCTCCACAAGGTAGGAGAGGGAGAGCGGCTCAATGTTATCCGTGTTGCCCGGCATCAGGATGCGGAAGATCTTGTAGACCATGATCTTCATGATGCCCTTGCGGAAGACGTGCCCCTTGGCCACAAACTCGTGGTCCATGCGGAAGCCCATCTCCACCAGGAAGTCCGTCAGGTTGTCCGACGTGGCAATGTCCACGCAGTTGCGCACCAGCGCGTGCCGGTTCTTGTCCCCGATCTCCGGCTGGCCCAGGTAGCGCAGGTGCCAGGGCATGCCGCTCTTGTCGATGGAGCGCCGCGCCCGCAGCACGAAGGGGCTGGCCTGCTGCCCCTTCAGCAGGAACACCATCTCGTGGTCCAGGAAGGTCTCGGGCTCCATGTTGTCGCACAAGCCGCGCAGGCGGTGCAGCAGGCTCTCCAGGCTCTGGTCCAGGACGCTGCCTGCAGCAGACAGAGACACAGCGGCTGTTGCCGACACCCCACAGACACTGTACACCCCAAATACCCCCCAAACCCCCCAAACACCCCCAACACACCCCAAATACACCAAACATATCCCTAACACACCCCAAATACCCCAAACACACCCCAAGCACCCCCAACACACCCCAAATACCCCAGCCACCCCCCTAACAATCCACAAACACCCCAAACACACCCCAAATACCCCAAACACCCCCAAATACCCCAAACACACCCCCAGCACACCCCAAATGCCCCAAACACCCCAAATACCTCAGCCACCCCCCTAACACTCCACAAACACCCCAAACACACCCCACATACCCCAAACACACCCCAAACACCCCAAGTACACTCCCAACACACTCCAAATACCCCCCACACACCCCCAATACCCCAAACACACCCCAAGCATCCCCAACACAGCCCTAGTACCCCAAACACACCCCAAATACCTCCCAAACACCCCATGCGCACCCCAAACACCCCCCAACACACCCCAGACACACCCCCAGCGCCCCCAAACTCCCCACACAACCCCTTCCCCCGGGCCAGGGCCGCCTGCCCGCGGGGTGCGCACCCTGCAGCAGGTACTCCATCATGTTGATGGTGCCGCCCGTCACGGGCATCATGGTAACGGGAGGCGCCTCCATGCTGCGGCCGGCGGCTGCCCGGGCGGCGGCGGCGGCTGGAGGCAGGGAGGGAGGGAAGGAAGGAGGAAGGCAAGGAAGGGAAGGAGGCAGGGAAGGAGAGGCGGCAGCACCGCCCCGCGGCCCGGAGGGGGCCTGCAGGCTACGGGGAGCGGAGCCCCGAGCCTCGCCGCCCCGCAGCGCCCGGCGCTGAGGGCAGCAAATGGCGGAGGGGAGGGCACGGAGCCGCCTCAGGCTGCTGAGGGCTCCCGAGGCCGGCGGGCAGCTGCCGGCCGGGTGGGTCCCTGCTGGTTCTGCCCCATGCCCTGAGTAGCGGTACAACACCAGCAGTGCCCTGGGCTGGGCCACATTGGTATTTGGGGTGTTGGTGAGCACAGGTGGCTGCCCCCAAAAACAGGGCGTCCCGGCCCCAGAGCCCCGCACCGGCTGTGAAAAGGCAGCGCCCTGGAGCCGCCGAGCTGCACGGCTGCAGGAGGAGGCTCTGAAAGGCACCCTGGTAACTGCACCCCTGTGCCTTAAAAGTATCTTCCAGAGAGCTTTTCTTTCTGCCCTCGTTGAGGACGAGATGCAGCAGGCACAAAAGGCAGTTGGTCAGGCAGATGGAGGCGATGGATGGAGAGAAATGCAGATAGAAATAGAAGCTCAACACTGTATTTCCAGCCTCCTGCCTAGGTTCTGTTCCTTTTAAAACTCTCGTTATACATCTGTCTGTGGAAGGGAGGCTGAGTAGCATATGGGGCCGGGCCTTTAACTCAGCTCCATATCACATTGCGAATGCACAGAGCAGAAACCTCCCTGCAGAGCCCCTGCAGGGAAATTATCTCTGCAAAACAGGCAGTCCAGCCTCATTTATATGTTGAAACAGCATCAACAGCGAAGGGAGGGTCAGCTGAGTGTACGCTGGATGTAATTTTTTTCTTCCTTGTTACTAAAACTTTTTTTTTTTTTTTTTTCATCTCACAGCCTTTGGTTCTGAATCGCCACTTTGTCACCTTTGTCAATCAAAACTGCTTTCAGAATATGCACGTGGCATTTTCCATTTGCTGAAATTTATTTAATAGCAGAAAGCCTCCCACCCCACAAATCTGACTGCACAGTTGTTAAAATTAATTACTCTACAGTTATACAATAGGCAATTTATATAGTGCATTGATTGCACAATTAAAAATTGTAAAAGTTGTTGACAATTTCAGCACTAGGATAACTCATTAAGAGATCTCATGTCTCAGCAGGTAACTCAGAGGGATTTGGTAGTGCTCAGCCATTTTGCCACAATGATGTGTCACTAGCTGAGCTACCATCTTAAATTATGGGCATAAATGTACAGCATAAAGACAGTGATAGAGAAGGCAACAAACATCAAATAACTGATGACATTGTCAGCCTCATTGTAATACAAATTATGGTTTATTCTGTGCTACCTTGCTAAGCAGGAACATTTGTCAAGTGAGATGATAGTTTAATGAGATCCAAGTGACTTCCAGACTTGGCTGTGTCCTTAAACTCTTACCACCAGAGCAAAAACTATAGTTGCATGTAGTTTTCTATGCTATGTGACTGTCCCTCTCTGGATCTTACATTACCTTTTTAGGCTGCTTTGTCAAATATCAAAGTAATTGCCATGAGAACATCTCTTCAGTGAGTGTCAAGTACTGATTTGCTGAAGACTAACCCAGAAACAATTTTCAGATTGGAAACCCAAGATAGTTCCTGCAAAAGTGCAATTCTCTTTAGTCAGAAACTGTGCCAAAGTGATACCTCTCCATGTGGCTCATTTTTCTCACTAAAGATAAACTCTCCTTAGAGCTGATATTCTCTAAAGTTGAAGTAACTTTAAATATTTTACTATCATTAAACGGGACGAGCTCACACAGAGCAAGGTAGTCCAGTGCCAGCTCTCATATGCAAAAGAAAGAAAATAAGCTGGACTGCTGTACATATTTTTACACTAGCACTTGGCTTGTTCTGAGTACCTTTTTAAAAAGTTGTGCCTTTGGCAATATACCAGTACACAGTATATATAATAAAGTAGGCTTAGTATGGGCTAACCACTGACTGAGGAAAAAAAAAAAAAAAAAAAAAGAGTGATGGTAAAACTACTGTCCCCTTATTTTAATGTATGTATAATGTAAAAATATGACTTTCAGTCCAGCTTTACATAGCTCTCTGTCAGCAGGGTGACTGCCTCCTCAGAGTTCCTGAAGACCCCTTCTCTGAGACTTTGGATTAATAACTATGTAGTCTACAACATAAAGGATTATGTAGTATACAACATAAAGGAAAAGAATTGTTGTGTGGGGGTTAGCAGGGCTGATCGATAGGGCTCTAAACTAGTTATGAAGGGGGAAAGAGAAAAACAGGCACACCAATGATAAGCTATGGGATGGTATGCCAAAATTTGAGGGACTGCATGCTAGTGAGATCCTTCACTGTGCTCCATGAGTTGCTGGCAACAATGAAGTACATGTGAAATGTTTCTGCACCAATGCAGGCAGCATGAGGAACAAGCAAGAGGAGCTCCAAGGCCTCATTTTAAGGCCAGTTCTCTTCAATGTTTTCATAAATGGCTTGGATGTGAGACCACAAGCTGTTTTGAGTAAGTTTGCAGACAACACTAAATTGGAAGAAGCTGTTGACTCTGTCGAGTGTGGGCAGACCTTGTGGAGAGATCTTTACAAATAGAGAGCTGGGCAGTCACCAACTACATGAAGTTTAACAAGAGCATGTTCCAGGTTCTGCACCTGAGATGGGGCAACCCTTCCTATACATACAGACTGGGAAATGAAGGGCTGAAGAGCTGCCCCGCAGAAAGGGATCTGGGGGCTCTGGTCAACAGCAAGTTGAACGCGAGCCAGCAGTGTGCCCTGGCAGCCAGGAGGGGCAACCCTACCCTGGGGTGCACCAAGAAGGGATTGTCCTGCTCTGCTCTGCGCTGGGCGGCCTCACCGCGAGCACTGTGCCCAGTTTGGGGTGCCACAGTATAAGAAGGACATAAAACTATTAGAGAGGGCAACAAAGGTGGTGAAGGGTCTAGAGGACAAGAAGAATGAGGAGCAGCTGAGGCCCCTTGGTTTGCTCAGCCCCGAGCAGAGCAGGCTGAGGGGAGGCCTCATGGCGGCCTGCAGCTCCCTCACGAGGGCAGCGGAGGGGCAGGCGCTGAGCTCTGCTCTCTGGGGACAGCGACAGGACCCGAGGGAACGGCATGGAGCTGGGACAGGGGAGGGTCAGGCTGGGGGTTAGGGAAAGGGTCTGCACCCAGAGGGTGATTGGGCACTGGGACAGGGCAGTGGGCACAACACCAAGCCTGCCCTGCTGGAGTTCCTGGAGTGTTTTGACAGTGCTCTCAGACACGTCCTGATTTTTGGGTGGTCCTGCGCAGACTCAGGAATTGGACACCATTATCCTTGTGGGTCCCTTCCAGCTCCGGGTATTTTGTAATTCTCTGATTCTAACTCACCCTTACTGTGGGACTGCTTTCCATTTGTTCTCAGAGAACAGCATTTTAACACAGTGTGAGAGTAGAGCAGCTTTGTTTTCTCACCCATGCCCTTACGATTCTCCAGCATTCTGCTGAAGCAGCTGGGCAGTCAGCTAGCTAGGGGCTTGGTTGCCAGTCTCAGTCACCCCACCACATCTTTACAGATAGCCTAAGAGTCCTAGCAGGAATGCTGTTGGGTTCTGTGACTGGGGAAGAACCTAAAAAGCTGGAGCTAAAGCCCTTAGTGTTCCCCTTAGTAGATTATGAAACTGACTGAATACATGTATAAAGCAGTGGTGAAGATGGGACAGTAGGTAATTTTGCATTGTAATGTATTATACAGTGCAAGGGCCCTAGAGCACTCTAGATTAAGGGAAGCTTCAGAGGCAGACCTCCTCCCAGAGGATGGTACAAGGCAACGTTGGGCCCAGCAGCAATCTCTGTGTAGGAGGACAAGACCCAGAATTGTCAGCACTAGGAGCATCACTGGATGCAATTGCAACTAAAGTAAGATACAGCTGCCTGAAATACAAACTTCACCTGAGGCAACAGAGAGTATCTACAGAACAGAGATGCTGTTGCAGGAATAATGAGGGCACTGCTTGAAACCCAAACCGTTGTCTCTCTGTACCAGCAGGTGTCATGCAGTGTTACTGCCATAAGCAAAGTGATGCAGGAAAAAGGAAAGAACCTCAAAGGAGGTGAGACATGTCCCAGAAGACAGGCAGGGATGATACATCTTAAAAGCGCTATGAGCAGCAAGAAGTCTCACTTCAATTTGAAAGGCAGCTAGGAGAGGGAGGGTGGGTCCTCTGCCACAGCTTTTATCAGAACTGTATTTGCATTAGCAGCAAGGGTTCATGCCAGGAATATGAACTGTCCGGACAGTGCTGTGTGTTGACATCCAGAATCAGTCTGGATGAACTGAAACCCTTTTGTGGGAATGAAGCTGATTCACAGCCCCACTCTTTTCTGGGAGCTGGCATGCCTGCCAGACAACTCCTTGCTGGGGGTCTTTGCTGACACACACACATTTAGTAACCAAGAAAGCGTCTGCTACAGGCTTCTGGCAGCACACCTATGTTAGGTATGAACATGGTCTGCACCCCCTCAGTGTGTGAGCAAAGCAACTCATCCTGCCAGTAAGATTAGATAAGGGATGCTTCACTGATAACTTCTTAGTCTGGCTGAAATCATAGTGGACAAAAAAAAATAAAATGTAATTAGTGAGAGCTGGAGCTACAGCACTCCCAAGCCTTATACCTGCAAAACTGTCAGACAGCAGGAGTGGGACTTGCAGTGTAGCAGGGTGAAAGCAGAATCAGGACATAAAAGGAAGTAAAAGGGGAAGCAGACTAGCTCCCAAGCAGCTTTTACAATTTTATTTTGCCAGGATTTTAAAGTATTTGAAAAAAAACTACAGTAATTGTAATAATATAGCATTTAGTTTGCTGCAGCTTTGGGAACCTGATTCCAGACAGCTGAGTTGGTTTTACCATGGAAAGTCAGACTACCCATATTTTGCAGTGGTATTGAAATACCCTACTGCAGGCAGTGAAATAGGAATCCTGTAGTTCCCTAAATTTTAACAGATATGAAAGGGTAACCTGTGATTCTGGTATAAAATGCATAGCACTGAGGAGACTGGAAAAGAATGCAGATTGCTTTGTCTGGTTGATTAGAGTGATGGATGTGACAAAGATCAAACAGGTGAGGAAAAGGAAAAATACATATATAAAGATCATATCTGTTCTTTTAATCTTTTAAAGGAAATGCACAATAGCAGAACTTGTATTATCAGGCAGTTGTTGATGTGATCCTAAGATGTTCTTTCACTTTTCCATACTAATACATCTTGCAAGAACATAGGCAGTACTGCCTATTTCAATAAAAATATAGTTTCTGGGTGAAAGCTGTGTTTAGAATTCAGGTGGTAACTTAAAAAAGTAGGTTTGAAATTTATTTTAGTAGACACATGAGAAACTGCCAGAAGTACAATTCAACAATTTTGTGGGAAACATAAAGAACACACAAATAAGCCTTAACAAAAGGTACCACTAATGCTGAAGTGAAATGGACAAACCACACAATTTAGCTTTTATTTTATTTAATGTTTACAGGCTTCTGCAATAAAATATTCTAGTATCATATCCCCACTGTGTTGAGTACTGTATTGCAGTCCTTAAGCTTCATTTTATGTTGCTTAATAAGATCAGTGTCATAAGATAACCTTAAAATATCACAATTAAACCAGTAAGTTTTCCATTGTTTTACTGAAACTGAAAAAGTAGTTCTGTACCAAAATGTACACAATTTAGTAATAATACAAAATGTTAATTCTGCAAGACAGAATGTCAGTTAAATCCACCAAAATGAACACTGAATGACCATTTATTGCCAGTACAGTGTTACTTTAAATAAGCTCACTGAATGAACATAGAAACCAAGTAGTTCCTCCTTAAATAAAATGGTAGCTATTAACAACAATACTGCAGGAAGATAAACATTCATGGTATTTACATGCTATCATAGCATATCTAGCATGTATGACTTCATGCTTGCACAGTAGCTTTATGAGCTCATTACAGTAATATTAATTGGTTGATGTACTACAAAACAACTCATCATGATTTATATCAAAGTTGCACTTTGAAGAGCACCTCTGCTTGTCACCCCATGAAAAATGCCACTGCATTCCTCTACAAAATCCAGCTAGTCCAATCCACTGATTCCACCCTAAATCCCTTTCCACCCCTCTCCCCCTAAAAATCATCATCAAGCATATTAACAATTTCCCTCCTGTGATCAACTAGACAGGGGAAGGCATTTAACAATCTTCCAAAAAGTGAATCAAACTAGAATACAATTGTGTTTTCTCTATTACATTAAGAACACCTGAGACTGCTTCACTGGTCCAAATACAATATTTTAATACAAAATCTGCTGTATTAACATGTCATTTCACTGAATTCCTTTAATTAGTACTTTTCATTTAAAAAAGACTTCTTAAATAAATACTCCACTGCCCCCCCAAAAAATAATAATAAAAAAAAAGAATTAAAACATTAAAAAAAACCTGTAGCATTAAAGAACAGTATGATTTTCTGGCTTCATTTGATCTCAGCATAAGCAGTGGATACACACTTATTCCTGGGGAATAAGTGTCAAACACTAAAAACAAAAAACATTTAGCAATATGCAAACACGTTGTACATTAAGAGACTTCTTTTAAGAAGTGTAAACATCTGTTACTGACTTTTGTTGTCTGAATGCACTCCTAACCAAGAAGTTCAAGAAGCTGCATTTGCTTAAATTATTATGCTCTGACATGTGATCAGTTTCAATTTTTTGTACCTGAAGAAAATGACAGAATAGTTGAGATATTTTCCCCACTTCAGTACATACTAGATTTAAAAGGTCAGCACTTTGTAGGTCACAAGTTTTCTTTAAAGGAATATCCTAAACTGTAGAGTTAAAATATTGAATGCTGCTTAGCTGAAGCAGCAGCAAAGAAGTACTATATATTGACAGAGGTTTCTATAAAACTAATGTGATTTAATAAAAAGGTCTTGGAGCCAAAGACCTAACATTAACATCTGAAAGAAATTAAAACTGGGAGTTCATGGTAAGTGATCAGGTTTGCCATCACTTTACGAAGGACCAGTGCATTCAAGCCAAGGTTGGACAAACCAACTAACAAAAAAGAAAAAAGGAAAAAAGCCACCAACAAAACAAACAACTGTACAAAGTACATATCACTTTTCACCTTGCTAGTTACTAGGAGTTTACAAGTTGAAGTAATGTCAACTTGTAAAAACATAGGACTGACCCTTCAGAAGATGATGTGTAAGAGTGAGAATTCCAAAGCTATGTTCAAGACAGCTGACAGGACTTCTTTCATGAAGTTATCTCTAACCACTGAAGAAATAGTCTCACGCAAGTCCATTATCTCTCAGTTTATCGTCCATGGAAATCTGAATCAAAGGTGATTTTCATTCTAAACTTCACAGATTACATTTTTTTTTTCCTGTGCGCCTAGTCAGTTGGTGGAACAATTCTTCATTTCAAAGCTTTAGTATTCAAGCTGCCTTCTCGGTGCAGGTTCTTTGCAGATCTTGTAGATTTATTTTTGACCTGATAAAAACAGTAAGATAACCAAGTCAGTTACATTACAGTGACAGACTGTTGCTAAATGTTACAAATATTAATATAATTGTTATTGATCATGTATACTTGTAAAAAGGGCAAATAGCAGAGAAAGATAGGAAATTTCTTACCTATTGTGGGTCATGTGGCTTTTGACTAGATGCCCAGCAGCAAGAGCTGCCATTAGAGATAACTCCCCAGCCATCACTGTAGCACATACTATTTTAGCAAGCTGACGGGCATTTTCACCAGGGTTATCTTGGCTTGCACCTTGAACCCCTAACATCTGGAGGGAAAAAAAATGATGTATTACACTGTGAAAACTAAGTAAATTTATGCTAAATTTGAATATTCAAGTTTTTATAAATTACATCTAATCAGCTAGCTTTAAATTTCTTTAATATTAAGCTTAATTCACACAACAGTGGAACATAATAAAAACAATGTGAAAGCAAGCTTTGATTCAGGAAGCTTCCTGCTTTATACCTGCAAACAGGCCTGCTGTGGAAGCAAGTTGGTGCCTCCACCAACAGTTCCTATTTCTATAGATGGCATCGTACAGCTGATGTACAGGTCTTCATTGGTGGCACCAGTCCGCTCCATCAAAGTGATGCAGTTAGAGCTGCCCACATTCTGTGCAGCATCCTTTAGATCAGGAAGAAGAAAAAAACATCACATTCAACTGAAGTGTTCAGTTAAGAGCTACTCTACTAAAGAAAAGCTGATTCGGTATAAACAAACTTACCTGACCACAGGCAATATAGATAGCTGTAACAATGTTTGCTGCATGTGCGTTGTAGCCACCTATGCTGCCAGCCATAGCAGAACCCACCAAATTTTTGTTTATGTTCACTTCAACTATATCTTCAGTAGTTGTCTTCAGTACCTAAACAAAGTGATAGGTTGTCCCTTAATCAGGAGTAGAAATACCCTATTTCATGTTAATCAGCCCTCCCCCCCAACCTCATTTGCTTCCATATGGAAATTTGACTCAATCGTTGTCATAGATGCCTACTTTTACTTTTGTTCAAAATCATGCAAGACAGTAACGCAGCTTCAGAATAACTGGTATCACTTAATCATCAGTTTCTCCTGTTGTAGGGGGTATATAAACTTTGACAAGAATGCCATGTTTGCGCAAAAGACAACAAATGAGTGAATTGATAAAAATTACTGACTTTAATCTGTAAAAGTCTATCAGGCTGTGGTGTAATTTTTCAAAGGAAAAAAATGAAACTCCTAATGCTTTCGAATAGATTAAATATATAGCACATTTTCCTTTCACTGGCCTTTCAAAGATAAAGAATATATAATCTATGAGATTCTCATGTGAAGTGATATATTGTACAGCAATAGTCTGAAAATACACACGGGAATAACCTTACAAGGAACGCAACTAACAGTTAATGACTTAAAATGTGTATCAATTTTGTAATATGCATACATTTTTATGAACCAAACTAAGTAAAAAGAATGCAGACACCTACTTCTTTAACAACTTTAGCTGGAATGACTGCTTCACAGACAACAGACTTCCCTCTTCCTTCTATCCAGTTTATAGCAGCAGGTTTTTTGTCTGTACAGTAGTTACCACTGATAGCTATAACCTGAAGATCCGGAAACTCCTCATTAAGTCTTGCCAGAGCTTTTTCAGTACCCTGTTAGAACAGAAACAGGTATGTATCATTAATTGTTAGCGTATCGATTATGGTTGCAAAGCAAGCTACTCAAGACCACTGGAATAGCAAGATCAGATGCAGTCTAATCAGATCACTAATTACAGATGAGGAAAAGAACAGAATTCCACAAGAAACCTGAAACAGGCACATATGGTAGCACAATCACCATCCTTTCTCTACATTCTGAGAATTACATAGAGAATAACAAACAGCACTGGGTTCTTGCCAGTATGTATGGATTCTCTGGATACATTCCAGGAGAAAAGGCATACATTTCCCATACTAGAGATAACAGCATGAACCAAGTCAAACATGACAGGCAAGAAATTAATTCATTTTGAATGCAGTTGTAAAGAGCTTCTCTACACTAGGAAATCAGACAGAAGGTCTGCTTTATTTAGTACTTATCTAGGGACAGACTCATTTCTGTAATGGTTCTAAGAAATTTTATATAGAACCTTTATATAGACTTTAATATTGACTGCTGATTCTATCTCAGACATGACACATATGATGCCTTATGCTGTTTAATGGTCTTCCACATTCATATTTAAAAAATAAAGACCAAACTATCCTGCTGGCACTTACCAGATTCCTCATCCTTTATTTGGAAAAAGTGATAAACACAGTAACAGATTAATTACTGATGGGTAAAATAAATCTTTGGCCCAAAACAACAGAATGAGCAGCTTAACTTCTATATTATCAGGAATACTTTATTTAAAAAAAAAAAATACAAAGTTACTTTAACCTTTTTTTCTTTGGTTGTTCTCATCCTCTTCTTGTTTATGCTCAAAAAGAACAACCATTTATATATATATATTGTTTTATAGCACTGCGAACAGAGCTGCATCTTGTTTTTCACTTTCCAGCTTCACATACCAGGTAATCACAAATTAATAGCATACAATTTATTTTAACAGAAATACACATTTATTAAAAAGACTTATAGGGTCTGAGCCTTACTTTGGAAATCATATTCATTCCCATTGCATCCCCTGTTCTTGACTGAAAACGGATATAAAGGTTCCGACCAGCCAAACTTATGAGAAGTTTTTGTAGGCGGGCAAACCTGCAAGAAAATGTAATGATTACTAAAATCCTTCAGAATTTTAAGTAGCAAAATGACAGTAACTCGTAGCACAGTGTAGTTAACAGCACTATCTGCCATCTGTTCTCCTCCCTCAGCATAGGAAAAAATCTTCAGCTACCATGCATATAGTTCTCTTAAGTAAATACTTCAAAGTGTACTGCTCCTGAGAGCATTGGTTGCCTTTTTATGCTTTCTAGACCTTGGAAAATTTTATGTCAGTTTTACAGCACGGCAAAATCTCTTCCATCTTCAGCAATGGTGCAAGCTCCATAAATCAAAGCCTTATTCCTACAGAGTAAGGGCAATCAGGAACTGGGAAATACTGCACTTAAACAGCAGCATGAGTTGATTATCACCAAAATACATGCATGTCCGTGGTCAATGCTTGTAGGATCAGTAAGAAACAAAACGGATTAGGAAGATTTACAGAAAGATTTCATTAACAAAGCAAGTAATCCTAAGTCTTAGAAGAAACTCTAGGATTTGAAATAAACTTATTCTTAATACAGTTTTATTTTTTTTTAAATGTTTCTGCTCTAGTTTTAATTTACCCTATATTCACTGGAACCATCATATTAGTAATATTATTAGTAGAGCTAGATTCCAAAGCTTAAATTACTTTTAGTATAGTGCTACAAAAAATACAGCTGAGTTTTAGAGCTTTAATGTTTTTTTGTTGTTGTTTTTTTTTTTTACTGTTTAGGCAAAATAAATAATGCATTAATACAAAGCAAGGGTATTTGTTGATATGACACAATTGTTTACCACTTACTGCAAAATGTTTATTACTAGCCTAGCTGTAAAGGCAGAGTAACTTCTGTTTTCTTAAGATTCACACTATATGGGATAGGCAAAATGAAATGTGCCATTTCCTGCACTGCAGCATGCAGAAATAAAATTAGGAGCTTTCTACCATTCACAGAAGCCTTGTATCAGGAAATAAGGCCACAATAACCACTGTACTAACCTACTAGTGCTGTCAAAAGCTTCTTTCACTATTTTAAAGCCTTCAGGGCTTTCGAGCCAAGCCTTCACTTCTGCAGCCTGGCAAGCGCTGGGCAGCCTTACAACAGGTCCTCGAGTCATCCCATCTGCTAGAATGCGGCTACTTGCTCCTCCACCGAGCTACAAATCAAAGCAGAAGAGGAAACAAAATAAGATCGCTGAAACTGAATTTTAGCTTTTATTAAGTCAAAAATATGCCTTCTATCACCCCCAAATACGCTTTACAGAAAGTTTAAGCTTGTCAAATGGTACTTACACATATTGCTCTACATCCTCTATTGGTGCTTGCTACAAGACATCCTTCTGTTGTTGCCATCGGAACCTGAAACTCTTTGTTATCCAGATACAATGGTCCTGCTACGCCTACAGGAATAGGCATATAGCCAATCACATTCTCACAGCAAGCTCCCATAACCTTGTAAAAAAATAATACAAAAAGGTATCAGCAAGATTACGAGTTGAGTGGCACAGTATCATGCTACAAACTGTTTATGTGACTACAGCAAGGTATCTTAGCTAGAAACCCACAATCCTATGGATAAAGCAAACAATTCCCAGCCCCAAGAGCTGTAGCTATAGTTTTCAACAGATGATACTGTTAAAATCAAGTATTTGACGGATCTATTAAATCTTACTAAGTCTTAAATGCTCTTCAAAATTTAATAGCGTTAAGTGAATTTTAAATAAGTTTTCATTTTAACTTGAGATCAGCGTAATATATTCATTCACCTGAACTTATCCTCAGTATTGGCAGAATTACACATTTATGAGATAAGGCAACTGCATATCTTGGTTGGAAATATTTTTGGGTAAGCTACAAAACTAACTTACTTCTCTAGGTTTAGAAACATTGAAGCAGTAAAAGCTAGTGCCATATATTTGCCTTTTTTTTTTTTTTTAATATCAGTTTTGACCAAGCTTGTTAGTTAGTTCACACTTATCACTTTAAGCAAATGTTTCATAGATTTTTAAAACTGTTCACGGTGAGTTTTACTCGTCTGCTTTTTACTTACCAAAGAATAATTATAGTTCCTATAAGGAAGATATTGCAAAGAAGAAGGTTCAGGGAGTTTCTGTGATAACATCTGTCTGCGAATGGACACGCCTCGCTCCTGAGTTTCCATCAGGGTTTCCAGTTTGTATGCAGGAATATGCTTAGCATTAACTAAGCTGATAACCTCAGCATCAGTGAGGAATTTTGCTCCCTTCTGGAAATGTAAAGGATGGAGAAAGTAAGCATAGATTCTGTTGGTGAAAATCCTTTTAAACGTTTCCAAATGAAAGAAGGTAACTTTACTTTGGTAAGATCAGATCCTATCTAAAAGAACTGCCAATGTCAGGTTTTTGATCATATCCTGGCCTACTATAAAACTTTTTACACCCTCTTATAACTGAACTTAATGAAACCTCAAGTACTTGGTATGCCATGAACAATGAAGCTGCTTCTTCTCTCCAGCCCCATCTTGGAGAGAGATAATCATAATAGAAGACTTTTCATGTAAAACTTCAAAAACCATACACCCTTCTGATTTCCTCATCTCTATTAAGAAATAAATGCAACAGAAACTGACTGGAGCAGAAATAACTTATGAAAGGGATTTGTGTTCTCCACCTCTCCTTTACAAGTTCTTAAAGCCATGTAACTCTTTAACATCAATGGGATCATTTCAAAGCCAGAAAACAAACTGCAAAAGTTCTTAAATCAGATTTTGTCAGAAGCTATAAAAAAGTTTTTTCTATACCTTTGCATTTCCAAGAATACGAACACATTCCTCAATAGAACGAGGTTCTTTAGGTAACTCGATTTCCTCCTCTTTTCTATTAATAACTGAGGTAGTTTCCACAGCGTTGCTGCTGCCAACTACAAACGTAGCCTTGGTTGATGACTCTGCTAATACAGGTTTTATGACTTCTGCTGTATAAAGATAATTAAAATGAACTTTGGTTTACAAAAATCTTAAGTTTTGTTTTCAAATATAACATGCTAATACAGGTTTTCATTATCTGTTGCAAAGACTCAGATGCTAAAAATTACCATTGTCATCTCTGGGAACAGAAGCTGCTTCTACTGTGTTAGATTTCAGATTGTTTTTCAAAAGTCCAGATTGTTTCCTGCAACAGTTCTCAGGGACCTTCTTCTGAACCATCACTGGAGATATTATGGGATTCTTCAGTGAAAGCGTGGATTCAGTCTCTGCTTGCTCAAAAAAGATGTATTTCACAGCAAGAAGAAGGGCTAATCCAAGAGTGATTACTTGCTCAATATCCATACTGGCCATTCTATAAAAGGACAAAAATCAATAATTAAATGTATGATATGATTTGTGTGTTTTAACAACGTTCTGACACCCATTTCTTTTAGGAAGGACAGTAGTTTGATCATCATTTATACACTTATTCAGATGCCAGTCAAAACACATTTTCTAACAGGGAATTCAAGTGTGCTAGTTTAGGGTAGAGAATTCTTTCTTTGTATTATTAGCATATGTATTTTCAGATTTCATTAACTATTTACAAAATCTTAGTTAAAGAGCAGTCTCAGTAAAAGAAATGACTACAATAATCACTATTCAACAGGTAAATCATATTCATTTAACACCTATCTCCCAATTATAAAGTAGAAAGAGTCAATCAATTATCATCCTCTGCCACTAATGACTACTGTGGTGCAAGCTGAATTTCTGAGACGGGGGGAAAATACTCTGTAAGACACAGTTCTGAATTCTCAGAAGAAATACTGAACCACAGCTGCTCAGCTTTCAGATGAGCTGAGGCAAAAGCAATACTGACATGGATCTCTTTTTATACTTTTATGTGAATGGTCAGAGACTGCAGAAATAACGACACTAGCACAGTCAGAAAGCTTAACTTTTCAGTGTGCTCTGAAAAGTGACAGGGTTGTTGGGAAAAGATGGTGTTATCATAGAATCAGAATAGTTTGGGTTGGAAGGGACTTTAAATACCATCTATTTCCAACCCCCCTGCCATGGTCAGGGCCCTCACCCACTACACGAGGTTGCCTAAAGCCCAATCCAACCTGGCCTTGAACACTGTGTGTTGGGAAGTGCACATCCACATCTTCTCTGGGCAACCTGTTCCAGTGCCTCACCACCCCCATAGTAAAGAATTTCTTCCTAATATCTAATCTAAATCTACCCTCTTTTAGTTGAAAACCATTACTCCTTGTCCTATCACTACAATCCCTGACAGAGTCCTTCCCCAGGCCCTCTTTAGGTATGGAGGTCTCCCCAGAGCCATCTCAGGTTGAACAGCTCCTGCTGCCTCAGCCTCTCTTCAAAGGAGAGGTGCTCCAGCCCTCCAGTCCCAGTTATGATGCATCCAGTAGAGCTGCCTCCTGATCTTTCTTATTACTTCAAGGAGACTAAAGTATAGCAAAATATTGAAGTATTTCTTACAAAATGTCATCTTAGGTTTCCAGAAATTCTGGTCAGCTTTGTAGGTTTGTTGCTGTTGCACCCTAAGGACCACTGCCTGGAGAATACACCATGACACACTTGTCTCTTATGTGAAGTCACTTACCGAGAAAGGTAGAACTGCCATAGTGAAACATTAGGTTCAATCCTCTTTGGTGCGTTCTCATCCAATCCCACTGAATTTTCTGCTGTACTGTTTTGAGAAGTTGGTTCTGCTATCCACCGACTATGGGCATGAACAAGAACCAAACCCAGTGACTGTATTAAAAACAAAAAGACAGACAAATATTTTTTTCAACTGTAATTAGTTATCTAACCTACTAAAATTAATTGTTTTCATTTTTTGTTTCCCATGCCTCACAAGTCTAAAGCTAAAGGGTTCTGTCCTCCTTCCATCTACATCATTTAGTACCCAGCACAGTCTTCCTCTTCCTCATTAGTAAGCAGAGGAATCTGAACACATGTACACATGAAAAGCCAGAAGAGTTTTATATAGAAATGGCATACGCAGGAAGACTGTAAATGTATATACATGGGACATGATTAAAAACTACCACAGTTAGCTAGAGCAATGGACTGCAGAACACTAGTCTACAGAAAACAAAGGCTTTATTAGTTTTCCAAAGACACCTTACTGACTGCATAATAACAGGTGAAATAAAGCCACAAACCATAATCATTTTGACCCTCTGCGTTACAGGATTTGGTTTATTTTCTTCTTCTTCCAGAACACGAGCAAAATGGCTAAGCTGCCATATCGGACGTCCTTCACGACTCTCTCGGGAAAGCTGTAAAAACAAATAAAACCAGGTTTTATTTAGCAGCTATCTGAAGAACAAGCAAGTGATCAAATAGAAATACAGTGTTAAAGCTTATTTACCAAAAAAGTTTTTTTTTTTTTTAAATCAAATTTGTCAACAAAAGAATTGGTATACAGTCTACTGTAGAGTCTATATTAGAGTTTAAACAGTGAGAAACCCTGGATAGCCATTAATTTAAACTGCTTTGTTTTTTTTTTTCCCTCCTTTGCTTTAGATTAGAACTCAGACCGTTGACTGTGATTTGTTTACAGTAGCATTAAGAAGTTACTGCCCATCAGCAGAGCCACAGTAACTCTTTCTGTGCATTCCCTCTGCTCACTTCAAAAGGAAGACAAACATGCTGGCATATACCTCAGTGAAGAAATGCATAGCCTAGCAGAAGTGCAGGGTCTGAATACTAAGCTCAATTGCTGTCTTTAGGTGGGTCTTACCTCTAATACCAGAGACACACAAGCTGGAAAGAAGGTCATGAAGACGAAATAGTTGGCAAGAACAGACATACAGCCAAAACAGCACATAATTTCAAGTTGTCGCACACCTACAAAAAAATAAAAAAAAGCGTGTTTTTTTTTATTTTTTTTTTTTTACATTTGAATATGCAATGAGGCTTTTTATAATACTTGAAGAACAGTTTCTGAAACCATTAAACTGACACTGCAGATTATAGAAGGAATTGCCTAGATTAATGAAAAATAACCACATTAAGCCCTGACATTTTGTATTAGCCTGTTCTAAGCACAATATGTATTTACACAAAAATTGTAAAGCGTAAATGTAAATAAAAATAATTAGTTTACTATGATTTTTAAAGCTTTATGCTGGAAGTTTGAAACTCTTCCCTTATCTAAGCAAAGATCAGTTAACCAACATTATGTAATGAAAACCCTTGTAAAAGATGGCCAATTAAGTGTTCAGGAAATAAGAATATGTGCCCCACCTGCACTTTCACAAGTGTTAAAGTTACACATTACAGAATGCCCTTAATAAAGATAAATGAGCTAGCAGTGTAAATCATTCAAAAGTTAAAACAACAGCAAGAAAAAAATAACTATATGCTATACCACAACGAGTTTTTTCCTACATATAAACAGGAAAACTGCTTATCAACATAAATTTCCCCCTCTTTCTCTGTCCCCCAAAATAGCCAAACAAATAGATTGGCTTTCCGTTCCCATAGATAACACATTTCTTGAAACACTTAATGTGTTTCATTTCAGCCTTTTTTTTTTTTTTTTTAAAAAAAAAAAAAAACTGGCAAGACTTAGACCTTTAGACTTGATCACTCACCTGACATAGTACCAACACCGATCACAAGACACTCCACAAGTGCATCCAGTGTAAATGTGGGACCTAAAATTGCCATTCCACGTGAAATATTTTCTCTTACTTCATCCTAAAAGGAAAAAATTCTCTCCATTACAATAAGGACAAAAAAATCAAAGTAAGGTACAACATGCATAACATGATTAGTAAATTGACTGTTATAGTGCTAAGGCTTCATAAAACAGACATTGAAAAATGAACTACTGTGGATAGAACGCATTCTTTAATTGCTTGGTTTCTCATAAGCTGTTATGCTTTGACAGTCTTTATTTATGCAACAGGGTTATTTAATTTCCAAATTCTTCATCTTTGGTTCATCACTATTCTAGGCTCCTATGACAACGATGAGCACAGACTTTAATTAATGTACATTCAGAAAATTAAGAGTTCTACACCTTAAGACAAAACTGCTTCTGTCATGACATCTCAAAAGTTCTTCTAACCAGATATCTGTAACCTAACTTTTGTTGTATTTCTTTCTGTAACTATCTAGACTCAGCTTAACCAAAAAAAAAAGGAATATAAAAGATACTGAAGTTTTCCCCTGGCAAAAAGAAATGAACTTTTTCCAAATGCCAGGCATGGATAACTCTAGGGGTCCACTGCTGTTTTGTTTTTTTCCCCGTTTGATTAATTTCAATCAAGGAAAAGCTGTAGTGAAAATGTATTTGTGATTTAAAAAATAAATAAATAAGGAAGGCTATAGTCACATTTACATAGTGAAGTGAAATTAATTTTTTTTACAACATAGAATATTAAGAAATAAACATTCCTGTGTACAATGGGCAAAACATACTGTTTATTCTTCACATTGTGCTGTATTAACAGCATTAATGTATCACAGAATGGTTTAGGTTGGAATGGACCTCTGGAGGTCATCTGGTCCAATCCTCCTGCTCAGCCTGGGACAGCTACTGCAGGTCAGGCACAACCATGTCCAGGCAGGTTTTGAGCATCTCCGAGTAGATTTCCAAAATTAGAGCAAGATTGTGCTTGTATGCCATAAATATGCCATATTTGTTCTGAATTTTGTCTAGAAATATGCTTTTTCCTGTACTAGCATTATAACTTTAGATATCTGTTTATGTGCTGTTCCTGAGACCTACAGAATAATTTTCCTATCCATAACTGTTCTATGGAAGGCTTTGGTCTAGCCTCCCTAACAGAGGTATAGGCAATGCCATTTAAAGTTCTGATCTTATAAAGCACTCATACATAAAATTAACTTAGCTAACATGACTGTATCGTGGTATTCTGGATATTCTTCACTTGGAACACTGACCTGCATTAATGACAGTACAGAACACAGATTACATCTGATCCTTTTTGCGTATCACTAATACCACGTTCACCTGTGCATCTCTCCCTGTGGATTTTTCATCTAGGAACACTAAATGCAAAAGCCCCACTGCAAGAAAAAAAAAAAACTAACCTGTGAATTGGAACTCAGTGCAAATTTGGCTAATGCACTTGCTCTTGAAAGATCGATCAGAAGTAGGAAAAATGGTAAAGCTTCACTGAAAAAAACAAACAAAAAAACCAAACAGGAACACATTAGTAATCAAATTCAAGATTTAAAATTTACTCCACTGAAGAAAAAAAATTCAAGCAAGAAATCCATAACAATAATTCACTACTTACTTTAAACCTGTCAATTCTTTATCCAAGAAGTGAATTACCACTGTACTAAAAACAAAGCTTGAGAAGATTGTGAAGAGGCCAGCAATACCTTAAAAAAAAAGCAAAAATATTTATATACACGCACACATATATTTGGGGGGGAGTGAACAAAACCAAAATAAACAAAAAAAACTTATACTTCTAAATCAATCTAGATGTTAATGAATGACAACTCATCTCAGACTGCATTAAGAGCAGTTGAAGTACAAACTGATATGGATGCAGTTTTTATAAGGATATTTAAATCCAAGATTTGTACAGTATTCAAAATAAGACTTTGAAAAATAGAAGCCATAAACCTTCTCATTTATTATCTGAAAAAATGAGAACTGGCTTAAGCAGCACTAATTACTAATTTTTAGAGTTTAGCATAATATATAGATATTTCAAGAGTTGTGTTTCCAATGTTTATACAATCCTACACAATGTCTCTTACAAAATTGCATTTCAATTTTTTCTAGACAGCAGAATGTTCTGCATAGATCTAAGTAAACCTGTTCTGTATATAAGTAATGAAGTGCTAACATTCATCACTGATTTATAGTACAAAAAGCAAACAATTAAAATGCATACACCAAATAGAAAATGAGATAGAGTACCTAAAATGTATTTTGATCCAAGTTGCCTTAGGTTCTGAAATTGGAAATATATATAAAGGATTGCTATACAGCGTGTGATTGTCAGTATTATGATGTCACTGCTCAGCACATCCTGCATGAAACACAAAAGGGATTTAGTTAGCGTTTACATTTATCAGTAACTTGTTAGGTTTCACTAATAACAATAAAAAAAATCCCCTGTGAAGCAGCACTTATGATGAAGGTGTTTTGTTTTTTTCCCCCCGAATGAAACAACAATCATTGCTAGCCTGCCGTAAAAATAAAATATTGCAAAATATTAATCACATCCTTGTTCACAAAAAAATATTAGGTTTAATCACAGAATGGCTGAGGCTGGCAGGGCCTTCTGGCCAAACTCCCTGCCCAAGCAGGGACACCCAGAGCAGGGTGCCCAGGACCATGCTCAGGCAGGTGGCTGAAGACCTCCAAGGACGGAGACACCACATCTCTAGGCAGCCTGTGTCTGTGCTCCATCACCTACACAGTACAGAAGTGCTGCCTGGTGTACAGGGGTAACCTCCTATGTTCCATTCTGTACCCACTGCCTCTTGTCTTAGCCCTGGGCACTGCTGAGAAGAGCCCGGCTTCGTCCTCGTTCACCCTCCCTACAGGGATTAACAGACACAGCTAAGATGCCCCAAGACTCCTCTTCACCAGGCTCAACAGTCCCAGCTCTCTCAGCCTTTTCCCATAGGAGAGATGCTGTAGGTGTGATGAAAACCTTCTGCAGCACACCACTGCTTGCATACAGCTTTAAAAATCTAGTATGGGAAAGAAGGCAATAAAGAGGTTTTGCCACAGTTATACTCCTTCTAATATATCACAACCTAATCTTATTCTACTGGATCCCATCAATTACCTGATTAACAATAAGTAGTATAACATGAATTTAAATCCTTACTTCTTCAAGTTTTGGGCATTCATAATTCCAGCCACAGATCTTATCGTTCCCAGTGAACATCTTCATCGACATCATACAGATGGTGAGAGTCACCGTTCCCACAATGACTTCCCATGGATGAGAAGCCACAAAAAGGCCATGCATTCGAAAGAGTCTGGACAACATTTTCAGGACTGTTTTTCTATCCTTAGCAAACCTGCAACAACGAGAAAAAAATATTTCACACAAGCAAATTCGAGTTTCAGGGGAAAAGGACAGAGCTGTATAAATTCTTGCAAGTCATCTCTCAGGATGTCTCAAAGCCAGCTATGTAACAGATGAGTAAGGAAACTCATCTTCAAATTTCTGTTAAAAAACATATTTATTTCTAGTATTCTGAAATTTAGTATGATCTGCTCCTGCCTTCTCAGTCCACTTTTTTCTTAAAACAAACAAACAATACACATCTCCCTTATCTCTTTGAAGTGCCTTGCTTACAATTCTCCTCCACTCTCAGTTAACGTTCACATTTTTTAGTACCTCCTACTGTCATGCAGTTTCAACACCATTTTGACTCCAACTTCTTGTTTTTACCACCAGCATACGTAAGCACTCGCTAAATTCTGTTGCTTCTTTCTATCAAAAGATACTAACTTTGACTAAACAAGTTACCAACAAACCATTGCTGGTAATTCTCAACTTCAGCAGTAGGAATCTCAATGTTACCTTCCTTCAATTGTGTCTTCTCTACTTGCTGATAAATATTCTTTGCTGATTCAAGTTAATTACATTCAAAGCATTTCTTTCTTCACCTCAAATACACTAATCCTTCTCAAATACAGTATTCTGCAACAGTTCTCTGTACCGTAACTAATTCCCAGGTTACTGATGCATTTCATCATCCCCTTTGCTTTAAATGGATTACAAACATTCAGGAAAAATGCGCACACCTTTCCACGTAACTGAGAACACGGATGCTCCTTCTCTTGTAAAATCTGCATCCTGGTCCATTTGCTCTGTGTTGTACCTTTAGACTTCAAGTTCATCGAGGATATTTACTTATGTTTTATAGTGCACAAACAAAATGCCATAAAATTGTCTCTTAAAATACGTTAGTATCGGAACTTTGCTTTTCCCATTGCACATAATCAACAACTTCTAAAACTCTTACTCTGAATGTTAACTATATAGCCACATACTAAGGTTCAAAAGACTTAGATAGCACTCTGTCTTTTACTTCCAAATACAGAACTATATATAATGTCAGTACCAACCCAGCACTGTGGAGGTTTCCATACCAGATTGAGGGCTCCACACCATCACACTGAAGTGGATAGAAATCCACTCATGTTACCTTGAAATTAACAATCCAACCACCAGGCTTTCAGGAAGACAGTCTTGCTATTTATTTCTTGTGCTCTGACACCACAAACGCAGCTGAAATTTGTTGTAGAAAATAATAAATCGAGGAAATCTATCTGCTCAGTGTTACTCAAGATGCCAGAGTCATGCTGGTTGTCAGACTGCCTTCCTACCAGCGCCTACTAAGCATCAATAGCACCGATGTATTTTTCTTTATCCTCCCACAGCGAAGGTGTCAGGACTTTTGTGTCTGATGGAGCCTACTGAGTAACATCATTAAGAGTACTGCCTTCCACATGAACAATTTTTTCCATTTCCTTTGAAAGGAAGGAAGAAAAAAGAAAAGCCCTCAAACGAAGACAGCTTGCTTGCCTTTTTCCCCAAAAATTCTTTTAAAGGTCAACATTACGCCTTGTTTTCCCCCTCTAACATCAGCTGCTTAGCATTTTATGGATTTGCCTACATAGTCTTTTATGAATTTATGTTCTTCCAGAACTGTTTCACAGCAGCATTATGTTTTTTTTTTTCCTCAGCAGCACTGACAGTACCATTTAACCGGAAAGATAAAGATATGGTCGGGGTAATATCTTACTCCCAAAGATTTTGAAACACAAACGGAAATACAAAAGGCCTGGTAATATGCTGGAAAAACACTGGTGCTGTTGAATATAAGGCTGCTTCAGGAAAACCAAAAATCAGCAGTTATCAAATGAGGATATAGAGACATCGCGAGGCTTAAAATTATAAATACGGCTCCGAGCGATGTTAACTGCCGGCATTTATAAAACCAGTTAAAGAACTGCTGCTAGGCCCAGGCAAACGCCATCCCAGAAATACATTCCATCCAAGTTTCCTCACGTTTGGGCAGGGCAGAGCAGGGATTCCCGTCCCGCTCAGCGTGCAACCACCTCCCGCTGCCCCCGCGGCACCCCCACCGAGCCGGGCCCCTCGGGAGGCCGCTTCACCCCCCCCCCCCCCCCCCCCCGCCGCCCGCCGCCCGCCGCCCGCCGCTCACCGCTCCGGGCCGCCCGGGCCCGCTCCGTGCCCGGCCTCGCCGCCCCGCGCCGCGCCGCGCACTGAGGCGGCCGCCCCGCCCCGCGCAAGGACACCCGGGGCACGGCGCCGCGGCCGCCGCCATCGCCCGATCGCGCAGCCAATGGCGAGCGGCCGCCACGCCCGGCCCGCGCCGCGTCACCCGCCGCGTCGCCGGGGCAACGGCCCGCCCAGCGCCGCGCGGGGCCCGGCGCTCGATCAGCAGCGGCGAACACGCCATCTCGCCACGGGGCCGCCCGGCCAATGGGCCGCCGCGCTGCTCTCGCCGCGCCTGCCGATTGGGCGGCGGGAGGTGGCTTATTTACATACGGCGATCGAGCGACGGGGTCGCCCCGCCCCCGCGCGGCGCGCTGAGGGGAGGGGCGCGGCCCGGCCCCGCCCCGCCCCGGCGCGATAAGGGAGGCTTGGGGGGGGGGGTGCGCCCATGGCGGCCGGAATGGCTCCTGGCGAGGGGGAGAGGCTCTCCTGGGCTCAGCTATCCGCCTGCCACCGCTGTCACCCACTACACCCTGTCCCCAAGCACCACGTCCAGCCCTTCCCTAAACACCCCCAGGGATGGTGACTCCACCGCCTCCCCAGGCAACCCGTCCCAGTGCCTGACGGCTCTTTCTGAGCAGAAATGTCTCCTCATTGCCAACCTGAACCTCCCCTGGCACAACTTGAGGCCATTCCCTCCAATCCTATCACCAATTACCCGTGAGAAGAGGCCGACCCCCAGCTCCCCACACCTGCATGTCAGTGTATCACCCCCTCACTCACATGGCCACCCTGTGTTGCCAGGTCTGAGCAATGCCAGGCTGACGAGTTTCAAACGAAACTCAACCTGCAACGATTTTCCTATGGACAATTTACACATTGGGCTTTCCAAATCTGCTTCTTACGCACGCCATTTAGAAATATTTCGAGGCACACCATATGTCAGTTACTGTGCGGCAAAGCATTGACGTAATTCTGAAGTAAAAAAAATAATAAAAATAAAAGATACACTGATGAAAGGTTTCCTGAAAACTCCACCCAAAGCAGCTGTTATGAGTGGGGAAATTATTCATGCCAGCTCAGTCTTTTAACACATACTACACTTTGGATTCTCAACATGATATGCAGAGATCCTGACAACTTGCTGCTGCGTATCCCTGTCCCCAGCTAGCTTCTTTCTTAATGTGCATTTTCTTGAGCATCTCACCTTTATTCGCAGAAAAGTAAAACATTACCACCAAGCTTTCTGGAGTAATTTGGTAATGTGCAACTGCAATTGCTATAATTGCATGTGGATATGACTAAGTCAAACCAAAACAGCAATTTGTACACACTTGCAGCAATTATGTATAATCGTTATGTAATTCAAGATAGCCTTTATTATCTTTCTCTGTTTTCTATGCTTTTTCTGCAGCATTTTTTTTTTTGTGGTCTTGTTTTTGCTTATTTGAATAGTCTGTGATGGAATCTAATTTAGAAATTGAATGCTTAATTTTATCATCAAGCTCAGTGTGGGCATGAGTCAGAACCATGATTTGGAATTTATAGGGATTGTATATATATATGGAATAAGGTTTCTTGCGGTATATTTTTTATTTCGATTTTTATTTTTGTATCTGCAGCTCTCCCTGGCCCACAGACCAGCTTGACTCTGTCAGTGACCATGGCAATAGCGCTGGCCCGGCTGCTGTGGCCATGGAAGGCAAGGCTGAGGCAGCGCAGGCCTGCGTGACGAAAACGCTCCCATTTTAAAGGTGATCACCGGGTTACCAGCCGCAAATACTGCAAAACCCACAACATTTCAGTATCTTTACTAATAATTCCGTATCGCGAATGCCCGGCCCCGCTCCCCACAAGATGGCCGCCACTCCTGAGGAGACCACTGGGGGGGGGGCGGGAAGCGGGGCGGGGCGCGATCGCGGGGCGCCCGGAGGAGACGGAGAAGGAGAGGAGGGGAGCGGGGGGGCGGCGGCGCCATGGGGGAGCTGATGTGGAGCAGCGACAGCGACGAGACGGTGGTGGAGGGCTCGGTGTCGGAGAGCGATGTGGACGACGAGGAGTTCCGCAGGAGGAGGTTCAGGCGGGCGTGGCGCGGGAGGAGCCGCGGGCCCGGCGCAGGGGGGCTGGGGGAGCCCGCGCCGCCCTGAGGCGAGCAGCGCCCGAACCCCGGCCGACGTCCTGCAGGGCAAAGCGTCTAAAACATCTCTCACACAAACAAACACCTCCACGGGTTTTCACGAATGTGTGGTTTTAGCTTTTTAGTCAGTGAGGTGAAAGCATTCCCAGCATCCTGCTTCAGAGAAAATAAAAATGAAGTGCCATCAAATAAGATTGTTGCTCACGTTGGTGCTCTGCAGTTTTAATGCCGTTCTTACATTTTTTTTTTTCCATATTCTTTAAAGTGTTGCAAAGAGCTGAAACTGCCAAGCATCTGCGCTTCTTATTTGTACTTATTTTGAATCTCAATATTGGCTGGTAATACGTGGAAGCGATGCAGTTCCCTACATAAGGCTTAAAATGCAGAGCAACAGTATAATGCGTATATAGCATCATGGTTTGGGAGTGCTTCACAACTGGTATTTTTGTTAGATGGTACTCATCTAGGTTTGCAACATCCTCACAAAGTAAGCTAATAAGGTTTGCCTAAACTGCTTATTGAGCTTATGGGGATGGAAAGAGGGTTGTCCAAATGTTTGATCTCTCTTCTCTTCTCTTCTCTTCTCTTCTCTTCTCTTCTCTTCTCTTCTCTTCTCTTCTCTTCTCTTCTCTTCTCTTCTCTTCTCTTCTCTTCTCTTCTCTTCTCTTCTCTTCTCTTCTCTTCTCTTCTCTTCTCTTCTCTTCTCTTCTCTTCTCTTCTCTTCTCTTCTCTTTCTAAAGGTTATCTGTTTTTGATAAGGACACGGATTTAACAGCAGAAATGAAAAAGAATCAAGGTAGGACAGATTCTTTTCTCAGTCTGAGTTTTTTCAGTGAACTCCTTCTGCGGATGTTGCCAGAGTCCATAATGCTGAAATTTAAATGTTGCATTCTTTTGAAACGCAAGTTATCACTAACTAAATCCATGTTTTTAACTGGTAGTTTACCAAAATAAATAAGTAAATCACATTTTGAAAAACCGTTTTGCTCTTAATTTCACCATTCTTTCTACATGCTATAAGTGAGAATGCTTTGCTTAGGAAGTGCATGAAGAATATCCTTTACATTTAGGTACATTTATGTGCATTGTATTTGAACAGAAGGAAATGAATGGAATATACATGTATACATCCCCATAAACTCACGTGAAACTACAGTAGCATATACTAGTGGAAAAAGTTTTACATTTGTTAAATAGATCCATTCTCTTCAAATACTTAAGTGCATTATTCTAAGTGCATTATTAACTATGTTAAATGTAAATGTGTGCACATTCAATTAACAACTTAAAATCTCCTTCAAGAACTCTGTTGAGAGAGGTTACATGAACAAATATCTGGTAGTTACATAACAATTCTACTGTAATGTCCTTGGCTGTTTAACACAATTAATTTATTTTCCTTAATGTTTTACTCTGGCAGTATACAGACTGCCTACTCTTAAGTGACACAAGATATTCTTCAGGATTCTTTTCGTTCATTTTTTTTGCCAATTTGAAAACCTGATTGGATTCAAAACTACCTGTTTTTTTTGTTTTTTGTTTTTGTTTTTTAATCAAACTAGTCTTAGTTAGTGTACATTTTATCTACAGTCCGTTGAAATCTGAAATTTTTTCCTATTGCTGCCATCGCCTGATGCTGAACCTTTTGAAGTTGCTAAGTAGTTTTGTCTGAGGAGAGACGCATTTGAACTTATCCTTTTGACCTTACCTATGGTTATCCACAGAAATAAGAACTTGGCAACGTTCTTGGTTGGTAAACGATGGTTTAAAGTGTGTTCTTTTGACTTGCTCTTCAGTTTGTGGTAGGAGGGGGTATTTACCTGAGGGTTGGGGTTTCTTTTTCTGTTTCTATGAATGTGACACCTTAAAATATTTTTAGCATTTTCCCTGTGGTACTTTATATTAGTGTTATACTTAGAGTTATTATTTCATTATTCATATATTTGTGCATACTTGTCCGGTAGCAATTTGGTGATTAGATGCATATCATAAACACTAATTTCAAGAGTATTTTCTTCATGTCAGTGTTGTGGTTTTGTAGCCTAAGGCTCCAGCCCTGGGGGTTTCCCTTTTGTTTCTCTTTTTATTTATTTATTTTTCTCCAGAGTTCTCCCTCTGTGTAGTCATCTTGAAAAGCATTGTATCTGGAAGTGTACATATTTTTACTCAGTTTTATTCATCTCTCCTATGCTGTAGCTTAAAAAATTTAGTTAGACTGATAAACCATTCAAGTCTATTGCATATTAGAGATTTTGATACATACAGAGATTTATGGAACCATAAGACAACAAAACCGCCTTTTATTACTGCATTTTGCCACTGAACTTTTTTTTTTTTTTCTAGGAGTTTGCTCTCCAGAAATCGCTTTTATGCGTATAGCTCATGATCATATGTATGGACTAAAAGCAAAACAGGTAAATCCAGTATGTACAGAAATGATACATCTCCTTCTACACATATCTAGCTATTAATAATTAATAAAATCACTGAGCCTGCCATTCTTTTTGTGCAAAACAGATTGGTGGCCTGCAGCTGAAGTGTATTTTATGGGGAAAAAAGTTGTCACATACGTAGCACATTTTCTCCAGGATTGTATCAAAGTCTCTTCCTTGGTATTTTATGAGTTTACAGCCTTTCAGATTCGAACCTTTTATTATGTTCCCTTCAGGTGTGAAAGATAACTATCTGGGTTGACCAGAATACACCCTTGGTTACTCATAACGGAGCTGTGATCCAACACTGGGACAATTGTTTCTTTATAAAAGAATGAGATAATAATCTGAAAAGCAGAATAAAATCTCTGTTTATGTGGTGACTGGGCAATTATTCTAATCTGTGTGTAATTCTGGGTTCCCTAATCTACCAATTAGCCTAGTTTTTAATGTATTTGGCACAGTCCATAGCCAGCCTATTAAATTCTGTTCTGTTGAGCAATCAGCTTTCCACCCTTATATGGCATCTTCATGTGAATAGAAACAGGTTCCTATTCTTTAACAAAAATTCTTTTTAAGCCTGTGACTATCATGCTACTTATAGTATTGTGGTTCAAAAATAGTATATATTGTATCCTTACCCCAGTACAAGCGGAGATTTAAAAAAAAAAATAAACCATTCCCTAAATTGCAATGGCTATACTGAAAAGACACTCCTTCTACTGAAGTGAATGTTATTAATAGAGGGCTACAGTATAGCAAATAAATTTGGTTGGCTGTCAGCAAAGGAAACACTGAACTAAATTGAAAAGATATTATTTTAAAGGCTTCTCTCCCTAAATTTGTTTTACTGCTGGAGTTGTTTTGACTGAGGCTTATTCAAGGACAGAGGGAAGGAGAAGTGTGCCCACTTGCTTATTACTTCGCTCCTCTGGGAGCTGATCTGACCATACGCTGCCTGAATTAAGTCTTTGGCTTTGTGGCTGTCACCAGAGCAGCCAGTCAGCAATCCCAGTAAGGGATTCTTCCAAGTCTAAGACAGACAAACCTCTTCTCCCCAAAATGAAGAGTCAGAAAACCAAAGAATTGTCAAATACGTTAGCAAATAGTTGGGTTAATTCTCACTTTTTTTTATTATTATTTTTTTTAGTGAGATCTATATAGCACGCCACTGGCAGCTTGATCATCCACAGCATGGTGTCAGTTTCAAGTTTAAATGGTTACTGAAGGCAGTGACCAACTGTGTTTGGCTTTCATCCTTACTACTTCCATGTGTAGACTGCAACAATGCGGCTTTTCAGCCACTCCAAGAGCCAACATGGAATGTGATTACACCAAAGCCTTTCCTTTAGCTGCATCCTTGGAAATTGTTTATGTGAATACCACATCTTGATGTGATGTGCTGTGAGGGTTGTGCAGCCAGAGGGTTGTGTGGAGCAGTGAGTTTCTGCAGGAAATGCAGCGCCTGTTCCTGTTGTTCTGAAGAGCCTTGGCTTGTTGTGTACTTGAGGTGGGTTGGCAACAGCTTTGGATGTGGAGTCCTGTCTTTGATTCTGCCATGTAAGAGGCTGTCCTGAAGATTTTTCTACCACCAGAGATTTTGTAGCCTTCAGGTCCTTTCAACCAGACAAGTCATTTCCGTTACCTATTAAAACCCTATTCCATAGGTTGTTCATGCAGGCCCCATGATTCACCTTCGTTGGGCTTTTTTTTTTTCCTTTTCCAGTTTAGTGAAGTGCATGTAAAATTATTAGGTGGCACTTAAATCTTATAAACTTCAGTCTTTTAAACACCTCCAGAATCCCTTCAAATGACCGTGTAAATGAAAGCTCACATGGGAAGAACCAGTTGAGTTTTGCAGGAATTTCCTTACCAAAAGCAATACAGCGGGACAGAAGGCTGTTCCCAGTGTTCCCAGTACATGCAGTCTGTGGCCACAAATACTGCGTGTGTAACTTTCATGATTTGAGAAAACCTCTCAACAAGACTGTTGCTATGAGTGATAGACTGACTTTGCATAGAATCTAATATTTTAGCAGATTATATAACTCCTTCATCTGAGGTACAGAGGTAGTCCACTGAGCTTTAAGTCACTTCCTGAGCAATGTTACCCAAGCAGAGATTTACTAGTCATGCTGCTATCCTCCAGACCTCACTTGGTCTCTGGATAATGTTCAGTGTAAATACCCAGGCTGATTTGTACTAAGGATATATTTAGCAAAGTCAATAACTTTCTGCCAGCTATGCTGTTGCCATATTTTGGAACTAGATCAGTCAGTAATTATTGCATAAGCTATTTCTAAAAGATCTGTTCTGTTCTTTGGAACCTTTCAGTAGTCATTCCTGCTGGGTGATCACAACTTGTTACTTTTCAGCTCTTTGCTAAAAAGGTTGTGATTATTGTGTAACTAGTACCTAGTGCAGGCTGAGTAAGTCATCGTTGCGTGTCCACACAAAGATGTTGTTTCCCAAAGTTATAGTTCTGTGAATGTTCTCAACTACGTGCCAATAATTTGCTTGAAATTGCAGCCAGTAATACTCAATCTTCACCTCATCTAGAACTCTTCTCCAATTCATTTGCTTGTCTTCATCTTCCCTAAGTTGCCTTGGACTTTGCATAACGCCTTCATTTTCAAAACTTGAGATTTTTTTCTCCTCAGAGTGCAGTCAGAGGCACAGAAAGCATACAAGCTCCTTTTACTGAAGAACTTGAATTTGTCCCCTGCTCTGACTTCAGCTTTTTTCTTATCTACGTGATCTTTCCTGTGTTTTTGTGCAGTGGCCCTGACTTCTTGTGCCATTTAGAGCTTGTTGATGTGCAGGTCTTGTCATCTGAGAAGTTCCTTAATTCTTCCTTTTCCAGGGATATTCAGAGCTGAATAATAAACTCCACAATATCTGAAACAGCTTGTTTAATTAGAACAAGGAATTGTTCCAAAAAACAAAGGTTAAAATTGGGAGTTCAAATATAAGTATCTTGTAGTTTAATCTTCTGATGTATGAAACAGCCAAAGTTCAAAGTAGTCATCTTGTAATTGCATAGGTGTGTTTTCCTCCTGCGTGAGTTTTCATTTACAATCTTGATTTGTGTTTTGACATTTCTTTAAATAACCCAAAAAAAAAAAAAAAAAAAAAAGATTAAAGAGAAGTGGCTTTTTTATCGTATTAGTAAGGTATGTAAAGACCTGATCCAAAAATGCTATTACAGAAGGAAGAAGATAAGCATATAGCAATGCTGAGAAAGTTAATAATGAAGTACTTTGTTTACTAAGTTGCTAAAACACTTTTCTGTTGTTGTTGTCTAGATACCTCAAGAAAAATATGCACCTGACGAGTCTCAGTCTCTCCTGCAGTGAGTATAGTACATCACACAGGAATTCCAGTCAGGCACACTGTAACTAGACCATTCCCATATACCTCAATTTGTATGTTATTTCATTCCCAATGTCTTACTGTGAAGCAGTTTTCTTATTTGTTTAGTGAAGGATATATTCATGTCAGAGGTAATCCTGTGTCCCATATCGGTCAAACTGTACCCATATTTGTCTGTATTGATGGCATTGCCTTTAATGATATTAGGATATAAGCAGCTAGACAAATAGAAAAAAAAAGTAATTAAAAAAATTATTGGACCTTTTGGTCTTAGAAATTATGGAAGAATTTCAGTACAGGATGGATTTATAACAGAAGGGTGGATTTATAACAGAAGTACAGAAATAAGTAATACAAAATTGGAAGGGGCCTTTTAAATTTAGAGGATGAGTGTACAACCAGAGGTAGCTCAACTCAGGAGATCAGGAAGTCTTAATTACTGCACGCCCTTGTATGCCTCTGAAATAACTTCAGTTGTTTCTATAAATAATTATAAATACAAAACTGCATAAATTAATTTACTGTGGAAATTTTCTTAAGCTGAGACGATTACAATTCTTTCTGAATAGGACTTGTTATTTTATTATTTAATTCTAGGGGCTGGATAAACTATCCATTGCTTACTGAAAATATTTCTAAGCCTGCTTTCTCACTAAATTCTGCAGCAGAGGGACAGCAAAATAATTCTTTAGGTATGTTGTACACTGTATGAAACTGCAAGTTGCTCTAGGTATAGCAAAATCATTTGAGAAGCTGAAGATGAGTATCCATATAGATTGATTTAGAGTCTGAATATATGTGACCTTTTCAACTGTTGCTTAGTTTTCATAGTTGCCTGTTAGTACTCTATTAGGACTGTTTGAAAAAAAAAAAAAAAAATCCTAAGCCAGTGGTATATTTCCAGCTTAAAATTACTTTATTGTTACGGAATTTTTTGGCAAAAGTTACAGGTCACATGGTTGTCAAGTGCCATATAGATGTGTCAGATAAGCATGGATGTGAGTAACAGACACTGAGGGTTCCTACATGTTTCTTATTAGTGCTTCCAAGAATAAAAACATCTCTAAGAAAGGAGACTTTAAAATGCTACCACTCCTTCCCCAGATCTGTTTCGCATCTTTCTGCTGCTACTTCATCTGTACTTTTTTTTTTTTTCCGTGTGCTCCCAGTAACACAGTACTGCCCCATCTGTTTTGTTGCTCCTCCTCAGCAAATTTTTGCTAACCAGAACCCATTCACTTTATTTGTGATTAATTTTCACTAAACTGAGTGTAAGGTCATCTTCCCAGGGAGTTCTATGAATATCAAAACAGAGTGATGTGAGGAAGGGATGTGGGACCAGCCCCTTTCAGAGGCGGTATTTTTTTTGTACTGTATCACTTGTATTGTCTAATTGCATTGTAATTACAGAGGGCAGGGAAGATGTCTCATCCTTTGGAATGGGTGGTAATTTCAACTCCTGGTAGTCTTTGGAAGCACAGGTCTCTAAATCACAGTTAAGAAAAGTGACAAAGTACCACTGGAACATAATTGGAATATAACAAGGGGTCTAACTAGAAAACTTACTGTTAGGAAATATGAACATAGTCGTTTTTAAGAATGTTTGAGACTTAATCAGAAGGTATAGTCTCATTTTATTAGAAATTATGGAAACATCCAGAGGCCAAATTCAGTGGTAGTACAACTGAAATATTTGTTTGCTCTCCTAAATTTAGATATGACGGTGATTGGATTTCAGAGAGATTCAGAAGGAAAGGTTAGTGTATTTCTACAACTTAATATATAGAAAATTTCATCTAATTGAATTACCATTGGAAAATATTTTACTGAAAAATACCAGGTTCTTTCATTTTTAAAAGCAGGCACATACCTATAGAAACCAACACCGAGCGCATTAGATGTAAAGGTCTTGGGCACTAACCTAGGCTTTATTCAGTTATCTGCTTTTTGGGTAGGAACTACAGCTAATAAGCTTACAGGGCGTAAGCAGTAACAGTGAAGCATGGCAAAATTGTCATGACACAGAGTCTATAAGGCTGTGGCTTAAATTGAAGTGGTGAAGACTTCTAGTGGCTTAAAACCTGTTCCCCACCAATGAAAGTTATGGAAAAGGCATTAGGAAGGTCTCTGTGGAGGAACAAGGTATCTGTAACTGTCCTGTTTGGGAGCAGAGATTCATTCACGTTTATAGTGCCGAAATAGGCACTACCAGTCTCTTTATGTCCTTGCTAATCCCAAAGCTGCTCATGAATTACAGATTTCACTGCTGATCGTGTAGAAGCGAAGGCACAGCTTTGGAGCTACCTTTTCCACCATTTGTCAGCTGCCTTCTCAGAGATTTTGAATCAGGGATGATTCCACTCTGGTGTAAGCCCATCTAATTGGGTGTTGCAAGGTGCTGCATATTTTCCTTGTAACTTGTTTCTGCTGCTTCTTTGCCAGCACTAGTACTTGTTTGACCCCCATCATGAAGCGAGGTTTGGGGAACAACTTTCAGACATTGTTCATCTTTTTTTTTTTTTTTAATTTGGCTTTGTTGTTTTAGCCAAGTTACCTTTTCAGGCCAGCTCTACTGAAGATTAGATAAGTGGAAATGCATAGCTTCCAGCAAACATAAGGCTGGGATTGCAGCAAGACTAATTTATATAAGCTTAATGCAACCTAAATGTTATGAATGTAACTCACACGCAACGCTGATTATTTTAAAAATTATATGCTTGTAGGCACTGTTTTTGCCCATAAAACAAAGAAAACCTTGGAGGGAAGAGGGAATACCCCCCATCTTTAATAAACTAACAAAAATTTCAACTACATATTAGTGAAACATCCAACCCACAAGGATCTAGAACAGGAGTTGAGTCTGCAACCACTGACTTAAACATCCAGTGGTCAAATGTGCCTTTGTTACCCCTCCTCTCCTCCTTTTCCTTCCAGCACAGTCCAGTCATGTTGTTTTTGTTTTCGTTTTTTTTTTTTTGTGGTGATTTAAGTCCAAGCTGTAATGAAGGACTTGAGCATGTTTATCTCCATCCAGCAGAGGGAGTGCTGGCAGCATTTCATGAAGAGTTTCTTGGCCTTTGTATTACATGTCTTTATGCTGTTGTCTACAGCCATGATTTTACTTGTATCTGGTCTGCTACCTCCGCATGGTTATCTCCCACTATTGCCCTTGTGAGGCACAGTGTCATCTTTGTGCTTTTTGATTTTTAGTCTCAGTTCTCTCCTGACTGGCTCACGGCTCTCAGGCCTGTGGATGTTGGACAAGGAAACTCAGTGAAATTAGTTTCTGCAGGAAAAAATAACTGCTATTACCAGCTCCTATTGCAGTGTCATGGACCATCATGAGAATTTCTGCAGCTCTGGCAACATCAGCTGCACTGGTTGTAGAGAAACAAGAGGATCTTGGTGCGTGCATGGAATGCTTGCTGCCATCTGCAGCTTCTTAGGAAAACTGCCATTAGCTTACAGCAAGATACCAGTATCAGAACTTCTTCATGAAAAATATACAACTATCAATATGCAACTATAATAGTGGGTTTAGTAAATAAAACATTCCTATTGTGCAGAATGGAACAAAAATAGAACCTAAATGCCTTGAAACAAATGCCTGTAGAGAATAGCTAAATCAAGTGTATTGAGAAGACCTCCACAGAGGATATTTCAGGTGCCTGGAGTAGGAAGGTTGGGATTTATCACTGATGGTGAATTCTTTCCATATTGGCTCATGGTGACACTGCCAAGATCTGAGAGCTGCAGGAAAACCTATTGTGAGAGGAACCTACGACCATCACAGCTTCTGTGTACTGATTTGAAGAAAGGGCAGGACAGACACCTTGACAACCAGCAGTGAGTCATTGGGCATGTTGTCTTTTTTATGTAGTCCTGGAAATACAAGAGAAAGTCAATAATTAACGTGATCTCTAGAAATCATGACACCATAAATTGAGTCTTACTGAATTTTCTTGATTTTGATAAAATAGCAGCCTTGATTTGTGTTCTGGTTTGCCTGTCACTAGTGTGGCCAGTACCGTTCAAAGTCTTCATGAATGACCTGGACAATGGAACAGCATGAACTCTCAGAAAGCTCACAGACTGTGCTAGGACGAGTGACAGACACGTTGGACAGCTGTGTTGCCAATAGGAGGGACATGGACAAGCTGGTCAGAGAGGAATCTCATGAAGTTCAGCAAGGGAAATCACAAAGTCCTTTATTTGCAGAGCTGTAACTGCATCCACCAGGACGTACTAGGGACCAACTGGCTGAAAAACAGCTCTGCAGTGAAGGACCTCAGGGTCCTGTGGACAATAAGCTGACCATGGTCTAGCGATGCACACTTGTGGCAAAGGAGAACAATATCCTGGGCTGCACTAGGAAATGTTGCCAGCAGGTCTGCCAGCGGGTCCTTCCCCTCTGTTCAGCACTGATGAAGCCACAGAGATGATAAAGGACTGGAGCATCTTTCACATGAGGACAGGCTGAGAGAGTGGGGACTCCTCAGCCTGGAGAAGAGAAAGACTAGGGGAATCTTATCAACGTGTGTAAACAACTGATAGGAGTGAAGATGACTGATGAAGATGACTGTCAGTAGTCTGTATTTCTCAGTCTCTGTAGTTCAGCACTGTTAGCTCAAGAGGCAATGCACACAAATGAAAACCAAAGATATTCCATCTGAACACAGGAAGACACTTTTTTACTGTAAAGGTGGCCACAAAGTGGAACAGGTTGCTGAGAGAGGTTGTGGAGACTGTATATGTGGAGGTACTCGAAACCTGACTGGATGTGGTGCTGGGCAAAGTGCCACAGCCAGCACTGCTTGCGCAGTGAAGTTGGATTAGGTGATTGCAAGGGCTTCCCTTCCAACCTCAACTACCCTCTGACTCTCTTTGTGTACCTCTCATGTCCTGGTATACATGTATTGCAATTGTGTTCAGCTGAGCACTCTCCCAAAAGCTGGGAGTGTTGAGCCTTCTGAAGCCTTAACTCTTTTGTAGTGATTCTCTCTTATGTGTGTGTTTTGAAGGACTGAATTTCTCTGCTGTTGTTTGACACAGGGCTAGCAGAAATAGGAGTCCCCTTCATATGTCTGCTGCACCCTCATTACTTACACTTCTGCACTATTCAGCCCATTTCTATCTTTTGTAACATTTCCAAGACACGATCCATAGCGCCAAATAGCCACCAGTTTATCAACAACTTTTTAATTGTCCTTGTATGTCAAGATTCACAAAAGCGATTTGGATGCACTGCCATCTGCTGGAAGTATCGTGTCTCATACAAGCTTGTTCGTACAGTTCACGCGGAGTTAGACATACAAGGCTTGTCTAAGTCTGGCTTTGAGGCTTTTAACCTACAGTTTCTGTATCTGCAGTCAAGGTTTCTTAGATGAGACTTTGATTTCAGTGTCCTTCTGCTTCCTCCTGTGCGAGGTTCTGAATCAGCTGAGGCTGGATTTGAATGTGGATTTGAATGCTCAGCTCTTACCCAGCGTGTGCTTCCTGGGTGAGATGGGGTGACGAGATTCTGGGTTAATGCTGTAAGGTCAAGAAGATTTGTGCCTGGATTAAGGAGCACCACGATTTGGATTTGTACCAGAAGTAATTGAGACATGAGGGTAGTGGGATTTGGACCAAGGCTTTCTAAGTACCCTGAATGTGTTCAGTGGAAGACATTCACAGATACCATGAGATGGCTGGTATTCCGCCCTCTCCCTCACTCCGAAATAAGCAAGTTAATGCCAATGAGATACCTTTACTTGTTGGTATTCTTTTATAGGAACCCCTTCATGAAATGAATTGTTTGAAGCATAGCTCATCTGGTAAAAGATGGACCTGAACCTGCATTAACCACAATACTGATATTTTACTGCTGAGCTACTGACTGAGGATGAGTTTTGCTCTTCCCTTGAGTGAAACTTTTGTGTATTCATACCAGAGTTACCAGATTGGGATACACAAAAGAGAGAGTTCCCTGTTTAAGAATCCTGCTGATGCTTCCTTTCAGTTGCCAGCTGGCTCAGCCCTGCTCCTTCAGCAGCTCTCCCATACATTTCCAACAGACAATGGGAGGTGTAGAGACCTTAGGCACTAGGGCTTTAAGTGTCTTTATGGGTAAGTGGCAGCTAAGGATTTTGTTTGGAGAGGGAAAGTTTGGGCTTACGTTCTGCAGATTTTGGTTACTTGTAGTTGCACAGGATAACCCACTGGCATGTACTAACAGAAACAAGTGCTGGAGAAATACAGGCTTTATAGGTAGGTGGAGGTTTTCTGAATACCAGTCACATTTAAGTGTTGGATTTCAGCTGGCATTTGGGTGTTCAGGGTCTTGGCAAATTAGCCACTTATGGCTGACTGCTCCTTCTTCATTAACATAAATGTCAGTTTCACCTACCCTTCATCTGGTACACCGAACCTTTTTGGTAGAAAATAAATAATATACATACCTGCCATTTATACCATAGTTCTGTAAGTACGGAAGGTTATGTCAGTGTTTTCTTCTCCCCAGTTGTTTAAAGTTTGAAAAATTGGAGAAGTGGTCTAAAAATAGACTGTAACTCAGTGCAGGAAAGTAAAACATAGGCAGTACTAAAAAAGGAGCCATTAGCTGCACAATGTAGGAAAGAGCAGATGGGAAAAAAATTTCAACAAGGGATCATACATGCACGTTTATAATGGCTTACAAACTGAACATGTGCCAACAGAGTCAATTTTCTGCCCTTTCTGTTTTATTATGTGTAGAAGAACCTTTAACATATCTGGTAACATAATTTATCAAAAAAATTACAAAAATATGTTACCAGCAGTGTTACAGAATTCTTGCACTGCAGAGTATTGCCACTTGCTGGCAGTAAGAGTCTAAAAATATATTGAAAGAAATTATCTTAAGATCCACTATTATTAAGCAACACCACAATTACATGCAGACATCATATGGAAATACATGTTTTAGGCTTGCAGAAGCATTTGAAGCAGGAAAAGGAAAAAAAAAGAAAAACCTATTAATTGGTATAAAAATGGGTGCATGGGTTGAAAGCAACTGCAAGTAATTAGAGAAACAACAGCAGTATTTCTTTTACAAAAACAGTTGTAGTTTGTGGATCTGTGCCAGTGTAGAAACTCGAATGTGCAGCCTCCAGAGATACTCCTGAGATTTTGACCTAAAGCTTGTGAGGCACAAATGCTCCATACCTTGGGATCCACAGAAACATCTAATCAAAACTTAGAGTACGTAGTGTTTAACTGAGTATGCTTTTTATTCTGTATGTCCACTTTCATTATTTCTGTGTGACAGAAATTTTTAATGCCTTTCTTTTAAGACCTTTTAACATCTTCAGGTCATTGGCAATGGCATAAAATCCTTGACTTCATAACAGATTTAGTCTCTCATTCTGATTTTTACTGCTAGGGAATGTAACAGCTGCTCTGCTTTTGAAACTGAGACATCACTCTAGCCCTTACTAAGAAAGCGTATGAATTCTTAGGGTAGGCTTACAGGTCTTAGAGTGTATGCAAAAATTGTAAACAAATCATGGATACTGATGACTTCTAAAATAAATGTTGATTACATGCATTTTATAAAGAGTTGTTCCGTTCCCTTTTGTAATTTTTTCTTTTTTTCTTTTCTTTTCTTTTTTCTTTTTTTTTTCTTTTTCTTTTTAATGCGTAGATTTCACAGAAAACAAGTTATGAAGGTCTCTCTCCAGAAACAAGCCTGCATCCAGATGCCTTTCTGGAGGAGATAATAGCAGTTTCAAAGGAACAGACACCACAAGATTTATTTCCACATGCTTTAGAAGATTGCCGGAGAACCTGCATGACCATGATTGATACAGATAACAGTGTAAAAGAACAATCCTGTAATAATGATACAGATCTATCATTGGCAACCCTAGGAAATGTTTTCACGGAACCACTAGTGCTCCCTGAACAGAGCATAGAGACTGCTGAACTTGAAGTCAGTGATTTGTTGAAACCTCTCAGTGATTCCGAGAGTCCTAAAATGATAAACCAATTGCATGACATATTAGACTACCAGGGTCATGTCTTTTCCAGTGATATATCAGCAGATGAGAACAGTGATGCCCTTCCAGTAGAGCTCGTGACAGCTCTGAATTCCTTGTCAGGGTCTGTAATACAGTCTGACAGTCCTGTAGCACCAAGCAAGAGACAGCTTACCGCTGAGGAAGAGCAGTTAAATTCGGAACCCAGTACTCCCCAGCAAGATGATGACTGTACACAAATAACAAACCTGTCTGAGCCTCAGCTTCCTACGATTCACGTGGAAGAAATAAAAGCCTTAACAGGATCTAACTTGCAGAGGACAACAAATGAGCAAGTACATAAGTAATTTAATCAGTATTTGAAAAGTTATGTTTATCAGAAAATATTTTCTATAATAGTCAAATTACTAGGAGATGCAATCTTAACAGGGAATAAACTGGCATCAGTAATTTAAATGCCTAATACATTATTTTTGTTTTACAGTATTATTTTAGTTTGTTTCTGTTTTGATATATCCATGTTATGAAACAGGCTGAACTTGCTGGGATGGGAAAATCAAGTGAAGTCAGTGGCTGATGTGGAAATCTAGAGTCAGCATGGAAGTTTCAAAAACTCCTGGTACCAATGCATGTCTTCTTTGTCTGACATAGTTTCCAAGGAAAGTTCCAAACCACTCTTCGGTTATTCCACTGTAACCCACTGGCATATACTAGCCAATTTTAACTCTAGATTTCTGCCTTACCCTGTGTTGTTGTTGTGCTTTTCCCATACTAGAGTACGCTGTTTTCTGCTTTCATGTCCCCTGCCACTGTAGCATACAAATACTTTGCAAGTATTATAAAAAGAAATTATAGCTGTGTCTTTCCCACAGACTGGCAGGGAAACCCTTGCATTCAGGGATTTTTTACAGGTACATTTAGAATTGCATTTAGAATTCAATAACACAAAGGCAGAAATGTAGAGGGGGACATGAAGGGAAAGCGATACCGTAGTGTCTTCCTATTTAGGTTATAGTAAAGGAAAGAGGACACATAGGGGAAGTAGGTTTACGCTAAGGAGTACAGTAGACATCCCTTGTAAATCTGGAATCAGGTTCTATGTGTTGTCTTGGAATAATCTGGAGCTGAAAATCAACAATAAACCATTTATAACTAGATACTTTAGGTGGTTGTGTAGCCACTGTGCTTCCACAGAACGGCATAAAGCATCCCAAAGCTGCCAGTTGTTTCAATCTATTGTTGGTAATATTAACTGAATATAACAAGGTGTAATAAAATGCTAATTTAAAGGTGCTGAAAGGTCTCTAAGGTAATTCTCTCAGACCCACGGCAACCTACATAGTGGTGGTTTCTGAAATTTGTAGCGCAGCTCTGTGAAGCTGAATATATAGTTTTACTCAATATTATTACAGTTAAGGCTGTGGAGCAGGGTTCTTTGGGGATGTGGATCTATAATCTATTTTAAAATAATAATCAATTGTATTATTATTTTTTAATGTCTCCATCTGCTGTTTTTGAAAGTAGAAAGTAGGCAGGCAATTTGATGACAAAGAAATCTAGGATATCTGTTTTAGTAACTGTTGCTTTCTGGCAGTATATTGTTCTCCTTGGTTGTTTCTCATCCTTGTTTATTCAGAGGATCTTTCTTGTGGTGAAACAAGGACTCAAAAGAGGAGAGCCTGTACAGCCCTGTAGATGTAATCGGCATGGTAGATAGCTCATTTGCTGTAATATATAGTCCCTTATAAAGCAAGTGACTTTTATTTTCTTTGAAATGTTTTCTTCTCTTTCTCAAACCCTTTTCTCATTGCAGATGTAATGCAATAGAAAGTACTGCATTGATTCAATTTTGTAAACTGAAATATTTGTTTTCACCCAAATGCTGTGTTACAATGCATCATGTCTTGGTCTGAGGGGACCGGATCTAGGTATGGGATTCGACTCCTCATCAGCCTTTCTGCTGAATATGTAAATTCTAAAAATATCAGTGACTCTTTCATTTCCACCTGTGTCCCAGGAAAGGAGTATCAAGTTCTCCCACATAGCTGTGAAAGAATTCATATGCATGTGTGCTGAGGGTGTGCCCTAGGAGCTTTCAGCATTAGTCAAGTGTGTAATAAGCTAATGAGTACTCAAGCCATTTCAGCAACTTGAGAGATGCCTCAACAGCACGTCATACTCACTTGACTAAATTTGTGAATAAACTCAAGTAACTCAAATGAACTTCCATGTGATGACATGTAATTAGGGTGGAATTTTTCTCACTGACTGTTAGAGAAAAGCCTCTGGTGTTAAGCAGTAATTTAAGTTCCCCATTGCACATCTTAGGATGAGGTGAATCACTCTGAAAGCTGCTGTTCCTCTTCATCTGTGGTAGGGGAACTGGGTTGTTTAGTGTCATTTAGATGCCTGTTTTTTAGAAGGCTGAAGGTAAATGAAGTGATTCTCTTCTGTGGTGGCTGTAGCTTAGGGATGGTGTGTCTTCAGAAACAGCTTCTCAGGTGGTAGTTACTGAGCCTCAGGTGAAACATGGTTCCAGATCTTGTGCACTTTTCCAGATTTGTGCAAGAGTGGAATAAGAAGGGTTAGCTTAAGACGTCATAAATGTCACATTATATTTTCATGACAGGAGCTTGTGTCCATAGGAAACTGAAATGAACCTGCTAAGTTGTTTCACACATCCAGCTAAACAACTTACAGATAATAATAATTTTTGTTCACTGTCAGCCAGGCTAGATTTACTACCTAAGTTGTGATTCTGAGTATCATACTTGCCATGGCTGGCTCTCCCACTACATGGTGTGGCATTCTACTTCAGGAGTGCCTCTCCTATGAAAACGTAACGTCTCCGGTATCTAGAATTCCAGTTTCTCACTTAAGAAACTCTGTTATCTGTGAGCACATATATCATTTATAACAAAGTGTTTTTTGAGTTCTTATATTATACAGCCCTTGTTTTAATTGCATGCTTACCAGTTGCTTGTAATATTTTTATTTATTTATTTTTTTGTCACAGCTTGAGGGTGATCAGCAGAAAGGGAAAGAAGCAATTTCAGATTATTGGAGTGCCATCTCTAATGAAAAACAAAATGAGGAGGGAAGTTTGCATTCAGTGGAGACTGTTGTATGTGCAGAAACCAATAAAACAGCATCAGGGAGAACAATGCAGCTAGAAGAGTCCTCCTCAATAAAGTGCAGAGATAGTATTTCCTGTCATCACCACACACTGGAAGAGACACAGCAGAGTATGTCTCACAATCACAATACAACAAGAAACAAACCCAAGGATTTTAGGTACGACGAAGTCATGTGCAGTATTCTCAAATTTTTCTTTTTATTAATCTAACAAATGTAATTACAGACTGCTCATTCCTCACATTAGTGATTTTAGGTGATCCAAAAGTAAAGGTTTTCCTTCTATTTAAAGATCTGGAAGTCGGTTTCTTTACTCTTTACCATTTATTCAGTACTGCCTAAGCTAGCATATATCCTAGCATGCTATTGGAAACTTCATTTTAAAATCAAATATGTTAACCTTCTTAGGTCTATCACAAATACCAATTAATATAGGGAAGAAAATACTTGTTTTGATTCTAAAAAATCTCTTGTCAGTAAAATTCAGAAACCTGCTTCTAAAGACAAGGAAGATCTAGAAACCGACATGTACCAAGAAATAACTCCAAATGAGGATAAAAATGCTGAGGAGATAAGGAGAAGCAAAAGAATCAAAGATAAAATGAGTAAGATATTCTTTCATACTTATCAGACAGGTTATTTTTTTATTTGAAAAACTATACTAAATCAAATATAATTCATAGCCTTTACAATATATTGTGGCATGAATTTGTTTTAAAAGTTGGCATAAACATTTATTTTAATAATTCAAATTATTAATAATTCCCCTTCCTTGTTTAAATCTGTGTACGAGCAACCTAACAGTTGACTTGTAAACACAAGCTCATTAGGAATCATGAGAATTTTTCCAGGATGCATTTTTAATCATGGAATGAAACATTTATTGTATATTCTAAAAAGCAGAAGAAAAATGTTTTATTACAGAGTGAGAATGTTGATCATAATTCTGTTATCTAGTATTCAGGGTGCAACATTATTCTGAGGGCAATGGCATCCCCAAGAACTGACCGATACAAAGCAGTTTATTTTATTTTAAATGCCTGCTGCTGTTTTTCTGTCTGTTTATGTATAGGATTATAGGCCTTCACTATCACATTCACTGAGCACTCTTTGAAGTATTCTTCCTTGCAGTATTCTTTGTCAGAGAGAAAGATTGCTATTTTTCATCTTTTGAAGGTGAACGCAAAGAAATTCTTTGGCTCATAGAGAAAGTGTGTAGGAGAATACAGACTTTCCACATTCACATGCTTACCCCAGAGCCAGCCTGTAAGACTTGGGTATTAAAAGTTTATTTTTCTTAAAGCCTGCTCAATCTGTTTTTATCTGTGCAGTTACAAACATTTAAACAGATTTAAAGGTTCAGAAGTATTTGAACTGTAACAGCTACATTATCTTACAAAACAAGAATAATTCTACCAGCAATTAACAATCCTTCTCTCTTACAGGGTTTCAGTATTCCCAGTGGAAGTACTATTTTTGTGAGATTTAAAGTTGCATGACTAACTGCTCATCTATGTCATGACTTAGTAGTTTCTACTTAAAAAACAGGCTGTTGTTTTTAGCATAATTTCTGCAGAAAGCATTGCACTGCCTATAGAGGTAGCTTCATGTTAATCCATCTAACAAGTTTAATTCCCTTTTGCATCAAACCTAGCCATCAGGAGCCTGTGAGTCATCTTAACCTGGTAGTTCACTGAAAAAACAGCACCAGTAAAGTTTCATTTTGGGTCAGCAAGCATCACTTGTTTTATGCATGGTCTGACACAAGGAAGGTGGTAGGGAAGGTAGAGTACCAGTGGCAGCAAATAGGTCCTCTTGAAGTAATACCTAATTAAATTGGATTAAGTATAAAAAAATTGCACCGTGTTCAATGAATATTTGCATGGTGTAACCCCTTCTGAAATTCTTGGCTGATTTAGAATAACTTTGATTAAGCTATAAAATGATTAAGGTCTTGCAAGGCTGGATAGGTAGAAGAGAAAGACTTCTCATGTGCTCAGTTGAAGGAAGGTGCAGGGTAAGTCTCTAGCTACTGCATTCTAAAAATCTGTGCAGAGTTGAACACTTAAAAAGGTCGGGAGTAGGGGCTTACAGTATGCCAGGATGCACAAAGCAGTGGAGTCATCAGGCTCCATGAGTTACAGCTCTAAGAGAACAATGTCTTTAAAGGTGTTGCTTAAAATTTCTATTTGTGACACTCAGCTGGAGTTTTAGGACCAGCAAAAGGGCCACACAGGTGGAATTTTAGGGACACATCTGCCACAGACTGTGGAGGAGCAGTGGATATCGCATGCACTCCCTGCAAACCTAAGATTTTCCATTAGTAGATCAACTAATGGTCTGAGCCATTTGAGTTTCCTGCAGGCCATCTTCTTGTCTTACTCTTTTCTTTCTTTCCTCCCTGTTTTTCAGAAGAGGCAGCAGACTCCATGCAATGAGAGGAGGTAATGGGATTGTGCTGCTGGTAAAGTGCAGGACAGCTCATCTATATATTGGAAATCATTTTGTCCAAACTGAAGAGCATAATGGGTGCATAATGCGAGACAGCATTTCCTTTGTAAAATAATAAACAAAAAAAAAAATAATGATGGTTTGCTGTGCTTTTTATGTTTAGTATTCTGACACCCAAGCAGAGATAATGGATAGCTAATGAGGGTTTTGATCCAACTGTTTTCCTCACTGACAAATAGCTGAGCTGGTTGTGAAGTAATAGGGAAATACGAAGGAGCTAATTTCATTCCCTATCCTGGTGTAAATGCTTCTTGCTCGTAAAGGAGAGGTTTTAAAGCGTAAATGAGTACAAAATCTACTGATGAATTTGGCCGTTAAGAAGAAAGAATTCATTGAGTTGCTTGATTAGCTATTGAAATCTGCTTATCATGTAATGGGTTGTAGCCTAGAATAGCAGTTTTATCAACTGGTGGGAAACAATGCATTTTGAAAAAATGTAATTGAAAAACAAAAGGCTAAACTTAGTACCTTTTTGCGAAGTTATTTTCCTGTGTGGTGAACTTGAGTTGGGAGATTTGTTATGGAATTCACTATGGCCTCTTTTATTGAGTGTGATTGTTATTTACTTGGTAATGTCTCTTTTGATATATGTATTTCTGCTAGATCAAATGAACATTTTCTCTCTCCAGAAGGCTTATCCACTAATTCTAATGCAATCTGAAGCCAAGGTAAGAGAGGAAATATATTTTTCTGTAAACAGATCTTTTAAATTATTTTTTTTCAGGACTAGAATCCTATTTTGTAAATCCTTGTTGCCCCATATCACTTTCAAGAATAAATAGGAGGAATATTTTTGGTGAGACCTTACTTCATAGAGCTGTTGTTGAAGAAGATACAGACCTTGTACGTAACATAATAAAATCTGGTGCAAATGTAAATGCTCAGGATTATGCTGGTAAGTTACAATTATATTAGAGTACTATTTTCCAAATAAGTGTCTAGCTATAACTAATATTATGAGTTTGTGCAGTGAAAGAAATTGTGGTTTTGTGACTGGTCAGTAGATTATTGAATTTTTATTAGTTTAGCTTGTTAACTCTTTTTGAGAAAGTTCATACATATAAAAGTATATTAGAAAATTTTGCTGAAAAAGTAAGCAATCAAAAACTTAGGTAAAGCTACAATTATGTTTACTTAACCTTAATTCATTGATCTGTGTGTTCTCATCACAATACAGTCCCTTAAGTAAATAATCAACTTAATGTGCTTCACAGATTTTCTTTTAATTCTTAGAGTGTGTCCATCTTGTACAGGGGCTAAGATTTCCAAATTGTGATGTGGGAACAAAAATACGTTGTCCTGCAGTTAAAGACTGTTGCATAATTCAGGCATGTAACAGACCAAAAGTAAGCTAGACATTTTGTCTTCTGGAACATACTGACAGATAAATTGAGTCAGGTGCAGATTTTGTATTTCCACAGCCGAGGACCCTGGCATTTGAACTCACAGAGTGACCTGTACATTAACTTCTGCTAGAGCTAGATGAGAAAGTATTTTGTTGGTGGGTTTCAAAGCCAGCAACTGACAACAGAGGAGCATTGATAGGGTGTTGTCAACTGCAATCTGTGTGAGCAAGTGTACTAAAGTACAGTGGTTCCAGTTTTTGGTCTCATTGCTGCTTCCTTTTTCAGCCTCTGCACCTTTTGCCAGGCCACAGTTTCCTAATCCCCCAGACTCTGGCATCCGTCTTTCGATGTGAAAGGAGCACAACTGCACAAAATGTGCTTTGTCTGAACTCCTTGAAAAGATGGGAAGCTGACCTGACCCTGCTCCTTTCTTTTACAGTGAGGGAGGTGTAACCAGAGAGGAATTGCCAGACCCGTGCCATTTTAAAATCCACTTTCATCTCTGGAAAATCACTGTTCTAATGATTATATTCTGGCCCTGTGCCCTGTCTTTTCCTTTAAAACCCTCCACCAGTAATTATACATATCTTAACCTCATCTTTTTCATTCCTCCTCCACTTCATTATTCTGCTTCAGAACTTTACTGAATACCTGAGGTTGATTTTTTTTCACCTTTTATTTTCCAGACATCGGTATGAGGGATATGGGAGAGACACAGTCTGTGCTCTCAGTTTGAGCCTTGGTTCACAGTCCCCTTAGGGAGCAGAAAAGTATTTGCAATGAAGCTTGTGCTTCTCTATAGTCTGTGGAGAAACAAGTTGCTGAACTGTAATGATTGTCTATTAAACACATTCCAGGTGCAGTTTTTCAGGGGACTATTAGTATATCAGATAAAAGATACTTTTTACAGATGGGGAAATAGGTGCCTTCACTTAAGTGTCCTTCTTCCTCTTTTCCTTAACAGATTTCAAGCTTTATCTCCAGAGTAGAGTTACCAGAGTTTCTTAATGAGCTATAGGTGCTCTATTATATTGTTAAAGAAAAATTCATCTTGAAGCACTGTCAGCATTAGGCGATGTAGAACTTAGCTGAGTTTTGAGCACTTGGGAACAAAGCCTAATAGCACAAAGTTTTTAGGCAACCCAGTGCAATATCCTGTGTACATAATAAAGCCAATTCTGTGCAAGTATACGTTGTTCTGGGTTGGGTAGTGTAGAAGAGAGCCTCAAGAGTTTTACCTTTCCAATTAAATTAAGATATTTTCACTTAATGAGACCAGAACAGTCTTAACAAACAATTTAGTATGAAAATGAAGCTCAGACAACCTTCTAGTAATGGAAGATAGTTGAAGAGTAAGGCTGTCCATCAAAATGGTCTTCTGTAGGGAACGCTGGTTTGAGAGGTGGGAGACAGGAATTGGAAGATCTTCTGCTTTTTCTCTTTTCTCACTGTACAAAGAAAAACGTAATAAATGTTTAAGGAGCTGACATGGAACTATGCTAATCCCAGTCCAAAGACTTGTGTTCTACCTTCTGTTTTTCCTCAACACCTCCTTCATGGGGTATAATTGTTCCATGGACCATGAAGCTAATACCATGGCTTATTCCATACAGCTAGGAATGGATGTGGAACTTCAGTAAGGATTTTGTAATGCTTTCTTTAGAAACTTGAATTTGAACCATTCTTGGATAGTGTTAAAAAACATTTTTGGAGATGTTGCCTTACTGTTTCCATTTGCAAATATATATTTCTAAGATGTGGCCTTATACATAACTCCAGGTTTTTATTTTGTCTCCTCTTTCTCACCAGCCCTCTTTATCATGGCCATAAAAATAAAAAGAAATCCTAGAAAATTAACTTGTTCTTGAAATAGCATATACATTGCCTTCATGGAGAAATAACTAAGGTGGAATAATTTTTTTTTTTTTTTTTTTTTTCTCAAAAGAAGTTTCAAAAGAACTATCAAATCTAAACCTAACATTGTTACAGCAGCATATCGTTCTTCAGTGAGTGCATATTTCAACAAAAGACTGAGAGCTCACAACACTTTTGATATTTTAATAAATATTTCTTTATACAACTTACTGTAAAATGCATCAGTTTTCAACTTGTCAATATGTCCTTCTGGAATATTTATCACGTAGAAAATCTAACACTGACCTGTTTTTTTATAAATTACACAAATGCGAAACACAATTTTCAGTTGTCAGGATTTCTTTTTTCATAGGCTGGACTGCACTGCATGAAGCAAGTGTCCGAGGCTGTTATAGGATAGCAAATGAACTTTTGAAAGCAGGAGCTGATGTTGATGCTAGAGGAAGTGAACAAATAACACCGTTGCAAGATGCAGTTAAGGAAGGCCATTATGAGGTATATTCCGATTTTAATGTAAATTGTGGTTTGGGAATAGAAATTATTGTTGTTAATCCAGAAAGTTACGTAGTCTTACTACATGTGGGTTTGTCCTTTCAGATTATGTGTTAATTCAGGAGTGAATAAGTCTTTTCTGTCTAATTTCTGTTCAAACCGTTGCATTCACAAGATTTATTTATTTATTTATTTATTATTTTTTAGATTTTTTTTTGTCGTTGTTATTGTGTAACATTGTTTTACAAGATTTATCCAATAGCATAAGTGAGTTGTTTTTTATAAGTGTTTGGAACAATGGCTGAAGTGCTGAGGAATAGGTTCCTGCTGTTTAATGCTACTTATTTCACATACCTTATAATCACTTCGCAGAGTCATTTCATGACCTGAGCACTCTTTTGGAGTTTTAATGTTTTTTGTTTGTTTGTTTGTTTGTTTCATGTTTCAGTAAATGTGCATGTATGGTGTGCAGATGTGCAGATACAAGTATACACAGACATTTTTTGGGTAAAAATGCATAGCGTAGACAGTCATGAATACGTGCCTTTGTATTTTAGATTTAATTAGATGTATATGTTAATTTAGATGTATTTTAATCTTAAACAGAAAGGCAACTGAATATTCAGTGTGAATTAGTGTGAATGATGATGGTAAATTCTATGGTTTCATAGTCTGTGTCTGAATTCTAGATCCTCTTTCAGTCTGGTAGTGGTTGCCTCCACCTGCATGTGTCTGTTCTTAGGGTGGCCCAAATTCCTGTTGTAGTTCTGCATGTTGCTTTTACCTGCTGCCTGCTTCTTCCTCTAGAAGTGCACATTTGCTGCCTAACATTTATTAATTTCCATGATTTCTTTTAAAGAACTTTTATACGATATAATAAGATTTGACCCTAAGCATTTGCTCTCTTTCAGTTTCCCAATCAATATAAGACTTAACTTGTTCCTCCCCAGGTACCTCTGGATGAAGAGAGGGCTTTTGGATAACATTTTTTTCTGAGACCAAGCCCCAGGCTTGGTTTCTACCTGCAGTCAAGAGATTGCAGACTCTTGGGGGTTCATGAAATATTTCTGAGATCACTGAAAGTACCTAAGCTACCGTGTCCATGGTTGGGCATGAAGGACTCTGCATCTCCACAAGTAATATTGAAGGATCAGCAACTTGAACAGTGTTGTAAAAACACTGGTCTCTGCTAGGTCACTTGGGACACTTCTGCACTGGGCTTACATGGCAAGGTTTTGGTAACAGGGGTGGCCTCTTTGCGCAGAGCCCAGCAGCTGCCCCATGTCAGATCAGAGCCAGCTCCAGATGGCTTCAAAAGGGACCTGCTGCTGGACAGAGCCAAGCCCGGAGCAATGCTGGCTGGGCCTCTGGGAGAGCAGATTAAAGAAAGGGGAAAAAAAACTGCTGCACCTCAGCAGCTGGGAGAGAGGAGTGAGCAGCAGCCCTGCAGCCCCCAAGTGAGTGCAGCAGGAGGGCAGGAGGTGCTCCAGGCAGGCAGCAGCAGTTCCCTTGCAGCCTGTGGAGAGGCCCCTGGTGGAGCAGGCTGTCCCCCTGCAGCCCATGGAGCAGATCTCCACGCTGCAGCCCCCCCATGGGTGGAGGAGCCCCCGGTGGAGCAGGGGCCAAGGAAGGAGCGGTGGAGACGAAGCATCAGGGACTGACTGCAGCCCCCATTCCCCATTTCCATGTGTTACTTGGTGGGAGGAGGTAGAAGGCAGAAGGTAAATGGGGGTAGAAGGTAGATGGGGGGAAGGTGGTTGTATTTTGCTTTTATTTTCTTCACTGCTCTGGCCTGCAAGTGATAGGTCATAAATTATATTATTCTCCCTATGCTGAGTCTGTTTTGCCTGTGACGAAAATTGATGAGTGAGCTCCCTGTCCTTATCTCAGTCCTTTAGCCTTTTCTATTTTGTTCTCCTTTCCCTTTGAGGAGTGGGAGTGAGAGAGTGGTTGTGGTGGAGTTTGGCTGCCCAGCTGGGTAAAACCACCACAGCATCAACATCAATTAACACAAAGCTGAGTTATGAGTTATCTGAGCTGGCATATTCACGGGGAATGGTACTGCACAGCAGGGCTCAGTACAGTTACATCACTGTAGTGGTCCAGCAGGCTTAATTTTTGCTGCTTTGGTAATATGGCATTTGTACGTGCTTCTTTAAAAGCTACTTTTTCTGCGTTGTGTTACTATTGTAGATTGGAAACACAGAATTTGACTGCCTCATTCCTTTCCCCACCTGCAATATTGCAAAATTAATTTCTTACTTCACAAAAATGGTAAGCATATGGAAGACTTTAAGACTTTCTCATAGTAAAATTAAGGAGGAGAGCATACACGTATGATGTGCAGCTCAAAACCTCATTAAGGAAGAAGTTCTCAACATTCCTGTATGAAAGAGTTCATAGATTTGAGACAACTTGTGAAGGCCAAGAGGGTTTTTGCTGTGAATTGAATACTTTTTTTTTATTTGCTTTGTTGTTAGAAGAATGTATGAATTGAGCAAACTTTGCTAGCAATTCTATCAATAGCAATCTGCTTAGAAGGAACAAGGGACTTTAAATGCATGGGTGAGGGATAATAGATGATAATAGATGTGGAACAGAGAGAATGGCAAAGGTACAAGTAAAAACACACTAGTGCTGGAATAAGACTGCAGCATTAGCCACAGAAAAGAAATCATCAGATTGTAAATTTTCCATGTTTTAAAAAAGTGTTCTTTAAAGCTAGGTGGAACGTTTTGCCGAAGTGATCGTTTCGTGAACAACAACACAATCAGGCTTTGCATTTTGTAAAGAAGCTGAAATGTCAGTAAGACTGTCTGAATGGGTTTCCTTTGACCTGATGTACTTTATACATCTGAAATAGCTGCCAATTCCCTCTGCAGGCAAAAAGAGTCTCAATAAAGTACACACTTATAGTACACCGTATTTTCTCCCAAAGTAGATGTCTTAAGCAGGTAAACTGACTCATATCCTAAAATTGCTTGTTATTTTCCACCAGTTAAGGGCTTAGGGACTGATGAATCCTAGCTTGTGTTTTGGGAGGCCGTGGCTTAGTGGCATCAGGTTAATCACTGGATACAATTTTTAAGCATAAAAACAAGATTTTAGAATAATTATGCATCTAGGAGAATACTTAAGATATATTAACTAGTAGAGGGAAGGACTATTTATTGTAGGCTTTAGATTTATTTTTAGTTGCTCATGTTCTCAAGTTCACCAGAGAGAAACATTTATAAAGAAGGAGTATGAAAAATATTGCCAGAAGAGAAACAATCTCAGAAAAAGCCTTGTTTTTCTAGGTGGCAGCATTATTGCTTTGGTATGGAGCTGATCCCTTATTAAAAAATGAGGAGGGGAGATGTGCATTAGAGGAAGCTTCTGACCAATCTATGAAGAGACTGCTTAAAAGCTATCTACTAAAATCCAGAGGAGATTCAGTATCAGGTGGGTATCCTGGTTTCAAGTAGGATAGAGTTAATTTTCCTCCTAGTAGCTGGTATGGTGCTGCGGCATTTAGGATGAGAAGAGTGCTGATTACACCCTGATGGTTTAATTGTTGCAGAGCAGTGCTTACACCAAGCCAAGGACATTTCAGCTTCTCACTCTGTCCTGCCAGCGGGCAGGCTGGGGGTGCAGCAGGAGCTGGGAGGGGACAGACCCAGGACAGCTGACCCCAACTGCCCAAAGGGGCATCCCGTACCGTATGGGGTCATGCTGATAAGATAAGGGTGGCTAGCGGGGTAGGGGGCCGGACTGCTCAGGGTTAGGCTGGGCATTGGTCAGCATGTGGTGAGCAACTGCATTGTGCATCACTTGTTTCGTACACATCATTATTAGCAGTACTATTATCATTATCATTATTATTTTCCTTTACTTTCTATCCTAATAAACTGTCTTTACCTCTACTCATAGGCTGCCATTTTTTTCCGATTCTCTCCTCCACCCCATGGGGGGTGAGGGGAGGGTGAGTGAAAGGCTGTGTGGTGCTTAGCTGCCCCCTGTGTTAAACCACAACAGTGGAGAAATTGTGCTGACATATTATCGTTATTTAATGAAGGAACTCAGAACATCCGTTTCACAATATTTCCCTAAATATAGATAGTAATTCCACGGACTTGATTTAATTAGGCTTGGCCTTAGCTGCTGATGTTAGGGCAGGGACTAGGGTTAAGTTACAATTTAGGGGTAATAGTGTAGCTGAACTACCATAAAGACTGAGTTTGCAGGGTGTTGGTAGGAGAATGTTTAGGCTAAGACGAGAGTTGGATCCTGTACCGTCTTAGGAGGTAAGTTGAGAAGACAATTCAGAAGGGGCTGTTTGGTCAGGGGCAGATCTAAAGTAGTGCCACAAGGTAAGCCTTGATTAGAGGTGGAATTAGGACTGTTGGACCCTGATGAGTCTGTTTGGGATGTAGCAGATTTCAGTGTGGAAGGAATACCCAGAATAAACTTAGAGTCAGGGCTGTAAGAATCATATTGTGGCTTGGGTTGGAAGGGATCTTAAAGAACAGCTACTTCCAACCCCCCTGCCATGGATCACTAAATCAGCTTGCTCTGGGCCTTGTCCAACCTGGTCTTGAACATCTCCAGGGATGAGGGATCCAGTGCTTCTCTGGGCAACCTGTGTCAGTGCCTCACCACCCTCTGAGTGAAGAATTTCCACCTAATCTCTGATCTAAATCTCCCCTCTTTTAATTTAGAACCATTCCCCCATGGTTTTAAAGGAGTAAGGAGTGGGCAGAAATTACTGGCTTCAAATATGAGGGAAATAGAAATTAAAGCTGCTGGCAGGGATTGCTGTACTTAGGAGCTTAAGGCTGCTGTACTACGGTTTCAGGCTGCAGCCACCAAAAATCATCTTGATATTCTGATTCTTACAAAGATTGGTGGGATAGGACTATGTTCAAAATTAGGGCTTGGATTAGGATTTGGCCTAATCAGTGTTCAGTAGCTGGGCCATTAGGCTTGATTTAGGACTAAGACTGGCAGGAGCCACTGGACTAACAGTGATCCTAGGGCTAGAGTTAACATCTGGTAAGGGAGATTCCCAGAACTGTTAGAAAAAGAGTTACCATGCTGTGAAATGCCTGTTAAATTTGAGGCTGGTTCCATCATAGGTTGTTGGGCAAGAGTTGGGGTTCATGTTGCAGTGAAAGTAACAAAGGGTGATGAGCTAGATTTTTGTTCAATATGGCATGGCCAGTCTAGTTTTAAGAATACATTGAGAAAAAAATGAATAAATTGACTTGGGTGGATTAAATAAGTATATTAATATCTAAGGCCAGAACCTGGTAGCTGCTGTACTCTTTTTTTGCCATTTTGTCAGCACAGAGAGCAGCTGGAATGCTGAAGCAATCCACCAGCAAGGCACTGAACTGGTGCTAGGAAATATCCCTCCTTGTTTGTATACCAATGGCCTGGCTTTAGCTACTTCATCCCCTTCCCTGCCAAAGTATGGTATGCAGGGAAAGACATAAGTATCCCATTATCACTGGCTCCAGAAAAGTCTCTTGGGAACCAGAGGTGCCTATTTTAAGTTAGGGAAGCATAGTAGCTCCTCTAAGTTTCAAAAAGAATTGCTCAAATCACTGATCTGAAAAATTTGGAAACATAATGTCAAACTCCAGTCCATCCTCTTCTGGTTTGTACGAAGTCCCTTCTGCAGTGAAGATTGGGCGTCAATATTTGGATATGTATTTGATGTATTGGTATGTTTTATATTCTAATAAAAACCCTGTGGCTTAGTAAGTTTCTCGACAGCTAAATGTGGTAGGTACTGTTGCACAAGATTTTGGACACAATACACAATATGTACAAAGCAAATAATTATGGTCCCTTTTCAGTAATCATTCCCTTCTGTCTTATTTTCTTTTCAGGTGGAGATGATGCAGAGAATACATTAAGTGCTCAAAGTGTAGATGATATAAACGTGCACCGGGTACATTTTTACAAAGATGTACAAAGAATTCTGATATTAATTTGATGCTGGACAGTTATGGGATTGCTAGCTCTCTTCAGGAAACTGAAGCAGACAACTGTTTCTGAAATGTGTTTCAAAAACAGCACATAATGTACTAGATGCTTTGTATCCAGGAGGGACTGAGGCAGGGTGACATTCTTGGCTTGGACTGGCGCACGCTTCGTTGGGTTAGAAACTGGCTGGATAGCCGGGCCCAAAGAGTCGTGGTGAATGGAGCCAAGTCCAGTTGGAGGCCAGTCACTAGTGGCGTCCCCCAGGGCTCGGTGCTGGGGCCGGTCCTCTTTAATATCTTCATCGATGATCTGGACGAGGGCATCGAGTGCACCCTCAGTAAGTTCGCAGATGACACCAAGTTAGGTGCGTGTGTCGATCTGCTTGAGGGTAGGAAAGCTCTGCAGGAGGATCTGGATAGGCTGCACCGATGGGCTGAGGTCAACTGCATGAAGTTCAACAAGGCCAAGTGCCGGGTCCTGCACCTGGGGCGCAATAACCCCAAGCAGAGCTACAGGCTGGGAGAGGAATGGTTGGAGAGCTGCCAGGCAGAGAAGGACCTGGGAGCGATGGTGGATAGTCGGCTGAATATGAGCCAGCAGTGTGCTCAGGTGGGCAAGAAGGCCAACGGCATCCTGGCTTGTATCAGGAACGCTGTGACCAGCAGGGCTAGGGAGGTGATCGTCCCCCTGTACATGGAGGTGCTTGAGCGGGTGCAGAGAAGGGCGACGAAGCTGGTGAGGGGCCTGGAGAACAAGTCCTACGAGGAGCAGCTGAGGGAGCTGGGCTTGTTCAGCCTGGAGAAGAGGAGGCTCAGGGGCGACCTTATCGCTCTTTCTAGGTACCTCAAGGGAGGCTGTAGCGAGGTGGGGGTTGGCCTGTTCTCCCACGTGCCTGGTGACAGGACGAGGGGGAATGGGCTTAAGTTGAGCCAGGGGAGTTTTAGGTTAGATGTTAGGAAGAACTTCTTCACTGAAAGGGTTGTGAGGCACTGGAACAGGCTGCCCAGGGAAGTGGTGGAGTCACCATCCCTGGAAGCCTTCAAAAGACGCTTAGATGTAGAGCTTAGGGATATGGTTTAGTGGAGGGCTGTTAGCGTTAGGTTGGAGGTTGGACTCGATGACCTTGAGATCTCTTCCAACCTAGAAAATTCTGTGATTCTGTGATTCTGTGATTTGGCAAACAGTTGCTGATCCTTGATGTTACTTGGGATAAGCTGCAGCCTCATGAAGATGCAAGACAGAGGCAATCAGCTGTCTCTCGTGAACAGTGGTTCTTACTGAGTTTTTGCAAGTGCTGTAGTGGTAATTTACAACAACCGTGGTACATCAGTGCCTCTTAGTAGTTGTAGAAACCTGACTGAAACTGCAAAATATTGTCTGTCTGGTAGTACTTGGATAGCTGCTTCTTGCAGCCATGCATTAAATTGTATTTATTTGGTTTCGATAGGAGAAGATTAGGCAGCTACTGCCTTGCTCAAGGTTGCAGATAGCACAGTTCAACATACTAAACTTACTAAAGCATCAAAGTTTTTGCTTAAAATGAACAAAGAAATTTGTTAAAATTTACAAAAAAAAAAAAATAAAATACAGTTCTTTGGGATAGTGAAGGCAGAAAACAATGGGAAAAAATAAAAAAAATACACATTCAAAAACGCAAATATATCTGTTACTGATATAACAGAGGCTATGGACAAAACTAAAACTGCTCAGAAATAGTGTTACTCAGAGTTCATAAACATGAGAAATATTTGTCTTCTTTATATCCACCTGTATACCAAGGAACAATTAAATTACAGAAAACATGTTTCCCTGATGCTGGATGTAACAAAACAGGCATCACTGTTGTTGTTTCCAGTTATAATTGCTGCATTCCAGTTAATTCAGGAAAACTGAGCTTGCTAAATTGGACAGGACTGCAACAGGAACATGAATTCAACAGTGATAACAATGAAAATCAATTTAAAAAAAGAAAAAAGGCAGAAATGGCAGAAGTTCAGCAATTCTGCCCTAATAGGGGAGGTGATCACCAGTTTGTGTTTCTTTGCATCATTGTTTTCTGGATAAAAAGTGTGTACAGCATTCGGAGACTACTGATTTAAGAGAACCTGATTCTCAGTCAATATTTGCTTTGACTTCCTCTCACAATGTATCTGCTGTAAAGTCATAACAGGAAATCCAAGAATTAGGAGAGTGATCAACGTCTCAAGCAGAGTAACAGTAATAGTTTGACTGATGGGAATCTAAATACTGATATGAGAGTACCTTCAGATCAAATCATTTCTTTGCAAAACTTGACAAATAAAGTTAAATTTAATGTTGATGGAAATGAAATGAATAGGATCTGATTTTAAAACTTTCTTTGCCTTTGTTTGTACAGATTTCCTTACAGACAGATGAGTCTGTACTAGCAGGTGCGAAGCTTACTGGTACAGGGAGAGCAGACATATTGCAACAGACTACTGTAAATGAGGTGCAAAACATTCATATTGATATATTGGATGATGGAACCAGCTGCATTGAACAGACACCTCAAACAAATACAGAAGCAATTGTGGCACGTGAGCTTTCAGCAGCTACTAGTGGTGAAAGTGTTTCTAGAAGTCTTTCTAATTCTACTGGTGGTGCACTAAGTACCATTGAAGAAAAAGCTCCACGACCAGAGAAAGGATGGAGGATCCTGCTTAATGCAGAAGAAGGTGCTGGAGGCTGTCCAACTGAAGCAACTGAAAATGCTCGTAGTATAGAGATCCATTTTACAGCTTTACAACTCCATGAAAATGAAGCACATCAAATTAAACGTAAGAGTCAGGAGCTTCAGGAGGCCAACTCAAAATCAGGTTTGCATTTCAGTATTAAGACAGACAAGAAAGCTCCTTATTCATTTCAGACTGTGTAAAATGCACAGAAAGAAACCTCCCAGAAAATGCCTACAATGTTTTTATTTGTAAATAATTATTTTATCTGTTTGTTATAAGCATTCTGTGTATTTTACTTAAAAAAAAAAAAAAACACCAACAAAACACACACAAAAATAAAAAATCACAGCTGTGGATTTCCAGAACATGTTTATCGTCATGAATAAATGGCAAAAACAGAGAATATGTTTTGGTACAGCCCACCATGCCAGATTAACTATTTGGTCATTTTTGCCTTTTTTTTTTTTTTTGGGGGGGGGGAGGGAGAGGCTATTTTATATAAATGTCTCCATTGTATTTATCAAAATGTGACCAGAATGTTTGTTGCATTAATCATTAATTAGAGTGAATTTCTTAAGCACCTTATTTTTTTAATACTTACAAATCAATAAAGGCCCTTTTTTCACAAAAGAATCTTTGACTCTTTTGGATTCAATCTCAGTACATTAACATACAGTGAATAGTGAACAAACTATTTATTATGTTAAAGTATTTTCAAAAATTGAGTGAGTACTGCAGTGGTATTTTAACCTACACTAGGTGGTCATTTTAACATAAATTTTAACATCATTTAACACATTACAGTGTATTAAGGCATAGTTATTCCAAGTTCTTTTGTTAAAATGACAGGTGAAGGAGGGTTTGCTGGAATGAATGGAATAGAAGACATTGAAGAAAATGAAGAAGGAAGTAGAAAAAGCAATGTGTTCTCACAGTTAACTGAAGCAGAAGAAATCCAAACTAAAAAAATGAGATTAGACCTACAGGAGACAAGCCAAAAGACAGACTTGTGTTCTAGTAGCAGTAAATACAAGCTTTCATCTAATCAATCACAATTCAATCAAGCATCAGAACAGCTAACGTCTAAGAAATCAGGTGAAAGGTTAATTATATTTTATTGAAAGAGTGTTGCTGTTTTCTTCCCCAGACATACAGGAGGAAGGCTTCTTGTAATACCAGAGTGAAAGCATGGAAAAATGTGAATAGAATACTAAACAAATAGTCTTGTGAGTTACAAATACTTGAAATATTGCCAGAAGTCAGTTTTAAAGAATGGGTATTCTTACTCTGTTTTATGTACGTTGCATTCATCAGTCTCTTCAGCGTGGTAATTGAGGAGATGCAGAATCATACCTGGGAGCTTTAAATAACACTAAATTGATACCCAGGTAACTAAGTTACTTAAATGAGAGTTTGATACTAAATTGGTCTTCAGTGAGGTATTTAATATATCAGGTAAAATTGCCTCTCAGTGTACCTGACACACATATATTCACTTATATTTTTATATACTATATATATTAGGCACTTATATTTTTATATACTATATATATTAGGCACTAATATATATTAGGCATTAATATATTATTTATATATTAAATCAGCATACACTTAGGCTGAACCTACTTCAGTAGGAGGCTCTAGTGCCCTGCAACAAGCTCTTCTGCCTGCTCATATATTTTTCTGTTTAAAAGTTTCATCACATGTGTTAAGACTTACATTTATTTTGAAGTCTTGCCTTCACCATAAAGCCCTGATCCAACAGATTATTCATCATAACCCCCAAGTATTTTTCAGTTACGTCTTTTTGATGTAAAAAAAAAAAAAACAAAAAAAACATTTTTTTTTCTGGAACCACCATAGTACTCAAGACTTATAAAACCAAAGCCCATTGTTCAGATGGGATGCCTCCTCTTTTAAAACCTTTGAATGTAATGTATCTGGACTGCTGATTCAGAAACGTTTATTTTCATTACATTTTGGCATTCTTCTTAATTTGTGTTGAAATGAGAAGTACCATGTCATTAAAAGACAAGAATTCCTTGTGTAGCTTTGCCTAGATGCAGAATGGAGTATTTGTCTTCATTGTTATCTCAGAGAATTCTGAAATTTCTGTCTGGTAATTACAGGTTTGAGGAATTTGTTTTTGCTTTAATATATCTGTAAATACTGCCTTTTTAGGATTTTTGCTGGCTGTGACTATTTCCTTGTATTCCTTTGTTTTTCCGTATCATTCTTCTACAACTTACTTGTATTTTCTATTATACACATTTATATACACATTTTATACATTTTTTCATTTTTAATTTAATATTCCACTCTCTCCCAGGTCTCTAACCTGGCCTTCCTAAGCCAGACTTGACATGGCTTCTGTGAAAAGTAGTTGTGTCCTGCAAAATACTATTTCTGTTTCTACCTTTGCTGGCAACAATTGACTTCCTTTTGGTGACTTTGATCTTGATGCTTACTAGTTTTATATGTTGAATTAAGGAATCACCAACTAATCTTGGCAACGTCCTGTAACAGTCATGATGCCATGACAAAATTAACAAGTAAACTACACAAGGTTCTTGCTGATCTTTTCTCTTTTATGGTCACAGTCTTCTTGTTCTCTTCCGTCTTCAGTTGTACAGAATTCTGTTTCCTTATTCTGTCTCAGGTGGTTTCTGTTTTTTGATCCATCTCAGGTTTCTGTTGTCTTGAACTTCCGGCCTGCAAGCTCTTGTATTCCTTTGGAAATGAAAGGGTGGGTGGAAAGCAGTCAATGCTTCTTTCTACTTACTGTTCTGCAATATTTGGCAGTGTCAATACTTAGCTTTCCTATCTCCAAATTGGTTCCTCCTGTTGTAGGAAACACTTTTTGCATCATTCTGGAAAGAAAACATGGCATAATTGATACATGGCACCATCTGCTTCTAATTATTGCAAGAATAAACACTTCTGACTATCATTCCTTTCCCTCTGAATGTCCTTCTCTGCAGCTCCTATGCTTCTGCTCAGTATTTATAGTGAGGTGTGTACACCTTGATACATTTTGGATTTTATTTTACTTTACATGTTTTATCTCCTTTACACATAATTCAGAATTTTAATAAACTTTATCCCAAACATGGGTCTTAAATTTTGGTGTCCTGTGGAATATCATTTCACAGATCACTTTTTTTTTTTTTTTAACTTTCTTTTTTTTAGGTTTGTTTTCAAGAGAGATTCTTTTTTTTTTTTTCTGCTAAAATTTAATTATTTCCTTCATTGCAGAAGAATGTTGCTCTTTGACAGGTCATGGGAGAAAATGTAGCTCTTTTTATAACTGAATGCATTAATCACTTTGGAGACTGGGAAAATGGCATTCAGATGCAGCAGAAAAAGTGGAAGATAGGATAATGTTTCCTGGCTTGCAGCATTTTCACATGTTTTTGTTGTTTCATGCCTTTTCTTCATTAACTGGCTTTTGTATCTTAGCTGCTTGTTCTGTGTCCTAGTGACCTTCCTTATGCTATTTTATTTTTGAATAAATAATTCCTATTCCTAAATGGACACGTACACAGTGCCACTTTTATCTACATTCAGTCACCTGTTAGGGTATCAACATTCATACTCTGCTTACAGAGAATTGATTTGTGGGAAAAATTACTCAGACCAGTGGTGAAGTATACTAATATCTGAAGAAGCTGTTGAAGTATTGCTGCTTAATCAAATCTGACTTGGCTACTGTAACCTCTCCACCTTGTCTTTGTTCTGGCAGTTACTAGATCTCGTATTTGCCAAGATCCTGATCCTTCCTGCTTATGATACACCTGGCAATGTACTTCATGGAAAACTATGATTCACATACCAATGTCACATTATGCTTTTGCAAATGTTTCCTAACAAGCATGAAGAATACTGTTGTACATCACAACTTAACTGGAAAACTTTGCAATTATTTCTGTTCACGTGCAGCCAATATTGCTAAGGGTCATTAGCTTAATGTGCTGTTGTGCACCACTTTTTTTTTTTTTCTCCTTCATCTCCATAAAGAGTCCCTAGGACATTTTCCCATGAATCAAAGGAAAAAAAAAAAAAAAGCAAGGACCAGAAAGTGGATGATTGCTTTGGGAGTTCAGACCCAGAAGCTTTTAGACAAAATACAGTACATTATCTTACAGAAGAGTAGGTCTCAGGCTGGAGTATTTCAATAATGTGCTCCCTTCTGCATGCTCTAGAATCATAGTTTTCATTTGAAAAAGAAAGTCTTCAGCTATTTTGTTTGCCAATACGATGTGGGCCAAGCACATTCATTACAAAGCTGGCTGCCCAAATGCCTTTTGACAGGTTATAAATGGCCTATGTTGAGCTCTGTGCTGCCACGGTCTCACTGCAGCAGGATCTGAATGAGCTAAAGTTAATATGGATATATCCTCACCACATGTTTATCTTTAATATATTTGCAATATATTTTTCTTATGCTTCCAAACAGTCCTAGATGACAAGCTCAGTAGTTTACAATAAAGAAAACCTTGGAAAGACGGATTTTCCATGAGGCAGAAGGAACCTAAGCTGTCAAATCACAAAAGATGTTTGATAGCAATGGTTACTGGTAACTGAAAATATCTGAGAAGACAACTTACCTGATGAGAAGAGGAAAATGGGGATGCAGGGACTAATTGTTCATATAAATACTTACAAAAAATGGATAAGATTTGCAAAATTCTTACTTGAAGCCTGTTTTTCTTTTTTAGATGTATTTCAGATTTTTAAGAAATTGGGGAAAGGACCAAATGAATTATTATAATTTTTTTTTTTTTTTTTTTTTGAAACTCTGATAGCACAGTATTAAAACAGTAAGAACAGGATTAAAAAAAAAAAAAAAAAAAGCTAATGTGTGGTAGAGCTTTTGAAGATTTATACATGCTTTGAATATTGAAACATGTCTTTTGGGGGCCTTACTCTATATGTAGAATTAATACTTTTTTAATCTGCTTTTTTTCTTTGTATCACCTCCAATTTTATGCCTGTTACCTGAAGCCTGAGAATTAGCACCTATTTGATCATATGATACTGTTTAAAGCAGACGTATTTTTTTTTGTGAACCAATAAGAAAAGGATTAAATCAAGTTTATTTACCCTCATGAGTCCAGTGCTGCACCGGTTTAATTAAAAGGCAGTTCAGCTGTGTTAGATGACATCAATCAAAAATATATAATTTGTCTATGGGATTTTGTCACATCATAGCTGTAGAAATATCTTCTGTAGAAATGTATGGCTTCCATAATAAAGAATCCAGAATGGAGAAGTGGTAATGGTCAACACTCCACTTTTATGTACTTTCTTAAATACTTCAATTTGCAAATTTAATATATCTGGCAGGTATGCCTGGTAACTTACAAGAAATTTATGGAGAAATGTGACAAGCTTCCTACCAAGATATGTTATAAAACTATTCGACCTTGTTATCTTTTCAGTTCATCCCTGAACTGTTGTACCCTTCTTAAGTCATCTAGATCTGAACTGTGTATGTTTTGGCATCGAATGTGTTTGTTTTCCACACTATTATGCAGTACTTTTCTAAACTTTTGATATAGTCAGTTAATAGTACTGACTAATTAAGGTCACAGTATTGCACAAATTTACAGTAATCCAAATGAGTTAGGAAACTTAATCCCTCTTATAATTAAACGTTTTTTATTGTTCATTTTGAGCATCCAATATGTGTTCAGAATCTCCCCTATCTAACAGAAGGGAAGATGTAATTTTACATGTTACCTGTAAATACAACAGGTGGATCAAAGAAGAAAAAGAGAAATGAAAAAGGAGAAACTAAGCTGCATATTGCTGCTAGGAGAGGAAATTTGTCTTTGGTGAAAACTCTGATATCATCTGGAATTCTTGTCAATGAACAGGACAATGCAGGTTTGAATATGGCTCTCATGAACTTGTTTTAAATATAGTTTTATGTAACGTGTATATTTGGTTTTATGTAATTCATATAATTTTAATATAATTATGTATTCTTGATTTATTTTTGAGATTCTTGAAACTGTTCAACCACAATCCTGTAGCAAATAGCTTCTCTTCATTAGTGTTACATATTTATTAAATAAACACAGTTTGTATTTTTTTGTTCAAATGTTTTTATAACAATTACAAATAAGACATATTAATTCTTGGAAATATAGTGTTCAGCAGAGCAAAGGTGCTGTTATGACTGCGTATTAGTGCTTATAAAGTCATACATGCACACGTACATTTATCACATACAGCATTTATATGAAGCCCTTATAGTGATGGGGTGTGTGACAAACTGTGGAGAGTTGTTCTATTTTTTATATTTATGACTACTTTAAACTCATTTCTTCTCTCCTGATGTGTGGGCTTACTGGTAAGGGTAAGTGTGTCTACTTTAGTATTTGATTCCAAACTTTTCAGATGGGTAAAGGAGAAGAGGGGAGGAAGTCATTTAGTCAGTTCAAGCAGTCAGTGAACCTCTGGATTTGTGCCGCGGAATGGAGCAAATGCAGCCTTTCCCTCAGCAGGGACATTAATCAGGGTATGCTCCTCTGTTGAAGAGCACACTGTCAGAGAGCGTATGGAAGGTTGGTAACCGTGAGACCTACAGCCTCTATTAAATTTGACTGGAATAGACCAGTGGCCTGGGAAGTTCAGAGGGAGCTGATGCTCTTGATGAATATATACTCATTTGTGAAGCACAATCACACGAATCGTATTTCCTTAGGAAATTTTCCTTGGGAAATAAGGGTAAAAATCATATAAATTTCTTACTCTTTCTACTCAACATTTTTTGTTTGTATCTTCTATTGTTTCTAGTGGTGTAGTAGAGAAGTAAAAAATATTTTTCTAGCTAATGCTGGATACAGTTTTCGCTGAAGTAAGCTGAATTACACAGGAAATAATTTATATTAGTATGGTGATTCTTTGTTTAAAGTTAGTCTTAAAGATAATAATCCAATGTGTATTTTAAAGCAAACACCGCAAAATTGTGTAATTGCTATTTAATGATTTGTGTGGATGTTTCCAAATCAGATCCATGTCGTCTTGCTTTGATTAGGTTGGACAGCACTTCATGAAGCTTCCAATGGTGGTTTTACTGAAGTGATCTTAGAATTACTGAAAGCTGGTGCTAATGTTAACAGCAGAAGCATGGATGGTGTTTTGCCCATACATGATGCTGTTTCTGGCAATTATTTGGAGGTACATTTTTCTTTTAATTATGCTACCTAAACCTGATGTCCAGGAGTGGGCCAGCAAAGTAAAATGCTGGTTTAAATAAGAAAAGTCAAAGTTACTAATACAATTTTAGTATTTTTAGTATTTTAATTAGTATATTAATTAGGAAATAAATATTTTAATTCGTATATTAATTAGGAAATAAATCAACATTCTTTGAGTTGATGAAAATGAGAATAATTATTATTTTTCAGTAGTGACAATTGAAGCTGTACAATCAATTGACATTTTCAGTCCAGTGTACAAATCAGCAAAGTTCAGAAGCAATAAATAGTTCTCTCCCACAAATTGGGTGTCTTTAAAATAATACTGAAACATTGAGCATTCTAAATTTGAATTCTATAGATGTGTTTTGAGTTAGATAATTTTCCCATTAAATTAGATTAAAGCAAGCATAGTTTAACTCTCAAAATATAATTTTTAAAGGAAAATCATATTTAAAGACAAACGATGGATTTTTCCAAAAATTTAATCATTTCAGGCAAACATATTTGCCTGATTCGACCGAAAATCAATGAATAATTCTGGTACACCTACACATCCATATTTTGATATTTAGAAAATTAATGAGAAGAATTTAATTAAGTTTTCATGAATACACTTCCTATTGAAACATACAGGATTTGTAAAGATGTTTCAGAAGACAAAATACTGACTAAGAGATCTGAGATGTTTTGTAGGCTAGGGAAAGAAGAAAATCTTTACCTGTTAATGAAAAACTGGTTGCTTTTTAAAACAGAAGGCTTTGCTCATTTTTTGGTGGTGGTGAAGGTTTTTATTTGTTTTTTATTTGTTTGTTTGTTTTTTTCTTTACACGATGTAAATAACAAGTTAAGAAGTATCACAATAACCAAAGAAAATACCAGATTTATTCAAAAAGCAATATAAAAATATATTGTCATAATTTTTCACTTTTGTAAATCTTTCTGAACCATGAATATTTGCTTGATGCCCATTTAAAAATATTTCGATTTACTGTTAAGGAAATCCATCCAAAGTTCAACTTCATTTTAAGACTGTAGAGGAGATGTTGAAGTCTATTCAACAGACAAAGGAGGGGATACATTTCTAAGAGCATTTGACACTGCATGTATCTTACAAAAGTCCCTGCCAATGGCCAGTCTTCAGTTTGGAGCTCTTTAGTGATCATGCATAAAACTGGTTCAGGGAGATGATCAAATGGAAAACTAATCCTCCAAAAACAAGGCTTAGTTTAGATTAGCCCCTTGAGCCAGTTTAAGAATTGTGCTAGTGTAAGGAAAAGCATGGGTTGGGGTGGCACACAGTGGGTAGTGACTGGGATAACTGTCTGTGGGAATGTGGCCTATATGCATTTGGGTTCTCCCACACTGGAGAGTCCCAAATGTAGGCTGGGACTTCCTTACAAGCATGTACTTGGGGTTTATAATGTGCAAAGTAAGAAAACAGTTGTGGAAGCAGCTTTGTATCCATGTGTAACTGGTAAAACACACTCCTCCAGCTCAGCCAAATGTCTGCCTTTTATTTGAACAAACAAATAAATAAAATGTTGTTTTGGCACAGTGAGTTCCAGGGAACTGAGCATAGAAAGATGATGCCAGATTGACTCAAACGTACCTCCTCTATTTCCATCAAAAGAGCTGATTTTTTGTTGTATTTATCTTTTCTGTGAGGCATCCCATTTATCTTCTCTGTGAGGCAAGATAATGTGAAGGAGGCGATTTCACAGTCCTGGTACCTAACTGTCAGTAAGACTCTTGAAAACATGCAAACTATTATTCAGTATTTGTGGGCAAAACCAATAGAGAAGGTTATGACTGATTATGCCACTACTTTAGAGGCAGCACCACGGATTTTGAAATTCCATGGGGTGTTCTTCTTTTGGTATTTAACAGTATTCTGAATATTTGCAATGTAAGAAAATTAGAAGTGTTAAAAATGAGAAATCATATGTATGAAAATTCTTTACTATCCAACCTCTGGCCCCCTCAATGCTTTCATATGAGCTCAGTTTTAAAGGGAAATGATTCCACAGATGCCACTAATCTCTTTTCCACATTTTAAAAGTAAGCAGATGTATAAGTGATTTTGAATTAGAGAAGAAATCAGAGTGCATAGCTGAAAGACAAAAAACTATTAAATGTCTTGAGAAAAAAAAAAAAAAAAAAACACCACCACCGCCAACAACAACAACAAAAAAACACTTTTCTGCTCTTTGTTCACAATAAAATTCACCAGTTTCTATTATTTAGGTCTAGGATGTTTTGTAGCTACTGTCTACTCTAGTGATTCACAATAAGTTGTCCTTTTAAAATTTGTTATTGTAAAGAAAGAAGGATAAAATAAGAGCCCAAAGAACTTGGCTCTACATGTGTAACAGGTTTTAGGGTATCTTATTTGCACCTTTGTTACTCGTGGCTTACCATAGCTAGTTGTGGTATACTTCTACATCAAGAATAATCACAATACAAATTATAATATGTAATAGGCAGCCAGGATTCTACTACAGCATGGAGCAAATCCCTGTGAGAGAGCCAGTTCTGGGAAAAGTGCTTTGGATGAAGCTTGTGATGATGAAATGAAAGAACTGCTTAAGTCTTATGGTGCTATTGACTCTGTACTTCCTGTTGCAACTGCTGAGGTTACAGGTATGTTGGTTTCGTAATGTAAAAAATAGGATTATCATGTAAATCATAGGATCTGTAGTCTTAGTGCAGAACTGTGCATTAGATTGCTGCTGATTTGCAGAGCTGCATACTGTCTGGCACAGGTATGTTTAACTCTGTTAACAACTGATTAGGATTTATTTATTTATTTTCAGAAAATAGGCTGCATGATTCTCCTGAGAATCTAAGGAATAAGGACATATTTGGCTCTTCAGATTTTCATTGGCTTCCATACTTTCTTTTACAGGACCTTTGTGTGTTTTTTTTTTTTTTTTTTTTTTTTTTTTTTAAATTGTAGCTTTAAAGACTATGCTGCCTAAAAACGATCTCATTTGCATATACAAGATATCTTTTTTTATAGTATGATCTGACATTACATTTTTGTAATCTGTGTGAGCTAATTTAACCTATGGTGCAATTTCCTCCTGCACTTTCATTTTTAATTATATTTCTTCTTCTTCTTCTTTTTTTTTTTTTTTTTAATTGCAAAGAGACGAACTGTCTTAGGTTAAGAAGAGCAAAAAGTTGTTCTGAGTGCTGCAAAAATGATGATGCAGCTTTGAAGCGACAGAATGAGAAATCCTGTGTGGTGAGTATGGACAATAGAAGAGTTTTGTTACATTGATTCATAGTGTAGTACTGTATAGCATCATTTACTGACTGAATAACATAAAAATGTCTGAATAACATTAGAATCTATGTAAAGAACAGTATGATGCTCAGTAAATAATAAATTTGTGGATTATCACTTCTCTCAGTTCATGATTTCCATGTATTTATACTTATTGTGCAAATAGTAGACAACATATAGATATTTTTTATTCCTTATATGAATAGAAAAAGGTGAGGAATTCTGAGCCTTTTCAATACATTTCCAAAATGGCTCTTTGAAAGTGTAATGATTTTTCTTCATAATGAAGGCATTTAGAAATTGTTTAATCTTTGTTTAAAACACCAGCAAAGACTTTTGCACAAGTTTTATGTGCAAGTTTTATGTTTTACCCATATGCTATATGTATGTTGTCTAGGTCATAATTTCATGGTGAAATTCACTATTTAATCCCTGCAGTGCACTCAGAGGTGGGACTCTGAGCAAAGACAAGTCTGAACTCCTGGGCAAAACCAGGCTGTGAAAGCCCCTTGCAGAGCATAGCTTTAGTACTATGTGTATCTGTTGTATCAGTGCCCCCATGACCTTCTCACAGAAGCTGCTCCCGACCTGGAATGACTTGAGTCCACCAGTACTTATCCTGCAGGCCATGCAGGATATGGTGCATTTGACCCTACTTCTTGCTATAACTCTTGTATTTGTTAACAGGAGTCTGTTGTAGCCATACAAGATACCAAAAAGAAGCAGAAAGAACTGTTGCTACTTGAACTGAGAACTTCCAAAGATGCAGGTTGATGTAAATTCAAGTTGTTTCAGTTATTTTTTGTAAATATCTAATATCATCACTTTAGAAATAGTATTGCAAGTAACAAGTAATGGTATTTACATATCTCCTTTGGAATATATAGTTTGACAATAAGAATTTAATAGCAGTTCCCAGATAAGTGTATTTACTTGAATAGAATCATAGAACTATAGAATATCCCAAGTTGGAAGGGACTTACAAGGATCATTGAGTCCAACCCCTGGCTCCACACAGGTCTACCCAAAAATCAGAATTCAGACCATATGACTGCGAGCATAGTCCAAATGCTTCTTAAACTCTGATAGGTTATGGTGCTTTGACTCCCTAGGGAGCCTGTTCCATTGCATGACCACCCTCTCAGTGACAAACCTCTTCCTGATATCCAGCCTGAACCTCCCCTCTCACAGCTCGACTCCATTCCATTGGGTCCTATCGCTGGTTCCCAGAGAGCAGAGCTCAGTGCCTGCCCCTACGCTCCCCTCGTGAGGAAGCTGTAGACTGCGATGAGGTCTCCCCTCAGCCTGCTCTTTCCCAGGCTGAACAATGCAAGTGACCTCAGCCGCTCCTTGTATGTCTTCCCTTTTACTTCCCATTTACAAAAGAATGAATGTAATAATAAAAAAGGGAAGCATGCCACTTGGAGGCATGAAAATATTATATGTTTCAAATCAACTTAATCATATAAATAAGGATCATCAGATAAAAATGCACGCTGTTGGTCAGTGACAAGTATGAAATTCTTTCGGAGCCCCTCCATGATCAGGAATATGTGCCTGTAATAGTAAAAAATAATGGATGCAGCATTTTCATTCTCGTGCAAATGCACTTTCAGGAGCCTAAAATAATTTATGAGGGTAAAAAATACGGCAAACATTATTGATGATGGGCAGTTTCAGAAATGCTGGTGCCTGGAGGTGTAATTTGTCTTAGTCTATCAAATCTCAGTTCAGATTAGTCTCAAGAGACAACTAAGTGACCCTGACTTCCTAAAACATCATGATGCTGGTGCTGCATAGCTGTTTAAGCATATTGTGTCTGTGCCACAACTGTTTAAGTGGCAAAGCTTGCTGCAGGAAGACTTTTGACAAAAGAGTCTCTCCAGCTGCCTCTGCCAGCTAGATGGGACTGTGTACTTTGCAGCAGATCATGCACATTAAAAAGTTTTGCTTCCTCACAGAAAAGAAAGTTTTGTTTATTTATTTATTTCCCTGAAAATAGCTTGGAGCTTTCAAATTATATTTAAAATATACCTTCAAAAGCAAATATTAAATATGGAATTGTGCAGATTTGTAGTCTCCAAGTCAAATGTACGGATTATGAGCTGTTAATTAAAATCATATTTGCTTGAAAAATGTTCGACAAAGAGACATATGATAGGCAGAAATCTGTATGCATGTTAAAGCTTTGTGCATGATAAGGCTGAAACAAAGATCTATGCAATTTCATAAATGAGGAAAAGAAAAGTATCAGACTATTACTCTTTAGGGATATGAATGAAATGAACATGATGATTGGTATAGACTGCTGACTAAGACGTTAATAATGTAGCACCTCTTAAATAAAATCATGGTTACTGCCTGTGGAGAAGCTCAAGACTGAACAAGAATATAGGATTATATTGACAAATTTACAGCATAGAATAAAACCATCAAGGTGTTTACATGGAGTACAATTTACTCTAAAAAATAGATTCAAATTCTCTACTAAGTTATCTTAAGCTTACATTTGAGGGTTGTGAGGTACTGGAGCTGGTTGCCCAGAGAACCTGTGGATGCACCATGCCTGGAGGTGTCTAAGGCCAGGCTGGATGGGGCTTTGGGCAGCCTGGTCTGGTGGGATTTGTCCCTGCCCACAGCAGGGGTTTGGAACTAGATGGTGTTTAAGGTCCCTTCCAACAAACCATTCTGTGATTCTATGATTAATAACAGTAGTATTTTAATATTTTTTCTAGTGAAAAAAATGAGTACTGGTAGATACTGTGAAGTAAGTTATTGGAAACATAAATGCAATTTTAATAATATAATTATCCAGTTTCTGTGGTAATGGAGATTTCATATCTCCTCTTTTATAATCTTAGAAATGAGATTATATGTTCACTGTATTATTCCAGTGGTATCTCCTGATCATGACTTCTGAGCTCTCTTTTTGATATCTGTCTAAGAAAATAAGAGATATAGAGAAGAAATTTTAATCATTCCTCTTATTTCAGAAAAATATGGCTAACAAATGTGACAATTTCTAATCATATTTTGTCTTGTACTATGTATTAGATAGTATGTAGGACTGTGATACATATGTTTTTAGCATATATTAAACTAAGATCAGTCTAAACTCATCAAACTGTTTTATAATACTAAAATACGAATGTTTTATCTACCTTCTTACACTTGTGTAACTTCTGCATGGAGCCTCACATACCGTTATTGTTATGCAACTCCTTGCAACACAAATAAACTTCAAAAAAGTTTCAGTTCTTACCAGCCACAGGGCAGTTCTTTAATCTGTCCTTTTCTCATAATGACTTTCTAGGCTAGGCACTTGCACCTCAAAATTTTCTGATACTCAGACTACTTCAGTTTAAATTGAACTTGTGTTTAGTTCTTCCTGGGAGCATTTTCTTTGGAAATTCTCTACTGGTAAATAGCTTTTAATGTGAATGACTGTATTAGGTTATGCTGTAAAAATATGTTTGTACTTTAGCTGTGCATTTGCTACATCAAAAATGTTATTACTATTATTATTTTCTAATTCTTATTGCCATCATAATTTTGATTATATCAAAATATTGGACAGATGTGTATGTCCAAAGGCTGTGTCAGATACAAAATACTTTGAATGAAATGTTTGCAAAACAGAAGACAGAAAGGGATGCCCTTGCTAAAAAATACAGGTACGTGGAATACAAGGTTTATATTTACAGGAATTCTTTAAAGCAGTACTGATAGATGTAATTAGAAGTATACAGTAGTGTGAAAGCAAAAATACGTGCTCCTCATTCAGATTTTGCTGAGTCTTTATCGATATTGGCTTCAGTTACTTCCAGTAAGAGGTAAATTACACAGAATATGTAAAATATGAGAAAGAAAGACAGTTTTATGTGAAGAGAAGTTAGGGTTCCAAACTATCCTTGTGAACAAGCTAGTGACTGAATTAAAAAACAAGGGCAATGTAATTAATTTAATATTTTCACAGTTTTATCTGTCTTCTAATAATGAGAATTAAACTGTTCTAGAGAAAAAAGATAAAAATTTCTGGGTATTGCAGATACCCTGCAGCTAATGCAACAGCTGTCCATCAACAGTAATGAGCCAAATTACATTATATTTCCTTTTTATTATTTATATGGTATAAAGTTTATTTTAAACTAATTAACATAAGCTTTTGCCACTCAAGATATGAATATACAGAATATGTGGAAGCATCATCATGTTTTTTTATCTTTCTGTTATTCACTTAGTTGGCCCAGGGAGAGATACTACTTACATGTATACTTCTCTATTTCAGTATGTTCCTTTGAAGATATTAAAATGTTTCTCTCACCTAAGAAAAATGAGGGGAAAAAAGCACTGTATTTGTCAGTGGCTGTAAATTGCTTTGCCTTTGTCATTCTAGTTGCACTATCTTTGCTTTGTACTTTCTCTTCAGTTGCAGCTTCTTTCTGTGCCTATTTGGCAATAAAGCAACAAAACTTCCCAGAGAAACAGTGCTAGAAAAATGTGTGGAGCCTCACAGGCTTCTGTGGTATTCTGTAGTTGTCAAGACTTACTAATATCAGTGATCAATGATATGCTGATACACTGATCAAATCATGGATTCTAAGCACATGACAGCAAGCAGTACCACAGTCAGAATGGAACACCAATACAGTCACATTGTTATTTATCTGTCCTTGTTCTGTACGAACTAGTCTTGCTGTACCTCTGTCCTGATCCCCTCTACAGCCTCTCTTTTCTCGGATTGGGATAGTGTTACTTGCATGGCATCTCTGCTGTGGGTGGAGTTAAAAGCAAATTGCACTGCTGTTCCTTTGCCCATACTTCGTGGTATTCCTCTATCTTTCCAGCAAGGAGACAGAGCAATGGTGCAATCAATTGTCTCATGAGGGGAGATGAGGAGAAAAGAGTATTAGGCCATGCTGGTGGTTCTTGTGCCAAAGGAAGTGGGAAAACAAGGAATTCCCTTCTATCAGGAGGTGAATCCCTGGAAAGAGTCTTACAGGGAGACCAGCTCAACCAGGACCAGTTCAACCAGGAAGCAAGACTTGATGAAGGGAAAGAGATTTCCAAACTGGCGTACAGCTTCCTAAAATGCTTTTGTCTGAATGGTCATGTGATATTATTACAGTTTTGGTGTTCACTAAATGTTTTACAGTGGAAGACCATAAAAATGTCTTGTAGTACTTCCATGCTTCCTTTAGAAATTCATTCTAAGCTCATTGTAAAAGGCTCCAAACCTGAGCTGCAAAGGCTTTGAATTCAATGAACCATTGCTACTTGCAATGATAAAAGGCTGGCCAATGGTAATAGAGACCCAGGTTAGATTCTAGGAGTGAAGGGTGGTATAAGGTTTTTTTCTGTAGTTTTGGTGCTTTCATGCTACATCTAGACAGAATTATGCAGTTTGTTGTATGAAACCTTGGATCCGAACCATAAACTTTATACATGATTATACGTTGTTCAAATTTTAAATGTTGGTAAAGTCCTTGGAAATCTACTTTGTTTTTAGTGAGTTACATATGTTATACTGTTTTTGTTCTCTGTTCATAGTAACTACGGGGTCTTTAAATATGACTTTTCTAATTTTCTGTAGGGCTTCAGTGGAATCTTTTAAGAAGGGAGCACTGAGGGAACAAGTAGTTAACCTTGCTTCCAGGCAAAAGAGTCTGTTGACTGTTGCCCAAAACCAGGAGGAGTTAGTCCAGAAAATACAAAATTACAGAAAAACAAAGCAAGTATTCAGAGCAGCACAGTTAGAGCACCAATTCTCAAACACAGTTTTTTCCTATGGAAATGGTAAAGGACCAGGTTTAGCTGCTGATGAAATCATGCATCCTGATGTAGTTATATCTGATACGGGGCCTGGTGCCAGCATGCCTAATGGAAACAGAGTAGAAGCACATCTCTCTTTAGAAAATAGATTTTCAGCTCAGGAATGCAGCCAACATCCAAACAACTGCTTGGCTGAGAGAGAAGCAAATAAAGAAGCAATTAGAAGCAAAGAGGTTTCTGATCATACTTCTACATCTAAAAAGACGATAAGAAAATACCCCTTCAATACTATGTCAAATGCTGTAGAAGTGGTGACTGTGTCTTCAGAAACTGCTGGTTCCACTACTGAAACAAAGAATTCACAGCAAAATAACATTGATTGTGTAGCAGTTGCAGAGCAAGGAAACAAGTCTTTACATCCCACTTCAGTGACCAACACATTAAATATTTCAGAAGCCCGAAGCACTGTTGTCAATAACAATGTTTGTCAGCCAGGCAGTGACTGTCAGCAGGTTCTTACAGATGAGGATTTACACAGATATGTAAATAAGAAAGAAGTTTTCCAGCAGCAGCACCAGCAAGTAATTGTGTCAACATCCACAGAGAACTTTCCAAATACTCTGCAGAAAATGATCTTTCAGTGCAGTGAGAACCCATTTAATGACAACTTAGTGCTTACAGATCTTACAGCAAACACAGATTATCCAGCAAGCCTTAGTAAGAAATCTTCCCAGGGCTATAGTTATCAGGAATGTGAACAAAAACAAGTGAAGTATAAAAGAAAAAACAAGAAGAAGCTTCAGTTGATAGATCTTCTTCAGTTGGGAAGGATTAAGCCAGGAGAAAATGTTTTAGAATTCAAACTGCAGGTAATTGTTGAGATAGAATAATGCTAATATTAGCAAATAATTAAAAAACACTAAAATGGGGAAACAGCAGTCTGTATCTTCAGCTTTTGGTAGTGAAAAAATTTATGCATTAGTTACGGATAATTTTTTATGTGTTTTGAGGGAAAATGCTATTAATATACATATAGAATACATATGGGATAACAGAATACATATAATGTATTCTGTTATCCCATGACTTTAACACCCAAAACACTGAATATGTAAAGTTTGTGCTTAACTTTGCATTATTGGTTTCTTAGTACTTCCTATTGCTAAAAAACAGGGTGGAATTGCTAGTTGGTCTACATTGTGTAATACCCAGCTTTCAGACTGAAAGGAGGGGGTACGTTAAAGTCCTTATGACTATGTGATTTTTGAAGCAACTGTCAGGTCCCTCAAATAAATTAATGTAACACTAAGGATTTCACTGTGCCATGGCAGACATGAAAGCATGCAAAATTACTTGCTTACACGCCAGCTGGTTTTGGAGTCTGATGCGAACCACATTTTCAAAAAGTAAAAGTAAAATTAACCTCTTTTTAATATAAAAACATGCCCCCGTGCTTCCAAATACAAAGCAGATTTGCAAGACAGCTGCCAGGGAACTGGCTTTGTATTGAGTAAACGATGGAATTATTGACTGAATTCCCAGCTGTGAGTTAGTTGATTTCCAGGGCAACATATTGACTAAAATATGAAAGGTTCTTTTCAGCTAATCAGGTATAGTTAATGTAGAAAAGACCCTCATTTATGCACCTACAATCTGCTCAGGAATGCTTTTCTGCTGAGAGCAGCTGTTTGGTGTGTTACTGTGATTAGTAACATAAGACAGTGTTAGCAAGTTACAGCTCTCTACACTGAGTCCTGTCATAGATCTATACACATTCTTCATATTGTTGAAGGAAATGTAATATTCCTCCAAACCCCAAGATGACTAATTTCAAGGATGAAGAATTTGGTATGCTTACTGTTGTATCTGAAGACCATTACCTATGATATCAGCCTGATACATGTAGGTGTGAGGAATTATAACCCTATTTTAAAATGTTGATGTTGGGGGTTTACAGAAGTCAGTGGTTTTTAGTAGAATGAAAATGGCACTCATTTATGTCTTAGAAGACAGTGAGTATTGTAGAGATTGGAGTTAAGAAGCCAGTATCCGTTGCACTGCAAAGAAGTGATGATCAGTAAAGTTCCCTTCTTTATAGTTACAGTTGTGAGCTATGAGCCTGTAAACTGGATTTAGTGTTCATCAGAATGTTTGGGTTAAACATCTTCATTTAGGTTCTTACAGACAGAGAGCCAAGCCATCTGTCGTGGTAGAAAGTAGTTGAATCTGATGGATCATTCTCCTTTTGTGACTGTTTAACCTCGTGCATGCTAGGCAAAGTTAGCAAGTTCTAACAGTCCACAATCAACAATCTACCAATCAACAACTATTTTTGCTGCGTTAGCCAGTATAACAAGACCAGTATAACAAAACCATAACTTACTGATCTGTAAACAACTGTAAGCCATGTTTCCAGAGGTGCATTTAAGTTTTCAGAACTGGTCTGTGTTAGTCTCCCAAAGAGACAGTAACAATAAATTCTTTTATACTTAATTTTGCATAAGGTAAGGCTGTCAGGTTTCTCCTTTTAATGTCTCTTGATGTAGATAAAGTTTTGTGCAAATATGTTGAATCTTTGAAATGTTGAAATGTTGGAATTGTACTGTGACATGGATTTATTCTACACAGCTAAGAGACTGACTTCGAGTTACATTTTTCTGGGGTTTGAGTTCCTAAGTTCTCTTTTGCAAATTAATTTATTCACAGCTCTGTTATGTCTAAGAGGAAATAAAGTGGAAATACTGTTCTGACAAGCACTTGTTATTAAAATGAACTTGATCTCAAACCTAGGGTGAGTTGTCCTCTGACAGTGTTAACTATGGGGCCAAAACATCTTCTTCTGTTGGAATAGATCCTCTTATCTTATGTATCACAGTTTATGATACATAGTGGCAATGAATTTTTTTTTTTTTGAGAAAAAACAAGCTAGCTGCAACATTGCAGTTATATCATCCTTCATTATTTTCCCATATTTTTAGGATTTTAATTTAGATTTGTTGATTTATGAATTAAAAATTCCTCCTTAATTTTTATTTCTTAGGAATTTAGTCATAAAGCCACACTCCTAGAGAATGGCAAGATCAAAACAAGTGAAAACAAAATACTTCAGAATCCAGTTCAGTGGGTTAAAGACCTATTAGGAAGTGATATTTCTGTGACATGGAAATATGTGTGGAACAAGGTAGGCCTGATTTTACTCTCTGAAATAATACTAATAAATAGGAATAACAAATTCCACAAATCTCTAACTCAGAAGGTAAAATGCAGTTAGAAAATATTTTCACCATTTAGGACCTCTAGTTCTTAGTTCTTAAAACAGAAGACAGTACAAGCCTAAATTGTAAAGTCTTCTTACTGTGAACGAATGAGCAGCAAACAGAGAGGTACATAACCCCAGAAAAAGAGCAGATATACAGTGATGAACTAGTTCAGAGACTGTGGAATGCCCACTCTGTAAGCTCTCAGTGCTTTTAAAGATTAGTTTTAAAAATGATTAAGAGACTGACAGGAAAAGCTGAAAGGTAGTTAAGAGAACAAAAAGGAGCAATCTTACTGAAATGTCAGAGTGTCAGGGACAAATGTTGCAAAAACAGTGGCATGGTTTACAGGGCTTAGCAGATAAAGTATGTTTTGTCAGTCAGAATTCAAATAAGCAGAATTACTGCTTGATATTGATAGACACAGATTAGACTATTATATGCATAAACTCAATACTATAAGAAAAGTGAAAATTTGTCACCTATCAGGAAGGCAAAACAAAACAAAACAAAACACAAAGTAATTAGAATGACCAGTTAGTGATTTAGATCTGTTTGTACAGGTTATGTATCATGGGACACAGCTGTCAAAACTTCTTGTTGAAGAAGTGCCTGTTTCTAATGACCTGGAATTACCATCACAACAAAGAGAGCCCTTGGGTATGTACCACAAAATCTAATATTCACCATGACTGAAAGCAGCAGAAAGTGATTTCTAAAGAGCTTAAATTCCAATTTCATCCACTGCTTTCTGATTTATTCTTTTCTACATGTGTATTGTAGATCTTGGGCTTGAAACATAGTGACAGTAATTACTAGTTACCTTTAAAGAAGTACATGTTTCTTTTCTTTCACAATGTGGTTGTGTTGAGAGAATAATTATGACATGGCTGCTATATAAAAATATTTATGTAAAATTTTGTCTAAAATATTTAATATAGAGAAAAAGTGAAGATTTTAATAAGTGAATTTAATACTTTGTTTACTCTGTTGGAAACCCAGATAGACGAATATCTTAATTGTATGTACATATTAAAGTCATACTGAATAATCTGTGTCAGTGGAAATCTTCTGGTATGTTAAAGCAACATTAATAACTAGGGAGACATATTATTCTCTAGAAATAATCAGTCATAAGAAACGGAGTGCATTAATATGAGAAAATGACATTGAATAGTTTTTTTCAGAACTGCACAGTAGACCTAAGAACTTTAGCCTGATTTTGATAACTGATGTGCTTCCAGGGAAACCCAGGTGTCTTTGACAGTCATTGCACTTGGAATCTGAAAAGCTTTTAGGCTCTTGTAATTGGGTCTGTTAATTTGATGAGTCAGTGCACCTCACGTGAACTGGGATACCAGGCTTGGTCTGTTCTTAAGATACTAAAAGTAAATTAAGATATATTCTTGTAAAATATCTAATCTGATATTCAAACTATCATGTTCTACTGGTAATTGCTTCAGGATAAGAACACTAAGATGATGAGATTATATTGTCCTGCTTCAGTAAGTTAAGTTTTTACTGGGTGTAAGAGACTTAAAAAATGGATTTAGTCTCTATCTTTTTATAGGCTTTTGAATATTTCACTACTTCTTATAAATTTCTCCTCTCATGGAAGATTTATGATAAATATTATAACTTCTAAAACAGGGAAATCAGTTTCTTCAAAGAATAACTTGAAAAACATAAATCAGACTGGGGATCAGTAAATGTGTTTATTATTATTATTATTATTATTAATCTATTTATTTATTTATTTATTTATTTATTTTCATGCTTTTCATAGACAGCCCAGGGTGTTCTAGGGTAATCTAGAAAAGAGTAAATACTCTTTTTGTGTTGTTTTTTTGAGGTTTTGTGTTCTCAAGTGTAATGTAAGATCATATTAATGTTCAACCGTTAGTCCTAGGTGGGAAATTGAGGAGGGAAAGCTGAAGTGTTCTTGCTTTCAGTTCCATTTCAGATACTACATGGCCAAATACATACTAGGAAATTAAACAGGGTCTTAAAAATTTCCAGAAGATGATTAACCTCTGTTGTTGTACTGTGAGAATGGTTGCAGGTGGTTTGAGAGAGAGCTTATTCCAAGGGCAACTCCCAAGGGGCACTTTGCCTGCAGTCAGCCTGCTCGAGAGCGTAGGAAGGTTTGTTAATATGGATGCAAGCTACTCACAAGCACACTTCTATTCTCTAATATATAACATAACAGTCCTAATATGTAATATTATTTTTTAAATACATAATCAAACACTACATGTGTATTTTATAATAGAAGTGTATCCTGCTTATTTGAGGAATAACTCTTTTCTTTTTTTTTTCTGAAATAATGAATTGTATTCACTTCAATGCATTCCAGAACACTGCTAGAAGAGAATACTGGGCCTGATGATTTGACTATTTTCAGAGCAGAATGCCATTATTTTAAGTAATACCCTTGCACTTCTTCCAGCTTTCCATATTTTAGCTCAATGTTCTGGTCACTGAGCTATTGTATGAAGAGGATGGGATAGTGGGAAGAAAATGATGTGGCAGTGGCTGTATCTAGTCATCTTTTAACAGCAAGAAACAGCTACTACTGAATTTTGCATACAGACCAATGTAGGAAGCATGTCCTAAGAACCTTTAATAAATTAAGGCTCTTATGCAAGACAGGTGAAGGAGTTCCTGTTCTGTGGCTGCTGATAGCATAAGAAAACTCCTAGTTTTTCAGCTTTTTGAGATGGAGGTTCTTCCAGGATTGTATAGTAGCAGAAGTTTAGGCCCTTGAGGAAGGTTAATGGAAACTACTTGAAGATCCCATTAAGCAAAAAAAAAATTTATTTTTATTTATTTATTTATTTTTAAACAGTGTTTAACAGAAGTTTTACAAATTGCAGTTTGGGAGTGAATTATCTAAATCCCAACTAAACTGTACTTTAGACACCTATGCCTCTTCTTTAAGTCTGAGCCTTTAGTATCTTGTAGGATCACACTAGCAGGAATTACTGTATTCAAGTCTGAGTGAGAAATAAACATTGAGAAGATATACAATAATTCTAGACTGTCTGTATTTGGAGAAGCAGAATAAACTATGATTATGTGGTTTAGAATTTATTCCTGTGTCCTTTCTGATAAATGCTGTAAAGACATAATGTTTACGAAAAAATGGCCAGGAGTAAGCAAGGATTCAGAAGCAGATGTCAGCTGAAGAGCAGATGTCAGTTGCAGAGCAGATGTTCATTTCAGAGATTTTACATTTCAGTGGCTTAAAATAAAAGCAGAGCCAGTTTTAACAGCAAGTGTAATACATACATACATTTTCCAGGTTGCTATTTTGGGAAGGTGGTCTTTGGAAAACAGTGTGACTGGTGCAGTTCTTGGGCCCTGGCAATCCCTGACTGCCTTTAATAGCCATTGGACACCTGCAAATATTAGAATGACTCCCTACCTTTAGTTTATGAATGATGCAAAAACTATGAGTAATAAAGGGTGTTTTCAAGGAAATTGGGGTGATTTCTTAATGGCTGATCCATGGAAACTGTTTCAGAATGTTGATGCTAGTGTTACTTCAGGTATTGAGCATGAAATGAGTGACTGAGCTCAGGAGGATTGCATGAAAGCAAATAAGAGTAGTTTTGTTGTGATCATACATGATACCACATGTTTCTGCTTTCCTTGAGACATGCAATGAAACTCATGCATATTTAGTAGGCTACTTTTCAAGCTAAATTTGTATGGCATCTAAAGTAATTTTGCCAAGGAAAAAAGAGAATGCCCCAGTCATCATCTAGCAGCTACAGCTCAGATGTAAAGCAGCAGAAAACCAAAACCTCCTTACGTATTAAAGAATGTCAAGCTGAGTGGGAATTTCAGGATTTGCCTTCAAGAAAGATAAAAATCGTAACTATTCTGTACGTTAAAGCATTAAACCACCAGCACTAGATAATACTGTTATAAATAAATAGAACAATGTTGTCTTCATCTTTTTGCATTCCCAGGAAAGAATTTTATCACAAGGGAGCCGAGCAACCACACCCAGCACTGCCTGAGTCCCTGCACTGACTCTGTTGCTCTGCCTGTTGGGAGCTTTGACCTGAGCAACATGCATCCAAGAACTCAGACAGAAACTGTGAAAGCATTGCTATGCACTGAAAGAGAAGCAGCTGAAAGTCTCCCAGTTACCAGAGAATTAAGGAGTAAGTTTTGCTGTTTGTTTGTTTATTTTATTAACTGGTTAAAAAAAAAAAATAAGGTGGGGCAGGGGATATAAAGCAGTTACACAAGGAAAAAAGAAAGTAGGTTGAAGGGAATTGATTTGTCTGGGGGAGGGAAGGAGTGCTGGGGAAAAATGATGACTCTGCTGATGGGTTAGATTGATCTAAAAGAGGTAATAATTAAGTTTTTGAGAGCTCTGTATGTTCTACTCTCCTGCATCCAAATTAGAAACATTTTGTTATTTTGATGTAGTTAACAAAATAACTCTATGTCATTTGAAGTATTTAGTTGCTTGTCTCCACAGAGTAAGAGCAAAGACAAATGTTTTCTGGAAGAGAAATATGATATAACAGCACTGTGGAATAACATAATGAGTGTAGTCTAATTCAGAGAGAAGAGAGGAAATGTTACTGAAGATGCTGAGATCTGTGTGGAGTTCACTGAGCTTTTAAATTTGTATTTTCAGTATTACATGCTGATTGCACATTATCTGTAGTATTTGCAGAATTTCAACAGTGCTTACTGCACTTTGAGCTAGCATTTTTGCCTCTACTACTGTTGATTACACCCCAGCCCTGTTGACCACCAACAGCCCTGATCAACAGCAGTGCAGAGTCAGAGCAGTCAGCTCACACCCTCACCATGGCCAGTGTCACTGTGCACTGGAGTGGGTAACAGTGCTGAGTCGGTTCCTGCTGTGGCAAACAGGAACAAGGCTATCTATCAGAGGTGAAGTGTCTACGTCTGTGTCAACCACTGTAAACCAAAAGGGTATCCACACTGTAGAGCAATTCCTTACGATACTTCAAGACTATACATAGGCCCTTCAGCTGCAGTACAAAAGTTGAAGTAAAACCTGGAGTTGAGAATCTTCTGCAGAAAATGCTTTGTTAGCCTAGTTCTCTGTGTGTTTGTGTGCGTGTGTTATAGAAGAAATTAGACTGAGTGTCTTAACTGCCAGGGCAGAATATTTGGAGGGAGGTGGTTTTAAAATCACAAAAGATAGATTATATAGATTATATAATTATAAAAGTTTATATATTAATTATAAAGATTATATAGATTATATAATACATTGTCTTAACATTTATGTTTCAACCAACCAAACAAACAGGCTGAACTCCCTTTGATATGAATTGAAAAGTTACACGTTATGGCTCACAGGAACCGTGTTTCTCTGCTAAACAAATGATTAGCCAGCCATGTTCATTTTTTCTCAAGGTACTAGTTGTACTTCTGCTTACCAACATAACTGTCTCGTAGCATGTGTGGTCCTTGTTGCCCTATTATCTGTGTGCTAACTTCTGGAAACTTCTAGCAAGAGGGTAGGTTCATTTTATACAGAAAAGTTCATTTTGTAGACAAAAATCCCCACTCTAACAGATGTGGGGATTATGCAAAAATAAAAATGTATAATAAAATAAAAATTAGTAACTTGGAAATCCACAGAAACATTGTTCTATGTATAGATTTTTTAATTATTTGCTGCAATTACTCTTTTAAGTGAAGGAAGGAACTGCTTATTGTGCAGTATAATCTTTAAAAAAATGTAACAAACAAACCTTTTTCCACTTTTTGAGCTTGCAGAACCCAAACCTTTTGTATCCACTTCTGAGGAGAACCTTTTCAGATTTCAAGTCTGAACAAAAATATTTTTGAATATAAATTATCAAAATCAAACTCTTAGTTAGGAATGAAAATTCTTTAAAAACAAATGTCTCAGTGTATTTTATCAAATCTCTTAAATGAAGCTTTGGAAGTGCCATGAGAACCCATATAGCTCAAAGATGGATTTGCTGTATTGTTTGCCCTTTACATTTGTTTCCTAAGAAACATTCAGATGCACAACGCCATTGCTTCTTTACTTCATGCTAAATAAATTCTGAATGTAAAGCTCAGCCATTTTAAATTGACTTTTAACTAGTTTTCTTTTGCGGCTTCACTAGTCCTGGAAAAATGATAGAAGTGTAATTAATTTCAGTTCTCTTGCTAGTCAGTCTTATCTTCTTGTCCTTACGCAGTAGAAAGTTGTGAGGCTGAAACTGCTGATGTGGCAGGAGAATATTTAAATCCAAGTGCTTCAGCAGCATGAAACAGAACTATGAAGTGTATCTATACCTCATAGACAGGTGTAACATTAGGGTACTAGTAAACATTGCATATACGTATTGGCAAGAATCTTCCATTAGATTTTAAATTGTGAACTCTTCAGAAGAGGGGTCTCTTTGCTTCATTGAACTTGTTGAAATATTACTTAGGTATTACTCCAAAACCCAAATCTGGCCCAGTGTAGATTATATTTCCTTGCCTTAAGTAACTGTAATGTAAAGAAAGGTAACCAATACTTGAAAGCTTGTAATACTTTCGGTGCTGCATAGAGTTCCAATTCAGAGCTCCAGATTCTGCAAGGCTTAGAGAACTAAGTCAGAAACTACTTTCAGTAAAAAACTCTGCAACTATTATCTTAATATTTTTGGAGAATAGCTGAAAAAGATCTTGAACATTTAGTGATTCCAAAATCAGTATGTGAATCAAGAACCCCAAGATTAATTCTTCTTTCTTTCCTTTTTTTTTTTTTTTTTTTTTTTTTTTTTTTTTTTTTTTTGGTGAGGGGTGAAGGCAGGGGAAGACACACAAAACATCATGACTCACAGGAGATTGACTCTGTATATCTGAATTTTGTGGTTGGGAATTACTGAAGTAGTGGCCCACCATCACCATCAATAATGGCAATAATTATATGGAAGAGGAGAAGTACAGAGAAGTGTAAAAAAAAAAAAATAAAGTCCACAGCATCTTACAAATATGCTTCCTGCATTTAATAGATGTGTCTTCCTTGTTACCTGTAGCAGAGTATTCATTAACCATACAATGTCCTTATTTATGTGATTGTAAAAGACAGGGGCATGCGCTATATATTATTTATATTTTCTGCTACTTTATATTTTGTACTTTGGAAGCAGTGTGAGATCATAGACTAATACTTCTATCCAGAATATTTTTCCGTCTCAGTTATTTCATGGTACGTCTATTATTTGAGTTCTGGCTTCAAAAATTTATTTTTGATAGTGTTTGAATGCATGCTGTGTTCTCTTCATTATGACTTAAAGACAAAATATTTAAAAATATTTTCCAGCACTTCTAAGTTCCAGACATTTGCTTTAGGTAGTTACGTACTTTATGAAGAAGCAAATAGTTCTGTCAGCACAATTTACAAAGCTGTATTTTCCAGTAACTTTGCATGCCATTACTGAAGTATAGGCTTATTCCTTCTGCACATTTTTCCTTTCCAAAATCCTCTACCTGCTCTTATGTGACTGCCAGCAAGGTAAAAGGCAGAATGTTGTGTGACTGACTGGGAGTTGAGCTGAGTGGCTAGCAAGAACCAAACAAAATTCACTTTTGAGGTGGTCAAAAAAGGAAAAACAAGAAAAAGTTATCAAGGACTACATGTTGTGGAAACCAATTGTAAGATTTTAATTTATGTGATTTCTTACCAGTTTTTTTTTTTTTTTGATTAATTAATTTCTGAAACTGGAACATCACTTCAAAAGTACCTAGGTGACAGTGAGAGTGATCTCACAGAACCATAGACTAATGTAGGTCAGATGGCACCTCTGGAGGTCTCCAGCCCTGCCTCCTGCTCAAAGCAGGGCCAACTTCCAAGTTAGATAAGGTTGCTCCAGGCCTTGCCCAGTCAGTTTCTGAATATCTTCAAGGATGGATGTTCCACAACGTCTCGGTACAAGCTGTTCCAGTGCTTGACCATGCTCATGGTGACCTTTTTTCCATATATCTATGTTGGAATCTTATATGTTACAATTACTGACAATTGCTTCTTTTTCCTCTGCATAAGAGACTCATTTTCTTAGGAAGTCTGGCTAAAAGTAAGTAAACTGACTCCTAAAAGCTTTAAGCAGTGGCTCTCTGGCCTTTTTATTTTGTGAAAAAAAATAAAAAAATAAAAAAGGTGTAAGGGAAATCCTTTGATAACTGACCTTTCAGTTGCACATAGCGGCTTTTCATCTGCTTTGGTGGTCCTGTGGAGACCGCGAGAATACTAAGACAAACAGAACTGTTGTAGATAACGTTCCAAATACACATCAGTCTTTTTTCTACCTTACTCAAGAAAGCAATAAATGAAAAGCAATGTGATTAACAGCAAGCCTCAAGAGGAAGTGCTTTCAGCTGCTGTGTTGCTTGAAACAGGGAAAAGACAGACTTTTTTTTTTTGGTCAAATTAAGGCAGTTAGTAGACAACCTCATACCTCATAATCTTACCTTGATGAGCATTTGAGTAATATTGCACTTTTTTTTTCTTTCTTTTTTGTTTTTTCAGGACCAATTTTTCACGAAGTTGGAACAAATCTTCTAAGGAAAACAATTCAGTGTTTAAATCACCACACAATAACAGCTAGGGAGAAGTCTCTAGAAGTTGTTCTGAGACTCCACATAAAATCCATTGAATGAATCACAGCTCTTGTAGATTTTGCCAGTGCACAAAAAGCACGAACTATTGGTTTTTCTATCAAATAATTGTTCTGACCTGAGCTGTAAATTGACTTATACATTATCTTCTGTTTCTTCCAATCTACAATGCATTGTGCTGTAAATTGTGAGAATTTTAAAGTGATAGTTTTTAATTACTCAGGGTTGGTTCTGGAGCTGGTTCTTACTAACTTGGCACATTAAACTCAGGTTTTCTAAAATGCTTAGAAATAATTTTAGGGAATTCTGTATGTGCCTTCCATATGAGTACACAAATGAATTATTGTCTAATCAAGTATAAAATAATAGCTCAAAATAGTAAGTCTAAAAAGAGAGAAGCCTGTGGTGAGAACCTGCAGCCTGATAGTCAGAGTGAGAAATAGTCTCCTATTAATCCTTTAAGAGCAATCTTACTGCCTTTTAATAAATGATATTGGTAAATACATTGATATCGGTAAATGCATTTGTTGGAGAATTTACTAATTTGGTATTTCAGTAGAATGATTGACTTAATCCAGAAACGGAAAGGTCATCTGGACAGCTGTGTAAAAATATTTCAGTTAGAAAAAAAAGTAATCAGGCATAATGTTTTATATTATATATATATACACACACATATATATATTTTTAAATAAATTCAGTCCTGAGTATAGATTCTTTTATGGGAGTCTGTATACATTTCAAGATTGATATTTGTGTATTTGTCAATAACGCCTCTCAGCTTTTGGGGAAAAATAAAATTACAGCTACACTGAAGACAGTAAGATCTGCTGAGACTTAAATTATTCTCTCTTTTCCCTGATAGCCTATTGTAACATTTTATTTCTATATTGTAACATTCTCTTTCTGCAAGGAATTTACTATTTTGTGTTCCCAGACTGGTAAATAAGAAACTTAAAATACTTTAATACAGCAGCGCAATGACCCTGAAGAGTAGCAATTCAGAGTGTATGATATCGTACAAAGTATTCATTACTGGCTAGCATGCATATGCCCAATGTATCTAGCAAATGAGAAAAAAATGATACAGTATAAGATTATGATGTGGGCACAGGTTTTAATGGGGAGTGATATACTGTATTTATATCACCTATATAGGCACTGCTTGCAGAAAAGCTATGAAGTATTATTAATATTACACTTTTTTTTTTTTTTTTCCCCCAGATATTTAGAAATAAATTTGCTAGTAACTGTATCTTTCCACAAAGTATATAATCTCATTGACTGTGTTGCAGGAACAATACTTCCTGCTACAAGAAATATAAAAATAATTAAAGAAATTTCAGTGTAAACCTTGAAACTGATGCCTTAGAATAAAAGGCATGAATTCCTGCTCTTTAATCGTGCCTGCAAGTTCTTTTTCCATACAGAAGCAGAGTGTAACAAGAAAGGTCACTGTTATGAAATGAATTCAGAGAAGAATGACTCTAGATACCTAATCATTTTTTTCTGCTTTATGACATTGCTTTTGTCAATCTTACTGGAGGACAAAAAGAAAGAATGAAGTCCTGCAAAATACTGTTCTTTATTGAGCAGAAGAAGAAACAGTACTTTCTCAAATCTACCATTTTATCTAGCATCAAGAGAATAGAATAATGGTTTGTGAAAGCATGAATTAAATTCCAAATTATTGCCATGCCAATTCTATTTATAGGCAAATGATGAACTGAACCTACAGATGATCTGTGGTGAGTAGCTGTCTGATACGTGAATGAAAGAAGCATAGGCTGGGTGCTCTAAGTCCTCCTGATACAATTTTAGCTGTGTGCTAAACTGCAGCTGATCATTATAATCCATTAGTTAGCTTCCAAATGGAAATGATTCATTTATTTATTTCACAGGATGTTACAAATAATCTTCAAATTTTTGAAAGGGGATTAACTACCAATATAAAAAAATACAGCAGGTGTATTTGATAAATTATTTTTTGGGGGAGGAAAAAGTGTTTTCAAAATCAGGACAGTGGTGGATGCAGAGTGTCACAAAGCTAGTAGCCAAAATTCTGTAGCCTGTATCTTTTAGGGAATACCTCACCTTTGGGTATCTGCATTGGATGTCACGTCTGATTGTTAGACAAAGATCACTAATCTGTTTGTAAAGGCAAAGATATTGGACTACAGGATACAGGGAATGAGAATCTGTCAGAATGAAGACCTACATCATGTGAAGTGAGTCAAGAACTGTGGGGAGACCTGGAAAGAAGAAAAAGCATTTTGAGGGGAAAAAGCAACAAGACAAACAAACAAAAACAGTTACCATGGAGCATCTTATTTTGTCAGAGAAAGATACAGTCTTACAATGATGAACTGTCCACAGTCATCTAATTTTCCAAGATGCCAATTAATGTCTTAATTAGCTGAAATAAGTCATTTGCAACATTACCACTAGCAGGGGCAGAACTCATGTGCCTCAGTTCAGTAGCAGCCTCGTAAGAGTCACGGGATCTAAATGTTGTTTATGTGAGGTGCTGGCTGTCATTTCTGGGTGTGAAGGGCCAAAGGCTGCTGGGGTTCCTGGCTTATGGCTGGTGTTCTCTGTTTGGGGTCCTGAAAGGAGCACAGAAGAAACCCGAGAATCCTGAAATCTAAGGCTGTTTTTTTTTGTTCTAAATCTTCACTGCCTAATCGTAGATCAACTGCTGACATCTTTCAGTGTGTTGTCCTTAGAGTTTCTCTTTGCTGATGCATCTGTAGCCCACATCTAGACTTACTGCACCTAACCAGATCAACTTGAGCTAGATGAATAGCATCTCCTGTGACTTTGCTACAGATATCACAAATCAGTTAGGCTTTCTCTCAGGTGTAGCAATAACCTTCACCTGTATTACAGAAGTGTGGACACTAGATTGACTGCTGCCTGTATATTGACTCAAATATGCTGGTGGTTATAATGCAAGAGCATTTAAATAACTTTTACAGATAATTTACACCAGTAAAATAGTTACAAAATGCTTAATGTTATCTCTGGATGGTTTCAGCAATTTCTAATTGGAAACAATACTGGTAGGATAGCCATTTAAAAATAAAAGTAATAATTAAAAAAAAAAGATCTTTCAGGGGATATTTTAGTGATCAGAAAATGGAGGCTGCACAGTAGTAGCAATCATTGGTGACTAACCTTTATGCAAACTGGAGATTCTGGTCTGACATTTATATTTTTGTGCCACTAATGGGAATTATCCTTAAATAGCATTTTCAGGTTCTTATCTACCACAGAAGCAAGGTCTTGTAAAGTTGTAACAAAACAAAAACAGAAGTTGAAAAACATTTAAAAAGGCTTCAAAAATATAAGGCTGAAAGAGATACCAATACACAGAGAAGTTCTTGGCAGGCGGGATGGAAAATGTATCAAGGGAATATGTTTTCCCCAGGTTTACAGGAAAAAAAAAAAAAAAAAAAAAAAAAAGAAGTTAATTCTGATATTGATAATGATTGGTACTTTATCTTCTAGTTTATGAGGGTGGAAGAAAACTGAGAGCACTTGACAAGACAGCAAAGGTGGTAAAGCAGAGAAAAACCCTGGCTGTGTGCACACTACCTGCCTAAGCTTTTTTCTGAACCTGAGGCACACAGTTGAGTTTTGGATAGTAGCATGGGAGCAGTTCTGCACTGCTAAAAGCCTGTAAGCTGCCAGTAAGGGGAAGGGAGTTAACAGATGGCAAAAGGGAGAAAGGAAACTTCAAAGTGGGTATTAAAGTGATAAACATAATAGAAAGCAAAGAGAGAAAAGGGAAGAAGAGCTGAGAAAGAAAAAGGGAAATGAGAACAAAGCGAGTCGCTTATTTCAGAATACGGAGTAAGAAACACAGAGACTAAATGTTAAGAAACTGATTGATACCTGCTAAGGAACAAGAGATTGTGTGTGGATGTAGAAACTCTTTTACCCAACACTGCTGTTCAGAACCAAGGCGGAGGCTTTGGTGTGTATAAATTGTAGTGCTTTTGCTAACCATTACCTAAAATTACTAAAAATTAGAGGTTAGAATGAAAAGGATTTTTTTTTGTTTGCTTCTGTTTTTTTTTTTGTTTGTGTGTTTTTGTTTTTAAAGTATACACTCAGGTAAATTTGTATTTATAATAGAATGCTGGTGTTTAGGTGTTTACTTTACAAAATCTTCATCCAATTGGTAAAACATTAATTTGTCCCAAAGGAATCAGCAAAGAAAGCCATCTGCTGCCGGCAAATCAACGAACAAAACCAATGGATTTATCTGGTCATAACTTTATTACACTTCCAAATTTGATTTTAGATTTTTTGTAAGTTAGAATATTGCAGTGAGAGTGCTGAAAAGATCATTTCCACAAGTGAAAAATGAATGTCTTTTCTCCAATTATGATATGAAAAAACATTGTTCACATAACTTCAGACTTTGCCAAGAAGTTTCCCTGTGCTGACCTGCAATATGTGGGCATTTCAGGATGAAAAAGCTTTTTCAACACATTGAAGCAGGTTGAAGTCATGCCTGTCATGTTACTCTAGACCCAGTACTAATGATAACCTTTCAGTTTCTGCCAGTTTATTTTATCAAAATATTCCCAGGCTTGCTTTTAAGATTTTTTTTTTCCTGAAGACATTGTCCTTAGAACTGTTTTGTAACTTCCCATTCAGGCATTCCTCCTTACACCCTTCGAAAATTACTTCCAGTTGAGTGTGTAAGGGACCTCTGGTGTGACTGACCACTCCTTCATAAGAGGTACAAGCTTTGTGTGAGGAGCACTGCGATGTTACCTCTCGGATGGGGCATGCATTCAGCCTGCCTGTCTTTGTTTGCCGTAGTTCAAGATACTTCAATATACACTAGCCATCAGATTATAGCTCCACCATGCTTTCTTTTTTTTTTTTTTTTTTTTTCCGTTATGCATTGTGTTATGCCAGGGACATACTGAAGACACACTGGGGGTGTAAAATATGGAGTGATATCCTATTCTCACTGAAGTGAGAAGTTTTGCTGTGTGGAACAACACACACCCTCACGTGCAAGATCGTGTATTTGCAGTTCTGAACTCAGACCTCTCACTTTTATTAGTAATTTGCTGCTTCTCTGCATCGGGTGGCGAGTGATCAAGAAATGGCAGGCAACTGCTCATTGAGCATGAGACACAGTTAAAAGGTCCGATACCTACAAGACATGCAGATTTTTCATCACTAGGACCTACCAGTGTGGTCAGTGCAGTGACTCTCTCGTGCATGTTGGAATTGTTGTAGGTAACACAGTTAGAAAACTTTGGTGACAAAGGAAGACAAACTCCTGGCATGGCACATCAGAAAGGAGTGCAAGCCAAATGACCAACTGCTGTACCTTGAGACATGTTTTCTCTGTATTTTAACAAGTATTTCTTTTGGCCAGTCTAATCCTCTTGAAATACCTGTCCTCAAGACACTGAACACCATCAGAACACGTTTATTTTAAACAGAGGCCATCACCACTTTTCATGACAATCCTTCCAGCCAGCATCTGCTACATGTGGCAGTTTCCATGTTGGGCTGGTTGTGGCAGCTCTAGCATTGTGCGTACCCATACTGAGTGGATGAAAGAGGAACAAATCCCAGTAACTCTGAAAACAGCAGTCTCAAGTGCCTGTTGGATTCTGCACCCCTATGGAAAAAACAAACAAACAAAAAACATTTGTTGCTGGATCTCAACTCTGCCATTTTGTTACTGATTTTAACAGTAAAAACTACAAGTTCAGTTGTTCTGGCAGCAACACAAATGCCTTCAACTCACGCATTGCAGTAGTTGCTTCCGTCCAGCAGGTATGTAAATACTGCAAATACCCATTGTTCAATGCTGTAATTTTTTTTTTGTATAAACGTGTACAGCTTCATTTTGGAATTCATTGGAGTCCATTCAGGATTATAGGAAGGACGTGGTGAGAGGGATCCTCACCCTGAGCACCAAAACACATAGCACTGCCTTGTCTCACTGAAGTCTGTGTAAGTGCTGTGCAAGTACTGTGGTAGCACCATGGGTGAGATATCTGGGGTCTTAGGCTACGAGCATCCTAGGGCACAGGGATCTGTGATGCCTTCGTGGTTCTAACAAATTACTAACACCTGTGTAATTAATAGTGCCAGTGATTGCTTTCTCTTGCTTCAGCATGCATTGTGTAATCATTTGCATTCATTTTCAACAGGCTCTTCTATCCAGTTCAACTCAGTAGAAAGTCTGACACAAGTTGTAAATGAGACATTACTTCTACGTACAGAGGAATTTCTACCATGGTCTGTAATGGAAAAGCACTGGAATTTCTACCTAGCATGTGAAGATTTTGGATTCTGAAGACTTCTTGAGTGCTAACATTATTTTTTTTCATCAACATTTAGAAGTAAACATTTGAACTTCTAGAACCAAGTGCTTTGTTACCGTCATTCTGATAAATCATTTGCCCAGCACTTGGAATGGACTGAAAGGTTGTTTCAGTAAATGAGAAACTGAAGAGTACTTTGTAGCAGGTGAAAGTAACTGTCAATATTGAATTTTGTGCTTTAACATCATTAAATGGGAAAGTAGACAATGGCCTGTTATATGCTGGTGCGCAATGAAATATAGTCTGTGTTGGTAAGTTTGTGTGATACTCCACTGATTTCTCTGCCTTCCTACCTGCCCGTGCTTGACAGTACCAGGCAGGTACCAACACCAATGCTCACTTTTGGTGAGCAATGCTTTTGGTGAGCAATGCTTTTGGTGAGCAATGCTTCCAGAGCACATGCTATCAGAAGTGGCTGCAAATGCTTGTGCAATAACGTGAGCTGTTAGGCAGAAGTCAAGACAGGCAACTTTGAAAATAACCAGCAACTTTGCTTTACTGGGCATGGTTATATACAAACATTTGAGAATGGGATGTATGTTGTGAGAGGTTAGAAAAGGGCTCTTAACATTTCAGAGTGCTCAGGGAAATTCCATTGGTGTTGCAACCAAATCTATCTGATAGTCAAAAAATGCACCAGCGTCTGGCAGGAAATACACCGAGCCCATTCCTGGTAAATGGATTTTTCCAGGATGTTTAACAACATCCTATGTTCCCACCCTGATCTGTGGAGGCTTTCTATTTGTTCTTATTTTACAATGTGTGAATCTGCCTCGGTAGGGTATTCATAACACATTTGACTGTCATGAGAGTTATCTGCATTCAAGTGGTGTTCTTGCTCTTTCATTCCCCAGATTGTAAGGAGAGATGAAATAATAACACCTACTACTCCTAACTCCAGTGAATGGGGTGAGAAATACCTCCTGTCAATACCTAACATCCTCAGCTCTCTATCTGGAGTCAGAAGAGCTGTTCTGCAGGGATTTGATTAGTGTCTTAAGTGGGAGAAGGTTTAGGGAAAAGAGAGAGGGGTCTGACGGGCAGAGTTAGTACTCTGCCCTGGGATGCATGAGCAATCATTGCCTGATGGGCTATAAAGATTTAAAAAAAAAATAAAAAAATAAAAAAATAAAGTTAAAGGCTACTGACTGACAGGTATTTAGTAAAGGTCAGTTTCCATGCAAAAAGAAAATGGAACATTCTCACAGCTGTTGCAGCAAAACAAACCTGAAGGCATATTGGTTTAAAGGAACTGTTCATTCGGATGGAAGGAAGTAGTTTTTCATTAGAAGTTGAAGATTTTTGACTGTTAAAATTACTGCCGAGTTACTTATGTGTTTGCCTGACTTCTTTGTTACCAGATGTTTAATAAAATTGCGGTATAAAAACTGGGAGGACTTGACAGTAATGCTTCTCGCCCATCATTATATTAACACGATTCAATGACCTAAGGCAGTACAAAGATACGGTGACAAAAGTCTGAATGATTCAAAACAGGTAGAGAGGTAAAAATGCAGAGAGCGACATGAAAACAGCTCGTTAACACCTGAAGTAAAAGTCAGTTACCAGCTTGTTGTTGCTGTTGTTTGATATTTGTATTGCACGGAAGCATCTTAAGAAAGGCTTTAGCTTGACAACCAATGTAGGGTTCTACTTCCTAAATCTTCCAACGATTAATTTTTTATGTTGTGCCTACTGGAATCTTTTTCTTAATGTAGAGACCCACTAAGAGACGACAAAAGTCCTGCCACCACCAGTAGGATGTTTTGGTTTCTTTGATCAAATTTTTTCTTTCTGAGTGTAGTTCTGGGGGTCTAAGGCAGGCAGCTATCAGTGATCCTGAGCACCGCAGGATAACGAAGCATCCTCTCATGACTGGCAAGCAGCAAGGGCTAGTCCTCGCAGCCCTTCTGCTTCTGTCACCATCCAGTTCTCTTTCTTAGCAAAACGCCTCTCTACTTGGCCTGTGAATTAGTGCGTGTTTTGTGCTGTGCAGAATGAAGGGGACAGGACAAGAAATGCAAGGAATACAAAACCCGTGGCATTCTGCCTGTTGTTAGCATTCAGATGGGGAACAGGAGGAGAAGGAGATGATGCCGGGAACAAAGGCCACAAATTCAGACATGTATTTCCACCAATTTATTTATTTATGTATTGCCACGATGGAGTAAAAAAAAACCTCAGTGAGAAGATTAATACCAGTGAGGAAGAATGCAAGGCACAAAACAAAAGCGTGAGAGGGAAGGAAGATAAGCAGCTGGGAGGCAGACAATGCAACACAGAGTCAGAGGTTCTGAGGCCAGAAGCGGCCGATGTGAAAATCTGACCTCCTGCATAACGTAGGCCATAGGTTATTAAATGGTAAAAGCGAGGGAGACGAGGGGAAAAGAGACAAGAAGCAAAGACAAAGATACGGATAGAGCTAAATACGCTCTCGGCAGAGGATCAGCACAGAGCATTGTGCCTTCTTGCCGGCAAAGCTGAACTCTAAGAGGCAAGAATAGGTAAGGTAAGAGAAACGTGGGAACGGAGGGCAGCTATGGGAAGCTGTCAAAAACCCTGCACAGTGCAAGCACCCTCAGAAGATGCCCCAGCGTAACGTCGCCGTAGGAATCCTGGTAAATTCTTGGAGCAGCTGGAGTTGGCAAGTGTTTTGTGATTATGACACAGAGGAAAAGACTTTTTTTTTTTTTCTCCTTGGATCTCAGGCAATGTTAATCGGGGGAAAAACGCCCCGTTTAAAGGATTGAGGGAATGAACCACTTCACATGAGAGCTTTAGGCTCTGTTTCTCCATCTGCCAGGAGCCCGATGGCCATTTGCAGCCTCTGACCGTGCCCGGCTGCAGGTGAGCCAAGAGCCCGGCTGCCGCCAACATTGCCCACCGGCTCCGGGCTGTGCTGCGAGGACGTTCATCCTCCTCCTCCTCCTTCTGCTCCTCCTCATCTTCCTCCTCCCCCTCCTCCTGCCCGTCCCGGCCCCAACTTTCCTCGCGGAGCAGCGCGCAGGGGCCGCGGAGGCTCCGCGCTGCCCGGCAAACTTGGAGGCTCGGCGGCGGAGTTTGGAGAGAGGAAGCGGGAGGAAGGAAGAGAAGGAGGAGAAGAAGGAGAAGGAGGAGAAGGAGAAGGAGAAGGAGAAGGAGAAGGAGAAGGAGAAGGAGAAGGAGAAGGAGGAGGAGAAGGAGGAGGAGGAGGAGGAGGAGGAGGAGGAAGGGGCGCGGCGCCGCTCCGCGGGCGCACTGCTGCGCGGGGGCGACAGAGCAGAGCAGGGCAGGGCGCGGCGGCAGGACAGGCGGACAGGAGGACAAGCAGGACAGGAGGACAAGCAGACAGGAGGACAAGCAGACAGAAGGACGAGGAGTGCCGGTGCTTTCAGTCTTTTCGGTGTCGGCGTCCGCGAGTGCCGCCGAGGAGCTCCGGTAAGAACTCGCGTGCGCCCCAGAAGTTGCGCGCAGGGGGATTTTGGGGCTGGCAGCGGGACGAGGAGGGGGCTGCGGGGCAGGCGGGCGCCCTGCGCGCCCCGAGGAGCCCCCGGGGCACCACCGAGCCCCTTCCCCGGCCGCCGGTACCAGCCCGGCGCGGTTTTGTAACAGGAACTGAATCTGCCGGGGAGCTGGCGAAGGCTCCGGTTCTGTCAGCGCTCGGTGCATTGCTAAAACCCCGTGCGTTAGGCTGTGGGAGCGCTTTGTCTGCCAAGCGCTCTTACTTTTTTCTCCAGTGCGGCTCTTTTTCCTTCTAGGGAAGCAGAAGAGTAAGGATCTGTCAGAAAGAAATGTTTGGAGGTTGTTTGTTATTTTTTTTCCCCCTCAAGAAGAGACAGTAGCAGCTTCAGTCTTTTTATGGGCTGAACAGACTTACTAGGGGAAAGCTCTCAGAGAGAGACCCTACAGGGACCTTGCCTTGAGGTTATGGGTAGCACAAAGTGGGTTTTGGGGTTAACTCGGTCAGTTCATCCCACCCAAAGACTTGCTTGCTCCACGGAACATCCCCTAAATTGTTTCAAAGCATTAGTCCATCAACCAGCGGTACTGGAGTAATTTCAGCTCTTGCAAAGCCTTTTTTTTTTCTTTTTCTTTTTTTCTTTCTTTTTTTTTTTTTTTTTTCTTTTTTTTTTCCACTTGATAGCCTGGGAGAGAGATGGGTGAGTGGGGATATGACAGGTAAACTTGAAACTGGAGTGAAGGCAGCCAAGGAGGGAAGAGCTGCTTGCTTGCTTGCTGTCTTCCAGGACAAGGGCTACAACTATTGAGTGACGCTGGTAGGCAGAAGATTGAAAACAAGTGAGAGAAAGTGGTTTTCTTACAGGGTGTGTGGATCAGCTGTGGAGTGCTTTGCCCCTCGATGTCTCCTGGATATCCAAAAATTTACAGGGGTTCAAAAGCAAACGTAGAGTTTCACGGCAGAAAGTCACAGTGTGCTGGTGCTGTGAAATGGAAGTTGTAACTCCTGGCTTTGTCCATTTCTGAACTATAAGTAGGCACAAACTGAAAGGATACATGGAGAAGGTGTAGCAGAATGCTTCTTCTTTTTGTGTCCTTCATCCTCTTCCCAAGCACCCACCTTTGTGTGCTCAGGGACAGTGCCCAGGGCTGGAGGGGCCCCGTGGGCTGGGCGGGATGTGCCCGTTCCTACAAGACATGGGAAGGGACGTGGGATGCTGCCGTGCTTGTGCATCTGTGGCTGGTGGTCACATATCTGCTACCCGGGGGTTTGGGTTCTGGTTTTTGTGCATTTCTGGGTACGCTGCCTGCCTGTAAAGGCAATAAAGATCAGTGACAGCACTGGCTAGCACTTTGTGATGCATGATCCTAATTAGTGAGCAATTCTTAAGGACAACTTTTGAAAAGTGGTAATAGTGGGAAGGAAAAATTAGCAGTTTTGGATTGCTTTGGATTACAGTGGGGATGCAGGAAAGGGGGACCAAACACTGAAATCCGCTGTTGTGCCAGTTGTTGTGACTTTGTGGATGTCAGTCTGTGCTGTATGTGCTATTTCCTGGTGTAATATCTGCAAATTGTGCTGGTCAATCACCAGACTGTCTGATCATCTCAAAAATAGATCTCCCAAATTCTTCAGAAGTAGCTCAGGACATCCAGGAAGGATTGACCAAAGGCAAAATTCAGAGTACAAAGGGTCAAGCAGTGTGTTATCAGCACATACAAAGAAACTGGTGAGTACTGATGCACAGAATTCAGAGAAACCAAGATAATGCTGAAACATTCATAGGGAACAGATAAGTTCAGAGATCTTGCCAGTCTGTCAGCTGTTTATTCTTTCTGCTGAGGCCCTTTTGGGCATCCACAGTGTACGGTGTGGCTTCAAGAGGAGTCCTTGGACCTGTGAATCTCCCCTGTGGAAGCTTTGTGTCAATTAGCAGAACAGATGGAGAGCATTTCCAGACTTCTGCCGAAAGGTTTCAGGAAAGGACAATAGATGCAATACAGAAAGGGATTTTGGAAAAGTGTTAGGTTTTGCTCAACACCAGGAATTGAGCACCAGAGAGGTGCTGACATTATTCTTGCTGGTTACTCTGCCTGTACACAGCAGAAGAAACTACTTTGGGTAGGGTTAGGTGAGGCTGCCCCGATGTGAGCTCCAGAGGCTGGCTGCCGGAGCGATTTGGTCCTGCTAGCAGATGATGCTACAAGGGCTTTAGCAGAGCTTATGGTGTTTGCTGTTGCAGCTGCGGAATGGCATCAGCAGTCACACGGCGACTGTAGCGTTTGAGGTTTCCCAGGAAATATCAATGAAGGAGTGAAGAGACATGGAGGATGAGTCACAGAAAGCTTGTTTCTGGAGCATAAACCGCAGGGTGCCGAATCCAGCAGGGGAAGTAAGTTTGGTCTAACTCTGTCAACAAGCCAAGCCTCATCAGATTGCTGGCTGGCGAATTCTGGGGGGGGCTCACGGGGATTTGCCACCTGACGGAGGGCGAAGGACAGCCATGGCAAACGCCGAGTTCCCAGACCACATCATGCCCAGGCACATCACCCGCTGTCAGCTGGTGATGGATCACGTAAACAACCGGGGAAAATTCCTGCAGTCGCTGTAATCTCTATGTTCCTAGTGTGTTCATCAATTAATGGCACCTGTGTGTCTGAGGCATGGGGGCAGCGCCACGGGGGGGGATCCCAGGACCACCCTTCCCTGGGAAGCTGCCATGCTGTGCCCATGTGCTGTGACAGGGATGCTGCCAACTGTTCCAGGCCCCTCGACCAAGCTCTGAGAGCTGTTGGTACCAGTTTGGGGTGGAGCACAGGCTGTGGGCTCCGTGGTTTGTAAGCCCACGTGAAGGGGAAGGCTGGTGGTGAAGAGGGGGCTGGTGAGCAAAATGCTTTGGTTGAAGTCTGGGTGGAGAGGAGAAATCTGTATGACTGATTGGGGTACAGCTACTGTGCTTTCCTCAGCAGAAAGTACCGTGGCATTTATATACTGTACATGCTGACGGTACACCGTGTGGTTTCTCAGATTTCTTCGTGAGTGTTGCATGTGCGAAGCTTATCAGTAGTAGCACAGAAGTAGATTTCTTGATGTATGAGAGACTTGAAACAGGATGTGGGATGCTTATGAATAGGTGGGCTTGCAGGGCAGATTGTCATGCCTAAAACAATCTCCAGAAAGGATCACTGTGACCTTTGCTGTGATACGTAGCCCAGACTCCTGTCCTTGGGTCCGTAGCCGAGGTCTCTTATCCGAGGACTCAGCAAGGAATTTGGGACATGAAGTCAAAGGATGCTGGAAGCATCCAACACCCCGGCATCACATCCACCTCTGGACCGTGGGCAGCAAGCTGCCTCTGAGCTGGGTGCTGGGGTTTCGGCTGTGGGGAGGACAGCTCCAGGGAGCAGCACGGGGCCCTCGCCCACCAGAAGAGGTGTTTTGCCCCATCTGTGCCCATCCCCTCAGGGGCCAGCACCCGTGGAGCCCCGGTGTCCCCCCACTCTGCCAGTCACTGCACCCACCTTGGCATGGCCCTGGTCCTGTGTGACCCCTGCCAGGCTGGGGAAGTCGCTTGCCAAGGCTTGAACTCAGGAGGGCTTTTGGCAGGTGCTTCTCCTGTCGGGGAGATTTCCCTCTTCATGTTCACCTTGCCCTGCTGTGGAAGGGAATGTGGTTGCTTGGACGTGAGCTGCTCTTTTTTAGGATTGTTTTTCCCCCGTGATTGGGAGTGCTACGTGGATGAACAGAAATAGGTGCTTGTGGTTTGACTAAAGACTTCCGTGGCTTGCCATACAGAGCTACACTCATAATTTTTCAACAATTTTTTTACACATTATTATTATTATTACTATTACTCTTTGCAGGCAATGATGTCCCTGCTCCATACGTCTGTCCGACTTCGCACGCGCTTGAAAGGCCGACCGACCTGAACGTGGTGCCGTCAGCATGGGGCGGGCAGAGTGGCTTCATTTCACCACCACATCGGCTGTGCCTGCGTGGTTCCTCCTGGGCAGGGCGCCCTGAAGTGTTCCCCAGGGAAAAGAGACCAAAGCAACATCCAGGAGGTGGGTCTGCAGCTCGGTGTACATGGTGTCACCGATACGGCAGCTGTGATGCTGGTTGGGAAGGCTTTGGCTCGGTAGGAATTGACTTGAGGGATGCAATTTACAGCCAGGGTCTGCAGAAAAGAGCCTGTGAGAAGCTCGGCAGGAAGGTGAAGGCATTCTTGCTGTTGGGGGAACAGGAGAAATAGGCTCAGCCGCTCACTGCAGCCTTTCTGGAGCACGGTGCAGCTTCTCCTGCCTCCTTCTCCGACAGGAAACTTCCACCCTCTCTTATGCCGACCGTGCTTGCCAATGTACACAAGCTTTGCCCTTGTGGGCCTGATTTTTATGCTGTGCAGTAGTCTGGGGGTAAAGGTTAACCCTCACTCCACCATAGACTTATTATTATTTTAAACTCTCATATGAATCAGAGAGAAGCTGTTCAAACCTGGCTTGCCCCAATTTAGAAGTGAGTAAACTCTATTTACCTGTGTTGGTTTTTCTTTTTTTTTTTTTTTCTTTCCATTTTTAAATCCTCTTTGACTCCTGCCTTTAAGTTCTTGAAAAACATGGATATGGCCACCTCTTACAGTTAGAGAGCTTAAATACTCACCTTGCAGGTGATGAGGGCTTGAGAGCTTTCTCAGCTGACCATCCCTGGGCTTTCCAAACACCTCTGTGTCCTAGCAGGGCTGCAGGACAGAGTAGTTTGGGACATACCAAGGGATTTGGTGAGAGGTTTTTCTTTTTAGGCACTCACCAGAGCTGCTTCCAGTAAAAGTTACTCTGAAGTAATTGTGGCTGGTGGGGGAGGCAGAGGAGCTGGGCTTACTTCTCCCTTGGGGGGCCGTCTCCTTGCACCACCTTGCAGCAGCCACTTGCCTCTTTTACTGGCTGAAGAGCAGAGACCAGACTTCCCTTACTGTGACTTATTTCTGGGACATAAACATGCAGGAAATTATGTCAGGTGTTCTACTGCAATTATGAGGATCACCTACATGTTGACTGCAGTGAGAAAGGAGCACTTGGCCTTTTCTAAGGAACATTTACAGAGTTAGGACCGGGGACAGAGAGATGATCAAAGTAACTTACTGTCAGCACAGCAGGTTCTGTAAGGAAGCACAAATCTATGTATCCCACGCAATAAAGTGTCCCAATATTTAGTGCTGGCATGACAAAATCATTGCCAGACAGGGCGAAGTCAGAGGTGATAACCAGAGCTGCTTACTCTTTGCTGAATCTGTATTTCCCATCTGCACAGACATTGTCGTTTCTCTTCCAGAAGCACAAACAAAATGAGCAGCGTTAAACTGTGGATTTTATTGTTATTGTTGTTCCTTGGGCACCACGTTGTTTTAAACCTTCAGGGTCTTAAAACTGGCAGGCTTACTGTTTAAATGGCTTGGGTCGAAAAGTAATGGGGTATTATTCCACGTCCTGAACCTCACAAATAGAGGTCCATAAAACAGCTCAGAAGTAATTGGGAAAAGCAGGAGTTTCTTAGTTCTGTGGTTGTCAGTCACTCAGAGGAAATCTGTGTATGACATCAGGCAGGTCAAAACAAGGGGGTGAGCTGTGGGGAAGGATGCTGGCAGTGGGCACTGCTGCCTGGTGCAGGGGCATAGCCTGAGGTGCCAGGCTGTTCTTACTGGGGCTCCAGCACGAGGATGTCAGAAAAATGGGTGGAAAAACAAACAAACCGGATAGATCAACTGGTCTAGATTTGATGCCAGTATAAAGCATTCCTACAGGAGCTCCGAGATCCCTATCATAGATGAATCTGCAATGAAAATAACCAGCTAGCAGCAGTAAATACTAGTACATGAATGAATTAATTTTCCCAGCTAGCAGCACTGAATAATCACGTAGAGATAAAAGTTTAACTCAGCCAGACGGTTTACTAAAGGAAAAAAAAAAATCACTTAGCAAAGCACATCACTGCTTTTCTCCTTCCCTGGCTTCCCAGGGACGTTTTGTTCTGCCTTCCCCAGAGACCTCTCCAGCAGCTTGGTTTACACAGAGCGGAGGGGAAACCAGGAGCTAACTGCATCTTTCTGCAGAGCCAGCAGTGAAGACCAAGTCTGCACACACCTACTGTGGGAGTGGGTGTGTGTAAGGCAAAGAGAGGTCTCTAATGAGGGAGAGGAGAGAGGAGATCTTTTCCCAGAGTGTTTTTGCCTGAAAAAGGAAAGGTTCCTGTTGCTCCCGCTGTTGTATGGTAATGCTGCTGTGCAGCACTGAGGCACACGGTAGTCTGGCTTCCAAGGAAAGGTGTGGACACTGGTTTTGACTCAGGTGCCTCTGAGAGCTGGAGGAGCAGCAAGTCAGATCAAGCACATGTTTTGCTGCTCTGTTTGCTTTCTTTTTTTCTCTTCTCCTTAATGCCACTCACATGAAATCACCTACCCCAATTGATCCCTCTCTCCATTCTACTCTTTCATCTTTTCCCCCACTCCTTTTCTGCTTCTCCTACTTTTTTCAGCACCCGTCCCTTTCCCACTGTTTGGTTGTGGTTTTGTTTTTACTGAAGTTGTGGAGGGGGAGCTGCCTGGTTCCTGCAGAGCGTCTGCAGAAGGGCTTCTGCATGGGAGAAATGACAACACGGTGGGGCAGGAGCACTCCTGCTGACCTGCATATCCACTCCCTCTCCTTTCACAGATTTTCTTTCAGAATTTATATTTCCCCTTGATTCTTGCTCTGTGACAGGCACAAAATCAGGTTTCCTTTTGATGGTATTCATAGCGAGTACAATGTATTCCACATACAGTGAGGAGAGTGTGCTGCCTACTTACAGCTTGAATTTTCCAGGAATCCCTGTTTTGGTATGCCATGGCCTGGGTTAACCACTCCCAAGCTGAGCTGATAACAGATAAAGAATTGGTTCCCACCCGCTGGCCCTCTGGCATGACACCAGCAATCTCATGTGGCCTCTGTGACCCAGTGCAGGGAGCCGCAGACCTCTCAGATGGGTAACGGTGGAGCAGAAAATAAACAGTATGTGTTGGAGACGCATGTTGAAGGGAGGCCAGGGCTGTTGTTCTCCTGCATCTCCACACAGCCGGTGGTTGAGCTTGGAATTTTGTTTGCTTACCAAACAGGTCCTTCAGGAAGGACTGGCAGAGGGCAGAGCAGGAGGGCCAGCGGGTATTGACTGATGCAAATCTTGCGTTCCTTGGGGAAGTCGCTGTGCAGGGACTGACGCAGGCAGGTGCATTGCAAGCTTCCTCAGGTAGCTCTGCCTGCTTGCTCCATCCTGTACCCAGAGCTCCTTCCCCTCTCTGTGGGCTGCACAGCACCAGCCTGCCCTGAGCAGAGATCTGGGTGCTCCTAGTGTGAAATCCACCTGCAGCAGGCTCTGGGCTGCTATGACGGACCCTGGTGGCTCAGCACAGCTCCTCCACATGGGCAGCATCCATGAAAAGCACCTCAGATATTGTGGCTGTTGCTTTAAAAGAACAGCTTTTTGGAAACTGGTTTGTTCCCAAGCAGGCTCTTTCCAGCAACCATCTGCGAGTCATCTGCCATATAGGAAGGGAGGCTTCTGGAGGGGTTGGAGCTGGTTCCTCGGTGATGGAGGGGTCTGCTCTCTTTTTGCAGCAAGAAAGGCAGTCGGTTTCTGGCTTGCAGTGCTGATACAGGGACGTGAGAAGTGGTGATTGCTTGCATTGCAGAAGAGACTCGCCATGCAGGGCAAGAGGCAAGTGAAAGCCAACCACCTGTTCCCGCTCAGGGCGAAGGCAGCTGCAGGCTCCTCCTGCACAAAAATGATGTTGGCATTGCTGAGTTGCACAGACTTGGATCTGCAGTTACTCCCAGTGCGTGCAGTATATGGAAATGGTAGAAATAACAATGTGAGGAGCAGTGGCAGAGCACTGGGCTCCCTCAGGAGCCAGAGCTCTGCATATGTAAGCCATTAGGATCCCAGCAAAGTGGAAACATGCCTTCAGAGAGGCAGCACGAGCCCAAAGCCTGCAAGTTTCTCCACGTGGCTGAGGGAGATCTGCCCATTTCAGTCAGCTGTTTGAGTCCCTCCTTAACCCTTTAGAGCAGGGAAGTCTGAAAGAGAGCTGAAGCAGCTGAAGCCCTCATGGCTACAAGACGTTGGAGCAGGAGGACACCGGCAGCCTTGGTCCTCCAGGGCGACTGAGGCCTACCAGAGGAGCCCCTGGGCTGGCCTCTCTCCACAGCTCCTGAACACCATCCTGGAGCACTGCTTTTTGGGGCAGTGGCTCTCCTGGGGATGCCTCCTCTATTTTCCTCACAGCCTGATCTTGGGGTGGAACCGATTGTCCTTTGCAGTTCCTACCATCTTTCCAATGCACTGCAGAGGGACCTCAGACAGTTTGGCAGATGTGGGGCAAAGTGTGTCACACACAAGTGCATGGTACAGTGACTGGGACAGGAGCCTGCCAGCTAAATGTGAAGGCACATGGCTGTCCACACAGCTTGCAGAGCAGCAGTGGTGCCCACGATGCTGGGGATTCTCTGAGCAGCTTGCATCTGGTGTTAGCGGCGCGCCTGACCTTTGCTGAACCATTTTCAGGGATAGCCATTTAAATTTCAATATCACGGAGGGCACACTAGGGCCTGGCTGTCAGTCAGAACAGCTGTAATTAATGCCTGTGGTTCGTGAGGGAAAGCTTTTAGCCGGACTGCTCCCCAGCCACCGCTCTGCTGCTCCACCTGAAGCCCGAGTGCCTGTGGATGGGATTTCCTCCTCTGCTCAGCTCCTATGTTTGCTTTTGTGTGGTGGCCAAACCCTGAGTGGTGTGCGTGGATTTATAAGAACAGAAACCTTTGGTGCAGCGACCTTTGCAGCTGAGGACTGAGCATATTCCTGAAGAGGCTAGAGTGCTGTACGTGGGGGGTGGATGCTCTGCCTTTGCTCAGTTAATCGCAGCAGTTGTGAAGGGAGGAGCCACTTTCAGGAGTAAGTACCTTGTAGTGTGCAGAAATGTTAGCAGCCGTCTGAGCTGGAATTATACTTGTTTTCATATTTATATTTTTTTCTCTCCCAAAAGAATTCTAAAAGTGGGTTTTAATTTACCTTCACTTAGCCTTTCCTTGGCTTTCACCCTGTAAGAAATTAATATGTCAAGCAATTACTGTCTTTTAGTATAGAAATTCCACATTTCTGTGTTGTTTCTGTAAGCTGTGTTGTAAAATCTGAGAGAAATAGCCAAGAGAAATAGCCACCAGCTCAATTTGCCTCACTTACCCTAACACTGCACATTATTTCTACCTCTGTGGAAATGTCCCAGTATGAACTTGGCGTTGACTGTGCTATGTGATTGACTCAAGCAGGTTGTCTATGGCTTTTGTACAGGTGCAAATGCTGCTTTCCACGTTTATGATGTGCAACTGCAGGGGATTGCACATTTCTGGGTACTCCACAGCTTTAATTTATGTTTCCAGACTGCTGGAATAAGACAGACTAGTTTGCAAGCAGGAACACCTTTTCTTTTTTTTTTTTTTTCTTTCTCAGAAAGGTGAACTTCAGCACATCTCGCTGATAGCAGCAAGCAGAGACCATTGAGGTAGCGGGTTTTCTACAGTCACGCTTCCCTGATCAGACCATACATCATTTCCCCAAATCTTTGCTGTGTTACCTGAAATATACACAGTATGTATATACACACGTGTTATTTCCTCTGTTCTCATTGCCTTGTCCCCATGTTGCTGCAACTCAGTAGAAACCCAGGTCTCAGTGTGCATTTTCTGGCATGTTGGTGCCATCAGCTTGGCCTTCCTTGCCAGTGCTTCCCTGAGCTGGCCATGGCTCTGCTCATAACTATCAGCAATTTCAGTACTCTGCGAGCTCATGGGGCTAAGGAAGAAGTCCTGCGAAGGAAGCTTTTCCTACAGTTTTTTCCACTGTTTTAATTCCAGCAACACTTGAGTTTCACTGCCACGAGATGAGTCAAAATACTGGTTGCTTGGCTAGTGTTTTGGGACAAAGAGAGGAGAAAAAAAAAAAAAAAAGCAAACCACTGTACTCCAGTTTTATGGGCTTTACAGGTTTTTATGAGTGGTTTCTGAGCTACAGAAGAGCTGCAGAAATCTTCTGCAGCCTCCCAAAAGATGAGACATGCACGTTGGATTGAAGCCCGTAGGAGGGAGTGGAGCACCACTGACTACTTGCAGAAGGCTGTTATTTTCTGGTCCTCCTGTAAGCCCAGCATCACTGCTTTAGACACAGGGCACTGTGAAGTGCATTGGAGGTGAGGACTGATAGTTCCTCTTCAACAACAGCCGGCTCAGGCTTCCCTCCATGCCCCTCGGGAGTATTTATTCTGCTGGTGAAGGCTAGCACAGCTCCTGCATTCATCATCAAGAACATCCTGCATCTTCTTCATCCACTGTAATGGATCTAACTAGCAGCCCCTATTCTGGCCCAACAGGAGATAAAAGCAGATTCCGAGAACAGAGCAATGGTCACAGTAAGTGTTCCTGTTGGTAAAAGTTTCCTGTCAGGGCTCTTGGTGGATGATAATTGCCTTATGTTATGGTGCCAGAGAATTGAGCCTTCTGTCCATATTTCTGCCTTGGCTAATGCAATTCTCTGGGAATTCCCAATAGCCAGCTGATTGCCTAATTCTTTCTTGAATCCTGCTGAACTCATGGTCTTTATGATACCTTCTGACAGATGGTAAACACGTGTTGTGTAAGAACACATGCATGTTCTTACACAATACAAATGTGTTTACCTTGTATTTGTTGCATGCCTGTTTTCTCTGAACATCTCCTGATCTTGCATTACGGATGCAAGGGATAAATACAAACACCCATTTGTCTTCTCTGAGTCATCCAGTACTTTGCATCCCACACAGCAAGTGCCCAGGCCAGACACTGTGTATGTGTGTATGTACACCAGCTGTGCAACCTGTGTTGTTTACAAGATGTGATCAACCTTCATTCATTCCTGCCAGAATCTTGCGTGCAGAAGAAAAAAAGATGCAGACATGTTAGGAAACTTGGCAAGATGGCAATGCCATCCTCCCTTCCTCGTATAAAATCCTTGTCCAGGATCACTGGGCCTACATATTGTACAAAGAGCAGGATGTTAGCACCTGAGGAAAAAGAAATACATGGGTGAGATAACCATCATGGTCAGTGCTGAAGCACCTAAGTAGGTGTTTCAGGTAGTTCTAGGTGACCATCTGTAGCATGCTGTTCTTTCCCTTCCTCTTTCAGAGATGATGGTGCATGTGGTACAGTGCAGTGTCCAAGAGGGGCTTCAAGTGCTGCATTGTGCTAAGAAACAAGAGCTATGCACTGGTATCAAAAACTGTCACTACAACTTCACTGTCACTACATCAGGCTGCCCAAAGCCCCATCCAAGCTGTCATTGAACACCTCCAGGGATGGGGCATCCACAGCTTCTCTGGGCAACCTGTACCAGTGCCTCACCACCCTCTGAGTGAAGAATTTCTTCCTAATATCTAATCTAAATATACTATCTTTTAGTTTAAAGCCATTACCCTTTGTTCTATCGCTACATGCCCTTGTAAAAAGTCCCTCTCCATCTCTCCTGCAGGCCCCCTTTAGGTACTGGAAGGCTGCTCTAAGGTCTCCCCAGAGCTTCTCTTCTCCAGGCTGAACAACCCCAACTCCCTCAGTCTGTCTTTATAGAAGAGGTGCTCCAGCCCCTCGATCATCCTCATGGCCCTGATCTAGGCTCATTCTAATATAATAATTCCATGTCCTTGTTCTGCAGGGCGCCCCAGAGCTGAATGAAGTACTCCAGGTGGGGTCTCAGGAGAGCAGAGCAGAGGGGGAGAATCACCTCCCTCACCCTGCTGGCCACAGTTGGCTTTCTGGGCTGCAAGTGCATGTTGTCAGCTCACGTGGAGCTTCTCATCACCCAGCACCCCAAGTCCTACTCCTCAGGGCTGCTTGCAATCCATTCTCCACCCAGCCTGTGTGGTGCTTGGGATTGCCTCAGCCCATATGCAGGACCTTGCACTTGGCCTTGTTGAACCTCACGAGGTTCACACAGGCCCACCTCTCAAGCTTGTCCAGGTCCCTCTGGATGGCATCCCTTCCCTCCAGCGTGTCCACTGCAACACTCAGCTTGGTGTCATCAGCAAACTTGATGAGGATGCACTCAATCCCACTGTCCATGTCACCAACAAAGATGTTAAGCAGTGCTTGTCCCAGTACTGACCACTGAGGAACACCACTTGTTACTGTTCTCCACTTGGACATCAAGCCCTTGACCACAGCTCTTTGAGTGCAACCATCCGGCCTATTCCTTACCCACTGAGTGGTTCATCCATCAAATCCACGTCTCTCCAATTTAGAGACATAAATGTTGTCTGGGATAGGGTCAAATACTTTGCACAAATCCAGGCAGATGATGTCAGTTGCTCTTCCCGTATCCACCAGTGCTGTAACCCTATTGTGAATGGACACCAGATCTGTGAGGCACAATTTGCCCTTAGTAAATTCCAGTCTCCTGCTGAAATTAACTTCATTCTGGTTACAGGCAAATATTTTGTGCCTAAAGAGTAAAGTTGTTGCCCCTGTACCGGTATACTGACCCTGCCCTTGCATTCCTTGGAAGTAACAACAGAGAATATGAATTTAATATATTAAGAGTGGGGCAGGAGGGACAGTGAGATACTGGTAGTGGTGAACTGCACTGCTGGAGAGTGGCTGGGATCACTCATGGCCTGATTCTGTCTGTACCACTGTGGTGATAGTGATACTGTGTTTTGTAAAAGCACAGATGAGGCTGTGGATATAATTGCAGACTCCTTGTGCTCTCTCATCTGACCAGATCCAGGCCTGGACCAGGGAGAGAGCCTCCATAAACAAGGGATTCAGTGGAGGAGCTGCAATTTCTTACCAGTGCTCATTAGTTCCTTTCTTCATGAGGAATTCAAACCACATCACCACAATCTTGTGGGTTTCTATAACCTCTTTTTATGGCACAATAGTTTCTTTTGACTGGCAGTGCCGAAAGCCATAGGAACGTTAAACGGAGCTGAGCACAGATCCTTTTCCATCATCTGGGAAGAAGGAAGCCTCAGTGCTGCCCAGGTGATTTCCTGCACATCCTGGCCTGCCTACAGACCACACCATACTCCAGTAGTCCAAGGTAACCGTGGTGTCCTGGCTTGTTTGCTGGAACACCTAGAGACGGAATGTTTGATGCTGGGCAGTCGCTGGAGATTTGTTCCCTTCCAGCACGTAGTGATCTCCGCTCAGCCAGGCGTGACATTGGTTGTCCTTGGTAGCTAGTGAGACAACAAGGCAGTCGCCAGGTAGGTTGCCCACAGAGATCACACTCCACATTTCTGCTTCCTGCAAAGAAAAAGTAGAAGAAAGAAAAAGGAAGAAGAAGAAGGAAGCAGGTGAAGGGGAAACCTTGTCTAGACAGTGAGACATTGATTAGACCTTGGGAGTTTTGGTTTAGAGAAGTGAAGGCACACAAGCGCTGGCTAAGGAAGAAGCTGGGGTCTTGGCTTTGTGATAATGGAGCATTGCAAAGAGAGATCTGTTTTTTTGTTTTTTGTTTTTTTTTTTTTTTTCTCATAATTTGTTAACATGCGCGGTGGCTGTAAAACCTACAGAGAGTTGCCAAGCTCTGGCTTCTGCAAAATAGGTATATTACTGTACCCCCTTCCCCAGTCTCTAGCTGGCACCCCTGTGTGAAACATAGAGTACCAGGGACTCAGGCAAGCTTGGTGAGCCTGCATGGGCACCCACATGTAGGCTTGCATCAGGCTGCATGTATTTACTCAGGGAAGGTGGCATTTCCTTCTTCTTTCTGTTGCCCCTCACAGAGAAAGTAACAGGGAAAGAAAAACACAGGGAGGGCAGACTAATGAAACAACTCAATTTTGGCAGGATAAGTTTTGACTGTGAAGCTAGAGTTTGCAAGACCTGACCACTGTGGGTATGTTAAAGATCCCTAAGTTAGCTGCACACACATCTCAGAACTTGATTTTAAATCTATACCTGGAACCTGCAGCCATCTGACCACTCCTGGTGGTCCCACCATTTTATTCCTACCCATAACTGCACCTGAAAACTGGGAAGAGGGGGAAGCTCCAAATTTTTTGAAAGGAATTGTCTTGGTATTGCATGTGGAAGCATAGCTCCTGTTGGGGTTGGTACAGGAGAGGAGAAGGCACAGTATCACAGGTGCTTGCCTAACACTTGTTGCAGGAATTGATGGAGAAGAGTCATGTTAAGCCATCCATCCACCTGGCTTTAATTCTGGGAATGACTGGGAGCTGTTTTGCTATGGTATCATCACCTGCTGCACAGCTTCAGGAACAAGAGAGCACACAGTACTTCAACCATGCTCCCTGTCTTGTGCCTAACAAGGGGGAGGGAGGGAGAGGACTTTGTGGGAAGACATACAGAAAAGCTGGTCACTGTTCAGAAAACTTCCTGTCATGGCACTATGTAACAATCCTCCCAAATCATCTCATTGGTTTGCAAAAAGACTGTGTTGTTTCTGTTCTGAACTGAAGCCTTTCTGTCCTTGTTACAGCACTGCACAATGTTTACAGCAGGTTATGTGCACCCTTCAGCTGACTGCACATGCAAAGTTTCAATAGCTTGTCTGATGCCTTCACTCTGAGGCATTCTGGAACAGCTTATTCTTGAAAGAAATTGCTGGGAGCTGTTCTGCATGAATGGTTCAATGTAGCGAGAAAATAGAGTTTAAACTAATGCTGCACCTGGATGTGGACCCTGGTCTAATTTTAGTTCAGGGATAACAATAATGCTGCTTGCACTCAACTGGTAAGGCAAAAATATATGGAAACAGGATCATTGTGTTTAGCTTTCACTGCAGTAATACCTCAGTTGTTAAGTTGCTTCACATAAATGATATTGCACACCCTGTTTCAAAAAAAAAAAGGCTGTGGCTGTGCCTTTGCAGTCACAGCTGAGGTTGAATTACACAGCAAAGAACAGGAGAGATGCTCTGCTTCCCACTGCTGTCCCTCCTGCCTTCAAAGGCTGTATTATACGCTCCCTCCAGTGGATGGAAATATCGTCTTCATCTGTCTTTTTTCAGGGAGGATTAGCAGTATTTTCAAGAAGGAATCTGGATGTAGGGAGGACTTTGGACATATCCTGCTGGGAGGGGAGGAAGGAAATCCATTTCCCTCTGGACCTTTTCATTGGCCAACCCTAGTGTCAAAGACAATGAGGATGCTCTGACTGAATTTTAAAACTTTCAGGTTTATTAATTAATTAATTTATTTTATTAATTTTTAACTTTTAAATACAGAAAGTTGTTAAACATGCATTCTTTGCAGACTCATGAGAGAGTCTCTTGCCACACCCAGTGAATTACCTGGAGTTACCTGGGAAAATACACTTTCCTCTACTCGTTTAGAGGACAGTCATGTTTCTGCCAATGCAGGGGTTGCTGTACCTCAGTTTATGACTCAAATGAAGAAAAGAGGTCTGAAAAATAAACAATAGGAGTCTTATTCCAACACACTTATCTAGCTGGTTATTATCTGAAATCAGAGTTGTTTTATTGCTTTCAATCAGATAGTTAAAGGTAATAAAATCGTTGCCTATTATTGTGGCAAAATCTGTCCTTAAATTAATGTGATGATTAAAGAGAAAGGTGATGCTTCTGCTGTAGTCAGACCAGTGAGCTCCTGTTTTTGTCAAAAGCTGTAATTGCCTCTGATGCATTGTTCCTATTGTAAAATGTCAATTTATCTCTGTTTTCGTACAGAATGAAGAGGCATAAGTGTCCCTACAGATGTCCCACAAGAAGGAAGATTTTGATTCTGTGTTTCACGGGGTGGGTGATTGCACTCCTGAAACTCCTCCATGTTGAAAGACATTTTTTTCCATCTAAGGGCATTTATTTGGTTGAGCACTTCTTGAGCACTTCTTCTTATGTTAGAAACAGGTATTCCTACCTTAGAAATCACTTTCAGTATGAAATTAATTGTTCATCTATATATGAACAAGATCCCCAAGAAATTGGCAAGAGTTTGGAGATAAGAAGAAAAGATATAATTGATTTAGATGATGCAGATATCATAGCAATGACGAATGATTGCCACATTTATCGCACACTTAGGAAATACCACCTAAAACCTGTTTCTCCAGAGGAAGAGAATTTTCCATTAGCCTATTCTTTGGTTGTTCACAAAGATGCAGTAATGGTAGAAAGGCTCATACATTCACTGTACAGTCATCAAAATATATACTGCATCCATTATGACCAAAAAGCAACAAAAAGCTTCAAATCTGCAATGAACAATCTAGCTAAATGTTTCCCCAATATTTTCATTGCATCAAAACTGGAGACAGTGGACTATGCACATATTTCGAGGCTGCAAGCAGATTTCAATTGTTTGTCTGATCTGATGGACTCTACAGTTCCCTGGAAGTATGTTATTAACTTGTGTGGCCAAGATTTCCCTTTGAGGTCAAATTTCCAGTTGGTCGCTGAATTGAAGAAACTCAATGGGGGAAACATGCTGGAAACTGTAAAGCCAAGCAGCAGCAAAAGAGAACGATTTACTTATCACTATGAACTTATGAAAGTGCCTTACGAATACATGCAGATGCCTGTGAAAACCAACGTTTCCAAGAACCCACCACCTCATAATATTGAGGTGTTTGTAGGCAGTGCCTATTTTGTTTTAAGTCGAGCTTTTATTCAGTACACCCTCAGAAGCTCTCTTGCAAAAGATTTTTTTGATTGGTCAAGGGATACCTACTCTCCGGATGAACATTTCTGGGCCACTCTTGTACGTGTTCCGGGGGTGCCTGGGGAAATTTCGAGGTCAGCCCAGGACATCACAGACCTTCAGAGCAAAACTCGATTGGTGAAATGGAATTATCTTGAAGAACATTTATATCCTCCATGCACTGGTACCCACCTTCGCAGTGTCTGTATCTATGGGGCTGCAGAATTACGATGGCTTATGAATTATGGGCATTGGTTTGCCAATAAGTTTGACTCCAAAGTAGACCCCGTCCTGATAAAATGTTTGGCAGAAAAACTGGCAGAGCAACAGAAAGAGTGGGTTTATTTGTCCTCTGACAAATATTTTCTGCGTATAAGTTCTGTGAATACCTCGCTATAGCAGTACCGCTCTCCCTGCTCTCAGTATTGTGTACTGCTGCAGCAAGGGGCCTGGAGTTCTGCCCTGACCTGCTGCAGGAGGCTGCCAGGAGAACTGCTCCTTCTGCACAAGGTCCAGGGCCCTGGGGAGACGTGTACCTGGCCACCTATTTATGAAAAGTCATGTGTCTCTGGTTCACCATTTTGTAACTTGCTACAACGATCCTGTTACTGTTCTTCAAGGTGATTTTGGAAGGTTAAGGTTTGCTTTTGGAGACTCTGGCACTATCCTGATGGAATATTCCAGAAATGTTTATCATCAAGCGTGTTTGTGTCTTTCTTAAGGAACCCCGCCGTGCCTGTTTGCCCTTCCCCTTTTCCTTCATTTTTGTTTTTCATTAAGGTGTGAATCAAAGACCTCTATATCTGCTACCTCAGGAAAAGTGGAAGTGCCCAGCTCACAGACAAAGCCAAGAGAACGTGACACCACATGAGCCATGTGGCCTCCCCAGCCAGCCTGAAGCCCCAAACTCCCCCTCTGCGGGAGCGAGCAGAGCTCTCTGTAACGTGAATGTGGCTGGATGACAAAAGGAGAAGAAATCCTTGGACACCACATTGCACTTGGCATTGTTTCCTTCTCCCAGCTCATCTGCGCGTTGTCTTTCTTTCTGTGGAGTGTGTGTTCAGGGGCTGTGCCACACATGTGGAGTGGGTGGTGGTGGATTGAAAACAGCCTCTGTGAACATGCGTGAATAATGCACTACTCCTCTTCAAGGGTAGCAAGGGTTTGTCCTAATGGCAGCCCTTAAAAGTAGATACCCATGCCAAAAGATGTCTGCCTTCATATCTATCCCTGCCAATAGAAATACCCTCCTGTGAAATCCCAGTCCTTCTGGGACAGTATTTTTACACGTGGTGGATAACAACTGCTATTTCTAATTAACACTGAGTAGTGTGGTGCTATGCGGAAACACAAAACACGCTACATCCAGCAGCAATCATCAGAACAGCCATGCTGCAGAAATGCAGGCCCTGTGTAGAAGTGGCTTTCTGTGCAAGTCTTACAGCCTCACACTGCCATGACCCCAGGCTGATGTCTGTACTTTAGAGCAGTTCAGAGTTATAGCAGCCATCCTTCAGGCCACCCATGCTTCCCAAGGCCCATGTCAGGCCTGCTGGTAGCAAAGGGGTCGGGTGGCTTCCTCTCAGCTGGGCTGCCACACCACACGCTGAGGGAAACCTTGGTCAGTGCAGGACTCTTGTGGCTAAGAAATGCCCCTTGGCATTTTGGGGGATTCTCTGCAATGTTGCTGTGCCACCAGCTCAGTTTTGGCGGTTCCAGAGGACTCCGCAGTCTAGCTTTCTCTGTGTTACTGTCCCATTTCTATGCACCTGGCTCTTGTGAAAGGCACGCATGAGATGCCACAATAATGATCATGCCCTGTACCCACGAGAAAACTTTGTTTCTTCTTTGAGTTGAAGGAACCAAGTCATTCCTTGGTCTGGGATTTTGTTTCTAAGTGCAATCCTGGTCAGCTTGTTTGTGGCTTGAGGTTGGGTTTGAGTCAATAGTCGTGGGCCTTTTCCCCCATTTGTGACACTGATTTCCTATGAGTTCTCAGACGAGTCATCTGACTTTTCTGTTCCAGCTGTAAAATGGGAACAACAATGCTCTACTACCTTGTTAAGCACTTACAAATGTATGGATGATGTCTGAGGTGGGTTGTTTGCACAATAGTAATTGCTGATCAAAACCATTGATGAAGTTTTGTGTGTGTGCAGGTCAAGTATCTCTTTGATGTACTGTTTCTCAAATAAATGGGGATTATTTTTAAAGTGTGTGTTTGTTATTTTGGTGATTTACCATGTCTGCCCAGGGCTGTTCTGACTTGACTGGGGTTATAGAAATTTTGTAGAATATGAGACATTGGTGGTATGTACAGATTCATACATCAGTACTTATATATAAAAGTAGAGGATTCCACATGGAAAAAGGTTAATAAAAGAGAATGTTAGGATGCCAGAAGAACATGTCTTAGCCTTCTATACACATAAATGTATGTTTAATGATATATTTATTTACTTTTTTATTTAGTTAAACTGATTTTTTATTTATATGTATGGACATACACACATCCCAGTTTGTATTTGAATGGTTTGCTCTGTCATAAATTGATAAACCAAACAGACCAGCATGTTAAACTTAGCTGAAGTAAATAATTTTAACCAATGTGCAATTTTGCACTACTTTTACTGAATTGGGTTGAGTGATATCTTTAATATAACTAGTCTGAAATAAGGCAGTGTGTGCTTTGCAGGTAATAAAGATGACAGTGTAAGGAAGCATCATCCAGTACAGTGGTATGTTTGATAGCTGAGAAGGTACAAGTTTGCATAGTTGCAACTTCATGGAATGCAAATTTACTACGGAATTATAAAGATGCCTATTTTCTGAATGTGACTTAAAGGCCAACCAAATCTGTAGAAAGGCAGTTCTCAAAATCACAGGATCTTTCTGGCTGGAAAATCATCTAATGCAGCCCCTGGCACAACATGTCCCAGTGTTTCCAGGTTCAAAAATGGACAAAATATAAGTTCCTTAACTTTTGAATAATATTATCTAGTTTTTGCTGTTGTTGGTGGTTTTGTTTTGTTTTGTTTTGTTTTGTTTTGTTTGACATTGCTATTAGCAATGTAGATACCATGTTGATGCCTCTGTCTTTGTTTTGTTCAGGATATCCCACACTGTCTTTCTGCCACTCATCCTGCCCAGTGCTGATAACATGGAGCACTTGGAGCACTTGGACTATCAGTTAACCTAATTTTCCTGTGCAGCAAGGATGTGTATGCAGGGCACTAGTGTTGTTCCTGGCTGCCAGTACAGGTCCAAAAACAGCCCACTGTTTTTATTTAGTGTCTGGAAACAGTAAAGATGCTAAATGTGTCCTAAAATAAAAAAGTTAAGGGAACAAGAAAAAGAACTAATACACTGTGGGGACAACATTTGTACAACTTATCTCACTAATGATTTTATTAGGCTGGACATGGAATCAGGAGGATAATATATACAAACATAAATGCCTCACTACATGTTTTCTTTGATGTTGGAATAAAAGGATTGGAAGAGAAACATTAGAAACTAGACACCCAACCTATAACTGTAATTAAAATACACTTGGTCTGTTAAGCATTTCTGTGACTGCTGTGTCACTACCATGACATCGGAATCAGAATGTATAAACATTATAAAAACATTTTTGGGTTAGCAAATACGGAGTTTAAGAACCACATGAATGCATATTTACAGCATGACCTCAATTTTTAGTTCAGGTACAATATCTGTGTGTATTTGAAGTTTTTATAGAATGTGCTTATTTCTTGGTGTGGTAGTTCCCATTTACATAGAAATCCTATTGCAAAACATTGTGATCCATTAGTAATGAGGTGTAAATCTTCACTGGAAGTACCTCAGCACTGTTCAGTCTTTCAAGCCAACAGTTGAGTACTATTCTGATCCTTTTTTTCAAGACTATCAGACTCCTGGAGTTTCCTATAGCTAAAGTACACTAATCCTTAGAGCAGCAATCCTCATTAGAAAGGGGAGAAAGGAAAAGCCGTGACACTCTGGACTGGAAATTTTCTCAGCCAAGGCAGAAAGGAGTCAGAAGGTATATTGAAAAGGGAGACAGGGAAAATACGTCTTTTTGCTACAGAGCTGCCACATACGTGTGTTAGTAGAGATTTGCTTAAGTGGAAATGCTTGCCTATAGCATGGTTTCTGCTGCCATCTTTGATCAAGGCATGCAAGACTTGCATTAGTATATTTTGAAAATTAAGGTAATTTAGGAGAAAATGCCCAGAGCTCATATCAGCCTCTATTCTTGTAAAAAGTGTGCTTTGAAAAATCTTGAAAGTTTACTGCAGCTTGACTATATTTTAACAAAATTACTTAGAATATTGTAGTATTTCATCAGAAAGGGCTGAAGAAAGAGCCTGTGATTTTTTTGCTCAAGGCAGGTCAGTGGTTTTTAATGATGTTTTCTGCATTATCTGTAGAAATCAATTTAAACAATGTGCTAATGCGAAAAATTTGTGATGGACTTCAACCTTGCATCTCAAGTGTTTGCTATAACACTTTTGAGTTTATTTAAAAGACTCTTCCCTGGGCTACAATTAGAGACTTCATTGTGATTTAATCAAAAGCAGCAGCTTTTCTATTGCTGAGCCTCTTTTCAATGCCTGAGTTTGTTCTCTCAGACTGAAAAGATGGCAAGTCCAAGCTTTACCTGGGGCAATGAGAAGGAAATTAGAGAGTACAATGAGATGCGGCAGGTGGCATTATTACCACCACAGCTGGGAAATGAGAACAACTGCATCATAGACCATAGAGGTTCAAGTCACCATTTATTCACAAACACGACAGGAACTGGAAATCATACAGTTGGATTGTCTACCTGCAAATATTTTAGCACTAAATTGCTAGTAGGTTTAGGAAGTAAGGACACACACCTCCATCCTCAGTCCAAGAGAGACCTGGACATACTGGAGAGAGTCCAGCATAGGGCTACCAAGATCATGAAGAGACTGTAGCACCTTTCCTTTGAGGACAGGAAGAGAGCTGGGACTGTTCAGCCTGGAAAAGAGAAGGCTCAGGGAGATCTTATCCATGTCTGTAAACACTTGAAGGGATGGTGCAAAAAAGAAATGGTGCCCAGTGGCAGGACAAGAGACAATGGTCACAAATTAAAACACAGGAGGTTCCCTGTGAATATCAGGAGGCACTTTACTGTGTGGGTGATGGAGTACTGGCACAGCTTGCAGAGTCTCCATCCTTGGAGATCTTCAAAAGCCACCAGGACATGATCCTGGACAACCTGCTCTGGGTGTCCCTGCTTGAGCAGGGAGGTTGGACCAAATGGCCTCCAAAGGTCCTCTGCCAATCTCATCTGATACATGGAAAAATTTGCTGTAGACAAATTGTAAGACCATTCATTTAGCAGAAAAGTCTTCATCCTGAAAGAGTTTTAAATGACAGAATTGATGGCATCATATTTTTATTTTCTCCAAGAGATATTATACTTGCTTTTGTTTCCTATGGTATTTTCTTGCTGATTAATAATGCAACCCAGATCCTTTGTGGCCTTAAGATCAGCATATCAATTAGTTTTTGCTTTTCTTTTATTCTAAACTTCTTTGGAGTCCAGAACTTGCTTTCTGTCCAACAACAGGTCTAAGGGCTCTCAATAAAATCAACATATGGCATGGCTGAATTTCCATTTAATGGGCAGGATATATGCATGTGTTCAGCTACTCTGGGCCTGACCTGGTACAACACTTATGAGCTTCCATCACCAGGAGATTACCCAAATTTTATTCTACTTGTGTTTCAAGAGAAAGTAATCCTCTGTTTGTATGCCAAACAACCTCTTTCTCTTGCCCCCAGATTCTGCTTGGTACAGGCAGAGCTACACATAAAAAAACTGTGTCAAGAAGATGCATCCGAAGGAGTATGATTATGTACATCATCAGAAAAGAGGGAAAAACAGTTGGTTAAAAAATTTGTTCCAAGTTATTGAAGAAATGGATGATGCTGGGACTGGACAAGGATAAAATGCATGCAGCTGCATTACATGCAGCTTGTTGGAGACTTACTTCTCTGACTGCTATATTTCCACTAACGTTTTCAAAAAGCATTCTTATTTCCAAGATTTTTCTTAACTGGAATGTGAATGCCAGCAGTTGATAAAGCTTCATCCCTCTTCTTTGCAGAACAGAGATGTTCTGCAAAACAATGAGCATGTTTAGATGGTTTATTTCTTTGCCAGGCCTTCAATTCCAGCCTTGCTATATGGCAGAGAAAAATAACGAGAGAATTAAATAGAAAAGCCTCTGGCCATCTGCACACAAGAGATCAGACAACACACCTTCCCAAGAATGGGGCTGCCTCAACAAACCAAGCTGGAGCAGGAGTCAGCCCACTCAGCCAGTGGAGGAAACACTGCCTCTCTTTCAATTCCTTAGAGCATATCAGCATTATAATTTTTGAAATCAGTCAGCTAATTGTATGTGGTATGTGGTATTGTGGTATTCATCAGCTGAAGTTTGTAATCCAGGAATTCTTCCTCACAGCTTTCTTAAATGAAAATTTACTTAAAGTCTCTGCACATACATTTTATGAATGGACACAGTAGGTCATCCTAGTAGGCCCTCATTTGAAGCCACTGTTGTGGAGCTGCTGAATCCAGCCCCATGTGATTAGAATTGCTTTACAACAAACTGTTCCCAAAGCCTTCCTACAAGCGTATTTGGTTTTGTTTCCTCTGTCTGCTGGGTAAAAACTCCTAAAAAATCTTTGTGGGATATTTTCTATTGAGTCTGTTGTTGTGATCAACCATTTGATCATGTTCTTCCTTTTTGTGATTTCTGTGGAAAAACAAATCCATATGTGTCTCCTTGTTAATCAGTGCAGTTGACCCTGCTGATGCAGATGAACAGTGTGCTGAATCTTTTATAGAAAATGAGTTATGGATGAGTGATTGACCAGATAAAATTAAAACAACACCTAAAGAGAAGGGAAGGCAGACAAAAAGAAGTTATGTCAGTGCTTCTGATAGATGGAGATACCTGCATTATTTTTTTTTTCTTTTTCTTTTTTTTTTTTTTTTTTTTCTCTCTCTTTCTCTTTCTCTTTCTCTCTCTCTCTTTTTTTTTTTTTTTTTTTTTTTTTTTTTTTTTAACCCTAGGCAAAAAGCAACTTGATCTTGGGTCATAAATGCAGAAAGTGAACAAATCAGCTACTACAACAATGCTTAATCTAGCAGACAGAAATTTAGTGAAGGTCCAGTGGCTGGACCACAATGCCAGATATTAGCAATAAAATTCAAATTATGACTCTTTTTCAGAAAGGGAATTTGGCTTTGGAACAAATTACTGAAGAACATGTTTAATACGGTGTAATTCGGAGACATTGCTAGTTAAATAGTAATGCTTACTTGAAGGCTTGAAGTAGGCATTACTCCAATTTTTCATGGTCTGCACTATGCAGCAGACAGGTTTCATTTGATGATTTGATTCATTAGATTTGTCTACAGATAAAGTCATAGAAACCACAGCTAAATTCAAGTGGAAGCATGAATTGCTCATATTGACCATTACAAACATAAAGGACCCTTGCATTAATTAGCACCAGTGATGACCTACATGTAAAAATGGCTATCTTGAATTATTCTGCTCTTGTTGAAGCACCTGAAGCCCTATTCATAGGAGTAGTTACACCTATTTAACATGGTTTATCTTTATGCGGTTTATTCTCATTAGGAAGGAGGATAGGCAGTGGAGGAGAAGGTCATCTGTACACCACAGATAGAAACTGCTGCATCAGTAAGAAGCCATCAGCCTAATCAAAGATGTTATTCTGTAAGATTGCATCAACTCAGAGCCCTAGCATACAAGTGTACAAGCAAAGTCAATGGTCAGTGATGAAAACCCATCCTCAAAGTCAAGATGAAGATTTTAGTAGGCCACGCATTACTGAAAAACATCTGCAAATGGAGGTTAATGAAACGGTGCCAGTGCTGCATGGTTGCACCCTGAATGCTCCTTGGTGTACAGCAATTGCTGTTTCTCCCAGCTGACTCCTGTGTCAGGCTTCACAGTGTTTATCCTCACTGCTTCTTGCCTCCACTGGAGTCCCATTCCTGCCACCAGGCTAATCTAAAAAAATTACAGAATGGGGCTTACTGAAAGGATTTCTGAGGAGTATAATTCTTGACAGTCATTAAACAGTTTTTTCTGTTCCCCAAGTGAGATGTCTCCTGGCTCCTTGCAGCTCCTGTGATGGGCATATTTTCTGCACACAGACTGTTTTCTCCTTGTTTTCCAACGTCAAGAAAGGCCTCTACAGCAAATCAGTGTTACACTGCTTCTAAAAATCTTAAATATTTAATGACTCTCATTATTATTATTATTATTATTATTATTATTATTAGTTTATTCATTTTTGTTTTATTAAAGCAATAAGAATGCTCATCAGTAGACCATGGTTCTGCAGCTGCATTGGACTGAACAACTTGGGACAAACTACATAACCCTACATTTATGAAATGTTTGTTTCATAATTAAACAGGCAAAAAGAAAACAACAACAACAACCAGTTTTTAGACGCTGTTCTGGGAGCAGGGCTATTTTATGAAGACAACAGTATCTTCTGGGGCTGGTGGCAGTGCTGGAGAGGGTACTGGAGAGGGGTTATGGTAGGGAGATCAGGAGGGATGTGTCCCCTCGACACAGCCCTGCCAGACCCAAACAGTGGGAGCTGGGAGAACTTAGCTGGAGAGGAGGGCTGGAGAAGCCAGCTGGGGAGGCTGGGTGTAGCAAGGGATATCTGGCACTGATGATGCTGCAGGGTGAAAAGTGATGGCAGGGGAGAGGTGGTGGGGAGCAGCCTGTGAATTACAAATAAGATCTGAAGGGCTAGAAGGTTTTCTTTTTTCATTACGCGTTTTGTTGTTTCAGTTTCTGCCAGTATTTTTCCATTATAACTTCTACTGCTTTGAGAAGTTCATGTTATCTAAGATAATCTCCAATTTAAGATCTCGGCCAGTGCAATAATCACATGCCTAAGGCCTTATCTCCTTCCTAGATATGTATGTAAAGAAATAGTCTGAGGGCCCAGATATAGCCAAAATTGTGCAATTTTATGTATGTTGACTTCATGATGCTTAACTGAGACATTCTTGAAGCAGTATTGCTTTTGTTGTTGTCCCACCCCATATCCAAACAAAGATGGAAATTCATGCAGTTCTGTGTTTTGCATACTGCAAGCAACCAGGAGTGAGACCAAAATGTGAGCGATACCATGACAAAGAAGAGACCACGTATCACAGATGCACAATATCTCTGGAAAAGAACTCTAAAGGTACGCAAAAGTGAATTTCGTCTGTGTTCTGTTATGACAAAGACATTTAAATAATGACAGTAGAATTTAATTACATTTTGATTTGAAGTAAAGCTCTGAGCTTGGTATTGAATTACTGTGAGGCTTTGCGTGAGTTACTAGTAAACTTGTCAGAAAATATCTGCTGAAACTGCTTTTCTACAGAATACTGGACTCCTGATGAAGTTATTTGTTCTGCAACCATATTTACTTCCCTTTGGGTGGGGAAAAAAAATCTTTAAAGATTTTTCTTGTTGACTGAATATGAAAAACTTTCAGATTAAACATTTTCCTAATTTTTCAGTGAGGATACTTCTAGTCATGGTAATATATAGCATACTGTTGGAAGTTAATTGGTTATTTAATGTTTGTTATTGGTTAGTTAATGTTTGCAAAATGTTTAGAAGAACAGAAGTGCTAATGAAAGTTATGCAAACAAGTCTCAAGGCAGGGTTTTACCAAATACTAATAACTTGATGGCATATATAAAGTCTTCAAATAACCTCCAAAATATATTCCTTCTTCTGCTGTCTCTTTCTCTAATCTTTCCCTTTTGACTTGTCCTCTGTGGCACTCTTTTGCACCTGCACCTAGGTAAGTTCTGCTTTGGAGCCTGTCTGTGACACCACTTGACCCTGTAAAACCAATGATGAATGAATTACTCAGGTGTGTGCTGCCTTTGATGGACAGATGGAAAACTTCCTTCTCATAGTCTTTAAACCTGTGGTCTAAGATGAATAAGGAAGCAATATGAACAGGAGCTAAGAGTTTGGACTTAGCTACCCACCCAGCATGCACAGAACCAGAGCGTTCAGAGCATGTACTGAAATTCTGAGACTTGGTGTCAGTTTTAGTATGAAAAGTTTACATGATTCTTGTGGAGTAAGCTACCAACAAATGACAAACAAGCAGTTTTTTTCTAGTGGGAAGTAAGCTGCTGGTAAACACTTTGTAAGTCTGTATAGGTGTACATTTGTCCTTATTACCTCTCTGCCATAAGTAAATATTTGACTTGCTGATTGGCACATAGCTCTTCAATATGTAAGCATATGTATGGTGCATGGTACAGCAGTTACCAATATGGTACTTACTTCTGGATACAGAAAGTTGTTTTTTGTTCAGTAATTTATAAAAATGAATCATGCTTTTGCCATCAGCTTTGCAAATGTCTGCAGCCCAGATAGGTCACTCTGAGAATCCTTCTCTGATTGCTTTATATCAACTTCCTCTCATAGTATTAAAATAAAATAAATAAAACAACTCTGATCAGTATGTTCAGATGGTTAATATAGATGGGTATAAATAGATGGATATGGAAATCCCTCTGTATGTGCGCATCTGTGTGTGCATAGATCCTGATTAGGGGCTTTCTGTCCTTATTTGACCTGTCTATTGTTTATTTTGTGCTTTTCTTTCTAGCCTACATAATTGTCATGCAACCACCATGAAGCCCACAGAGCAGTTCTTGTGCTGCTTGTGAGCACAGAGTGGCTGAATAGTGGACTTTATGAAGGCTGAGCTTGGTTATAATAAATGTTATTTTATGCTTCAGAATCCGGGGCCAGCAGGACTGGTGAACATGAGGTCAGTCAGGGAATGCAAGTAAGATAGCAAATGCATTAAAGCCTACTGCAGCTGTTTACACTGCACAGGCAGATCCTAGCAACTGTATTTAGACAACTAATGAAATTATAGCCAAAGTAATTTCCTAATGGTGATTTGCTCATCTTTTCATCAGTTTACTTTCAGCTTACTCATCTGCACTTATACACATTAGCTGTGTTCTTATTACCTAAAAGGTACAACTACCTTTCCTCATCCAAAGATATGCTCACTGATTGAGGAACCCATTCTGCACCTCTGCAGATCTGTGATGTAATGACAGAGAGGTTGTTGCTCTTCTGCTGACAAACCAGATGTAACTTATATTTCTTTAGACCTTCCTTCCCTTGGAGGCCAGTAGTAAAAAAGGTATGTATTACAGAAAGGAATGGGGAAGAGCATTTGAAATTCCTGCATTTGTCCACCACATTTGGAGGAGCTGAACCATTGTTATGTCCACTAAGTGTTGTAATGGAAAGTGGTTGCTTCTGAAATACAGTCTTTTCCAGAGTAAAGAAAAAAGATGTTTTGTAGTCCACTGGAACAAAGAAGAGCTATTTGGGATTGATAATAATTTAGAGAAGTGACAACTCTGTAGTTTAGAGCTTGTTGGGAAAAAAAATAGAAAAAGAAAGAAGAAAAAGAAAGAAAAAAAGCACCCAAAGAAACTCAGTGCTGTTACCACAGCATGGAGGTAAAAGGCTTTTTACAGAGCAAGGGATTCTGAGCCATTCTGATTTGTTATGCTAAAGTAATCCCTTCAGACCAAAGCTTACTCTTCCTTTCCCTGTGGGTTATGTGTCTATATGCTGGTAAAGTCCCACTTGGGGAATACCATGACTGTGGGACTCAAGGGTAAGAGCTATCTTTTAATTCCAACCTTTTCATGAGGCTAGTAGTTAGCAGAAGATAGCACTGGAATTAATGTATGCTAATCATCAGTGGCAGAACAGATTAAGAGTTTAATCAGAGCTCCTCTGTCCAAGAGCTCCATGTCCCTCTTACACTGGGGAGCCCAGAACTAGACACAATACTCCAGGTGGGGTCTCACAAGGGCTGAGCAGAGGAGCAGGATCACCTCCCTTGACCTGCTGGGAATTCTGCACTCTGTCCTTCCATCCAGGCCACAGACGAGTACTGACCAGTACTTGACCCAGTACTGACCAAGTACCGACCCCCCCCGGGGACACCATTAGCTACAGGCCTCCAGCCAGACTGTGCTGCTGATCACAGCCCTCTGAGCTCTGCCATCCAGGCAGTTCTCAATGCACCTCACTGCCCACTCTCCTAACACACGATTCCTGAGCTTACCTGTCATGATGTTGTGGGAGACAGTGTCAAAAGCCTTGCTGAAGTCAAGGTGGACAACAGCCATTGCTCTCCCCTCATCTACCCAGCCAGTCATTCCATCACAGAAGGCTCTCAGATGGGTTAAGCATGATTTGCCCTTGGGGAATGCACACTGACTGCTCTTGATCACCTTTTCCTCTACATGATTAGAGAAGACCTCCAGGATGAGCTGTTGATGGACACCTGTCCAGGGATGGAGGCAGGGTGACTGGCCTGTAGTTCCCTGAGTCCTCCTTCTTGCCCTTTTTGAAGGCTGGCGTGACATCGGCTTTCTTTCAGACCTCTGGCATCACCCCTGTTCTCCACAACCTTTCAAAGCTGTTGGGTAGTGGCGTACCGATAACATCTGCCAGTTCCCTCAGTGCTTGTGAGTGCGTCCCATCTGGGCCCATGGGTTTGTGAATATGATGTTTGCCTAAATGGTCTCTAACCCGATCCTCCCCAGCCAAGAGAAAGTCTGCCTTTCTCCAGAGTTTCCCTCATGTCCCAAGGGTCTGGGATTCCTCAGGGCTGGCTGTAGCAGTAAAGACTGAAGCAGAGAAGGCATTTGGTAACTCTGCCTTCTCTGTATCCTTAGTCACAAGGGCACCCTTCCATTCAGCAATGGGCCCACATTTTTCTTAGTTTTCTTCTTGTTATCAATGTATGGTAACAGCCAAAGAGTATGTTCCCAGCGAGGCAGCACATCTTTAAACTGTCAAAGTAGTCACACTGACAAATTACATTTTATTACTATTTAATAAAGAACACAAGCAAAATAGTAAATAGTACTTGATAATTTATTTTATTGGTGGAATGATTTTATTTTCCATCCTTTTATCACTTATTATTTCTGTTTTATTTTCTATTTTATTTTTTTTTTTCATTGTATTAATCTCTCTGGAAATATTTATTGCTTTCCAGCCAGCCAGCCTGAGAATGTGCTCCCCAGACAGAATGTGTTCATGAAGTTCACATGTGCCCACCTCTCAAGCCTATACAGGTCCCACTGGATGGCACTCCATCCCTCCAGCATGTGACTGCACCACACAGCTTGGTGACATCGGCAAAGTTGCTGAAGGTGCACTCAATTATAGCTACATGCCAAAAACACACAAAAAAACAAACAATCAAACAAACAAAAAACCAGAAGTTTCACCATGGATTTTATTTTTATTTTTTCTTTATTTGTAGAATTATTCCAGTTCTTATGTAGAAACTTCTGGCTTAATATATTGTTGTATTTATTTAATGTTAAAATATATATATATATTAGTCAAGTGGCTGGACTTGCCTCAAACCTGTCACCTTCACATTCCCAACCAGAAAGCACATCTTTAAACTGTGAAACTACTTGCATGGACAAATTCCATTTAATTATTATTTAATGAATAACGTGTACAAAATATTAAATAATATTTGATTTATTACTTTATTGATCAAATGTTTTTTATTTAATATCATAGTTATTATTTTTATTGTTTTGTATTTTATATTTATTTATTCTCTGTGTTCATCTACATTAAAGTATTTATTGCTCCTCAGCCAGCCAGCCAGAGAATGTGCTCCCCAGCCAGTCAGCCAGCCAGCAAATCTGTTCCCCAGCCCGCCAGGCAGAGAATGTGCTCCTCAGCCAGCCAGCCACAAAAAAGAGTCAGTCCACAGCCATCCAGAGAGAGTCGGTCCCCAGCCAGGCAGAGGGAGAGTCAGTGCCCAGCCAGCCAGTCAGAAAGTCTGCTCCCCTGACAGCCATTCATAGAGTCATTTAAATTATTCCTATTTCCCAGTAGTATGGTCACACAAGGAGTCAAGTGCCTGGGGTCCTGGCCACTCATTACGCTGGTGCAGTTCGCATAGCAGTGCCTTGATGTACTAGGAGGAGATGGAGCACTTCCCTTTCCTCTTCTCCTCCACGCTAGCCACAATAGCCCTTAAGAATTTTGAACATCCTATGCTATGTCTCTGGAATGTGTTTCTGGTTTTGTTCCTTGTTTATCGACTATTTAAGACCACCACCCACAGGTCCACTGAGGCAGCAAAGTTGGGAGCGGCGGGTGTTGTAGAGCATGGACAAGTACCTATGACAGTGGGCACCTCCAGTGTTTTGCAATTTCACCCCTGAACAAGTACAAAATCCTGAAAAACTAGTAAAATATTTGCAAAATGTATGCTGTCACTTGGGCAATTCCAGAGAGATACAAGTCACTGCAACGTGTTGGGGCCTGGTCCATGCCAACTGAGCTGCACTCAACACTAATCCAAGGTCAGCAACAGCCCTGCAGCCACTCCAGGCCCTCCGACTGGCCCTCCTGCTGCTACTACCACAGTGACAGGCCCTGACACCACAATGACAGGCCCTGCTGCCACTGTGACAGGCCCTGCTGCCACTCCAACCACCATGACAAGACCCATGGCTCCTCCAACCCCCATGACAGGCCCAGCAGCTGGGCCACAGGTGCAATCTGTGCTGGTATCTATCTTCCCTGTACATTATGCAAAACAATGGATGAGCTTAAAAAGCCTGATGAAAGTGTCTCCTAGAGCAACATTTGGCAAAAGATATTTCACAGAGCAAGAATACTGCCACTGTCCTCCTTGACAGATTACTCCCAATAGAAGAGAAAGCTGGGTTAACTCCTAAAAGACAGGGGTGCTTTAATAACCACTACTAAATCACCCCACATAATAAAGAGGACAAGTTTTATAAAATAATCATACGTCCAATATGGCAGGTTTTTCTATGAAAGCTTGTATACAGGTGGCTGTTTAACATACTACTTATTTAATTCTAGTTAATATATGGTTCAACTGCAGCACAATAAATAACCTCATGCTACCTGCCAAAACCATACGATAAAAATAAATAAATAAATAAATGAACAAACCACACACACACACCAAATACATACATATATCTATATTTGTCATTGATTTAAAGTAGGATTTTACTTGTAATTTTAAATTATGATTCCAGTCCTTACTTTGAAAATAGATTCCTGTTAATAATATTCTCATATTTATGTCATGTTTTAAAAAAGCCCAAGTCAACCAGCCAGACCTTACCATACCTGTCACCTTCATGTTCCCCAGTCAGCCAGCCACAAAACATGCACCCCATCCGGCACGTCCTTGAACTGACAAATTCCATTTTATTCCTTTTTCATAAAGAACACAGAGAAATTACTATTTTATATAATTATGGTATTATTCAAAAGTTTTTATTTCCATTTATTTTTTGTTAATATTTTATTAATTCATGGCATTGATTTCTCTGGAAATATTTAGTGCTTCTGAGCCAGCCTGCCAGAGAGTCTGCTCCCCCATGAGCCAGCCAGAGAAAGAGCTCCACAGCCAGTATATCTGAAATGGTGAACCTATCTATACCAACAAAATCATTTTATTCTGAGTAGTAAAGAAAACAAAAAAAAAGCACTAAAGAGTACATGATTTATTATTAATTGTATTGGTTAATGTATTTATTTTATTTTATTTATTTTCAATTTTTTTTTTTTAACCATAGTTTACTTTTATTTAAACATATTATTGATTTAACTGGAAATATTAAGTTCTCCCCAACCAGCCAGCCAGAGAATCTGCTTCCCAGCCAGCCAGCCAGAGAATGTGCTCCCCAGCAAGCCAGACAGAGTGTGCTCCTCGACCAGCCAGCCAGACCGTCTTCTCCCCGGCAAGCCAACCAGAGAGTGTGGTCCCCAGCCAGCCAGAGAATGTACTGCCCAGCCAGCCAGCCAGAGAGACTGCTCCCTTGCCAGCCAGCCAGAGAATGCACTGCCCAGCCGGCCAGCCAGAGAGTCTGCTCCCCTGCCAGCCAGCCAGAGTTGGTCCCCAGCCAGCCAGCCAGAGATTCTGCTCCCTGGCCAGTGAAGTACCTGGTGTCCTGGCCACTTGTTACCCTGGCGCAGTCAGCATAGCGGTGCCTTGATGTACGAGGAGGAGATGGAGCACTTGCTCGTGTGGATTCAGTACTCACAGGATCCAGTAGAGCTGTGTCATCCCACCATACCTGCAGCACATCGCCACCGTGTCCCCCTGTGGCAGGAAGCAAAAGCAGTGCTTTCAGGCCCTTGGCACCCTCTACTCCTCCCCAGAATCCCTGCAGCACCCCCACTGCCCTCATCCACTCCATCCACATCCCTCCTCTCCTTCCCCCGCCATGGGCACCCCTTACATATGGAGGAGAAGTCTCACCTACTATTGTGAACGAGACAATGGCAAAACGGCTCACAACCCCTCTGTGGCCAATTCAGCTGACAAGCGACATGTCACAGGGACCCTGAGGGTTGTAGAACCCAGCACCCAGCATGCCTGGTTCCAAATGGCAGTTACAAATCCACGTTTGGTTAGGTACGTGGGCCAATTTTCACATTTATTTTGTTATTTGCATCACTGGTTTCCCATTGTCATCAATTTGCAAACAGCAGTTGGAATCACTGGATGGCCAACAATGTGGACATTCTGTTTGGGATCTATTACAGACCACCAAACCAGGATGAAGAGACAGATGAGGCATTCTGCAAGCAGCTGGCAGAAGTCATGCAATTGCCAGCACTTGTTCTTATGGGGCACTTTAACTTCCCAGACATGCTGGAAATACAATACAGCCGTGAGGAAGCAGGCTAGGAGGTTCCTGGAGTGCACAGAAGACAGCTTTCTGACTCAGATGGTTAGTAAGCCTACCATGGGGGGTGCCCCACTAGACCTGCTGTTCATGAACAGAGAAGGACTGGTGGGAGATGTGGTGGTAGGAAGCTGTCTCAGGCAGAGTGACCACAAAATGACAGAGTTCTCTATTCTTGGTGAAGTCAAGAGGGGTTGTCAGTAAAACTGCTACCTTGGATTTCCAGTGGGCAGACTTTGAATTGGTCAGGACTCCAGTAGGGAGGGTCCCTTGGGGGGCAGTCCTGAAGGGTAGAGGAGTCCAGAAAGGTTGGATGCTCCTCAAGCAGGAAGTCTGAAAGGTGCAGAAGTAGGCTGTCCCTGTGTGCTGTAAGATGAGACAGTGGAGAAGACCAGCATGACTGAACACAGAACTTTTGTTGTGTATTCAGGAGAAAAAGAGAATCTATGTTCAGTGGAAGGAGGGATAGGCAATTCATGGAGAGTACAAGGAAGTTGCCAGCATATGCAAAGAAAAAATCAGGAAGGCTGAAGCCCAGCACAAGCTCAACCTGACCACTTTGTTAAGGATAACAAAAAATGTTTTTACAAATATATTAACAGTAAGAGGAGGGCCATAGAGAATCTCCATCCTTTACTGGACACAGATGGAAACATGACTACTGAGGATAAGGAAAAGGTTGAGGTTCTTAATGCCTCCTTTACATCTGTCTTTACTAGTCAGACCACTTTTCCTTGGGGTACTCAGCCTCACAACCTGGAAGTCTGGCATGGGGAGCAGAAGAACCTTCCCACAGTTCAGGTGGAAACAGTTAGAGACCTGCTGCTCCTGTCACATGTCCGTGGGGTCAGAAGGGATCCACCCAAGGGTACTACGGAAGTTGGCAGATGTGATTGCTGTGTAGTAATGTAGAGTAGCAGTGAATGGAGTGAAATCCAGCTGGCAATCATTCACAAGTGGTGTTCCCCAGGGGTTGGTGTTGGGACCCATCCTCTTTAATATCTTTGTTGATCATTTGGATGAGGGAATTGAGAGCACCCTCAGTAAGCTTGCAGATGACACCAAGTTGGGGGAAGTGTTGACCTGCAGGAGGGTACGAAGGCCCTGCAGAGGGACTTGGACAGATTGGATCAGTGGGCATAGGCCAATGGGATGAAGTTCAGTATGACTAAGAGTTGGGTCCTGCACTTTGGCCACAACAATCCCATGAATGCTACAGGCTTGGGGCAGAGTGGCTGGAAAGCTCTGCAAAAGAAAAGGACCTGGGGGTGCTCATCGATGCTCACCTGAACACGAGCTGGCAGTGTGCCCAGGTGGCCAAGAAGGCCAATGGCATCCTGGCTTGTATATAGTGCAGCCAGAAGGACCAGGGAGGTGATCGCCCCCCTGTACTCAGCTCTGGTGAGGCCGCACCTCGAGTGCTGTGTTCAGCTTTGGGCCCCTCAGCACAAGAAGGACATCGAGGCCCTGGAGCATGTCCAGAGAAGGGCTACGAAACTGGTGAAGGGCCTGGAACACAAGTCCTGTGAGGAGTGGCTGAGGGAACTGAGGTTGTTCAGTCTGGAGAAGAGGAAGCTCAGGGGAGACCTTACTGCTCTCTACAATTACCTGAAAGAAGGTTGTGGGGAGCTGCGGGTCGGCCTTTTCTTACAGATAACCAGCAATAGGACTAGAGAGAATGGTCTCAAGTTGTGCCAGAGGAGGTTTAGGTTAGAAATTAGGAGAAATTTCTTCTCAGAAACAGTAGTCAGGCATTGGAACAGGTTGCGTGGTGTCACCATCCCTGGGGGTGCTTAAGGAAAGATTGGACCTGGTGCTTAGGGACATGGTATAGTGGGTGATATTAGTAGTAGGGTTATGGTTGGACCAGATGATCTTATAGGTCTCTTCCAACCTTAATGATTTTATGAAGTGAGCTCGAACACTGCAGTACATTGATGACATAATCATGTAGGGCCATACAGCAGCAGAAGTTTTTGAGAAAGGGAAGAAAATAGTCCAATTCCTTCTGAAAGTTGGTTTTGCCATAGAGCAAAGTAAGATCAAGGAACCTGCACTAGAAATCCAGTTCTTGCGATTGGCAGGTAAAACGTTCTTGGTAAAGTAGCAGGATGGACATTGTCAGAACCCCATGGATGTGATCAACAACATGACAGCTTTGTCTCCACCAGCTAGCCTAAAGAAAACACAAGCTTTCCTAGGTCTTGTGGAGTTCAGAAGAATGCATGTTCCAGGCTACAGTCAATTTGTGAGCCCTCTATATTGAGCAACTCAAAAGAGGAACTATTTCAAGCAGGGCCCTGAGCAACAACAACCTTTGAAAAGACTAAACAGGAAATAGCTCGTGCGGTAGCCCTTGGGACCGCCCAAACAGCACCAGCTGTGCAAAACATGCTTTACACTGCAGCTGGGGAGCATGGCCTCACCTGGAGCCTCCAGCAGAAAACCCCAGGAGAAACTCAAGGTTGACTTCTGGATTTCTGGAGAGGGGGTATTGAGGATCAGAAGCCCAGTACACCCCAGCTGAAAAGGAGATACTAACAGTGTATGAGGCTGTTCAAGCTGCTTCAGAGTTTGTTGGTACAGAAGCACAGCTCCTCTTAGCACCACGGCTACCTGTGTTACATTGGTTGTTCAAAGTGGCAATGCCTTCTATACATCATGCAACTGACACGATGTGGAGTAAGTCAGCAGCATTAGTTACACAACAGGCTTGAATGGGGAAACCCAGCTGCTCAGGAATCCTGGAAGAGATAATGGACTGGCCAGAAGGCAGCGATTTTGGAATATCAGCTGAAGAGGTGACTTGTGCCAAAGAGGCACCACCATATATATAATGAGTTGCCAGAAGATGAAAAGCACTACGTTTTGTTCACTGATGGATCCTGCTGTGTAGTAGGAAACTATCAGAAGTGGAAAGCTGCTGTGTGGATTCCCACACAGCAAGTCATGGAAACTAGGAAGGGAACAGTGAGTTGAGTTGGTTTGCAGAAGTGAAAGCTATCCAATCAGCCTTAAAAATTGCATAATGGGAAAAGTGGCCAGTACTGTATATGCTGAGTACTCTATATATACTGGATGGTGGCAAACACTCTGTGGGGGTGGCTACAACAATGGAAACAGAGCAACTGTTTTGAGTCTGACAGTGGGAGTCACTTCAAAACAATCTTGTCACCTCCTGGGCCAAGAGGCACGCCACTGAATGGGCCTATCACATGCCTATCACCCACAAGCCTCTTGAAAGTTTGAGAGGTATAATGCACTGTTAAAGACTATGCTATGGGTATTGGGTGCTGGGACATGGAAACACTGGGGCGTGAATTTACCAGAAGCCACTTGGCTGGTTAACACCAGGCAATCTGACAACCATCTTGTGGTGGAGTTCAGCTGCCCAGCATGGTGAAACCACCCCACCCCTGAGCAGACAAATGCTGACTTTTAATAGCTGAGGCGCAGGTACACATTGGTGAGGAGGAAGAAGTATGTCCTTCAAGGTGGTGGACCGGCTAGGACAGTTTCTCAACAGCCAAGATGCAGGCCTGTAGGGGAACAGACAGATTTTCTCTGTATTGCCAGACTGGACACAAGATTCACTGCTGGTCCCATCCTATCACTCCAATTCATCGCTGTCAGCGTGCTGGTGTGTGATGATGGTGCACTCTGTACAAACTTCTGCCACATGGAGCATGTGCACTGGACTTCATTGGGATCTTTGGGTGTCTGGTCATTGCCCAAATCACTATAAACCATCTCCAGCACTGCTAATTCCCTCATGTGCTGGAGCTCTTTCTCCATGGTGGTCCACTTGCCTAGTTGATATACAGTATCTTCCTTGAAGGGACAGCTTTCCTTCAAGCCTGACAGGAATCACCTCCAGAGGCTAAGAACCTGCACCCCTCTCCCCACTTCTCTGTCAGTGACCCTTTCTCTAAAGAGGGATCCCAACTGCTTGGCTTCTTTGCCTTCTAGTTCCTGGCTACTGGCCCCACTGTCCCAGCATCGAAGGAGCCAGGTGAGAATGTGCTCACCTGGGTGATGACTGAAATCCCTTTGTACATCTCATAACTCACTCAGGGATAGGGATCGAGTGGTTTCTGATTCATTTATGATTTCTGTCTCTTCTTCCTCCTCTCTTTGTGATGGCTCTGCATTAGAGCTGCCTGCCTTTTCCACTTCTCCCTCACAGAACTTCTAGCAGGAGCTTCTTCCCTTACTAAACGAGCTGACTTCCACTTCCATTGTTTTGCCTTGACTGTGGGGGTGACTGACACCATAGGTGGTTGGTCCTCTGGTTTAGCTGCAGTGTGTTTTGTCTGGTTATCAGATTCAGACATCTCCTCCTCCCCCTTGAGGGTGCTGGGTAGTGTTAAATACCCTCTGATAGGCACAGGCTATCCACTGGAAAAGACAACTGTGACGTTTATGTTTGCTGATATCAAGAGGTCTCTCATGCAAAGAAGTTAGTTAGCAGCTGGCTACTGAAAGCATTTGTTGTACCAAGAAGCAGGGCTACTGTGGTGAATATGAATCTTGATAAAATTACTGCAACAAAAGCAGACACAGCAGTATGTATATATGATAAGAATAATAAGAAATATCAGAAAGTTTTATTTCCTGAAAATTGCTGTTTTGTGTTTTGCACATGATGTTCCTGTGAATTTCATGCAAGAGGAAGCTGTGCTACACCGTCTCCAGGGTAGTTTGTCTAACCAGAAGCTGCCAGCAATAGAATTTACAGTTAAAAAAAAAAAATGTAATTCAGTTAGTTTGCTGGCTTCTATAGCAGCAATAGAACAAATGCATCAGAGAGCAGTTTACTGATTTAGCAAGCCTAATCCTCCACTTCACTTTTCATCTCAGACAGCCCTGGTATGAAAAGCTATTAGGAAAACTCCCTGAAAAACAATATGTCATATTTTGTACAGATCACTTGAGAAAAGGGTACTTACCATGCCTTCCTGAAAGGCACGGTAATGACCTGAAAGAGCTTTTGAAAGATTGTTTTAGGCTTGGCCTTATTGCAGAGAAGACAGATAGTGAAGGTCACTTACATTCTCTGTGCTATGGTGATGATTTTATTCTTTGCTGATGGTTCGTGGAGAGCTCTAGGAAGAGCTTTGGTGCCTAAATCTCATCTAGCAGTCTCTTCAGACACTGACTTTCAGAGCAGTGAGTCAGACACAGTTCAGGAGTGCAGCCTTCCTTTTAACAAAATCACTGCCTTTGATTTTGTGAGTGTCAGTGCTTCACTAAGGACAAAAAAACTCTGGGACTGGGCACCTGAGGCATCACTTCTATGTGGTGAGTGTGTGACTTGCACAGAGCACCCGCACGGTTTGTGCAGTGACTCAGAAGGCAGGTCTGCAGCTGCAAGGCTTGTGACAGAGGGGGAAAGAGGTTCCTGCTACAGCAGCTTCTCCACAAGATGCAGCAGAGGGGTATATTTTATTTTTATTTTATTTTTATTTTTTTAAGCAAAGTTGAAATCCAGCCCTTTGGGCTATGATTGATTTCCTTGTACAGAACATGAGCTAGACACTCAGATTGGCAAGCAGTGCTGCTTTGCAGAACCCTTTACAGCTCACCTGATATACCATCACATAAGTCCACTATTCATCCAGCTGCATTTATGGGTGTGTTAAAATGGAGGAAATGGGCAGCTGTGCTTAGCCAAGCTGCTCAGATTCAGAGACACTTGTTCTGCCAGGTCCTGTGCCTTTTTGTGTGTCCCCAGTACAAGCTTTGCCTCTGCTGGAGCCATCCTATAGTGTGCAGTGCTCTGTGCTGCTGCCCAGTGGCTCTGCAGTTGCAGCTCTATGCACTCCCAGGAGAAAAGGATATGGGATCTTTAAGGATCATAAGTGCTAACACCTTTGATTTTCTTACCTGCAGCTCTGCTGCATCTTCTTTAATAAAGAAGAGGTACAGCCTCCTGAGTTTCCAAGCACTGTTGTGTAGTACTCAGGGATTCCTAGGACATACTTGGTTCAAATCTGAGATTAACAGTCAGGCAAAATGGTTTCAGGAAGAAAAGAATCATGCAGTCTGCCTTGGTCAGTGATGCTGGGCATTTTATGCAGGCAAAATGAAGTGACCAGAGTCCTGGAAGCTGGAAGCAAGATGCATTCCCTGCTGTTCATTTGCATTAGATATTGCACAAACAAACAAACAAACATTAAGCTCCAGCGTTTAATATCCATTTGTTTCATATACAAGCTATTAAGATATTGCTTAGAGCATTTCCAGGACACTTTGATATGCAGAGATAACTACTGACCTAGGAAAATCTTTCCATTCTGTGTAATCCAACCCCCAATAATTAGGTCTTCTAACAAATGAACCAGTTCATAATCCTGTCAGCGCAGAGGTAAGAAAGATATGATTAATTTAATGAAAAATTACATTAAAATTAGAACAGGGTGCTGCAATGTGGGACAGCTAGTCATACACATTTATAATCACTAAGATTTCTGCCAAATGACACAAGAATTCCACAGCTCCCCTCTTCTTTTCCAACACAGAAACCCATTCACTGTTTGAGGATGAATGATACTTCATATTTTTCATGGAGATGGCTCTTAAAAACAGTCTGCTGTCCTGTTGCCAGTGATTGTCTAGTAGTGACAGGAAGTGACTTGTGTGATTCACCAAACAGAAAAAGAGGTGTGATTTCTGGTGAAAGTAAAAATGCCAGGAAGGTGCTGCCCAGTTCAGCTAACCATGACACATTAATACTTGCCTATTAAAAGCAATGCAAATGATGGAAAATGAGGCTGTGCTCAACTGGATAACAGGGGAATATGGGGAGTGGTTCATAGCTGGGAGATGACTGAGATTCAAGCAAGTCAGTAGCTGTAAGACAATGATTCAAAGCTCAGGACTGAGTTAGTCTGGGAAAGAGCAAGCCAGTCAAAGGCAGCAAAGTAATTGCAAAACCAGTGACAGAAATGGATAGCTATAGGATAAAGCTAGAGAATAGGGCAGTGCTTGCTATCTTGATTGCATGCGCATAAGGAACATGTCAGAGAATGATTGATGCATCTGTAGAAATCGAGGAAGCCCAATTTTCCACTATACAGTTGAGTTAGACTGGATTTTCTTAAATAAATTGGTGCCCAGCAGCCTGTGGTTTTGTCTCTTACAACCCTCAGCAATGAGTCATGTTTATTGCTACCCAGAAACCTGAATTGCTGGCAAGGGTTGCCTTTGTTGTATTGTAGACCATCATCTTTGCTTGTGGAAAGTGGAACAAAAGATTGTATTTCAATGGCACTCATCCACTGTCTCTGGGAGAAAGTGGCTCAGGCTCTGTATGGTGCCTGGGAATATCAAGAGACTCAAATGTTTACATGGTAACTTCATATATAAAAGACCTTTAGGGTTTGTCACCTAAGAGGTCTTTCTGATGGGTGGCTGAAAGTATCTTATGGAATAAATAGCAGAATATCCTGCTGTAAAACTTTTTTTTTTTTTTTTTTTTTTTTTCCTAATATTCACAGAAATGTTACCATTGTCTGGGACAGAGTGTTGTCTGTAAGAAAAAATGTTCACTGTCTCTGTCTTGTCAGTGATCAAAGCACTTCTTTGTTTCTGGCTGCATTTTATACCTCTTTTGCCTGGTTGTATGCAAAGATAAAGTTCTGCAAGAGCCACAGCAGGAAAGGCAGGTAGTAATGGTAAGGATGCTGCTCTCCAATGGGAGCATCTGTTTCCATCCATGGATCCACAAGCAAGTCCCATTGTGATATTGTTCTGGAGGGGACAGAGGCAAGTCTGCAGACTGGAGGGGGTACTTCTGGATATTCTCCATGAGGCTCGAGGTTACTCTGCTCCTTTAAGGGGTTACTGATTGCTCGCAGAATCAAATGCTGTGCTTTTGATTCTCAAAATCAATGAAGGTGCTCAAAAGTACCTCAGCAGGATCTGTAGTGTTGCAGGATGCAGCCTCCTATGTTTGGCTTGTATTTTCAGTTGTGAAGTGTTTGTCCTTTCAGACAAGCATCATTTTCATTTGCAGCTAGCAGTGGTAAGCAAGGGACTAAACTGTTTGTGTTTTACAGGGTGAAGAGCACTCTTTGAAGAAAGCAGCACAAACAGGAAAACAGAAAAGAGGAGGCAAAGGGGCTTTGGCTTGAACTCGGTGAGTTCATTTTACTGTGAGCTGAGCAGCAAAATCACAGTGAATCCTAAGACCATGTTGCCAAGAGTGATCTCTCTTCTCAGCTGTGGATCAGAAAACTTAAGGATGATGAAGGGAATCTGTCTTGACAGGCAGGAATGGTTTTTGAAGTCACATTCAGGTGGGTGCACAGGATTGAAGGCTGTGTCCTGCCAGGTGGCTGTGAGAGTCCGACCCACAGTCTGTGGGATGAGGAGGGGAGGCTGCTGAAGCCCCTCCGTGACCCCCAGGCACAGCCCCCGGCAGAATGCCTGCTCCTCCCTGCAGCTGGCTGTTGCCTCGTGCTTATCCGGTGCTGCTGGGAGCTGGAGAGCTGGTAAGTGAGAAGTGGGGTCTGTGTCTTTCCTGTTGCTTTGCTGAACTTCCTTTTGCCCTAGGCCAGCTCTGCACATTGCAAAGCTTGGTGAACTCAGAGGCTGAAATTTGAGGAAAGAGATAAGGATGGGTGTTTGCATTGCAGCCCGAGGAAGAAGAGCTAATACAAAAGTACATCTTCAAAGAAATCCCACAAATGGAAAAACAAAAACAAAAACAACTTGCTTTTTTTAGAATTAACAGCATCCTGGGGAAGAAAAAAAAAATTAAAAAAAAGGAAAAAAGAAAAAAGAAACTTGCAAAGGGATATCTTGCAGGCTGACTCTCAAACAGTGGAGCAATCTGACATGATTTGGGTGGAGAAAGCATGAGGAAACCACAAGGACTGCCATCTGTAACCAGATGCTTGTCCTCTTTTCTGACTGTAATGGTTAACAAAATTGAATCTGTGCTAATGAGATAGTCTCTGAGGAAGCCTGCTAGGAAAGGAGCTTCAGCAGTTTTTGGGAAAAAAAATTAAACTCTTTCAGAGAATAAGCTTGTAGATGTCTGCACAACAAAAGAAGAATCTGCCATCCCTCTTGGCTTACCAGGCTCAAGCACTTGGCAAGAAGTCCCAAGTGCCCAGTAGGCAGGGTGTGAGTAACTATTCTGTGTCAGAGGCTGCAAGGAGGCCTTCAGGTTTCTGATCCAGCCAACCCTGGATCAAAGCAACTTGTATTTCTGCTGCAGGACTTTTTGCATCCAGGAGCTCACTGGAAGGGACAGCTTAGTCAGGCTGCCTCTGGTCAGTCACCATGCCAAAGAGCATGTACTGTGTTCCTCTGTAAGCATTTATGTGTGTATTTATGTAGCATTATTGTGTCTATTTATGTAGGTGCACATGTATCAGTGCACACCTGTCTGCAAGCACAGTTATAAAATATATATATCCTAAATGCAAGGTCTTACATTTTCTTTGCTGATTCACAGGTCATTATGTTTGTACCTTTCAGAAAGAAAATACTGCAGACAGCATGTACAATTTTTGTCTTTGGACTCTACTTAAGCCTGTCTTGTTCTTCTCTAACCTTAGGTAGGTGTTTTCATGAGTATAAAGTGTGTTAATGACTCTGTCTGGCTGATTTCTTCTGTTTCACTGAGTGGCCACTAAACCATTTTGTGGTAATTTGCTCAGATAAGAATGAACTCATCCTTTATGCTGTCCCCTTACTCCTGCTGGCTGTACTAGGGCATTGCCTAGATTTGATCTTTGGGATCTCCCTTTGCTACTTACTAGGGTTTTCAATGGCAATTTTTAAAATATGTGTTGAAAAGAGAAGAACAGAGGTTGTGAATTTTCAGCATTCAGACTCCACTCCTCTGTGCTTTTGCTGGCCCTACACAACCCATACCCATAATCCCCGTGTCCCTGTTGCCCTTCTCTAGTCTGTCAAAAAGACTCACCTATTTGTTTCCCTTCTTTCCTCACATCTGCTTTTGCTGTGTCCCAGATAGCAGCAACCTCCTTCATAGAACATTTCTTCCATGAGGTCCTAACCATCTCCTAAGGCAATAAAAATAAATCTCCCAGAAACTTAAAAGGTTGTCATTGCCTGGCATATCTATAAGCTCTTGTTGCTGACTATATCCTCTTGCCCTAGCATATGCTTTCCTGCCACAGCATTGGTTATTGCCACTCATTGAACAGTAGTTTAATTTACAGTGTTGTGGGTCTTATGGACGTGAGCTGGCTTTACTTGTGAATTAGCTGGAGAGAAATTGGTGATTCAGGTTGCATTTTACATCAAAGAAATCTACAGTAGCTCTTTTTACTCTAGTGGATCCACCTTGTTTTTAGACTAAAAGAAGTTAATTCTATGGAGAAAGATCATTCAGAAGATTGAGGAGCACAAAATGCAGCTGTTTGATTGTAAGCTCATTGATAAATACCATATGCATAAATATCTACAAAATACCTTGGTAAATTCATCATCACCTTATGGGTACCAGAGGGTGAAAATTCACAAGACATTCTTTTCAGTGCTTCTAAGAGTTTTTTTGTTCTTGTTGTTCAAAGTATATGTATGGATAGCAGAAATATTAATAACTAAGTGGAAACAAGAAGGAATAATCTGATTATAATGGTATTATATATGAGAAAATGTAAGAGGGAAAAAACAATAGATTGGGTTATCACTGAGGCACTTCTAGCCTGTGTCCTACTAAAAGCCTAAGCTGCTCATTTGCAGAACACGAAACTTAAGCCTGTGTATGAATGTGAGCAGTCCATGGAGATGTAACTACAGTTTGCAATCAATCAGCTGTCAGTAAGGCAAATTGTTTTCTAGAGAAATGTTTTAGAGACTTGTCTGAATGCTGCATAGGAAACAATGTTTTTCCAAAGTCCTTCTGGACCTCTATAAAAAAGAATCACCACCAATGTCAAGGGATCAGAACCCAAGTCCTGGTGCATTGTTAAACGTTAGGGATTATGGTGGCTATTTGGAAGACCCAAGAGAGTGCTGGAACTGGCCATGGAAATAGAAAATTAAGATATAGAAATTTTCAGCCTCCAGAGTTTGCATATCTATCTGTCTAACTGCATAGTCATAAACTTCTGAAATACATTTTGATTCTTCATTAGGAACAAAGTTCATTATCATACTCAGTCTCAGACAATTTTCAGTGGGGAAAATACTAATTACTTACAATGCTTGAATATGCTGAGCTTTTTATTGAGGGCAGTTTTTGTTACGGCACTGAGCTTCATGCTCAGAGGAGTTCTGCATTTAGCTGCCTCCCAGAGGTCCTGTCTGACTTCTGCTGAAATCTGTCATACAGACAATCAGTCAAAGGAACATGTACAACAAAATCCTCCTCATTCAGCAGCTGTATTGGGTGGGGGGCCATAAAAGCGAGCAGACTGAATCTGCTGGATTTCACCCTTTGCTGGCAGGCCTCTGTGTAGTACCATCCTGATCTTTGTGCATCTTGGTTTTGTGCAAGGCACAAGGCAAGCATAAATTGGACAGAAAGGTGAGAGAAGATTTTCCACCCTTCAGCTTGGGGCACAGGGCACACGCAATGACAATGACAAAATTAGTCAGATGAAGAAATTCTGCAACACTGGAATCTCATATTTTGTAACAACACTGCTGACCTGGGTATATGGGAAAACAGGGCTAGCTGTAGTCAAGTCAAAGAAAGAAATGGCCTAGGGCAGCAAAATGGCATGGATTTGTTTTTGCCTATGCCAGGTAGTTGAAATGCTGGGCTGGTGGTGCTACTTCTACCAAGAAAGTGTTTTGAGGTATTCAGAGCTTGCTCTCCTAAGTGGCAGCACTTGTTTTTCCAAACTCTCCCACAGCTGATAGCAAAGGAACAGCAAAATTAATGCTCCACAGTTACTTTTCCATTACTTTTTCCCTTCCTGGGTGAGCAGCAACACGACCTTGGTCTAGCTCTGGCCCTTATTTCTCACATGGCTAGGCAAGACTCGATGTGGTTCTACAGCAAATATCTGCAGTGCTGGTTTATCTGGGCATGGGCAAGTTTGTGGCCTTGAAGGTGAAAAAAAAAATGAAGTGTAGATCTGTTGTGCTCGGACAGGAAATAGAGTATTTTTCAGACTCTTCTGCACACGAAGAGAAGCATCTTATCTGTGTCATCTGGTCAGCGAAGGCATGCAGAAAAGTCTTCACAGTTCATCAGATACTGGGTTAGTCAGGAAAGCTGAATCCAGATTATTAAGAATAATCTGTATTACTGAAGTGTTCAAGGCACTGGGCAATGCCTTTGGCAATCCAACCCTACCTAACTTAGCATAGTAGGCACAAAGAAATTCTGTAGCCAGAAAGATCACTGCATCCAGGAAAATGAAGCTATGTTTGGTTCTGAGCTGTTTAGAGACACCCAGCATTACACTGTGGTGCAAAACAGGGCAATCAGTTCGAGGACAATTCAGTGTTGCACTGTTCTATCACTACCCACAAATAAAACCCAGCCTATAAACCCGGACCTGTTTGACTCTCTGGCCAAGTGAAAAAATGTGGCATTACTGGGCCCTGTGTAGATGGTTAGTCCTAGGGAGAAGAGTCTTCCCATGTATTTTGTTGCCCTTTCTATAGGGAATTTATGTGTTCACTTTAGGATGATGTCTTTCTTACAGACCTAGAATTTTGATATAACTTAAGGGTGTCAGTCAAGCAGACTAAAGCGTAGCTTGGGATCCAAACTGTCTGATAGAGCTTCTATACAAACTCATTGCAGAGAAGATGGTACTTGTTAACAACCACGAACAAAAGGGTCTGATGAGAGGCAGCAGTCTGGAACATAGGCATTCAATTTTATCAACAGAAATGTCCTTCATGCTAATTAGATTCCTCCTCAAATCATTTATAAGCCATCTTATTTTACCCACCCTTAGGTGAAAATTGTAAGCTCTTCAACACACTGTGACTGATACCATCATAACTTGCTTTGTGATCTAAATACAAAAACCTGTGATCCTGTCTCATCAGATTATGCACCAGTTTAGTTATGTCTACCTGTTATACCCAGTAAGTCTCAAGAGCTCTTCACTGATAACATCACATTGTGGTCTGATGTATGACCTGTTTCTTGAGTGAGCAGAGCAACATCCGCTATGACTTATCAGAGGTTCTGGTGAGAAGTATGCTAGGGTGGTATTTCATAGCTGTTTTCTGTTGTTGTTAATTCCTTCTTCTTCTTTTCTTCTTCTTCTTCTTCTTCTTCTTCTTCTTCTTCTTCTTCGTCTTCTTCTTCTTCTTCTTCTTCTTCTTCTTCTTCTTCTTCTTCTTCTTCTTCTTCTTCTTCTTCTTCTTCTTCTTCTTCTTCTTCTTCTTCTTCTTCTTCTTTCTTCTTTTTTCATGTTCATGGATGATTGAAGTGGTAACATGTCTTGTAACTATGGTATGGGCAAATTTGTTCAGAAGAGGTGGGGACAGAAGGAAACTGGAACATGTGCAGGGCATAACTTTCAGGCTTTTGTGCCTTTTTTTTTTTTTTCCTAATAAGTAGAAAGGCAGATTTCTGTGACTCTAGCTAAAGAAGTCACAAAGTTAGGTTACACTAAAAGGTTTAGCAACATAAAGAACACTGAATAACTTTAGAAGGCACATCTTTTGACGGGCTGGAGAGCCTACTGTTCTTTACTTAGCTGGCAGTGTTTGTTGCCATCCTTTCTATGATCGTGCTGCAAAAGAAGTTTATAAAAAGGCCCTTCAGATTTCTTACCTCATTGCTGAGGCTGTGGGTAAATATGAGCTTTAGACAGCAAGTAACTTGATTAGGGAATATGATTCACCAAGCAAGTTTCATGTTTCTGCAGCAACGCAGACAAATCCAAACCAAAGCATGCTACCTGCCACGTTCACCCTCTGTTTTTCCCTTCTGAAGAAAACCAGGTGTTCATCTCTCCCTGAGGGTAGCAATGTAAAAAGGAAGGAATTTTCATCATTCGTCAGGTTTCCTCTCCACAGAACATGGTTGCTCAGTTTCTTTTTTCTTCCTCTGGGTCTTTCTTAGCCCTGGAAGGAACGTTACCCTATAAGCTTATGGGTTTTATGCTGTGTGTTTTGGGATTGATTAACAAAGGTTATTAACCCTGCTGTAATCTACAAAACCCACACAGCTTGGTAGAACAGAACAAAGCTTGGGACTCTCCTGGATGGTCATCTGGCTCTGCAGGGTCTCCGTGCTTCTGAAGTCAAAGGAAGTACCTGAGTCCCTGTTGGTGTCCTCCTCCATTTGTTCAGCTTCCTTCAGCTACACTCTGAAGCTGAACGGGCTGAAATGTGACAGCAGGTCTTGCTGGAAGGGAAAATCTGCCCTGGAGTCTCCTCAGTGACCCCTTTGCATGCCAGCGTACATCTTGGGACTGCAGGGGTGCTGGAAGGGCTCCCCATGGCCAGTCCTCTTGGTGCTGGGACAGCGCATCTTGCATCCCTATGTGCCTGATGTGTCTTATACACAACTCTGAAGTTGCTCAGGGTGACAGCAGACAAATGGGGCAGCTGCCTTCAATTCTGTTTGGCATTTTTGTCTCTTATTATCTTGGTCTACTGGGTCTAGCAATCTGATCAGACAATCATTTTCATTTACTTGTGCTAAAAGAATAAACAGGAGTTAAGCTTAACATGGTGAGTAGCCACTGGAGTTTAAGAAGCTTGTTTGGTACGTGAAATCTTTTCCAGCAGTATATTTTTTTTTCCTAAGGGGAAAAATACTCAAGGATGTGCACACTTAATTGATCTTCAGTTCTAAAAAAACAACAGGACTGTGCTTTATCAGCTCTCTTCTTTTTCTGTGTGCTGTCTGTGTCCCTCATCACCAGGAGATGGGTACAGTATTTTACCAGTGCTGAATATCTCTGCAAATCCTGTTTTTCATCTCATATCTCTGGGTAGGGAGCTGGGGACAAGATCTTGAACTTTGATTGTTTTTACTCTATGCGTGTTACTTGATCTCTGTATGCCTCTACTCTAACTACCTCCATGGCTAAATGAAAAAAAAAAAATACAGTTTTCATAAAGTACAGCTCCCTACCTGCTTTTCTAACTTCCTGCCTACAGAAAAGCACATCAGCTGTGGGAGGAGATCAGCTTGAAAAGGCCAACATTTATCACTTGCTATAAAGAGGGGAGCCATTAACTGTGAGTAGCAGAGTGCTACAGCCGCTAGGATCAGGCAAGACACAAGATCAAATACACAGTCAGGATACATCACTTTCCAATGAGAAAATGTGGTTGTGAGTGTTGCAAAATGGACCTGTTGAATTTAGTGATTTCATTGAACTTGATGGAAGAGAGTTCTGTACAACTGTCATGGTTCAACACTGGTAGGTAGCCAAGTACCACCATCTCACTCTCTCACTCCCCCTCTTCAGCAAGATGGAGAATAAAATATGATAAAAACACTTGTGAGTTACGGCCAAGGAGATCATTCTCAAATTACCATCATGAGCAAAACAGACTTTACTCTTTGACATGACCAAAACAAACATTAATGTAATGTATTCCCTATCACTATCAGACTAGAAAAGTGAGAAACTCAAAGCGAACTACAAACACCTTCCCCCACATCCACCCTCTTCTACCTTCCCCCCCAAGTGGAACAGGGAATGGGGGCTGTGCTCAGTCCCTGATGCTTCGTCTCCGCTGATCCTTCTCCATCACTCCCTGCCCCTGCTCCCCGTGGGGTCCCTCCCATGGGATGCCGTCCTTCCCCAGCTGATCTCACATGGGTTGCCCACAGGCAGCAGCTCTTCAAGCACTGCTGCCACACGGCTCCATACCACAGGGTCCATCCATCCCCCAGGAGCAAACTGCTCCAGCACGGGTCCCCCACGGGTGGGCGGCAGCTCCCCCCAGACCCCCTGCTCCTGCGTGGGCTCCTCTCCACGGGCTGCAGCTCTGGCCCGGGGCCTGCTCCTGCGGGGGCTCTCCATGGGCCGCAGCCTCCTCCAGGCCACATCCACCTGCTCCACCGGGGGCTCCTCCACCCATGGGGGGGCTGCAGCGTGGAGATCTGCTCCATGTGGGACCCATGGGCTGCAGGGGGACAGCCTGCTCCACCAGGGGCCTCTCCCTGCACAGGCTGCAGGGGAACTGCTGCTGCCTGCCTGCAGCACCTCCTGCCCTCCTGCTGCACCCACCTGGGGGCTGCAGGGCTGCTTCTTGCTCCCCTCACCCAGCTGCTGCACAACAGTTTTTTCCCCTTTTCTCCAATCTGCTCTCCCAGATGCCCAACCAGCACTGCACCCTGGCTCAGCTCTGTCCAGCAGTGGGTCCCTTTTGGAGCTGTCTGGAGCTTGCTCTGATCTGGCATGGGGGCAGCTGCTGGGCTCTGCTCACAGAGGCCACCCTGCAGCCTCTCACTACCAAAACCTTGTCACATAAGCACGATGCAACAAGGCAAGAAGTAAGCAAGAGTCCAAGAATGGTTAAAATCAGTTTTTAAATTTAAAACTGATAAAAATCAATTATGAAGTGTTTACTTTCCTTTGAAATAGTTACTCCTTCATTCTCTCTGGTGGGACTTTGAGATTTTTGGACCCCACCAAGGCTCAGCAGATCAGCTGTGTGTGCTGTGGGGCTGGTGTGCACTGATGCCCTGTCCTGTAGCCAGCCTGGGCACAGGCATTGCGGCCAAAACTTGCAAGGCACTTCTGATTCCCAGTGGCAAAGGTCCTCCATCCTCCTGCTTATTCCAGGGTTATTGCTACTTCCACAAGGAGAGTTTCAAGTCTCCCAGGCCACTTCCATAGGTTCTGTAGGCAGAGAGATAGTCTGTAATGCAGAGCTCAATACAGCTCAGCCCAGGAGTTGTTCTGACTGACGTTGCTGGTGTCAGACATGCCCAAGCTTAAGGCAGAAAAAGATAGGCTAAGGCTGTTTTTCTTGTAGAGTGCAGTGCAGAGTACAGGTGGACAAAGCCATAGATATTTATTGGTTTTGTTATCAGGAGTCACCTCTGAGCCCTAGGAAGAAAACAATCTTTTACTTTCAATAATGTTTTATCAAGGTTGCCTTTACATGTAAAAACATTACTTGTGTTGTGCCGGGACTTATTCAAAGCATGCTGTATGCTCCAGTGGAAACTTCTGCTTGCTAACTTGCCATCAATATGCAGAAGTAATTTTAGTATTACGGCTTAAATACACTTCTCTCTTAAACTTGTGTTTATATTTAGGTGCTGCAGCTTGTTGTAATTGGTTGGAAGATCCCCTCTAGTGTAGATTAAATAAATTTCTACTTTTTCAGTTCATCTGATATTCACCTGGCACTTCTCAGAGCTCCAGGCTGGGAATTTTTAATTTCACTTTCCAAATAGGAAACCTCAAATGCTCATTTTAGGAGGTCAAATTTGACTGAAACAAGAAGGAATTAAGTTACCATTTAGATTTGTCAGTGGAATACTAGTGACTGGATGATCCATTGGGAAAGACTGGGTACAGAGAAAGGTGAAGTCACTGCCTGGAAGGCAGTATCATTTTTAGGAAGGGGCTAGCAAAAGGCTAGAACAAGGTCATAATGGGAAAAAATAGATAGAGCAGAGATAGCTTTATGGTCTAAATACAATATCTTTTGCTCTTAGAAGTATGGATGGGAGATATCAGCATGTCTGCTTTTGGTTTAAATCAAAGCTAACAAAGACACTGGTTGTAATTCTTGAACTGTAATTGCCTCACTTTTTAGTCTCTTGTATTTTTAAATAACTCTGGAGCACAGTGTGCTTCACATTACTGGCCTTTTTTTAAACCATTTTAAGTATGGTTTTTTGGCCTGAGACCCACCATTTTTCCATTTGTTGGAATGCTAATTTTCTTTACAAACAAGCCCTACATTTTCTTCACTCCCATGTTCTGTGTTCCAATGAATGAGGAAAAACTTCACAGCTTGAAAACCACTCGTGTTGTTGGTAATGAAGCATGTCTACATGGATGAAGCATACCGTTGTGGCACTGTTTTCTGCTCTGTTTCTCTTACATTATACATTTCTACTTTCTGTCCAAAAGCAAGCATGAAATGTTTCTCTGTGCTATTAAATCCTGCTGTATTCTACCCTAGAGGTGCCTGCCTGTGGAAACCAATGTGTGAATTGATTTTGTGCTGTTCTCTATGTACCTGGGGAACTCTCACATAGTCTGTGAAAGATTTTACCTTTCCTTCCTTTTTGTAGTGTTTGGCACTTTAATTTTGTGGCACAATATGATTGGCTTTAGTCATATGAGGTTCCTTCATTTCCACTCTACACAGAAGATTTTGTGAGCTTATTCACATGGATTTTTTTCTCTCACTTTCTGTCTCATGTCATGTATTTGGCTTGACTGGAAGTAGACAAGATTGAATTACTTTGCAATTATATAGCATGTTGTGAAAGAAATGCATGTGGTCCTCTTGAGGCATTTGCTCTCTTATATAAGGCTGTATTATATACTGTGAGTATATAGATACTTCTGACCTTATTAACTTACTGTTGTGTTCAGCCAAATCAAATCCTCCCTAAACGTCTGCAGAAGAGATGAACAAATTGTAAGCTATTTTGGTTTCCAAGCATCTTTCTGAATGTACTGAATATTTCAGCTACCTTGTCATGTTATTGCTGTTTGCCTTTCATTGGGCTCAGCAGAATGTATCCATTGCAGATTTACAGCAGTTTAATATTAAAGCATCTCTGTACCAACATAGTGATTTGCTGACTGTATAAATTATTTAAGCATCTGGGTGCAGGAATATACTTCAGAGAATGCTTTGTGGGCCTCTGGCATTAGTAATACTATGACAAGATAATCAGGGAGGTTTTGGGTACCTTAAGGAATGCAATTTACTTGCAGAACCCAGACTTGTGCATTGCCTGAACTGCAGTGAGCAAAAGCCCAGAAGAACATACGGGAATGAGGTATGGAAACAACATGGGTTTTCCAAATTCATGTACCCACACTTGCAGAGCAAGTAGAGGAGTCCATGAAATCTTCAGGAGTGAGAGCTGCTGTGTGTGTCTCCACTGCTGAGTGTCACTACATCCAGCCCCTCAGCCCCAGTGTTGACGGGGTCACCAGAGCCTGCTGCACTGCTTAGCCACCTCGGGGCTGCATACAGTGTGCTGGTCACCACCTGTAGGGCAGGCAGGGATAAGGGGATCTAAGATCCCCAGGATTTGATGAGGTGAAGGGGTGCTCCCAAAGCACTGAGATGTTCAAGGCAAGGAAGAAGACACAGGAGCACCCAGGGAAGGGGTCACAACAGGCAACCATTAGTGAGTCTAGTTCTTCGTGGAGTGGTATAGTATCTTCTGTTATTTGATCCACCGTTTGCAGCAGATGTTTGTGGAAGAGCAAGTCCTCTCTAGCATCTAAGCAAAGAGCAAGTCTTCACAGCAGAACTCAGATATTCTGGGACAGATCTGGATTTAAATTGGTGTGGAGCAGCCCAGGGCAGGCAGGAACCTGCTGCTGTTAGTGTCTCCCTAGCTGATTTTCAGCCAGTGGGGTCCTGTGCCAGCTGTTGTAAATGCCAAAAGAGACACGGCAGTAGATCTTCAACTGGGCTGTAGCCAAACCTTCCCATGATTTAAAACTGCTTTGTCTGATAAGGTTTATGAAGGGAATTACAGGCACCTAGCAAAAAATTGATACAAGTACTAAGAGTCAGACTCCAGGGTGGAAAATATTGAACATTCTATTTTCTGTTTTATATTTTGAAATATGATCCCATTAGTTTACTGATTGAATGCCACATTAGGTATTTAATTTCAATATTAAAATTTTAATTTAATCTAGATTAACTATGGAAGCTATTTAATTTCTATATTTAGTATCTCTTGCAAGCCACATAACCCAGAAGGGCTTGTAGATGTGATGTGCAAGTTGAATTTCCATCTTGCTCTCATACAATTGGACTACATCTTTGGATGATGCATGTAGTCAATAAATAAATTAGTACATTGGAGAGGGAATAGATTTTCCCTCTTATATTTAAAAAATAATGAATCTAGATGAGATTTTAATAGAAGAGGCTGAATACCAGAAGGCCTGGAAAAGGGATATGAAAGGAAGAACGTGCCTGTTCACGGCAGGGTTATGAAAAAGGAGAACAGAATGCAAGTGAGAGATAATATGTAATCAGACAAAAAAACAGAAAGCAGCCAGCTGCAGAAAGGATGTTTTTGTGCTTTGGGGAGAAACTTCTCAGTTTCAGTGCTAGCCAGAGAGTTACAGAAATCCCCTTGAACCATGCACTGTGGAAGGCTTGCAGTCCTGTGCCTTTTCATAGTAAGTCTATTTTTGTACATCCTTCTTAATTGCTCATTTCCTCAAAAGTGATACTGGAAGGTACTTCACTACTCTGGCTGTTTTGAACTTTACTCTACCTGTACTTGTAAGGAAGGCAACTACTGGCTAGGAGTGGACCATCACAGTAATGTTAAGAAGTGTACTTGGTGGCAAACACTGAAAGGCAAGGTTCCTGAGTCTATTTCTGACTTTATGAATTGAGCTGAAGCCCATCGAAGTCACTGCGGGCTTCTGACCTCATTAGAAATAGGAATGACAGGCTGGTCATTCCTATTCATCACTTTGATCCCTGGAGTCTGCAATCCCTGCTTATGGAATAACTAATAACATACATTATTAGTTATTAGTATGGAATAACTAATCTTGGCAAAGATTTCCATGCACATGAAGGACACAAAAATCACTGGGAATCATCAGTATGGATTCAGCAAGAGAGGATTCACAAGCTGCAAAACAGGAGGTTTTATCTGTACAGAAGGAAACACTGATTTACTGTGAGGGTGTGACCAACCACTGGCACAGGCTGCCCAGAGAGGTTGTGCAGTTTCCCTTCCTGGAGACACTCAAAGGACATCTGAAAATGGTCACCTAGGTGACCTGACTCTTGATATCCCTGCTTGAGCAGGAGGGTTGGACCAGATGACCTCCAGAGATCCCTGCCAATCTCAACTGTGGTTCCCTGATTCTGTGAATTCTGACAGCCAGCATTCAATGACAAGCAAAAGACAAGCAGCTGAGTATCAGGAACTACGTAACTAAATCTGTTTGGGGCCTTAGCGTTGATCTGATTTTTTTACTTTTTTTATTTTTTTATTTTTTTATTTTTTTATTTTTTTATTTTTTTTCCTGATGTTAAGACTATTCTGGACTAAGTGCATTGGTTCAATATTTCAGACATGGAGAAAATGTGTGTTGGGAGACTCTCAGAAGCATCTAGAGGATTTACGATCAGAACATAAGGTCTTCTGGAAGTCAATAGGGCTTCTGCCCCTAAATCTTTCAGCTAGCTTTTAAACTCACTCCTGCAAACTGTAAATGGCCAGGATGGAAGGAAGGAGCTTCTTGGCAGGTGTGTTAGGAAGTCAACAACTATGCCACTGAGTGGGAGAGGCTGCATTGATCTTCTGCACACAGAAACCTCTGCATATTTTGCAACTGTTTTATTGCAGATTGTATCTCAGGAATTCTTTCAGTGGTGACCCACTGACCCTATTAATTATTCAAGAAGTTACATGACTGACAAGGACTGTATTTCTTTGATTGCTGTTACTTGTGAATTCCCCAAAGTCAGCCTCTCTTGGGACATAAGTTACCTGTCTCTTCTCTGTGAGCACCTGTGCTGTGGTCATGTGTATGCTCATTGTAAGTAGGACCCTGAATGTCTATTGTATATACTGTTTCATGGAGAAAAAACAATTTCTGGGCTTAAAATTCATCTGCGACACAGCTCCTGGCAATCTCAGATGACTGACTGATTGCAGGTGAGACAATCACACACAACTGTGGGATAACTTATGTCAGAACAGCCAGTGCAATATTACTGTCTGGCATAGTAAAGACAAAAATTTCCTGAACCAAATTATTGTGTGAGTTTAAAGCTGCACATAGCTTTCATTTAATTTGGAGCTACATTTTCTTCTCTGTTTGTTTTTCAAATAATTTTTATTAATTCAATTTCTCTTCATCAAAAGTATGTTCAGAAGTGGTTCCTGAGCACGGGCAGTAACTAGCTGTGCTCCATGAGCCTGGATAAACCCGTTGTGATCACGATGACCTGTGTAGTTCAATTGAATAAGAACAAGCTTTATAATGAAATAAGCCACAAGAAGACTTCAGGTCCACTTGAAATAGAGAAAAACTATTTAACAGTCCTTTATTTTTAATTCTTAGAAATGAGCTATTTTCTCCATTTCACAAGAACTGTTATTTACACATTGGGACAGGCTGACCTTTATTGAGCAATGATTCATGTTTCGAGGACATGAAAAATAATTTTGAAACTGTAAAAAGGCAGAAGATGAGTTACAAGTATTTAAAGTTCCCACAACACGTTTCTAGGTAAGTGAACTTCACATCAGGATAAGTATGTCTGTTTTGTTATAAAAAAACTGCAGTACAGTCCTGTCATACAAATCATGCGGTAGAAAATGTGTTGGAATAATCATATTTGTCTTAGACTGCTAGATCAGGGTAGGGCTTTTACAGGTTACTTATACCAAGGGCTGAAAAGTGGGGGTCAAGGAAATTCTAAGTGTGATGGAAGAAGACAGAAGAATTGCTCTTACCACTCAGAACAATTAACTATTGATCAACTTTATGAAATCTTTTTCTCTCCCTGAGGATTTTTCTCCACATCTATGGGCTTCACACTGAGATGGAAAATGTTTTGAGAAAATATGCTATAAATGAATGAGGATTTTTTGTTTTTCTAACTACTTGTGGACTCATCTATTTTATATTGTACAAGAAATCTTATCACAGTAATTTTTGAATCTATGAATTTGCTCAAAGTTTCTAACTAGAGTTTATAAAATGAGAGACTAAAATCAGTCTCCTTTATCTTGGATCTTGAAGAAAATTCCCTCTGGTATGGTCTGCTGACAGAAGTTTTGTGATGAGGGTAAAAGATGAATTTGTTTAAAGAATTGATCTTTTGGGAGTTCAGATGACTTGCAGACATTAGAAGAGAAGACAGGCAAATTGGAATTAGGTTTTAGAGGCAAATGCAAAAGAAAATACAGGAGGAATTAGGAATGAATAAACCACAGTGATAAGGCTGACCATATTATGTAGGTTCTGCCACAGTGCATGGGAAAGATTTTCTGTCTCTTTATTTCTATTTCTGTAAATCAAATCAAAACCAGAAGGAAAGCATACCTGGGCTTTACACTTTCTTTAATGCTAAAATTTCTTGAGATATACCACTTAATATTTGAAGTACTTCTCTATTATCATTCATATTATATTTCCTTTAAAGAAACAGGTGATAAGGGAAATAGGTAGCCCCAATGTTAACTTGAAAGAAAGTTGAAATTTCCCATTAGCTGAGAACTATGATGAATTTTATCTGTACAAACATTATATTTAGGGTCTGGGCTTTTACTGCAATAAAGGTCCTTCGTTAAGACCAAAGCCTGGCGGTTGACTCACAGCATGTATAGTAATGCCTTAAATACTGTAACAAAAGAATGATGCTTCAATGCTTAAATGAGACTGGTTGCTAGGAACTTTTAAGAGCATCTTAAATAGAGATCATGATTGTGTCTGAAGGTAAACTAATTCTGAGCAGTTCAAAATTCACTGGTGTTCAGATGTCAAATTATTGTCAGCCATTAGAGATTTCCTCTGGGTTCTGTCTCCTAGGCATTTTCTTCTTCCATTACAGTAAAAGCACTGAGTGAAGATATCTGAAAAACACAAAGAATGCTGACACCATCCAAAATAGTCACTGTTTTCTTACTTTGGCAGGGTAGTCTAGGACAGCCTGAGGTCTCACGCTCTGTAGGAGGAGCACATCCAAGACCTCTTCATGCCCCTGGTTCCCTTTTCGTCCCACTGACCCCATTTCTCCTCCCCAATATACATCCACATCTGCCAAATCCTCTGTGTATATATATTGTACCCTCACTTCCTTCAGATGTCTGTGGCACCTTTCTTGTATTTCTACATCCCCTGCTCCACATATAGGATGTCCAGTTGCTGCCCATGTCTCCAGGATTAGAACAAGAACATGGAACAAAAAGAGAAGAGCTTGTGTTTGTGTTTGTGTAGCCTGCACCTGGAAATGCCCGTCGTCTCTTCCAAATACAGTGAAATGAATCTATCTACTTATCTCAGAGTTAGGTGTTCTTCTTCCCATGCTTATTTTCGGGAGAATCAGGGAGCTCATTTCAGACGTTTTCTCATGGCATCTAATATTGCTGCACATTGCAGCAGCTTTATAGAAATACTGTGAGGACATACAGGAAGAACAAAACCAAGAAATATTTTTAATTTCCATCAGTCTGCATGTTTGTGGCACTAAAAATGGCAAGTTCTGTGGTCTTTGTAGGGATGAAAAGTGGAATTAGTGAGAACTCACTTCCTACAGATTTCTGTCTCTTTCCTTCTCCAGTATTCCTCGTGTTCCCAGGACCCAGTCCCCAGGAAAGTGTTAAGTCTTTCCCATGCTCCTAGACCTTCTCACCTTCCCCATCACCTCCATTTCCTCCCAGCGCACCCCCAGCTACTTCACATCCTCCCACTGCACCACATTGTAACTTCTCCATTTTCTTACCATGTCCCTTACTGCTTTGCCTAATGCTGGTTTGCAAACCACTGCATGGATAGGCAGTACTTATGTACATGAATGATTAGTCAGTGGTTGGTATTGTTTTTAAATTCTGGTCATTTGGGGAGAATGTGTAAGAACCTCATGGACCTATGCACCTTTTTAAACCTTGGGTGAACTTGATATATGGAATTGAAAAAGAGTTAGAAGAGGACATAAGGGGCCAAACAGACTATGTGAAGTGGAGGTTTTCAAAAGCACAAGGCAATTTAGAAACGCTGTCTGCTTGTGGCGAACTATACATAAAAAGCCCAGACATTTGCCAGAATGAAATGTTGACTAGGTAGTTAGTTTATTTTTAGACACTTTTACTCCAGTAAGAGTTCTGTGGATACTGTTGGAGCAATAAAGGTCTGGCAGATATAATTTCTTTCATTCAGGATGGGTAGAAACAAAATGGACACTGGCAATCTTTCATATTCTGCCATAGAAATTTTCTACAGTACCAGTATTTCTATGCTGGCAAACTCTTTCTGGTATATGACTGTGTTCCCAAGTGTTTTCAGTATTTCTAGAACATTCCCTGTCTCTATTTTTAGTATCATCTCAGGCCTCTGTGAAAGCATCAATGATCAATTGCTGTGGGTTCTAAGTTTCATTTTCAAGATCAAATATTTCACTAAGACAAGCCTGGTATCACAAGTAATAATAAGTTTTCAGAAACAGCAACTCTTAGATGGGTGTGTGGGATTTACAGAGAACGAGTTGCTGGGGACCTGCTGAGACTGGAGCAAAGAAGGTGGCCAGGAAAATAACTGAATATCATTTCTTGCATCTGCCAATTCCTTCAAAAACATCCTCAAAAACATAGTGTCATATGGTGATTACATCAGAGGGTCCCTGCTCATTAGCGTTTATCTTATAAGGGTTAGCTCATAAGTATAACCATATAAGAAAAGTCATATTTAATACAAATTTTAAGATTTCATTTAGATTACATATCTGCATGCACTCTGCACAGAAAGGCACTTCATAATTTTCAAAGAATTTTTGCAGTGTCATTAGTTTATAGTTAATCTGACAGCAAAAGTTAACATCTGGTGCTTTCCTTAAAACCCCATCTGCGTGGAACATTATTGCTTGTAGCTGAGGGCTTGAAAAGCCCACAAACCAGGAAGCTGGCATAAATACGCCTTGTTGTTGTTTTATGTCACGATTTTTTAAGCATTTCTTCTTGTGAGTAGGAGGGCACGGACAGGCTTTTTCTCTTGGATCAGTTGGTGGGCAATAGCGCTTTGGGCTTGTTCGCTCTGTCTGATTGACGTATGTGAATGCTGCCTGGTGGGTTTCCATAACAGTACCATTCATAACTACCTGGTCAGACTGACCTGTTAAGTTTTCTTGATACACAGGAAACTGTGGAGACCAGACCATTCCTGCTCCGTCGTTTAGCAGAGTACCTCTTTCTCAGGGACTAAATAAATGGCTAGCAAGTCTAATGGGAAACCGTAAAAGCTATTAGGTTGCAAGCCAATATCTGATAACGGGAGTACCAATAGATTATTTATAGTTTGATGGTTTCAGACTACGTTTGTGGTAGTGTCTTGGCATTGATCTTAGTGTGCAGTTGCAAAACACATTAGCAAGGAATGCATTGTTTAAACATCCATTAAAGGCCAATGAAATATTTCACCAATTAATGTGAACCTTGGTCAAAGTATGTCTTTGGAAACAGCTTTGAACAAACCCAGCCCGATGTCCTCCCAGAGGAAGAGGTCTATGTAGCAAAGGATGGGCAGGCTCATGGTTTCTGGAGAATGAGAGCTTGGGATGTAATACCACCCTCCGACAGCACTTGTGCCACATAACTGTGAGCTGTGTTCATAAACGTGCATGACCTTATCACGTTTTCTGCTCTGCTGGAGAAAAACACAACCCAGTTCTGAACAAGGAAAGCTGAACTGGTCAGAAATGTTTATCAGGAAATTATTATCTCTTCTGTATTCCACTAACAACAGCATGAAATTTATTTATTTATTTATTTATTTATTTTCTCGAAAACATTTTTCTAAAAACCCATCTAATGCACAGACATTTTCTGACTACTCTTTTTAGAGCTATTCAAATTTTTCAGTCTCTCTTACTGCTTTTAATTTATTTTTAGAAATCTGAACCTAGTTCCCAAGTCCGGGAACTTACACCACCAGACCCATTTGTTGATGTGGCATGGAAGGAAGCATTTTGTGTCTAACAGTGTTAAGCACAGGACTGAACATTTTTATTTATTTATTTATTTATTAAGATTCTTAACATTCCTTATTGCATTTTTATTGCAATATCTTAAACAATTCCTGGTTATACCACCCGGCTAACTAAATTTGATATGCTGCTCCCCAGTGAAAGCTGGGACACATTTCAGTTCAGGCAGATATCACAGCGCATTTGGTCTTGACATCTATTAGTGGCATTATAGCTGAATATTATTTATTATGGGCCATAATGGTAGGATTCTTGCTGTCCCCTAGTGGCTTGTTCATTTTCTGAGTTCTGTATGTCTATTACAATTTCTGTCATCCTATCATGATTTATAAACTGGCTTGCAGTTTGATTTACACCATGAACCAAATGCAACCTTAAAGAGTCCATTAAAATATTTTCCAGCATAAAAACTGGCCACCTGATAAAAGCCTCAAGAAATAATCACCTATTGCATCTGCATAGCTTTAACTAGTCAGGAGCACTGAAACAAAACTTCAGCCAGAGACTGGAAACAAAAACAAAACAAAACAAAACAGAACGAACAAACAAACAAACAAACAAAAAGTTTCAGGTGAAAGACAGAAATTGTCAAACGTGATTTTATTGAGGCAGTTAGTGATGTTTTGACAGTATGCTCAATTTACCCAACCTGCTGCTACAGTGAAATACACCAAACAGTGCTTTGAGGGGTCAGGTGCCAACATTGGCTTGCATGCAATATGGAAATGTAGTTCATGCATAGAAACTCATTTCAAAATGCTTATGTAGAATGAAGAAATCCTACAAGACTCTGTAGAGTATAGGAAATTCTGATTAGTTATAATGAAAAGAATTCCACCACAAAGGTGGTCAAGCACTGGAACAGACTATCAACAGACGGTTTAGAGTCACCACCCCTGGAGCCTTGCAAACAGGTGTGTCATATACGTTATATTTTCTCATATGGAAATTTTCAGATTTTCATATGAACAATACATTATTAGTGGAAAATCTTTGCTGAAACTTTCAAAGGAACTTAAACTTTATTCAAGCTGTACATGAATCTCTGTGAAGCTTCCCTGAAAGCAGGGCTAGTTTTGCAAAGAGGTTCTAGTTTAAATGATAGTACTGGCGCAAGAGGGAGTTAACTCTAGGCTTCCCACACCAATGTAAGTCCTGTTTATTTTAATGAAAGTCCTATGTAATTATTAAACCAATATGCATATTGATGTAAATTGGTATAAAGTGCCCAGTCAGGAGGGGAGTGGTGGGGGCCATAATTTGGGCTGGGAGGCCCCATGTCTTTCCTGTACCTCCACATTGCTCAGTGCAAAGGGCCCTGACAAGTCTGTGCAGGTGCAGTTGTTCTCGTTAGTGCTGTGCGTTGCAATACTGGAGCTTGCATACGAATGTGATACATATAATATTTAACAGATGTCTGCTGTGAATGCTTTTTTCATACAATTCCCATTTTTGTAGTCGGTTCTTTGTTACAGACTCTAGTTAATTTTTTTTTGTTGTTGCTGTTATTTCTTAGCACCAAAACTGAACTTTGTGCAAGCTGGCTATAAAATTTTCCATCTGCTAGCCACATCAATAATAAACGACAAACTCATTTGTGCTTTAATTTTCCTACAACAGCACAGGGGAAAAAAAAAAAAAAAGGAAAAAAAAAAAAAAAGGAAAAAAAAAAAAAAGCTTTGCTCATTTATCCACTGCTCTGTTGTTGATACAGAGCCAAATGCAGACCTTAGTTTTAAGTCAATGGAGCTATTGCGTGGATGCATTTGAGCATATTGAACAAATCACACAAAACAATCTCTTATTTTGTTTGTACATTTGCACATGGTGTAAGGAGCAATACAACAGAATAACAGATGCTTCTGTATTCTTTTTTTTTCTTTTTTTTTTTTTTTTTCAGTAAGTCTTCAACCAAGCAGTGAAACTATTTTTACAGCACTAAAACCTAGTGCAACTAATATATTCATAATGGATTTTTACGATCCACTCTTGTATCCCCAGTGGCTCATTTGCAGAGCTTAATGCAATTTTCCAAAAGCTGAAAAATGTAATTCAGAGCAGCTTCCTGGTCTAAAATCACATTGATTCACTAATTCACTGTTTATAGCTTCTAGTTGCAGACAAGGGAGTTTCTTTCAGACAAGACATTTCTTGGTAAGTAAAATATAAACCAGCTAAAGACCCCAAATCTTTAGCTGAAATAATCACAGAAGTGTTTAACTACAACTGCAACGAGCTTCAAGCACGTTTTAAAATTAAGCATATACTTAAATATTCTTACAGAACAAAGAGGCATTTCCAAATGAGCACCAAAGAAAGCTGAGAGGGGCTTGTCTACTTTGAAACTGAAAGAGACAAACTCCAATGCACCCGAATTCAATCATGTTTAACTATTCAGTGAAAACTTTCAGAAGTAAAATGGCTGTAGTTTTACAGCCATTGAGCTTTCCTGAGTGTCCCAAGTCAAATGTGGGCCAAGTCCCTGGTAATAATCTTTCCAACAAGTTAGCAAAGGGACAATGAAGCATCTAAATTAATTATGAGAACAGAGGCCAAGAATGTCTACTGTACACACAAAACAAACAGCAGAAAAAAATAGTGCATATAATACAGAAGTGACCATGAGAACAACAGACCATCTGTTTGTTTAACTCATCCAAAAATGCTCAGTCAGGGGACACTAAACATCTGTGAAATACAGGTGTGTTTTGCAAAGCCTTTGCAAAGGTAAAACAACATACAGTCCTTCCTTCAGAGCCTGAATGCTGCTGGGAAAAGAAAGCTGTGAGGCTCTGCTTCCCCCCAGAATTTATATCCACTCCTGCCACTGCATTTCCTGGAGCAGTCCAATGACTTTGGTAGGATTGGTAAATTATTCAAGCATGTTTTTCTCTCAGATAAACATCACCTTTTTTTTTTTTTTTTTTTTTTTTTTTTTTTTTTTTTTTTACAGCTGGAAAAGCAAGTCTTAGAGAGATCACAAGGCTTAGGTAGTGACATCCAAAATCTAGCTGCACCCTTGTCTGCTGTCTAAGCCTGCCAGCACCTGAGACTTTGAAATTTAAATTGCTCTGATTCCTGATGGACTTCTCCCCAGGCATGTCCAGAAGCACTCAGCTCCTACTGCTGCATGGATCAGCTTGTACATCAAGCCTAAAGGATTCACAAACCTGCTGTTTCCTCACCCCACCTTTTTAAGGAGTGTTTCTCATGTGTGCCTGGAGACACCTGCTTCATCAGCTTCCAGGTAAAATGCAGGTTCTTCCTGCTGGAGCAAGGTGGGGCAACACCTCTTCCTCATCGCTAGATGGGAGAGATTGGTCTTAGTTCCCTCATTTGCTTGGCAGCTTTGCTCTACTAACTAAGCCAGAGGCTCTTTGGCTTGGAGCACAAGTTCAGGAAAATGCACCAGCTCTCCACGTGAAGCCATGTCACAGCCAAAAATAAAAAATAAAAAATAAAAAAAATAGATGAAGACTGATGTAGGCTGAGAGCAGGAGCTTGACTACAGCCAAGTGGTTTGGGATCTTCTCCTGGAATGGCCATCAATACTCCAAGGTCTGCTTCTGCATTTTTAATATCAGATTTCCAGCTGACTACCCTAACCTTAAATTTTAGAGTAGCCTGTGACTGAATTATTGCTTAAGTTAAAAAGGAATAGAAAACCAGCTTCTGTCCTGAAAAACATCCTATAGTAGGTATTTAGGGCACTTTTTGGGGAGATGTTATTTGTACTATCCCCAAGGAAAAGAGAGAATAGGAGTCAAGTCCCCTGCAGCCTGTGTAGTGGCTATTTGGCATTGAAGGGAAGGGCATCCCAGCCTGCTTAAGCTGTGTTGGAGACCGGAATGAACTACATCACAGCATAGGCTGTTAAGGTTCAGTGGGGGCAAGGATTTGAGATGCACCTCTCTACAGCATCACCTTTCAGGCAGTTTTTGGCATCTCCCTGCCCAGCACACTTACTGTTGTGCTTTCCAGTTGGAAGGATTTAATTCCCACAGCATTTCAGTTCCACTAAGGACTCCTCTGCGGAGGTGAGTGGTTACAACTTTGATGCTGTGAGAATGGTTATCCCTCTCCCATAAAGGATCTGGACTAAAATTTCTTGTTTAGAGTAAGGCACAAGTGTTTGCCTCTGGAGAAGAAAAGCAAAGAAAAAGAAATCCACCACCCTCAGATTTATTCACTTAAGTCTCCCTTTTCTGGTGGAGACTTGCAAGTGATTCTCCTCATGCAGATTCATGAAGGCTCCTTCTCGCTGAGCAAGCACCTCTGAAGGCTGATGGTGCAGGGCAGCTCTTCAGAGAAGCTCAGAGGAGTGGGCCTATCAACATGCAGTTGTGTAATTCAGAAAAACAAACTAACTTGTTATTATTTAATTATAAATGATGCAAAAATTGATCTTACCAGTGAACACTTTCCCGGAGAAGCTGCGAAAGGCTTGAGAACAGCTCCATCTTCTGGAAATGCATCATGATCATACTGGGGAGAGCATATATTTGCTTTGCTTTTATAAGTTGTTTGAATGCATGTTTTTTCTCCTAAAACTACTGTCATTCAAATTGGTGGTAGCTGAACATCTTGGCCTTGGTTAAGGTATCCCTATACTTCAGCAATATTTCCACAGCATACATGTATGGTTTTTTTTCAGTCTACCCCATTTTGCCATGAACCAAATAAGATACAGGCATAGCACAATTACAGCAGTGTAAAAGCTAAGGACATTATTTTGTTTTATTTTATTTTATTTTATTTTATTTTATTTTATTTTATTTTATTTTATTTTATTTTATTTTATTTTATTTTATTTTATTTCACAGAAGCTATTTGCATCTGAAACCTAAAGGAAACTTTTTGGACTAGTAAACTGTAATTTGAGACAAATTAGTGTATTGGGTGCATGTGACAAGGTTTTGGTAGTGAGGGGCTGCAGGGGTGGCTGCTATGAGCAGAGCCCAGCAGCGGCCCCATGTCAGGTCAGAGCCAGCTCCAGTCGGCTCCAAAGGGACCCGCGGCTGGCCAGAGCTGAGCCAGGGAGAGACACTGGGTGGACCTCTGGGAGAGCAGGAAAAAGGAAGGGGGGAAAAAAATTGCTGCACCACCACAGCTGGGAGAGAGGAGTGAGAAGCAGCCCTGCAGCCCAACAGGAGGCAGGAGGTGCTGCAGGCAGGCAGCAGCAGCTCCCCTGCAGCCTGTGCAGGGAGAGGCCCCTGGTGGAGCAGGCTGTCCCCCTGCAGCCCATGGGTCCCACATGGAGCAGATCTCCACGCTGCAGCCCCCCCATGGGTGGAGGAGCCCCCGGTGGAGCAGATGGATGTGGCCTGGAGGAGGCTGTGGCCCATGGAGAGCCCCTGCAGGAGCAGGCCCCGGGCCGGAGCTGCAGCCCGTGGAGAGGAGCCCACGCAGGAGCAGAGAGTGACCGTGAAGGAACGGCGGAGACGAAGTGTCAGGGACTGACCGCAGCCCCCATTCCCTGTTCCCCTGCTCCACTCAGGATGCGGAAGTGGAGGAGGGTGGATGTGGGACAAGGTGTTTGTAGTTTGCTTTGAGTTTCTCACTTTTCTTGTCTGATAGGGATAGTGATGGGGGGAGGGAGGGAGAGAATTAAATGATGATGTGACCCTGCAGAGATCTCCCAGAACTGTCACAGTACAGGAGAACCCTTATTTCCTTACTGCTTCCTTATATGTGCTGCTCATGGCACAGCCTAGCACAGTTCCATAATCAAGGCATTGCACTGCCAAACTACCCCACATCACAGAAACAATACGTTCAATCTGCAGTAAAATGTTAGAGTATTAATTATGTCAAATGGCAAAATTACTTAACAAACATGTTTGCCACTTGCAAACTGAAAGGGAAGAGTGACTGTAGCTATATGAAGTTTGTAGAATACTTGGCTGAAGGTAAATTGGAAATTACCTGTTGCCTATTAGGAACAGATTTAGAATTCTGATAAGGTATTTCTTGCTATACATACAGATGTAACATGTATTTTCACTGTCTTCTCAAACTGCTGCACGAACATGCCCATCTTGTATCACAGTAGGAGTTCTCCTTAAGGAGTATCAGTATTATCTCACTTGAACAAACATGAAAAGTAAATAACATAATCTGGATAGTCATGTTTTTTAGATAAAGCCTCTGGCAAACTTTGTCATACCAGTGCTTTATCACATGTAGGTTAACATACAAAGATATATATACCTCTTGGAAGTTGGCTCATAGCCAATTAACTATAAAATGTGTAGGTATAGTTTGAATGTAGTTTGCATACAGATGGAAGTGTCATACCTGGCAATCCTGAGGATTTTACTAATGAAATCTAGAGTTCCCTGTGTTGCCCCTGTCAGCTGTTGTGTTGTATCTGTTTTGTTTTTGTGGCCTTAGCTGAATGCTAGCTAAACACACGCTGTACTCTCTACTAAAGAGTAATTTTCTTGGTAGTGAACTGATGGGCTCTAGCCTTTTCTTTTGCAGGTATCTTATGACTTTTACTTAACATCTTTACCTTCCCTTTGAGTCAAACACCATTCCTTAAAATCACCCACAAGACTTTTTAATGCTTGAGACTTGACTGAATCTTTTTCTTTCAAGACTAATCAGCTGGCTGCAGAGACAAAGCAAGTTGCTCTACTTTGTTAGCTTTAGTGCTTCAACCAGGCTGTGTTTCAGGTATTAAATCGCATAAATCTGTATGTGGGCTTTTCAGAGAGTTGACAGGTATTTGTATGGCCCTAAACAGTACCTTGGAAAAACACAAAATCAGTGTCTTCAGGCTTATCATGTAAATACTGTCAACTCTGCTTCTTCTAAAATAGGTGAGAGAAGAGAGTGTAATTTCCAGCCTAACCTTTTGCTATGAATCACTAATGATATGTGGGTACTATCTCATTTGGATCTTAGCTTATACCTACAACTTTCAACCTCATACTCTGATACTGTCTCTTCTTTCTGTTTTCTCCTTATTTTGTAATTCTTAGCCTGACCCTTCCCAGAACACTATTCTGTTCTCACATTTCTCCCACAAAATGTTAACAGTGTAGGGATTGGACAAGGGACTTTCAATAAAACTCACTTTTGTTGTCATTCAGGAAAGCAGGGAGCAGCTTTGTTTAACAGAATAACACTCCAGTCAGTCTTATCCTTTTTTACTTTTTTTATTTTATTTTATTTTATTTTATTTTATTTTATTTTATTTTATTTTATTTTATTTTATTTTATTTTATTTTATTTTATTTTATTTTAATTTTATTTTATTTTATTTTATTTTATTTTATTTTATTTTATTTTATTTTATTTTATTTTATTTTATTTTTTCCCCTCTAAGCCTGGCTCAAACTATCTGTCTGTTTGTTGTGGTTTCACCACACAGCCGTTTGCTCACCCTTCCCCCTCCCTCTCTGGTTTGGGATGGGGGAGAGAAACGGGAAAGTGAAGCCTGTCGGTTGAGATAGAGACAGTTTATTAAGACAGAAAAATAATAATAACAATAATGATGATAATAGTACAACTAATAATAATGTGTACGAAACAAGTGATGCACAGTGCAATTGCTCACCACCCGCTGACCGATGCCCAGCCTAACCCCGAGCAGCCGGGCCCCCACCCTGCTAGCCACCCCTATCTATTGCTCAGCATGACCCCATACGGTACGGGATGCCCCTTTGGGCAGTTGGGGTCAGCTGTCCCGGGTCTGTCCCCTCCCAGCTCCTGCTGCACCCCCAGCCTGCCCGCTGGCAGGACAGAGCGAGAAGCTGAAACGTCCTTGGCTTGGTGTAAGCACTGCTCTGCAACAATTAAACCATCAGCATGTTATCATCACTCTTCTCATCCTAAGCCAAAACATAGCACCCTACCAGCTACTAGGAGGAAAATTAACTCAGTCCTAACTGAAACCAGAACACTGTTACATCTGGTTAAAACTAAGCCTGAGCTAAATCCACTTCAACCAATGCTTTTACTGCTTTAGGTCTTATGTGCTGCACTCGCTACTACTGCTCATAAGCCATGGCTTGCAGAATGAAGAATGGATTGTTTAATAAAGCAATACACTTCACATTCCACTGTTGATGGAATATAATTTCTCACAACTTATGCGGTGGGATGAATGTGGAGTTCATACAGCTGTCAGTGCAGGACTGCTGTGGTTTCACACCATCAGGCAGCTAACCACTACACATCTGCTTGCTCAGCCTCCTCAGCAGGATGGGAGAAAGTGATATGAAAAAAAACTTGTGGTTGAGATAAAAATCAGCTCAATGAAAGAAAAGCAAAGGCCGCTTGTGCAAGCAAAAGGAGAAAAAATTATTCTCTACTTCCCATCAACAGACAATGTCCAGCCACTTTCTGGGAAGCAGGGGCTCAATACACACGACAGTTGCTTCAGAAGACAAACACCTTCATAATGAATGCCCCTTTCCCTTTCCTTGTTCTCAACAGTTTTTTCTTGCTGAGCCCGACATCACATGGCATGTCACATCCCCTTGGTCAGTTTGGGACATCTCCTCTGGCTATGTCCCCACAATTTGCTCACCCCAGCCTACCAGCTTTTGGTGGTGATGGGTTGGAGAGGCTGCCTGATGCTGTGCCAGCACTGCTCGGCAGTAGACAAAACATTGGTGTGATATTGATGTTGTTCTAGCTACAGCTGCAGAGCACAGCAGTGCGTGGCCTGCTGTGGAGAAAATTAACTCCATCCCAGCCAGACACAAGGTACGAGAACTAAGCTGAGTTTCATTATAGGTGAAACAAAAGTATTTTAAAGATGCACCAAGTTGCTATGGTGAAATCCCTGCCCATGGCAGGGGGGTTGGAACTAGATGATCTTTAAAGTCCCTTCCAACCCAAGCCATTCTATGATAAAAATCTTTCTAGAAATGATTGTCCTTTTTTGAGGAGGCTAAATGTACAGTCACCGTAAACAATTGTATTTATTAAAAATAATAATAATATTTAATGAAAAAAGAAAATCCAGTAGCTGCAGAGACATTGTTAAGTAGCACAAAATGACCCTTGTGGCCTCTGTGCCCTGGTGCCCAGAGGAAAGGACAATCCCTCTGACTATGTCTGTTCAGCACCTCCTCCTGTGTGGCATTTGTGGTTCTGCTGCCTCACTGTTCTGGTGGTTGTGTGTCCTGGTCGCACGTAGAGAAGCCTGAAGTGGGTACAGTAGTCACCTCAGCATATATCAAGATATTCAGGGTGCTAATGCATGTTATCATCTGCTGCTTGTTATTTGTAGCCTCTTCTGCCATTTTTCATTAATGACTACTAAGTCTGTCTCTTCTCAATTAGTGACCCAATTAGGAAACTTTCAACATGAGTGATCGTGCATGGAGAGAAATTCATTATATGTTCCTAGATGATGAGCAAGCAGATGGGTGCTGGGTGTGATGAGTGATGCTAGGGCTCCAAATTCTCTTCACTTTGTGAATCCTCTTGCAAGGTAGATACGGTTTGCTTGCTTTAAACTGAGGGAGGCATGGAAAAAGCAGAATGAAGGTTGAAATTTTTTTTTTTGCTATACTTTAACTTTTTTTTTTTTTTTTTTTAGATATGGTAGGTACTCTAAAAGACACTGAGATATCTGTTCCTAGGAAACAGCAGTTTGTTTGCAGATGACAATCTGTTCCCTGACCTTCCTAATCTAGACCAACTGTAATGAAGTTAGAGAGAAAAATGATGTTTGTTTATTTACTTCAGAATATTTTACAGTAACAGCAAAAACAGTGTCTGTCTCTCCTCCTCCCTGCATTGTTCTGTTCACCCAGGATACTTGGGTATCCTCTCCCTGCTGCTGCCCTAAGAGTCTGGCAGAAGAGATGTGAGTTCTGGAAGGTTCCCTACTGAAAGAAAAACACAATTTAAAAAATGTGATGGTCAGATGGTCAGATAGTAATCATATCATAACATACTGATATGATTACTATTGGTTTGGGGTGTTGGTGGTTTTTTTTGTTTTGTTTTGTTTTTGTTTTAGTTTTTGTTTTATTTTTTTTAATGGGAAAACATCGTTCTTGAAAGATTTTGCTTCTAGGTCCATGCAATTTCAAGCAACTGGCTTCTGAAAATGATGTACAAGCAATTTAATTGTTATATTTTAAATATAATGGAGAAGCCTGTAAGCATTCACTTCTGTGTTCATGCTTCTGGATTTTGTTGCAATCAGTGATGAGACATGGGCAGTACATCCTAAAGCAGAAATACCTGGTTTTCCCCTCTAAGAGGAGTGTATAGGAAGTAATTCAAGTATATATCTTTACACAGTAGACACTTAAAGTTAGATGAGATGATTTCATGTAATCATAGAATGGTTTGGATTGCAAGAGACCTTACAAGTCATCTGTTTCCAACTCTACTGTTTCTACATCAGGCTGCCCAAAGCCCTATCCAGGCTATCCTTGAACATTCCCAGGGATGGGGCATCCACAGCCTCTCTGGGCAACCTGTTCCAGTGCCTCACCAACCCCATAGTGAAGAATTTCTTCCTTATATCTAACCTGAATTTATCCTCTTTTCATTTTAAATGGGATATGGTTGGCTTTCTGGGCTGCAGGCACACATGGCCAGCTCATGTCAAGCTTTTCATCCATTAGTAACCTCCCTATGTCCTTCTCCTGAGGGCTGCTCTCAATCCACTCCTCACCCTGTATTTGTCCTTGGGATTGCCCTGACCCAGGTGCAGGACCCTGCACTTGGCCTTGTTGAACTTCATCAGGTTCACATGGGTCCACCTCCCAGGCCTGTCCAGGTCCCTCTGGATGGCATCTCTTCTCTCCAGTGTGTCAACCAATAACATTATTTTCCTGAGTGTAAGGAGTATCACTTCACAAATATGAACTCCAGTAATCTGAAATATTGGTAACTTTGAGCAGGGACAAGAAGGGATATGGTATATATTGTTTTCATATAGGATTATTAGGCTACGGGCAAGGCTATATTCTGATGCTTCTGACAATTTCTTGGGAGCCCAACTGAAGTTGTGAATGATCAATGAATTAATGAAATCGACAAAAATATGTGCAGGCATTATTTCAGATTTACTCACATATATTTGAAAGCCTTCATTTAGGTCAAGGTTTGTAATGCTAAAGACAATTTTACTATTATGTTCTATTCATAAATACTGATTAACATAACATCGACCTACTTTAAAAGACCATGTATGGACATAGTTTTAAACAATGATCATATTTTGTATTAACACTTACACTTCATTTTTTGAATATGAGAATTAATTTTAGTTAACATTGAACTTTACTATTTGATTTTAAGTGTATAACAGAGTTTATTATTTACAAGGTGGTAGAGGTCTGATTTGTAACACACTTTGTTCTATTTAAGCAAACAATAATTATCTTCTCAAATCAGTCTCCTTGGGCAACCCATTGCGATTTTCAGATATAGTATTGGATGGTAAACTAAGGTTTGTAACTAGTGTTTTATACTTGCATTCAAATAGCATCTCAGAAATCTAGGAAACCCTTAGAGAAATCTAAAATGTAAAAGCAGAAACACACTGAAATTTTTGGCAGTCTTCACTAAAGCTTTTAGATGCCTTCCTGGAAAAAAAATAAAATTTAAAAGCTGTGTTTTTCTTGCTGGTCCACTCTGCTGCCTGTTTGGATGGCTGAATTCTGCCTGTCTAAATTCTGCCCCACAGTTTAAGGATGTTAGCCACTTTTTGTCCTAAATTGCTGCTTGTGTTCATGGTGTTCTCCCAGCTTCAGCAGCAGGATGTTTTACATTCCACTGTGTATCAGTCCACGTTCAACAGAAATACAACATCAGAACAGCCCGTTCCTCATTTATTATAGTACACTAGGGGTGTTGTAAGATGGGAAATCATCCCTAGGACTAATGAGCAGAGTCTTAATTGCCGTGGAACTAGAACAACAATATTTCATTTGCAGCATAACAGACTGAGGTAAAATGAGGATATTCTCCTCATATCATCCCGGGCCTTTTGAAATGATCAGGGACTCAGATGCCAGTACTTCATAACTGCGTTTTGGGTTTGTTTGCATGGTTCAGTCTATGACAATTCTTTCTGATTTCAAGTATAGCCTAATAAGCATATACAAGTATGAAATTTCTAGCAATTTGTTTACCTTTTCTGGAATTGTTAGAGCCAATCAGAGATATATTAGGAATTATTTCTGCCCATTAATAATTCCATATTTGGATTTCCTTTTTCTGAACTGGAAAGAGAAGTCAAAAATATTCTGAGATTGAGGTAAGATTTTATTATTGTAAAAAAATAAAAATCCTTTGTTTGCAATTAAGTGAAATCACCATTCAGACTATGTCAAAAACTTGTAATGCAGAGAACACATTTAGTACTCCTACACAGGTGAAGCCGTCAGAGCTCCACACTCCAACCAGGAGCAATGCTGAGCATGTAGTTCCACAGGTACACGTGCACACAGATCTATACTATACACCTATACTTACGTACTTAGTTGGTCACATGGATGAACGCAGACAGAAAGCTCCACACAGGCAAATGCAAACCACACCAATGGCCTCATGCTGTTGCACTCTACAAAGCTGCCTAAGAGGGAATTTGCTGCTTCCAGACATTGATCCAGCTGGATCTGTGCAAGCAGACAGTAAAAGTAGAGGGGGATCACAGCTCTGTAAGGGAAAAAGACAGTGTGAATTGACAACATCATAGTCTGTAACACAGGAGCACAGGGAAAGAGGAACGTGGGTCAATGGGTATTGGCTGTGGATGTGGCACTGAGGGACTTGATTAAGTGGTGGTACTTGGTAGGTCAGGTTGATGGTTGGACTTGATCATCTTGAAGGTTTTTCGCAACCCAGACAGTTCTATGATCCTAGGATTCTCTGGCTGATCATCATTAACATCTGCTGATGGGAAATATATGTATAAACAAAATCTGAGTTCCTCCAGTAAATGTCCAGGACCCTTACTAGCTGTTTCTCACCCCTCAGTCTCCTCAGATGCTGTCACCAGTGTGTACAAGCCCCTGTGGCCTGCACCCCTACTCCTGCTGGTATAGACCCCCACTCCCAAGCACACTCCCATGGTCCCTCCAGTAGCCAGCTCCTGCTGTGGGCTCACGCAGGGACACATGCACCCTCCAGCTCTCCAGCCACCTCTGCTCACTGTTTGGCCCACCGTGACCTTCACAAACACACCCAAACTTTGTACATCTGCACTTGCTCCACTCACTGGCACCAGGGGCGCGTGGGTCCCTGTGGTGCCTGGTCCCTGCTCTGAGTGCTGGCACTCAGACAACCACACACATATGTGCAGATGAGTCCCTCACCCAGAAAACTGCTTGGAGATGGAGTTTAATGGGAAGACAAGACAGACTATGGTAATAAGTTGCAGGGCATGGTCAGAAAAGCATGCTGAGCAGCAATGTGGAGACATCACCATCCCTTTTATTCCCTTATCCCTCTATTCCCAACACCTACTCCTTCACAAATCACCTTGATCCACCTTTGGTTCCTCCTCTAAACATCCCTTAGTAAGTCTTAAACAATCCCAAGGTATCCTTCCCTGTATCCTCAAAGTCCTGTAGCCCCTGCTCAGCCTGAGGGGTGCCCTGCAGAGCCTGCACATGGGCTCAGAGTGGTGGGTGCCATCCCAGCCTGCAGGGCTGCTGGCCCTCCTGGGACAGCCCTGGCAGGAGCTGGGACAGGGGCTCCCTTCCTCAGCCTGGTGCTCCTCTGTGTGTGAGGATATATGCCTTTTACTGAATAACCTAACAATATGTACAGTAAATATCAACCAAACAAAAACTCTAAATAAATAAAGGATTATTTTAGCTTAATTTAGATGGGGGCAGCATGGGGACACCTATAGATCATGTTGGTTAATTATCCCATAAAATAAAATATTACCATTAGATATTTCAATTTCAACAAATATGCATTTATGAAAGTTCTGTTCAGAGTTTTTGTTTTGTTTTGATTTTAGGGAGCAGTATGTCTTTTTTTTTTTTTTTCTTTCCCTTGAACCACATTTGGAATTCATCTGGGTAATAAATTTCCCTGAAATATTTTGACTATTTTGTAACTGATAGTATTAATTAAAGTCAAACTGACAAATATCCCAAAAATAGCATTTGTACACTAAAATGATATCTTGCTGAAGAGTCGTTAATTTTCTGTGTGGATAATATAGCTGTTATTTGTACAATAAGTATAGCGTAAAGGATTAAAACTAATTCCTAGTCCTGATCTTGCAGGAAGTACTTACTTATGTACTATTACCCACTCTGAACAAGTAGAATGCTAAACACAGATGGTAAATCTCTACCTGCTCCGGCTAATCAAGAAAGTTAATTTTCTTTGGATTCCCATGAATATTGACAGAACAAATATCTCTAGGGATTATCAGTGGCCTCCTTTGCAGAAGGAGCTTTGTTTTAAGGAAAAAGCAGGTGAACTGATTTCTTGGTCACAAATGCTCCAGTACAGTTTCTTGCCAATCACTGCTTTCAGAAAGCTGAAAAATCCTTCTTGGCATGTTGTGCTTTGTCTTTTTCCCAAGTGAGTGGGTTCTATTCAAAATATCATTAAGAGCTTGTCCTTAAAAACAAAGACCTGAATTAAAATTACATGTATTATAGCATTATAAGGTAAGACATGCTCAGAGTCACTTACCCAGCAGTTTCATTTCATTCCGTATTTACATTTGCTCATCCTCTTGAATATTTGAAATTGGGGTTAAAATCTCAGACTGATATTTGGAAATGTCAAAGGATGTGTGCAATTTGAAGAGAACAGAACACGAAAATCAATTTGAGACTGGAATTCAAGTTGTTGCCTTTGAAACTGGGTCACTGAGCCCACAGACCCTACCTGCCTGTGAAAGTATTCCTGTTTCTCAGAAAATTCTGCAGGGTACCTCATGCTGACATACCCCTCTGTCATCATGCTTCAAACACTTCCAGACCTGCTGAGCCAACTTAGCAAATGGCTTGCAAAGGTGTCACAAGTAATGCAGTGCTGAAAGCAGTCGCTTTGCAGTATAGGAGAAAGCTCTTCCAAACTGGCAAGTTTGGCAGCTGGCAAGTTAGTGAGGCTGGTGAAAATTATTCTAGCATACTTTAAAAAATCATTGACCTGCCAGCATTTATCTTCAAGGATGGAGAATGTGGTAAGCTCCAAAAAGAGCACCAGTTTTCAACAGGAAGAAAAAGAGGGAAGTGGAGAGCTGTAAACTATCTCCTTGCTTTGCCACCCTGTTACTGCAATAAAATCTTGTATGACCTGTTACTAAACAGCAAGTGATAAAGAATCGCCCAGTCAGGATTTTTCAGGTACTACAAAGCTAATTCTTCTTTGACATGATAGCTGTCTAGCAGATGAAGAGGAAACACTTGAAGTGATGGTTTTCCGCTCTATCAGGACTCACAAATTAGTTTTCACCTCATAATGCTGTAAAAAAAAAAGTGTGGAAACATGTTTTGTATGAAATCTGAACATAGTGTTCCCACAGCTGGCAAAAAAAAAAAAAAAAAAAAAAAAAAAAAATCTCTGCTCAGAGTGTTTATCCACAGTCTGCTGTCTAGCTGTAAGCAGATTTCAAATAGGGCTCTTGAGAGAGCTGCCTTACCTCTGGTTGTATTTCATTATTTTCAGTGCTAACTCATATGATGCAGTAGAGAGTATGATTATTGTTTTTGTGGGTGACATCTTGCTAGGAGGAAATTCAAGGGTAGGGTATGAAGACGGGAATTCAAAGTGAGCTCAAAAATCACAGAAGCAGAAGTTGCTCTGAATTTCCCTGTACTTGTTTTTGAAAACACATAAAAGACAAAAACAACAGTACAAGCACAGTATTTGGAAAAGGGAATTCAAAGGCACATCTATAACATAGGGACTAATAGAGCACGTAGCAGTCCCTAGAAAAGGACCTGAGTGCTATAGTACCTCACAAACTGAATATTATTGACAGAGAAGCAATTCTCCTCAAAAAAACATAGGATAATTCAGGTTGGACCTTAGGAGCTCTCTCTTTGAGCAGGAGGGCTTCCTGCTCAAAGTAAGGTCACCCACAAGGTCAGATCTGGTTGTTCCAGGCCTTATTCAGTCTGGTCATTAAAACCTCCAAGCACTGAGACTGTACAGACCCTCTGTTTCAAAGCTTGACAGTCTTCATCATGAAAAAGTCTTTCCTTTTTATATTCTGACTAGAATATATCTAGTCAGAATCTCTCTTGTTTTGATTTTCCAGGATGTATTAACAGAAGTAATGATGACTATGGCCATTGTTTTGAACTACTTGGGGAGGTGGGGTCAGTTTTCTGGCTTGCAGTTTTCCTACTATGTTTTCCAGCTTGGTGTACTGTACTTAAAAAGTATAGTGACAAGATGCAGTGTTGGGAGAACAACAAAGGGTCAAAAAAAGATTAGAAACATCATCTCTGAGGCAAGCATGAAAGCATGGGGTAACTGGTGAAGAGAAGAGAAAAAAAATGTAAAGCACTGCATATGAAAATGTTCTCAGGCTGTAAGGGGACTGTGGTCAGTCATGCTCATGGACACAATGACAGGGGACAAAAAGTAATTGACATTTTGATGTGAAGCTTGGTAAGACATCAAGGTGTGTGGTTTGTGTTTTTTTGTTTGTTTGTTTGTTTTGTTTTGTCTTTTTATACAAAGCCAATCTTGTGGATTCTTCACTAGAGGTTAAAAGAGCAAGTTTAGGCAAGTATCTGCCAAAGTTGTGCCTAGGATCAGTCCTCCCTCAGTACAAAGGGATGGACTAGGAGTTTTCTTCTAGTTCCACATTTCTCAAGAGGGCTTCTTGCTATTGGAGAAAAAGAAACTGTAAAAAATCATGCTAGATTGTAAGACAGCCTTTCTGCCCTTCTTATGCCTCCACAAAGGTCTGAAATATTCACCTCTGTGACCTTACTGCTCCCTGTCCATTATAAGAGCTGTGGTGGGTTCCTTTACACCCATTGGTGACCTTCTGCCCATCCCGTGAACCTTTAATGAGACATTACCATCTGCAAAACTCTCTTTTCTACCTGTTGCAACCCAACCTCTTTGTGGTGCTACTGAGGGAGATTCCCCAGTTTTCCAGGCAGAACTTTAGAAGTTCTTCCTATTATCTCCCCATCAAATGCTCCTTCTTCTTCCCCATGCAGAACACCCTTCAATAGTGACAGAAAGAAATTAAGACTTGAGATTTGCATTCATCCACTTCAGAAACACACTACAGCATCTGCTCCTTACACGGACATTTCCTTTGGAATGAGTGGGAGAGGGTTGGCATAGCCACACAGCAGTGAGTGCCAATGCCGCTGCTGTCCTGTGTGTCAGGACTAAGCCTCAGGAGGTACAGACAAGCCCTCTTCCGCTACAGGGCAATTAGGCTATAAAACAAACAAACAAACAACAACAACAACAAAAAACCAGTATGTAAGGAGATGTGTGAGAGAATTTTAAATACTTTTTATTTTTTATTTTTATATTTTTTTCTCTGAGTTTTGGGAGTAAAAAAGCAGAAGACAAGAAGTTATGCATGAAAATGTGACTGGTAGGTGAGGTCACTGCTTCTCAAGCAACAGAACAACCCGAGTAAATAAAGTAATAAGAAATAATCAGAACAATTACTGGATTCATGTTTTGTGATAAGAAATGCATACAGATATCTGTAGATGAAAGAGAGTTACCTCTTGTCTAAGTCATTGGCATTAAATGTGTTCGACTAGAACAAGTGTTCTCAGTGTTTTCCACATTGCAGACCTCTGCTTCACAATGAATACTTTACTGTAAAATTATCCTAAGGACAGCAAACTTGCTTTTCATAATTATCTTTCAGAAAACCCTTTAAAAGTATTCAGGAACCCACAGGGATGCAAATCCACATATTAAGGTTCACTGTGTTGGACAAATGAAAAGATAAGAGACCTTTTTACCTGCAAAACCATAGGATAGGCCATGTTCCTGTTCACATACAAAAGGACCTGTGTGTCTTCTGTTGAGTTGAAGCCAGGAGATGAAATCTTGGCTTCAGGATTGCTGCTCATGTGTGGTAATTTGTGCGTGGTATTTCAGGATGAGTGTCCTTTCATTTTATTCTCTGCTGTAAAATTTTAATCCTTAGATGGGGAATTGTGTTATCTATGATTGGAAATTGATTCCTGTTCCAGAAACCATGCAGTTCCATGATAAAAAAGGAAATATGTGGATTTCTGGGCTAGCAGAAGCAGCACAATGTAGCAGTAGTTTAAAATAAATCCAGCTTGCTGAAAGTAACTCTTTCTCTCTTCCCTCTTTAACCACTGTCTTTTTTTTTTTTTTTTTTTTTTTTTTTTTTTTTTTTTTTCCAGTGCAATTTAACTGCAAACTTTTCCATCTGTGTCTTTCCCTGCCTTATTCCCATATGTGCCCTCCACATAGCCTGAAGGCCAACTAGCGAGTGCCTGGCTGACTTTTTGCTGCACGGGGTGGAAGGGATTGCTGCGGTATTTCATTTCACACCAGGAAAGATGTGAAGGGCCATAAGCCTTGGGGCCAGCAAGAGCAGTAAGTCATGGGGCCAGCAAGAGCAGTAACTCATGGGGCCAGCAAGAGGACGAAGGCCACAGGGCAAAGTTTTAAAGTAATTGCATAATGAGGGCATTGTACAGGCAAATGGGGGATAGGGGATACACACCCTGCAGAGGCCAGACCACTGATTGCAGGCAGTCCTAATACTGGAAGATGTAGAGGGTGAAAGCGTAAAGAGTCGATTATATATTTCAGCAAGAAAATCTGAGCAGTCTCAGAACTGTTTAAAGATGTTTTTCATCCTTTGTGGAGTGTCCTCTCTTGGGTTACTCTGTGATGGCAGAGCCTTCTTAGAGCACTTTCTAATCTAAAATTTCCACTCAACACCTCCTTCAAACACACAGTTTCCTGAGTTACTACTGCCCTTTTGCTACAAATAGCAATACTGACGTGGTTAAAGGCCTGCACACTGTATGCACACTAATATGTCTGCTTGTGTGGACATCACGCCTCTGACTGCAGTATCAGCACAGCACAAGAGGAGGTCTGCGCTGGTGATTTACAATTCAGTTCTGCTGGCATGAGGTAAAAATATCTCCAACTATGTGATGTGACTCCTCAAAACAACGTAACTGAGGAATTATATAGATTTATTTTCTCATTTTCCCATTTTTTTTACCAAAGCTCTCTCTCTCTTTTTTTTTTTTTTTTTTTTTTTTTTTTTTTTTTTTCCCATCTATAGCACCTCTGTTTATCTATTTCATTATCTATTTATCTGTGTTTGGTTTATCTATACGATGTATATCCCATTCTGTACTTGGGAAGTATGAAGACTTTGTCACGAAATGGAGGATGCAGATGAATGAAGCATATGAAATAACCTTGGACTGCTCCAAAAATTTTCATCCCAGTAAAACTTACTGTAACTGCATTTTTTAATTTTTTAATTTTTTGTTACCAGAAAACAGAACCTTTGTCTGGAGTGTTTTAGAGAATAGGGACTAGACAAATTAAATTCTGAGTGGGAAGACAGAACCTGTACAGTACTTGGAGGAAAAAAGTAAAATTTCAGGCTATGAAATGGGAAATTGAAAAGGAGGTGTTCATTTAGGACAAGTTATTTCTGTTACATACTGTCAGATAATGAAACTTCTGATGACGTATAAAATCGTTTTTCATGTGGAATAGGTTGACCAGAAAGGAAGTTTTCTGTATTTAGTACACGAATATAAGAAGAGGGAAACACATTTTTGTTAGAGGATTGTAGAAAACACAGAGATTTTTACTAGTAAGTCATGTGGACAGACCAAGTATCTCACAAATAGAGATGCTGAGATGCCATCACTTTCACTGAAGTGAACACAGCTCTGCAAAGGATGCCACAGCTCTCTATGTCCATAATGTGGAGATCAGTGGGGAAGGTTGAAAAGGAGAAAGCAGGACACAGCTCTTTAACGTACTCTTAAAGACTTTGTCAAAAAAGGGAATTGCAAGATACACATTTCTGTCTTTACACCTTTCTTTCTGTACACCTAATTTAATAACACCCCTACTGTTAAGGTTGACCTTTTCTAGGAGTGAAAGGAAAGAAACATAGCAAGACGTTGAGTGATTTTCATGTTATGTGTACTTGTTTTGTTATGTTTTCATCCTGTTACATAAATCTTGCAAAGAGCAGATTGTTTCTTCTTCCAGATGGGTTAGGCACTCCTGATTCATTAGTGATAAACAATTAACTCCTTCTTGGTTGGCAGATCTTGCTAACCTACCCGTGCACTTCAACAAGCTTGTAATCACCGAAGCTTCCCCAGGGATTTCTGCCACCACTCATTTACATGTCACACCTTTTCACTGGTACACCCCAGTATTTTGGCTGTTAAATTCTTGATTTTCGCTAGTGATCAGTGCTAGGATCACTAGCTGCAACATCTGCTAACAAGTACATTTCAAGTACATCATATGCTGCTGGAACATATGTTTGGGGTACAATTCACAGAAGCTGTTTGAAATACACGATCAGATGTGCATGTTGGATCTACACGGAAGGCTTGGTCATTTAACATATGATATTCATAAATACAGTACCACAATAAATTGTTACCTTTCCTTTGACTCTATTTTATTGGAAAAATCTTTAATCTAGAAGTCTACCTATACAGGCTGTGGGCATCTCCCTCATTGACTTTTTTTTTTTTTTTTTTAAATCAGCTTAGACAAACATCTGCCATGTTTGGTTTTGCCTCATTGCAAAATGGGCTAGACACTTCATTAAGGTTCCTTCCAATATGACATTTCTTGGAAAGTATCAGTTGCTCTGCAACTCTGGAGAGAGATGTGAAAATAGAGGGTAAGATGCTAGACCTTCTACTTTACCTCTTCAATGCAAAGGTTCTGTGAGAATATTTAGTTCTGAGAGCATCTCCTTTGCCTGTGCACTACTACGTCTGTGATGGGATACGATCTTTCCTCTACAATCATAGCAACCCAAAATGCCAAAGGAGAGATAAAGGCCTCCTGTGTGAGTGTAGGAATGTGTGAATTTGCAGTATAAGCTACTGCAAATCACCCCGATCCTATGGAATGTAATCTATGAGATCCCCCACAAGATACAGTTCACGCCACTGGTGTGAGTATTTGAATTAGTAAGGTTAAACATGTTTTTAAATTTTTGCTAGGCAAGCATGATCTAGGAGAGAAAAAACAGATAGACAAACTCACAGTGAGATCTGTATGATTACCAGAAGAAGCACTAGCCATGATATAGCATCTTTTGTCAGCTGTTCTTTAAGCCTTAGAATGTAAATTGGGTTGGAAAGAAAGCAGAAAGTGAGCATTTCTTTGTGCATTTTGCACAGAGGTTCCTCCACACATAAAGGATGACATAAAAGGAATAATAAACAAATGAAATGCAAATCTGTTTCTAAATACTAGTGGACGTGACCTGGGAAGGCAATTATTTACTGGAGGATTTTTGTCTGAATTTATTTTTCTGCCTTGAGATCATATCTGTCTTCATATTTCTCAAAAGATTTTATGACCAGGATTTCAATAGCACATCCTTATCCTAAGCAACCGAGGGAATTATTTTATTACGTTGCATTGTGTATTGTTAAGGTCTCCTTATCTCCTTTACTATATTATAATATCTAGTAAATAGGTGTAAAAGATGGATGAAAAATTTTCCACCAAAAAGGGCTCAAGGGTTTTTGGTCCTTTCATGAAACTGTCAGCAAAAATGAGGAAATTCAGGCCCAGTTTCTATGTTCATTTCGTCATTTATCTTGAAAGCAAAATAAAATGCAGGAGGTGGGTTACTAATTTTGAGAATTTCATTTCATTTAAATTGTCATGTCTTATTTTCTACTACTATATACATATACTACCTATACTGCAGAACAATTTTCACTATACATGTATAATACTGTGTAAATATTTTTTCTGTCTTTGTTTCAAACAGAAGTGCAAATTATAATCACTATGACTCTAATTAGGAGAAAAAGGAGGTAACAAAAACCTTGGTCCAACTATGTGGACCTGCAGGAGTTACCTTTGAGCTCACAAGCCTTACTGATGGAATAAGGGTATTGTAGTATGACGAAAAGGGTATTCCCATTTTAAACCCATCTTTCACAACCAACCTTTGTCAGAGCTTGGCCATAAGTGGATTTATCAGGCAATCACTGCATTTACAAAGCACCATTCACGCCATCTCCCCAGGCTTGCCCGGTAACCTAACAACTTCCCCGCAGCGCTGTGGGCACGCAGGTGGTGAGCAGTTACCAACAACACCCCACGTCCCCTCTCCTCTGGCCCTGGGGTGATGAGGAGCCAGCAGGATGGCTGCTGTACCTCATGAGGAGTGGCCACACTGCCCTGACACCTCCCATCCATCCATCCATCCATCCATCCATCCATCCATCCATCCATCCATCCATCCATCCATCCATCCATCCATCCATCCATCCATCCATCCATCTGTGCATCCATCCGTGCATCCATTCACCCTTCCATCCATACATCCATTCTTTTGTCCATCTGTCCACTCACCCACCTACCCAGACACCGTTCTGCCTGTCCATCCATCCGTCCATCTGTCCGTCCATCCATTCATTCATCCATCCACCCATCCATCCATCCGTCCACTCACCCACCTACCCAGACACCGTTCTGCCCGTCTGTCCGTCCGCCAATCCATCCGTCCATCCGTGGGTCTGTCCACCTTTCTGTCCATCCATCCATCCACCCTTCTTTCCATCTCTCCACCCACCCATCCACCTGTTTGTCCGTCCGTCCATCCATCCATCCGTCCATCCACCCATCCATCCACCCACCCACCCACCCACCCACCCACCCACCCATCCATCCATCCATCCATCCATCCATCCATCCATCCATCCATCCATCCATCCATCCATCCATCCACCCATCCATCCACCCATCCATCCATCCACCCACCCACCCACCCCCCGGCCCTCCGTGCTCCGAGAACCCACGCGTGGGCCCCTCTCCTTGTCGCCCACCGCCACCCCCGTGCTGCGGGGCGGCGCCGGGCTCCCTTTGTGCGGATACCACCCCCACCAGGACCAGGACCAGGACCAGGACCAGGACCACCACCACCGCCACCAGGACCCCCCCCAGGGCGGGCGATGGCGCAGGTAGGGGCGTGCGGGGCGCGGCCATGGCGGGGCGAGCGGCGGCCGGCGGCGCAGCAGCGGGAGTGCGTCAGCGGCGGAGGGGCGGGGAGCGGCGGGGGAGCCGATATCAGGCGCCGGGCAGCGGCAGCGGGGCAAGAGGCAGGCGAAGCCGGCGGGGGCCCGGGGCGCTGCGGGGGACCCCCACCGCCTCCACCCAGCCTCCCTCCCACCCACCCGCTCCTCCCTTCTCCCCGAGCCGCCGCGGGAGGCTGCGCGGCCGGCTGAGGTGAGTGGGGGCGCGGCGGCGGAGCCCCGCATCACCGCCCTGCATCGCCCCGCAGCCGGGCAGGGCAGGGCGGTGGGGAAGGGAAAAGGAGCTGGGTTTATGGATCCCCCCCAGCCCCGGCAGGGCCAAGTTGTGCGAGTGGTGAGGGGAAGGGCCGCCCTGCCGCGGGGCTGGGGCCGGCGGAGCCATCTTTTGTGGAGGGCAGCTATTGTAGCGGGGCCATTTGCACGGCGGCGGGGGGCGGGGGGCAGGCGGTGTGCGGGGGGCTTGGCAGCCCAGGGGTGTCCCCACGGCACGAGGTGGCTCCCCCACAGAAGATGGCTGTGCCCGCGCCTGGGGGGGCACGCAGGCGCTCCGTCCCTTCGGTGCGCCCAGGGGTGATGTGCGGGGTTGTAGGGTTTTGTTGTAGGGTTTTGTCCTCGAGGTAGGGCTGATCCCGCCGTTATCGGTCAAGGGGAAGCGTCCTGGCTGAGGTGGTGTTGGGGTTGAACCCGGCCGGCGGCTCATCCCCCTCCTCCCTCTCTGGGATGGGGGAGAGAAACGGGAAAGTGAAGCCTGTGGGTTGAGAGAGAGACAGTTTATTAAGACAGGAAAGCAATAATAATAACAATAATGATGATAATAGTACTACTACTAATGTGTATGAAACAAGTGATGCACAATGCAATTGCTCACCACCCACTGACCTATGTCCAGCCTAACCCTGAGCAGCCGGCCCCCCACCCTGCTAGCCATCCCTATCTATTGCTCAGCATGACCCCATACGGTACAGGATGCCCCTTTGGGCAGTTGGGGTCAGCTGTCCCGGGTCTGCCCCCTCCCAGCTCTTGCTGCACCCCCAGCCTGCCCTCTGGCAGGACAGAGCGAGAAGCTGAAACGTCCTTGGCTTGGTGTAAGCACTGCTCTGCAACAATTAAACCATCAGCGTGTTATCAGCACTCTTCTCATCCTAAGCCACCCTACCAGCTACTAGGAGGAAAATTAACTCAGTCCTAACTGAAACCAGGACATATATGCATTGATACAGCATCTTTATAGTGCTTTTGGTGTGTTTAATCCAGCATGAGAAAGTGGTTATTCTTGAGAGCTTGGGTTAGGGAAGGGTTTTAAAGGGTTCTACTAGCATTAATGGAAAATAAAATATATTAACTTCCTTTTTTTTTTTTTTTTTTTAATCTGTGTTAATATCCTATTTAGAGGAAGTGATAAAAGAGTGATCTTCAGGCTCTCCTGGGCTGAGGCATTTTCATGATTACTGATGAGAAATTGGAAAAGCCTGTGGCATGGAGATGCAGTCCAGCTGTGGTTTTATGTTTATGTGCAGGAGGAGGGAACTCTTCCTTTTTCCATAGGTGCAGGTACTTGTTTTGGGTGTTGGTCAGCACTGTTGGTCATTGTCTTGTAAATAAGGCAGTGATTTTTAAGGCGAGTTGGTGTGGTGTCAGAGTGATCAGTGCAATGAAATCCGTGGTGGAGTACCTACAAAAGATTGCTGCAGATGAATGATCGTGGTCTGTCTTCTCCTTCAAACTCTTACCTCTAGGTACTGAGTGCGTCTTCTCCCTGGTCCCTTAAAGATACCAGCACCTTTCTTGTTTAATTGATCCCTGTCTGATTTAAACACTGAAGAACTTCTCACTTCTTGTCTTAATGGTGGGTAGTAAGAAAACATTTTAGCACCTATTCCACGGAGGAAAACATCAAGGCAAGAAGAGTTTTATACTATTAACACCCAAGTTCAGGTGTTGTTAACCTCAATTTCAACACCATTTAATGAATGAAAGCAAAACCTGTTGGGACTCTGATACAGCTGAGATGTTTAAGTTGCTTCCCCATTCTCCTTCCCCCAGTCAGATTTTACTTTACTTCTTCACCCAGCAGATGCTAATGTTTTACAATACCTTTTTCTACTGTTGTGGAAGATGAGTAATTAAAATGGGATTCTACTGTAGTTTTCCAAGGAACTGACTCCAGCAAAGTGTGATCAAGACACATGGTACCAAGTCTTTTGGAGCGTTTCCTGACTTAACTTCTTTACAGAGAGACTCTGACAAAATGACTTGTAAAATATTCCTGGTTTCTTTCATATGTATATCAACATAGACAATGACTCTTTGTTTGAATTATTAAAACTTATTAGTAATACTAATAGACATAAAAATATAACACAACTTGGAATGAAATTAAAACTTGCCTTACTTACCCAAACCTCCTATCTGTGCAAACCTGTGTAAGTAGCTTTAATTGGACTGCGATTGCAGTTCAGAGTCTTTGCAAGTGCATAGTGGTTGGATTTCATTTAGGTGTTAAGGCTGATGTTCAATAATGCTTCTCCATTTTTCATGCAGAAAAATTAAAAAAAAAAAAAAAAAAAAAAAAACTTGATGTGAAATTGCAAAGAGATGAAATTCCAGGGTAATAGAGGAACTTGGAGTAGAACAGCCCATTACTTTACATTCTTAGGTATAAGACCTGGTATATCCATATCTCTAATTTGTATTAATTGATGAATATCAAGTAATATTGATCATTTTAAAGGTGATACCAATTATTATACTTTGTAAACCTAACAGTAGACCTGAAATGAAGTGTACTTATGCTTGTTGTCACATTGATATCCCTCAAAACATTTTTTTTTTATTTGAGTTACTATTTATTTCCTGACAGAGAAATAAATATCTTCCTCCAGCCCCAGCAGGTCCCTTCCAACCCAATCACTTCTCTGAGTCTAGGTTTGTAACCTTGTCACTAATTGTATAAGCTATACATTCCAGAAACCCTAAGTCATCCGTTGAACTGAGAAATGGAGAGTTTTGGGAAGCTATAGTAGGGCTGTATGCTCAACAACAACAAAAAAACCTTTTTCATATCATAGAAATGGGTACTTTTTAAGATCAAACAATTGTCAACCTTCCTCCTAAACTTCTAGGTAGTGGCTTCTGTATGGGCTAAATAATTCTGAATGCGAAAGCCTGTTTTAATGTTGTTACCCCTGCCATTGTTTTAAGTGTGACTGAAATGGTGTGTGCAGCAGTGTCATGATAGCTGTTACCTCTGGCATTCTTGCAGTTTTGTTTGCTATTAGTGACTTTTTTAGTGTTGATGGGGGAACAATGGAATGTGACAGCATGTATTCATTTTGTCATTATAAAGTTAGCTGGTGTTCTTCAGTGAGTCTGAGATTTCAAAGAATCTTTTGAATAGCTCCCTGAAATATGTTAAAAAAAAAAAAAAAAATCTTCCTCAAAAAAGTAACAAGCTTTCAAATCCGCCTTAAAATCTCACTAAAATTTAGTGAGAATTATCAGGACTAGCATGTCTCCTTTATTTTCAAAGTTGACTGGTAATGGGCTCCCTGGTACACGAAAGACAGGGATCTCCTGGAAAGAGTCCAGTGGAAGGCCACAAAGATGACACAGGGCCTGGAGCATCTTCCCTATGAGGAAAGGCTGAGAGACCTGGGTCTGTTCAGTCTGGAGAAAAGAAGACTGAGAAGGGATCTAATCCATGTATATAAATACCTGAGGTGTGGGAGACAGAGGGATTTGGCCAACCTCTTTTCAGTGGTTTGCGGGGACAGGACAAAGGGTAATGGCCACAAGATGGAGCACAGGAAGCTCCGCACCAACATGCGAAAGAACTTCTTCATGGTGAGGGTGACGGAGCACTGGAACAGGCTGCCTAGGGAGGCTGTGGAGTCTCCTTCTCTGGAGATATTCAAGGCCTGTCTGGATGCCTACCTGGGCAGCCTGCTCTAGGGAACCTGCTTTGGCAGGGTGGTTGGACCTGATGATCTTTCGAGGTTTCTTCCAACCCCTTTAATCCTGTGATTCTGTGATCTACTAGCGTTGTTTTGACTTTTCTGCGTATATTGAAACGATTTCTTAAGTTGCAAATCAGTGAGATTAATTTGTCTGAATTGTTTATTGTACAGCTATTCAAAACAGCATTTTAGGCTTTTGATTTTTCAGATGCAAGTTGTTCCTCTCTTTAGTCCTGTACTTTATGTACTTTATTTTATTTTTTTTAGTAAAACAATATCTTACGATTTTTATTATTACTGTAGAACAGGGGATCTGCATATTCCTTGTGTCTGTATCTCCCTTCCTGCAGTTAGAGGTTGTTTATAGGCCATGATGGATTGAATTTACCATTACTTTTTTTTTTGTCTAGGTTTCATCAAATATGTAAAGAAATGGAAGTTAAATACATCTCTTAATTCTGTGGAATCAGTGGAGAGGAAGGATCATCAGGAAAGGTGTGGTCTCTATCAAATCAGCAGCCCCTGAGGCAGTGCGAGGCGAATACACCTGGTTCAGAAGTTCTGGCACAGCAGTGGCCTTCAGCCTGCTGATGCACTGGCCAGTCCCACACAATGAACACCAATAAACTTCAGATAGTTTGCAGTGCTGCATTAGCCATAGCTATGTTTATATTTTTCATATACTGGACAGTAAAATATAAATTATTTTAAGTTAGCAAATGTATTGCTAGAAGACCGGTCTTTTACCTAGCCCTTTTGCAGGTAGCAAGTCCTGCAACTATGAAGACTTTTACACAGCTGTTGCAGAATTAACCAGCAAAAATCATTTGGGGGAATTTGAACGAATGATTTTTGAATTGATAATAATAAAGTAGGATGTTAGCAATACCCACAACATTATAAATGTTGTTACAGCTCAGTAAGACAACTTACAGGTTTCCAAAATATTGGTGTGTTTTATTTCTTTTGATATGGCAACATTGAGAGCTTATGCTCTCAGCCTTTACTCTGAAGCTGCTGAAGTGAATTTTCTGAAGAAGCAGGAGGTAACAACCTGATTCCTGCAAACGAAGCTTGAATTGAGGCTTAAAATCCCACTAATTTGGAATTAGTATGATTAGCAATGCTGATACTGTTGCAGTAGTTCATGCTGTATGATATGGTGATTTGTTCAGGGGTATGATTAACTAGCTTATCTTTATTCAAAACAATCTCTAAAAGCAAGTAACATCTGTATTTTTAGAGAAAAACAGTTACTGATTTTGCTTCACAGATGAGGCCATTTGAGAAATTTGAGTACATCCAGAACAGAGTAGCCTGTGTACTAACAGGTATGCCTTTGAGGCCTGAAGTACACAAATTGCCTTGAAGGAGGGGAAATGCAGTATATTCACAGAAGCATGTAAGTTCTTGGAAGAATGCCAGAATGGCTGATGATGGGGATAAGAGCAGGATGACACCAGGGAGGAGGTCATACATGCATTCCTTTCTGCGATTAGAGACATTCTTGCAGAGGTTCTCAGATGCAGAAATTCAGTCCTGTGGTAACATGCTTGCTGATACCTAGTGAATGCTTGTTAAATAATGGTTTTTGTAATACAGCTGTAGCAGGCTAACCTAAAACAGAGCAGTTATACCCAGATAGTTGTGGGGAACCAAAATGAACGAGCTTGCAAGTATGAGGCTGCTGAAAGCAAAGGCAAACAAAAATGCTCAGGAATTTGAACTATGTGATGAGGAGTTTGCTTTATATTGGTTTTGATGGCAATAGGCATGGACAGTAAGGAAAAGAGGGTAAGGCTGTGTGCCCTGAGCTGCTGCCCATTTCTGAGGTCTTACTGGAAAGCCTGGAGAAGAGGGATGTAAGTAGTTGATGTCTAAACAGATTCTTGAGAGCTTTGAGTGATGAAGGGCTCTTTTGATGTTTTATTCTTCCTTTGCTCTGGGAATAGGACTTTTACATAAACAAGAAATACCAGACCTTGCCACTTCTAGCTGGAACAGCCTGCAAGATGCCTGACTTCCTGCTAGCTTCCCAGTCACACTGATATCAGGTTTGAGTTTGCTTCTCGAATACTACATCAGAGGATGGATTTAAAAACTTCTAGTTTGAGTTCATGCTTGCTGTTTTTCCATCCTTTTGAAGATGGGATGACAAAAGCAAACATTCACCACTGAGTCCAGCTGTGAGCTGGATTACAGGTGGGATGGTCTGTCTGTGTGGTGTTTGTAAAGGTGGGAAAGCACTGGTGCTGATGTACTAAAATGCTTTTGCCTACATTTTTGCCAAAATGTATTTGCTCAAATGGTGTCTATGACCTGTGGTGGTAACTTGAAATATGTTTTCACAAAGTGACTGGGCTCAGGCTTACATTCAGTAATGACTTTCTCATCATGTCTGTGGCACAAATGTGGTGGCTGAAAGCCCTGATTACTTGCTTTGAACATTGCTCTTAGTGTCTGTGGTATTCGTGTCATCTGGATTTCGTGCTGCATTTCTCTTAAACTCTCTTTCCTATGTCTCTTCAGTTGTCTTTGTCCGTAGTTCCTCTGGTTTTCTTGAATCTCACCCACTTTTGATAAGTGAAGGCCATTATTTTGTTTTACATTGTCAAGCCCCTTCAGCTGTGTGCAGCTAAAAAAAAATTGCTACTCTAGAACACAGTGCAAGAGGCAGGTGAAAATACAGAATTCACTCTAATTCAGCACTATGTTTTTAGCCATCCGTCATCTTCTGAAGGCAATTGTAATAATGATTGGAGATATTTGCCTATCCCTTTTGTTTGGGGGAAAAAAAGATTTTAAGGTATGCTGAGGTTTAAATTCTCATCACTCCAACTACGTTGTTTTTATTGTAGTGTCAATATCCAGATCGTGGTCCTCAATATATGGTAAGTGGGTCATATAGTGGTATATGGCTGTACAGTCAGACTCTGAAAAGTCTCAGTTGCATGTTGGTCTGTGGGAAAGTTCAAGGGTTGACTGACAGGAACCTGTTGTTGCGGTCTGGTTTATCAGCTTTACCTGCCTCACATGCTGTGGATTCTTCCTGCTCCTGGGAAGATCATGTTATTTCTGCCCCTTCCCTTTTGTATTTTCACTTGGATCTGCCATAAAACCAAAGCAAATCATGCTCTCTGTTATAGGTGTCCTGCTGCAAATTACTTTTAACAACAAACAATTGTTTTTTTTTCAGTTCCCTTCTTCAGAAACAAATTACAGACAATATATATAAAAAAAAGACATCAGGAGATGGGATATTACTTATTATTTGAATTTCATGCAGCTCCTCTGCTGAAAACGGGAGCATCCTCAGGCTTCATGTGACACAGTAGTAGTAGCTCAGGCAACTGTTTTAGCAATTCCTTAGGTATGGAGGAGTTAATGCACTGCTGCTCACCATTAGTAACCATGGCCACCATCACATCTGAATTTGCATTTGTAATATTCTCGAAGCACCCATAAAGAGAGTTGCTGTTGTTTAGCTGATGTGCACTAACTCATCAGACTGTGATATGGTGTATGTGCAATTGGCTGACCTAATCTGTACAGCTTTGAAGTCTGCCCCCGTTGTGGGGATAGGGGAGAAGACAGCAGAACAGTTTTAAAAATAAAATCAGGTGCATACATAGGGTTGCTGCAATGCCGGTCTCACTGCTGTGTTAGGTTGGTTACGTTAGGTTTGGAAGATTACCACCTGCCTGGTGTTGCGTGTGTATTTTTTTTTTTTTTTCTAAGTGTGTTCAAGAGAAGGGCTTTCTTCATTGTTCTTATTTCTGAAGTCACTGAATGTATGCACGAGGTGGCCCATACAAAATGAAGGGGTAATGGTAGAGGGAGTATGAGATCTTGCAAACAGGCAAGGAATGTGGGCACCACGTGGGAGTGGGACATAACACCACAGAAAACTAGAGAGGAGGCAGATCTTATGGATTTATTATTTTAGAGAGGCATGTCTTATGGCAGAGGTGCCTGGAGAAGCAGGGGACACGGAGTTGTGGAGGATGAGCAAGCAGGGAAAGAGCAGCACAGCTGGCAGAGGGAGGCTGGACGTGGGCAGCAAGTGCTGAGCTATGTACATGTAGGAAGGCTGTTAATGTCTAATCACAGAAGCTGTAGGATATAAAGTGCAGGAGCAAAAGCAGCAAGCTGAGGGTGAGAGCTGGACAACGGCACAACAGCAGCTTGAGAGCGCTGAGGTATGGAAGGGAGAAAGAGGGGTGACTGAGGGGGAAAGGTGGGGCATCAGGGGTATCTGCATGGTGTTTGGTGATAATTTTTAAGGCACTAAGCAAGTGTGTCTTGTAGCAAAGGGGTTGTAGAGGAAAGTGGGAGATGAGAAAGACGGCTGAGTGCTGAGCACCAAAGAGGTAAGATACATCTCAAAGAGATGAGGGTCTGGGAAGAAAACTTAGTCCCATCTTTCTCTCTTACAGGTGTCAGTTACTTTCAAACACAGCTGGAATTGATTTCATTTTGTGTATGGATGCATTAACTTCAAATTTGAGAGGCTGAAAGGAGAGGCAAGGAAGGTTCCTTTTAAGAAAAAATTAATTTTTTAGACTTATTAAGTATTGCTGTTGGAAATTATCTAAAACAGAATGTGAACCATATCGCTGGCACACTTTTCTTGTAGAAAACACTTGTACGTATTAATTTAGCTAAACTATGCTGAAGAAAGTGCTCTTCAAGCTACCATACAATAATCTCATTAAATGTGAGACTGTGGAAGATATAAAAAATCAAAAAAAGTTAGTATTTTGTATACTGAAAAGCAGAATTTGATTAAATGGGCTACCAAATAAAATGCTTAATTTTAATCATCAGTGACATTACATAGGTGCTTAAATAGGCATCTGCTTAAGAACCTTACCACCAGCTATGTTTTAGAGTGAAGTGGCATAATACGGTCTCCTCATACTGCTCTGCCATATCATATTTGATCACTGGTAAGATTTCAGTCCTGTTTTCATTAAGGCTGTAGGATTTTGTAGTTGTTAACAAGAGATCATGCTTACTGCAGCTGAAACTGTCAATTAATTAAAGACACCCTGTAATGTTGTAGTCAGTTTACTTTTACCAGGAGTATCTAGCTTTGTATCAGTACATTTTGGTGGCTGTTTAGTCTTTCGTAGCTACTGAAATTTAATATTATTTTTACTACATGCTAGAGCATCCTAGATAGATTTAATTGCAGAAATGGATTTTCAAGTGCTTTTATTAAGATTGCAATTTGCTGTAATGAAGCTAGTAGGCTCTATTCAAACTTTGATAATTTTTAAAGTAAAAATAAGTAATATACTAATACTTTTTATGTGGAAAACTTTTTCTCCTGTAGTGGTCAGAGTTTCAATCCACAAGGGACTGTTTGAGCACAGTCACATAGACCTCAACCATAATTCTTGCTCATCTCCACTGAAGTGGATTGGAGAGTTGGGTCCTCCATGTAGATTTCATAATTGTGTGCTATACCATACAAGTAAATTAAAATAAATCATGGTGGCTAATTAATGAATGGAAAATACTGATTGTTTTTGTTTATTTGCATTCAGATCAACAGCTTTGGTTTGTGTCTCAGATAGAAAACCAGAGCTGCATAAGCTGCTTCAAGCAGATTATGGATATTGTGGTTGACACGTTAATCCAGAGTTCTTGGTGGATTTTGACAACAATTTTTACATCAGTATCTTCTGATTCTTTAAGAGATTTTTTATCTGGGTCTTTGTGAGGTTTGAGTAGATGTTACTTGTTTTATATTCCTATTAAAAGTAAACAAACAAAACAGATTAAAATGTTTTTGTTTTTTTTTTTATTTTGTATGGGGAAAACAAAACTGCAAATCATAGCAAATTTATCTGAGTTAGCAAGCACTTATGTTTAAGATGAATGTGCCAGTATTCTCTGAAAATGTGAACAAAACCCACGCATCAGGAGACAGTATTTATATGCCGTAGTGGTATGATGCAGATAATGGTTTGAAACACACCTAGGGAATAAAAAAAAAATAAAATTTGAATTACAATCCAAGAAAACCTCCCTTCAGATATGTAGTTATTTGAATGGGGAGAGTTCTTAGTCTATTCGATGTGGCAGATCAGACAGTATATTCTTCAAGCCTGTAAGGTTTTCAAGAAATACTAGTATATAATTTATTGTTTAAACAACAACTTCCATTTCCTGAAGTGTCTTCTCTACTTAGTGTACATATTACATTACAAATTAAAACAGTTTTAAGAGATGGAGTTACTTAACAAACATGAAAACTTTGTTAAAATAGTGGTCTAAACTGGTAGTTGTGGTACAGATTTTCCTTGTGTATTTTAAACTTAAGAATTCCTAATAATCCAGATAGATGATTGATCACTTAAATATATATAGGGGATACCTTAGCATAAGCTTAAAGTTTACTTTTCTTATATTATAAAAGGACGAATAACCTTTTAACCTATTTCCTTCAGATCGTTTGGATAGAAGTGAGATAAAAGTGACCACTTCCCTGCTCCCCAGGGAAGTGGTCACTGCACCGAGCCTGTCTGAATTTAAGAAGAGATTGGACTGTGAACTTAGGCACATGGTCTGAACTTTTGGGTAGACCTGTGCGGTGTCAAGAGTTGGACTTGATGATCCTTAAGGGTCCCTTCCAACTCAGGATATTCTATGATTCTATAAAAGTTCAAATGTACAATATGTTACAAACACCCTCCAACCTCCACTTAAAGTAATTGATCTTGAATAAAGAAGAAAAAAGATGAAAATGTTTTGAATATTTTACAGCTGGTAGTCTAAGCAAAGAAATATTTATGTAAGTAAGTTGTCTGTTAATAGACTTAAGTTCTATTAGCACTAACAGATTTCTTGATTTTAGAAGTGGCAAATGTCATGCTTTTTTTTTTTTTTTTGTAGTTTAAGCTAGACGACTAGATATACTACCACTTTTCCTCCTTTTTATTCATCTTTCAACTTCTGTGTGGTTTCTGAGCTTCTGGATTGGATCTGCTGTGTATGTCCTGTGTGCTGCAGCTGGATTAGCTGTCCTGGTTTAGCAGAAGTATACTGCAGGTCATAGCTTGAGCATCCTGATATGTATTCTTGTAGTTTCAAAATTTTAATTTAAAGAAAAGCTAGATAAATGCTTTTTAAACACAAATTTAAATCTGAACATTGATCACCAGCTGTGTAGCAGTTGATACAGTTTTGCACATACTGTGTCATGCATGTTTATCTGTGCCAGTTACTTTATGTTTATGATTTTTGAAGGAAAATCAGCAGTGCAGTTAAGGTGTGTTGTAGAATTGCACACTTCCAGTATTTGAAAGTTTCAAAATGACTTTTTTGGAGTATCTCATGGTCTTACTGGTCTCTCTGAAGTACCAGTTGTTCCCATTTTATAGGTGAGGAGTTGAAGCACATCAAGTAACATGTTCTTGCTCATATGAAGTCTCCCAGAGCTTGAAATTTATCCTGATTCCTCTACAGCCTTTGCTAGAGCCTAACCACTTGGCCTTCAGTTCCCTTAAGACAGAAGCACCCCAAACCAATTTTAAACTGTGTTTAAACCCTGCTGTAAAGCATGCAGTAAGAAACAACATAGCTTTTGGCTTCTTATTTTTGCACAATTTCATGGCATTAGGTACTGAGGGTCTGCAGAGGGGTGACTGCATCTCTTGATTCCTAGTGAAATTCTCTCGTGGGCTAGAAGCTGTATGGACTGTGCTTCCTTCCTTTGTGTGCTCTGAAGATGAAATAGGGTTTGTAGCTATAATTTACAGTAAAAACAATTGTCAAGTTTGCTCACTTAGAATTTTTTTCACTCTTAATGCTTACGCTAGCAAAGATTTTATGAATTAAGAACGATCTTGGTTGCACAGGAATGTGTATGCTCATCCTGTTAAATCCTTTTTGTTTCTGTTCCCTGAATTGATTTCTGTTATCCTCTGTTACTGCAGATGTTCATAAAACTGACGTGCTGTTTCTAGCATAGTAACTTGCATAATGTTGAGAAAGGGGAACATGATACAATTCCACGTTAAAGCAAGCATTGCTTACATGAGTTTATGTACAATCTTTAATGCTAATATGCAAAGTGATGTGGTTATGAAGAGTCTAAAACATGCTTTCTCTCAGTTGAAACATGAAAAGCATAATATGCCCCATTTAATAAAAAAAAAAAAAAGTATTTTTTTCCTCCCATTTCTTTCATATGTATTCTTTCCACAAAGGGTTGCGGTGAGTTTGGTTGCTTAAGGCTATGTTGTGTATCCGTAGTCATCGTGACTGCTTGATGGCCAATTGGAGCGGTTCCTCATGAGCAGAGCACAGTCCCACAGTGTATGACAAGGATTTGACCTGACAGTTCTACAGTCATGCAACACATGGAGGCTTAGAGCAACAAAAAGGGCATCGTGGGTTTCATGGCTGAGACCTGTGATGTTCCTGCTGCCTCTATGGGAAAAATGTATAATGCTCTCGTCAGGAAGAACTGAAAAGCTTTTTTTTTTGTTGTGCATCACTCGAGAGTGTCTAGATCTGGACCTGTCTGTACTTTTACCTTTTTTAAAGACACTGATAAACCAATTTATTTCCTTTTTTTTTTTTTTTTGTGAGGAGAGTTTAATTTATTATTCTTGGGAGCCATTTAAACTGTCTTTAGGTTAATTTGCCTTTCAAAACGAAGGTGCTTGCACTTGCTAGGCTATTTTCTTATGATCTGCTGTAGATAGGCATGGTCTTCTACTATCTTCTACTATCAGCTATTCGGTGCTTTTAATGTGATTTGGTAACTGTATAGTTAATGACTTATTCATGGATCTACTGAATTTAGATGTTGTGAATGTTTCTGATCTCATCAACACTAAGGTACAAATCACATCACACAAGTTTGAGAGCATGTAACCTGACATGTTTAATCTGTTGCACAGTAGAAACAATAGGTTATTAATCAGGGATGCTGAATGGGTTTCCTGGTTTAGTCTTGAAGATGGACCTGCATTCTGTTTTCTGCATAAACCTTTCTCTGTAAATCATATTAGATGAAAAAGATATTAATATAATTGAGTTGGGAGTGGATAAAACTAATGAAATATGAACTATATGAAAATAGAAAATAACCCAACCAGCTGAACAGGAAGAAGGTTATGAATTACTTTGAGAGTAAGTCTGTGAATTTATTGGTTAGCCAAAAACAGTTTTTGTCCCTTTTTTTGCATATAAGCAAAGATGTGATTGCTGCTTTAATTTTCTTAGATGTGTAGTGACTGGAACTCAGATAATTACTGGATTTCTTACTGCATGTTTTCTGGTTTGGTCCTGCATTATTTTATTCCAAAAATGTCAGGAATTGTTACCTAGGGGCTTTCATTTATAGCTTGTGGTTTGCATATCTTTGTCATGTAATAACAAAAGCTCGGCTCAAGTCATCTGTTATCCTGGGAGTTATCCAAGCACTTAGGCATTTCTTTAATCTTTCTTTTTTTCTTTTCTGCCAGCATTCAGAAAATCATTTTTTTTTCATGAGTCTGTATTCCCTTACAGCAGAATATAGCTGTCCTGTTGCAGCTGACCAGGTGCAAAATCTTTGTGCTATTGTGGAAGCAGTGACCTGTAATCTCTTGCTTTATATCAGTTCCTGTTCTGACCATGGCTCTTGCAACAGTGCATATTTAAATCAGCACATTTATTAAGGGTCCTAAATATCTTCAGATATTTGGTGAAGGAAATTTGTTTGTCTTGTTTCCTGGTGTCACAGAGCAGCATCTTTAAGTGCTGTTTCATCCTGAACAAATGTGAATTTAGGCTTGGATTCTCCCTGCCTTACCTTCAGTCATTTAAGGAATCAAAGTTCAGAGCTGCAGTGTTTGTCACCCATCCACTGGGAGATAAATTTAACCAGTACAGGGACCTGTGTCTGCAGGCATCTGTAAGAAAAGGAGCTGAGAAGTTACTCAGGTACCTGATGAGGAAACCCCAGTTAGGAGTTTTATGTCAGTGGGGTGGGTCCATACCTCAGCATGGAAGGAGCTAAAGGCAGGAAGAGGCTGGATATTGAGGTGCTTAAGTCTGTCTCGCTCTGACACTTGACCATGTTAGAGCGAATGATGATAGAATGGAATAGTTCAGCTGGAAAGGACCTACAAAGATCATCTAGTCCATCTACCTCTTTAAGGCTAACCAAAGTTAAAGCACATTACTGAGGGCATTGTCCAAATGCCCCTTGAGCACTGACAGGCATCAGCCACCCCTCTGGGAAGGCTGTTCCAGGGTTTGGCCACCCTCACAGTAAAGCAACTTTTCCTCATGCCCAGTCTGAACCAGATAATCCCCTGGTGCAGCTTTGTGCTGTTCCCTTGTGTCCTGTCCCCAGTGACCAGGAGCAGAGGCCAGCACTTCCTTGTCCCCTCCTCAGGAAGTTGCAGAGAGCAGTGAGGCCACCTCTCAGCCTCCTCAGCTCCAGACTGGACAACCCCGGTGTTCTCAGCCTCTCCTCATAGGACAGGCCTTCCAGCCCTGTTACCAGCTTTGTTGCCCTCCTCTGGATGCTTTCAAGTACCTTAACATCCTTGTGCATCCTCAGGATGCATCCCACTCCTGCACCCAGATCACTGATCAAGATGTTGAACGGGACTGGCCCTAGAACTGAGCCCTGGAGAGCACTGTTGGCGGCTGGCTGCGAGTCAGATGTTAATTGTGAATTTATCATGTGTACTACGACACTGCTAGTGTATTTCAGAACAGGTGGACTGTGTTGCTGTCAGCTAGCGGTGAGGAGATCGCTTGTGGATGAATTGCATCCCTGGCAGCAACTCCTCTCTGGCCACTGTGCATTACTGCTGCAGACAAAGGTGTGCACGCTCCTGAAGTGCCCTCATCTGCAAGCAGGGATGGCAGTGGGATTGAATGATGTCAGGCATCCCTTGCCTGCTTCTGTCCTGTTTGCAAGGCTAGCATCCGGAGGATTGAGAGGTGCACCTGAGCATCCAAAAGGGGTGGTGAGTAACAGGAGGAATGTGAGGGACTAGGAGAGACGGCAAGAGAAAATCCAAATAACATGTAAGCGAAAGGAATGAGCTGAATTTGAAAGGAAATTACAGTGGGGAATGTTTGCGTGTATCTAAACAATAACATTTGTGGAAAGCATTAATGCTTCCATCAGCAAAAATGTTAAAGGTGGCAGTTTTAAATACCAGTGAAACCACCTGAGACTGTTCTGTAGTTTTAACAGAAACGTCTCTTGTTTACTTTTTGTTTGTCTGGCCACTTGTTGCTTAATCTGTGGCCTCAGAAATGTTGGCTGTGCAGCTCTGCCCATTGCTCTGAAAGCAGCTGGGCATTTGTATTGCTCTAGCAGTAGGTCCAAACGGGTCTGCAGGTTGCAGCTGGAGTTCCTTGCTTTGGGGGATGTAGCAAAGAGTCAGGAAGGACTTCAAGTGCTGTTGTGAAAAGAGGTGCTAACAGAAGCCTTGCAGAAAGTTGCCTCTGGCACAAGCAGCAAAGTGATGAAATGAATGGTCTGGCCAGTTGTGCCAGTGAACTTTTAAGATACTGGTGGGTTTCTCTGATGTTTAGATCTGCTGCCCTGAACTTTCAGTCAGAAATGATGAATGTGAAGACCTTGTGAGCAAAGCTGGGCTTTGTGCTGAAGGCATGCAGAACGGAAGTGGGGGCTTGCCATGTTTCTGCTGGCTTGTCCCATACAAAAACGTGCATGTGTGTACACATACACAGGCTGAAACCTTCCTTTTCTGCTTGTAAGCAGACTCTGGGTTCATACATCATTACAGACTGGGTGTTAATAGGCACCATCTTCATGAAATAAATGCTGGGGGCATTTCTCCTCCCTGGCTTAGATGCGTAGGACATGGTCCTTCCTACTTTGTGCCAGTTGCAGATGACACACAGGTAGTCTGGGGAGAGACAGGGCAAAGGAAGAAGAGACAAAGTCTGTTTTTTAAAAAACAGACCTCAGTGTCCACATCACCTTAGCCCGTGTATGTTTGGAAAAGCAAGCTGTGTAGCCAAGGCTGAGGGATGTGTTCAGTGTTGCTGTTTCATTTGAACAGCCTATCCAGAGAGCAGCAGAAGGGGTTATTTAGGAGTCTGGGTTACAGTTTTAGTAGGTGTGTGTGATACATTGTGCACTGTATCATTCAAACTGTCTTCAGTAATAATATTACTCATTTACCAAGATGATGGCGTTCCCGGTGGATATGTTGAACACCTACAGTCATGAGGAGTTGGAGAGATCTGCAGTGCGCTACTTGTCTGACCTGCGGTATGGGGATCCACATAGTCCAGAATTCTTGTCCCTGCCAGACCACAGCAAAGTAAGAACCAGCAAATACCTCAGTCCCCGTTTTCTTGATACACTTGTGAATTTAAAATGTTTAGAAATAACTGGTTCCTAACTATTGAATTATATTACTATTTTAGCAAAGCTTTTATTTTTTTTTCCAAATTCCTGTTTGTGTATTAAGTTCTACTTTGTTTTATTCTGTAATTACATTTAAATCTGGGCATTAGTGACAATTTGCTGCTTCTAGGCAATGTATCTGTATGCATTAAATAATTAAAAAAAAAAATCCCAAACCTTCATATCTAAGCTCACAAAAACCTAGCATCATAACTAAGGGGATCATGATTTGTTGAAGCTAACTGCCTCTATTTGTATCTTAGTCTTTCAGTGATCTTCATGGCTGAGTTCAATTCCTGATACATTCAAGTTTCACTGATTTCAGAAGTGATTCTTTCTTTTTATGCAAAATACTCCTTGCTGTTGTTGGGAGTTCTGGTAGAGGCTGGCTATCACATTTCATGTTTCAAACGCTTATCCATTGAGCATTAAGTTGGCCAGTGTTTATGCTGTCTAGATGAACACTTCTGTTATCTATTCTAACTAGCACAAATATAAACAGTGGTTTGTAGCTTTAATTAAAAATAAATTTGCTGAGAGCATTCTGTGTGGGAATAAAAAATCAATGCTGCAGACTCCATTGCAGAAGCAGTCTTGAATACTTCCCTGCATTTCTGCAGGGGTTGTATACCTAAGTATCTGTCTGTGTTAACATCATTGTTAGTGGCATAGCATAACACAGTCTTTTCAAGTTGTTTTCTGGGTAAGCAAGTCTATTTACTGCACCATTGACTCTTGTCCATTTTTTGTGCATTAATTAAACATTGAAAACATGAATTTAAATAGCAAAACACCTTTTCAAAAAGGGGCATCACCCCCAGAAAGGCGGATTGATTTGACCCTTCTTACACTGTTTGTGAAGGAAAATCAAGCAAACAAATATGGATTTCCTAAAGTGTGTGCAGTTTCAGGGAAGAAGACCCTTTTGAATCAAGCATTCCTATGTTGGCACATTAGCGCTCATGTTAGCAATTGAGCTGTGCCAATTTCTTTTTGTGCCCGCCTGCCTGCCTCGTTCTTTCTGTTGGCTTTGGCAGCTTGTATAGCTGGGGCAGCTGAAGTACTACTGGCTCTTTGCACACCTTACTTCAGTTGTGCACAATAATGCAAACTGCTGACAGCAGAGAGCTGTAACAGGACAAATTACTGTAACTAGGTCTGCCAGAGCTTGAGTCAGAGCTCTTTGTAATGTACTCCCTTTAGGAAGAAACATCTAAAGTGAGGGCCAGGGTCTGATGCTTGTCTTTTACAATTAACCATTAAGCGCTCTGTTTTCAGCACTCATCTTGCTTACCCTGCTAAACATTCTCTGTATATTTTACTAATGTTGTATTAGCAAGAGTCTATTGAAGTATTGTACGCTCTTGTTTCAGATTCCTATTAGCTTGTCAACTGTAGGCTTCGTTCCTCTTTATGGTGAAGAGCAGACACACAAAGTTCTTGCTTTGTTTGCACCAGAGGACTCGCTCACAGGTTTCATTTTAAGATTCTAATCTCTGTGTTGCTGTTTCTTTTTCTGTGATGAACACATGTAACCAGGCCCTTGCTCATTCCATGGTAGTGTAACTTTGCCACTTTTGCGTTTGTTGTTCACTGTCTTCTTGTTCCCACACTGTTCTCTTTGATATGAATTCATGTACACAAATGATTGAGCTTTGCACACTAATCAGAGTAGAACTGGACCCACTGAGTACAGGATATATGTAGCAAAACAACACAGTGCTCATCTGAAAGTACATGTTTGTTGATTATTGTATATATAACCTCTCTAAAAGGAATTTATTGGGTATTCATAGAATCTGTTTATTTGCATACGAATTTAGATATTCTTTATTAGAACTGATTGATCAGTATCAAGTGTAAATTTGTCTTTGCCTTCAGGTCCTTACATAGCTCTAGCCAAGGTGATGCCTCACTGTTGTTTTTTTCCTTTTCTCTCTTCCCCTCCAGTCCTCAGTGTTTCCTTCACTTTCATATAATGCTTCATATATTGTGGCACACACAGGTGTGGCACACACAGGTGTGCCACAAATGCTAGTAGAACAAACTCTTCCTGATCACTAATCACATGGCCACTGGCCTTTTTACATTCATATGACTCCCTAAAACTTGCAGGTTTTGCTATCAATATCCATTAACAACCCAAAACTAAAATACACCTGCCTGCACATGAGACTCCTCGTGGCAGGCCCAGTTGTTAGTGGAAGGCAGTACCAGCGCACAGTGAGGAATAGTGCTTATATCTGAAAAACAGTTTATGTATATCATACTACACAAAACCTTAATCTGATGTTACTGGCTTCACTTTTCAAACAAGTTTTGGACCAGGGACTGCTGCATATAGGGTGGGGGTTATGTAGCACCAGGTATGTTGTACTAAGATAGTAAAAGCTGCATTTATCTAGTGCCAACTAGAAGACACTTAATTTGGTTACTGCAGTGGTATTCCTATTACTTATCAGCTATAATGAATATGTTATTTTGGAATGGTGAGAATCACTAACATTTTGTTTCCCATTGTTTCTCTCAAGCTGTAGCTCTGTATCTCGCTAACCGCTGGTGGTCAATTGATGACATCTTGAGAACATCTGTCCCTTCTAGAGAAGGGCTTCAGCAGGTAAAGCTCTCCGACATTCATCTAGCAGTTGTTCTTATCGTTCAACCTAATGCAATGTAATGGCAACACCTGGTGTATGAGATGCTATGTGCTTTTATTTAATTTGGAAATAGGTTAGCTGCCTTGTGTAAAAAGCAAGGTCAGTGGGAATGAAGGAATAGGTACTTGAGGAAAGGGAAATTTCTTCTGAAAATATGTCCAGAGAAAGTGACTTTTGTACATTAGCTTCATATGCAAGATATAATTATATCTTAATGATGTGAAGATGTTAATTAAGTCCTTACTCTTTAGAACACAGTATGTCTAGTTATACTGAAACGTCTCAGTAGAGCGGAGTGCTTTTTAACAGGAATATGTATCATTCTTACCAGGAGACTGGTAAACTACAATTACTGAAAGGAACCTGTTAGATAGAGGAGAGCAGGAGCTGGTGCTCTGCAGAAGGCAATATGTTAGATTTGGGAATACATTTGTCTGGAATCTGCCTTTTTGTTCGTCACTGAGCTTTGTTATTACTGAGACCTGTGTAGTATGGAGTCTTGTTTTTTCCAGAACTAGAAACATATATTCCAGGAACATTATTCATATCTGCTCATGGAATCTGGGCACTCTTCTCTGATTCTTGGATTAGATTTACTGTAGATAACTTGTCGTGTTGCATTGTTTTCTGTGTGCTCAATAATGATAGGATGGTAAGTACTAAGAAAAGCTTTGTCTTCTACAGATAGGGTAGCTGGGACTTTTGCCTGGGGAAGGGAGGATGGTTCCTCCATTCCTACCTTTACAGTGGTTAGGATAGTGGTGAACTTAATTCGTGAAAGGAGCCCTGCAGGATAGGGAAAAGGATATTGAATTCCTTGTTTCATGCCATAAACTGTTGTAACTGGTTCTTCCACTGCATTGCATCCCATTGTCTGCTACTCTGTGAACAGTGACCGAGCATGCGAAATACTACTGCCCAGTCAGGTTTATCATGCCTTCCTTATAGGACTCCAGTTACCTGCTAGGCTGGAAACTCTGAGGCTGGCATACTGTTATAGTAAAAAACAAAACAACAACAACAAAAAAAAAACAGCTTTCAGTTAAAATCAAAACATTTCCTACCACCACACATCATTGAAGATATGAAAGATCATCTGTCTGTGGTAATGCCTAGTACTTAACCAACTACTATGGCTTCAGAGCATCTCCTTAGCCTGAAGCCTCAGAGCTTTATCCTGCTTTGTACTTACTGCTTCCCTTGACTCCATCTGTAGTTGTGTTTGCATGCAACTTTGAAAATCAAGATCTCTGCAGTGTAAGTATCACCTAAACCGACCGCCCTTCTAAAATGTTCTTCTCTGTTTCCTTAGGTGAAATCTGTGGGGGAGAGAGTGGTTCTGTATGTTCTTAATCGAATTATCTATCGCAAGAAAGAAATGGAGAGAAATGAGGTCCCATTTCTTTGTCATGGCAGCAATGACTATGCTAAGATCCTGTGGAGAAAAGGAGAAGCTATTGGATTCTATTCTGTTAAACCTAAAGGTAAAGAACTTAAGTACTGTGGGATTTGGGGAGAAATGAAGACTGGGGATAGGGAGCTTCCTTGAAAAATAATGCATTTAGTAGACCTTACAAGCCTTGCAGGCCTAGTGAGTTGATGTTTTCCTGAATTCATGAAAGGGCAAGCTGCAGTTAAAATTTCTTACTAAAAGCTTATGAAACTTAATTTAGAACAGTAGTTATTAGCTTTCTTCATACCGTACAAAATACATTCAAAATCACAGAAATGAAGTATACCTGAAAGCCTCATTTTCGTTGTAGAACTTCACTTACTGTTGGATTGGAATGTATGTAGTTAGTTTTCCTTTTATTTATCTGAACTCCAGAGCTAGGTCAAAAAAAAAAAATCCTGTTTGTCTGAAATGATTGTGGAATATGATGTTACTTTCACTTAAACATTTTATATAATTACAGCATAGGAATCTTGCTCACAAGCACAAGGTTCATCTACACTTGGTGATAAAAAAAAAAAAAAGATTCCCTTTCATTCTGCCTATTTATTTCCTCAGAGAATACTATTTGGCTAGTAGGTTTATGCCCTTTGTTACAGATTTCAATATTGGTTTTTTCCTGTTTTTCAAAAACATTAGAATTTCATTTTGGTTATTTTGGATTTTATTGTGTTTTTCAATTTTTGCTGAATGACATTTGGTAATAGAAGAAACTTGACTACGTTGATAGTGTTTTATTAGAATATCATTGTTTGATCAAGAAGGAACAATCAGGCATTTTTGTTTCTTCTGTAGAAAGGAGTGAATGGATTCTGGATTGATTAATCAGCAGTTCTGGAGGCTAGTTTCCCCATCTGACATACATGCATGCCTTTGTAAACTGTTAAAAATACAGTAATAATCTGCCTCAGTCACACACCTTTCTAGTCTGACCTTAAAGATAGGAAAGCAGCCAGCTAATTTGTTCTGATTGTCTGTTACCTTCTTGTGATTTTTTTTTCTTAAAGGATTGAAGCATTGCATAATTTCTCTTTCGTAACATGGTGGTCACAAAGTATTTGCAGTGCTTTTTCTTCTGGCCTTATAAAGGTGGAAATGCGATTAGTGGATGTATTTTTAGTGTATAATAGGGACAGTTGTTTGTGACACTGAAGTTCTGATACGCTTAGTTTGTACACATTTATTATATCTTTCATGATCCTATGCCATTTATTTGTCATAAGTTAGCAGGCAGTTGAAGCCTAATCTTTCTAGATATTATCAATATTTCAACAGTGTTTGATTGTGCATTGTACCCTCCAAATGAGTAGCTCATGTGAAGAAAGACTCTGGATACAGACGATTAGGAAAGTGTTGGAGCTTGACTAGTATGCTGAAGGGTATCCAAGTAATGTAGCTCTGCCTTCATTTTTCTTGCTTTAAAAATGAGGTGTGTTCATTGGTCTCAAAAGAAAGTATATTATATAGGCAACTAATATGCTTCTCTCTCCTTGTTAGAGGAAAGGGTTGGTTTTTTTTCTACATGGTTCACACCAACTGGCAAAATGAGGGCCTGAAAATGGATAGCTGAAGTGCTGTCCTAATGACATTATATGACATCACTTTGTCACCACTGAGTTCACAGATGCCCTTTGAATACTCTGATACTGAAGCACTTACAGGTTATGATAGTCTGTTTCACCCCAAGTATGGATAATGTGTTATTTAGGCAGGAACTTAAGTGTAAAGTGTCCTAGGATTTTTGTGTTTTCACTTAAAATTTGAAATTATTTCAAATCTTAAATGAGATGAATTGTCATCCTTATATTTGTCCTGAGTAGTTAGGTATTCCACATAAAATTCTGGTTTGATTTTTTTTTTTTCTTTTTCATCTTCGTTTTCAGTATGGTTTTCTACTGGAACTGTGAGATTTCAAAGTAGGCCTTCCACTTCCTTCTCTCCACCGTCATGTTCTCCCCCATTTATTCTCTTTTGGTACAACCAGGCTGCTTTAGCAGACTTTTCCTAACATATTTATCTATGAGATATCTTAGCAACATTGTGAGCTTGCCTAAAGAGCCAGTAAGTGTCTGATAGCAATTGCTTATTGTTTATAAATGTTATAAATTATTTTTATTATTTTATTGTATGTGATTTATAATTGTGTAACTTGACATTTTAAATAAATCTTTATTTGAATACGATGAAGTCTGTGGTGTAGCATGTCAGTGTTGATGTAATGATGGATATTTTTTCCCTTTCTATTGTCTCAGGAAGTGTTTCTAGGTCTTTTGTTAGTATGTGTTACCAGCTTCCAGTGCTAGACACGGTATTTGTGAGAAAGAAGCATCGTGGGAAAGACTTAGGGCTAATGATGTTAGAAGACTATGTGGATTCCTTTACTGAAGACGCTCTTGGCCTACGGTACCCACTGTCAACCTTCATGTGCACAGGCAAGCTCTTTGATTTATTTGTCTGGTCTTCTTTATGTTTTCTTTATGCATCCAAATTATTACTGTCATTGAAACCACATATTTGTGGCTTCATCCTCAGTTTGTGTTAGAAGTTCTGCTCTTCCATGAAGGTTGAAAATCTTGATTTGTTTAAGATGGTGAAGTATTTCCTGATTAGACTAATCCTCTGTGAGATTAAATTATTGGATCTTTGCTCGTTGTCTGCTACATCTGTGCAGTTTACAGATTCATTCCTTCCACACTGGACTGAGTTGTTCCTGTGTATGATCTTCCTACATATTTAGCACCTTTTCCTCGCTCACTTCTAAGCCTCACAAAGTCATTTAATTCCGGCTTTCTCAGATTTTCTGGTCACGTCAGTATACGAGGCTATATATAACTTAAGTGTAAGAAGGAAAAGACTTAATACAAAAAGAAACCACTTCTGGTTCTTTCATTAGCAACCCAAGAGGGTTATGTCATCTAGGTAAAACAAACATTCTGGAAACGATGTTGCTTTGGACAGTGCAGGCAAGAAGCATTTTCTTTCTCTAGCTGAAAGCCAGCAAGCTGGAGGGGAGCTTTTTACAAGGACATGTAGCAGTAGAACAAAGGGTAATGGCTTTAAACTGAAAGAAGATATTTAGGTTAGATATAAGGAAGAAATTCTTACATATGGGAGTGGTGAGGCACTGGAACAGGTTGCCCAGAGAAGCTGTGGATGCCCCATCCCTGGAAGTGTTCAAAGGCAGGCTGGATGGGGCTTTGGGCAACTGATCTAGAAAGGAGGTGTCCCTGCCCATGGTGGGGAGGGGGGATGGTGGAAACAGATGTTGTTTAAGGTCTCTTCCAACCCAAGCCATTCTATGATACTGTTATTATGTGAGGCTGGGATTTTGTCCTTTGGGACTGTCCATTAGTAAGGAATCAGGTGAGAAATAAAAGGCTGAAGTTTTAAAACTCCAAAGTGAGTTCATAGAGAAGAAAAATACTTTGTAGTTTTTATTTGCGGTTTAAGAGAGTAATGGAAAGTAAAGGAGTATTATGTTTATTTAGGCTGAACTGATCTGATGAACAGTTCTTTTTCTGGTGATTTGTGTATGATGGAAGATTGCAAAATTTCTTTCAGGAAAAAAGAGGTACAGTTGAGTATATAGTATGCATAATAGGATGTTTTTTCTTATGTTTGCTCAGCTTGTAAGCAGTATTTTGAGAAGTACCCTGGGGATCATGACCTTTTGTATGAAGCAGAAGGAGTTGGATTGTGGTTCCAGAGAACATCCATTGCCACTGTATTGAAAAGGGAAGAGCTCAGAACTAAAGGTATGGATGCTTTGTTTTGATGTTCTCTTACGGTCTGTAAAAGTTGTATTGTAGGGTGTTTGTTTGACAGTGACGTCTATGAACATTGCCCATGGAGACTAGTAGAAAAATCTTTGTTCTGAGATCTGTGAGATCATATTAGGAACAGTTAATTGTTGTTTAAAGATACTACATTTTTCATCCTGTTGCCTCTTTTAATTGTTAACAGAAGCCTCTGCAAAAGAAAGAGTGAGTGTCCAGACAGAGGATCAGATCGCCAATAATGCAGCGGACTCTGAAGCAAGTGAACAGATGACTGAACTAGAACCACAACTAACTGTAGGTATACAGACTAGTTTCCATATATTAGAAAATCCTGAGAGCTCTTAAGAGTCTTCTATAAACATATAATGTATTTTGTCCTATTTTTCTGACTGTAATTACCAGTTCTCTGTGTTCAGTAAATATTTTTAAATTCTGCAAAAGAACCCATTTCTGAACTTAACAAATGAAGGATTTTAGCAGATTAGTGATTTGATCCCCATGTATTTTATGCATGCTGTATATTTCTCTTTCAAATTCTTGAACAGTCCTTGATTATGTAGAGAACTTGTACTTTCCATGTCTCGCAACTGGCTGTGGCAACCAGTCTGACACAACCTATGATGCTTACCAGAAAGCAATGCTCCTCTTTTTGATTGGTTTATTACTAAGTAAAGCATAAAAATAAAGTATAAGAAATTATTTTCGTCCGTGTCAGAATTGAATTAGCTCAAGTCTCCATTATAAAAGACAAGTGCTCTTGGTACTTTTTGGGTGAATGTGAAGTTTTCTACTGAGGTGACAGACTAACTGGGATTAAAAATACACCTTTTCTGGAGGGATGGGGGAAGAGGTCTCTACCTTTTCCCCCTGTGTGCAGAAGGTCTGTGTCACCACTGTTAGTGTTTAATAATTGTTGTTTGCCAGTGGCATAGAGGAGGAAAGTGCTTCAATTGGCTCTAAGATTGAACTGTCTAGAAAGGCTGTTGGACAGAGTCATTGCAGGAGTTAAGGGAATGAGGAAAAGTGCTTATGGAAGTACACATTAACATCACACTTTAATACAATGGAGAGTGTTGGCATGCTAGGTTATACACCACCTATGTAGGAAGACTGCAGCTTTCTGCAGCAAAGTAGTGATGTTTTCAGCCTCTGACCAAAAGCAGTAACTTTTAGTTGTCTTTATTACATACACTTCTTTAAATTGTAACAGTCTTGAGCATAAATCCAGAACTTAGTTTAAGATTAAGATTCCAGTAATGGTCATATAAGCAAAAAGGTCTTGATTGCATATTTTATTTGTAGAGCTATGTTGATATACTTGGAGAAAATAGCCAAGGGATATTAGTAGTTCTTAAGACTTGTGGCTGTGAGTTAAGAATTCAAGCCCTGTCTCTTCTTTTCAAGAAGAGTAAAATCACAGAATCACAGAACTGTAGGGGTTGGAAGGGACCTCAAAAGGTCATCGGGCCCAACCACCCTGCCAAAGCAGGTTCCTCAGAGCAAGCTGCCCAGGTAGGCATCCAGACAGGCCTTGAATATCTCCAGAGAAGGAGACTCCACAACCTCCCTGGGCAGCCTGTTCCAATGCTCCGTCACCCTCACCGTGAAGAAGTTCTTTCACATGTCAGTGCGCAACTTCCTGTGCTCTAACTTGCAGCCATTGCCCCTTGTCCTATCCCCACAAACCACTGAGAAGAGGCTGACTACATCCTTCTGTCCCCCACCCCTCAGATATTTATGTACATTGAGGAGATCCCCTCTTCCCCTCTGTCATCTCTTCTCCAGGCTGAACAGACCCAGGTCTCTCAGCCTTTCTTCATAGGGAAGATGCTCCAGGCCCCTTATCTTTGTGGCCCTCTGCTGGACTCTTTCCAGGGGAGCCCAGGACTAGACACAGTACTCCATGTGAGGCCTGACCAGGGCATAGTAGAGGGGGAGGATCACCACCCTTGACCTGCTGGCCACACTCCTTTTAATGCACGCCACGATCCCACTGGCCCTCTTGGCCACAAGGGCACAGTGCTGGCTCATGGTCAACCTATTGTCCACCAGGACCCCCAGGTCCTTTTCGTCAGAGTTCCTCTCCAGCAGGTTGTTCCCCAGCCTGTAGTGATACTTCGTGTTGTTCCTTCCCAGGTGTAGGACTCTACACTTGCTCTTATTAAATCTCATTTGGTTTCTTCCTGCACAGCTCTCCAGCTGGTCCAGGTCTCACTGAATGGCAGCACAGCCTCCTGGCGTGTCAGCCACTCCTCCCAGCTTTGTGTCATCGGTGTACTTGCTGAGGGCAGACACTATTCCCTCATCAAGGTTGTCGGTGAAGATGTTGAACAAGATTGGACCCAGCACCGACCCCTGGGGAACACCACTAGTCACGGGCCTCCAACTGGACTCTGCTCTGCCAATCACCACCCTCTGAGCTCGGCCAGTCAGCCAGTTCTCAACCCACCTTGCTGCCCACTCCTCTGTCCTACACTTTCTCAGCTTTGCTAGCAGAATGTCATGGGAGACGTTATCGAAAGCCTTGCTAAAGTCAAGGTAGATGACATCCACCGCTCTCTCCCATCTAGCCAGCTGGTGATGCCATCATAGAAGGCAACAAGGTTGGTCAAGCACAACTTCCCCGTGGTGAATCCATGCTGACTACTTCTCATAACCTTCTTCTCTTCCAATTGCTTGGAGATGGCATCCAGAACAAGCTGCTCCAATACCTTTCCAGGGACAGAGGTGAGACTGACTGGCCTGTAGTTTCCCGGATCCTCCTTCCTGCCCTTCTTGAAGACAGGAGTGACATTGGCTATCCTCCAGTCTTCAGGCACCTCACCCGTTCTCCAGGACCTTTCAAAGACGATAGAGATCACATCTGCCAGCTCCCTTGGCACACATGGATGCATCCCATCGGGACCCATGGATTTGTGTGCGTTGAGCCCACTCAGATGCTCCTGAACCACTCCCACATCCACTGGGGGAGCCCTCCATTTCCCAGACCCTTTGTCCTATTGCCGGGGTGAGGAGTCCTGGGGGAGTGTCCTTGGAGCAAAGACTGAAGTAAAGAAAGCATTCAGTATCTCTGCCTTCTCAGTGTCTCCTGTGAACAGGACACCCCCTCATTCAGCAAGGGACCCACATTGTCCCTAGTCTTCCTCTTGCTGTTTACATACTTGAAAAAAACCTTCTTATTATCCTTCATCTCTTTTGCAAGCCTCATCTCTAGGTGGGCTTTAGCCTTCCTTGTCGCCTCCCTGTAGGCCCTGACAACACATCTCTACTCCTCCCAAGAGGACAGGCCCTTTTTCCACAGTTCATAGACCTTCCTCTTCCTTTTGATCTTATTGATGAGCTCCTTGCTCATCCATGTGCGTTTCCTGCCCCGCTTCCCTCATTTCTTTTTCTTCAGGATGCACCGATCCTGAGCATGGAAGAAGTGCTGTTTAAATGTAGCCCAGCTCTCACAAGCACCCTTGCCTTCTAGCAACCTATCCCATGAGATACTCCCAAGCAGGTCCCAGAAGAGGTTGAAGTTGGCTCTTTGAAAGTCCAGGGTAGCAATCCTGCTTTTAGCCTTAGTTCCTTTGCCTAGTTCCATCTGGAATTCCTCATGGTCGCTGCATCCCAAGCTGCCCCCAACCTTCACAACCCTAACAAGGCCATCCTTGTTGGTAAGAATGAGGTCCAGGAGCAATCCCGCCTCATCGGCTTCTCCACCACCTGCATCAGAAAATTGGCCTCAACACAGTGTAGGAACTGTTTGGACTGCTTGTGCCTGGCCGAGTTGCTTACTCAGCAGATACCTGGGTAATTGAAGTCCCCCATGAGGACCAGTCCTTGTGATCCTAAGGCTACTAGCAGCTGTTCCTAGAAGGCATCATCGACTTCCTCCTACTGATCTGGAGACCTGTAGTAGACCCCCACCACCGTGTCTTCCATACCAGCCCACCCCTTAATTCTTACCCACAAGCTCTCCACTTGTTCTTCACCCTCCCCCAGCTGGAGCTGGGTACACTCTAATTGCTCCCTCACATAAAGGGCAACCCCACCCCCTCGCTTCCCCAGCCTGTCTTTCCTGAAGAGGACATAGCCGTCCATGACTGCATTCCAGTCGTGTGAGCTGTCCCACCATGTCTCAGTGATCGCAATGAGATCGTGGCCCTGTGACTGAACACAGATCTTGAGCTCATGCTGTTTATTTCCCATGCTCCGTGCATTGGTGTACAGGCACTGTAGGGAAGCAGCAGGTGCAGTTACCCCTGGGGGGATGCAAGAAGATACTGGATGGGGGATCAGGAACGCTATCTTCTCTGAGGAGCCCTCAGACAATCCTATGTGAGAGCTCAGAAGTTTTTCCCTGTCGTCAACAGTGACAGAGGTGACAACTTCCCCCAGACCTTCTCTGTCACCTTTAGCTCCCCTCCCTTCCCCCATCAAACCTAGTTTAAAGCCCTGGTAATCAGCCCAGAGAGCTTGCTCCCCAACACACTTGCGCCCCACTTGCTCAGTTGCTGTCTGTCCATAGCCCACATACCAAGCCTCTCAAAGGACGGCCCAAGATCAAAATAACCAAATCCCTGGTCCAGACACCACCCCCTCAGCCAGTCATTTCCCTGTCCTGTTCTGCTCCTTCTATCTGCATCCCAGTCACCCAGCGGGAGGACAGAGGAGAACACTATCTGCACCCCCGATCCCCTCAACAACCTCCTTGGGGATGCAAGGTCCTTTTTAATATTCTTCATTTTTCTAACACAGTTTCCTGGGATCCAACTTGAATGACTATGAGAGGATAGTAGTCCTCCGGTTTAATGAGTCGTGGCAGAGCCTTCCTAATATCTCTGACACGTGCCCCAGGAAGACAGCACACTTCTGGCAAGGTTATTTGGGTGGCACATAGGAGCCTCAGTGCCACTCAGCAAGGAGTCCCAGTCACCAGGACTCTCCACTCTTTTTTTTTTGTGGCACAGGTTACAATACGGTGCTCCATCCGGCCCTGATCTGATCCTTATGTTCTGCACTTCCCCCAGTCTTGACTCTCTTCTTGGAGTTGCTTCCCGGGTTTGGACTACTGTCCAGACCCTCAGCTTCTTCCACAACCTCCCTGAGAGCCTCAGATCTATTTCCCAGGGACACCGTGGAGGTAGGTGGCACCGTGGGTGTTGGGGTCAGACATCTCTTTCTGCTCTGAGCCGAGACAAGGGTCCAGCCCCTTGTCTCTTGCTGACAGTCTGGCCCTCTGTTCCGCTTGTGTTCAACGGGAGCAGCCTCTACCCCTTGTCAGGTCATAGGAGAGGGATGCTGAGCAACAGCAGGGGTGGGGAGACCCCTCCTATGTGTCACCCTCAGAGACTCCCTCAGGCCATCGATTTCTCGCTGTAGCCCAGCCACCTGCTCGAGGAGTCCCTGAAGCAGGGCACACCTGCACCCGTGACAGTGCTCTCCTCCCTCATGGCCCAGATGGGCCTCCAAATTCCGGAGTTCCCCACAGTCCCCTGTCTGGGCTGCCGCCTCCCCCCTCAGGGGGTCCACCTGAGTGCCCACATGTAGTGGTTTAACCCAGCTGGCAGCTAAACACCACACAGCCATTTGCTCACCATCCCCTTCCCTCTCTGGGATGGGGGAGAGAAACAGGAAAGTTAAGCTTGTGAGTTGAGATAAAGACAGTTTATTAAGACAGGAAAGCAATAATAACAATGATGATAATAGTACTACTACTAATAACGTGTACAAACAAGTGATGCACTTGCTCACCACCCGCTGACCGATGCCCAGCCTAACCCCGAGCAGTCCGGCCTCCTCCCATTGCTAGCCACCCCTATATATTGTTTAGCATGATGCCAGATGGTATGGAATACCCCTTTGGCTAGTTTGGGTCACCTGTCCTGGGTCTGTCCCCTCCCAGCTCTTGCTGCACCCCCAGCCTGCCTGTTGGCAGGACAGAGCAAGAAGCTGAGACATCCTTGGCTTAGTATAAGCACTGCTCTGCAACGATGAAAACATCGGGGTGTTTTCAGCACTCTTCTCATCCTAAGCCAAAACATAGCATTCTACCAGCTACTAGGAAGAAAATTAACTCCGTCCTAACTGAAACTAGGACACCACGTGAGCCCAGAGAGGCAGCATCTCCTCCATTTGGGTTCAGGTCGCTGGCTCAGACTGACCACTGTGACGGGTACCCACCATGGAGAGGTCTGGGTTCTCCTCCCTGCCCCGCACAAACTGCCTGCACTAACTGCCTGTGCAAGCTGCCAAGCCGGTCCTGTTAGCATATAAATAATAATAGATTAGAATAAATATATAGAGTATATATTATATAAATATATAGAATATATATAGAATAAATAATAGATTCCAAAGTGTTCCAACGCCTTCCAGGTAAGTAGAATCACTGGCCTTGCTCTCCTTGGCACCTGTGCTATCTGTAGGGAGCTCTGCAGTGCTTTGAAAGCTGTTGGATCACTAAACAAAACAAAAATAGCCCACCTTCCCCCAAACATGAAAAAAAGTTTTCCAAATACACATTCACATTTCACATCCTGTTTTGTATGTTTTAATATTATAATAATTTATCATTAGTCTATAAATTCTTATATATTTAAAGCTTACTTAAAACTATTTCAAGGAATTGAATCTGGACATAGCCACTTGTTGCTAGCTTCCTTGGGTAGTGCTTAAAATGAGGCTGAAAAGGCAGCAGAAAACCTGGATGTGGCTTATTGCTAGTCCTAGATTACTTGCAGCAGCTAAGAGAGCAATATGTATACTTCTATTTCAATATGTATAGCTTGGATCCACTTCAGTTGTCAAGCACTTCACTGCTGAATTGTCTTCTAACTTTCAGAAAAAATGGAAATACAGGGGTGGTGTGGACAAGTGAGGCAAAAGAGCTCTAGAGAGAGGGAGCTCTGATATAAGCAGCATCACCGCTGCATCACTACACTCCGTTTTTCCTTGTCTGATCTCTTTTTAATGATAACTTCTGGGTTGCCATATTTTCAATTTTTATCATATGCATGATAAAAATTAGACTACAAAATACAATACAAGTATAACGCTAAGTGTCCTGTTACATTTTATCAACTATGCTAGTGTAGATCTTTCATTTCATGGAGAAAAGAAAAAACTCCTAGCATTCTGTGAACGCCTTCTATGAACTTAATGGTTAGGAAAAGCTTGGTAGTGTTAATTATGATGTCAAATTATTTTCAGTGTTGGGTCCAGAAGTAAAATTCAGGAGAAAAAAAAAATCTTGCTTGTAGTAAAGATGATTTAAAAAAAAAAAGATCTGTTAAGATATGCCCATAAACTTCTTAAGATAAAACTGTTTGTTAACTTCATCCCTGTCAGACCCATTACAGTTTTTAGCCAGTCATTTGAGAAATGATTTTCTGTTCTTAATTGAAATCGCTCTTTGTGGACTCGTCACTGCCTGCCTGTTAGAATGCAGTCTGCCACTGCGCTTTGACAGCTTTCTCATTAAGCCATGTAGTATACTTGACCCTTCCTCTACCTAAGTGTGTTCTGAAGTGTGCTATTTCAGCAGTGAAGTACTTCTGTATGCCTTCCATGACAGATGACCTGCCTTTTCTTGGTCATCCAGCATCCCTCAGGCTCTGCCAGGCCCTCTTCACACTTGCTGCTGGTCTCACCGTACACTTGCTTCCACCGTCCTGCTACACAGTTGCCTCACCAAACAGGAAGGACTTCAAAGCTGCCTTTGCATATGACCCTTGCTCTCTCAGCCTCTCCCTAACCTGTTCTATCTGTCTCAGTCCCAACATACAGACACCTGTTATTCCCATTCCCATGTGACAGAGACAAGCAAATTATAGTTAATACGCTTAGGGATAGACATGAGACATAGAGGGCCTGGGCTGGAAGAGGCCAGTGCCATTATATGAATATATCTGCATTTTGTACCATAAGCAAGTGATAGATCAGATTTCTTCCTAGTCAAAATTGGTATTTAGAATAGGAAACAAATGTTGTTGAAAAGTCTTTTTAGGGCAGTATTTGCATCTGGGAATATTTTGCCTGCTGTCTGTTTTTGCTAATCCAGTTTAGACTTGTGTTAACAGTGATAGTATATAGATACATTTAAAAAAAAAAAAAAAAAAGAACAACACCTTCCCTGTTGCATTAAAATCATTTGGGCCTTCAAGAAGTAAAACAACTACTATATGTACTCCTACTACTGTATGTATGCTTTGTTCGCTTAAAATAGTACCTCTGTTAGGACATACTTTTAAAATAGATTCAAAAGACAAAAAATTATCTGCAATTCAGACCATGCCTTAATGTGGATAGCTCTCACAGTTTATTAGGACAAGGAAGTAAATATTCACATACAAAAATTCTTGTTAGCTGCAGTCCACTTCTCTGTTGATCAAAATATGTTTGCTACAGCAATGCAAATTGCTTGCAGATTTGTCTTGAATATATTTTAAGGTGTATCCTTTGTGCTGCAAAAGGTTTGGGTACCTTTAAAGGAGATGCTTTTAGCACTGTAAATACGTAGATGATATGTAGATATATTTGTGATGGTTTTACTGTGCTGGGCAGCTAAACACCACAACCGCTCTCTCACTCCCCCTCCTTAGATGAGGAGGGGAAGAAGTAAAGCAAAGAACAACTCACGGGTTGAGATAAGGATAATTTAATTAAAGGGAAATAATAATAATTAAAGAAAGATTATTATGAACTAAACAATTTTAACTAAAGGGGGGAAAAAAAGGGAAAGGGGAAAAGGCAGGGGGAAAGGAAAAAAAAGGAGGAAAACAAACAAATAAATAAATGAAGGCTATGTGGAAGTGCAGAGGAAAGAAATTACTCTCTACGTCCCACAAATGAGCGATGATTGACCATGTCCTTGAAGCAGGGCCTCAACGCACGTAGCTGGTGTTTGGGAGGAGGACCGATGTTTTTGCAATGAGAGCCCACCCCTCCCCTCTTCTTTCCGTTTCCACCTTTTATTGCTGAGTGTGACATCATCTGGTATGGAATATCCCTTTGGTTGGTTTAGGTCAGCTGCCCTGGTGATGTTTCTCTTCTCACTTTTTGCCCACCCCCTAGGAGGGTTAGAGAGAGGCCCGATGCTGTGCCAGCACTGCTCAGCAGCAGACACAACACTGGTGTGATAACACTGCTGTTCCAGCTACAAGTGCAGAGCACAGCACTGTATGGGCTGCTGCAGGGAAAGTTAACATCCCAGTAAGACCCAGTACAATACTTTAAATTAAGGATGGTTGTAGCCACTCTTCCATAGGATCACTACCATAAAATTGTAGTTTAGAAACATGCAACCACAGCTGTGGAGGTGAAGGTGTTTTGGTCAGTTCTTAAGTTTGTAAAGTAACATTGGTATTGCTTTTATTTTAGATTGACTCTCAAAAAGGCAGAGAATCATTAAATGTCCTTGCAAACACGTCTGAAGGTAAGAGTAACTGATTATCAGTGTTGTGATTATTATGGATTAGCAGGTTAGCAGGCTCTTTTACTGCTTTTGAGCTTAGTGTGCTCGTCTGCAAAGTGTATGGAAACATGCCTTCCTCTAAAGTGTTACTGCTCAACGCAAACATTTGAAAGTCTTTGGAGAAAATTATTATGGGTATTAATAACAAATCTATGCATGTATATCCAGAGAGGAAGGGTCAGAGTGAAATGTTGGTTTACTTGCACTCGGTTGTTTTAATGAAATATTAGGGAAAAATTATTTGCAGATCTTAGACTGCATTTGTTTATTTTTACTTATTTGTTTTTTCTTAAGACCCTGGTGTTGCACTCATTTCTATTCGGACACGAAGCAGTCGTTTAAAACATCCCAGGACAGGAAAAAATAGCCAGGATTCTGGACCTGAAACTTCCCAAGGAGATGAGGAAAATGCTCATTATGTGCCAAACCGCAGGTAAGGGAGCCCGTATTTTATTTTTTTTGTTCTGTTGCTTGGGTAGTCACACACTATAGCAGTCTCTCCCAGTGTGATATTTGATGTTTCTTCTCCTGTATTTCTACTTCTGCTTGTTTACTTGATTTTTCAAATTACTGAAAATAAAGCATGGTGTGAAAAAAAGAAGTTGAGACCTCACGTGAAGAGTGATTGCGTCAAAATGTCTGCTTCACTGAAATCTCGAAGGACGTGGGAAATGATAGTAGGAAAATTGCAAGGAATGAGGGTGTATTTACAAGTTCTATTATAGCTTAGCCTTCATAAGGGTAAAAACATCTCTAGTCACACAGTATAGTTTCTTGCAATAATGTAACTGGACAAATATTTGCAACACTACGTGCAGACCTCATTAGAGTTCCTTTTCTGACCTTATTCTGGTGGCATATTGTTGTGAAATAGTCTGACTGTTTGGTTTGGGAGCTGGTTACTACTTGTCATTTAACAGAGTTACAGAGAGCCACCCCTATTCAAAGTAAAGTTCTCGTTCAGACAAATCCTAATTTAAAATCATCATAAAAGAAGAAAGTCATCTCCAGCTTAAAGAACATTCTTCTGTGTAGTAACTGTGAAAATGTGTGTAAGATGTGAGCCGGGAGCTGAACACCATGCAGCTGTTCGCTCACCCTCCCCCCTCTGGGATGGGGGAGAGAAATGGGAAAGTGAAGCCTGTGGGTTGAGATAGAGACAGTTTATTAAGACAGAAAAATAATAATCATCATAATAATGATAATAGTACTACTACTAATAATGTGTACGAAACAAGTGATGCACAATGCATCACTTGTTTGATGCATTGTGCATCACTGACCTATGTCCAGCCTAACCCCGAGCAGCCGGCCCCCCACCCCGCTGGCCATCCCTATCTTTTGCTCAGCATGACCCCATACGGTACGGGATGCCCCTTTGGGCAGTTGGGGTCAGCTGTCCCGGGTCTGTCCGCTCCCAACTCTTGCTGCACCCCCAGCCTGCCCACTGGCAGGACAGAGCGAGAAGCTGAAACGTCCTTGGTTTGGTGTAAGCACTGCTCTGCAACAATTAAACCATCAGCGTGTTATCATCACTCTTCTCATCCTAAGCCAAAGCATAGCACCCTACCAGCTACTAGGAGGAAAATTAACTCAGTCCCAACTGAAACCAGGACACAAACAACAAAAAAATACACCTTTTGAGCAACTGAAGATTTTTCACTGTGAGATTGAGAAGCGGCCTCCTGAAACTCTATTACATGTACCTGTATATATTGCATATATGCTTGTATATAATATTTTCAGTATGTCTAAGTTTCAGCAGAAAAAAGAACTGAATACTTGGGATGGTGTTACTGCCCTGCAGGTGCAGTAGAGTTTCATCTTCAGGTTTTGGCTAATTTAATACCTAGCTTGTTTGAATCTTCTTCAGCCATGATGTTTGTCACCTGAAATTCTTTTCCATTTGTGGTCTTTGTAGAAAATGTATATTCAGTAATTATACGAACATACTTGCTTACATAGCTCCATAGCTTTAAACTCTTTCTGTAGTGAGGCTAGGTGAAGTTGCTTTCGTTCATCCCTTTATAGCTTTCAAATATGTTATTGCTTTCTAGATGTAAAGTAACACACTTTGTTTAAAATAACTTATTTCTGACTTTTCACATAAAATGGAAAAGAGATTACTTCATTCTATAACTGCTATAGCAACTTTGCCTAGTTGAGATATTTCTCCTAATTAGTAATTTGTCATTTTTAGACCTGTTTAGTTTTATGGATTCATATTTCCTATGGCAAGTATGTGATGTAGAAGTTCAAAATCAGTCATGAAAGACTTTCCCTGCTGATTTATGTATTAATCTAAATTATGCATTAATCTAAAATCATTATGTATTAATCTAAAAGACTTAAGGGGTATATGTTAATACCTGCTGCAGGCTAGAAGTTCGTGCCAACCTATTTGAACACTTTGAAGCCCTTTCAGAAGAACCTGAAGAGAATGTTGACGAAAGCAATGAGGAAACGATCACTGAAAAAGAGGACCAGTCTGTATCAGAAATTGAGTTACATATATCGCCATCTGAGAAAGTGAGTGAGAAGGAGGTGAGCTGGGTGTTACCGCCATGGAGGATGGGAAGTTTGGAACATAATTACAGTTTCTGTTAAAAATGGTCCTTGCTGCCTTGATGGATGTGGTTATTGACTTTTCAATTTCTGTACCAATGCTTGGTTGAGTAGTATATCTGAGAACCAAGAGCTAGTATACAGAATTAGTGCCAAGGGAAAATTCCTTGCAACAATAGAGTTCATAGGATTTTCAGAAAGGTGAATAGCTGGTCTACCAACCTGGCTTTCTTAATTGATTTGTTCTATTTAAAAATTGGAGAGAAGTAGTGTAGGGTCACGATCTGATCCTGTACTTCCAGTAAGGGGGGAGGGGGAAAAGTTTCAATGAAGAAGTTAATAGCTGATAGGCTTCAGTGACTACTGTTGATTTTTCTTCTCCCTGTAAAGCTTGTCTGACTTTGTTCAAATCCAACTTTGATCCACAAAGACTTGTTACTCAATTGATTTTAGATCTGGGAGTGGCCTCTGTGCCTAGCAATATGTCCAGGATTTTCAGTTCTTACTGATTCGTGAGAAAGTGGACCGTAAACTGTGCTGGGTTCACAAACCAGTATTTCAAGGAATGATTGTCGTATATGTATTCTACTTGGCTTGGCTGTTTACCATATAAGCCATGGTTGGATATTCAGTGCAGGTGACAGCACCAAGCTAATAATGCTGGCCAGGTAGTTGGATAGCTACTCTGCTGAGCTCTGTCTTCTTGATGCACACTTCTAGGTACCCAAGTTAGCTGCTTTTCATATCTAAAATAAAAAATTAGGTCGCAGACATACCAACTAGTGTTTGGGAACAAGGGCTGAGCATAATCTTGACTTAGAAATGTGTTTTTTAGGAAACTCCATCTGAATCTCTTAATGGTGAAGTAGCAGAAGACACTGGGAAGACCTCACTTATGGCCGAAGAGGAAACAGCAAATGAAGCTCTAGGTGGTGAATCAAAATTGCAGTCTGAGAGTCAAGGAGAAGAACCTGTAACACTGCTCGTTCCATTAATCCTTGAATCTCCAGCAAAACCTGCAGAAGATACTGTATCAGATAAGGTAAGGGCGTGGAAACAAAACGTTTTTTTCCTTAAGGATGTACATATCCTGCTGTTTTTTCTTTTGTTAAGTAAAAGATAGAGGGTGGCCCCCCTCATCATATGAAATTTTGAGGAGTAGCAATTCTTAGGCAAGATGTTGTAGATATATTAACAGAATATACTAACATTTCTGTTTTAATACATGGAAATAGGACATATATTTATGTGACACCAAAAAGAAAGCTCCTTTGCTCCAGTTTGCCTTGGCAGTAATGAAACAGCTATTTCTCACCTAAAATTTTAGGTGGATATAATTGAAAGCCACATCTGTATTTTATCTAGTAAGTCTGCCCTGATGAAGTGTACAAGCAATTAATTTCTAACAAAATACCCTTCTAGAACACAAATTTAACTTTTGTGTGTTTTTTTTTTCTTTGTTTATAGCACAAAAGTGGATTGTTATGCTAGCGAAATAAATGTATCTAAAATAAAACACTTTATCTTTTTTGTTATTAACTTCAGAACATGTTTACTGAACAATTTTTTGAATAGTTTGAATAGAAAATAGAAGGAGGACTCTTAATATCAAATGCAGTTCACAAACTAGTTTTTTGCAACAAGGAGGAGAGTATTGGTTTGACTACGCATGCAATACCAGAAACTGCTTAACACTAAAATATCTGCTTGTAGTTGTTAGCTAGGGGTGGTAGTCATTCAGCTGCTTGTTAAATCTTAAGTTAACTGTCCCTCTGTGTTGTTGCCCTCCCACCCCTCAGGCTGTAAATGCAAATGATTCGGAAGCACTAACTGAAGAAAGTGCATCAGTAGAGAAGGAGGGTTTAGAGGAAGACCAACAAGAATCTGAGAAGAAAAAGTCATCCACTGAAAATGCAGTTGCTTCAGCAACAAAGGAAGAACCCTCAGACAACGGTCTACCAAACAATGTGATAACTGAAGCAGCAGGAGAATCTGTTTCTGAAAATGTGTCACCCAAAACAGCTTCCTCAGTGGAAGATCAAAATGAGGAAGCAGGGCACAACTCACAGGATGCCCCTGATACCTTGGGTCAAAGCTCTTTGATAGTGGTGGAACTGGAGGGTGTTTCTTTTCAGCAGTCTTCTGGACAAGAAGGACAGAAGAACCAGTTAGAAGAGCACTTGGAAGAGTCTGCTGATCAGTACACACAGACAGCAGCAGAACGGGCTGCTGACAGTAGCTCTGAGGAAGCAGAAATTGAGGTACCCATTGTGGATCGGAGAAATTTGCGAAGAAAGGCCAAAGGTTACAAAGGTCCTCCCAAGAAAAAAGGAAAGCCAGCTTAAAAAATGAAGTATTGGTTGTTAATTCATATATTTGTAAGAAAGTTGTTATTTTGTGTAAAACACTAGGTGTAACTAAACCATCTGAGACACAGGACACACATGTTTAAAATGCTGGGTTGGACGTCATTTGGGGATTCATCATCTTTACTCAAATTCTCTTGAATTTTTAACCAGTAGACATTTACTTTCATACTCTGATGAAGCTCAACAGCCAGTCTCCTCCTTTTATAAAGGATAATGCCAAAAAAATACAGCTGTGCTAGTAAAGGAACAGTTTGCATATTTGAGGTGGCAGTCTTGGAAGAAAAAACAAAGCGTGAAATCCTGGCTCTGTTAAGGTCACTAAAATTTCCATAAACTTCCACAAAGCCAGATATCACTAGCATTTTTTTCTAACCTTGCATTCTCTACTCTGGAGAAGAGCAGAACAGGAAACTTATTTACTCTCTTCTCGTTCCCTTCCCATAGGCTTTCTCAGATGAGATTAAAAGAATGTAAGATTCTGTAATTCTAGATCTCAATATACTAGAAGGTGCAAGTCATTAGATCAAAACAACATGAGCAGCATCTGTCTTTCACTAGAGTCAGATAGGAGAGAATGGCTCTACTTCTGATTCCCAACTATTTGCTAATCACTGGAGACAGCAGAGTCACCCATAACACCATCAACACAGCATCTACCATAGCATACAAAGATAATTAAGATTTTAATGTGAAGATTTAGAGATGCCTACACAGTAAATTGCATTTGTAGCTTCCAAAGTGAGTGTCTTGCTAAGTGTAAGTGTCTCCAGAATGTGTGGAGTGTAGACTCCAGTACACTTTTGGAATTGTTTGACAGCCTTTCTAACTACTTGCATGTATTGAATGGCTACTTGATTACTTTGTTACATTACAGGACAAGGATATGACAGCTTTTGATCTAATATCAGTCTGAATGGAAGTGATGGTTGTATTTTCCAAATACTCAGCTGATGCTGTGGAGTAGCTGTTGAGGTGTTGTCTCTGCCAGGTGTGTGACTCCTGTGAGCTCTGGCATTTCAGGTGGTTGTGACATTCATTAGTGTGGATGTTTCAGCAATTTTTTTATTTTTTTGCCAAACACTATGCCTTTAGGAGTTTTGAGGGGATAGCTGAAAATAATTATGATTCCCACTTTCTTTTTATAACTTGGGTATAATTCCTGGGGTAATATCTTCCCAGTTTATAGCTTTTATTAAAAGCAGGAATTAAACTTTGCTATATGCAAACAGAAATGTAAACAGGCTATTCATGCATGTTTCCCTTCAGAGGTTAAGTGATTTGCTATGTGCATCTTTCAATAAATGAAGTTCCTCTTGCAATGGGTTAAAAACTCAGGAGTAAGAAAGAACAGTGGTTCTAATAACGAAATCACACAGCTATTTGCCCTGCTGTATACCTTTTCCAGGATTAGTGAACTAGTCTCCCACAGTGTCTTGAGAGTAGAGGGTTTCTGGAAATTGCTGTTCAGGACTTCTAAGGTTCACTTGAATAGTTGCAATGCTGTCTTAATTCTTGTCCCTCTGTGCAGCTAATTTAAGAATCTGTTTTTCTCATTTTATGCTTCTACAGTTTAACTGTATTTATAAAATATTTTAACTGTATAGAGTACATGCTTACTATTTATTTCAGCTGAAGTGCAATGCTTTTTATCTGTTCGAAGATTATTGGGGGGGGGAGGGGTGTGTGTTTTGTTTTTTTTTTTTTTATCTCCAGAAACAAGTTTTACATAATCTCTGGATTCAGGGTGCATGGGATCAGAGTTAAATCTGGGTTTCTTGAAGTGCTGAACACAGTTTTAACTTCCTGTCAATGTACATCTACTGCTTATTAACCCTGTGACTGATACATATTCAAGATCTTACATGATTGTTTGTGAACATATTCAAGTGAACCTTAAGATTTTTTTTCTGAAACTAAACATTTTCTATGAAACACTTGAGACAGAACTTATCTATACTATGGCTTCTCTTTTAGTGCTAAGATTTATTGTAGAAAAAGTTGAGTAATAGTTAGAAAAGCATCTGTTGCATTGCTAAGGATGGGATTTGTGAAACTTAAAGGTTGGTTGTATACAGTATATCATGACTCATGTTCTGTTTGTTAGACCAATCTTTACTAGACGTTAATCTGTTAAATACTTCAATTGATACAAAAATGTTCGCTTTAAGTTAAGGATTCTGTTGCTCATTAAGAGTGAGTCCCAGTTACTTTTAGGTAGATTTTTAATGAATGTTATCACTTGTATTCCTTGTAAGGTTGGAAAACACTGTGAGAAGGTCATTTCACTTACCAGGCTCTTTCTTTACATGGCCAAATTTGAACTAATTTCAGTTAGTATCTTACTCCTAGGACATTTGCATATTAAATGTAGAAATACTACAACAAGATTGTTAGATGAGGTCAGTCTTGGTTTCTACTGAGAACAGTCGTATTTCTGATCCAATTTCAGTGAGTCAGAGTCTTAAATACTGAGCTTAAATTCATATCTTTAAGTGTATTCTTGAGTAGCTACCTCTATATAACCGGGGTACCTGAGGTAGTAAGTGTCCAGATTATTACCTACCTAATGTGGGCAGTTGTGGTATCATAAACAGTTCTGGTAACAGCTGTCTTGAAAACTAAACATAGTTCTTAACTGTGATTGCAGCAGTACTTTGAACTAAAAGACAGCTTATTTCTGTAATAACTTCTTTGGCATCAATCATCTTGCCATAAATATTGAGTAGCTAAATTGAACTACTGACTTTAAATAGTAGTTTTTTTTTGCTATACTGACTGTCCAGTAGGGGAACAGTAGCTTAATAGTCTGTACTTTCTGTTAGGTTAGCTTAGCTGAAAACTGTATTGACTGAAATGTTTTACCTTGGGGAAAACCAGCGTTTTTTAGGCTCAGACAATATTTGTTAGATCTGTTAACTGTCTGGCTCGTTACCATTGAACTGTTAAAGAATTTTTAGGATCGCACCAGCAACCAATGATTAAAAACATCAACTTTATACGTTTGTACCAAATACTATTACAACATGCTGTGGAACTACATGTGTATGGTGAAAGCGAACAGTATTTTTGAGCTTTATTTAGTCTAGGAATAGAGTTTAAAAAACCTTTTGTGTCTTCAACCTTACACTCAAATGGTAAATGGTTTTGTATTTGAATCCAACATTTGTTAAAATGTCTCTTGTCCTGCTTGCGAATTTTTAGTGGAATTTGCTTTGCTTATCCCACAGTTCCTTTCAGTCTCTTTGTTTCAGACTATTCGTTTGCTGTTTTCATGTTTCATAGCCCTTTACATGAAAATGTTTTATTATTCAAATGTGCTTTTAACTTGTTTTAAGTGATGTCTGACATTAGCTTTTCTTTTTTTTAACCATCTCACATCTGTAGATGTGATGAATCAAACTGACCATCTACAACTTAAAAACACCACTAAGTTGAACATAGCAATAAAGAGCCCTAAGTTTGATCTTCTGTGCTTTGAGTGACCATTATAAAATTTTATTTCGAAGAGGATACACTTCTAAATTTATTTTCATAAATGTGGTGTGAGATGTTTTTAAACTAATGATAACCTGTTTATAAATCCTATGAAAGATGTGATGCTATTCTAGAGTACTGTACTTAAGTCTAGTTACGGTGTGGTTTAGGTTTTCATTTTTTTAGTATTGTCTTGACTGCTTTTGAAATGTTTTGAAGTAGTAATTAAACTTATTTTTTGTGATTTATTTATTTTTTAGTGTTTATTTCTGCTACGAGGCATCTTTTAAAGCTCACTACAACAAAATTGTGTAACTTGTGTAGTGTCATTTTACAATCTTATTTAAAAGCTCAGATTATAAGTTGGAAAATCCTTTACCTTTATATAAAAAAAAGGCTGCACATAATTAGTTTATTCATCAGACTTTTTAAAGAGATGTAGAATAGGCTGTTCTGTACGTTTACCATATGCATTCTGCAGTTTGCACCATACTGCATATTTGGTGTAAGCTCAACTCCCTATAGTGTTACATTAAAATTCATTTTGAATTGCAACAATTGTATTATTCATCCAACAAATCATGTATTTACAACACAAAATGCAGTACTGTTGAAGCAGCTGTACTTTATATGGAGGGAGAGGGGGGTAGCAGTACAATGCAATAGAAAATTAAAGTATTGTGTCCGTGTTATTAACATGCAGTAAAGGGTAAAGCAACAAGAACTGCAGGCTTTTCTATTTTGATAATGTCCTCTCTCCAAGGAAATGACTAACTGGCTTGTAACCTTCTTTTAGTTTTGAATCACTTCATTGCACAAGTAAAAATCACAGTAAGTTACTAAATCCAGACTAGGGCAATATAAACAGAAGAAAATAACCTTTAAGAGAAAACTAAGGTGTAGTTAAAGTATTGTTTCTCCCAGATGGTGTAAAAAAAAAATCACAAACCTAGTACAAAAACATCGAACTTGACTTCCTGGATTGAGTTCCAGATGAAAATGGTGTTAAGGTCATGATTACGGGATTTGAGTATCCCTCATATATGAGGATGAGAGCTGCAATTGTTTAACCTAGAGAAGAGAATGCTGGGGGTGGGGGGAGCAGGCATCTTACCCGTGTGTACAAATACCTGGTATGAGGGCATAAAGAAGATGGAAATAGATTCTTAGTGTGTCCAGTACCAGGACAAGAAGCAGTGGCTACAAACTCGAATACAGAACAATCTATTTAAACTTCAAACTTTTCTTAAACTGGAAGACTGATCAAACACTGGATCACGTTGCCTAAAGTTATTGACTCTCCATCCTTAGAGACAGTAAAAACCTGACTGGAAACAGTCCTCAGGCACCTGCTGTAGTTGACTCTGCTTTAAGCAGGGGAGTTAGACGAGACAATCTCTAGAGATCCCTTCCAACCTTAGCTATTGTGTGATCCTATAATCTGCTGTTCAGACTGCCTTTCCCTGTGGCCTGTTGCATGTGTGATAGGTGCAGACAGCCACCTTGGGCTTTAAACTTCCCTCTATATTCAAAAACAAGCCCCAGACTATTCACATTTTGGCTTCTGAAATAAGAGCTCTGTTTGAAAGTTTCCCTCTTACGGTGCTGGGGGAATAAGATGGCCTTCATAAATCAGAAAAAATGTTTATAAGGACTTGACCACATTTTGGTTAAAAAGCTCCTTTGCTTTGACGTGAAGTACTGCTTAAGAGTAGGACTATAAAATGCTGTGTGTCTGTATTGAAATTTTACCACCAAACTCTTGACAGAAAGATGACTGATGCAGTATACAGCATCAGAGGAAGTCAGTGTAAAAGCAGCGTGTTTCCTGCATTTTGAGGATGGATATATACCTTGGTCAGTTGATGCTTGTGACTTTAAAGCACCCACGATAACTACAAGGAGCTGTGATACCGGTGTTATCACCCTGTTCTCAAATATCACATTGTCTTAAAAACCCTACAACTTCTTGAATTTTACCTTATGAAACAGTTAATATCTTGCCTGCCTGCTCTACAGCTATTATTCTTTCCACAAATGCAGTGAGGGATGCAAGGGGGAGGAATAACGGAGGTAACAGGAAGAAAGTAATTGCCCCTTCTGGTAAACTTCCCTTCCCACACCCTCACACTGCAGCTGTGAGCCCACCCCATGCTTCCACAGGGGCAAGTACCAAACTAGAGTGCTCAATTTCTGATGTCTGTCTGCAGTAAGTCTGCATCCTTCCAACACTGCTGCTTTCCCAGAAGCTGAATGCAAGTTCACATGCTGCTCTGTTACTTTAGCTGTACAGTAGGCCATCATGGGAGATAATGGCTTTATTTCCTATTGTGAGCTTAGAATATTATCTAAGCCAGGCAACTGCTCCTGTACAGTTGACAAGAAGATTTAGTTCAAATGCACACCATGTCAGCCAAGCATGAAAATATAATTACTTTATTTTAGACAGCGTTCAGCTGAACAGGTTATAAATCTGAACAGTCCTTTCTGGTGCATTTAAATTCCTCACCAGCTTGTGGGGCCAATGTTGCTGAATGGTCGAAGGTTCCAGAGATCTTCCAAACTTGTTTAAACTGCACCACTTTTAAGAGTCAGTGGCCAATGCTTAGTATCAAACACAACTTAGACGAGGAGAACTGCGTTAATACAGCCATCATTTTCTGGATTGTTTGTTACTTGCGCGTATTTCCCTAAAGAGAAAATGAAAGGAAATGTCTACAAAAGCTTCATGTAGCCTATGCAGCAAATAACAATTTTGCATGTTTGCAAGTTTAATCCACAACTCTCCTTACAAGGGGAAGAAATTCCAGTTCCCAAACTGAAAGCATTCTGAAACCTAAATATACTTTCTGATGAGCTGCAAACTTTCATTCACAATATACTACTCTGGCTGTTTTTATACATGTAAATGCATCCTCAAGAGTTCTATGTACATTTAAAAAAAATCACAAGTTCTGCTACACGTCCTGCTGTCCATATCAACCTCAGCGTTAAAAGAAGTTAGCCTGATGAAATGAAGACGCTTCTACATACAACTTTCACTGAAAACTTGATTATTCATAGCTTACACGGTTAGGTCTTTATGGACTTTTAACACTTCTTAATGCAAGACAGGCAAACAAGTTAATTCATTTTTCTGAACTTTGCCTAATTTGATGTTGAAAGTCTGAATTGAAAGCCTAATATTAAAACTATCATTTTTATAGCTGTCCAGTAATTGCTTCTGCTACAGCCAAAACGTAACATGGATAAATTACGATGATCAGTTTTACAGGACAGAGCCTTCACAATACACCAGTCAATAAAGACTTAAAGCTAGTCCTTCAGTGCAGCTAGTTTAACTACTTACCCCAGATAACTTTGCCCCCTTGTGTCACCAGGCCGAGCTCACTCACGTTCACTTCAATGACGGTACCTTTGGTAATTACCCCCAACGATGTATACAAAGGGGAAGACGGATTCTTTTTTACACCAAGGATAGGCAGGCAAAAAGTAGCTTTAAGTTCAGGATGTGTCACATGTGCCTTCTTGAAACGTAAGCCCTGTTGCACGAAGAGTTGGAACAATTTATTTTTTAAGCTCTCACAGCTAATTTAGCACATTATGTCCTCAGCTTTATGCATTTTAACAGACTGGGAAAAATGAAACAATCCAGAATACAGAATGTCATCTGCCTAGTATAAAATGCCAGGTTTGTTAAGAACCTGATAAAAAACAAGAGTAGTTCAAGAATAATACTTGCTACCACAGGTGGTTCACGTTCCATGAAGAAACGAGGAGTTCACTGTAAAGCATTTAACAGTCCTACTGGTTTTTAGACTTGAAACGTTTCCTTTGTTCTTGTAAACCTGAGAAAACCTTTCACACGTTACAAAATATTAAACACCCATCTATTATACCTCTTTTTAGCTAAGGACCTGTGCTCTTTAAGGTGGGCTTTACCACTAAGTACCGTAACCCTTTGTGTGTCATTTAAAACCTATTCAAGGCTTCTACTTTGTATTTATATAAAAACTCGGCCGTCTTACTAAACCTTCCCTCCTGTGCACTGCTAGGCAGGTAGAGCCTGCACACTGTTCCTTACAGCTGTGTAATAAAAAGCCAGGCAGGAAGAGCATTTCCTTTGTATGCTGTCACCACTGTGCTTCAAGCTTCGTTAGCAAACCAGGAGGACAGAGTACTTGAGTCCTACAACTGAGTCAGCCTCAGAATCACAGTAGCTTGAAAAAGACCAAAGTTTTCAAAGTACCTCTCCTAAAGACCTTCCTGATATGAGAGCTCATAGCTTTAACTCATTCGTGTCATCTGAGTAAGAGTGGAAACATTCCATTGCAGGCAATGTCTGTGACTGCAGGGGTATCTCCCAACCTGCCGGTTATTTAAGTTGACATTTCTGCAGAAAACTACTAAGAACACTCTAAATCAGCAGTAATGAAGTGCGTTATCACACAAGGAAGTTTCCTTGCCAAACTCAGAACAGCAAGTCAAGATAATTATTACTTAAACGTTCTTTAAGTCTCAAGAACATTACCATTGGTCGAATGAATCGTTCATATTTAGGAGGTTTCCTAGTAAAGCCATCTCCAACAAAACAGACTTTTGTAACCATTCTCTTCCAGGCCTTCTTCTTTCTCTTCCCTGTACGAATCACTTTTAAAACTTCTGTTTCTCCCTGAGCACGGACCTTTGGCACAGGAACCTCCCATTTCCCCTACAGAAAACATAGTTGTCATTAAGTCACAGATGTGCCATTGCTAAATCAAAGGAGACAACGAAAGAATAAAATAAAATATAACCAAAGAGAGTACCTGTAGATTGTATTTTTTAATATACCTTATAGCTACTTATTTTGATCAATATTTAAATTTATGAAAATCAAGACCTTGCATGTGCTTTGTTCAAGACTAGTAAACTTTTCAATTTCAGCTTTCATATAGTATCGATATTTAGAGTTTGTTTCAGCATTAATGCCACAATGTGATCATTGTCACAATAAATACCAAGTATCTGGCTTTTAATACAGTTACTTACCGCTTTCTCTTTTCTCTTCTGCTTGATCATGTTAGAGAGAACCTTAGCCCGTGACTGGCCTTCTCTGTCCAGCAGGTATGCTGGTACAGCTCCTTTAGGTGTTTTTTCATCGTTCTTTTCCTTTGTCTTTCTCTTTTCATGCATTTTAATGCTGCAAAAAAAGAAACACGGTATTTTTGAAAATGCATGCAGTATTAAGAATAGAAAAAAAACATTTTGAGATATGATAGCCTCCTACTTCAGGTAGTGCCTACTCAAATTTTTTTTTAAAAAAGAGATATTTGTAAACAATGTAACGTAGCATGTTATTTATATTTAAGGAGCAATCCTAAATATTCTTCATGGAAAACTAGTTATTTCTCTTAATATAACAGCTGACAGATTACAGAGTGCATCAAAGCCTGTCAATTCCTGGCAAGACAGGAATACAACGCCTGGCTCTTACTAAGGAATTTCTGAATAGCTTAAAGCAAAGAGTCTAACCCTCACAGCCAAGCACATCTGCACAGTGCTAAAGCCAGTGAGATCAAAACCAATACAGTATTTCTGTTGTCGTAGCTACATAATTGTCATTTCTACTGCTAATTAATGCTTATTTTAACAAATGCTTTTAGGAACAGAATTGTTAACTGTATCAGTAAGCACATGAGTTGAGAAGAGGGGAGGCCAGGTAACACCTTAACCATTCTATCCTAAAAATTAAGCAATATTTAAGAGCAACATATGACCAAACAACAACTATCTCTTTATAGCTCTGTGAATTCCCCCAGTGCCAGGATGTCCGGCCGACACCAGGGGAGCAGCAGCTACTCACGTCTTCTTCATCTGGATCTTCTCAGCATGGCGCTGCTTGTGGTAGAGCTTGGCCTTCAGCCCGATCATCTTCTTGGCCTTCCAGGACCGCTCGTGGGGCTCCCGGCCCTCCTTCTTCCTCTTCTTCTCATGGTAGTCCAGGCGGTATCCATACCGCTTGCGGTGCAGCTCAATGTGCTCGTTCTGCGGCTGTGGGTGCGGGGCAGCGGGGTCAAACCCAAATCCAACCCTGTCCCCATCCCCATCCCCCATCCCCCAAACCCTGACTCCAACCCCATCCCCCATACTCCGTCCCTGACCTCCAACCCAATACCCTGTCCCCATACCCCATACTCCGTCCCCATCCCCCAAACCAATACCCCGTCCCCCAACCCAATACCCTGTCTCCCTACCCCAAACCCTGACCCCATCGCCATCCCCACCCCCTTACTCCATCCCTGTCCCCCAACCAAATACCCCATCCCCATACCTCAAACTCTGTCCCCATATGCCATACTCTGTCCCTGTCCTGCAACCCAATATCCCATTCCTACACCCCAAACTCCCTCCTCACACCCTAAACCCCGTCGACATACCCCAAACCCCATCCACATACCCCAAACCTCAAACCCTGACCCCATCCTCACCCCCATACTCTGTCCCTGTCCCGCAACCCAATACCCTGTCCCCACACCCTAAACCCCGTCCCCACATCCCAAACTCCCTCCCCACACCCCATCCCCGTACCCCAAACTCCGTCCTCATCCCCCAACCCAACACCATGTCTCCCTACCCCAAACCCCATACCCTGACCCCATCCCCACCCCCGTACTCCATCCCTGTCCCCCAACCAAATACCCCGTCCCCACACCCCAAACTCCGTCCCTATACACCAAACCCCGTCCCCACACCCCCAATACCCCCTCCCCATACCCCAAACCCCGTCCCCACACCCCACACCCGCCCCCGTCCCCGCTTGCCCCTTCCCGTCCCCACCATGGCGGCCTCCCCGCAGCCTCCCCGCGCTGCCCAGAGGGCGGTCCCCCCGCGCGGCCGCCCCGGCTGGAAACGCTCCCCGGGCGGCGGCTCCTGGCTTCTCGCCGGGGCCCGGCGGCCTCCTGCGGGTCCCCAGAGCCCGGTACCGGGCTCGGCGGGGCCACAAAGGGGCGAAGAAGGCGTCGGGCAGGGCCGGAGCCGCGGGCAGGGCTCAGTCTCTGAGGCCGGGGCCGGCGGCCGGGGCGCGGCGCGGTTCCGGGCAGCGGCGGGGAAGGGGATGAGGGGAGCGCCTTCCGCCGGCGCCTCAGCACGGGGCGGGCCCGGCCCCGCTGTGGAGATTTTGTGTCGGTTTTTAATCTGATTTTGTTGTTGTTCAAAGAATGTGCTCTTCCCTGCCCCCCGCTCCTGCAAGATTAGAAAACGGTGCGTGCCTCGCTGATCTGTGAGGTCTGGAGCTCGTTTTCACCGTGAGTGTGGGTTGTGCCATGGGTTGTGCTGCTTCCTGGGCTGTGAAATCGTCAGAGAAACGAGCGATGTGCCCTGCGCTCGTGGACCTGTGCTGTGCTGCTGCCCCCTGAGCCCTCAGGACCTGCCTTTGCTAATCTGGAGCGGGTTTAACCCGAAAAGCAGTAACCCCACCTGAAAGCGAACCCAGCTCCACAACAGGTTTCTGTAGAAGTACAGTCACACGCTTTCTGTTGTAAGCATTTGCTCTGTCTATTTATTTATTTATATATATATTTTATTTATTTTTAACAGGGGACAGCGTCAGACACAGGAGCCAGGATGTTGAGACCTCTGAGGAAACTTCCGATGAGCGCATTGAAGTTATCAACACTCTGCAGCGAGGTAAACCTTTTTTTTTTTTCCTAAATTTTGACTCTTTTACTGTGAGGAAAAGAAGAAGAAGAAAAAAAAGTAAACATTTTCAGCTGGAGTTGGTATCTGAACAGCATGAATGAATTCATGTTGAAATTGGGCTTCTCATGGGTCAGAATGGGGAAGCTGTGTTTTCTTCTAACCTTTTTTTAGACACCTGTGGTTTGGATTACACAACGTTTTTGACTTAAATTTGTATTATTTAAACAAATACTTAGGCATATTTAGAATACTGTGGCTACTGACAACTTGTTTTGATAATATCATAGATTTTTACAAGAATTCCCAAATGATACTAGGTTTGGACTTGGTTTAAACAGTGATGCTACCATCTTCATACTTCTGCTTCCAACTAGGTGGCAGTTTGAGTTCATGTAAATATCTAATGAATGTCAGTTCCTGCAAGATCTGATTTGTATTTAGTTATTAGTTTTGCTGATGACATTTTTTTGTGTTCTTTTTTTCCTTCCGTTTTAGCATGCCTGTTTCAGGAAGACAAAAATCAAAGTCCTAAGCCTGACATGGCAGAACACTGGTCAAAGAAGCTACAGTTGTTCACCAGGTATCAGTTTAAAATATTTTGTCATTTCTCTCAATTTAATTTATGATTTAGTAGTAGGAATTCATTTTAAAACAAGTAAGATAATTCCTAAGTTTTACTATATTTTTGAGTCATTATTTATAAAATTTGTGTTTTCAAGTGCAGAATAGTTAATAGGATCAAGGCCTGAAAAGAAATGCTTTGTATTTCTTTTGTTTTCTCTGTAGGTGTACAGTATAGAGACTTTAGGAAATAAGAAAAATTAAACATAGAGATGGATAAAAAATCAGCTGTGAAGTGTGCTGGAACCCCTATCCAATTGCTTGAAGTATTAATCGGTTATCAAGTAGCTGATGATAGCCAGTGTGTTGGACAAGGGGTAATAAATCAGGAATCTGTGATTAAAGAGAAGGAAGTTCTAAGTTATCATTAGTCTATTTTCTTCACAGAGTTAGGGTAAAAGAGAATAAGAAGAATAAGGTGTGTGGAAAACAAAATTTCTATTAAAAGGAGTTTTTGCTGTTTTTTGAGTAGCAGCAGTGAGATAGAATGGAATCCAACTGATACAAATTAGCATTAGGAGTCAGGCATATTTTTTCCTGCAGTGTTTTAGAAGAAACTAGAGATGAAAATATTGGTCACTAGTGAGTAGCCAACTTCTATTTAAACACAATTTGCAGCTTATTTAGCAACTAAATAATGTATGAGAGGGGAAGTATCTTTTAAGAAAATACAAATTTAAAACTCTTCTTAGTCTAGGTCAGCTTTCTTTCTACCCAGGAAAGGTATTCAGATGAATTTCAGCATTGCAATTGTCTTGGACTGTGGCATGTTTTGTTACTGCTTCTGCAGAGTAAGATTTTGCTATTCAGTTGCTACTTTTCTGTGTTGGCTCTTTTGTGTTGTTTCTAAGTTTTGAAGAGTTTTATGTGTGAGAGAGAGCAAGAGAGTGAGACCTGTTGCAAATGTAAATATGTCTTTGAAGAAAATTGAGATGGGTAGGGATTAGGGGGATTGTCGTGAGTTGTGGCTTTGTCTGAATTGTTTTTGGTAAGCTTTTTAGGAGTTTTCTTAAATATACCTGATTTTGTTGAAAATCTGTTGCTTCTATGTTGGGATCAACCTGACAAATCTTTGTTCTGTTTGTTTCCAGAAGATGTTAAATCTCTACGTTCTGTCATTAATCCTCATATATCCAGGTATGTCATGCCAACTTACTCTCCCTATGTAACCGAGAGCAAAGGGAATTGATGTGGTACAATGTTGAGGGTTGTTGCTATTCCTGTTAATTAAGTGCATGTTCTAAATAACAGTTAATACTTCCTTAGTTTTAGATTTCTGACATTTTGGTGTAAAATGGTTGCTCATGTCAGAAGGGTCTTGGATTGGTAAAAATATGAGTCACATTCAAGATCAAAATCATAACCAATATTATAAAATATCATAATCTTTTTTTTTTTTTTTTTTAATCATAAAGTTTAAAATCATAACCACCATCAAAATTGACCTTTTAGAGAAACTCAAAGTCCACAGTGGTCACTGGTAGGTAAATGAAGGAAGGAATTTCTTGTCAACTGGACCACCACCATGGGCAGGACTGCATACTTTGTGTTTACAGGAGCACTCAGTCACAGAGATAAGGGCCTTCGTAGTGAGGTCAAAGTAATTAGGGGCTGAGCTGTCAAAGAAATGGCAGAGGGATGAAGCTCTTTTGGAAGACTACCTCTGTCTTGAGTGCCAATTCAGCTACCATTAATGGTGAATATGGGGGCTGACCACAAGCCTGTGGTGTGCAGAGTCAGTGAAGTAGCTTTGGTAGCCTCTGTGCAAGGTACTTCAGAAAAGAAGATTTGGATGAACAGAATCAGGGACAACTTCATGAGAAATTGATTGCTAGATTTGGTGCATAAAGAGTATAAATTCAGCAGACTGCTTTAGTTACCATGGCTTAGGGATAGGGATGGACAAAAGGTAATGGGGGTATTTCTCTGTGGAGAGGGCAGATGGGTGCAGAATGACGCCAAACTACTACAGAAGTGAAACATGTTAAACTGTTCCTATACTCTCAAATATCACCAATCTGAAGAAAATTTGCTATTTCAGTGCTAACATGCTTCAGGATCAGCATGTACGTTATATCAGTTAAGCAGTAGAGGAAAAATGTTATTCATTTTGTGTGATTCATCTTCATCATAATGGATATGAATTGTTTATGCAAGAACCAACATCACTGGAAAACAAAATTACCACAGTAAAGGTAATGTGTTTGTTTTATGCAGAATCCGCAACATTGGCATCATGGCCCATATTGATGCAGGGAAAACTACAACAACAGAGAGAATGCTGTATTATTCTGGATACATACGAACACTTGGAGGTTAGATTTTTTTTTTTAATTTTTTTTATTTAAGTGGCTTTGAAAGACTTAATATTAGCAATCATACACAAGGCAGTTAGGGATTGCTGGTGGAATTTTTATCATAGATATTTATTGTATCAAAAAAGTTGCGTTGCAATAAAGGGAAATTATAATGCATTTTCTATTACATTCTAACACAGTTGCATTTACATTCTAAGGCAGTTAAGAGCTCACAAATGCATTTTTTTTCTTTTATTTTTAGGTCACTCTGATTTGCTTAACATTTAATCAGAAGCTTTCCTTGTTTTACATATTGTTCATTGACTGTTTTGGCAAGGCTGTTTCTCCAGTTCCCTTTTGATGTGTTAGGGAACCAGATCACCAAAAAGTAACCATTTATTTTGGAAGCCCTAACACAGGGTGAATTCCTTGCAGCGTCAACTCTCTCAGAAATCTTCAATATTGAAAGGATCACGGCAGCCTTTATTTATGCTGCCTTTTGACCTTTTAAATTTAATTCTGTTTTCTCTACTGTATGAGAGCGTTAGAAGATACTTGGCTAGTGGATTGATTGAACTTGGTGGCAAGCTTGGCTGCATCTTTTTTATTAAAAATAATAAATTGCGTAGCTTTTTTAACATAAGTCTAGTTTTAACTTAATTAAGTTTTAACTATTACATTTTAAAATACCAGATCATATACAGCGAGTACAGCCAGTGTATTCAAAAGTGTGGTTTGTTCATGGTTTTGGACTTTGCTTTATTTTCTTAAGCTTCTCATAGTGATGTCACTTTAAATTTCTACACAGTGTTGTTCTTTGATTAAGAACATAAAATGTTGTTGGAATAGTTGGTCTTTGACTTGCAGAGTGTTTGTTGCTTAGACAGGGAGCCTGGGTAAATGAGCTGACATCGTTCTATGAACTAGGGCCGTTTTCATAGCTTGTACACGTACAAAACAGAAAGTATTTCCAAATTTCTCTCTCCACCTTTATTCCAGGACAACTTCAGCCTTTGAGTGATTTATATACCCAGCTGTAACCCTGCTTTCTGTTCACAGATGTTGATGATGGAGACACAGTGACAGATTTTATGGTACAGGAACGAGAACGTGGTATTACCATTCAGTCTGCTGCTGTTACTTTTGACTGGAAGGACTACAGAATCAATCTGATTGACACACCAGGTACTGTGCTTTAGTGGTACCCCTCTAACTAGGAGGGAGTAGATGAGGTGAGGTATTGCTGTGCCTAGGTCCTAGTTTTGAATGTGGTGCAATATTTAATTGGTTGAGTTGATGCAGTAAATAAACCTGTACTGAGCTCTGTTGACCTTGACAAATTATTGCCTCCTGGAGCCTGATCTGGCTTGTTTAAATTCAGAGCAGGTACAGTCGGTGTGCTTCAAGGGCTGGTGTGTGTATTTCTGTTAAAGTGGAGACAGGGTCATATTGACATGTTTTTTAGCATTTAAAAAAAAAATGTAGTGACCTGTAGGTATTGCCTGTTTTAGTTATGACAGTCATAATTCAAATGACAAATTTGAATTCTTTCAATTGTTTTTTAGGTCATGTGGACTTTACACTGGAAGTTGAGCGCTGCTTAAGAGTTCTGGATGGAGCAGTAGCAGTGTTTGATGCTTCAGCTGGTGTTGAGGTAAAAATGACTGGTAATGTTTTGTTTTGTTTTGTTTTCCTAATGACTTAAAAGATGCTGAAATAATAACAATAATACTTTGATGTTTCTATATGTTATCTACGTTCATGCATTGGTCAAAATTGAGCTTCAGAAAGCTGAACGTTTTAATTTTAAGTTATATAAGTGTACAGGAATTTCTCTGCTACCAAGAAGAAAGTAAGTGGGATTGCCACTTAAGTCTGTTTTTGTTGTTTGTAGGTTTTTTTGTTGCCTTTTTTTTTTGTTGCTGTCAATAAATGCAGATTACCATGAATGCTTCTGGCTAGCTCTATCACTAGAGAGAAATGAGCGTCTCATTAGATAATTCCATGTAAAGAAATAAATAATTTTCATCTGGAATTTCTTCCTCCCCAAAGACCTATTTAAATATGCCCATTGGAGCATAGTGCCTAAAAGGTGTAGGCAGGCTGGAATTTGAGTTTATAACGTGTATGGTTCAATTCTGTAGAAAAGTTCAATGTTTTGAATACAGTGTTCAGTTTACCATTGTATACGAGCCTGAACCCTCCCACACCCAACAACAAAAAATGAGAGCGGTGATTTTGTGTGTTTTGTTGTGTGGTGTTTTTTTTTTGTTTGTTTGTTTTGTGTTTTTTTTTTTTTTTTTTAAACGTGGGGATTTCTTGCATTATGTCCATGTATTGATAGGAGACCACTTCTGAACCTGAACTGATTTTCATATGTACCAGTTTTAACTTTTAAATAGAAATGACCATCACAAATGGCTCAGCAGTACACAAATTACCAGTGTAACCACAGCAGTTTTTAGTGTTGTTTGTGTAGCAACAGAAATACTTGCTAATGTGTACTTAAGCCTTGGCAATAAAGTCTTAAGCCTAAACATTACTGAGTTCTTTCAGCATAGATCCCCTGTAACACTTCTCTCTGTGTTACCTTTGTTATGTTACTTTGTGCCCTTAGTGGAGGAGGGGACATGGTGACAGCTGAGGGAAGAGCTGTGATGAAGTTGCTTGTGAAGTTCATACACTTTGCTAGATAAGGGGGTGTCATAACGCCTTCAGCACAGTTCCCTTCTCTACTCTGAACTCAGTCCCTCAGCAGCGGCAGTATAAGATGAAGATATTGGGGGGCGTATAGTTCAACTATAGTATTAATGTTGCTGTTTTGTTAATGTTGCTGTTTTGTGTCTTTGTATAGGCACAAACTCTGACAGTCTGGAGGCAAGCAGACAAACATCAGATACCACGAATCTGCTTTTTAAACAAGATGGACAAAAACAGGGCAAGGTATTTATACAGTTATTTTAGTCCCTCTTAAAAACCTTGTAATAGTATCTAATCTAATCAAGATTAAGTTGTTTTGTTAAGCACAGAGATAGTAAATTATGTTAATGTATCCTACATGTATACATATTTTCAATTATGCAGATGCATGTTTTTGTGTAATCGTAGGATTAATTTTTACAATAAGTAAGGAAAAGTAAACCAATTTTACTGTATCATTAAATTTATTGTAACTTAATATCTGTTGTTTTGATACAGCTTTACATATGCTGTTGAGAGTATCAAACAAAAGTTGAAGACAAAACCTTTGCTTTTACAGGTAAGCGTAGAAATTAAGCTTAGGAATTTCTCTGCTTTTCTTTTGAATGGAACTTCCTTCTTAATTTTCTGCAACTCTCTAATTCTAATTGCAGTTGCCCATTGGGGAGGCCAAGACTTTCAGAGGACTGGTTGATGTTGTGACTAAGGAACAAATAATTTGGAAACCTACTTCTGATTTGGATGACGGAAAACATTTTGAGCAAAAGCCACTGCTAGAGACTGATGATCCCAACCTGTTCCAAGAAGTCCAGGATGCTAGAAATACCTTAATAGAACAAGTAAAGTTCTAAAGTAAATACATAATACATTTAAAACTGTTATTTAGAACAGTAGAAAAAATTAAGCTGAAAGGGACCTCTTGATACATCTAGTGCAGTGGTCTGATAAAAACAGGACTAACTTCAGCATTAGATCATGTTGTTATGGGCCTTGTTCAGCTTAGTTTTCAGGGTCTCTAGGGGTGGAAATTACAGTCTAGGCAGCATATCCCAGTGTTTGATTGTCCTTGTAGTGAAGTGTTGTTTGGCAGTGTTTCTTGTCATTTCCTTGCGCGCCCCTGTAAAGAATCTGGCCCTTTTCCCTGAAACAGTCCCACCACCAGTTCAGGTTGTAGGTAGTAGGAGGCAGCATTTAACATCCTTTGTTTTCCTCTTTAGATGACCTTTTTTAGATGGTCATCTCTCTGGGTCTCCAGCTGCAATCCAACATACCACCTTACTAATATCCCCCTGGATTTCTCACCATTTATCAGTCACTCTTGTGAGAGGGAACCTAAAATCAAAGTCTAAGATGTGGCTTCACAAGTGCAAAGTGATAAGTCCTTGCCTTGACCCACTGGGTGTACTCTTGCAGTATGCAGTTACCATTTGTCACTGCAAGGGGACGCTGCTGACTTAGGCTTGCTGGTCCAGCAGGACCCTCAGGTTGTCTTCTGCAAAGCTATTTCCTAGGTAGTTCGTCCCCATTCTGTGTCAGTGCATGGATTTGTTCCGTCCCAGGCACAAAGTTCTGCATTCGTTCTTGTTGAATTTCCCACTTTCTTCACTTAACTCTACATCTGTCAAACGTCTGATGGCAAAACACACTAAATAGAGAGAGTCAGACTCCCTGGCTGCACAATACATATGCAAAATGGAAAATACTCCTTAAAATTCTTAAAAACTAAATTTAGTATTAAGATGGCTAATGTGGAATCTTTTGCCATCCTAGTTGTGAAAAAATACTTGGGACATTCACATGAGGCCTAGCACATGGGACCCGGACCTGTGGGGTATCTGTATCCTGGAGTGGCAGCTAGAAGCTGGATGGGATGTCACAGTCTGTTCAGAATGACACTAAATGCTGTGCAAGAGGCAGCTGAATCTCACCATAAACCTTTTTCCGGATCCATCCAGAAAGTCCATGATAACTTGTATGAGATAACAAGAATATATTTGTTTTCCATAAATTGTCATGCTGTATAGCTAAGAAATTGCAATAGAAACATGATCTGTTTGATACTGGGATCCTAACATGCTTCCCACAGATGAGACAGTATAGAAGAGGTAAAGAAAGGAAGAATAATAAAGTAGGAGTTAACTGCCTGTTAAACAGTGCAGAACATTTGGAATAGTCTGTCCAGATTGTTTTTCCTCTCTCAGCTGGCATTATGAAATCCCAAATTGTTCTGTGTGATTTATGTAACGATACAGAAAAGTTAGTTGCACTTGAGAGATTCCAGGCAATACTTCTCTCCCATTAAAACAAGTTATTTTACATTCTGTTTGCTTTTATTCAGTCTAAAACTGCAGTCGCTTTTATATGGCCCACAAGTGTAGTAGTGATTATATTTGACTGTTTACTGCTATAAATGAAAATATGGGAAGTTTAAAAGTTACATTTGCCTGAGGTATTGATCCATTTTGCTGGAAGACCTGCCTTCCATGCAACTTTGGAAAATGTGCAAGTGCATAGACAGAGGATGCTGGACTTTCAGTTTCCTTTGAAACACCTGTCAGAGAGATCCATTCAGTATTGCATCAAGTTCAGCAAAACACATATGCAATCTAGTTTTCTAAATATGCAGGTTTTAAGTGGGAGTGTTATTACTCAGTCTGTCCTTTTAAAAAATTTGTTAGATGGAAAGCTTCATAAAACAGTGTTGATTTTGTTTGGTCCTGTCCTGCTCCTTTCACTCTTTCATTTCCAGTCCTTTCCTGAAGCAGGAAGAGGCGGGCCAGGGCTGTGATAACTGAGATAACTTTGTGTTCCTAAAATATTTTTTACCCTGCTTTCTATTCTATTAATATTCTTTGTATCACAAATAATGTAAAATTTAGTAGTTTGACTACTAATCATCTTGTAAGCTTGCCTTTCATTTGACTAAATGAATGTTTTCCTTTATCTCTTACGTTTTTCCTATTGGCTTAATTAGATTTCTGAATGAATTAATTTCAGAAATCGCTTCAGACGTCTGAAATGAGTCATTTCAGTATTTGGTTAATTGCTGTCATAGCCACTAGAAGGAGTGTAGTGCCTTAGGGTTGTAGCAGGTGTGTGGTAGTACAAAGGTGTATATGAGACAATGTTTGAAATGTATTTAATTATTTTAAAGCTAATTGGAACAGCTTGAAAACACAAAAGATCCGTTGGACTTTTGAGCCGCTGACATGAAGGTTAAAATGCCCTGAAAGCTTGCCTATTTTTTTCCAGCTGGGTCTGTTCTCTCACAAAAGTTAATTGCTGGTTACTTCAGACTTCACCTTGTTTACAGGTCTGAAATATATTCAGTTATATACTTGTGATGACACTATATGGCTGCAGGCTTTTTCGGGTTCAAGGAGATGTACAAGCATTTTCTTTCCCACTGATGTTTTATCTGACAGCAGCTTTATGAAGCTGATAGTTCTCCACCCACCCCATGTTTTCCTGAAACCTTTATTTGCATAGATTTCTTTGTAAAATTGGTTCCCTAAAGGCTCTTGCTTTTTTCTTTTGGGGAGATTTGTTCTGCAGAAGTAGACCAAGAGCCCTGAAGCACTGGAAAGGACTGTAAAAGCTTGTCCTACCTAGCACATGCTAACAAGCAGAAAATAATTAAAATCTTCTTTTTTATTATTTAACACACTTTCCTTAGCTATTACAATAGTTACATTTTTGTTGAGAGAAGGGCAAACTTTTATTGTGTAAAACTAAATTCTGTAATATAAAGGAAGGATTTTATTTTTTCATGTGAAAAGGCTAATGACTTTTGTAAAACTGGGAAAAGGATCTATAGGAGTTGGGTTGGAATCTGAGATATGGAATGCATCGTCAGTATTGTTTAGTTTGAGTTTGATACTTGGTGTCTTTAAAGTCTTGATTCCTATTCTGTTTAGCTGCGTTTTCTAAATAAGTAAGACTTGTGACTCATCTGTGAAACTGCTGTATACCAAATAGTAAAACAGAGCTATTCTGTTGAAGGTTGCAGATCTGGACGATGAATTTGCTGAACTGGTTCTAGGAGAATACAGTGAAAATTTTGACATAATACCAGCTGACAAGGTAACTTTTACCTTTCATTATCTACAAATAAGTTATTACTAGCTGTCATTCTGAATATCAGGGCTACTTATTTTTATTTTTTTGGCACATGAAGATTATGATTTTGCAGATGTGAAATTTTTAATCAACAAATCACTAGCTTTTATAGTACTTTGAATTTAAGACAAAGTACATTCAAAATTAGTATGAGTTATATATGATAGTGAACTAACAGTGATTCTCAAACATGTTAAACAAAACTACCAAAAAAAAATAGTTTAACCTTTGTTAAGGATGATTTTTATTGACATTTTGGATGCTGAAAAGACTCTAGGGAAAGGCGAATGGAATTTCCAAGTAGAGTCAACCCGGTTTGTCTGAGCTCCTGAAAGTAGCACTTCAGTTACTGTAAATTAGTTGGGCTTTCAGGCGTTGCATGTTGAAACTGGTGAAGTAAAACTTTCCAAATAAAAAGGAATATTAGAAAAAGAACATGAGCAGATGTACCTCGAATGTTTAGAAATCTTAAAAACAGTGGCTTTTATTTTAGCATCTAAACATTTGGATATGTGGTTCATTTGGAGTTGAGCAAGTGATGTTATGTTTGGAAACATACCTCTAAATGTTTGGGGTTTTATATTGTTAAATAAATATGGGACTGCACAGCAAGTACGAGAAGTGGTACACATGGGTAGTCTTGTTGACCTTAGTAGGGCTTCTCATGATTCAGGCTGTGGTCCTGCCTCACTGTTTATGGTGGCAGAGCTGACCTACGTTTCTATCCAAAACCCTTTTAGTGTAAAGTCTGTTTTTTTCAAAAGAAAATTTATTGTGTTTGTGCTTTAAAATTAACTTTTAGGTACACAAAAACTTCAAATATTTTTATAATAAACAAACACTAAAATAAACAAACTAAAAATTAAAATCAAACAAAACCTGTGCTAGCAGACCAAACTGTAACTTTACCTGCCCAGTATGGATTTAGAGCACAATGAAGAGACTTTTGTAGGTGAATTTAGAAACACAATCTCATGTGATCTGATTGGAAAAATGGTAACCTTGCTAAAACATGTTTTTTTTAATGTAAAAGTGAATGAATGATTCTTTTTTTTTTTTTTTTTTTTTTACTATTAATATCATATTTATGCTTGTTGAGTTTGTGTTGGAATACATGGCCTTTCACAGTAAGGTTGCTATGGAAGACTGGCTTGCATAAATAAAATGAGAACTTAAAAATATAATACAAAATATTGTCTAAAACAAAAGAACATAGGAACTTTTACAAGTTGAGAAGTGGAAGCTGACAGAACTCATCAGCAATGTGACAGTAACTTCTTTAAATGAAAAGACCAATAAAAATAACTGTTTTTAAAAACCTGTGTGTGCAAGAGGAGTTGCTGCAAGCAGTTCTTCCCCTTCCCATTTGAGGCAGAGAAGTAGCTTGGCTGTACATCACCTGCTGATGTGCTGCAGGTTGGAGTGCCCTGAGAGGGCAGTATGTACAGTCTGTTACTCAAGACCTATGTGGATAGCTATATTTATGTTTATTACCTGTCATGCACATTGCTTGCCATAGCCCAGTTATTCTCAAGCAGTTGCTGGAATCACTTTCTAAATGCTTATTGCTAGCTGCAAAGGCTGCTGATTACATGATAGTGATTTATATGTCAGTGGTGTTTTAGTACGCTGTTTAAGGTCTGTTGGTTTGTCCTTGTGCTTTTTTTACACACTGATAGATGCACTGGCAGACAGACACACTGATTTAATGAAGTGAAAAGGCACTCTTTACCTGTAGTAAACATTTTATTTTCTGTCTTTCCTTTTCTATAAATAAAAGGAAAAAAATAAATGAGCTTGTCATTTCCTAGATATGTGAACAGCAAGCAATATCCAAGAGCTGAAATGCCATTTAAGGTTAAAGTGTGGTTTGTATGTTAACAGAAAATTACTTTTTTTGCAGCTACAGTCTGCTATACGCCGGGTCACACTAGCTCAGAAAGCAGTACCTGTACTCTGTGGCAGTGCACTGAAGAACAAAGGAGTACAGCCTTTACTGGACGCTATTACGATGTACTTGCCCGCACCTAATGAGCGATCATATGAGTTTCTGTAAGTACAAGAAGAAAGGCAGTGTCAGCAAAAAGGAAAACGAGTAGGAGAGCATAAAAGGAGAAAATTTAAAAAAAACATTAAGAAACCATTAATATCTTTAAAAATGCTTACTGCTGTTAGATGTTAAATAACAGTAAAGATGTACAGACTTAAAAATATTCTCAAGTACTGAACCTGCTCTGGCCAGTGCTACTAAAATTGCATGCGTATCTCTAATTGCCAAACTTGCAATTTTAGAACTTAAAATCTATTTTTAATCTGAGGATACCGGCGTTTTACAACGGGGGTCTACGGATCATCTCTAATATTGGCTAAGGTATATGGCCTCTTACGCATTCTTTTGGAGCTGGCACTGCTTAGGTTAATATATTTTGTATAAATTACATTGTATTTTTGTTGGTTTTTTTTGTTTGTTTGTTTTAAGAAAAATCTGCCTCTGCTAATAGTGCAATAAGAAACACGCAGCTTCTTAAGTGAGTGGGTATTTATGTAAACGTGAGCTTGAAGAATATTAATCCTACAAGTATGCTTTTTGTTGTGGTTTCTGTTTTGTAGGCAGTGGTACAAAGATGACCTGTGTGCCCTAGCGTTTAAAGTCCTTCATGATAAATGTCGTGGACCACTGGTTTTCATTCGTGTTTATTCAGGTTCACTGAAACCTCAATCAGCTGTATATAATATTAACAAAAGTTGCACGTGAGTAAGAGTAAGATGTGCTTTAGTGTAACATCGTAATGTCTGTTAGTCATGAAATATTCAAGAATTTCATTTGTAGGGAGAGAATAAGCCGTCTGCTCCTGCCTTTTGCTGATCAGCAAATTGAAATACCATCACTAATGCCTGGCAACATTGCCCTTACTGTTGGGTTAAAACAGGTAATTGAAAATACTTTATTCTGAAAGAAAGTTTGTTTCACTAGTGTGCTTTGTACTTCTGTGATACTGTATCTCAAACGTGTTCTTGTCTTGATTGTTGTGAAATACATAAGCTTACTTTATTTGAAGTATATGTATACTTCCTCCTAAAATCAAAAATTACACTGTGCAAATGTTGGTAATAGACCTGGGAGATGCAGGGCTGATTACATGGAAAGCATTGAACACTGAAGCTGTAGGGCTCTGAACTTACGTTTATATTGCAACTCTCACAGTACCAATGCTGTGTAAAGCCATGGAGAGACCTCAGTGGAAAGGAGAGTGATGTTGCAAATAAGTTAACCAAAATCAACAGTTTAAGTTCAAGAATGTTTGTTTCATACTTCTCTTAGATGGCTTACTAATACAGTGTTTCAGTGCCTGAATAGGCTGTGTAGGTATCATTTGCACAGATTTTTGAAAATGTGACCAATTTTAGCATTCATAGGCAAGATTTCTTTTACCAACACTGTATTTTGTGGCTTTATATCTTGACTGCTATGCTAGATTTAAAATCTAGTGAGCAAGACAAAGAAATATCAGTCTAAGCTTGAGCACATATTTTCATCTTCCAGATCAGTCTAATTATTTGTGTAGAGAAGTTACAGTAATCGTTTATAAATCAGCGGAGTGTAGCGCAGATGGTTTTGAGGAAGAGAAATGATCAGCTTTTGGTTTAATTGTTTTGTTCTCTCCTCCCCCTTCCTGTCACCTGTGGGTCACTGGGGGTTGACATATAGAGTGCCACTGGAGATACCATAGTGTCATCGAAGGCTTCAGCTGTAGCTGCAGCACAGCGAGCTGGAAGGGATACTGGCAGAGAGCGGAGGAGTGGCAGCGATGTGGAGAGTCTTCTGCTGGCAGGTGTTGAGATTCCTGAGCCCGTCTTCTTCTGTACCATTGAACCTCCTTCAATGGCCAAGCAACAAGGTACAGTGTAGCTACGTGAAAGTATTTTAGATTATGGTTGTCAGTATCCTTATTTTATTATTAATGTGTTTTTTTGTGTGTGTCTGGAAAACGTAATAACTACTAATTTTGAAAGAAGACCTGGAGGCATTTGTCTCCTCTTTACTATCATGCTTAGTTTTGCTACAGTCATGCAGATTTGCTGTTCCTACTGTCTCTGAGTACAGTTAACCTTGAACTGTTTTTTTTTTTTCAGTCAGCATTTGCTGTTATATGCTGTAGTGTAACTCTTCACTTAGCAAGAGTCTAGTTAGGGTTCACCCATGCAGTGTGACCTTTAATCTTAACTGCCCTTCCCAGAGAATCTGTACCAGAACACCTGATTGCTTCACTCTTTGAAAATACATCCTCCAACACTCTGCAACTTCATTCCAGCAAAGCTGAGCATGATTGATGGTGAAGGGAAAGGAAAATCAAGTCCTACTGTAGTCTAGTGGAATGGAGCAAGGCGTAATGTAGGTTTGGAACCACCCGCCCACAGGCTGAGCCAGTGGGTTGTGAGGTGTCTCAGTTGTTTTTTCCTCAAAGTCTGTAAAATGAATAAATGCAGTTTCAGCTGTGAGTCTATTTTTGAGTCGTTGCTTTTTTATAGCTGCTTTCTTTGGCAGTTGAGCAACATAATGGGGAATCACAAAAAAGATTGGCATTTGAACCTTTTCTTGTTGAACTCATCTTAATATGTAGGTAAATCATATAAGAGCTGGCTGACAATTCTTCTCGTCTATAAAAAAGGAGCGGTACTTTTTACTGAGTTGTTGACGCACTGGCATGTTCAATTATGTCTTTATGTAAGTGCCAAATATGACTTGGAAAATTGTACTCTTATGATTAAATTTTAACTATTCTTTACAGTAAGCCATTATTTTTAAGTGGGACTATATTTTTTTATTTAAAAAGCTCCTTTCTCCAAAAGTTGCACAGAGTGCAACAGAGCTCCTGCTTGGTGTCATTAAATTTTGCTACTTAAGAAATTAAATCAATCATGAAAGCTCTCCTTAGCATGCAATTAATTTACTGGAGAGAGTAAGAAGTTACAAGTTGCTTGTAATTTGAGTTGTCTTTGTCTACAAAAGATATGCTTCTCCATGGTCCTTTTGATTCCTTCTGAGAATAAAATATGACTGTAGGAGGAAAGTGATGTTTAGGCTTTATTCTGATTCTCATATTACCGGAGTCTCTTTAGAGATTTTTGAGTGTTTGATGTTTACTTACAGACTTGGATAATGCATTGAGCTGCCTTCAGCGTGAAGATCCAAGCTTAAAAGTGAAGCTAGATCCCGACACAGGACAAGTAAGATGAATCTTCTATTCATCATCTCATAATCAAATTTTATTTTAGAACAGTCAAGACCACTCCTTCGGTTAGTTGTTTGTTTTTTAGCATATTGAGGTTCCCTTGAATGAGAAGGACTCTCTAAATGCCTTCGTATCATGTACAAAGCTGTATGCCTCAAACTAAAATTGAGTCACGTGCAATTTACAGAATAAAGGAGGACTTCCCATGCTCTGCATGTTTCTGACAGTTCTTCATGAGCTTAGAAGAGTTTGAATTATGTACTCTGTAAGCTAACGTAATATGTTCTTTTTTTTTTGTAGTGGTCTTACAGCAGTAATTGCTATTTCACTTAGGGTGTTTGGATGACTTAAAGTAGTCCTGTTTTCTTCTCTCTAGGCTCCTTAGAATTTGAAATACTTTTAAGAAGCTATTAAAAGCTTGTGAGTCCTTGTTTAAACAACACTTTAAAAGCTTGATAGGTTTGCAAGATTTTCTACCTCTCTCTTAACTTTCATCTTACTAGACTATTCTTTGTGGCATGGGAGAACTACACATAGAGATCATTCATGACCGAATCAAACGTGAATATGGAATAGAAACTTACTTGGGACCTCTTCAGATAGCCTACAGAGAAACCATCCTAAATGCTGCACAAGCCACAGGTAAAGGAGTGAATGGGTAAATGTAAGGAGCATCTTGTATCTGGTTCTGTTCCTTGATTTACTTGAAATGACCTTTAATTAGGCTCAACTACTTAACTTTCATCTGAAAGTTACTTATATGTATTAGTTTTTTCTAAATGTGTGTTGTTTTTTTTGTTTGTTTGTTTTGTTTTGTTTTGTTTTGTTTTTCCCTGCAGATGTATTGGATAAAACAGTAGGAGATAAACGACACTTTGTAACCACAGAGCTAGAGGTGAGGCCCAGGTTGGCAGACAGAGCAATGACAAAACCTGCTATTGAGTATGCTCCAAGTGTCATTGAAATGCTACCGAAGGAACTTCAGGGAGCTATAGAAAATGGAATCACAAATTCATGCATTCAAGGTAAAGAGGTGCTATGACAGCTATACTGGCATAACTTTTCGCCGTATTTTTCTAAGAAGCAATTCAGTGTGTTTCTAGGAGGGGAAAAATCGCTTTGGTAGCTTGAAAACTAAAGTTTATTACCTGTTAATGCTGGATGCAAAGGAATATTCCAGGAGTATCTTAACTACAAAAATTGCCAAACACTCTTTTTGCCATGCTGGCAATTGAAGCCAGAATGCCTTTGGTTTTAAACTTGATTTCTAATAAATCATTCAACAATGATTAAAAATCCTTGAATTTGATGTGGGTTTTTTGATCTATTTTTTTGATAACAAATAAGGCTTTTGCTTGATGGACATCAGAACACAGCGGTGTGATTGGAACTGGTTTCTGAGGCCAACATTTAAATATCACACTTCTATAAGTTACTGATTTTTTTTCCTGATTTTCACTATGTTAAATCAGTGAAAGAATACGATAAATAGTCTTATGTAATTAAAAGTCTATACTTGAAATTTGCTCTAAAGAGCTGTCTTTCACATTTAATTCAAAACAAGATGTGTTTAATAATTCGTGGCCTAAACACTCTCCCTCACAGCAAAATTAACAAGTAGTTGATTAATAAATAAGAATTAATGCAGAATAGGCAGCATGTGGTGTTTCTTTTCCGTGTTGCTTTGAGTTGGAAAGTGTTCTTAACTCTGGCTGTGGAATGAGTCTTGATTATAGTCAAGTGATATAGTTTTATATCTAGTGATATAAAATTAATACTGCTGAGGGCTTTCTTCCTTTTTAAATAAATGAATCTGGCCATGTTTTCTGTAGGAAAAAAAAAAAAAGCTCTGTGTTTTTTTTTTTCCTTAGATGCAGTTCAAGCCTTCCATCCTGTCTAATGCACTTTGTGGTCTGGTTGAGAGCCCTCGTCTGGAGGGAGATAACCTATCTAGGTTACTAGAGAAGCAGTTCATCCTTTATGGAATTGAGTTAACCTTGCAGGGGGGTTGGTATTAGGCATTTGCCGTGATCACACTCTGTTGAAAATGAAAGTACAGAATATACTCTCGCTTTAGGTTAAACAAAAGGTTTCCTTACTTTTTCAGATGAGGTCTTGTTTCAACAGATACATTTTACATATCTCAATGTATTAAAAAAATCGTTTGGGAACAGCTATCTGAATGAGTGCACTCAGGAACTTTAAATTCTGACCGTTAACTGTTTTTGGTAAAGTGAATAAGAACGTATAAGTCTACATTCCTTTTTCTCTTTTGGCAAAGCTAGGTAAAGTCATGAAACAAGGAATAAGACAAATAGTCATGCCTTTAGGCATAGCAAAGAGAAGAGGAAGGGAGGGAGAATTCACGAGAGACTCCAAATCAATCCTGATTTTTTTTTCCCCCTCTGCATGTCCTAATACTCTGAAAAAAAAATAAAAGCCTGTTTTTTCTGTATGCTTTTTTCTTTCTTTTCCTTGCTAGGACCCTTGCTAGGATTCCCAGTTCAGGATATAGATGTGACAGTGCAATCAGTGACAATGCATCCTGACACCTCCCACACAATGGTATCAGCTTGTGTCTCCCGTTGCTTGCAAAAGGTACAGCAAAACCTGAAGTTGTTGTTGAACACAGTAGCATCAGGTATCACAGGGAAAATACATGTGTATCAGTATCTGGTAATTGTTCTTGGACAGTGTGACAACCCTGGCTTGGGGATTTTATAGCTTTTGGAAGCAGAGAATCAGAGTGAGTGGCAGTATTAGCTTACATTATGTAAGCATTTCTTATGTCAATTTTCTAAAAAAAAAAAAAAAAAAAGATTCAGCATAATTCTCCTTGCCTTCCATGTAGGCTTTGAAAAAAGCTGGTATACAAGTACTGGAGCCCCTGATGAACCTCGAAATCACAGTAAGTGAAGATCATCTCAGTGCAGCGCTTGCTGACCTTGCGCAACGGAGGGGCAGTGTTCAGGAAATCCAGAGTCGTCAAGATAACAGGGTTGTGGTTGCTGCTGTTCCACTAGCAGAAATGATGGTATGTGGTTACCTTAATGCATAAAAACGCTTCACAGGCTTCAGATCGTTTTCCTTCTTACAGATGATTGAATTTGGAATGGATTTTTCTAATTATATTTCAGTTATTGAAAGACTGAAGGAAGTTATTCAGAGGGGTAGCAGTGTGGTAGTGCCTATTTGGCTACTGCACTTGCAAACCTAGCAGTATTTTGGGCCTGACTCAGTTTGTTAACCAGTATGTTTTCAATTTTAAGTCAGAAATAGTAAAAAAAAAAAATTAAAAAAGGTTTTAAAGAGAATAGAAATTTTTTTTTAATTAAAAAAAAAAATGAAATTACTAGGTTAATTTACTTGTGTGTGTTGCACTTTAATACTGTAATATGAAATATATATATACATGCATATATATATATATACTATGTTGCAGCATACTTATTACTGTTTGTTTTTCTCTGGGCCCATAACAATTCTGTGATAATTTATCTTCTGTTTTTCCTAAACTAAGTGACATATGTTCTCTGTTTTGTGCAGGGCTACTCAACCGTTTTGCGTTCTCTAACATCAGGCTCAGCAACCTTTACTTTGGAGTTAGCCAGTTATCAAGCCCTGAACAGCCAAGAGCAAAGTGCACTTCTGCAAAGGAAGATGGGGTTGGTGTGACCATTCTGCTCTGCAAAGGAAGAAGATTGTCCTGTCTTCCCTGTTAAATATTTTCAGGAGACTGTTCAGATAGACAAGTATGTTCTTCTGTGATGAACTCGTGATAAATGGTGAGTGAGCTGCTGAACGAAGGAACTGTGCTATTGACTGTCCGAGGGAAGGTTCAAGAGACTCTGTTCTTCTGGCACAGGCTTGTAATTGCAAAGCAGCTGAACCAGGGATGGAGCTGCAATCTGCTGCTTTGGCAGTCCTTATCTTACAGACATCTACAATGAGAAGTAACGGGCATTCCTGTGAAGAGGATTTATATTATTAAGTGCTATAAAGACTGTTTCTTACTTTACTAAGTAAAGTTTGTGAAGCTTATGGCTACAGATAAATACAGTTCTGCTACGCTGTATTTGAGTTCTTTTCAGTTAACTACAAGAATATGGTTAAGAAGCAATTTGAACTCTACAAATATAAATATTCCTGTAGTGTTAGAAACCAACTCGGAACAGAGTTCAGGACACTGGATGCAACTTTTGCCTGAGTTTGCTTTACTAAGTACCTGAAGTGCAGGCTTCTGTACATTGAGTAAGATCTGCTCAAAAAATACAAGAAAGGCAGAGTTCTCCCCCAGCAGCAATCCCCACCTACCATCTTGGATATGTTCGGGGAGGATTTCTTTTGACCTTTAAGAATGATTGATATAAGCTTTAAGTGGTTCTGATTTGCTGTGTACTACAATTAACTTGTGATTTGCAATTCTGCAATTATCAACATAAGTAGCAAATGACAAGACACTTTTAAATAAAAATGATCTGCTCTTTATCTGAACAGTATCTTTATTTTTTCCCCCACCTTTGGTATGTAAAGTATCAAGTTCCAAGATTTCACAGTGAAGAATACCTCTCATGAAAGCATGATATGGGACTAATCCCATTATACCTAATTAAAACAAACAAACAACATTGTTTTTACTCCAAGAAGAATGCCAAATAACTTTACTTAAAAGTGAAAATTTTAAGTCTTTGTTCACCGATCAAACCACGTGTACACATGTTCACAATCCAGAGGCACTTCAGGTTGTTGAGCAGACGTCTCTGAAGCAGTTATCACCCTCTTGCTTCATGGGCACAGTACCCAACAAAGAGAGGTTCAGCTGCTATGCCACGTCTGTTAAAAAACAAAGTGGAATATGTATGATTAACCAAATAATGGACTAGTGATACAGGCAGGAAGAGAGATACTGGCACTCTGCTTTAATCTGCTTCGTGTAAACAAAATAGATGGCCTGCTTAGGGAGTCAGAAGGGCCCTGTTTGATGGCTGGCTGTGCAGAATTATCAAGCTAAGTACAGTTCTCTGATTCAGTCAGTTGCACCAGAATAATAGAAAATGGGTTGAAAAGCTTCAACTCAGGGCCTGTGAGTTTTGCTATGCTGAAAAAATTATTGCTATTATTGAAGAGGAGTAATGAATGTAAAAACATAAAAATTGTTTCCATTTACATACTCCTCTCCAAACCTAACATTTCCTTCATATGCAGTTGTAACTGTCCTTTTATTCAATTTATTACTTTGGGAAGATTAGCTTAATAAAAGGTCTCTTGCCAGACAGATGCACTTAAAAAAAACACACACACACACACCAAATACAAAAAATTAGTAAGATACTATGAAAGATGTTTCAGAAAGAAAGTAGTGATAGTCAAAATTCTGCTAAAAGACGTCTAGGTCTCTGTTTCCCTTCTCCCATCACTATTCCTCTGTATTTTGTGCTTCTGTATCCTACTCCAGGAAGCTGAGTTTAGATCTGATTAGTAGCTGCTTTTATAGTACTATTTCAGTAGCATTTACTCTGCATTCAGATAAGATTTACCATTCTTCTGCTGACTTTGATATAGATGTTAAATTTCTACCTACTCTTTTCCTTGCTGCCTGATATCCAGATGTACACAGTTGCCTGAAATTGCCTGAAAGTAGCTTAAGGGAAATGTACAAGTGCAGGGAGCTGTCTTTATCTTGTCCCTGCGTTCCCCATCTCTCATGCTACACGAGTAACTTACCACAGTCATCTGGACCAGCTCCCTTTGCTGCAGGTACTGCACAGGTATCAGTGTTAAGGAAGAGGATGGAGAGGCTGCCACAACTAACCTAAGTCTAGGAACATCATGACTTAGTTCGCTGTAAAACCTTGATCCCAGTAGCACAGCCACCACACTGTTCAGTTTTATCAGCATTCCCCCTGAGCCCCAGCAAGAGATATAAGATCCTGTTAAGTGACGGGATGTTTTTTAATGCCCTTTAATCTTGTTTTTAACATGTGTTTGTTAATTTCCTCTTAACATATCTGTCTTTCTCAGGACTGAGGAAGATGATGCAATTCATGCACAACAATATTTTCCTATAGCATTCTTTAAAGCCAGCTTGAAATAAACCTGAGAAGTCAAAATTACATTGAGACTTTCAGTCACTCTATAAAGTTAGCATATACTTTAAGCTAAAAGTTGGTGATTGTGACAGATAATCTTGCTGAGATATCTACAGGAACCAGAGCAAAGCGCTTGACTTTTGGGCACTGCCATGCATCTTGTCCTTTAAAAGCCTCTACCTTAAAATCCTGTTTCCCATGGTTGGTATTTTCTATGATTAGTCATAAACTATTGTAAAGCTATATGTTGTGTTGCGTTCTTGCTGCAGTCCAACTTTGCAGCAACGTTTGAGAAAATCTAAATGTCTCTGTGGCTGTGTGCTTTTAAGAGTGGAGTCGGACTTGGACTTCAGACCTGGAACTGACTCACTTCTACAGCCACCAATATAAAAAGGCAGCACTGACAATAAAAAACCAACAACTCGTCTAGGCACTTTTTGAGAAAGACTGCAGAAAACAATCAGTTATGAACAAACGTGGTTTACCAGACCCATAAATAAAGCTTAATTGTACAGGGTCTCCCTATCTACCTCTCAGTCCCTACATTAAGGCAATACCTGAAAGAATAGATCATTCAGGCTCACCTCTCATGCGAAAAGCTCCATCTGATTGCCTGTGGTAACTAGTTTTTTTTTCCCAGTAATTAAAAAAAAAAGTCTACTTTTTCTCCCGTTTGTGTATTCCTCCTATATGCCCTTAAATAACCTTTGTTGTCTGAAATAAGTCAATCTTGGGGCAGGTTTTTTTCTTTAGAGGGAAGAGGAACAAAGATGAGTTCTAATATTTCATTGCTGAGGGTTAATGGTTTTGAGAATGTTTTTTGCAAAAGTCTTTGAACTCCTGTCTTACTGCATCTGTTCTTCCCCCTCTGAAGATAAAAAAAAAAAAAACAAACAACACATGGGATGATATCTACATCAACGAGACTGATAGCTCTCCTCCCTTCATTTCTGAGCCAGCAAGTTAGGCCTGTACTTCAGCACCACTGTCTGTAAGTCACAAAAACCCCAGGTTTACTAGAACTATTAATCTTACCTGAGCATGCGGCATCGATGATTAGACAGTCTTTTATAGGCGTCCTGCAAGTCGGTCACGTTGCTGCTGCTCCAGAGTCTTTCCCCTACAGCACTTGCCCGAGGCCTGTAAAGATAAATTAAGTTTCAGAGGAGACACGGTCTACAACCAAGAATGGATTAAAGTTTTTAATACCAAGTCTCGTATCCAGAAGCACCATTTTTTATAGCTGCTCAAGGTCAGTACAGAGCTCTGTTACCACTAACATACAGTCCTGCTAGATTAGTTCATGCTCCTTGTAGCTAGCTATCTAAAATCTAAACGTAAAGAAGTTCATACCACAGTCTTGGTGTGAGGTTAGTTGCATCCACAAATTCTCCCCACAAGCAAGCTTCTCCACCTATTAGGAGCTTTTTCTGTTTTTCAGATCCTGAATTCAAAACAGAAAGATTGAATTTGTATTTGTGCAGAAGAGGGACATGTATCAGAAATTTCACTTTTCACTACTCGAACTGCTGCTCAGCTGATGTTCATTTTATCATATAACGTATCCTGAGCACAAACTTAACATTTTGCTAGTCCTGCTACTGAAGGTGATAATGATTATCCCATTTGACTGGTAAGCCTGTTTCCCTTCTCTGGCAGAAAAGATTTTAACTTTTAGCCTCTGAAGACACACCCGAGCCTCTAGACCTTCAGGGATTCTAGTCATGATGGAAATTGCTCTTTCTATTACACACAGAACATTTTTTGAAGCAGTCAGGTGTTCTCCCTAATACCTTATATAAAAAGAAAGCCCAGGGAAATCCCTAAAGTCTTTGTATCAGCTTCAGCCAGAGGGAGAGAACATACCTTTTCTAGAATAGTCTAACATTGTAGAAGGTTGCTTCAAAATCCGAATTCAGTGTCTGTCTACCAGCAGACATTTTGCACAATTCTGTCCCTAATGCATGACATATCTGTACACACCGTCCAGCACACATGCACCAGTGCCAGATGCTTTTCCATTTGAAAAATAGGAAGTTTATATTTTTATGTAAGAGTTTTGCAGAGCTCTGGCTGGCAAACAAGTTCTTTGATTATCAGATCATACTGACTGCACACATCGCTAAACAGCTTTTCCTTCCCATTTTTAAATTATTATGAACCTAAGACTTTCACACAAAAAACATGCATATAAAAAAAAAAGTAGGATAACAAACCAGGGAAGTTGCGTGGTTCAACGCTGTAGTATTTCTTCCAGTCTTGTCCATAACTAATGTAATCCAAATACCAGGGAGCTGCCAGGATAGCAGTGAACCCTGCTTGAGTGACACTGCTTAGTTCATGAGCATAGTTATTTGCCATCCACACTTCAACTACAGTATCTGGTTTCAGCTAAGAGGGAAAAATAAAAAAGGAAATTTACATGAAAGACAATCCTAACTGCTGTAATCAGGAAAAGGATAATGGATTTCAAAACTTGGGGTGTGACATTCTAGTCTGAAGAGGAGTATTTTGGAAGCTGCCTTTGGTTGTTTTATTGCATAGAAAACCTAAAGCTGACTATTTGATTGTTAATTTTAAACAGAGTTCACGCTAGAAGCTTAGTTTATACACAGTTAATACTCTGAGATGGGTCCTATGTGCGCCAGCCACCTGACCAGCTCCTAAAAGCTGAGCACCAAGTGTTTCTAGTCTAGGTGGACCGTTATGTCAGAAAACTTAAATAAAAAAGAATAGAAACTTTTCTGCTTTTTACTCTGATGCTCTACATCATTATATTATCTGCCTTCACTTCAAGAACGTGCTGCAGGGCTGGTGTTCCTGTTTCACCTATTTTGCCCGTACTGCTAAGGTCAGCAGATTTGCTTTTAATTCTTAAAAGACACAACCAAAATTACTTATTATTCTATTTTGGAAGTCTCCCACAATACTGTGCAGTTATGCAAAAGCACATTACTTACTTCCCAATCTTACCTGTGCTTTGTTATCGAACACTTCTTGCCAGACCATGTATCCTTTGTTATAAGAGGAAACAATATCCAAAATCCTAGAATTTGAGAATAAGATGATGTTTATGAACATCAAGTAGCTCAAGTACAGACATACAACATAGCAATATTTCCTACTCCAATGCACATCAGGCCTTTCCAAAGCTGTGTAAAGAAACAAAAGGTTTTTTTTCTAGTTTTGGCTTTCAGTGCTGTCTAGAAGGGCACATGTATAAGGATATGCATGTGCAGTAACACAAACTAAGGTACAGAACAACCAGTAGCTCATAAAGGTGCTAAAATCTGTATTATTTACAAACAAGTCAAATAAATGGCCACAAAAGCCTTAGGACTTTCCCTCCCCACCTTTTATACTGACATTTCAAGATACCTAGCTTAAGGTACTCAACACATTCAGACCATGCTTAGGACTAGCCTACATATCCTTGTGTTACACATTTTAAAGCTGTAAACTTTATATTCAGTGCATAAATTGGAAAGTGAGTAGGCACTACCCCATACATGGGAATTTTTGAATGCTATACAGTCTAAAATAGCTTCTGTATCTGCACCCCAACACTCCCCTCAGATAGAGGCTGTGATAAGCTGGGTAGGAAATAAAAGCAAAAAACATACTTCTGAATGTAGTACGATTCCAGTTTAGCATAGTCAATGCCAAAACCTTGCTCCTTCATGAAATCTTTCACATCAGGGTTAGATTTCCTTAAACAGTAACAATAAAACAAGTTATAAAAGAAGAATAACTTTGTTTGTTTGTTTTAAACCTGATTTCCCAACTAGTTTCACCTATGTACAGTATACTAGCTGATTCCTTGTGGATTCCAGGCTATGGCATATCTAAGAGAGCAGAAGCAGTAGGATGACTTAGGTGTTTTGAAACCAAATTTCATCCTGATTTGAAAGAAAGCCAACAGTCATCATTCTCTGGGAATGCTACTGAAGTCACTGCTTTGAAGCAGCCTCTGGCAGACTGCCTGAAGTTCCTAAAATCTCTGGGGTTCCTGGTTTCTCAGTGGTTTTGTGGGAAGATTGCTAGCAGAGCTAGAAACTGAGCAGACTGGGAGTTTAGCAGTACCAGGAGATCTGTGGGAATGACATCAAGAACGAAGCTTGAGAAAACTCCCCTAAAGCAATGTAACATGTTGTGATATGAAATTTGCCAGAATCTATCTTTATTTAAAAAAAAACAAAAAAACAATCAAACAACAACAACAAAAAAAAAAACAAGTCCTGAGCGTTCAGATTTGATGCTTCAAGAAAATACACAATATTAACTAGATCAATCTGAATAGTAATTAGATCATCTCCAAATTCTGTATTATTCATTTCCTGATCAGAAAGACTCCCAAAACAGTAAAAATCTGCAACTTGAAGAACTGTATTAATACATGCCATACTTGCAATACAAGCACTCAAGAGTCAGTGTTCTAATTCTTAATGTTAACAGATCTTCTGGAAGACAGAACTCAACAGAAAGGACTGCTTTTCCTTTAACACAAAGCACTTAAATGTTAATTATCTCCTATAGTACTTTTCTCCCATAATTGTTCTCCCTTCTGCATGGCTTGTTTCCTTAAAGGAATCATTTTTAATAGCTGAACATTTGTGAAACTACTGGTCAAAATAAAATCCTACACAACTCTAACTCCTACAGCACTTGCTTGTTGAAGATCACAAATGCTCTGCCTGAAAATTTTTACAGAAGTAGGAATGGTGAATATCTTTGGGATAAGCAGTGAAAAACCATCTCACACAACTGAGTGCCATGGATTTAGGCAAGTTCAAGAGACACTAGCTATTTGCTCTTTGAACCGTGACCATACCAACAATCGAAGCTCACTTCATCTCCTCCTAGGTGAATGTAGGCATCAGGAAATACACTGCTGATTTCTTTGAAGAATTTAGTCATGAAGTCATAAGTTGAATTCCAAATGGGATTTATAGGTCCAAAGGACCCACTTGGCTGTTCTCCATTGTAACAAGGGGTGAGAAGATCTTTTTGACCTAATAAAAACAATTAATAGAGAATATTCAGTTCCATGCTGGTGTGCTACCTCTGCTAGCAGGATGTAGTTTACCTTATTACAAAGGTTAATATTCATGACTAAAGTGCTCATCTATTCCATGTACCATGAAAAAGAGGCAAGTTAAAATACAACAGTTTTGCCCAAGATTGAGCAACCCTCTAACTGGAAGTTAGGTTTCTGGCTTTTAGACTTCTGATTTGAAAGCATAAATTTATAGAACATGTCCTGGAAAGCAGCTTCTGAACAACTACTTGAACAGGTAAGCTTTAACAGATTTACAAAAGAAGCCAAATATAATGAGTGTGTCTCTGTTCTCTTTTTAGTACTCTGTTTTGTTAGCACCTAAGTAGGTGGGACTTGTTTGGCTTGAGGTAGGAGTTTTTCCCAGTGTGCTAGGAAGTTGATTTTACTACAAAAAGGAAGGCTATATAAAAACAAAACGAAATTTAGAAATAATAACATTACACTCAACAAAACAAAAACCTCCTAACCACTGGTTCTTGAGTCAAGCCACCTGAAGTAACATGAGCTAGAAGAGCAAAACAGCATAAAGTTTTTATATGTAGGCTGGAGATCCCTAAGTTCAGTTTACTCTGTTTATCATGACTGTAGCAGCAGCACCTTCCAGCTGCATGTTTTCTATTCCATGCACGTTCACCCAAACAGGGCCCTGCTAGTACATTGCTTCACCTACCCTCCACGCATGCCTTCAAGCCTCTCTCCAGCATCTTGAATTTAGAAGCAGGCAAAGCATAGCTACAGTTCTCACGTTAAAACAGCTGTCATCCACGAAGCTACTGTGACCAGCTAATTTCAGGCATGAGAGCTGAACCTTCCTCTCAGTATGAACGTAGACCAACTTATGTATCTCCAGACGTGCCACTGGCTTTTGTTAATACATCATAGCAATAAGGATTGTATAAGATGAAAGATTGAGAAAGAATGTTTACCAATTCAGCTTTTGTGTTGTTCCTTTCTCTCTCATTTAATGTTAGTAAGACAGCCAGAAGCATTTCCAATGTTCTGGTCATGCTTCCCACAGGATGAATACAAGACATCTTGTTGCTGAAGCTAGAGCTAAGATGGACTAGAAAATCTATACTATTCCCAGTTTGGCCAAAAACATCTTCACCTAATTGCAGTGAAATCACAGTCAGTACATCTTGAATTAAAATACAAGGTTCCCCGGTCCCTGAGCACACGCAAACGCCATCACTCAGGGTTCAAGCATCACAACCAAGAACACTACTATGAAATGCAGAAGACGGAGTGAACTAGAAGCATCCAGGTTCTCTGTATTTTGTACACCGGCAGAGTATCACTTTACTGACAGACAGAAACATCAACCATGTTGAAAGAACCTTATCAAAAAAGAAATCTCTACCCCAGAGACAGAAGCTCACTATTTCTAGCCACTGCCCTACTACTGTAACCTCAAGAGGACTGGATGGGGTGATAATATCAATATGAAGTCCAAGGCAGGCAAAATATACTTGTGCCTTTGCACACGCATCCAGCACAGGAAACGACTGCTCGGTTCCAGCTTCCTCTATGCACTTCAGTTCCTCTAAAATGTAAAGGTCCTGGTCATTATTGATTCTTCCCCTTGCTTATCTCATACCAATGGCCTTTCAAAAATACTTCAAAGGCTGCTTTCAATAAGCCTATTTGCTTTAATACAGGAATATTATGCTACACTTATCATAATCTTTTAACTATTAGTACTTTCTTGGACATACCTTTTCCCCAAGACTGCGTGTGTCCTGGGGTATCAAACTCTGGGATAACTCTAATGCCTCTTAACCGGGCGTACTCAATCACCAGACGGACGTCAGTAGGAGTATAGATGTGGTTATAGGAGTAAGCTCCCTGTGAAGTGTTCATATTTTGAGAAAGTTTACAAAATGTTATACCAGCAGCTCACAAAATTGGGATTAAAGTGTTATTTTTTTTAGACTGCAGAGTATTTTTACAAGTTGGCCTTTTCTAGGTTATCACATGTGCAACTGCACTGACAGAACTTTTTGGCTGACTAGTGAGAAATACGAACCACATTTTCACCCTAAGATAAATCTCCTGAGGAGACTCTTCTTTCTTCTCAGGTTCAGTTACTGAGGAACGTAACAAAATTGGATTCTATTCCATCATGTTTTTAAAAGATAAGTTTTTCACTTCTTCTGCAGAGAAGCAAGTTAGATTTCTCCTCCATCTCTGCATCACTGACTCTGAAACAGAGGGCCCTTGTTCCTTGATGTGCAAGACCAATGGAAAAGTTCTGCTGAGTCAGAAAGAATGGTGTTTTCTTCTGATACCTCTACTTGTCTATTTTGATACATTGTCCAATTTAGCATCAGGGTGTGTTTGTTTTGTGATGCTGTATTTGAGTATTATTCCACTTCCACACAGCCAACCAATGTCATGACTGTCCCACATTTCTACAGTTTGGTAAAACACACACTTGTCAAACAGCAAAACTGCTTAAGAAAAGCATCGTGACTCCTCATGATTGATTGTGCCTTAAGCTTCCATTTATCCAGAACGGTTTCCACAGCAGATTGACTCAAAAAAAGCTAATGGTAAGCATGCCTTTCGAAAGAAGATTGTTCTGGCAAAGGACATCACTCTCCCCAGTGGTTACTGGGGAATAGGACAGAACTCCACAGCCATTTCCAGGAAAACTGATCTGACTGCACCAACCAACATCTACAATTTCTGAATTTTGAAGTTCTTCATTGACATCTGCTCTAAGCACTGCCTGTGTAATTTTCATATACAGGTCAGAGTCTATCAAGCATTTTAAAACAATCACAAATCTTGTGCATTAGCTCAGTCTGCTTCAGCATACTTGATTTGGCTGCTACTGAGCAAGAACCTCTTGATGGCTTTCATTAATTAGCAAAAGCTGCTGTGAGTCAGGGAGTAGAGACATACATCACCCTGTATTTTTTAGAAAACATCCTTTCACTTTTGGATCTTATAGAAGCAGAATGTCTTGTAAAGTTAACTGGATCTCTGAAAGAGCAAAAGTACTATTACAGTGTTTCCAAGCGTACAGATTTTTGGAATCTCTCATACTGTTTCACAATCAGCTTAGGCTGGTGTATTCAACCATTCACAGGCTCTCGCTTTTGTATTTTATCTTCACAAAAGATGTGCCAGAAATACGTGGCACATATTAATTCCTGCATGTTCATCCCAGCTCCAAAGATGTTTACTCACCTTGTTACTTAGCTCAGGAAAATACATACTCTGGTAAGGAAATGACTGATCATCGACTATATGCCAGTGGAGGACATTGAACTTGTTAAAAGCCATGGCATCCTGTAACGAACAATGCAGTACAGTCCAGTTAAGCACTTCAGTCTCACAAAAAATTTAGGCAAAAGAAGGTGGTCTTCTCCTATTACATCCTGCATGACTAAAGCAACAACTAAAATGAAGGAAAAGCATACTATTTTTCACTGAACTATAGAATCATACACTAGAACACACCAACCTGTTTATAACCTTCTCCTTTCCTCCATCATCTATTCTCTTCAGTCCTACACTGCAGAGTCCATGAGCACTTCATCTGATCATGCTACACTGGTTGGTAGAAGAGGAACTACTATAAATTCTTAATAATTTTTCCACTTCACAACACGTTTGCATGATTCTCTACATAAAACCAGCTATTTCACCTTACAGGAAAGCTTATGCTTTTCTACCTAGATACTTTGGACTTGAAAAGTAAACAGCATGAGAGAGATTCCCACCACTGAGTACATCCTTACTTCCTAGTAACCCTTCCAGTATCCATTTCAAGTGCAGGCAAGACAAACTATGCATTTTTCTGTCAATACAGTGTCAGTATTGATAATGTACAATGTAAAATATAAAGATAAACAAACACTTGTATTATAGAATCATGACTCCAGTGGACAGTTACAAAGGTATCATGAGTTATAGAAGTTTCTCACAGTTAATCTAAGTGTTGTGTGCTTGGAATGGAAGGAATGCGTCCTCTGCATTCTTCTGCTCCAAGTAATTGCAACACAGTTGCTCCCAATCTCTCACCACAATTAGATTTTTTCCCCTTTTTTCATCCAACCTGTCTTTTCAGAAGCAACAAAAATCTCTTCAGCAAACTACTGCCAAATCCAAAGATTCATACTTTGTCCATTTGCTAGAATTACTTCATCGGTTTTATCAGAGAGCAGTAGTTTTGATTATTGCTCGCCTGCATGCATTTCTACCAACTACCATATTTCCACATAAAAATTATACTTCCTGACCCTCCCCACAGTCTTTCCTTTTTCAAGGACGATATCGTTCCTGGAGATACAGTACATTAACAAGACACAAACAGGAAATGTACTTAAACTGCTGTCTTAAGCATCTAATTACCTAATTACATGTCAGTGAAGGGATTACTGCTGCTTTCTATTAGGTTAGCCCGGATTCAAGCAGGCACACTTTTTCATAAGCCAGTAAAATGGAATGAAACATGGGTCTGGTGAAGTAGTTGGGCCACAGAGATAATTTAAGGAAAGAAAATAAAAGAGCAACAGTTATGAAAATACAATAATGGTTAGAAATACAAGTCTCAGAAGTCAAGTTATACTTTGGACATACATCTACCCTTTTAGAAAACTCAACAAATACTGACAACAAATATTGACAGAGGAACTACTTGAGTAGGATAAGCATTATCAGTTTTAAATGACTAGCTGCACAAACGCTAGTAGCCAAGCAGGGACTGATTTTAAAGGTAAATACAAGTTGTAAATACTCAGAAAAGCTAGTTCCGAGCACAGCTCACGGATGACCTCACAAATAAAGGCTGGTTTTACCTGTGCTCTCTTCCTGCCCATCACAAGTCTGCCCTGCAAAGTTCTGGAACATGGAGGGAAATATCTAAGAAAAATTTATCTTGGAAAAGAAGACAGAGATAAGACAGGAAACTGCATGTTCCTTCATTCAAAGGCTCCCCCACTTTAATGAAGTAAGCCCTGCTTCAAGTTGTTTTTTTTTTTTTTTTTTTTTTTGTGTTTGTTTTAAACAGGGGAAAAGAACAGTATGAAATAAGAAAACCCACAGGTTTGGGTGCTGTAATTAGACAAATTCCTCACCTTCCCATCAAGGTGGGAATATACATTTCTCACTGGGCTCATGCTTTTTGAAGAAAGTTTACTCCTTTTTGAGAGAAAGCAGTGAAAGAAATCAGTAGCTCCCAATGAACCTCCCTTTGTATTTCATTACTGAATTGCTCTTAGCAACACAAGAATGAACTATGTGGCTACTGAAAAGCCTGTAGCTTTCCTGCAACCACTGACACTCAAATTAGACCTTGAAATACACGAGCATGAGTTGGTGTAAACAACAGAAAATACTGAAAACCCATGGTGCACAAATCCCAGCGTTCTTTACAGATTTACATGGCAACTTCACACTCAATTCATCACCAGTGTATGCTCTAGCTGTAGGCTCTGATCTCCACTTAGAGAATTTCACTTTTAGAAGTCAGGCGGGTTCTCTTTTCGTTACAACACGAATGCTATTTACTTCAGGGGACAATATACAACAACAAAAAGCCTTCCTTATTAATGATACGTGACCGTCCACTTACCAGGTTTGTGAGAATGGATTTCAATGGCAAATAGTGCCTTGATGTGTCAAGTAAGATTCCTCTATGAGCAAATCTTGGGAAGTCGTAGATAACAGATTCGTTGACAAGAAACTAGGAGAATGAGATTTAAGAATTAGAATTCTCATTTTATGTTCATCACTACAAACAGGAAATACTTCTCAATTTGTTAACACACAAACATTATTTTCTGAGAAAATAGTTAATGAAACTTGTAGAGCTGCTGTTTCTAGAAAAGCACCTAACATAGAATGCGGCTGTCTCATCAGAACTGTGCCTTTAGTTAATAGCTATAACTTACACTTCCATAATCATCTTCATGAACCAGCTGACTGAAGGTTTCCAAACCTGGAAAAATCAAAGAAAGAGATCTGGAGTACAACACAGTACTTGTCCTTAAAACTTCAGTTAAAAACAGGATGAAAACTATTTCCAGGCATGCACATAGTTTGAAAGAATGCCTTGTGACAGTTTCTTTCTTGTTATCACATTTTCCTTAGTTGCTCAAGCACATTTAAGGAAGTAAGCTTAACCACGTAAGGAACAGAGCACTGCTCAAACTCTCCATTATATACAAGTATTGAATATTATCATTACAGTTCAGCTGTACCAAATTAATCCTTGAATAGAACAGAAGCTACTGAGAGCAAGGTAGCAATGTCTGGTGTTAACATGCATATATTCCTGTCATTTCTGGAACAGGTGAACTTCCTAATTCAGCAAGAAAAAAAATATATATAATTCAGATATTAAGTACAGCAGACCAAGACTTCAGTGTTACGGTCTTTTTGGTGATGAGTTCTGCATGTTCAGCTATTAGATGCAGTCAGAGAATAATTTGTTCACACTGTAGATCAAAGAGGTTTTAGGCACCCAGAATCTGGTTGGCTTGGATGATTTCAGACACAGCAAGAGTGGAACTACGGTGTGCCACTGGATCTGGGATGCTGAACATATAGACTGAGATGTCCAATGCACACCTTTGTACCCTTCTGGGATCCATGACCAAGTTTACTTCCCATAAAACTCTGAACGAGGGCAGACCTTAGTGGTCAGCTGATTCCTACTCTGCCATGCAGTCTATATAACCTCAGAACAAACAGCTCTATATGGAAAGTACATATGGAAAGACTTACCTCTTAAAGCACCCCATACCTCATCTGCTTTCAGTACAGCCACAGGCTCAGCTATAGTTAAATAATCTAAAGAGAAGAAAAAAAAATATTCCTCAAGAAAGCATGAATTGATAGGACAATATTAACAGGAGTTAAGTGATTCTTAGGTTTGCCTTTTTTTTTTTTTTTTGCAGATGGTTTTTTTTTTTTTTTTTAATTCTAATAAATGCTATTTCTGTTTTTAATGGTGATACTGTGTAGCTATTTTTCATTTATGGGCTCCCAAAACTGAGTAAGCTACTAGTCTGAAACAGCAGTTAACAAGTAAGATGCTAAAAAAAAATACAGTTTTAATAATGGGAATGTTCAGTGTTGCACATGGGCCTGAATTTCAGAATAGTTTAGCTCAATTGATGTTTTTGCATTTAATATGGAGGCAGTGAGGGTTAGGTAACTAAGTTGGACCTAACCACAGAACTTTACTTCTCCTTTTATATTCACTTTAGATATGTCATGCTTACATATTTTTTTAGAGGTATGGTTTGTCAAGTAATATTACTTGGTGCTTATCATAAAGATCTCATTAAAAAGGAACAAAAATACCAAACATCTAATGAGCATGTGTAGGGTATCAGTAAGATGAAGTAAGGTAAGCAAAATGAAGAATACTATCTGAAAAGATCCATAACAATCCCACCTTGTGTTTGAGGAAGTGTTACTGTCCACAAAGTACTGGGGGAAAAAAACAAGTCATTTCATTTTTCCATGTAAGATGGTTCAACAAATTCTGGTAAATAAGCAAGTATTAGAGGGGTAGATTGTTGCAACTGCCTCAGTCTGAAGGAGGGGTTGGTTACAAATTACATGGTTCAAACTTTTGACTAAACTACCAGAGAAAAGTAATTCAGGGACATGAAGAAAGTATCCCAGACTTCAATTTTAACCTAAACACAGACAATTCTGTGTACATTGGAAGTTCTAGGTAAGAAACAGAACTTAGAAGGTAACTGCAATCTCTCTCTCTTTTTTTTTTTTTTGGTAACCTGTAGGCTAGTCAGGGATTTGCTTTTGAGACGTTTTTTTCTGAATGTGTGTCTTAAATGAATGCAGAACAACAAGTTTTGTAAGTCTGTATAGAACCTTTTACACAAAGAGGAAAGAAGCCAGCAGGGAGAAAGGCAGATAACCTGTACTTTGGTTAGGTATACAATACTCTTGCTATGGGATAGCTACTGAAATGAACCAAACTGCTCCATCCACCAACTGAGTAATTCCCTTTTAGAAAAGAAGAATCAGCTTTGGTTCAGAACTCAAGTTCAGAAAGCAGTTCAAAGTCCACCAAGTAGTAAAGCAATGTAATAACCTGACCATGGCAGAAGAACTCTAAAGCATTAGCAGTTTTGCTGCTGCATCCTGTTTGCATTGAAATGTGTGAAAAATTTGCACAGCAAAATTACACTACTTGGCTATGTGTACAAAAGGGGCTAAGTGCATTTAAAATCAACACATTCTTTCACAAGTCAGGTAGAATTAGTCCTGCTGTTAATGTATGGCTTAAGATTAAAAGGATCTTTTCCTAGGAATCTGTATCCTGGATACCAAACAACTGCCCAGACTGTTACAGATTATCTCCAGACAGAGCCAGATAAATTGAAGGTGCTGCATTCTGTGCTGTTAAGAAACTTCTGCAGTCAGTTTAGAGTTTTTCTCCGATCTGGACTTGAGTCATGGAACTAAAGAATTGTTGTGTGCCAAATGTAATATAGTCATCTTATTTTTAATCCTGTTTTGTAGCTCTCAGTAGAATTAAAGTGTATTTATAGCACTGCAGGATGAATGACGAGAAGTTTGACTGCATGCTTTCTATTATTTTTTTTTTTTTGGAAAAGGAAAAATAACAGGTACGTGAGCCAGCACAGTTCAGGTTTAGATATCTGAAAGGTGAGCAGATGAACAAGCAAAGCCAGCCTTCATCCCACACCCCTTGCTGAGAGAAAAGACGGTGCCTTGACTATGTGCAGATCTCACCCCACGTAACTGGGTATAGCACAGCACCTCTGACTGCTCAGTTACTAGCAGGTAAACGTGTTAAACACCAACCAAACCGCGGAAATCACAGACTGTAAATCCTAAGCAAGTTGACAGCTCGGTGCGGGCTGCAGCCCAGCACACAGCGCCGTGTGGGAGCCGGCGGGGTACTCACAGGCCTCGCTGGACGCCAGGCGCGGGTAGCTGTCACAGCCGGGCTCCGGGGCCGCGATCACCACCTGCAGCTGCGACAGCTCCCGGCGGAGCGACGGCCACCGCCGGCCGGGGCTCCGCCAGCGGGACTGCCCGAAGATGTACTCGTAGTACCTGCGGACACAGACACCCTCAGGCGGCCGCCGGCACCCCCCGACTACCCCCCCCCGGTCCCCTCCCGGCCCCCGCTGACCTGCGGAAGGCATCCTGCAGGATCCCGCAGCCCGGCCCGGCCGAGGAGCCGGCGCCGTGCACCAGCTGGAAGCGGTCGGGGGCGAGCTGCAGCTGCCGCCGGGACGTGCGGAGCGACTGCGGCAGCGGCCACAGCGAGTCCTCGGCGGCGGCGGCCAGCGGCCCCTCGCCCAGCCCCAGCCCCAGCCCCAGCTCGGGCTCCGGCGGCGGGTCGCCGCGGCCGAGGCTGGTGCTCAGCAGCACGGCGGGCACGAGGAGCAGCCCCAGCAGCAGCCCTGCCAGCCCCATGGCTCTGCCCATGGCACTGCGGGGCCGTCCCCGCGCCGGGCCACCACCTCCGCCGCCGCCGCCGCCGCCGCCTGCCCCTGCCGCCGCCCCGCCTCCGCCATCACGGGACGGCCGCGGCACCGCCCCCACGGCCGCCTCATGGCGGGGCCGCGCAGCGCAACGGCCGCCCCCGGGTCACGGGCTGAGGAGAGGGGTTGGGGGGGGGGGGGGCAGGGAGTTCATATTTGTGTGTGTGTGTGGAGAGAGATTGTGGCAATTTTGGATTACGGCTTTGTGAAATAAAATCTTAAGAATCGCGTGTGTTGTCGCAAAATAATTGCAGTCCCGGGGGATTTTTATTTTTATTTTTTTTTACAAAGGATTTCTGCAGAACGTATCTCAACTGGGCAGAGGGGTAAATGTAAGCACAAGTCTCGCTTTCGGTAAAGTGTCTTAAGCTTTAAGTGAGCTAGGTGTTCTGGCAGATGGTGGTGTCGATTTTGGAAGTCGGCGTGAGGTGTTCAGGAGGCAAGTCATGTGTCTGAGAGCTGGAAATTCCAGTGGAAAGCCACCCTGACTTTAAGCCACCGCTAATTACATGCCTAGCACGAGCAGTGGCGTGCCATCGCTGTTGCTTAGGCGGATACAGCAGTTACGGGATGGCAGTGGGGAGCTCATCGTACCTGCATGCTGCTACTGCAGGGCACTGCAGGTTCAGTCAGCGAGCGCTCCCTCGGTCATCTTCCCTTTGTGGGAGGTCAGCTCTGGGGACACTCCGGATCAAGAAACAGACCCTTAAGGCAAAAATTAAAAAAATAGCATCTCCATAATGAAGCTTACAGCTGTTTGTAAGGAACACAGGCATCTTGCTGTGGGATTATTAAGAAAATCTCTCTTCTTTTCTAGGGCTTGTCCTCTTCTAGGCTGTGTCACTCAAGGTTTTGGAGAAGAAGCTTTTGCTGTTGTTGAGGTTGTTTGCCCGGAAAAACGCCGAAGCCTCACCCATTTCGTGCATAATTACAGGGTGGGGTGGCATGGGCGTGTAAGAGGAGGTGAGTCCTCGCTGCTGTCCTCAGTACTGTGACGTGGTCCTGATGCCTTGCACTGAGGCTGGTGTGATGGCGGAGTCAGCAAATCCAGGGAGCTGATTGAACACCGCCCTCATCAAAGAAAAGGTGATGGCATGTGGGAAGGAGCAGGATCAAGGAAAGACTAAGACTATGCCAGGCCTGTTTAGACTGTGGAACTGCACATGAAAGGAATAGATCACAAAATATCCAGTTCTTGTCATCTGCTGTGCCTGTCTATGCAATTGGAGTGTAATGCCTTGATGGAAGCTGTTTGATGCAGGTTATACATGGCAAGATGTTACTTAGCCTTGTCACGTTACAGGTAAAAAACAGTTCTTGGTTATATGATACCAAACTGGCAACAGCACCTAACACTTCCAAATCCCGCCACTGCACGCAGCAAGATCAATGTGGAAATGGCCTTGTGGTCTCTTCAGGCTGTCTCAGAGGCAGATTTTGCATGCTGATATTCAAGTTATGGCACAGGTTTCAGGTTGCTTGTTGCTTTCTTCCAGTTTCCTGATCTGACTGTCTCAAGTGTGCTAACTGAACTGCTTGCGTTATCTACCTCTGTTTGTGTTTTTAAGCATATTTAGAAAATACAGATTATTTCATGTTTCCTCAGCACAAATGAGACATCAAAAAACCCTACTTTCTCAGTAGAGTACTTACTCAGAGTAGTCAATGATGACTAGCTGGAAGTTTGTGGTCAGCTGTATGCTGCTAAACTAAGCCTGCTGTTTGGAGATAAGTGTTCACCAGCCTGACCATCCTAAAAGACTGGTTGGTGTAGATGCAACTGATCTTATTTTTGCTTTCAGTTCTGTTTTCTGTCATTGTAGCTTCAGTATAACAAGGCTGTTCCACACCAAGTAAGTACATTTATTTATTGATGCCACTGTTTAAACAAGCTCTTTTGTGCACAACTTTGTAATGAAATCAGATTTGCATTTTTTTCTTCACTGGGTGGATTTTCTGGTAATTAAGGACAACAGGTGGTCTTTCCTCATGTAAGTGCATGAAGTGCACACTTCTTAGTTTTAGTCGTATGCTTTGAAGCAACTTCTAGGAACTTGGTATCCCTGAGACGTCTACCTCTGCTTGTTTTGCTTGAAAATGACCCCCGGAATTTAAAAGTTATTTGATGGGAGCGTGGAGTGGACAGATACAAACATGCTGTCATTTTCTGAGGAAATCTGTCTCAAAAGTCCTGTAGTGTCTGTAATAACTACAAGCAACCTGAGTTTGCATCGGTATTTTTAGATGCAGTTGTGTTTGAAGTGCTGTAATATAACCCAGTTTAACGTTACATCTGGTGACTGCTTCAACACTCACAGGGAAGAAACAGAGGTTAGGTAAGGAGCTGTACTATAAAAGAGTGCTTGACTGCAGGCTGCAGCCCCCTAGCGTGTCGGCTGGCTGCCGAGCTGCCAGAGGCCTGCTGAGTTCACTGCAGTTTCCACTGAGCATAGGACACTGCAGAGCCAGGACTGTAATTGCTTCCAGGATGTGCATGAGGAGTTGGAGGAGAACACGTAGGTGTTATTCAAGACAACAAGCTCTTATTAGGTAAAAAAAAAAAAAAAAAAAAAAAAAGTCATTTCGAGGAACATATCAAGGGGAAACAACAACAAAAGAGACTGGGTTGGTGCTGCAGAGATATGGGGTGTGAGGTCAGACAACAACAGGTTGATAAGTGCCCTTGCTTTTCCTCTGTACTTCATTGGTAGGGAAAGGACATGAGATCTGTAAAATTGAATGGATCCCAAACACATGCAGTTCCACCTTTCAGTTCCTTAAAGACAGCTAAAAAGGCAGACAAAACGTACATGGCTTAATTCAGTTGTTAATATCATGTAACTTTGTTAGGTTAATTATACCCCAAATAAAATTCTTATTCAAAAGCGTACAGGGAAAATAGCCACACTTAAATTAGCCAAGTACTGAGGACAATTGAGCCAAGGATGTGACAGACTCTCTGTCCAGACAGCACATTTTCATTACTTTGTCTCTTATGAACTTCATAACTACACCCCATAACTATCCAAAGAACTTCTTTCTGTTTTCCCCTCCCCAAATACATTACACCTGCTCTGCAGCTGGAGTCACAAATCTTCGTATCAGTTGTTGGTAACACATCCACATAACACCAGAACAAATGGTCCTATATGTTCTTAGGGAAGGTAGGACACCAATATTTTATAAGGTGTCCTTATATATAATTTTATAAGGTATTGTGTTATTTCCTATTAGTCTGTGGGAAGGAATTTGAGAGATAGAGAGTTTCTCAGTGAGATTTATTAATAGAACATGCAAATGGCAAGATGTGTCATGATCATTTCCTTGGCATGAAGAATATGCACTGTTGGGTTTAATTCTCAACTAACTTTTCTTTGTGTTACAGAATCACCTATTGTCTTTACTGTGTCTTTTTCAGAGAATCAAGTATGAATGTTGACAGTGGAGGAGAGAGATAATATGAGATATAGTAAAAGGACTAATAGTGGATAAAGGAGGAGTCTGGGAAGGATGGAAATTTTTCTTCTATCAGTAGAAATGTCAAAATGGGGACATAACATTTGGGAATAGGGATGGAGAAAGCACTTCAACTAAGACGTTTTAAGCTCATTTGTGCAAGGAGGCTTTGACAATGGAAACACATTTCAGGTAAGAGTTCCACTGTATGTAGGCACTCATTATAGTGGGGCAAGGAAGTGTCACAGTTAGAGAGAGAAGTGTTCAGTTTTGGTTTTCTTTTTCAGCTTTGTAAATAGGCTGATACATCAAGTGATAATTAAGGCCAACTTTAAAGATGGCAGATGGTTGTGCTTCCAGACTGTACTGCTGCTAGCAAATGCAGCTTTAAAGAATCAGTGAAATGTTTATAGGACAGCCTGGGGAAGCAATGAAAGTATCTCTCAAAGATCACTGTGCTCCACTATTAGCTCCAAGTCTTGGGTGTGGAAAGCTGTCATGCTTTATCCTTATCCTGTTCTGTATATTTCATGTCATGCTTGTGAGAAGTACAGATTTTGATTATTGCTCAAAGTCTTCTCTTTTACTGTAGACATTTTGCTTAGATTGCAATTTGTTCTAAACAACCAGGAATGTACTTTTATCTATGTCTGTAAAGACTTACATAATAATACAGCTCATAAATAACTACAAAATGAATACGAGATGTACTACTATGTATTTTTGTGGAAATTTTAAGAAGTGCAGAAGTGAATCATTTCTGAGGTAAGAAGCCTACATCCCCTATTCTATTAGAGATGCCTTTTGCATTCTGTAAGGTAAAAGTTAAGTGTTAATTAGTTTTAGTCTAACCCTGTCTCCTGGGAAGTCTGAAAAAGTGCAAAGATTACTAAACATGATATGACATGACATGAATCTAGCTGGACTTGACTTCTGAAACAGAATTGTTTGCAGAATTCAAGGAACAGGTTCCTTCACACAAACACATACACACACACTCTTTAGATATGGAAAAAAAAAAATGGTTTTAACATTAAGGGATCTCAGATATTCACCTTACTAATCAAAATGGTGGAATAGAGTTGGACAGAAATATCTTTTATGGGAGGAAGTGGTAAGGGTGTTTTCAAGTTACTGAATCTGGCTTTCAGATCTTCCAATTGTACTGTGGCTATAGTTGGCACTCACACTGATGAGAGCTCTCTCATCAGTGTTTCCAGGTGTGCAGAGGGTTTTACTGTACAGTCTCTGCAGTTCACTCCCTTCCTTACTTGAGAAATAGCAAAGTTGCAAAGAGGAAATGGTGACTTATCACTGAGTAATATTCTGTGGCCACTGTAGTCTGGACAACATGAGGGGAAGTTACTACCCAGGCTATGAAATGACCATGCTGGTAATTGGACCCTGGTGTCTCTTGAAGATGTTTTTGGAGTATGTTAAAGGCCTGTCCAATAATTTTTGAAAGAAATTTTATGGAAGTTAACAGAAAGTGTGACTTTCCTTTTATTTGGAAATCAAGTGATATTTTACTTGCTGCATTTCCAAGCTCAGCTAAATCTCTCAGTTAACTGAAACTGACTTAAATTACAAGTAAATGTTTTCACAGTGGCTGTTAGCAGTTCAGCTGTTCCATTGTATGAGCTAGATTGTTTTGCACATGAGTCTGAATAGTACCTTCATGTGCAATAGCTTACTGTCTTGGTCAATGGCACAGGGTACCTCAGCTGAAGTCTTGCAAACAAGGAGGTATTTTGGCAGAGTAAGTTAGAGTCATAATTTTGTAGTGCAAAGAGCTGATCACATTAACTTCCTGCAGGGAAATTTTGTGAAGATTCTGCAGTATGGAAATGGAGTAAACAACTACCAGGGTGTGACTTGCTGCACTGTGAATTCCTAACTTGCACCGTGATTTCACAGAATCACAGAATTGTCTAGGTTAGAAGAGACCTCAAGATCATCAAGTCCAACCTCTGACCTAACACTAACAAGTCCTCCACTAAACCATATTGCTAAGTTCAACATCTAAACGTCTTTTAAAGACCTCAAAAGATGTTTAGATGTTTAGATTTCCTAGCTCATACATGGTCTTTTCTATGATGTACATGTATGTCCAAGTTTTTCTGGACATGTCTTCTCTTTCCTTCTGATGACTCTTTGACTCTTTGTACAGATTGGCCTGTTTTTTTTTTTTTTGTTTGTTTGTTTTTTTTTGTTTTTTTTTTTTTGTTTGTTTTTTTCTTTTTTTTAAGAACATCCTTTATATGCCAGGGGTGTAAAATCTAGTAGGCTGGAAACCCCCAGCAGCCTAGAAACTCTGCAAGTGACCACTGGGTACTCACACTTCATCTGCTTAGGACCATCAGAATTCAAGTATGTTTATTGGCCAAGGAGAATCTCAAAATGGAAGGAGGTTACATATGACCCGTGTGTGAGCTACATGCTGAGAATGCTGGTACTGATGTTGACATACGTAAGTAATTAGGAATGAGAACTAACCAAAACAGGATGTTTAACTGATGTAACTTGAAGAAAACTCATAGGCCAAAGCTGCTTTGGATAATAGCAAGGACAGTTTGTGAATAGATGCACATGCCTGAAGCATGATTAGTGTAAGTATGTGAACTATCTACAAAGCAAAGTGTAGACACAGCATATGTAATATATATATATTGTTTTGTAAAGGGAATTGTGGTTTAGGTTTCCAGCCTCTCTGTGTGTTACTGTCTGACTAGTGTTTCAGTATTTGCTCTGTTACGTGAATACAAGAAAATCTGAATGACATATTTGGTACTGAATCAAATCTGTGGCTTCAGTACTTAAGCCCCTGGAAGGTGCGAAAAAGAGATGTTGGAAGAAATTGTCAGCATATGCCAGATGCAGGAACATTTTAGTTTACTGCATTTATTGGATGACTTTAAAACTCCTCATGGTATTTTGCTGGTTTGTCTTTTTCACAGCTGTCTGGGAATTCTGAGGTCTAGAATAGTGCTGACTGAGGATTTGGGGGCTTTGGACTGACAGAGTCTGCTGTTGTGGTGGAGAACTACTGCTCCAGGGTCTTCAGGTTTCATCAGTCCTGGTTCTCTGGTGTCCAGTGATTGCATGAGGTATCAGAAGAGGAAAAAGGCTGAATCACGTAATCAAGTACACTGTTCCTTAGTAATGATTTGTGCAGGATCATTACCTGTTGTTGCTTGTTCAGGTCATTGTCCATCATCACACACATGTTTTAGCAAGGTCGGACAAGGGGTGAGGATTTGCTGGAATAGAAGGTGTCACTATTTTTAGCAGACATGAGTGAGGACTATTCAAGCAGAAGGAGAATTTCTCACACTTCTAGGACCCATACCTAGAGATCCCCAGATCTTTTAACATAGCCTAATTACGTAATTCTGGCCTTCTACTAAATAAAGTTGTCCTTAAAAATAGCTCCAATTGTTCCCCTTGACTCTCTTCTGGGCAGAATTCTTCACAAATATGAACAATGGACTCCAGCTTCTTGTCTTTCTATATTCCTGCATCTGCATTCCTTCAGCCAAGGAACTACGAGCTATTAAAAGGTCTTTTAGTGCAAAACTTATCATGTTGGAGCTTCTTTCTACATATACAGAGAGGATGCAACTCAGCTGGGGAGAGAGGACTCTGAGAGGATGACTAGTTTGTACAAGACAGCTATGATAGCAGTGAGAGACAGTAATGTCCTCGAAAGATTCCTGATATTAAGTACTTAGGGCATCCTGCCTCTTTGCTGTGTCCTGGGAAAAATAAAATCCAGGGTCCAAGCACAGCTCCAGCTGATCATATGACAAGGCAACATAACATGTAGACCAGGTGTTGAGTTTGCTGGCTAGATGCTATATCTCCTGAGCTGTGAAGATGGAATTGGACCAAATCTGTATGCCCAGCAGCATTTAGTGAGGTGACATCAGGCTTCTGAGATCTCAGCACAGCAGAGCTGACCAGTGAATCAGGAAAGAGCTGCAGTACAGAAAGACACCTGCACAACTGCTGATCTGTAATGAACAAAAGACAGATCCATACAAACGTAACTACTGTACATCTGAGGCTAAATTAATGTCAGAACATGTTAGTCACATTGCTGTTGCATCATTGTAATAAATTACATATTGCAGATCCTTTTGCCTCCATTGCTTTGCATTAGTATAAGCTGCCTGTTTTTACAGGCTCTGGAAGATGTTTCCTAGAGAAGCAAGTTGTCAGAGGAATGTGGTGGAGTTATAGAATTTCCCCAGAATCACCTAGTAGCAGTCTCCACACTGTGCTCAAAGCAGAGAACTCTTACAAGTTTCATGTCAGAGACTTCTTTAATAATCAAAGAGAGTGAGGTCTGTACAGAGAGGTAATGTGTTTTTTTTTTTTTTTTTTTTTTTTTTTTCCTTAGAAGCAGAAATACTAACTGGCAAGATGTTGAAAGCTATTCTTCCCTGCTGGAGCCTTCTCTTCAGCAGAAGGTGGTGCTGTGCTCTCACTGAATCAGCATTTGGCTGTCGTGCCTGGGGACGAAACCCATGAAGTGAAACTACAGCATGATGAAAATAGCAATTAATATCATCTGCATCTTTTGTTAGCTGATTAGAAACTGCCCCTGAGTTCCATGTGCATAGCTTCTTTGATGAATTCCTCTATGCTGTGCTGCAAAATAAATATTACTCTATTTTGTCATTGAGGAATGACAACAAGAAATATGCAACTCCAATGAGAAGTGTGCAGGTGTAGAATTGCTTTGTGCATCAATATGGGCTGATAAACTCTCTGGGGCAGCACTGGAGCAAGCTGTCTAGGGAGGTCACAGTATCTCATCTGGGGAGTTTCTGAGGCTTGACTAGGTAAGCCATGGCTGACCTGCTGTGGTGTTAGTCTACTCTGCACAGAGGCAAACATCTTTTCCTGCAAGTGCTCTATATTCAATGCTGCTGCAGCTTAGTGCCAACTACAGAAGATCTATATTATATACTACAGTTAAATTAAGTATATGTACTGATTAGTGAGGTAAATGGATGCGATACCACAAGTTAGTAAGTACAGTGCTCTAATCATCTTTTGTCTTTTGTCATTCGTCTACTGTCCTCCTTGGATACCCTTAAGTAGGTTCAGCTGCTCTGTGCCACCTGGCTATGCCATGCCTCTCCTTTCTGCCCTGCTACAGCTGGAGAGAGAGACTCTGCAGCTCCAGTGTGACTGTGCCTTGCTGTGCTGGGACAGGTAGGATGCAGGAAGAGCTGACCTGGACATGGAACAGAGCTTCTACTACATTTTTGTCACTCTAGAAGAGGAGTAAATCTTGTATAGAAGGCAGAAGAGAAGAAAAAGGGTATTTGTGTCACTCAGTACTCCAGATTTCCCAGTGAGTTAAAGTCACGTGAATGAAATCTTGGTTCGAGACCAGCCAGATCACCTAGACAGAAAGAAGTTGGCAGAGATGCTCCTGAAATTTGTTGTGGTGCTTGTGTTATCTGTATGTCCAAAATCTCAGATAGTGTAGCCTGCTGCTAACATGTTCCAGTGCTTTGGTGAACTAGGTCTGGTGCATTTTTTAGCACTGGCAAATTGTTACTTATTTTCCATATTTTAAAACAGGACCACAATCCTGAAGAGCAATGAGCTGCATGCAGAGTAGTCTATTAAGAAGAAAATAATCTAAAACCTTGATTTGCAATGTTAAATGCAGACTCCTGAATGCAGGATGGAATGGACAGTGGATATAGAGGAAAGAGGTAAAAATGAGCCTCCTTAAGCTCATTTCTTTTTTATCACAAACTTTGATTACAGAAAAAGCATACTTTATGGAGCAGTAAAAAAGCCAGTGAATACAAACTCTTCCACTGGTCCTTATAAAATGAAACAAGAACATGTGTTAGGATTACAGCATATATGCAAACTGGACCCAGAGTACATCAAGACTGATGTTTTCTCATCCAGAAAATCAAAGATAGATGGATATTCTCCTTTCCTTGGATTTCTTGAGAACCACAAAAGGAATAACGTATGTTTTGGACAGCAATATAGGTAACAGTATATTAAAAAAATCCCCAGAGGGGTAAAATGAGGATACCGCTTTGTTTTTAACAATGGTTTTCTTTTTCTTGGGAAAAAAAAAAAAAGAGCATTGTATTGAGAGTTTGCAGATGCTTTCAATAAAAAAAATGATAGTGGGATACAGGTGAATGCATTACTGTAAAGCCTGAGGATGAGGCCAGTTTTACCTTCCATGTAATTTGCAGCTGTTCTGTTTTAGCTTGGGGTTGTTCCATCTCTGTGAGTTGGTTATTATGTTTTTGGCTAGCATGTTATATATGGAGAGCCGTCTCCTTTGCAAAGTATTTGGAGACCTCCTAACATAAACACTACTATTAGTTTTTATAGTCCTTATGTTCTTAGCTTTGGAAAAAAATCCATATTGAGCATAAAGATGTAGGTCTTGTGATGTTTGTAACAAAATGCTTGTTTTGAATTCTCTCACTATTATGTGTTTATATTGCTGTAGTCAGTTAAGTTTAATTTTATTCTGTTAGATACAGTACAGACATATTCTAAAGGGCAGATTTGATCCCTAGAGGTGTCAGGATATTTAGCAGCACAGAGAAGCTGGGTTGTTTTTACTTTCAACAGCAGGAGTTATGTAGAGCCTCAAGATTAATTAAATTGGTGTTTCTTTATGGGGTCCAAATAGGAATAATTCAGTTAAGTTTCCAGCACAGAATCATTGCATAGGATGTGCAGTGCTGCAAGAAAAATATTCTGTACAAGTGCATTGTCTCTCTCCTTTTGTTGTTGTTCACACACAGGAGGCTTTTATGTGCTCTATCCTCTCTGAGCAATTGTACAGAGAATCAGATATGCTCTCTGTCGAGATTGTTTTCCATTTACTATGAGAGAGCAAACAGTTGGAATGAGAAGGGGTGGAAATCATGCAATTGCGATCAGGTTAATGCATACATTGAGAAATATTAATTATCTCCTTAGCCTTATCACAGTAATCTCAATCATTGTACATAAACCTTTTGAGAAAGGAGGTGATAAATCTGGCTTTGGCCGCTTGCCACGTTGAGAAGTCATTCAGCTGGCTATTCACTTCCACTGATGGATCTTTTGTTTACCAATGACAGTTCCCTGTGCACAGTCCCACAGCTTCTCATTCCATAATTTAAGATGTCACAGTCTTATAGTTGACAGTACACTGAAACACAAGCTGTCTGACTGGTCTAAGGGGCCTGCTGAAATCCTAGTCAATAAGGCAGTCATTGGAGCTTGTCTTCAGAAAACAGGGATAATGTCTGTAGTGGGCCAGGCCTTAACCTGAGAAGCTGGGTATGTTATTGGTGATCATCCTAACTTGTGTCTGAGGAACTATCAGTGATGGTGGAATAACCACCTTATTTTTTATGGACAGGATGATTAATACTTTCCCATTTTTTAATCATATATAAACTTTGGGACATGTTAATAGTTAACGTTAGAATTCAGATAAATACAGGGTCATGGTATTCATGGGACTGAAATTGACTTTACAATCCTTTTTACAGCCTTTATGTATCTCAGATGATTTGGAAATGTTTTCTAAGTTTTTATTGGATATAGTGTAAATCTGTTTGAAATGTTAGTATTTAGTAAATCTGAAGAGAGGTAATGAAGTAAATAATTCAACTGGAATTATTAAATAAAATAATAGATTATAGCCTGTTGGTTACACTGAGAAACTATTAGGAATGTCTCCCTTTAGCTTATCATTAAGATTATTTATTTATTTATTTTTTACAGGGACATGTTACTGCTCAGGATTTACTGAAAAATAAGTTAGGGTGTGAGAGGTAGTATATAATTTAAAACAGAATCCACAATGAACTGTGGAGAGGAACATTTAGGTTGTCAATGACAGTATAGGAAATGCTGCAGGACAGAAAAAAAGCCTAGGGTCAATGTTACTTCTTAGAAACAGAAGTTATGAGATTAAGTTATATGATGATATTTTGAATGGTATTCCAAAGCAAATTTACTGTAATCATTCTAAGTTTTCTCAGAGATAAAATCAGAAATGTCTTACTGAAACTCTAAATATTCTAAAAATCAGTGTGTTTTCATTGGTAGTTTTCACATAGCAGTATAGTTAGTGCTTTGCTAAACCAAATCCTGCACTTAATGAGGTATATTTTCATTACAAAGAAAACCAGTGGTTACTGTCCAACCCTTATGTTAGTGTGTACTTTCTAGTGGCATTCTTACAACATTTTCATTTCTACAATGCTGTACTCATGCTAATCCTAGTCCTGTCTTTTCTGACATCTTGGTGAAACACCATTTTTATGATATAGTGCCTGCTGCTTTTCCTTTCCTTTATGTACTCACCTACATCTTTTTATCCCCTCCTCTACTTCATATGATGCAAATCTTTACGCGGCATTCACAGTTCTTACTGTTGCATTAGTCACCTCACTCTTGGGGGTGATCCAAAAAAAGTCTTCAGATGTCATGTGGTTCCTTGAGAAACATCACTTGCATTTCAGATATAGTTTGGAAACACTTATCTGTTCCTTATGGAGGGAAAAAAAAAAAAAAGAAAAAAAGGAAAAAAAAAAAAACCCACAGCCCAATTCCACATTAGAGGAATTAAAGTATATTCATTTTGAACATCCAGAATCTTTACCCAACTGCTTGATATGTTGCTGGAAATGTTGCCAGTACCTGTTGTACTAATAGTTTCCATTTCATTTCCATTAGTTGCTTCTTCTGTTTTTTTTTTTTTTTTTTTTTTTTTTTTTTTTTTTTTTTGTTTTGTTTTGTTTTGTTTTGTTTTGTTTTTTTTTGTAAATGCTACCTGCAATTATGTGCCATTTACTGCTGGAGGAGTAAGTGACTATTTATAATGCAGTCTACTGAAATTTTAGTCTGAAATTGAATTTTTAAGTGCATCGCTTTAAACATGATAGTACTGATGATTCAGTCACATGATTTGCCATTAACTGTATCGCAAACATTTCCTGTAGCTTAAGTTGCTCTCCCTGTACCTTGCCCTCTTGAAATAAATGGACTTCCAGCAACAGTTTTGACAATACTCTTGTCTACAAGTAATAAAACATCTGGAAATTAGGCTAGATGGATAAAACAGTTCCATGTAATAATATGTATCTGGCATTCATACAACCTCTGTATAATGCATGTTTTTTATGGACCAGATGTGGTATTTATGTGTTATGAGGAACAGAGGCATGTTCAGTCGTGCTTTTTATTGCATTTAAATGCAAGGTATATTTTAATAACTCTCAAAGGGAATTGTCTCCTATTGATTAGAAGCTGTCAGTGTGTTAGACATAAACCTGGAAAAGCAAATGAATCTGTCAGAAAACTGTAGATATAATTTAAATTGACATTAAGCTGTATACTTATTGTGAGCTGGCTTCAAAAAAAAAGAAAGAAAAAGAAAATGGTAACTAATAAATATCTACTTATTCCTCCAGTGAAGGTGTTCTATGAATCCTTTGATCTAGGAGTTGTTTATTTCTTCTCTAGGACTGTGTTCTGTTAAATTTACAGGTCTATGAAATAATAATTCTTTTATGTTTATTCATCAGACTTTCACATTTTCTAATTAAGATAACAGCTTTGCATAAAAGCCAGCTGCATAGTCTCCATTTTTATGCTCTTGCATGGCATTTTCAAGTAAGGTGAATTTAATGTATAGTGGGTGGAGAAGGGGTTCCATTGAGCTCTGTCTGTCTTGCTTTTGTCATTGTTACTTTCTAAACAGCCTTGAACAGTATAGTATGCAGCTGTGCCTTTACACCTTTTCTTCATCTAAGGTTTTTTTTTTTTTTTTTTTTTTTTTTTTTTTTTTTTTTTTACTATTTTTAGCCTGAATTATCCCTGCTTTTTCAGGAATGGCGCCCTTGTATTTACCATTCTGATTTCTATTGAGCCCATTAGAGTCTGTCTTCATGAGATGTTCCTACAATATTCTGTGTTTGCTGTAATACTTCTGTTCCATGTCCTTTTCCATGATCATCACCTGTAAAAGAGCAGTCAATGTCAAATCATTTACAGTTTCTTTAGCTGTTATTTTATTCTACAATGTTTGTTTTATTCAAAAACAAATTAATCATCTGCAGGTGTATTTCCAAATATATATATTACAGATTATTTTAAAGCAAGTGTACTGAGTCCAGTCTTGAACAGGTATCGGTAATACCTGTAGGAATACCACTGTAGTTCTAGTACATCTCCCCTTACCTTAACTTTTATTGAAGGGGAGGAAAAATTGCAGGGATACTAGCTTGACAACTATGACTTTTTTTTTTTTTTTCACTTTGTAAGAGCAGTCCAACTAATGCAATAATTTACATAATTACTTTCTGCAGTATCGAAGGCCAGATTTCTTGAAACAATTCTTGAGCCTGACTGAACTGACTTTTCAGCCCACAACAGCCCTTACAGTTCGGTTGTGTGTCATTGATCTCTCACAATCTCTATAGCACTGCCAGGCTTCTTCCTTGCTTCAGTTCTGGCTCTGCTGAAATTCTTATTCATGCTTGAATCATTTCCTGTCTTGACTATTTCAGCTTTTTCTTTTATAGTTCTTCTAAATCCCTGTAATCTTAAACTTCAGGAGGCCCAGAATACTGTGCTTAGATTACTTTTTTATCTATATTCTTCATCAGTCCCTCCAACCAGACATCCTTCAATTTAGGTTTGACATTGGGCTTCTCCTTTTAAGAACTCTCCCTGGATTTGTGTCTCCTTCTTATTTGGTTTGGAGTCTGTAATGAGTAGAGTGGGTATATATGCTTGTTCAGTAACATCACTGAGTAAGGCAAAAGAAAACCATGGCTTAGAGGAAAAGGCCCGATATTCAAGTCCAAGATTCACACAGTGCTTCTGTCCTTGTCTGTAGTAATAAGTCGGTGGTTGCATGTGGGCTTAATATGAAATCTACAGCTCTGGCAGAGATGAGCTAAGGCATTAAAATGTCTCAGCCTTTATATATTATTTAAATATGCAGGACAAGATGAAGTGGTTCCATCAGAAAAAAATAAAATTAATTCTAAGCCAAAATATTAGAGGTCTCTAAAAGCTTGGATCTGATTTTTTTTTTTTTTTTTGAGTGTGGAAAAATAAGACATGTTGCCCCCCCCCCTGTTTTCAAGTAGACTCAGTCTACTTGTGCCTGACGTTTATTGGTTGATTAGATTATCCCAATGTACAAATCATACATTTGGAAAGTAATGTAGTCAAACAGGGACCATGTGACTGAGCTCAAACACAGGAAGGAAGCATACTGGAAGTGGAAGACAGGATATGCTGTTGAGGTGGAATACAAAAACAGGCAGGGATGGCGTTATCAACATCAGTGTTTGACTGGTATTGAAGTAGGTGAGGCATGTGAAGTGGAAAAAGTGCTTCTGCAGGTACACTGGCAGCAAAAGGAATACCAAGGAAAATATGGATTGCTACTGAATTAGGCAGGGGACATGCTGTTGAAAGACATGGAAGAGGCTGAGGCACCCAGTACTTGCTTCATATCAGTCTTTACCAGCAGAATCTTCTTCCAAGCCTTCCAAGTTTCTCTGACTACAAGCAACCTTTGGGGAGAGAGTTACTACCCATAGCAGAGGAGGATCAAATTAGGAAATACTCAAGTAAGCTGGCCATATACAAATCCATAGAATCTTAAAAACACAGAGTCATTAAAGCTGGAAAAGACCTCTGAGGTCATCTAGTCCAACCATCACCCTACTGCCAATATTGTCCACTAAACCACATCCCTAAGTACTACATCTACCCTTTCGTTAAACACCTCTAGGGATGGTGACTTCACCACTTCCCTGGGCAACGTGTTCCATGAAACCTTGAACCCATGGAACAAGCAGGAACATTTTGAATGTCAACAACAAACATGAAGTTCTGCACTTGGCACAGAACCCCCCTATACATTGGTACCACCTGGGTATTGGCTAGTGAGAGACCAGTTTTGCTGACAAGGATGGGGTGTCTTGGCAAACAGCAGGTTGAACCCAAGTCAGCAAAGTGACCTTGTAGCTATGAAGGCAAACAATATCCTCAGCTATACTAGCAAGACCATTATCAGTGGGTTGAGGGAAGTGAATGTCCACCATTTGTGGCAATTTTCAAAATTTGCATGGAAAGGACCTTGAGCAATCTGATCTAACTTCAAAAGTAACCCTCCTTTGAACAGGAGGTTGGACTAGATACCTTTAAAGACCCTTTGCAGCCAATATTCTATGATTTTGACACACATACAAAAAAGAAAATTTGATGTACTATAGTCAGATGAATCTCAGGTCTCAATTAATTTAATCACTTTGCTGAGAAAGTGAAGAGTAACATGGAATTTATGAATTTTATATTAAAAGTGCTATGTGTATATAAGGAAAAACTTTAGCTTCGAAATAGGCTTTCTGTGTGTTGATGAAATGAATAAATGATCCTTTAATGCATAATTAGTGTAGCTATTGATACACCCCAAAAACTAATGTGTACTGTGAGTGTTTCATATATTGCACTAGTTTCACTTATGGTACAATGTGGAACGTGAGAGTTATGATCTGAAGGCTGTGACTATGGAGTCTCTCAAAGACAGATTTAAGTAAACATTAAATCATGATCGAAAGAGCTACCACAATGTAACTAAAAGGCATTTATGAACAGTGTTGCTCTGTGTACAGAGTAAGACCTGTTGAAAAGAATTTCAAGATTTATTGTAATTTCAAGATTTATGGTATTTTGGAGAAAAGGTTTTTCTTTAAGTGATAAAGAAAACCTTACAAAATATCAAGTTCCAAATAAAATACAATACATTTTAAATGAACTGTGGATTTTAAGAGCTGTGGAATGGTTTTGATTGCAGTTAAACAGTAATATTTTCTTTGTATGGACCCCTGTAACAGATGTTGCTTTCTCTTTTGGAAATCTGTAAGTAATCTCTTTTGTTCAGTGAGCTGTAATGCAGCATGTGTTGTATTTGTAGTTTAATTTGTCAGCAGAAGTGGTCACATCATTTTATTTAGCTTCTGCTTCTTGTAGTAATTAGTAACTCACATTACCTGGGATGCTTTGTGTAAATGTTCTTCATGCTACTTCTATGAAAGAACTGTTTACTCATTTAATGCCTCTTTCTATCATCATTTCCAACACTGTGCATGGTCAGATGAAGAATGATTAAAAACCCAGCTTCATTCAAGTCAATTGTGTGGACAGGGGGAATGTGCAATCAGATTGGACCTCATGCTTGGAACTGTAATGCTCCAACCTGTGCTGATAGCGCACAACAACTTTGAAGCAAACCCCTTGGTGGAGGAGACCTGTGTCACTCACATGTTGTGTTGCTGAAATTCAGCCATTTTCCTGCTTTCTCCTCCTAAGAGCTCTGAAATATAAACCCTGCAGAAAGAAGTTCAGAGGTGGCTTTTGCCTTGGCTGTACTTCTTGGAACTGTTAAAAGGCAAACAAAGAGAGGAAGAAGCTTGAAAACCATTACCTGTCTACTGCCTTCAGTCCTGCCAAGAGCTGCTGTGCCAACGTGCCAATACTTAAGTAGATTGCTTAATTTGATTAGTCACATGTTTTGTCATATGTAGATTTATTATTTGTTTAAAAAATAGTCAGACAAAAAAGACACCTCAGTCAGAAATACATACCTCTAGGCAAAGAGTCTGAAGTAATAACTACACATTTTTTATAAAGCCCAAGTTGATTTTCTGATGAAAATGAGATCTGGATTTTTTACTTGTTATCTTATATTTTCTTGACACTCCATATTAGTTGTGCAGAATAAAAAACATGGACTCTACCATTGTCTGGTTTACAGGCTTAGCTATTCAGAAGGAAACTAAAATACTGAGCTCCTGAAAGAAGCAAAAATAAAGTCATAAAATGGGCTTGCAGACAGGAGTTTGATGTTATGTATACTTGATGGCATAATGTTTTAGTGTATCAGTTCAGAAATTATTGTTTGAAGTCAAATTATTTAGAATTGAGTCTTCCAACAAAAGAAACATGTAGGGAATTTGGTGGTTTGCTGAAGGCGCCTGATTCTGTTGCCGGCAAAGGATAACTTCTCTCTATTTTGTGGAAATTATGATTGGATGCCTAATAATTTTACTGTGTAATACAGCATGATTGGCAGTTCCTGCATAGAAAGCCAAGGAATAAAATAGCAGAGGCATCGGCATTCACTGGCAAAGCTCCCGTTGACTTCACAGTAGCTGGGTTTTAGTCCTCAATTAATAATGCTGAGAAAACGTACTTCAGAAACTTTGAGTTAATCTGTTGGTTCAGATCGAGGTAGAGTGGACAACCATGCCTCCAGGCATAAACAGGTCAGGCCTATCTTTGCATGGTTGTGGGATTTACTGAAATAAGTGGATCAGATAGGGGGTGTGGTACCAAAACCTATCGGGATGGAATCTGTGCAGTCATTCCAAAGTCAGTCCATTACCAGGGCGTGACTGAGTGTATTTTGGCTGTGCAATTGGCAGGCTCCCCTCTCTGCAGCTCCTTTTACCTTCATGGACAAATACTGCTAAGTGAGGAGGGCAGCAGTGAGAAATATGTTATTAATAGCTAGGATGTGGTCTGAGTGCACCATCCCAAGAAGGAGCAAGATAGGAATGTGCAAAAGATAAATAAATATATGCAGAAAACAGGAAGGGAAAAAGTACCACTGTCATGAGTTCCTTAAGAAAGTGTTTATCTACATAGAATAAGTAATTTTATAATAAGTAACAATAAAGGAGTGAGGAGGGAAGTATTTAAAGAGGGAAGGGCAGAGTTAGTTTTACAGCCATGAGCCTGGGATATATAAATGCATAGCTGCTTCACTGAGCATAATTGTGCTGCTCTATATTAAATACTGAGACAAAACCACGTCTCCAATATTCTCTCAATTGTTTTCAGCAAAGCCAGAATTTAGCCGATACCTTCTGAGTTATGTTGATAACAAGTGGCTGCCTAACGGTGAGTTTAAGACTATTTCTCGCAAGCTCTCGGCAGTCTCTTGCGTTGGCTGGTGCCAGAGTGTTCGTCTTCCAGCTGGAGCCACGAGGGGGTGTCCGCGTCCCACCCAGCCTGCCGAGGCTGTGACTTGAGGCAGGCATCTGCCACCTCACTGGCAGGGAGAGGGAGAAGAACCCAGGCTTTATGACTACCACGGTTTAAAAAGCAGCGTCTAAAGCATTACATCTTGCAAGCAAATGTGTGAATGTAATGGTAATTCCACGACAGTAGTTGTGGGGCTGTACCCATGACCATCTAATGCTTGGAAAAGCATGAAGATTTGAAGAGATTTCCTCTTCTTATAAATCTTGTTGTGGCAAGAAATTATCAATGGATTTATTTTATTTTATTTTATTTTATTTTATTTTATTTTATTTTATTTTATTTTATTTTATTTTATTTTATTTTATTTTATTTTATTTTATTTTATTTTATTTTATTTATTTTATTTTATTTTATTTTATTTTATTATTTATTTTATTTTATTTTTGTCCCTTAAAAAACAGACTGGATCTTTTTCATACAGAAATACATTAGGGTATGATAAAATATATTGAATATATATAGAGAGAATATTTAGAATACACTAAAAGAAAAAAAAAAACAAAAACAAAAATGTAAGAAGTCTAATGATTAGTCCTTGTTTTAAGTTTATTCTGAATGTCAATGACAAAAAGTTTATGGTTTATATTTGGATAGGCAGGGAGCCCAGTATTTTAAATGTATTTTCATTTCTATGGCCTATTTTTTGAGATGCATTAGCAATGAAAAACTAAACCACACCTCATTACTTAATGCACATTTTAGAACTTCACGCTTTAATGTCATTTGTAGGAAAATAAAAAGTAGGAACTCTAGAAAATTTGTAACTGTTTCTTTCTGACAACACTGCTCTCTTGCAGAAGTAATTCTTCACTAGAACTTCTCTGAGAGACAGCCTAAAGTAATTTTCTTTATTTATTTTTATAAGAACTGTATGAAATATGCTGTGTCAATAGTAAATGAAAATTCTATGCATATTTTTCTTAGCGTCTTTTCTTTCTTTCCTTTTGATTAGATCGTGATCTGGGAAAATCAACGTCTCATAAATTACTTATGATTACTCATAATTACTTATGATTTTTTTCAGATATTTTGTACCTCAAAGATTTCTCCTCATTTAACATACTGGAATCACAGTGACCCCAGCAGAAAGAAAGCTGTTTGAAGTGTACTTGAGTGGAAGAAAAACAGAAGGTGTGTCCGAAGTATCTTAGTCATAGGAGCTCAGGTAATCCTCCAGGCAAATTTTAGGACTGTTTGCATATTCATGAAGCTTTCATTTGCATGAAAATCTAGCAGTCATGTTAGCAGTTATTGAGGTTTTTACATATGTTCAATCTTCATATAAACAATAAATATAAAATTTGCTTGAGAAATTTTGAAGCCAGATTTCCAAGTCTGATGAATTTTCATACAACTGATAATCTAAGGTACTTACATCATTTTCATTTTTATGCTTCTATCAGAGAAAATGAGATTACACATGTCCAAACACTACACATGTACAAACACAAGTTCTGGCTGGGCTTTGTGCATACCGTTGTATGTATGCTGTCATTTTACACAACCTATTGGACACTTGGAGACTTCTGGTTAGATACTTTGAACCAATACTTTTGAAGTACAAAATCCATTTATGGGTGCTTGACAACTGCTTGGTGAGGAACACTGTCTTAAAGCTGTTTTCCTCTGCCTCCTTCCATCTGTTGTGATATGACAAGGCTTTCAAATATTTTTCTATCCTATTCCATAATATCTATTATGATATGTGCAGTTTATTGCAGTAAGCAATGAATTTCAAAGCTATCTAGAAATGTACTAGTAGGCATATTCTAATCTTATAGCCAGGATAAAATTGCTTCCACAGCTGAGTTTGCATTAATCCTTTCAAGAGACCCCAATGTTTTTTCCAATCAATTATTTGGATGTGGTAAATCACCAGGCTTTGTTAGTCTATGTGAGCAAAATTCCAAGTTTACAAACAGAGGAAAGTAAATTCTGAAGAGTAAATTTCCTGTCAGCCCAAACCTTAAATACATTTCTTTAAGAAAGCCCAAGTGATCAGTTAGCTATCTTGCAACTATGCACTTCAAATTCTTCGTAATTTAATGTATTACCTCTTTTACATATTAACACACGACCTATTACAAAAGGCAGAAGCTGTCTTTTGTGTTTCCAAACTACTGTCTTTTATTTAAGCCAAAATATACATATGTTGACATGCCAAGTGTTCCTTCTTCAGGTAGGAAAGTAGAAACGTGTCCAGACATGTCCTGGAGGTTGGGAAAAATGCCAGAAAATGTTTAGCTCAAATAAAGCACCAACAGTTTCATTTTTACTACTTTCAGCAGCAATCAGATCTCTAATTAAACTCCATTAGCCTAAAATAAAGCAGAGCTTTGAAGATGCAAATCAATAACCAGAGTAAATGCCGCATTGTATTAAGAAAGTTTTGAAGCTTTGCCCACACTAAGCATCCTTCCAAGTTTAAGCCCTCCGAATTGTTTTAGGCTTAACTAAATCATCCAAATTAATGTTTAGCGTGGAGAGGTAATAGGCCTTTTTGGAATACAAGTCAGCTAAGAAACCTGGTTTTCCCCTCACTGTTGAACATGGAATTTTCAAGGTTTTGCCTATTACGATGCAGGTTTTTCTTCACTCCTAAGTTTCCTCTTTTTTAAAAAAGTCTTTGCTGCAAATCTAAATGTACCACCACTGCATTGCACCAACAGGAAATTCATCTTCTACAAAGGCTTGCTTGGAAAAAAAAAAAAAAAAAAAAACAGTACCATAAAGGATTTAAACCTCACAAAGAACCTATAAGTGCTTGTATAATACATGGGCTCTGTGGCAGCATACAATTCACTGGTTTCCTTTGTACACAAGAACAATAAAGTCTCACATAAATGCTTTGAGAGAGTACATAAACAAGTCTTTTAAAACAAGTAAATGTGTCCTTTTAAGTCCTTCTCATTAAACAGGCATAGGCTGATGAGGATACTGAGGCTACTTGTGCATATAAGAATGCCTGGGAAACAACCCCTGCTGTAGGCAACATGTTCAAAAGTTTGATCTAAACCACAGAAATACCAGCTCAATAGGACACATTTCATCCTGTTAAAATGTATGGAATCAGATTACTTAGTCTTCACAATCATCAAGCTTCACAGAATAAGACTAGGTAACAGATTATTTTAACCTTCTCATGTTCTGCCAAGAGCCTTCAAAAGTGTTCCTTTCTTAAGTGTTCTTAAGTAAAAAATGCTATTTAAGAACATCCAGAATTAATGCGGCCTCAAAACTACTAATAAGGCTGTTCCAGATGTTTGTGGTGAATTGTTCAGCAGGAAAATTAATAAAGCCATACTTACACAAACAAGCTTGCTTTAAAATACTTGTCTGGATCTGTCCTAAACTCATAAAAATCAGGAAATTCTGTACTCTCTGTCTCTTTAAAGCAGTGGTCCCCGACAAACCATGTTGAGCTTCCAAATTTCTCCTGTATTCTTATCATCAACCTTTTTGAATAGGAAACAGTATAAACTTTACATTTTACTATCGTTCTGTGGACCACTTCCCATGACCTCACAGCCTGTAGTTTGGAAACTAGTGCTTTAAGATGTGTGTATATGATAATGGAAAACATGACTACAAGACATGAGCCAGCAGTTACGTGAGCCAGCAATATGTCCTTGCTGCAAAGAAGGCTAATGGTGTCCTGGGCTGCATTAGGCAAAGTGTTGCCAGCAAGTTGAGGGAAGTGATCCTTTTCCTCTACTCAGCACTGGTGAGACCACACCTGCTTTGCTGTGTCCAGTTCTGGGCCCCCCAGTAGAAGAGAGACATAGGCATACTGTACAGAGCCCAAGGAAAGGCCATGGAAATGATGATGGGACTGGAGCACCTCTCCCGTGAAGAGAGGCTGAGAGAGCTGGGACTGTTCAGCCTGGAGAAGAGGAAGCTCAAGGGACATCTTACCTGTGTCTATAAATACCTGAAGGGAGGGTGCAAAGAGGATGGAGCCAGGCTCTTTTCAGTGATGCCCAGTGACAGAACAAGAGGCAATGGGCACAAGAGGTTTCTCCTGAACATCAGGAAGCACTTTTTTACTGTGTGGGTGACTGAACACTAACAGAGGTTGCCCAGTGTGTTTGTGGAATCTTCTCCATCCTTGGTGATCTCCAAAAGCCACTTGGACATGGTCCTGGGCAACCTGGTCTGGGTGTCCCTTGTCGAGCCCCCCCTCCCCGCCCCCCCCCGCCATTGGATCATATAGCCTCCAGAGGGCCCTTCCAACCTCAACCATTCTGTGATTCTGTGAAAATGTGTTGGCCTCCACTTTGATTTGGTACAGTAGATGCTAGTTACAGTGATACATAGGTTGAACAACCTGAGCTTCTACCCAAAGTTCTGATCTACTTAACACATCCGTAAAGACAGATTAGCTTAATGTCTCCTAGGCACCGAGGAAGAGAATAAGTAAAGTTTTCTTCTCTCATGCTTTCTCTTACCTACCTGACAAAGTCTGAAACTCTCTCCTAAATTTGAGACAGAAAGCATTTGGCTCCTATGCATTGTCTGATTTTGTTTGTTTGTTTTGGTGCTGTCTGTCAGTATCTGGCTTGACAGTTCAGCAGGCCTGAATTGTTCAAGAGAGACTTCCCTTCTAATTTGCAGGCAAAATAGTATGTAAGTGAGGGGAACAGTGTAACAAGTCCCCAAGCTAAAATGTAAATTTTTGGATGCACACATATCTGTGTTTTCACACTTCAGCAACTAAAAGTTGCAGCACCAAAAATATGTGTATTCCCATATTAAGTCAAAAGTCCTTATCCTTACATACCTTGAATAAAAGACCTTAAATGGCCCTCAAGTATTAAAAGACCTTAAATACGTTGTATTTCAATGTGTACTGCTACTTAAGAATGTAAGCATAGCTGCTTAGATGTGTATTGCTGTCCTTACTTAGCCAAATGTACTCATTTGCATGAATACATTGTCGTCTTCCTGCTTTCAATACTCGTGTAAAAGGTGAAAACAACCAAAATACTCAGTCGTTTAGGGGACACACTGTTCACTGACTCACCTGGTCCCTTCTAAAAGCCTAAACATTTTAATGGATAATGTAAGAAACAACCACATTCTCAGAGACTGATCAGCACTGGTTGTTTCCAAGCTTAGGCGTGTAGGGGTTGGAAGGGATGCGAAGGAACTGGCCCATAGTCCCAGCAGAACTGGAAGATGTGAGGAACTCGCTAGTCCTTAGGCCACGTTCCTGTTAGAGCATGGAGACTGTTCAGTACAGACCGGAATAACCTGAAATGGGAAGCCGGCGTAGCTGTCACCACTGGGGGCCACTGCTACTTAGGAAGAGAGAAGCAGAGGGAGGCTGCTGCAAGCCCGGAGTCTGCACTGAGACCGGAGACAGCTCCTGAAAAGAAGCGAGAAACTGCCTGTGTGGAGTCACCGTGCAGAGGGGGGAATAGGCAGCAAGGATACGCACAGAAATCTCCTAAATGTATGGATAAGGTGCTAAGACTTCTGCTGAATGTGACAGTGATGACGCTGAATGTCACAAGTGGTATCAAGAAGTGGCATCAACCACTCTTTGTAGCAGTGCTCCCTGTACTGCTCTTGGCCACATGTCTGTGGGAAGTAGCTTGCATACCAGAAATAATTGGGACCCCTTGCTAATCCAACTCGGTCAAAAGTAGGTCGTTATCACTGTTGTCTTCACTGACCAAGAGCGATTTTTCTTTCTAAGAGAGAGTCCAGGCAATACGGAGTAGACAAAACATAAAAGTTAGGTAGCGGAGACTCTTTTGGGGGTATCTAGAGAGCAATAAGAACTGGAAAATGATCAGATGCATAAAGGGACTTTACAAAAAGCTGAACTGGAAGGCTTTTCCTCATAGCCTAAGACATATTTTCTCTCAATACTGATTTTCTGTATATATGTACTGCTGGAATAGTGCAGAGTTGTGAATTCTGGACTAGATGCAACAGTAAGGCTTTTCCCAGGGTTTCTCATAAGGATTAAGAAGTCTTAAAAATCTTTCTGTTTTTCACCCAGCCCAGACATTATCCACATCTATAACATTGTTTTAAAGTCACAATGATCCTTTTGGAAAACATTTTGTGCAAAACATACTTACTTTTAAATGGAAACCAAGGCCTGACATGTCCTCTCTCTTAAGAATTACATAATGTCATAGCTCACTGTCTTCAAATGTTCTGGTGTTCACGTACTTTCCAGGAGAGAAGGAACACCCACCTTACAACCATTTGTCCCACTGGGGCGGTATAAATGTCTTGGAGAGTAGCAGTTACATGTCACTTACACAAAAATTTGCCCCTTAGTGCTGCTAGTTTCTAGACAGCAGTAGACATTTTCCTTTCATGCTGAGCTGCCATGCTATGCAGGAATGACATCTAAGGGACAGTCTGAATGTAATCCTTTAGAAAAAAAGCAGCATACAGAGAGGTGAGGAGAACAAGGAAAAGAAGGATTTCTCCCCTCAAAACAAATGGAAAAGCTGGCATAATTGCTGCTAATAACTGTTGGTTGTTGACCTCCCGTCAGACAGTTCAGATAGTCTCTGGGACTAAGCAAGCACAGTGCCATGTTGGGCTGTACCAACCAAACCTCTGTTTCCAGGCCAGGCTGGAGAAGCTCATCAAAGACAAATGATAAGAAAAGCAGGTGTGGGTCACTGAGGGGTGTTCCTGGCCACATCCCCCTGAGAGATCTCTGGCACTGGTACTGCTATTGTACAGTGTTAATTAGATCATTCTAATTAATTCATTCAAAGTGTAAATTGGGAAGGAATGAAGATAAATTACACTAATACATTTAACCCCATGCTGCTTATTTAGCAGTTGAACAAAATAATGTGGTTAAAAGAGTCTAACAAGGCAAAAGCCCAAGACACAGCTGTTTAATAGCATTAAAAATGAGATCTCAGTCTGTTCTGCGGGCACATACAGCTTGTTTGCATTTAAAAGGGTTGCCAAGATAGCTGTACTGGCAAACCCTGCTAGTGTAGATGCAGCTGATACTAACAAAAGAAAACAAAAAATTCGATCTCCTGAATGTAACAGCCTGCACTGGTAAATAGTTTATTTTGCTGGTAGAGCTCTGTCTGTGTTAGAGCTCTTGCTGGTGTGGCTAGGGTAGTCTGGAAGATGTTTTAGCTACAAAGGCATGCCTGCAAAACTTTTAAGTGTCAATAAAGCCATATTATAAAGTTTGCTATACATTCAAGAATCCAAGAACTTGTCTCAACACAGAAGCCAAGCCAATTTAAATAAAGTGTGAGGTGAAACTCATTTAGTTAAACCAGCAGTGCTTCTAAGCATAGCAAGCTGGATTTGAGCTGAACAAAGAAGTTTTTGCTACCCCAATTGTTTTGGAGTCAAACATGGCACTTAAAATTCCAGAGATTAAAACAGAAAATATTTGGGGTTTTGTACGCCTTCTATTTTTGAAGGCCACACTTCCACTCCACAAAGTCATTGTTAAATCTTTTTTATTAAAACAAATAAATAAATAAATGCAAACCCTAAGAGATTATCAATTTCACATGACTCTAGAAGCTGAGGCTTTGAGAAAAATGCCAATTATCTTGTGATTTGTGATAAAATCATGATATTTAGCAACACTTCAAAGATCCTGGCATACAAATACTGGGAGAAACATGTTTAAACTAGTCCAGTGGGCATGTTAAACTATGTCCTGGGATAGGCTAGGCCAACTTTGTTTTCAGCAGTGTCAAAATACAGATTGGCCCATCTACAAAACTGGCTCAACCGGAACCATGTTTAAATGTGACCTGACTTAGACCAATTTAAACTGGGCCAAAGATTTGCTTTGGACCAGGTTGATTTGTTGAGTATTTCTCCCATGATAACCAGGCAAGGATTCTTGTTATAAATGTGATTTAAGCTGCCTTTACAACCAGAGCTGCCTGGTGTTAACCCCCATGCAGGGAGGAGCAGAGGTGTTATGGATGCTCTTTGTCATCTGGTATGAAAAGGAGCTTGTAGAAAGAAATTCAGGAGAACCACTGTTGTGGTCTGTAAGCCTTTCAGATATGTAACTGGCAGAGGACTACAGGGTTACTTTTTCTTCTCCTCCCCTTTCTGCTCCCACCAGCAGCCCTGTTTCATACGGTGCATGTGCGCTGACTTACATGCATGCAGAAGGGGTTGTCTGGCCATGTAGCTGTTTCCCCAGCAGATGATGTCTTGCCTCATCCAATTATTCTGCCCTGATTAACTTCAACAGGTTCCTTGTTTTATGGAGGACAAGGAAGACCAGTACTTCATCTGGTCCATCTTTTATAGGATTACTAGCTCATTCTAGTCACCCAGAGTATTGTTCAAATACGTGAGCTATGAGCAGCTGTGTAAGCCTTGTATGTTGTCCTCTCTATAGACTTCAATTTTCACTGACCGTTCCTCATCACAATGAGCAAAATCAGTCCCATGGCACAGATGTCATCACTGAGCAATAGATTAATAACGTTGCCATTTCTGTTTTTCACTCATGGTGATCACTCATCTGCCTGTTTGAAGGGAGCAGAACAGATCTAACACTGCAGGAAGTGATGTATCCCTTGTTTTTTGGTTGTATTTGATGATAAAATCTGACTTTCTGATACCTGACTATGGAGAATTCACCATAATGTAATTAGCACCACTAGGGCAGGATTTGAGTGGAATCTTTGCAGGCTTTGCTGGGGAAAACTGGGAGAAAAGAAGGATCAAAATATTTTGTGGGAAATATTATGACGAAAGGAGAAACCCAGACTCGCAATATGGACAATCTATGGTGCAAGAAAGGTCAAACATTCACAGCCTAATTCAAAATTCACTGGACCTGCTTGACTCAAGTGAGCATGGAGTCCATGAGTACCTCTTGTGTAGGGTCATTTACAATTTCCAAGAGCTTCTCACACCTAGATAGCTTTGAAATACACTTTATTTATTACATAGTGATACACAACATTTTCAGACCTTGCAATCTCCAATTCTTCATGTCATAATCAAACAGTACTGTAAAAAGAAATAGCCTGTGAAACAAATTACTCTCATCTGCTCTCTGCTTAGGCACGCTCTCTGCGCCTGCATACCTCCCCTGGCCCTCATGTAGAATGTAGAATTTCAGATGTGTCCTGCTATACGCTGAGTGTGTGCTTATCTGCAGTCTTTGCAGTCCAGCAGCAGGAATACAAGTAACCCCCTGCAAGCTAGTGAATTGCTTACAAGGCTTCTCTCCAACAGGAGAGATGTAGGTGACATTTCTTTATGGGGAACAAATGAATTCTCCAAACTGTTATATGCAGCTAGGAGTTTCCTGCTGGTGGGAGCAAATAACTGCTCTTATCTTCCTTCAAGCTTCTTTAGACTAATGCCATTGCGGCAAACTGTGTTAGCAAATGGCAAATCAGCATTGTGCACAATGTGTAGAAGGGTGTCGTGCATTTTTAATTTCGTTGCTGTTGTTGAGAGCTGCACAATACCATTGTGTAAACACCGCTGTTATGTTTAGAAAATGTTTATTTCCGAAATCGGCCTTTTTGCACAAGAGCGTTTTTCTCATGCTTGGTTAATGGGCAAATAATTAAAGCCAGGCTCCAGCTTCCCGGCGGGGCGAGGGGCAGCGCGGCGCTCGCAGCCCTCGGGACCCTTTGGCGCGAGGCTCCGCGCATCCTCCGCGGGGCTCCGCGCACATCGGGAGCCCGGCTGCTTGTCCCACACCCCGGGCGGCTATTTTCCCCGTCTGCCGAGCGGAGCGCTCCCTCTCGGCCGCTGCGGGACCCGCGGGAGCCCCGCGGCCCCGTGCGGGATGCGGGCTTACGTGACAGCGCTGCTGCTGCTGCTGCTGCTGCTGCTGCTACTACTACTGCTGCTGCTGCTGCTGCTGCTGCTGCTGCTGCTGCTGCTGGTGCTGCCGCCCGCTTCCCCCACGTCCCTCCCCCGGGTGTCACCCAGCCGCTTTGCATGCGCTGTCCGCCCGCCCCCCGCCCATATACCCCTTCCCCGCTCCGCCGCCGAGGCAGAGCTGCGGCCCGGCGGTGCCAGCAGCAGCAGCAGGAGGAGCAGCAGCGGCCGCCCCTTTCTTCTTTTTCCTCCTTCTCCTTCCCTTCTTTCTCCCCTCCTTCCCTGCTCGGCCCGCCTCCCTCCGGCGGCACCACCTCCGCCCGGCAGCGCAGCCTGCCCGGCCGCCTCTCCGCGCCCCTCCGCGCCCCTCCGCGCCCCGCTGCCCTCCCATGCGCGGCGCTGCGCCGGCCGCGGAGGCACAGGGGACGCCGCGGAGCCGCTGCTGCTGCTGTAAGTCGGTGCCCGGCGAAGGGAAGCGGGAGGGCTCCGCACCGCTCCGGGACGGGGGGATTGGGGTAGGGGGCTCCGCGGCCGCGCTGCGCCCCGGGCACGGCACGGACCGTGCTGCCCCGAGGTGCCGGTGATGGGCACCGGGGGTCCCCGCTGCCCCCGGGGAGCCCTGCCGGGGGTCGCGACACACCCCGGCGGCGGTGGGGAGGGACCGGGAGCCGCGGGGCTGGCTGCGGAGCGGCTGCGCCTGCCCCCGAGCAGAAAGTTTTGCACGTGGTGGTGGGTCTGTAAAGGGCAGCGCAAGGCGGCCGGGCTCCTCTCACTGTTTCTGGGGAGGAAAACTGAAGTTTTGGTTTCAGAGAGGGCGGGGAGGGGGAGTCGCTTGGGCATCGAGACCAGGTGAGCTGCGGGGAATCCAGAGCCGGGTTTCTTTGTCTGCGTGCGGTGAGCAGCGCTGCATTCCTTGCAGGAGCAGCGTGCTCTGCTTTCCGTCCCGCTGCAGGTCCCAGGAAGCCGCCAAGGTCCTCCTGGAGGAGCTGGGGCGGGATCGGGGTCCGGCTCTGCGGGGCTGGTGGCAGCGCTGCGGGGCTAGCGGCTGAAGGCAGGACCGGTTCAATCAATGGGACGTACAGCAGACTGCCTCTCCTCCAGCCGTTTCACTGATCCTGCACAAAATTCAACCAGCCCCAAGTAATTACAGGGTCGTAGTAAAATGACTCTGCACCGTGGCTGTGTCAGTAATTTGAAAATACCTATTTTTACGCTTGGTTTAGGCTGAGACCTGCATGCTGCTGAGCTCCAAAGAAGTAGGGCAGGGAGTCTTGTTCAGCCTTAAAGTAGTGTTTACTACTGGGCTGCTGTGACAAGTAGCCTGTTGAAGTGTAATTATAAATCAAAGTCTTGGTTGAACCTCTGCTCCTAGATAAAATCTATATCTGTAATTTGCTGACCACTTCTTGTCTTTTACATACAAATATTATTATTTCTAAAGAAAAGTTGCCTGAAGGGAGTTGACTCATTTTATTCAAGATGAACATTTGCTCACTGACTGTAAATTACCTCCGCTGAAGAATTTGAGGCTTGCATAATTTCCAGCAGCAAATAGAGAAATCAGAGATGTCATTTATGCCGTTTAATATTCCAGTGAGATTCTGGACCCAGCTAATTGTTAGGACCTGCTAAAGGACGCTTACAGAAACACTGCTTGTTAGTAAATTGTGATAATTGCCTTTAAGGGTGTTTGACTAGTCCATGTGTGAGCTAATCTCAGCAACCACAGCGGAGGAAAGAGATGCGTATAGATATGTATCTTTGCTCTGTTTGGGGAAATATGTTAGCTTATCTTAAATGTGAATTGGCATACTTTGAATTCTTCTCAATAGATGACATTGCGGTGATAAAGGTGATGTTACTGGAACAGTTAAAGACCAGGGTATGTGAAATGGACAAGTGGTTCATAAGACATGACATCACTCACAGAAAGACACGGTCTTCTGTTCTAGTGGGGTGAAATGCTGAATGCCTTTCTCAGGAGCAGTCTGAGAGCCTATCTCTCCATTTTTTAACAGTAGCGTTTGTTACTGAGGCTGTGGGTGGGCTTGGGTAACGTGCAGTGATCTGTTCCTCCCCTCTGCATATGGTCTGTAGCTCACTAGCCTCCAACGTGTGCTTAGCTGCAGGGTGGGTTTTTTAAGTTTGCATCTATTTTGTTGTGGTTGTGGGCTCGTTCTGAGCGATCGTTCGCCAGTGGTGCTTGCAGGAGTGCAGAGCCCCGTGAAAGACCTGAGCGGCTGTGTTTGCAGCCTTTGACATGAACTTTACCAGCCCTGTTTCTGAATCCTCTCTGCATGGTAAAAGAAAGTTTTCAGTGTGTTCTGAGTTCCCCCAGCATATAGGGGTACAGGATGAGAATCATGTTTCCTGGCATGCTGTAGAGATCATGGCACGCTTAGGCTGTGGTGTCTACATTATCACTTAACTGGGAGAGAGAGGAAGGGGGCAGTGAGCATCTTTAGTCTTCAGATCCTAGTGACTCTATTGTCTCTGATCAGTGGGTGTTTAGCTCCCATTCTGCTCCCTGGCAATTAGACCTTGCAGGATTAGTTCCTCAGTGCCAGGAAAGCCAAGCTGTAGACATCTAGTGAATGCTGTGTGCTGCATGGTAATGGCATTAAAAAAGGTAAAGTCTGTGGAAGTTTTAGAAACTTGCAGGGGATTCTTTGCCAGTGATGGGTTCCCCTTCCCATCTGTGTCTCTCCACGGTTTGTGTGCTAATGTTTTGAGCCATGACCCTTTCTGTAATCCTTCAGTTCCAGCAGGTTTCAACCTGAGAGTGTATGGTCAGTGTAGTCTTTTTGGCTATAGATTAAGTGAGTAATTTTAGCCCAAGATTAGTGTTCAGGATCCTTGAATGGCATCTCAGTCTTTATTTGCCAGACTCTTTGCCAGTTAATACAATTGCATTAAAGATTATTTCATTTTTCTTGTAAAAGGATTTGTGCTGTGAGGATGTGCCATCCTCCCTAAATTGTTCTGTGCTGAGTGTTAATGCATTGCAAAGGCTGGCTTAGGGAACATGGTTTTAAAGCTCCTTTTCAGACTTTTGCATGGTAGAGTGAGCCAGGTGCTCTGCCTTGTGGCTGTCATGAGAAGTGTTCCTTTGCAGTTTTGGAGGAGTTTGGACTGAGCACTGTTTACTGAGCTGTATTGCTTGCTCTTTTCAATCCTATTTGAACTGCACCAGGGAAGTCGTTTTCCAGATTATAGGAAATGAGTTATGGTAGTTTTGCAGTAAGGTGTCTCTTTGTTTCTTAATTGGTGTTGGCTTGGGGGTGGTTTCTTTTTTTTCCCCTGTGACTGAAGTGAAAGGTATATCAAAACCTTGCTGTTTTATCTGACAAATTGATTATTCTGTATATTATTTAGGGAGGAGGATGGTGCTGACTAAGTTGCATCTAATCTGTATTTGTTGAAGAGTGTGTGTATATTCCATATGCACAAGCAGGATGTTCTTAAATGGGGTCTGTTGGACAAATGAATCATCTGTGGTGTTGATTTTGTTGAAGGTTCTGGTCATCTGAACCTAGAAAAACAAATTATTTAGTAAAGTTTTTTGAGGGTTTTCAACCTCTTGTGTCATCTTTAAGTGTGAAATGCAGGAATAGAGTTGTACGGTATTGCTTAAACATCCGCAGGAATATGAAAATGTTTGAGTCTGTGAGAGGGGGAAGTGCATCCACGTTAAACACCTCCACAGGCAGCCCTGGGTCATGCTCTGACTTTGAGCACTGGGAGCTTCCCAGGTAGGCTCTCACCCTGTTCCTTATTTGAAGATGGGACTCTGAGCATGAGAATATCATAGTTATTAGGGAAGTCTGGTTTTCTTCTTTCTCCAAGCTTCCTCTGCAGAGAGAAGTGAGATGATTACAATAGCAATCACAGCCATAGCTTGCACTGGGCTCCATATGCTCCACCTCTTATTTGCACTGTGGCTTTTTGGCCGTTGTCTAAAAGTGGTTGCCAGTATTCCTCCTACTCCATGTGCTCCACTCTGTTTTGGCTCAACTCTTAATTAAATCTGGAATCTTGCTCCTTTAATCACATGTAAGCCTACATATCATGGCAGATAACAGGAATATTCATCTCCAGAGAGAGACTGAACAGCTCTGTGTTTGTCAGGAGTAGAAGAACAGTATGGGGTATGCCCCATGTGTTTTATGTCTCCTCCACACCTCAGAAGTAACCAGCAGCTGTCAATGGCTTGTGCTCTGAGTACCTGACTCTTGAGGTAGCTCCATCACAGCGATGCCTCAGTGGCTTCAGCTGACAATGAAAACACAACTTTTTGCTGACTCTGGCCACATAAATGCTGTATCATTACAGCAGGCAGCTGCTGGCAGAGTTCGAGATGTAATCTCTGAAATACAATCATAATATATATTTTTTTAGGGGTTTTGCAAGTTTAAACCTATGATCCTTGCTAGGTTTTCCTTTTAAGGCTACCCTTTTTCATTCTCTGCTGTTGCATATGGAATCATTATACCAAAGCGAAGCTTCCTAATGGGATTAGTAGTTTTTTTGTTCCCTGTGCAGCTTTTGACATTCCTTAGGTATTCTGTCTGGTAGCTCTTCCTGCTATGATTCAGTACAGGAGAATGTTTCAAGCATGTGCATGTGTACATATGTAATGAATCAGCTGGTCTTGATTGGGGAAGGGTGAGAAAATCAGTCCTGGTTCCTTTTCTTTCTCCTCTGACTTACATGCTTGCACTATATTGCTATGAAAGTTGGAGATCAGGTTTCCCAAGATAAACCTGCTCTTGGGCAACAAATTTGGAGTATGTCATTTATGAAACTCATCTAACAAAAAAAATAAACACATGCCAAAGGTAGATGCAATTCTCTGTCCACTCATCTATAAATTAGGGCTTTTTCCCATCTTATAGTGAATAGTAGATACACTTTTTGATATCTAAAAGGAACAATGAAATTATTTGTCTCATTAATTGTATTATTATTTTTGTTTGTTTGTAGGTGTGGAAGAAAATGTCAGTCAGCATGCATGAAAATCGCAAATCTAGGGCCAGTACTGGCTCCATAAACATATACTTATTCCACAAGTCATCCTATGCTGATAGCGTCCTTACTCACCTGAACCTCCTGCGTCAACAGCGTCTCTTTACAGATGTACTTCTCCATGCCGGAAACAGGTCATTCCCCTGCCACAGAGCCGTTCTGGCTGCTTGCAGCCGCTATTTTGAGGCAATGTTCAGTGGGGGGCTGAAAGAGAGCCAGGACAGTGAAGTCAACTTCCATAACTCCATTCACCCAGAAGTCCTGGAGCTGCTTCTGGACTATGCATATTCCTCCAGGGTTATCATCAACGAGGAGAATGCAGAGTCGCTGCTGGAGGCTGGTGACATGCTGGAGTTCCAGGACATTAGGGATGCTTGTGCAGAGTTTCTGGAGAAAAACCTTCATCCCACCAACTGTCTTGGCATGCTGCTGCTGTCGGATGCTCACCAGTGCACCAAGCTTTATGAACTCTCTTGGAGGATGTGCCTTAGCAACTTCCAGAGTATCAGTAAAAGCGAAGACTTCCTCCAGCTGCCCAAAGACATGGTAGTGCAGCTCCTTTCCAGTGAAGAATTAGAAACAGAAGATGAAAGGCTGGTATATGAATCGGCTATCAACTGGGTCAACTACGACCTCAGTAAGCGTCACTGCTATCTGCCCGAGCTCTTGCAGACGGTGAGGCTGGCCCTCTTGCCAGCCATATACCTCATGGAGAACGTGGCAATGGAAGAACTTATCACCAAGCAAAGGAAAAGCAAAGAGATAGTGGAAGAGTCGATACGATGCAAGTTAAAGATCTTACAGAATGACGGAGTGGTCACTAGCCTGTGTGCCAGGCCCCGTAAAACTGGCCATTCGCTTTTTCTTTTGGGTGGCCAAACCTTTATGTGTGACAAGCTGTACCTGGTGGACCAAAAGGCAAAGGAGATCATTCCGAAGGCTGACATACCAAGTCCACGGAAAGAGTTCAGTGCTTGTGCCATAGGCTGCAAAGTATATATCACTGGGGGACGGGGATCAGAAAACGGAGTCTCCAAAGATGTGTGGGTGTATGACACTCTTCATGAGGAGTGGTCCAAGGCTGCTCCCATGCTGGTAGCTCGGTTTGGGCATGGCTCTGCCGAGCTGAAGCACTGCTTGTATGTCGTAGGAGGACACACCGCAGCAACAGGTTGCCTTCCAGCTTCCCCTTCAGTATCCTTAAAGCAAGTCGAACAATACGACCCCGTCACCAACAAATGGACCATGGTTGCCCCACTGCGAGAGGGAGTGAGCAATGCAGCTGTAGTCAGTGCGAAGCTTAAGCTGTTTGCTTTCGGTGGTACCAGTGTCAGCCACGACAAGCTGCCCAAAGTTCAGTGCTACGATCAGTGTGAAAACAGATGGACAGTACCAGCCACCTGCCCCCAGCCCTGGCGCTACACAGCTGCAGCTGTTCTGGGTAACCAGATTTTTATTATGGGTGGAGATACCGAATTCTCTGCATGCTCCGCTTACAAATTCAACAGTGAGACGTACCAGTGGACTAAGGTGGGAGATGTGACAGCCAAGCGAATGAGCTGCCATGCAGTGGCATCTGGAAACAAGCTGTACGTTGTTGGAGGCTACTTCGGCATTCAGCGATGCAAAACGTTGGACTGCTATGATCCCACATTAGATGTATGGAACAGCATAACAACCGTGCCCTATTCGCTAATTCCCACGGCGTTTGTCAGCACATGGAAGCACCTCCCCTCATAATTGTGTGTGTGTTGCAATTAGAAATTATCAGGTAAGAAACAGCACCTTTAAATTCCAGAGTAATAATGTTTTTCACAAAGCTTTTCAGCCGCAGCTCTGGGGAGGGTGAGTATACGCAACCCACGGGTGCAGCTGGAGCAATGAGGCACATACGTTCATGGGCTGCTGTAGGCCAGACACTGAGGCTGTGACAAAGCCAGGTGTTGCAGGTAGCTTGCCACATTCCCTGCATCCACTGCTCTTCGTGGAGCTTTTTGCTGCATGATTTAGATGATGAAAAATGTTATTTTTGCTAGACCCTGTGCTAGTGGGGAAATGCAGAGAATCTTTTGAAACCTGAATCCCACTCTACATTTAAATAGCAAATGCATGCTAAGCAAGGGTTCTGTGCTATTTTCCTGACTGCACAAGCCAAGTCACTGTATATCCAGTAGCTGGGATTGTAAATCCTGATCTGAAGCATGATAGTGAATTCACTTGCATTTCCAGGCAAGCAGCATGCTTTCCTCTTTGGGGAAACTTGCTGACTTACATCCACGAACGGTGTTTTACGAGCACTTCAGGCCTGGTTTTCTATCTCGCCTAAACAGCAAGGTCGCATCTGCCTGGACTAAGGTTGAATTTGGCCCATTGATACACTTTAAAGTACATATTTTTCAAAATATTTATGGACATATATGTTGGACTAGATGTAGTGTCAGGAAGACATATAATTAATATTGCTGGCTGAAATAATTACCAGTCTATAGCACACAATGTTCCAAAACAATTTAATTATACATAATGGGCCAAGCTCTTACCAGTTGCAACTTCAGCATTGTGTCTTCTCACAAGTAAGTCTCTATGTGGCCTCACTTGTTTCATTCTTGTAAATTTCTGATTTTTAGGAGGAAGGGAGAAAACATTCATTAAATAAATAAATAAATCTGGGTACCTACACATATTGCCAACATCCTTCAAAACTCTTTTTTTTTTTTCGTGCTAGACTGCTACCTGTTCCAACTAATTCCCGCTTTTCCTAATTTTTATCCTTCCAAGTGTTGCATCACTTAAAATATGTTACTGAACTTTTTCCAGAACTGTTAGTCTATGTATTTTGCAACAGATCTGGCTGACGCCTGCTAGTGTTGTATTGCTTTTCTCCCCCTGGGAGACCTCAGAACAGAATCGCTGTTACCACCAGCCAAACAAAGAAGCATAGTGGCGTTCTTAATCCTAAATAATCTGCGTGCCCTGTGAGTGGTAACTTGGTTTTGGATTTGAACTGTGTGCAATGGGACCATGAAGGCAGCCTGGTTAGAAGGTACAAGACAAGTAAATGCAGCTGAAATAATTACACGAGCTTTGCATTTGCATCTAAGTTACCTAGAGGTGCAACTGAAATAGGTTCTCCAGAAATTAGGAAGAACAGCTCATGTTTAGAGACTCCCAAGGTTCAGACCATAGTGGTGTGTTGGATTTTTTTTTTTTTTCTTTTAACTTTTGCAGCTGGAGACATTTGCCCAACTCTTGCAATAAATGTCAAGCCCAAAAGTCTTTGAAGCAGTGTAGATAAAAGAATACACTCTTGAATTTAGTGGTAGCTGTGAAGTCCATTTCTCTCTGTAATCCTCCAGGTAAACTGAGGATTCACCTTGCAGTTGTCTTTCAGCCAACTGGGAGCTTTGAGTAGAGGACATGAGATCTGACCTGCTGCTTCACATGGGCCTGCACAGAAATCTCATATGAAATTGGGCAGTGTTATCTCCTTTGTTTTTCCCAGACCTAGTCTTGAGAAGGCAGGGCAAACTGTTGAGGCTCACCACATCCGAGGTGCTGGGGTGACCGCACAGCCTGATGGAGAGCAAAGCAGGCAGAAGGCTTGATTTCTGTGCGGTGGCTTCCCCACTCCCTGGGAACAACATCCTTGGTCAATTCCTACTACTACTCACTTCCAGCAGTTCTCAGTGTTATCAGAACAGTAGTATTGAATGCCCGGACTCAGGTCTGTGCCAAGAAAAATATTGACTTATTCTTCAGAGACTGACTTAATTGTTCTAACATTTACAGTGCATGAGATGGCGTGTTATATTTTGAAAGCACGTCCTCAGAATATAGCGGTGCAAAAAGCTTTCATTTGCTTTGCAATATCTTGTTAAAAGCCATTACTTTAGCTTCACTAACACACAAGATAACTGAATGAATGCAACCGCAGACTGAAATCTCTCCAATGCTGTGTGCTCATCCTGCAAAAAGTTTTTTTTTTTTTTTTTTTTTTTTCTTCTCCACTGACTCCTGCTGCTTTGTCAGTGGGTGGGAGGGACAAAAAGGAAATTACTTCTGATTACCCTCTGTTTTCATGGCGCTGTGTGGCCCCAATCTGACAGTTTTTAGGAAAACCAGTCTGCTTTGTCCCTTTCCTCAAACTTGGGGCTTTTGAGTAGGTTGGGGATATTTTTTCATATATGTATGTATATATATATGTATGTATTTGTATATATGTATATATATATATATACATATATATATACATATATATGTATATATATATGTATGTGTGTGTGTATGTGTATATATATACACATACACACACACATACACACACACACATATATTTTATATATATATATAAAAATATACATATTATATATACATTTTATATATATATAAATATACATGTGTTTCATATACATATATTATATGTATATGCATGTATGTGTGTGTGTATATACACACACACACACACACACACACACACACATATATATTTTATATCTATAGATATATACAAAAGTTTGTCCCATAACAGGAAAGGTTGTTTTAGCTTCAATGCTTCTGTGTGTGTTTCAATGGGAAGGAAGAATGACATGCTACACTGAAGAATGTCTAGATAATCAACACTAAATGCAGAGACCTTTTTACTTTTTTTTTTTTTTTTTTTGATAACCTGTTTCAAGCCCCAAACTGCAAAAAGGCATGATTCTTGGGGTTGTTACATAGGCTTCTGTATTTCCTATAAGTGTTCCCTTTTGTGCCTTAGATATAACAGCTTGAGAGATTCAGTATGTTGAAACGAACTGTGAGTTCACTGGAGCTTCTTTGCATTGTAGTGATGGAGGATTTGACTCTGAAAATGGTAGCAGTGCTGTCAGAAATGACTGTTAACGAGCTGATGATGGTTTGGAAGCTGGCATTTTAATATGGTGTCAAAGAGAAAAAGGAAAGCACAATCTCAACATCCAAAGGCTGAATTTTTCATTGAACAATCAATTTTTATAAAAGACTCCAGGATAGAATAATTGATGCATGGTGCATTGCTCTGTGAAAAGAAATGAAGCAGATTTCTGCTCTAATGAATAGCAGAGATGTTTTAAGTAGGGGGATTAATATGACCCTTTCTATACTGTGAATAAATTCAATTCAGAGTTCTTCATGGTAAAAGGAAGCATTGGGGTGAGACACCTTCACCTCTCCTTCTGCTTTATTCCAGCCAGGTTTGCTGTGGCCCAGTGACAGAAAAGCTTTGTGTGCAGCTGAGCTTCTGTAGAAGAGAAATGCACAAGCTTATTTCACTTAAAACAAATCCACAGACCCTGTAAACTGACGTGTTAATTTTGGGGTAACATGGAAATGTTAAAGTATGCAGGACACAGAGCCCGTCGTGTGAAGCAGCATTAGACCAGTTTGATTTCATTTTCCAATGACTGGATTTATAGCCAAAAAATTAACTGACATCTTTCTGGGGGTCAGTGGGATGGTTTGCTAAGTAGGTCTAATAAGGCAGAATCTGACCCTAAATAATTGTCGTGGCTGGTTTATTTATCAGTAGTTGGCTATTACACAAGAACACTAAGGTGGCAGGGGGCGGAGAAGCCCATCAACTGGATTGTATCCTAAGCCTAGCTTTTAGATTTTCTTTGACGTCTAACAAAAACCTTATGGCATATTGTCTCAGCAAAACCTTTTAAGCCTCCTCTCAATCTCTCTGTCTCTCTTTGTCCCCATGCTTTTAGTTTACTCCATTATTTGGAGAAGAGAATTGGAACCTCAGATCTGGAGAAATGGTTTTAATGAAGAAGAATCATTCAGCATCTCTTGCATTTGAAGAAAATCATCTGCACCTTGTAAATTACCTAACCTAGACATGAAGGAATGGGAGGAAAAAACTGTCTTCAGTGCTTCAGCACGTGGTTTAAATATGAATGAATGAATGAACCTATGATCTGGTCCTTGTGCTAGTAATTGTGGATTAATGCCACTGTTAATCAGTCCTTCAAAAGAGATAGGACTTCTCCGAGCTGTGCAGCACACAACTCCTGATTTCCATGGACTCCGCTGTTTGTATGTGAAATTTGGAATGGTTGTCACCTCCCTTTGTGACAGCTTGAAGTGCCAGCACCAGCTGCAGGGGAAGCAGGCCAGGTCTGAAGCAGTGCGATGCCGCTGTGGTTGAAGAGGCAGCGGCACGGCTGGAGAATCCCACTTGCTGGAGCGTGCTGGTCTGTGGGCAGTGCCTACAGCATCTCCTGGACCCCACGCTGCAACATGCAGCGAGTGACCTCCTAGATAAGGAAGAACACAGTGGTGAAATGTTACTGCAACAGTGGGGAACAAAAGTGATATCCCTCAAATGCTCATTGTTCCCTTTCCTCCCTGTATTTATAAGTAATTCAGACTGTCCCATTCCTGTTACGTTACTTGTTGTAGATATAGTTATTTATTGTTCTGTGCTTGCATGCTGAAACAATGCCTGCAATTGTCTTCATGTTGTAAGGGCTTGTGTGAATTGTCGTATGTTTTGCACATTTTGTGATCGCTGACTTGCTCTGCTGCACAAAGAAAGAAAACTGCTGGGTAATGGTCAGAGGTGGGAGGGAGGGAGGGGTGGCTTCCTGGTCAGAAATGGAAGGATTACAAGGCAGGATCTTAAATTACACCCATACTAAAGGAAGAAGCCATGGAGGTCACTTTCTCAGGCCACCAGCTCCCCAGGTTGCTTGTGGTGTGTCTTGTAGATGGTGTCCTTGCTACATGCCATTTGCCGGTCATGCCTTTCAACTTCTAATCTGGAAGCAGCCAAAATCACTTGCAGCTCTCTCTTTGTGCAGCTACCTGATTGCAATGCAAATACTGTGGAATAGCTTCTGGATACCAAGCCCAGGTGAAGTTGTTGTCCAAAGTTATTTATTTATTTATTGGATTAGAAAAGGGGATACTTTCAATATTAGCCACATCGACCTGAATGAGTGGAGTGTGGCTGATTCAAGAATAAAAGCAAAAAACCTCAAGATATGTTAGTGATGAAGTCTCTCTCTCTTTTTTTTTTTTTTTTAAATAAAAAATAAAATAAGGAAAAAAGAGCAGCAATTTTGCACTGACCAGATTGCCTCATCAACTTGGATTTCAGATGATCATCTGAGTGGGCAGGTGTGAAAGACCCAAGTGCTTTAGCAAAACTCCCATGGGGATAGAAAATGAATTTCAAAACTCCTAGTCTTAAAAATAACCCTCAGACTCTTCTGCCTTTTGTTTCCATAGTCAGGTATGTATGTAAACACTTGGTTGCTCAGGAGCATCAGGTACAGTCCTGAGAAACTAAACTTACTTTTAAATATGTATTTTTTCTGTCTGGTCTTGAGATAGACACAAACCTACTCTTTTCCTTCTGGACTTCAGAAGCTTATTTTTCACAGGTGCTTTCTTCGCCAGATTCTGTTATGAAGCATGTATTGTACTGTGTTTTTTTTCTAAATGTTTCTGGAGCCCAACTTAACTGGCACATTCAGTAACATGGTCAGTGTGTGCTGCGGTATAAGTAAACAGCTGCATGCGTGCATGCGAAACAAAAATAGTCACATTGGTGATGCTTGCCTTTCTCTGTGTGACAGTGGTGTAGCAGTAGTTGTGAAAGCTTTGTCATCTGAAAGTATTTACACTGGTCACTGGAAGTTTCTCTGTGCTGCCTTAAGTTTGACTTGGTGTTTGGAGTAGACCCTTACGTTTCAGAAATAGAGTACTTGGAGTTCTGTGAATACTGAGACAATATAAATTAGCAAAGGTATTAGCAGCTTTTTTTTTTTTTTTTTTTTTTTTTTTAAAGGTGAGGCCCAGCTAGATGCAAACAGTTATAGTTCCTCTGGTTAAACCGATTTGTTGAAATGATAGAATAAAAAAGTGTTTAAACCCACAGCCTCCCTCTGCCCCTCATTGGTTCCTTTCTCCTAGCTGGCTTTCAAGCAATAGGAAAACATCTTAGGTAGGATAGATCTCCCCTCTGTATCCCTTTGCTTGCACAGGTTGTCCTGCTGTAGGCTTGAACTGCTGCTGCCTCGCATCTTGTGGGTTGCTCCCGTGAGTGCAAAGTGAGCTATCACATCAGACATCCCGTGTTTTGCATGTCCTCTCCCCGGGCGCTAGTGACTGTGCAAGGTACAAGGAAGTGAAGAACCAGGTCCTCCGGGGCCCCCTTCCTTGAGTAAGGGCGTACAGGTTCAAGACCTGTTTTCCCCGTCAAACTGATTACAGTCTGGACGTGGAGCTGCTCTGCACCTCTCTGCTTAGCTTGTGGTAGAAATGCTCCGCGGCACCGCGCAGCTTCCAAAAGCAGGATGAGTTTTCTGCAGCTGTTTCCAAAGTTGTGGTCTGCTTTCGAGCCCTCGATACTAATTCCTGTGTGTAGGCCAGAGGAAGCTGGAGCCAGGGTGGGCCTCTGGCTCTGCAGGGAATAAATGTGCTGGGTTCTTGCTCTGAACTGGTGTGGGGATCCTGGCTGGCTGCTGGACCGTGCCCATCCTGCGAAACACCCTGCGCTTTGAAGCGAGCACAGTTCACAGTGGAGTGCACACAAAAACCTTGGCATAAGACGAGAAGGTTCCTCTTATTTTGCAGGCTGGTTGCTGTAGAAACATGTAACAAAGGACAGCCTTCCTCTTCTGGTATAATTGTGCAGCCCCTTTTCTCTAGGTCTGACACCTGTCTGAATAAGAGTGATTAGAGCAGAATAATGTTCCCTTTCCTGGCTATTGAAGATGTGGTTCATGTACTAAAAGAAAACTGTACAAGTGAAGAAGTAAAATGTCTATGTTGTGTCTTTTTGTTTGCTACTACGTCTTAAGGTTTTGTAAAACTTGCATTTTTTATTTTTATTTTTTTTTTCACAATGTGAAACTGAAGGTCAATAAATTATTTGAGATTTTCTCTCCATGGAAGTATGATTCTATGACTTGTTTAGAGTGTTGTCTCTTCTCCCTTCCCCCCCACCCCTTTTCTCTCCATCCCCCAATGTTTTGAATCCATTATAATGTTCTTTTCATGTCCTCTTATTAAAAGGACATCAACAACATGCAGTTTACTGCTTTGGTTTAAGCTTCTGCTTCAGTTGCATTTCCCCTCCCTTTGTTCTGTTCTACTGCTGTTACTATGATCTGTATCTCAAAGTTCAGCAGCTAAATCTCCGAGAGCCTCAAAACATTTAAGAACAGGAAATGCAAGTTTGCTGGTGCTTGCTGTACAGTTCAGCTAGTGCCTGATATGACTTGGAAGCGGTATTAAGGATCTCGAATCCTTCATAATTATTTGGCAGGAAAAAAAAATGCTGGCTGTGTATAAAACATTCCAGTTGTTTTATATAATATATACACAGAGCCAAACTCTTTGATCTATTAAGCTCATTTACATGTTTTATATATATATATATTTATGCTATTGATCTATGTTGGCTTGACATCTCTTTGGCCATGAGGTGTCCCTTACCTTTGTCCTGATCTAAAATAATGTTATACAGCAGCACATACCCTGGAAGTTCAGTTCCTCAGGTCTGCTAAGTACTGGCCTGCCTTCCTGCCTAGAAGAGGATTTTTCTCCAGTACATTGTGTTGGTGTGAAGGGGCACGACCTTTCTTACTTTTTTTTTTTTTTTTTTTTTTTTTTTTTCCCCACTACCTGCTCTCCAGTTCCTTCCACAGCCCTAAAGAAGGAAAAGAAAAGGAGGCCTCCACTGGCCACAGCGCAGAGCAAGGAAGACACTGGTGCTCCAGTTGCTGTCACCAGCCTGTATGGCCTGGATTCTGGCCCTGCGAGTAAACTTGCAGTGCTTTTTCTGCATATGTAGAGAAATGCAAAGAAGTAGCAGGAAGTATTGCTTTCTGCAGGAATTAACTTTTCTGAAATCTTCTATTTTATTTATATCAAAATTCCTGTAGCTACCCCTTGAAAGTCACAGAATTCTTCAGGGTGTTTTTCATCCCCCAAAAAGCCAGGATTGCAATATTGAGTGGCTTACAAGGCCTAAGCACTGCTCAGCTTCCCGGTGTTTGAGGTATCCACAATCAGTCTTGGCTGGGGGAGTGCCTTAGGGAATCTTGAGATACGAAGGGTATTGGAAGAAATCAGCCTTCTTACAGAATAGGGAAAAGTTACATCAGTTACCGTGTTCATTGGAAGCTCTTTGCCGGACAAGAAACTGTGTTTTTTGGGTTTACATTTAGCCAGCTAAGTGGCACTGGGTATGAACACACTGATGTGCCCTAACTCACTGGTGTCATTTTAGGGTGTGCGGGTCCTTACTGGGGAGCTCTTATACCACCGTGGATTCAACCTCTTTTTGCTTGGTTCTGAATGGGGAAGACTCACACTGGACATCCAATACGTACAGTGAGAATTTGAAACAGATAATTTGCATTTAAATTTGAAATATAGCCGATAACCTGGAAACTAGACACTTGCAGGGCACCAGCACTCTCCATGATGAGTGTGGGCAGTAAAAGTCTTCAATGAGCAGAAAGGTATCAGTTTGCCAGCATTGCAAAAGGCTTCATCAGGCATGCCTGGATGGTCAGCCCTGACCTGGGCAAGCCCCAAAGGCTCTGTCTGTGTTGGCTGTGCCTGGCATCAGTCTCTGGCCCTGGGCTGGATGGCGTGCAGCAGCCCACAGCTCTTCTAGCAGCCCCTCATGCTGGCAGTAGCTCAGGTGGCTGCTGGAGCACTCTGGCTCCTGAAATCTACTCAGAAAGCTCAGGAGTGCAAGTTTGCATGGGCCAGAAACATGCTGGGTATCATTCAAGCACTTAGCAGAGCAGGTGATGGTGTTCCAGTGCCTGGGAATGTTCCGTAGCATGGTTTAATACATTGCCGCAGTCATGGCCAGCGCATCTGGGTGGCATCATGTTAAGGGAAAAACGCGTCCAGGAGAGGTGGAGACATACTGCTCCTCCAAATGTTGTGGCATCAGAAGTGCCAGGAGGAGAGAATGCAGCCACCCACGAGTGTGTGAAGAATGGTTTGTGCTCCTGAAGGCAGGAGATGGGAGTACCCTGCGGGCTTTGTGGCACCAGACACAGTGTCTTCTCAGTCTGATTTCCAAAAATGAAAATGGAGTGAAAATCTGCCACCAAGAGACACCTTCAGTGTCCAAGCAAGAATATACATACGTGTCCTTATCCTCAACTAGCAAATACCAAATGAGACAAAGTTAAGGCTCTTTGCTTTAATGTGATGATAATATGGCCTATCATGAACATGTATATGTGCATGAACTATACAGGAAGACACATAAATATCATAGAGAAATATACAGTTGATTCAAATCCTTACATTTGTACATAGGCACAGCATGAAACAAAATACAAGCTCCCCAGTGGGTAACATATGCACATACACAACAGGACCATCTGCCCTGTGTGTGCCTTTAATAATGGCCCATGAGTTTTGAAGTATTAGTACATGTTAGAAACTGTGCATTTGAATATAAGACTCACCCTTAAGACTGAAAAAGTGCATAAGGCAATGACTGAGAATTAAAATGTGTGATTAAATAAACAACAAATCTCCTTTATAATCATTTTTAGGCTATGCTTCTGGCCAAGCAGTCCTTTGACAGTCTCAGAAAACCAAATTAGACAACGTGTCCTTTTTTGTGTGTGTCCATCCAGTTACCCTGGAAACCACCATCTTTATCTCTGAAGTGATGGGGAATGGTGAAGGAGGCAAAGCCATAGGAATTTCTGCCAGGACCCCTCCTAATCCTACTCTCATGTTATCACACATTTAGTAAAATACTTTATGCTTGTATAGATGAAATTAAGTTCATTTGATATTTTGTAATTGCTGAGCCATATTTTTCAGTCATATCCCATGCTCTGATCCAGAGGCAAAGTTTATGGTTGGTTGTGCTATTCAATTGCAACTGGACATTTATATAAGCCAGGGTCGCAAATACAAACCAACACTTCACATATCTGCAGATATTTCAGATATTTCACAGCATTTCAGGCTGCTGTGTAAGACCGGCTGTGGAAACCTGCATTTGTATTCATGTTGCTAATCAACTGGCTTGTGAGCATTTAAATTATTTACAGGGATGTTGTCTCCCAGGGCTAACAGAAGTAGGGGGGGCTTGCCACAAGGTAAAGATAAGTGGTCTGGTGTTTTAGATAGTGGTCTTCTGTAAGGAACAATAGCTCTTCCAGGAAGAAGGTTACTGTTTAGCTAAAGAGAGCTGATAGAAACCAGACAGGTTTAGAGCACACTCAGCAGCAGAGTACTTGCGCTGAATCAAGGTGCTATCCTGCTTTGCAGTGTTGAGAGGTACTGAGCAAAAGAAAGAAATATGTAGGTCTGACTTTAAAAAGCATTACATTTTCTTTTCAGATCCCAAACTAGAACTGCCTTGCCTCACAATTACTTTAAAGAGTAGTTCAAAGCCTGGCAATCACTGCAAAAGGCCTCATGCAATACAGATTTTCTTCCGGGGAAAACTGCTGTCTGGGACAGCCTGGCTTGGCCTGTGGGAAGTGGCAGAATAAGCAAAGGTTAGTGAGTGGGCTGGAAAAGTGTGCCTGTGCAGGCAGATTATTGTCAAGATGTTCATTTCCACACCAGTTTATTCCTCACTTTCTTCCATCTTTGTTCTCACAGACCATTCCAGCCTCTTAGATCTGTTGCCCCATCCCACCAGAAGAAGTGGAGAGCACTGAGTTAAGCAAATATGAAGAGGACAAAGGGAGCTAACAGAGGTGGAAAGCAAACCAGGCTGAAGTCAGGGTGTTTGTGCTGCCCGGTGGCCCTAAGACCATCCTGTGGATTTATGAGGATATACAAATAGATTTAAGAAGTGAGGCTGGGTCAGTGGTCTGCTCCAGCTCCCACCTGCGAGCCCTGCCAGCTGTGTGAAAGCTGGTGCAGGACAGGCAGGGATTTCATCCTGATGAGACAAAACTAAGGCAGGGAGAAGCCATCTCCTACAAACTGTTGTGCCAGCACAACTTGGGTTCAGAAGTGATTGCTGTTGATGGCATTTGCTTACAAACTGCTACTGAACGTGACCCAGGACCTGCATCCCCCAGCCTGATAATCCCACAGAGGATCTGCCTCTGTCTCACTCTACCTGAATAGAAGAGCTTTAGCCCCTTTTTCACATAGTGATCAGCTGTTCGAAGCTGTGTTTGGCACTGGCCTGTGTCTAGCTGTTTCTGGTTAACTTTGCAAAACCCTGGAAATACTCGTGTCATAAAGTGAGATCGGATATGTTGCGTTAGCTAGTGTTTTGTCAGCTTTAAAAGGGTTAGTCATCAGTGCTGATGCATGTCCTCCTCTGTTTAGCTGAACCATGCCTTTCATCTGTGATCCTGAATAAAAGGTTCTGGGACAGCTGGGTGCGTACACACTTGGTGAAAGTGGCAGGAGCTGCCCTGTGCTCTTTGCAGCCTCAAAACGCCATCTGTGTTCCTGCAGGTGTTTTGTACCAGAAATTATTTGCAACTTTGCATTTTCAGCAAATCAACTCAGGTTGACAGAAACACCTCCCTCCTCCCTGCCTCCTACCTGTATGAAAATACCACTCCTTTAGTCACAGAGTATTTTTAGCACCAAAGTGACAAAAGACAAGCCACAGTTCCAGCCAGTGATGCTGTTTCCCACCCATTTTGTTCTTTCCTCCCATCTATTTTTCCTCACATAGTGTGTATCTGCAGGTACTTTTTGCAAATCCCCTTGTGATGGACACTTGTTTTGCTTGGTTTGCTGTACAAACAGGGAACATTTTTCAGGGTGTGACAGGAAAGCCACCTGCCTATGTCCCGGCTGCAGCATGACAGCGAGGGAGACTCCACTGTAAGAAGGGAACTGCTTGGGTGAAAAGCCTCTGATCATGAGAGATGCTCTGGGTGAGCAGTATGGGCTGTGTGGACAGAGTCATTTATAGCACAGGTGGTGACCATGACACCTTGAGGAAAACAGGAGCTTTTTTTTTGCAGCTTGAAATTAGAGCAAAGCCTTCAAGAAGCTGAAGAAAGGGACTTTTCTGGGGACCTGGAAGAGGTTGTGTGAGTTTTTTCAGTGCTTACAGATGTTGGACTATAGAGCAAAGCTGAAGAAAAAAAATGAGGATTTATCTACCTCTTGCTTTTTCTTCAAGAAGATCCACTATTTGTTTCCAAGCATCTTCACTTTCTTCACCTCACACAATTCATTTGAGTATTTCTATTTAAATGTTTACCTTATCTGATGTTTTTATAGAGTACAACTTTAGTGATCAAAAGGCTGTGTATATCTGTGGTCCATCTCACTCTCTGAGAGGGGTTAGGCATACTTGCCTCAAGGTTCTGCCTCAATCAAGATCGTGTTGAGCTGTTCCTTGGACAAAAAGTGGGGAGAAATGGCATTGTTTAATTGCCTGTTTTGGTAGACAGACAACTCAGAACAGCTCCCTGATTCTGTCTGGGATTTTCCAGCTCCTGTGGGCCCTAGGAAAGCCCAACAACCAGGATGACACGCTGGATGGAAGAGATGCCATTCAACATGCTGGAGAGAAGGGATGCCATCCAGACAGGCCTGAGAGTTGGGCCTGTGCGAACCTCATGAGGTTCATCAAGGCCAAGTGCCAGGTCCTGGCCTGGGTCAGAGCAATCCCAAGCACAAATACAGGCTGGGCAGAGAATGGCTTGAGAGCAGCCCTAAGGAGAAGGACCTGGGGGTGCTGGTTGACGAGAAGCTCCACATGGGCTGGCAATGTGCACTCGCAGCCCAGAAAGCCAGCTGTACCCTGGACTTCACCAAAAGCAGTGTGGCCAGCAGGGTGACGGAGGTGATTCTGCCCCTCTGCTCTGCTCTCGTGAGACCCCACCTGGAGCCCTGTGTTCAGCTCTGGGGCACCCAGCACAGGAAGGACATGAACATATGAGAATGAGTCCAGAGCAGGGCCACGAGGATGATCAAGGGGTTGGAGCACCTCTCATGTAAGGACAGGCTGAGGGAGTTGGGGCTGTTCAGTCTGGAGAAGAAAAGGCCCCGGGGAGACCTTAGAGTGGCCTTCCAGTACCTAAAGGGGGCCTACAGGAAAGCTGGGGAGGGACTTTTTGGCAGGGAGTGCAGTGATAGGACAAGGTGTAATGGCTTTAAACTAAAAGAGGGTAGACTTAGATTAGATATAAGGAGGAAATTATTTACTGTGAGGGTGGTGAGGCACTGGAACAGGTTGCCCAGAGCAGCTGTGGATGTTCCACATCCCTGGAGGTGTTCAAGGCCAGGTTGGATGGGTCTCTGAGCAATTTGGTCTAGTGGGAGGTGTCCCTGCCCATGGCATGGGGGTTGGAACTGGAAGGTCTTTAAGGTTCCTTCCACCCCAAACCATCCTGTGATTCTATGATCTGCAGCCATGGCCAAAGGCAGCCCTGGCAAACACTCCCAGGAAACGCCTTATTCTGCTGGAGTTTCATCCCTCACTTCTTGCTTCTTCTATGGTCTTTGGAAGAACAAGTCATCCCTTCCTGCTGTTCTAAATCATTTCAAAGTGGTAATAAAAAAAATATATATATATATATATGGCTAAACAAACAAACAAACAAACCAAAACAAAACAAAAAAAAAACCATCAAAACCTGGCATATTTGTACTTAAGTGTGCTTTAAAAGTTTGGAGGTAAATAGGCTGGATGTTTGGACAATTGCACAGTCAAAAAACATAACAAGAATTTTTAAATAAAATATGCAAAAATGTTTTTAAACTTAATTGGAATAATAATTAAAAAAGATTTGTTTTTATCTCTAAAGTAAAGTTGTTTTTTTTTTTTTTTTTTTTTTTTGAGCTATTCAGATTAATAACTGTTAATTATTTGGCCATATAAAATGCCCTAGATTTCCTCTTCTGCCTCAGCTATAGATTTTACATTGCAAACACATCTGCATGTGTTTCACTTCACACTGTCTGAGTACTCCTTTTAAATTCAGTGGATTCAGTCAGAGTGCATAAGGTTAGCATGTGTGACTTGCAGGACTGTGGTCACACTAATAAGAAGCAATTTAATGATGTAGCAGGGCAGAGTACTGATATTAAGGTTTAGGAGGTGGCCAAACTGTTTAATCTTATTATCAAGGGCATCAAAAATTACTCATGTGAAAAGTGGAGATTACTTGCTCCTAATGGCACTTGAACTGCAATAGAAAGAGAGAAACAAAGATGGCTTGGAAAGTCCTAATGCCAAGCATGTACACATTACAATTTTAATAGTTGTAGATTGCTTCAGGGAAAGTTAACTCCATCCCAGTCAGACCCAGTACACATATATAGAATTTATTTAGAATTATATATTAGTTTCTATACAGGATAAAAAGCAGAAACATAATATGTGTTCACTCAAATGTACCTTATCTAAATAGACATGTGTGTATTAAAAAATGTATAAAATACTTTCCAGCAGGTTGCCAAGAATTGTACTGGCAGATGGAGAAATTATGGTACTTTTTCTTCTATGAATAAATAGGAATAGAGTAGCTACTTAGTGATTTTGACAGCTGAGTCTGAAACTTCGTAATATTTTTGAATAATTAAATGCAAAGAACTTAAATTTATTTCTTTCCATTCTTATAGCCATGACAATCAGTGACTCACCCTTTCTCTGGTGCTCTTTAATTCCAGCAGCACCTCTGACGTAGACGTGCTTGGTGAACACGCTGCCAGCACTAATCATGGCTCAGGATCCAGTTTGTGGATGATGGCTATTGTCAGGCTGGGGCAGACAAATACTCCTTTGGTTCACGCTTCTTGTATTTCAGGTTGTGCCTACTGCCTCCTGTCTCGTCTCTGGGCACCACTATGAAGGGTCTGCCTGTCCCCACGTGCTCCCACCAGGTTGTTGACTACATCTTTTCCATTACCTCTGCTTTAAAATAGAAAGAAAAAAACAACAACAACAACAAAACAACAAATAATAACAACAACAACTAAACCTCCTCTCTTTTAAAAAATCTGCTAGAATGGCATTGTAGCAGAAAAGATGTTGTTTTACTGAAGTTGTTTACAATGACAGGGTGTGGTTTGCACATACGAGCAGAAGATAGATATGCTCCAGGTAACAAGATTTAGTACTAATTTGAAATGAGAATGATGCTTTTTAAAACAGTTACTGAATTTATGGTTTCTTGTGGTACAAGCAGAATCTATTAAATTTAAAACTCCATGTATTGTGTTTTCTTTCACCAGTATTTTTGCTGTCTGAACTCTGAGTATGTTAACCATGTATATGGGCTTCAGAGATATACTCTGCTGTTTCTTCCCTTACAATATATTTCCAGAATGTAGTAAAATAAAGATCAGCCATTTTTATGATTGTGAAGATATCCAGAAATAAGTATTATTTCATAGACAGCTTGTATGTTCCATGGACATGGTAGATAACGCACTATTATTATTTTTATTTTATTTTATTTTATTTTATTTTATTTTATTTTATTTTATTTTATTTTATTTTATTTTATTTTATTTTATTTTAATTTAATTTTATTTTATTTTATTTTATTTTATTTTATTTTATTAATTTTATTTTATGTTATTTTAGTGTTGGGGGTAGCAAATACATTAAAGTATGTAAGGTTGTATCGGGTTTGTGTGATAAGGTTTGGGTAGCAGGGAGCTCCAGGGTGGCCTTTGTGAGCAGAGCCCAGCAGCTGCCCTATGTCAGATCAGAGTTGGCTCCAGACAGCTCCAAAAGGGACCCAGTGCTGGACAGAGCTGAGACAGGAAGCAACGCTGGTTGGGCCTCTGGGAGAGCAGATTGAAGGAAGGGAAAAAACAGCATCTGGGAGATAGTAGTGAGAAGCAGCCCTGAACCCCCCAGGTGGGTGCAGCAGGAGGGCAGGAGGTGCTCCAGGCAGGCAGCAGCAGTTCCCCTGAGGGCTGTGCAGGGAGAGGCCCCTGGTGGAGCAGGCTGTCCCCCTGCAGCCCATGGGTCCCACATGGAGCAGATCTCCACGCTGCAGCCCCCCCATGGGTGGAGGAGCCCCCGGTGGAGCAGGTGGATGTGGCCTGGAGGAGGCTGCAGCCCATGGAGCAGAAGCAGGCCCTGGGCCGGAGCTACAGCCCATGGAGAGGAGCCCACACAGGAGCAGGGGGTCTGGGGGGAGCTGCCGCCCACCCATGGGGGACCCGTGCTGGAGCAGTTTGCTCCTGGGGGATGGATGGACCCCATGGGACGGAGCCATGAGCGCTGCTGCCTGTGGGAAACCCATGCAGAATTAGGTTGGAAAGGATGGTGTTGGAGGGAACCTACGCTGGAGCAGTGGCAGAGAGTGATTGTGAAGGAGTGGTGGAGATGAAGCATCAGGGATTACCGCAGTCTCCATTCCTCATTTCCCTGAGCTGCTCGGGGAGGAAGTGGAAAAGGCTGGATGGGGTGAAGGTGTTTATAGTTTGCTTTCAGTTTCTCACTGCTCTAGCATGTCAGTGGTAGGCAATAAATTATATGAATCTCTCTACAAGTAGTCTATTTTGCCCATTAAGGTAATTGGTGAGCAATCTCCTTGTCCTTATCTGTACCCTCGAGCCCTTTTTCATTGTATTTTCACCGTCTGTTCCTTTGAGAAGGTGGAAAGAGAGCAATTGTGGTAGAGTTCAGCTACCCAGCTGGGTAAAACCACCACAAAGGTCTGGAATGGAAATATTTTTTGTCATTAATTGTTAAAGGTCCTTTTCTGTCAGTACCTGATTCTGTGTATTTCTGGAAGCCTAGTGCTTCAAAAGAAATTGCGTGATACTGGTGGTAGGGGATGGTTGGACCAGATGATTCTGGAGGTCTTTTCCAACCTTAGTGATTCCATGATTTGCTGACTTGGGTGTGTGAAACAGAGCAGGACTTACACAGGCCTATAGTCAACAACAGTGCATTGTTATGGCACTGATGTATTGTAGGCAGAGAAGGTGTTGCCTAGAAGTTATAAAATGACAATATGAGAGACTTTGTTACAAAGAATAAGTATATAAGCAGGTGAGTAAATAATGTATTGTGTTTGACACAGAAAGTAAGAGATGGTTTACTCAATACGAAGAGATAAAATGCAAATCAACAAGGAACACACCAACCTTTTTGCAAACAACGATCTCAGACATAAAGCTTCCTGTTGTGTTTTAGATCTCCATAGCTCTTCTTTGGAATCACTCTCAAAAAAACCCATGGGCACACTGCTGTAGATGGAGGGTGACGAAGTGGATTCCTAGACTTTGCAAGAGCCCTCTTCTGGGGAAACTGCAATAATGGTGCTGTTAGGATTTTTAAGGTTGAAAGACTGTTTTTATTTAACTGCACAATTGTAGCCAAGTACCTTGTATTTCTCTAAGGATCTGGATTAAGTGCTGTTCAGCCTCCACATGTTATTAGTTAAATCATCAAACCAAAGCTACAAAAGCAATTTGCCTTGAAGGCAAGACAGGCTGTCAGATGGTTAACCACTGGTTTACTGGTAAATTAAAGAGTGGATTAGTTAACCCGTGTTATAGATCAGAAATAGAGAAGTAGTTGTGTTTGCTCTTGACTATGCTGCTGGCATTGACTTACTATGATCCAAAAAGAAAAAAGAAAAAAAAGAAAAAAGGAAAAATGTGGAATTCACTTTGATTATGGCTGTTTTCTACAAACAATCTTTCAGACAAACTCTCTCTGGGTAAAGGATATCATCCAGAGCATGGAGAATTTTCTAGGGAACAGCCTTTGCAGATTCAAGTCTCAGATTTATCCTCTTTCATAAACTGTGGCCACAACCTTACACTTTTTCTTTTTAGTCTCTCTCTTTTTTTTTTTTTTTTTTTTTTTTTTTTTTTTTTTTCCAATGATAGTTTTGCTCAATAATTATTTTTCTCCAAAAATATGAATGTTGTTTTTTCAAGATATCTACCATTCCACAAAAGTGATAAAAATAGTCTTAGAGTCTCAGATTTAACTCTTTGTATTAAAAACATTATTACAATGCCATAGGCAGTTGCTTCAATGGGGTTAATGAGCTACAGAGAGATACTAGGAGTATCTCATTGTTGCACCTCCAATCCCACTTTGCTCTGATCATACATGTCCTCTCTGTACACTACAGGGTTTATTTGCATAAAAGCTACGCTGGAGGTGTTCAGGAACTGGAATCTCTCTGCTTGCAATGGAACAATCTCTAACTTGCTAGAGACATTGAATTTGATGATTAAATTAGTTTAACGTCTCTTTATTAGATTGAGAAACTTCAAATCCTCTTAAGCTGATAACTTCCCCAAGCTTTGTTGTTTTAAAATTTGTAGGTATTTGCACTCTGTGGAAATGAAGCATTACACAAAGTTGTGTCCACTGGTCAGGACTAGTGCCTGACTGCAAAACCTGTGAGCTTCAAGGTCTAAATGTTATCATTAAAAGTCTTAAGTATACACCCAGTAGAATCAAGTGAAACCTGTTCATTTTGGTTATGAAAACTGAATGAGTAAAAGTAACTGACTTCTTGTACAATTTCTTGTACAATTTCTAAAAGACAAGAAGTAGGTCTCTCCCATCTGGAGGCTGCCTTAACTCTATAAAATTTAGTCTCATTATCTTCATTGTATCATACAATGCCTTTAAATGTTAGTTGTTGTGAGTGTAACACATCTCACTCTTCCTCTGTGCTTCTAGGGCAATGGATTTACTTGGAAAACAGCAAGTGATGGTTGAATGTGTCTGGGAACTGAAATTCAGAATTTAAGAGATCCACCCAAGGATGTGCAACCAGTTAAATGCGGAGCTGATGTGAAAGGTTACACTGACATGTAAGCAAACAAACAAAAGCCTAAATAAGCCTTTTTATTTTATTTGGACCTCTTTCCTGAAGTTTTAGATGCAGTTTTCTATAGTAGCCTTCATGTTATATACTCCCTTTTTCAGAAAAGAATTTTTATTTAGCTGATGCCTCATACTTGAATTTTCTAAATGCTCAAGACATGCTTTGAGTAGGTGAGATTTTATGCCTAGTTCATGACAGAGTGTTGAATAGTTGTGGTGAAAGAGTGGCTAGTACTGCTTGGCTATACCTGCTGTCAGCAAGGAGGAGTTCAGGCACTGTCTGACTGCCTCTGCAGGACTGCTCTTGGTCACACAGAGGGGACACTGTGATCTCTTCATGCTCCATCCTGTGAAAATTTAAAGGAAAGTAGTTCCATAACTTTCTGACTGTTTTGGCCACCAGATGATGATGTGCTCCAAAAGGAAGGACGGACTTTGTTAGAAACTGTTGGGAAATGTACTTTGGGAGAGAATTTGGGACAAAAGCAGAAGGGTGCTTTGTTTCCCAGAGGAGAAAGAAAGGGCTGAGAAAGTAGTGGGATGAGGAAATGTTATGAAAGGTGCCCTTCATCAGTATCTTTCACCTCTTGATTGATGCTGGGCGTTGGAGTGACTTACACAAACAGAGCAGGCTGCCTCCCATGAAGGAGCTGCATGGCATAGCACTTGGCTAGCTTTAACCACAGCAGGGTTTGCTTTTTGCAGGTAGTGACCAGATTTTGATCAGTGAATTGCAATAGATCATTACCATAGTAAAGTATGCAACAAACGTCCTCTTACAAGAACAGAACCTGCTAATCAATCAGTAATGTAAATAAATATGTAATATTTAAGAGAGTGCTAACTAGCTCCTGCAGAAAGTATGGCAAGACCTGTTGTAACAGTTAAACAGTAGAGATTAGTGGTTTAATGTACTGGCAAACGCATAGCCCATAGGTTGTAGTTTGCTTTGCCGTGGGAAAAGGACAGGTTGTCAGTCCTTCTTCTCACCAGGGAAGAAGCGATGACAGCTGAAGATTTACTTGTCTGTCACACTTCCCTGATATGGATGAGAAAGGAGTCCAAAGGGAGGATTAAATAAGCAGAATGACTGAAAGGAGATATGTGGGGAGAAGGCTGAGGTAAAACTTTCCTAAATCTAACCTAGCTGGAAGAGAAAGAAACTCTCTGACAGCCAGGACCATGCAGAGGACAGGAAGATGTGCAAGTTGGAGGAGGAAGACAGTAGACTAGGTGTGCTGGAAAAGCACATGTGTTTGAGATGGCAAGGGCCGGACACAATGCAGAGGGCCTGCTGAAGACAGGGAATGTAGTTCTGTGCAGAATCTATGAGTCTGAATGCAGCCAGCAAAGACAGCACCACCATACAAGCTGCCTTAAGTCTCTGGAGCATCTTAAGTCTTTTAAGCAGCATCTATTCCGATATGCTCATCAAGATTTGAGCTATGAAAAAAAAAAAAAAAAAGAAAGAAAAAAAAGCATCTGATCCAGGTACACAAGTTATTAAGATGTTTTTGAATCATGTTATCCTGGTTTCATGGCTACCTGCTAAGCTATTGCAGTAGTCAAAGGCTGAAGCTTCATTGTAGCTTGTGGTTCTTGCAGTGCACCATTTTTATGTGTGTGTGCAGGTACTGAGCAGCAGCTTATGTTGCTTCTAGAGCTCTATCCAAAGGAAAGTTAGGACAACACAGGCAGGAGAGGGCACTTGTCGGAAGGAATAACTGGCATGAGTGGGGGGAGGAAGTGGGAATGGGGTTTTTGATTCAAACTTCATTTGAATCAAAGACTCATTATGCTGCCTTCATGCTCTCATTTCTTCACGTTCTCTAAACCAAAATATGGTATATGTACACAGCCTGTGTGTACACGTGCATGTGTAAATACAGGTGTATACCTGCAAAACACCCCTTGCTGTCATACTCAGATCTCCATCACAACACTCGTGTGCTCAGAACAGTGCTCGAATTTACTTGGTCTTATGCTGATAAAGATGCTGTGAGAAGCTGCATAGGACAGGGCAGACATGCACATTGGAACTGATTAAATATTTCTAATCCTGGCTGTGAGGTAAAAAAGTACTGTCAAATTGAACATTTTACGATGCAGAAAACTACTACAAACCTACTACTACCTCCAGAGTTTGACATTTACAAGGAAGGATGCTGGAGATTTTTTTTGTAACAGCAAACAGGAGAGAATTGCCAAGTCTATACAATATATTGTGGCTAGGCTGTGACTTCTTTTCATGGCCTGAACTGACTGAAAGCTGTGTGGGAGTCAATAACATGACACTAAATCTGAGGCATTAAGTCTTGCAGAGGATCACAGAATCACAGAATCATTAGGATTGGAAAAGACCTCCAAAATCATCTGGTCCAACCATCCCCCTACCACCAATGTCACCCACTAAACCATGTCCCTAAGCACCAGGCCCAACCTTTCCTTGAACACCCCCAGGGACGGTGACTCCACCACCTCCCTGGGCAACCCGTTACAATGCCTGACTACACTTCTGAGAAGAAATTTCTCCTAATTTCCAACCTGAAAGGATCACAGCACATTTGCTGAAGCAGTAGTTGCTTGTGCTTGAACTGTACAAATGTGTGCATGGTGCTGCTTGTTGGCTTGGGGCAGGGTTTCCTGCTCCAAGACAGACTCACTTCTGTCTGACTGAATGACACCCACCAGACAACTCAGCACAGAGTATGCAAGAAGTTACTTTTAACTGATTAGATACATTAGCAAAATATTTTAAGAAAGTGGTTTTGGAAAGTTTGATTTTGCACTTAATGCTAGGATCCAAGAAGGGCCCGAGTCTGTTCCTCTGGCTGAAATACCTGTGCAGTGTCCACTGGAATGGTTCCCAGAAACCTGATGGTTTCTAGGGTATTTATTTGTATAAGAGGTCCATGAGGGAAGGCTTCGTGCTATGTGATGGCAAAGAGGGACAGAGAGTCTTGTGTATGCAAGGTAATTCTGCAGAGCAATGGCTTCAGTATAGGGAGTCACATGAGAGTAAGTATCTAAGCTGTAATTTGTACTGTGCCTTACGCTGTGATAACAAGGGGCTGCAAAAGAAGTTTGTAGCATAGGAAGGAAACAAAACCTAATCTTCCAGAGCTTTAAACAACACCCGGATTGCTGGACCACCCTTACTCAACGGCTAGAATGAAACTTGGAAAGTTTGTTTAAAGTGAACTAATTCTGATGTTTAAAGATGCCACGTAAGTATTTTTTCCTTGATCACTCTGACAGCATAAAGTTTTGCTAATACTGTAAATGTGCAAATCTGCCCCTTATAATCCTTAGCCCCTCCCTCAAAAAATAGGTCCCTGGAGATCTGGAGTATGCTCAGGGTCACCTACCTCACTGATAATGAAGTGATCTGCCATGCAGCCTGCACACCACAGACAAGAAGGGGGCTCTGGTAAGCACCACTGTGCCCATGTAGCCATTAGGAAACATGCACTTTCTTCCTCACCCTCAGGTATATCAAAGGAGAGAAGACATTTCAAAAACACAGGCACCCATGAACTAGTGGAATAATGTAAAACTTTGTTCTTGGTTAGAGCCTAACCAGTAATTTCACCCCTATATTCTCAGTCTTTTTTTTAATGTCTGTCCTGAAAGAGCTTAAGAACCAGTCTTTAATTAACTAGTAAATAGAGTCTCTTGACATTGAGGAGGAGATTTAGATGATCCCTTTAATTACTGGAACCAGATTTAAGTTTGATTGCAAATACCAGTTTGCTACTTGTTTAAGTGATGTGAGGTGCTGGTAAAGAGTTACGAAAAACTTTAATTTGCATCATCCTTCCATTCCAACTGAAGCTGCTATTACTAAAGGAAAAACTTGTTTAAATCCACATATCCATGTAGTGCTGTTGTTTGAACTGGAAATGCAAGTGAAATTGGATTCACATGATGGCTTGAGAAATTTAAAGCGGTCTTCTTTTTATGGTTGATTTCTCCTTGTTATGTGATTAATGCCTGGCGGATTGTCTTTACAGTCCAACCGTACAAGCAGAAAGTTGACCAAGAACCTTATTATATTAAATGGTAGCTCTGGGTAAATATCTGTAAGTAGTTCCAAAAACTTCCTAAGAACATCTGTTTTGGACCCCAGGTGGTGAGCTCCTTGTATTGTCTTTCAAGTGAGCACTGGAGGTTGTCAATGTATTGCTACCTTCCTGCCATGCTTTGAGCCCCTAGTTAGATTTATAAAATTATGTTAATTCTGCTTCTGTCAGTGCCCCTCCTTGTTGGAACCATCTGTTTTAAATTTTGCTTACCTGCTTAGTGTGAAACAAGTCTTCTCTGCCTGACTGCATAAGGAAGTCACAACTCATTAACAGCTTATGTTAAAATACCTAGTGGGAATATGCACTCTGCTTACACTGATATGTTTTCCTAAGGTGAGAAAAAAATTGCATTGAAAACTGCAAACTGAGAATGATGATTGAGTTGGGAAGATAGCTGTAGGACTTTGCCCTGTCCCCCAAATCATTTATACTTGCCTGGAGAAAGCCCAAATTTGTGTAAAATAAATCCATTTGAAACACTGGATCCCCTCCAGCAGCAGCTTCTCTGGTTTGAGTTGCTTGCTCTCAAAGCCAGAAGCTGTTAGAACAGGTTTGACCAGTTGCTGCAATTCAGAGAACATTTTAAATAGTTATATGCTAGCATTGTTGGATGAATCTGTGTGAAAATACCCCTATTGCTCCAGTCACCACCACGGTGCACTAGGATGAACCTTTACTTCTGTTTCAAGAGTTATTGAGCAGCACTGGTGCCTGGGGTTAGACCAGTGGGCTAATGGTCAGCTGCAGCAGTGTCCAAACCCCCAACTCTACAAGCAAAGGATTGAGAAGAGCTAAGAGAGCAGGAAGAAAATGTGCAACTCAAACAGCTGTGGAGAAACACTGTGAGATCCTTTGGATCTTTCCTTAGAGGAGTGGTCTCCTGCTTTTTCTCTTTCTGCTTCAGGGTATCTCTCAGCCAGCTCTGCTTTCAGATACAGCTTGAAAACAGCTAGTAAATAATAAAATGTGGAGGATAAGGATTTCAGCTGTTACTAATGGTCAAATTATGGAAGGGAAAAAAGAGGATCTACGGGTGTTGTGGGACAGGAAAGGAATGGAGTGTGGCATTCAATACTAAATGGTGAAGAACAATGCAAATAGAGGAGATCCAGGCCTGCTGGCTTCGTATCATAGCTAGGATTAATGTTTGCAATATCTTTCACTATTATGAAATACAACAAAAGCAAAATTAATTTCTTATTGTTTTAATACCACATGTCTAGATATCCCACCCCACAGAACAAAATCTGCCTGGTACATAGAGATGTTCCAGCATGGAACAAAAGATGATTCCTATGCCCCAAGAAAGATGTTCAGCACAGAGAAACAGTGAGTATTGTCAGAGTGTAATGAAACAATGCAAAAATCAGATGGAGATACATTTTGGTTACTGCTTTTACTCTACTGCAGAGTAGTTATGGTCATCAGGCCAGGGTTATTGATTCTTAAATACTCATTCTGAGATCTCCTTACACATTTCCAGTTGTGGTAGTTCTTGTATTCTCCTTGGTGGGACATAATCAGGGTGTCCTATTTTCCCTTCTTCTCCAAAATCAGCTCAGACCTAGCTGCTCAAAGTGAAAGCAGGTCACAGAATATGTCAGCATCTGCTACAATGGTGTGTGATTGACTTTGTATCGGAGATCTCTACAGCAGCTCCTGATGTTTTAATATTTTATTCCATGCTTCATATCACAAATGTTGATGTGAACTTTGATTTCAAAGGAATTATGATCAAGTATTCACTGAAGGAAGAAAAAGAGATAACAACTGAAACTGATTTCCTTAGCAGAAATCAATAGCAGAAAGGTTGATGGCTTAGGCTAAGGGTTCCTTTGTCCCTGCTTAGAATTGACTGAAGGCTGTTGCTTCTCATATGTGAGCTGAAAATAAATTTCTGGTAGGCTAGTGTCCATACTGCAGAACTGCATGAAAGTTCTCAAACTGGGGGTATGTGAAGAAGTCACTGGAGATAACAGGTTGCTCTGCATCTTCTGGTCTGCATGTTCCCAGACCTGTTCCTCCTCTATGCTAAGGGTGAGGTATTTTGAAATTGTGTTCTTTGATGAAAAATGAACGAACCAGTTCACATTCACGAAGTGATATTGCGGGATGGAAACACATAAAGTCCTTAGTTTCTCTAAGGAAAAATGGTGACCGCTAGCTTGGTATTCAGTAGTTAATTGTTACTTGCCCTTGTCCTCAGTATCCACAGAAGTACAAAGGAGAACGGAGGAAGTGTTAATGGCTATGGCATCCGCTTTGTGTTGTGTTGCATTGCATTGCTCTTTCACATGAAAGAATCCATAGTAGTGGGAACTAAACTAGTTAGTGTTTCAAATATATCTTCTCTTGGCTAGAGGGAAGACGAGTGCTTCTATGGTTATTGATCCAGCTTACTTTGAGAGTATCATAAAAACAGCAGTCACAACAATGCCTGCTTCTGTCTGGTAAATATATTAGCTGTTAATGGCCTTTAAAAAATAAGCTTTGTATGGAGAAAAACACTAAGGATTCCTCAGCTCTTTGAATCTTTTAAAAGATCGCAACTATTTCCATTTAAGAAATTTGCTCCTGCTCAGCTCTATTCTAATAGTCATCAGGCTGGCTAGATAAGCTATTAGTCTTTCATCTGTGTAATATGCTTTTGGCCTGAAGCAAAATTTGAGTTGCTCAGTAATGTCAGGAGAACCACACTAAAACAAACATTCGCGTCTGATGTCATTCTCTAAGGCTTTCCTTTGTGTGTGAAGTATTCAAAGTCCATCTGAAAGTTGAGGTAACTTCTCCAGCAGTGGCCTTTGCCTTCCTGTTTGGAAAAGATGATTACAAAGATTATTACTTGAAGGGACAAGTTGCTGATTCTCTTTCTGTCTCCACCAACATGGATCGGGACTAATTCTACTGACTTTAAGGCTTTAGTCACTGTGATCGAAGAATCAGGGTGAAGAGGTGCTCATAAAGCTGCGGCAACATTTTGATGCCGATTAGCACTGTTAAACACCAGAAATCTGCTGTTGCCAGTGAGTGGCTTTCTAGAATTAGCGAGGGTGCTTTGAGCACAGCAACAATCAAGAGTTTACTTGCACCATGCCCAGGCTTTTAAAGAGATATTGAATAAATTTCATGCCAGACTCTTTTCCTGTCCGTTCTGTATTGCCCTTTGAAAATCCACTTCTTTTATTCTGTTTTCCTTACGTGTTCTTAAAGCATTGATCTTTAGAGTGGAGTTTAACATTTCACTTCCTATCTTACTTCCATCCTGTCAAATACAGTTTCAAATAACTGGAGCCACTTGTCTTTCATGATCAAAGTGATACAGACTTGTGTTCTCAAGCTTTCTTGGCAACATGTCAAGAACAAACCCTTTTTGTGTGTAATATACAATAATATGATTTGTTGTATGGACTGTGTTTGAAGAGAGGGTAACAGCATAGGTTTCCAGGATCTCTTCAGACATACAGTTTAAAGGATATAGGGAAAACTAAAATTAGACACAGAGAGTTTTACCTCACTATAGGGAAGCAACAGATTCATATGAACAGATTCAACAGATTCATTGTAGAGTCAGGTAGGACATTTATGATCTTATAATTTGACTGGTCATATAACTTAGGTCACAGAATGTCCTTCAGTATTTTTTCCAGTGAGGAAAATTACTAATGCCCTTCAGGAGCTTTCCCAATTAGCCATAATTGCTTAGTAATTTATTTAAATTCAATGGCAATCAAATAAAAAGCAGGCTAAATTTACTGGTCATTTTCCTGATTTCATATGCTGTGGGGTTGGTGATCTGCAAACTCCTTTGTGATCCCTGTGTTATGAGAAGAACTCCAGGGCTGAAGTCATGGTGCCCTCTGAGTCTCAAGAAAATCTACAGGTCAGTAACCTTTTATTTCTGACCTTTTAACTGGCTCTAGTGGGCCATGAAGGCCTAAATGCCAACTCTTTCAGATTCCTGGGAAGTTTCATGCTTCTTGAATCTAATTCTCTCTGAGAGTTTTGCTCTCATATATTCAGGTCACTGATATTGCAAAAGCAACTCACAGCCATGCGTGAGGGGGAAGCTCTGGGGCATTGAGTGTTATGCAGCTAGTGTGACAGGATGAATTCAGGGCAGTCGTATAACTCAGAACTTACACCTCTCCCAGGAGTAACTCACCACTATGTCCTACCTAACCACAACTTTCCAAGGATAAGAAATGTGATGCAAACTCCTTCAGAAGAACTTCTCTCTCGATCTTCTCTGTTCTCCATTATAAAATCTGCCTCTGCTTTTTAGTCACTTCATCTTTCCCCTTCTTTCTAAGAGTAGCCTGGCTTATTACACTAAGATCCATTGACTATTCCGTAGGCTTCCAAAAATGTTACAAATTGCCTCAGGCCCATTTTGAAGAAAATGTCGAACTCATGTTGACTGTGAGAAGAAGGAGGGTGAATCTCTAATTGCATTCAATACTACCAGCACTGGGGACTTAGTGAAGATAAAGGTGACATGAAGGAGTAAAGGTTATCCTTTTTTTTGCCCCAGGATAGATATGAAGGGACAAATCTTCTTTTTCAGAAACCTGTCTTGAAATCATGTGGGAACTGTGTTTTATGGTCTCCTCCACTCCAGCAATGGCAATGAGAAGCTATTGAAAAGGCTGAAAATAGAACTTGACCTTTATGAGATTTGTCTCCTGTTCCCTTTTTGAACACATACATACAAGTGCACATAAACACACATCCATGCCAAGTGGGAAAATACAGTCATATTCTTTTACTCTGCTTTTTTCCCCACCAACCATCAGTTAAAGCAAGCATTAGCCTACCGTTGATCTCTTGTCTGTCCCCAGCTGCTCCTAGTGACTTTCCAAGAGAGTCGGGGAGAGTGTCCCATTGGGGCCGCTTCAGGGACCTTCCTCAAGACCAAGCCTGAAAGGCAGTGAGGCTATGAACCCCACTGGTGTTGCAGATGAAGGTTTCTCTGCAAAGCAGAAAGGGAACAATGCACTTGAGTGCACTTGGATCACAGGTACTTTCTAAGTGTCTGCAAAGGCTCAGTGTTGGTGTGGAGGGAAAGGTATTTTCCAGTTATGGCTGTTAGTTTAGAGCAGATCAGATGCTGGCTTACACTCCTTTGTCAGCTGCTCTGGAAGCCCTCTTTCTCTTCCAGTAAAAATGTGTGTGAGATACTGTGCTATCAGCCTTGCATACTTGAGGGCTTTCCTTAAGATTGAGAAGTTACATCACATTTGCATATTTAAAAGTTGCCTCCCTCATCTTTATACTTTCAGTAAGGTGGTACACATATAGAGCTGAGTTCTGGGAGATTGGAAGAAGTTATTACTTTTATCACCTAAGTAGGCTGCATCATTGGATGTTTCTAAGAACAGATTAGAAAAACAACTGTCAGGAATGGTTTAGGTACAGCTGAGTCTGCCTTGGGGCAAGGAGGCAGATGAGGTGACCCCTTGCAGTCCCTACTAGCCCTAATTTGTATGATCCTCTCCCTCTTATGGAATGCGGGCAATGTTCAGTTTGTGTAGAACAATTCACAAGCTCAGTGTGGCAGAAAAGCCTGAATTCCCTGACTACTGGGCAACAGTATGTGTTTTGGTGCACTGTGAAACTCCATGCTTGATACTGCTCTGGCAAGAGGTTCATTCAGTGTAATTACTGCATTCAGTACAGTTGTTCCTGATGGCTTGTAAGGAAAAAGGCAGTCAGTTTCACTAGAGCTGTTAGGAGCTTGGAGTCAGTTTGACAATTCCACATACTGTGAAATTGCCTCTTGTGGTTATTCACAGAATCACAGAATATCCCAAGTTGGAAGAGACCCACAAGGATCATCAAGTCCAGCTCCTGGCTTCACACATGACCACCCCAAAATCCAACCATCTGTCTGAGTACATTGTCCAAATGCTTCTGGAACTCCATCAGGCTCTGTGCTGTGCCCACTGCCCTGGGCAGCCTGTCCCAGTGCCCGACCACCCTCTGGGTGCAGACCCTTTCCCTAACCCCCAGCCTGACCCTCCCCTGTCCCAGCTCCATGCTGTTCCCTCGGGTCCTGTTGCTGTCCCCAGAGAGCAGAGCTCAGCGCCTGCCCCTCCGCTCCCCTCGTGAGGGAGCTGCAGGCTGCCATGAGGCCTCCCCTCAGCCTGCTCTGCTTGGGGCTGAGCAAACCAAGGGGCCTCAGCTGCTCCTCATACTTCTTGCCCTCTAGACCCTTCACCATCGTTGTAGCCCTCCTTTGGATGCTCTCTAATAGTTTTATGTCCTTCTTATGCTGTGGTGCCCAACACAGCCCACAGTACTTGAGGCCACAGCAGTGCAGAGCAGAGCGGGATAATCCCTTCCCTGTCTGGCTAGCAATGCTGTGCCTGATACACCCCAGGGTACAGTTGACCCTTTTGACTGCCAGGGCACACTGCTGGCTCATGTTCAACTTGCGATCAACCAGAACCCCCATATGCCTTTCTTTGGGGCTGCTCTCCAGCCTCTTGTCCCCCACTCTGTATATATAGGCAGGTTTGCCTCACCCAGGGGGGAAAATCTGGCACTTGCTCTTGCTAAACTTCATATGTTTGGTGATTGTTCAGCCCTCTAATTTATCAAAATGTGTCTGCAAGACCTCTCTGCCTTCGGGGGAGTCAACAGCTCCTCCCAATCTGTCATCAGCAAACTTACTTGGTACATTTTGAAGTCCTGTGTCCATGTCATATATGAAAACACTGGAAAGAATTGGCCCTTAAATGGAGCCCTGGGGAACCCAACTAGTGACTGGTCACTAACCTGATGTAATCCCATTTAATAAAACCCTTTGAGCCTGAGTCATCAGCCAACTGTTCACCCATTGCATTATGTTTTTGTCTAGCTGTGTGACAGAAGGATACTGTGAGAAAAAGTATTGAATGCTTTGCTGAAATCCAAACAGATTACATCAAATGGTTTCTCTTGGTCAACTAGGTGCGTAACCTTGTCATAAAAGGTAATTAAGTTAATTTAACAGAACTTTCCCCTCATGAATGAACATTGGCTGTGACCAATGACTGTGTTGTCTTTCAGGTGTTTTTCAGTAACTCCCAGAATAATCTTCTCCATAATTTTACCAGGCACTGAAGTGAGACTGACAGGCCTGTAATTACCAGGGTCTTCTTTCTTGCCTTTCTTGAAAATTGGAACAACGTTTGCCAGCTTCCAGTCAGCTGGGACCTCTCCAGATTCCCAAGGCTATTGAAAAATAATTGAGAGATCTCACAATATTAATCATCTCTTTGAGTACCCAGGGATGAATCCCATTGGGTCGCACAGACTTATGTGCATCCATCTGGAGCCACAGATCCCACACAACTTTGGAGGTTGCTGGGAGTTTATCATTTCCACAGTCATGGTCCTCCATCTCACCAGATGTGTTAGCCAGAGCCCATCATAATGCTGAAATCAGAGGCAAAAAAGTCATTAAACTTTTCTGCTTTGTGTATGTCTCTGTTTGTGAGGTGACAATCCTCATTAAGTAATGGACCAATGCATTTCTTTTGCTGTTTATGTGTTGTTTTTTTTTTTTTTCTTTCTTTCTTTTTCTTCTTCTTCTTTTTTTTTTTTTTTTTTTAAATAAAATCTTTTTATTGTCCCCCACAATATTGACCAGCTTCAAATTTAATTGAGAATTTTCTCCCTACAATGGCAAACAGTGTCTGTGAAGTCCTCCCATATTACCTGACAGCTTCCAGTGGCCATGCACTTTCTTTTTCTGCCTAAGATCTAGAAGATCCCTACTCAGCCAAGCCAACCTTCTGTCCTGCATGCTTGACTTCTGACATTTTGGAATTGGCTGTTCATGTGCTTTTAAGAGGTAGTACTTAAAAAGTGAAGAGGAGTCTCTGGTCATGAGGCTCAAGCAGACAAAGTTTCTAGGGTCACAGTTTTGGGTTCTGGGTCACTGGGGACTGTAGTAGACTAATTAATTGATCTTTTCAGTTTTGGCTATTTGAGTCACTGGAAACCAGTTATTTTCTAGGGAGTGTTTCAGGGCCATGGGATTCTAAAGCATCTGTGGCCCTTTTGTGAAGGTCCTTGCACTAAAAGCCTGAGGGAGTCTCAGCTCTACCCTATCTTTTGTCTTTGTTCTGAACACGGGACATGCTGTTACAGGCTGGAATGGGCATCTGTCTGCCCATTGCTGTCCGGACTTATGGTTGTGGTTCTTTGTCCAGCTCCAGGATCAGAGGATGATTGGAAGCTTGGCATCTTTATCTATCCTCTCATTATAGGTGCACAGACCACCACATTTTGTTCGCATGAAGAACAAGTATATCTTGCTTTCAGTGTTCTCTGAAGGGATGGGTCTTCTTGGCAACACTCTTGAAATAAGCTGGATCTTGTCAAGGGAGCCACGTAGGTGTCAAAGTAGAGTACTCATTAAGTACTATTGGTTTTTCTTTAGTAGTAGTAGTAGTAGTAGTAGTAGTAGTAGTAGTAGTATGGATAGCTATACTGGTAGCTTCACTGGTCTTGTCTGGTGGTTATGCACAGATAGTTTAGACCAAAGCCTGCTGAAATTTACAGTAATCTTTCCATGGATTTGGTGGGATGCCAGGAGTGTAGCTGCCTGAGACAGACTGCTGCTACATAGCAAAAAACAGAGTTTTAATTTCAAGGGCTTGCACACACCATCAAGAGACTTTATTTGTATGACAGGCTGAATGGTATCAGAAAAGTGTAAGGATAAACTTCTGCCTTTCTCAGAGGACTTTTCTACTAAGGCTGAGTTGGAAAATTTTCCTGTCTTGAGAAACATTATTGTAAAACACTGATTTGTTGAAAAAGATTTTTTTTTTTCTGAGAAACTTATCAGCTGTCTTGAATCAGCTGGGAAATGTTTCTCACGAGGCCTGAGACTTCAGAAGAGGGCAACGGAAAAAGGGGGAGGATGAAATAGGGAAGACCATAAATCTGACTTTACTGGACCAGACCAAAGATCCTGTTTTCTGCCAGTGGTTGAAACTAGATGCCCACAGAAAGACTTTAAGAACAGAGTATGTGTATGATGCCTGTCTTTGCATAACTCCTCATTGCAAGGTAATAGGAAGATAGAGAATTTGTGCATGCTCAAGCCAGCCAGTAGCTCGGTGGTAAGGGCTCTCACCTGGAGGTCCTGAGTCCAGCCTCAGATCAGGTATAACAAAAGCTGCAGTCTGTGAGTGCCCTGAAAAGTATCACTGGCAGTGCGCAGCTCTGACTGTTCATCAAATGATTGTTCTGATTTTAAAAGAAAATATTTTCAAAAACCATGCAGTTTCCCAGGAAGCAGAATTTGCATGCTATGGCTAGCTCTGGGCTTGTTTCATCACTGCTGTCACATGCTGTCTTGTTGTCAGTCAGTGGTATCTTTCCTACTCTGGTGGCAGGGAGCATTGTACAGCAGTGCTGTCTTCACTTCTCCCTCTTTCTCTTCTCATCAGATCATTAGATAAGATTCTTCCTCATTGCTTTTGGGTGTGGTGGTACCATATCAAAAGTGACTATTACTGCCTTTGATACAAAGGCAGTGCAGCAGAGTGGCCTACCTAGGTAAAAAACAAAACCAAAAACAACAACAAAAAACCATCAGTTAATAACACGCAAGAGTTAAGAGCAACATCTCTCACAGTTTGGGCAAACGAGCTGCATAGCTATTTGGTAAGTGGGAACATACTAAGACTGAAGAATCTCAGATTCTCTCCCAAGCTGTGAGGTGAGTGTGCTTTTGTAGCTACCTGCTACTCTGGTGCTGGCCCACTGAGCTCTTTGCTTCCTGTCTCAGACTTTGGTTCCATCCCCACAGGGTCAGGGAAAACATTTCACTGGCCTGGTGACATATGTCAGGTTTGAAGACAAGAAACAAAATCTTTTGGAACAAAGAATGTATCTGAAATTACAGCCATGTCTTTTTATTATGACAGCCTAATTATCTGATATCCTTCAGTATATATCATCCTTGTTAAAATGTTTGTGCTACATTTTATATAACTGAAGGACACAAGAACAAAGATATACCTTTTTCTATCCTAAATAGCACTATATTTATATATATATATATTATCAATTTGCATGAAAATCTGATGTGTATTCAGCAGCAGTAAAGCAGTTTAGAGTGCAGATCTGAAAAGTGATGTGTTACTAATCACACAAGAGCGTGGATCAATATATGTTTGATTTCTAGTTACCTTTATAGTGACACCTTGAAACACAATATCGATGGACCTACATTTAATGATGTATAGGCCCCAAGTGCATTTTTTTTTTTTTCTGATATCGAATAATACAGTAAAAACTGTAATGGGGAAGGTAACAGTCAAGGATAGCTTTGCCATGTTTCTGCACGTTTCTCTTCTTGATAAAATACTTTTTGTTGCCCAGGAGACTCCTCCTTCACTTCAGAAATGTAATACTCAGGTTTAACAAAAAGTGGCAGGCAAAGTGTCACGAGGAAAACACAGGCTCAGCAATACAAGAAAAGCCATGAGAAACACACATTCTTGTGTGAGAGAGCTTATGTGTGGTACACATGTTCACAGCATGTGCATGACTTTCCAGAGCATTGCAAGTCTGCAGTGCATGGGACTTAATACAGGATCAGGAGAAGTGATGCTTGGGTCTGGCATTTTGACAGTTTAATATGACCAGGTTAGAAATTTAACCCCAGGTTAAGTCCCACAAATGCTATTGGCTAAATTGTGTTCAAATGAGAGTGGAAATAGAATATGCATGAAATAGGATGACGTAAAGTAGGAAAAAAAGGAAATTGCTTGCTTGGGTCTCTGAGCCATGGTTCCTGTCCACTTTGGTTGTAGTAGGTGATGAGATTAATGTTCCACACCTCTAGCCACTTGCTTTTCAAAGGGAACCACTTTTCACAGCCCTGACTTCTAATTTAAAGCCACTGTCCACTTGGGCAAGTTGTCAGGCAGACTGTGTGGTCTTCTTCCCCTTCTTAAGGGATAATTTTGAGTGAGGACTTGCAGACAGAGGGGGCTTTAACCCATCTCAACTACTGCCATTAAAATCAGCAGGAAATGCAAGTTAAATTTCTGTATGTCTTCAGGCAGTCAAAAAAATAAACTACCCCATTTCTAAACAAAAAAGCATAAAATTCTGTAATTTTCCTCATGACTTTGAGTAATCAAAATTGGCAAAATGGAGCTCTACCCAACTCCGAAACTGTTTCTTTTATTCTCTGCAGGTAAATTTGGGAAATTCCAACCCATGTTACTTACTCACAGACTCACTTACCTTCCAGACATGTACTGTAGAGTAACCAGAAGTGATGTTAAATGATAAGCTATTTCAGTTGTTCTTGTAAAAACCCAGTATACTACACAGGGTAGGGTGCACGTTCTTCCAAATCAGCCGATACAGTTTATTTTTTGTGATGAGTTTAGTAACTTGTCATTATCTGTGGAATGCAGGAAACACAATGCCTAATCCTCTAGCCAGTTGTTCTTTTACAAATTCCTCAAACCTGTAACAATTTCCCATTATGTCATTCTTACTAAGACAGATGCAGCTGAGAGATAAGCCTTGGGGAAGAAGGTAAAGTTGCAATATGAACAATCTTAAATGCACAGAGTAACCTGTAGCCGTTGCTTCCTACTCATAGTTTCTCTGATTTATAATAATGGATTTTATCCATTAGATCCTATATCCTTAAGACATGAGGAATGAAAGAAATGAAAATGTCATTTGTTTCATATGCTGCTGAGTTATGTACTTTTAAGTGGGTTCTGCTGCTCAGAGAAACAAGTTTTCTTTGACAGATTGCTCTGCTACTGCATTTGATTTCAATTTCCCACTGAATAGTGCCAAGTGAAATCTGTTATGCTTTAAGTTGTAATATGACTTTCTCCGACACTATCATCGTATCAATCATCCTAGTTTTTTTTTTTTTTTTTTTTTTTTTTTTCAGCTAGATGCTAAGAATGAAATGAATACAGGGCACATACATGTATTTCAATTAGTTGCAGGCCAAGTTCTGGGCAAGTAGCCTTCTGCCCTTCATGAGCACCAACAAGTTGAAATCAGAGAATGTGAATCGAAGTAATTTCACCAGAGAGACCCAACATTTTTTTTGTATCACAGAGATACCCTGGTTGCTCCCAGGGAAATAGCTTGTGAGGCAACCATTCACCATTACCTCATTGCAATTGGGATCATCCTGTCTTCAAAAAAGAAACCTACTCTCTGGAAGAACGTATCCTGTAGATTGCCAGAATTTTTATTTGTTCTGTTCAGATTTGTTTGTGCATCATTTTGGAGAAAGTTCAGATAACTTTTTACTAGTAGAAAGCAGCAGGAAACCATCTCAATTTCAGAGAACACAGCCTGGGGACTGCTGGAAAGGCTTGTTGTGTCACAGCTTGAGTGCCGTGGAAGTGAGTGATCATACAAGGCATAGATTGTTCTTGGCTGCTGTCTGGTTTTGTTCACAATGGGAGATGGATGAGGGAGAGCTGCCAGATGACTATAGCAGGGTTGGCCCTGCAGATTTCCTTAGTGCATGATGGGAACAAAACCTGAGGAAGATGCATAAAGCTGGAGTCATCAGATGACACAATGAGAAAGGATCGTTCTAAAATACAGAGCTAAAGGGGTGATATTTTCCTTAGCTCAGATGGACTCTAATTACTGCAGTTCATCAGGATAATTCTGTATCGGAATATCTCATACCGATGCTCTTTGCCTGTCCTCTGACTTTTAGTGACCCATGGTGAGTCAGGCTGGGCTTCCTTCCCTCTCCTCGGCTACATAAGAAGTGCTTCAGGAGTGTATTGCCCATGTTGGTAGCTATCTCGCTTCCCTGAATGCTTTCGTGTGAGAGGGATCTCTCTCTTAATATGGGTATACAGATGCAGAAATGGACGCTGGAGAGATTGTTTTCTCAGATGCAGATGGTATTATTGTAGTTGGGCTAGTCAGAGTGGAATTGGAGTTTTGTTTAACGGTATTCATTCTGCTAAAATTTGCCCATAAGTTGCTTCATGAGCACACTGAATCAAATGATTAAAATGTCTTCCATTTGTCAACAATCACTCTGATGATCTTCGTTTTTCTTGTTAGAACACTTTATCATTTCAAAATGCCTTGAAATAGCTAAGGTAGAGCAAAAACTTTTTTTGTTTTAAGGTATTTTGTTCCCCCTATTTCCCTTTACCCTTCACCTATCATGGACTTTGTAATTTTTAATATATGGAGTATTCTAAAGGTGCCACAAGGATGTTTTGAAATACTTCCTGTAAATGGTTTATCTATTCAGCATTTATTATCTTCAGACCTGTTTTCTTTTCCTATGGCCTTATATACTCTATACTATTCTATACACGCATACTAAATGGACTTTTTTTGTGGGATTTCAAGACACTGGCTGAGTAAGACCTACTGTTCTGGCAGGGCTGAGGGACATGCCAGGGGTTTGGACAGAATCACTGTGCCTGGTGTTCAATCAGTTCTAGTCTGCCATTAGCCAATTCTGCATTGATCTGGTGATACGATATGAGTGGTTTTTGCTGTGTTGGTGTAATTTCTTCCCACAAAACAGGGCTGGTGTATCACCTGAGTCTTTGTGGCAGTGGGGTACAGCTTAAAGGTAGATATAAAAGCCCTTTGGCATAAAAAGTCAGACTGTGTTCAAGCTGGATCCTTGGCAATGGTAGCCTTGCAAGAACTGTATAATCTCTCCTCTTATCAAACAGATTTCCTGAGAACAAATCTGATCTGAGGCCTCTAGCTGTAGTTAAAATGATTATTCTGCGATCTCCTACATGTTTGTGTAGCTGCGCTGGCTCATGTTATGGATATGGGAGGGGTGATAATCGGCAGGAGAGCAGATAAGAAAAATATTTCCTATCTGAGCAAGTCATTCCATGTTTTCTTCAACAACAAAGTCAGCTTGAGAAACCTCTTTTCCTCCTCATTCATTCATTCATTCATTCATTCATTCATTCATTCATTCATTCATTCTTGCCCACCCTGCTCTGCAGACACCAACCTTCTAGTGGTGATGATGGAACTGCTCATGGGTTATGCTGCAAACCAGGTCACTGAAATGGCTCCATGCACTCCTGTGCAGCATGACTGAGGGCATGCAAGACTGTGGTATGGCAGAGAAATGAGCAGCTCTTGGGAGGGACAAGTGAGAGTTTCAAAAAACAAGCTTTTCTGAAGAGAAAATATGTTATGAACTACATCCTTCATCACAGCTCACACAACCATTTCCATGGGTAATTGGCTGCAAGAGCCACGAAAAAGATAGATTTTGTCCAATAAGCATATAGTGTACAAGAGAGACATTTTGAGAGGATAAGGAAAGTGAAGCAAGCTGCATGTAGACTTGGGGAAGATGGCAGAGCAGAACGTTGACTAGTTATCTGTTTGGCTGTCATGGGCTAGGACTTGGATTTTTTTGTGAAAAAAAAAAAAAAGTGTACTTGTAAGGAATTTGATTCATTAGAAAGACATGTCTGGTGTCTTTTCTATACAACCATGGCAGAGAGCCTGAAAGGAGTCAATGAATTGTTGAGGTCAGTTGGCACCATTAACTATTCCAAATGGGAGTTGTTACATGACCTGGGCTGTACAGAAGAGCATCATGATCCTGAAATATTTGCCCATTAAGGCTCAAGTTCTAGTGCAGATGTGTTGGGCCACACAGAGCCTTGAAGATGAAAAATGTGAAGAGAACTGCACACTGATGTTATCCCAGTAACAAATAAAAACTTTAAGGTATTCACTATAAATGTCTCCTTTTCAGGGAGCTCAAACCTCAGAGCCGTGAGAGTGCTTGCTTTCCAACTAGCTCTTAGATGCATATTGGGCAACAGCCTTTCCAGCTTATTCAGAGTTTGGCAGGTAACTTCTTTCTCATGAGTACCTGAGCTATTTTTAGATAATGCAGCTGGCACACTTCTACAGGCCCATTAATGAGTTAGGAATGCTCATCTCAAGAATGTGTATTTGTTCCTTCTTCGAGGCAAGCAAATTGTTGGAGATCAACAGAGAGATTTATGAGCCTCCATGAAAGTGATTGGTTTCCCTGGCATTGTTCTCAGTAGGGATGGTATAGGAAGGGACACGATCCTCCCCCCTTGTGTGAACCCTCAGGATAAGTCTTTTACAGATAGTGGCTATGGGAACCAGTGCTTTAGAACTTGCCTGTCAATAAAATATTCAATATCCCCTTTGGAATGTGCCTGCAGACTGTTCCTTGGGATTTAGAAATGCAGACGATGATAACAGGAAATCAAACAAGCCACTGCATTTTGGCAAGGGCAGCGTATGCATTCACCTCTGAGGAGATGGGGGGTTTCCCCACATGCTTTATGGAAAGTTCTGAATTAAAACTTCTTAACAGTTGTGAAGAGAGCTCACTGACCGTTCTCACTGCATGATCTTTCTTCCCTATAAGCAATTCACTCAAAGGAAGTGTAAATCCAGTTTGAGTGTACAATGGCAAAGTTGCAGCTTTCTAATTTCAAGCACTCATATGTTTGTAGACTGAATGTCTGGCAAGACTTTACTGGATTGTTTACTAAACTGTTTTGATGGCTGCGATACCGAGCAAGAGATCAGGATCTCACTGTGTTTGATGTTTTAGAAGAGCAGAATGAAAAGGCAATGCCTGTCCCCATAAAGCATGCACTCCAAGTATTAGACAGACAGCAGACACATGTAAAGGTACAGGTGAGGACAACAGAGATCTTGTGGAAGCACGCTCAGAATGAGAGACGGGAGACTTGGCCTCTGCACATCCTAACCCTTGGGCTGAGATTTCTGTTTTCATCTTGTCAAGAAAGACGTTTTTCAAAGTGAAAGAAGAGGGAGCTCTGCAGCTGTGTATGGGGTGTCTTCTGAGCGTGAGGGTTACCAGGGGAGAGTGGAAATGTGGTGGTGATAAAGCTGTGGTCAGAGCCTGGGAAGAGGCATCATAGGAGAGGGATGCTGGCACCCATGCTGCTCTCCAAGATCTGATCCTGCTATCATGCAAGCAGCTAGCAAAACTCCCAGTGAGCTGAGCGGTGCCCAGCAGGAGCAGCAAAGGCCTGGGGGCCAGATGCCATCCTTGAAGCCATTTGTTGGACCTGCTAGGCATCTGGTAGGCAGAGTGTCAGTCTGCTTGCCTGAGGGGCAGGAAGCAGCAGCTGGCAGGCTCCTTGGTATACACCTCGTTCCCATTCCAAAATTCCTGGGTGGTCAGGCCTACTGCCGTGTGTGGAGCAGCTTGTGCCTGGTGCCTCCACACTAGCTATGGCACATAAGTGCTTCTTGTGGAATTGGGAAAGGGAGATAAGGTTTTATGACAGTGGGGAAGGACCTCAAAGATGTTGTATGGAGCCCAGGAGCAAGAGGAATAGCTGAGGCTACTGCTGTGGGAGGCAGGAGAGGAACTGAATGGGTGATGGAGAGGAGTGGGTGGGTTTCTGGGGGACCCTGTCGTGCTGCACTGGTGGTAGAGGTGGGATGGGTCTACTGTAGTACTTCAGTCCAGCACAACCTGTATTTGAGACCTATCATATAGTGTAGGAAGAATCAGTGAAAAGTGAGGGACACCCCAAGAACATTGCAATGAAAAGGAAAGGAACATGGGAAAGATACATATAAAAAGATGAGGAGGGAGTTGTGAAGGATGTGAGGACATTGTGGAGTGTAGGAAATATGGAGGGAAAAGGGTGTATTATGGAAAGGATCAGACGTTGGGAAATCAAGGCCTTTCACTGCCCGCTCTATATCTTGAATTGGGGCATTTTCCATAAAATCTGTATCCAATCTTGCATACCACCTCTAGAGTTAAATAAGGTTTCTTTCCTCATTTTGAAGTAACAGTGTGCAGACTAATAGCCGTGGCACAAGACACAGACTTTCAGGGAGTGGATTAAGTATGACAGTCAGCACTAATGCAATTATCATTTAATTTTCAAAGACTTGTTTTAATTCACCATGAGGGTGTGTGCCCCCATTCCAACTGTATCTTTTTCATTTGTGCTTTATCAGAAATGCTGAATTCCCTTGTTGGCAGCTGGAAGTATGAGGACACTTGAAAGGAAAAGGAAAAAGTCTATCCTTACAGAATTTAAGCTGATTATGACCAAATTCTGTGCATTTTTTTTTCCCAGAAAAAAATGAACACTAGGTGATTCTTTTTAAAATTTAATAATTATATTCACCTTCTTTTGAGGAAGGTGGCTTGAAAGAGTTTCTTCTTCAGCTGGGGAAGAAAACAGAGAAAGGGCAGTGTTCTGTTTCCTGAGGTATCTGCTGTACCTCTCGCTGTTTCTAAGTGACGTGTAGCTCACCAGCACGGCTAGGGATTTGAATGCATGGCCGCCACCTTCATAACTGGTTATGCCCTGGTTTAATGCTGACTCTGATCAGCAGTTTTGCTCTGGATTGGCTTAGAACACTGAGCTTCAATTAGTAAAACTAAGGTTAGAAAAAAATGCTTTGCTGCAAAGAAACATCAGTGCTGGTAAAACTAGACCTGCAAAGAATGCTGAGAATATGGTCTGATTCAAGTGTATGTTTGATCCTGAGCATACCTGATACAAGGACTGTTTTCCCACAGTCTTCATGACAAAGTGACACTAAACTATTGTTTGCACTCTTTGGGTCTTAGTTTCCTGCCTCAGATTTCTACCTTAGTACATATTAAAGATGGTGAAGTTCTTTATTATGTTACAGGCATCCATAAAACATATAATTCCCTTGTATTACTTTTTTACCAATTAGGGTAAACCAAGCAAATAGATTGAGCATGGAACATCGCTATTAGATGTTCTATTCATCAGCAAAGAAAACCCTTTGGTCCCAAGCCCCTGATGCAAACAAAATCATGTGTTAACCTTGACTTTGATACAGTGAAAAAAGATGAGAACCTGTCTCAGTCTCCTCCACTCCAGTCCAAATAATCACATAGTTTTAATGCCCCTCCTGCATGTTCAAGCTGTAATATGAGCTCCAGGCTTCAAGCACATTTGAAGTACCCAGGTAAGAAAAAAATGCCACAACTGACTTTTTGTAGACCCTTAGCTTGCAAGGGGATGTTTATATAAGATACAGTAGCAACCTGTTTTCCTAGCAAAGAATTGCACTTAGAAATCAAAGGTGTTAAACCTTGGCTTGTCATCTGTCATAGCAAGTTCCTGCTCTTTTTTAACACCAGACACATTGGTAAACCTACATAATCCTGAAAAGTAACTTTTAAACGTGATTTATGATTACATTTATTGTATCAAGTTGCTCTTTTAAAGCCCTTTGTTTTCCAATGAAGGTGGGGCTGTAAATATCCTGGGAATAGGATAGCTGGAATGACATTGCATAGTTTGTTCTAAAAGCTTTTTAATTTCAAAGACAGTTAGAAGGAATAATGCATGCACACACACACACACACAAAGCAAACAACAAAACAAAAAACAAAAAACTGTCACACAAACAAATCCCATGTAAAGTTTAGTTATCTAATGTCAGTAGATAAAAACACACACACTCACAGCCCCCAAACAAACAACAATAACAAAAGAGAAAAGAAAGTTAAGCACAAAACGGCCTGTGAGAGCCAGAAAAAGAAGGCACAGATTCAAGTTTTAACTGTGAGAACAAAAAGCTTTCAGAGAGACTGTCATCTTCCCAGATGTAAAATGCATGGACTCTAAACTGTAGCATTGCTGGGAACTCAAATGAATCTTTTGCCCCTTCCTCTTACTCACAGGGGGCATTGTGATAAAATGAGAATACTGTGTATGCTTTACAAAATAAATTTATCAACACCCCATATCATGGTTTGCAGCTGCTGAAGGTCTGGATTATATTCAAGAGATTGTAGGAAGTCATGCAAAACAAACGTGAAAAAGTAAAACAAATGTTTTTCCAGTGTTACTCATCATAGCAGTGTTTTCATTTCAATGTTGCCATCATCCTATAGCCCAGAATATGAACTGGCAATCACGTGTGCCCATGTGTGCAGCAACTTGCTAAAGCCTTTGCTGATAGACAAGCACTAGTAAATGTTCCTGGGTGGGATGTATAGAGCAGCTCAGGAGCAAACTCCCTGCTTGCAGCTGAGGAAGAAAAAATGTTGCATTTCTCCCAGCCTGGTTCCTCTACACTGGTCACCCCACTCCCTTCAAGCTTCCTTGGTTCCTTCCTGGACATTGTTTCCTGTCCTATAACTGATATTCCTTTTCTGATTCCCCATGCTTACATGCCATTTAGAAGCATGTCATGATATTGTAAAATGTCATAAAATAATCTGTGCCAGATGAAAACGTGACTCGAATTTGTGCATGGAATTTTTTCTGCTCTTCAACAGGCTTAGAGGTACTTTGAGTGCACTGAGGAGGCATTGTGTAGTATGGGCTGTCTACAGAGACAGTTCAGAGAATAAAGATTTAGCTTTATTCCCTCAGGGAGAGAGAAGGAGAGCCCTGGGCTTGGGGAAGATTGTTCGTGGGGAGAGTGGCCCCACCACTTATGTTTGGAGGGGGAGAATGGAGGGTGCAGACTCCCAGGAGTGCTCTTTGCAGGGATGCACCCTGACAGTGATCATGCTGCAGTAAATTAACTGCTGGGTTCACTCAGAGAAATCAGGAGTTCAGTCAAAGTTCAAGAGTTGTCCTCAGTCAGCCAGGGTTCTCCTGGCATTTTCAACAGAATGTTTGAAGTGTATGACTCTGAAGTGCTCTAATCACAGGAACAGGACAACAGGAAACCTCCTCTCAGGAGAACTGGTCAGAGAGAAGGGCTGGCCTAACAGAAGTAAACAAAAATGCTCTAATTGCCTGAGTGGGAAAGTGGGAGGGAGGGCTGGCAGTTCCGTGCTCATTGAGACTGCTGAATGTCCCTAGGAGGTCAGAAGAGTGTGATGGGATTTTGGTGTCCTGCACCATTTTAATGTTTATCTCGTGAGTAATTTTTTGTTGAACTGCCGGGTCCTCTGCACTCCAGGAATATGTAAGCTGAGCAACAAAATTACAGTTCTGTCTGGTCCTTTTGTCATCACACTGAGAGATAGCCCAAGGGCCTGACAAAATTGGTTCCAGTGCCTTTTCTCAAATACTCACACACACACATATATATATATATGTGTGTGTGTGAGTATATATATATATATATATATATATATTAATAGATGGATACATTATATTTTATGGTGACCAGAATTCAGAAGTTATGTTAAAAGTAGGGACTATATTTGTGTAAGACAAAAAGCAAACAAGCCTAATTTTCCATTGGGTAATGCCATAAATGTGTTTGCACAGCAAGTGCTTAAAAGCACACCGTGTTCTATACAGACAAATGAAATACATGGCCCTGCCTGAAGGAGTAGAGACCATAGTTTGGTTTTATGCTGGGAAGATGTTTTCTATCCTGGCTGCATTATAACACCGGCCAATTTAACAATAAAAAGCTCTTGAAAACTCAACAGCACAGTCCAAAATGATGAGCAATTTTCATTAGTTTGAGCTTAAGCATTTTTTTCAGTATAAATTTCTTGGACTGCTGAGTAGGAGATGGATCCAAAAATGAAATAGAATAACGCTTCTCTCCAGCTCTATGAAATCTCTGTCGGGGCCAAAGGTTTGAGTGAATGTATTATATGAAAAAACAGCTTTCATCTAGAAACAGAAGCTCTATTGTCCTTCAGAAAGAGTTTTGGAGTCATCTAAATTTTTACTTCTTACCCATGAGTACATAGCCTCAAACAGCTTGTTTTGAAGCTTTAAGTCTGTAATCACAACGGGTCAGGCCAGAACTGTTCCACCGGTATGGATATATGTTTATTTTTGCTTTAAATTGTAACATTAGCCGAAAAATGAGAAGCCTGCCTAAGAGGTTATCAGATCTAATGCACTTTTACTGGGATAAGGAGGAAATACAGCAGTGGTAAACAAATATAAGAACCTATTGTGACTGCGGCTTAGAATCACCAGGAGACCAATTAACACCTTTTTGTTAGGATTAACCATTATGATGTTTGCTGCAAGAGCCTTAAATTGGTACTTTCTTGTAGTTCAAAGTGTGACTACATTGCAGTTACAAGGGAAGTAGAGATCAAAGCTCCCAGAACAAATAATTACATGAAGGTAAATTCCATCTGATGTAGGAAGCTGCAGAAGCCTCCAAAGAATAGCAAATAGTCTGGCAGGGAGCAGCGTGTAGGAGTGTGAGCAATACAAAAGGGAGGCTTTCAAAGCGAAAATGCCTCCCCTCAAAATGATGGAGTGAATCGGCTGGTCTGAAACCATTTCGTTGTACGGGGCTGCTCTTTGCTGTGTCAGCAGCTCCATTATGAAGCTTTATTTTCGGAGGTTCATCACTCAGATGAACCAGTGCTAATACGTGGCATAGAAAGTCTGTGTGGGGTCTTTTTCTTCGGCTGGGAATTTTAAAGGTAATTAAGAAGGAAAAAGCCCATTGTGCTATATTTGGTGACTGTTTTATTTTCTTGATGTTGGTCCTATGCCCAGGAGGGGAGGTTGGAGGGTGGGAATAATGGAATTCCCCTTATTGCCTCCATGTTCCTCTTGAGGCCTTTCAGTGGTAGTTTGCCAATGAGAAACTTGTATTTAAATAAATAACTCTGGAATTAATTGAAGTCTCAGCTTTGATGTACTATGTGTCTAGATGATACTGTCTCTAAATTAGACTCTGGGCCAAAAGTAGAGGGGAATTTCTTTTTTTCACCTAAAATACGGGAAAAAAAACCTCAGGCCTCCAGGCCGTAAGTAAACAGTTATGCTGTTTTAGTGGTTTTCTGAACGAGTCATTGTTTTATTTATTTATTGAATTTTGCTGAAAAACAGAAATGAAATGGGTAAGTGACAGCTGAAGAAGTCAGCTCAAGTTAGTATAACTTCAAAGAATTATGGGTTATATAAGAAAAAAAGAAAAAGCAAAATTTCAGGGAAGCTCAGATTTTCTATTCTACCACTTTCAAAGCCTGTGTCATTTATTTTTCCCAGCTTGAAAGGTGCCAAAATCTACTATAAAGTAAAGGGTTAAAGTGGAGGGAAATGTGTAGTGGGAAGAAAAATATTTTGAATTTTTATGTGTATGAGTGAAAATTATACAGCATAAATATACAGCATTTCAGTACCTGTCCTGAAAATGAAATAAATTATTAAGACCTCTATAAATGACACTGCAATTACTCTCCTTCTAATTAGAAGCTAGGAACCTGTAATTCCATAAGCAGCCTCCTCCTTATTCTCTTAGGTTATAAAAGATGTATTCCTTCAAAGGCTGGGCGTCATGGAATAATAAGTTAACATTTCAGTATGGCATTGACTCACCTGTTTTCTCTCAGCTTGCATTCAGCTGACCCCCTGTATTCCTGTCAGCTCCTGAGGCAGATAAAATATTTGTCATACAATTAAATATTTATTGTGTCCTGAGGGTATTCTGAGTGAAATCTGCACTGGTTTAGAAAAAGGTGGGTGTTAGCTGAACTGGGCCAAAAAGCTGCACTGACAGCCTTCTTGCAGCTCAGTTCAACCTCTCTTCAATTTAACTTAAACTGCTAGGCATCAGTATAAATACAACTACATACAGTGCGTTTTTAATGCCAGAGGTTTGAAGCCATTTGAATAGTATACTAGTTAAGATGTTGCTACACTTTCCCAATGCATTGTTTAAAAGAAAAGGATCTAGGCCTAGCTATTTTTCTTCCCCTCCCATGGGCAACACAGGGGTTAACTGCCACCTTCTTCTAGCGACAAGTACCAAAACACACTGATCTTATAAAAAAACAGCCACATAGGAACAAGAAAAACTATTCCAACACAAGCAAAAAAATAAAAATAAAAAAATCTATGCAAGTTCCACCTTCCTCCCCAAATTCTTTTTTTTTTTCCTGTTGGAAAATCTAACTACAATACTGACTGTAAAGTTAGCATTCATGAAAATGATTTTCTTATTAGAAGGAAATGAACATTTTTCTCCATTTTCTTCATTTTTCTCCTTGAGCTGCTGTTGTGTCCCTGGGGCTATGTGGGTGCCTCTTGCCTGGGGGGTGCTCAGGGCTGCAGCCGAGGAAAGGGCTGCACCTGAGTGTAAGGGATGGCATGTGCCCAAGTCCCTCCTCGGGAAAAACAGGTGTGCCTTCTTCCTTCTGCCATCTACAAATCAAAGAGAAAAGAGAGCATGAGCCTGCATGCTGAGGCCAGTTCCAGCAGTCCTTCCACCTTGTCAAGGCTCTTGTCCCATGGCCACTCTGGCAAGCATATAGCATCGTCCTTAAAAAATAGCGTATACACCTACCCAAAAATGCTTGTGATGCTCATGAGGTGGAGGCCCAGCATCACACGGCCTCGCTGCGGAGCATCCAGCCCAGCCATGGGGACACAGCTGATAGAGGTGGGTAAAGAGCTTCCCAGCAGCTTGGCACCAGCAGTGAGTGGAGGGCTCCTGCTTCTTTCCCTTGTCTCCAAGTGCAAGGCCATTTCTAAAACCAGCAAATCTGGTATTTAGGTAAGGCTGATGTTTTGACACCGGCTGACAAAAGCCAGGAAACGAGCACTTTGCACTGACCCTGGGCACCTTGCTAACTCCACCGTGTTTGTTTTCACAACAGCCTGAGCAGACTGAATTTAACTTATGAATTTCCTGGCTTTTGTCAGTTTGCCTTACAGCCATAACCTGGTTTGAACGTATTTCTTTCTGTATTTAATATTAATGTTGGAAGTGCTATTTACAATAGCCATCTTCTAATGAATGGGAAACAATACAAAGCTTTTCTGGAGGGGGAACATAAAGTGTTTGAAATTGGTAACAGGCATGGGGGCTGTTGGCAAAGGATCACTTAAAGGTCTTTTTGTTTGTACTCATTAAGAGGTCAGTTTCACTAAAAAGAATAGCTTTTACCCTTTTAGATGCTCTTATCACAAAAAAAAAAAAAAAAAAAAAAAAGCGATTATATTACTTGCTGTCTTGCAGAAGCAGAAAGAAAATTATTTGTATCAAAGCAATTGTGAAGAATGTCTTGAAAGACCATTTGGAAATAAAGAGTACAGTTGTTAGAACATGTAAAGGAGACACTCTTGCTTGGTTCACTTTGATGAATCTGACCATAGCATCTCTTGATGTCTGTTTTTCCCCTATGTTTGAGGTCTGAATATAAAAGCTCGCAATCCCCTTGGCAGTTAACAGGAGACTCATTCTCACCTGAGTTGTGCAAAATTCATGCTTTCCTTGAAGCCAGTAACATTACTCACAGGAGATGATTGCCCAACACTGCATTATCACAGAACTCAAGCTTCATCTAGAACAACATTTTATATACAGTTGGTGAAACAGTCTCACTTCATTACTCATTCTAGAACCATTCTCTGTAGTTACAAATGTGGTTGTCTAGGAATTTGAAAAATTAAAGGGAGCAGGCAGAGAAAAATGTATGTGTCATCAGAAAAAGTCTGGACGAAGACAACTCGGAATGACTCTGAATTATGGTTTCTCAGAAAGAGCGCCGAATGCCACGGGTGCTGAGTCACTGGCACTGTGACCTTTCCCCGTGCTTCTGAACCAGGTCCTGGCATGCTATATCAAGTGCAGTGCATTCACCTCTGTATGATCTTTTTTCTCCTGTGATGCATCCATAGGGCATGTGTGTGTGTGTGTAAGAAGTGCTTCCTGTGCAGTTCTTCCATCTTGTGATTGAACTAGTATTTTTTTTTTTTTTTTTTTGACTTTATCTGTTTACAACTGGAGAAGAACCCTTCTGCCTTTTCTTTAGGTGGTTATAACGGAGATGCTTTGCAGAGAAGTGATTCTCTCCTCTCCTCCCAGTTAATACGAAGCTCTTGCCTAGAAAGCTTAGTGGAAGAGCCCCCTGCAGCTGGCTCAGTTTCCCAGTGCTAAGTGGCCTGCCTCAGCGCAGCCACGCAGCTCCCTGGACTTTCTTCTCAGGGCTTGTTTTGCGCTGCACAAATTCGAGTCATGTTTTCATCTGGCACAGATTATTTCACGATATTTTACAATATAGTGACTGTTAAGGCAGGACACAGATTGGTCGATGGAGCCTCATGTCTCTGCTTCTGTCACCTTATCGGTGCTTGCACACAGCAGCAGCTTGGCTTTATCCGGGCCCAGCGGTGTGGGGGGCACCATGCCGCAGGCCCCGTGCGAGGCAGCGCTGGGCCTGGGAGCTAGCTGGGCCAATTTCCCAAGGGATGGAGGGTTTTGTTCTCCGAAACAGTCATCCTGAGGCATTGTGGAAGCCTGGCGGGGCAGCGAGCTGACACAGGGCTTGACACTGCCTGGAGAGATTGTGCTTAGACCCTGGAGATAGAAATTGTCATTTGCTTGTTAGCCTCCTGCTGGCAGAAGCTCTATCCCCCTTTGTTTTGAGCTAAAGGTTCCCTTTCTCTCTCGCAGCTCTTAAAGGTTTCTCCATAAGAACAAAATCAGGGGTTGCTCCGCAGAAGAAAAGGGTTTTTGAACAATGGGTAGAGGTACAAAGGGGTGAATGACAGGCTTCGGCTGCCTGACAAGCAGCTGGAGTGAGGGGCCTTTGATTGTGCAAATAGAAATCATTGTGCTGGGTGTTTGCGGAGTTACTTATTCATTAGGTCTCTTTTCACTAAGTTAATGAACTTACACAGCCTGATCCTAGTTCTAATTTAGCTGGTGTCAGTCATAGTCCTGCGGAGTCTGGGACAGATCTCTGGATTTCTAAACTAACCCTGAGTGTTACTCAGGCCACTACATTTTACTTGCACACTGGCATTTGGCTGAGTTGAATGTCTTCCAGTGTTTCTACAGAAAGGTTTTTGGGCTTGACTTCAAAGCAGAGAGAGAGGAGGATCTACTCTTCCTCTGATAGCTTGTTGAAGTTAGTCCACATTTTTAGACATATCTTCTTTGAGAATATCTGGCTTCACCTTTTAGCTATTGTTTCTTGCAGTGCTTTTTCCAACCAACTAAAAAGTGCTTTAGTATCCGGCATTTCTCACACTGTGTTAGAACCTTTCACAATTGTATTTTTTTAACACATCTGTGATTCTTTCCCGCTTCTTCAGTTTTCCAATGTCCCTTTCAAACAGAGATAGCAGAATGCTGCACAATATTCTAGGGAATTACTACTGGCAGTGCTTCATATTCAAGGAAATTTTGTAAAATGTTATTTACTCACCCAAACAGGGTTTGTACATTCACAATTTACAATAGTATTAAATTAACCAGGATACTTAGATATCTCTGCACAAAAGGCTTGTTTGATTGCAAAGTACTGTTGATTTTGAACAGGAAAAAAAAAAAAACGCCTTATTAGTCTTTATTTTTTTTTTTTTATAGGGTTCAGGCATGTTTACCTAGGGTTTCTACTTCAAAATGTGTAGGTAGTGTGAAATTCGTGTCCAAACCAAGAGCCAAGAGTTGGAAAAGTTTTGAAGCAATCAAAAGTAATTGTTATGGGGTGAACATTCAACCAGGACCCTATAGACCTACTCATTACACAGTTTGCAGCTTCATCTCTCTGGGTCTGTCTTGTTTTCCTCTTGCAGTTGTTTTTATTTATTTATTTATTTATTTGACTTGTTCTGTGATTTTATGAAAAACCTATGTCATTCCTGGTATGCAGGGCATCCTAGTTAGTCAAGGATTATCTGGAATGGCAACATGGACATAAGAGGTCAGATCATGGGCTCCCTGAGGCTGAGCACAGGGCTATTGCATCTGGGAGCTGTGGGGCTGGATGCATCAGAAGGGTGTGTTGAGGAGAAGATGTGGGGTTCTGCTGCACTGGTCCCACTCCAGAATGGTACAAGAGGAGAAACTTGCTAGGGCGTCTTAGGCTTTGATGTGTGCACTGGGAAGTCTTACTAATCACACTGTCGTTGTTAAATTACTGTAATGATAAGTGTATAAGGAATACTTCCCCTATTTCCAACCATTACCATATTACTGAAAGGGTAATATGTTTCCAAAATAACATAAACTAAAATGAGAATAAAAATGTTCATCTGAGAACTGGACTGTCCAGGAGGAGACTGCATCCATCTGTATTCAAATTCAGCTTATATTTTTAAGTATTTCCAGTGTTAACAAGCCAACTGAGTTGTTGTACAAAAGCTGCTAGAAAATGATCATCAGAGCTGATGATAAGTTCATCATTCCATTTTCTTAATATTTCAAATATGGAGAAATACAACAAAATATTAATTTTGTAATTGGAGGAAACACAAAAATCCCTCTGCTGTCTTGACAACAATTGTCTCACCACTCTGTGTGTGAAGAGTCCTTAGTACTAGAAATATCCTAATGATAATTAAGTGTTTCAGCTCCAATACTTTGTAAAGTCAATTAATCCATTAAATGGCATATGTAGGTTTGGTCTCTGTGGTGTAATAGGGAAATTATTATAAAGTGTAGATGATAGAAGGGTATACATCTGATACAGTGTATACAAAACCAGTGCTGGACAGGGAAGGGTTAGTGAAAGCACATAATTGAGGTGGGAATGCTGCTCAGCTGCGGGCTAATTGAAATGGCTTCTGCTGGGAGGAACAGGTACTGAGAAGTGAAGGCAACTTGTGACTTACTACGGCCTTTCTGTGGCAATGTACTCATGGAGGAAGAGAATCTTTTTGGCTATACCTTGCGTGTTGATATTGTGAAATATTGATAGAACTCAAGCTGAGTGTTACAGGTGACTCAGCGTGAGAGCTACTTGTGTCTGGAAGGAGGAGGACTTTCTTCCTCTTTGTCTCCCTCACGGCTATGCACTTTCTGTCCTTGTTTTGTTTTTGTCCCTGAGAGTCAGTTTAGTCCACTCATCCTGTAGAACATTAACTTAGTCATCCCTCACCCACTCCAGAAAGAAAAAAACTAAACAGTTCTCCACTGGGTTAGCAATGTGAATCAGCTTGGGAGGGACTCAACAAAGTGCCAAGGAACTGGAAACTAGTGAACAAAAGCAGGAATGAGAGAAAGGAGGAGAAAGAAAGTGGGGTGACAGGCAGTTTGGAGTCTCACTATGCTCTAATACCTATTTGAGAGTCCTGATGAGTGCAGTATGATGAATACATGTGCTGAGCAAAAGAAGAGGGTCCAACTCTAATTTTAGTTGTGTTTTATTTCAGACATTGCCACTGAAGCTCTCAGCCGGAGATTTGCATCTGTAGACATGGTTGCTGGTGGCTGTGTGGGAGAAAAATTGAGGTAAGGTGACTAAAGATGTAGAATTACCGTGGGACTTTGTAGAGGCTGAACTTGTTGTGTATAGGTGCCTGAGTTCTCTTGCCAGATGCTTGATGTAGGTCTTAACTCTCCAAGAGATGAATTGATAGGTTCTGGTGAGGCCCTTGCATGTGACAGAAGCCTTCTTCTGTATAGAATGTTAACTTTGTTAAAAGTCCTACTATTCCTGTTATTTAAGTAGTAAATATAGCTGAATAACTTTTTCAAATATTTTAAAATGTGCATATAGGATCTCTTCAAATGACTAGGTTGGTAAATGGCACAATGAAATGTATAGAATGTACTGAAATATCTGGTGCTGAATATCAGCATCTACACTGTGCATTTTGTGTTGTCTATTTACATATCTACTACCTATCCATTTATCAACCATCTGTTTGTCTGTGTGTTTATATTACACATCTTAGAAGATCCACTCTGGTCCTGTGAGCTGAAAGCCCATTTTTGCTTAAACAGTACTAAGAGTGCTCTCAGATTGTAGGTTTTAGTTTAGTTTCATACAAAAGGGATCTCATGCTCTGAGACCACCTGAAGTACAAATCAAAATACTGTTGGTGTGGACTATCAGGAGATTTATTTCTGACATTGTGTCTATTGTCCACACTAAACTGTTAACATAACTTCCTGATGATGTTACTTTGGAAATTAACATCAGTAAATATAGTTAAAACTACTTTCTTTTTCTGATGCATTACACTGCATTGTTTTAAAGATGGTCAGGAGCCCTGTCTTCCAAGTATGTCAGTCATTGCTATGGAGGATTAACATTTGCTCCTGCAAAACTTCAGGCAACATTTGGGATTTGTTGTAGTACATGGTAACTGACAAAAGGTTGTTTATGAAAAGGTCTCCAGACTTGGCTCCCAAAAGATAGGCTGCACTGAGTGGAGGCAAGATGCAGTCTAAATATAAGGAACAGAAATAGAGCCCTGATGGAACTTCTCTGAAGTCTTCAGCAAATTTGGTGAATTGTCTTAAGAATCTAGATCAACTGCCTTTTGCTGAGCAATATTTTATAGTGATATAATTACACAATTCTTGCTGAAATACAGTGGGAGGTTCTGCCATGATTTGGATCACATTGTGAGCTGGCTAATATACCAGGAGTCAGAAGGGATCTGCTGGTCAAGGAGTTTCAGTAGAAGAACCCTATTTATTTTCAATAAAAGCAAATATTGCTTTTCTTTTTGAGGTCATCAAGAAAGGAAAAGAAGGGATCACACAAGCCTTTATGAAGTTACTACAGTCTTTATGTAGGCTGCTCATTCTTGGTTATAGCTCTCTGGACTTTACTACATGTACAACAGATACATCTGGATCATTAATTTCAATGTGATCATTAATGTATTTTTGGTCTAAAAGAGCAGCACAAGAATACATCGATATAATCTGCCTATCGTCTAGTACAAATGGTTAGCTTTTTGTGTGTCTTTTTTTTTTTTTTCTTCCTGTTGTTTCTTTGTTTTGTAGTGTGACATGCTATTGATGTCTTCAGGCTATCTCATAAATACATCATCATTGGCATTAGTGCAACTAGCTGAGTTTCATTTTGTTATTTTCTATTCTAATTTTAAGTGTTACACTGTTTTCTCTCCCCTTGGGCTGACATTAATCACTTCAGGAAACACTTTGCTCTGTAGCCTGAGGCCCTCCGTATTGCAAGTGTTTAGCCAGTAGTGATCTGATAAGCTTAGTGCTGAAAGTACTCAGTGAAAAGAGATTTCATTTATCTTGACTATTGGCTAACAAACCGTTAAGATTTCTTTCCTTTTAAATACATAATTTCTATACAGTTTAAATAACATATAGAACAAATATTCAGACCAAAAATGTGAGAAGATACACTTAAATGAAATGCATTACTGAAGTCTTTTCTTTTTTTTTCTTTCTTGCAAAATGCAAAGGAAATCTTGTATAATTAGATTATAATGTTTGCATCATACTATCCAGGTTTCATATCAAATCATCCAAACTGTGTATTAATACACAATTTCTTTAGCTTGACTTTCTATGCAGCAGTATACATTTAGAACTAAACTTAAGTGTCAGTTATGATATCAAAGTATGGGGACAAAGGTATAAAAAAAGATGAATGGCTAGAATTCAAGCATTGCTTTGATTCAAGTAAAACCAACGAGACCCAAGGAAAGTTGAAGTGGAAAGCTGATTACAAAAGAACTGAAAATCACAGGTAGCCTTTGCCAACCTAACATATAAAAATGTGTGAATTTCCGTGAGTCCTGTTTTTTAAAGCTTTTGATGATTTGTGTTCCTAAACCTTGAAAGTATTTAAAATGCTCAGATTTTGAGACAGCGTGTTTTTATTTTATTTTATTTTATTTTATTTTATTTTATTTTATTTTATTTTATTTTATTTTATTTTATTTTATTTTATTTATTTATTTTTTAAGGATCTCCAAATCAAGCACCCAAAGCTTTGGTTCTGTTCATTCCAATGACCAACCTGTTTTTGTTATCGTTGTTGTTGTTCGGTTTGTTTTTTTGACTCACTTTTATGCTAAATGTACTCACTGGCAGATGCCTGACTCATTTCTGGAACCCTGTCCTTGCCCAACAGAGACCTTACTGGGTATGGGTAGAAGAGCTGTTGTGTGACTCAACATAGAGGAGTGGGGAACCCAGGAATGTAATCCTGCCTTAGTCAGAGGTGTTCCCATGAAGCCTAGTTTCATTAATTGACTAGACTGGTCTTTAAATGGGATTAATTACATGGACCTAACTTCTAAAGCTTGCTGAATGTGAGAAGTAATAAGGTGGGTTATGGGAAATGCATTGGTGGGCAGTGGTTTAGGATGTTTATGAACCTTTCTCTGGGCTACAAACTGTCTCTCATCTGAGAAGTTTTAACACATCACTGTGCAGCTCCTTTTATGTCTATTTGTCAATAAATGGGCTGGCTTGCCTTTATTTTCAGCCTGCAGTCTGATGCCTCATATGTGTATCAGTAGGACAGTAAGAATCAAAGAATCATACTAATTGTGGAATTGGCAACTATGTAGGTGAAAATCATGAAAATACAAATGTGAGGCACAAAATACAGCTCACGGTGTACTTTCAAAATAAAAGCTTGAGTTCTGTGGAAAGGAAGAATTTGATAGAGCTTGGATTTCTATGTTAACAGGGTTCCAGATCTTGACAAATTCATTCACTGGAAATTTATTCAGAAAAGCAACTGAATAATGAGGCCATCTCATTAAGTCAGGCATAAATCAAGGAATCAAGGTGTGCTAGTAGGCGTCCTTATTTTTTTATTATTGTTTTTTTTCCTGTAATGTTAAACCTCAGGGTTCATCAGATTTAACTTATTTTATTGTACATGTTCCCTGTGGTGTCCTATTCTCAACTTGTATTGTAGCATTTTACTAGCAGCGGTGCAATTAGCATTCACTTCCTGTGTTGACTGTAGTCATTTATAAGCTGTGAATCAAGAGGAACCTTAACTAAATAGCATCATAAATCTGACCATCACATTCTCATTTAGCCTTTTGGTGGTAGGCTTCAGTGCTGGTTGCAACAGGTGTTGACAAGCTACAGCTCAGTCCTCTGATGACAGTCAGTGAACGAAGTAGGACCTATAATGTGTGTGCTGATGTAGTACGTTACATTAGAGAGAAGAGGAGAAAACTGAAAGAGTCTGTTGGGATTTTCTGAGTGAAATAACTTACTTGGGAAAAGGAACCTTCTAATTAGTGGTACATTGTCATTCTGTTTCAGTTTTAATTCTGCAATTGCTTTTGATGTTAGGCATAGACAACTTAGAAGAGGTGTGAGAATCTTCTTATTTATGGATCTCTGCTTCTAGTTTCTTCTGCATTAAGATGTGTGGCTATAAATTCCTGCTGTTTCTCAAAAGACGTACCTCTCTTCCTCATGCATGAGAAAATACAGCATTTAGAAAAACAGGTCCTATTCCCTAGCTGTACTTCTAAGTGTTACTGCAGTACAAACAAACAATACCACTGGGTGTACAGCTTACAAATCTTGCTCTCAGCTGGTCCAGCTGAGGGATTACTCACCTACTGATGCTGAAAGAGCTGTGCATTGCAGAGTTTTTATTAAAAGCTTTCTTCACTTTGTATAGCAGCCTCTGTGCAACTGGTTCATGATCTTGCAGAGCAGACAGCTGGCAGACAGTGTTTCATTGAGCTTTAATGGAGAAAATCCAAGTCTGAGGAAAATTAGCATAGTAGTCTCAAAAGTTTTAATGAGATAGAGTCTTTTTATGAGTTTAGTCTTATTAGGTTTAAAATTTATTTTACAAAAGAAAATAAAAAGAAAATACTCAACAGGCTGGAAAACAAAACAAAACAAAAACAAACTGTTGAGTAAAGCAGGCTGTAGTCTTGTTTTTGTCTAAACTCAAATATGCCATAGTTTAGGAAGTTATTTACTGGGGGTAAATGGCCACAATTCTAAATATCATGGAATATACATCCATCTCATTGATTTCTTTAAGAGACTAAAAATACATATTCCCCTAATATTTGATTTGAAGTAGGGGAAACTGATTTGCCACAAGTTGTCTATCACACAAGCTGCTAGTTCTAAACGGACAGACTACCATGACAAAACTTTGAAGATGAAGACCAATCTTGTTGCTGTAGAGAAAGTTGATTTTCTCAGGAGTGCCATGCTATGCTTTATTTTGTTCACTGTGTGAGAAAGACGTGAACAGATGGGTTGGAATATTTCTTAGTTCAGGGGCTTAGCTGGACTGTAGTGCAGTATAAATGCATTTTAGTATATTTTGAACAATTAGAAATCTTCTCAGCTTGCAAGTCAGTGGATACCAGGAATACACTCTGAATGACAATGGCTCCTGCATGTATTTGTTTCTAAGTTTAAAATCTGTAGTTTATCAATACAACTATTTCCAGCTGAGAAAACCACTCTTCAGTTTATGAAGTTTTATTGGCTAACACAGCCTGACAGTGTTGGAAGCCAGAGGTTGGCATGTCTCCCTGCGATGCACAGATGAGACACAGGCAGCAGAGGGTCAGTCTGTCTCAGAAAGGAAGATGCCAAAAATGTGGTGTGCATGAAATTGCTGGTCAGTAAAATGATGGGTGGGATGGGTTTATAGGGAATGTTTACGGAACAGCACACATGTAAATTGCAAGCCATCTTAATTTCCCTAATCTGTTTACATACTCTTGTAGAGCCCAGCTCAACTTGGTGTCAGCCAAAGGCAATGTGAGTGACACCTCCCAGAATTCTTCACCCTGGGAAGGATGTCTGTAAGCATCTTTTTAAGAGAGAGACTAGAACAACTTGTTGGAGCTCAAATGGCCTTTGTACGTAGTTCAGGTTGTCTTGGCTTTACTGAGATGCTGTCTTGCATAGCTTATACTTTTAACTGAAATATGTTCGTATTCTATAGGGATACATTTCATCTTGCTTTTCTGGGTTTTCTATTGGCATCTTAATTATCAAAGATTTCATAGGGAAAAGTCTCTTAAGTAGACATAAAATTCCTAATCAGCCTATTTTTATATTTCTGTAGGGTAGCATGATGCTCATTTTCCCCATGTAGCAGGTAAGAACACTAGGGTCAAAGGGTAAGTGATTTGCCCAGGGTCATCCACAGTGGTGTAATACGGTGAATACATGTTTTTCAAGTCCTAGACAGATCCACATATCACTGAACAGCCTTCACATTTACTGCTGCTTTTAGCGGCCAACAATAACTCAGCTCAGCTAGATTTCACCATGTTGAGTTTATAGTATAAACAAGAGAATACCTACTCTTTTTCATGCTCTGAACCTGTCCTTCTAATTCTTTAATCCTATTCACATTAGGCCCAATGGACAAGGTGCTAGAAACAGTTCTCAGAATCAGAAATTTGGCTATGGAAAGAGATCCTTCTATGCAATAGAGAAAATTGGAAGTGGTCATTGTGAACAGTGGAATAAGATATTTCTCTTCTCACTTTCCATGATACTCGTATTACATTATTTGGGGTATAAGCCAGGTACTCAGCTCTGTCATTTGGCCTACCTATGTATATTAGGTTGCATTTCACCTCTGTAGACAGTGCTATGACTTAATTCTATTATTTGTGTTATTACAGGTTGTTGTTTATAGTGAGCAGGCAAGAAACAACTTGGTTGTTGAATGTCTAATCACGAGTAAAAAATATTCTGGAAGGCCGTTGCCCACAGTGACAAATGAAGAGCTGGTTGCAGAATGCAAAAGTATAAAGGTTTTCTTTAATGAAGACTGCTTGGATTTTTAACAGTATGTTTCCATAATGCTACAGAACAGCTCTATGGTATTGCTGAATAGGAAAGGGAAAGGGAGAGGAGACAAAAGACACACAACCATCTGCTTTGTTTGAAACATTCAACTATCAAGCCAAACCATTGTCAGGGAAACCTGGTTGGGATGATGGCTCTCCTTTGAAAACTGAAGTTGGATGCAAAATTTGTATTCAGAAAGAGCTTTTTCAAAGTTGCCAGGTCCACTGTTTTACTACAGAAAATGCAAAAATTATATAGATAAGAGTTTGTCCAGATTTCAGGAAACTATAATATTTTGAATTACATGTATGTCAATATGCCAATAAGAAGCAGCAAGTTCCACAGAGGTTAGTTTTAGTAGAGCTATACTAATGTTTGGAATTTCATAACATTTTAGCTTATTAGCCATTGTTTGCCTGATATTTTTTGACTCTGGTTACATACTCCTCAAATTAAACAGCTTGAAAGAGAAAAATATAAAGTTCTCTTGAACAAGTTACTTAAAGGCACCTTAAGGGAGAGGGAAGAGGGAGTAGTCCTTTAAATCTTAAGTGATATATGAAAGTTTGGCAGTGCTAGATGGTATGGATGAGGTGCCAAACTTTTAACTCTTTTATATACTAAAGCTCTTCTCAAATCTTCCTAGGATAAGGTTGCTGAAATAATGGACTCTGATCTATATCCAGACTATGTGTAAACTTTGTTTGCAAATGACATGACATTGTGTACTGTATCCTTGGTGGAGATCCTCAATTTCTTAGCAGTCTGTTGGGGGACAACACTATGCTGCTGATGCTTGTCTGATTTAATGGTTGGCTTCTGGATAAGCAAACTTTGATGCAAAATAACTGTCGGGCTTCTACTTTGATTGAGGTCAGTGGTTCTTCTCACTTGGCGTTCAATATATGTCTTCTCTAGTCAACAAAAGTACAGTGATTGGGAGCTCACAGTCTGGTAGAAAAATTTAATAAAAATCATGCTTCAGAGACCCTGATTTCTTGCTAATTTTGAAGATAAAATCCACTTCCAGTTGCAGAGAACAGAGCACTGTTTGCTATCAATGCAGACATTTATATGTTCCAGTTAGGATGTTTGCCTGGGTGTTGTGAAAGTCCTCATTAAATTCTTGGCTGAGGGTGGTGTCTTCTTTAATGAGCTGAGTCTGCTCAGACTGTCTAGACCAAGACTATTTCCATAGGATGGCATGATGTTGTGCTTTGATCAGTATTCATAGTGTCACTTCTTTTTAATATGGCACAAATTTAAATGTGTTTCTATTGCATCAGTGTACCACAAAGCATGTATGTATTATGAGTCCCTTCCCACTGTCTTTGCTTATGTGTGCAGCATAATTCAACAGGTCATACCATGATCCTTGAAACAAATGAAGCCTGATTTCTCAAAGGATTTGTGCTGTGTATGCCCTAAATGCTACTTACCTTCTCTTTGTATCACCTCAGCTTCTTTCCATGGCCTTGATGTTACACTCTGCCACCCCATTCCCTGACCCTGGTGCCTTCCCAGGTACCCTCATGGTTGTCTGTACAAGTACTGGTATATTTCACTGCTGATTGAAGCTGGGCATGTGCAGATTAGCTGGCCATAACTCTTACAATTCTCAGGCAATTGGCTGAAGCTTCTCAGGGCAGAAGAGGGAAGGATAGCTTTAATTCATCCCCTCAAATGGTGATTTAATCAGTCTTCTATCCAAACATGAATTCTTGCAACTATGACAGTAGGCATAAGGTAATGACTGTGTTCTCCCAGAATTGCAGGCACTCTTTGTGTGTATCTGTGTGTTTTTGGTATAATCCATAGCATGCTCTGAACTGGAGAACTTTTAAGTTAATTCTGAAGATTCAGAATTACCCCTGGTAAAGTGACTGGCATTCACCTAGCAAAGGTGCTGCCTAACCCTGGAGGTGCTTGAAGATCAGACTTGACTGAGAAGCCAAAATTTGACAAGAAGAGACCTGAAGCAGAAAGGCCTGTGGCTTCTGCAGCTGCTCCTTTTCTCTGGAGTTTCTGGCTCATTCTTCTCTTTTCAGTCTTTCCCCAAGGTGATAATTTTGTGCAGCAGATTGAATCCCTGCCCTGCCCTGAATGGAATCTGCCTATGTCTATTGGGCTGAACTCCAGCAACTCACAGTTGAAATCAAGGTAAATATCAACAGAAAATATGGTTTCACACTTAGCCTGGGCAGCTGAGTCCCACCTGTGTATGCAATGTGCAGCTGTAACTGCAATAGAAATTGCAGTCATAACAGACCATCTGTGCTCATATCTGAGAGGTCTCTGATGGCTTCAATCAACCTTTCAGACCTCTAACAGAATTCTCACAGTGAATGCACATTGAAATCTGTTCTCAAGATCTCTTTTTTTTTTTTTTCCTCTCCTCACCTGCTAGATTGCACTGCCAGGATGCCCAGAGAAGCTGTGGATGCCCCATCCCATGAGGTGTTCAAGGCCAAGCTGGATGGGGCTTTGAGCAACCTGGTCTGGTGGGAGGTATCCCTGCCCATGGCCGGGGGGGAGGGTTGGAGCTGGATGGTCCTTAAGATCTCTTCCAACCCAAGCCATTCTGTGATTCTATGATGAACATCTACAAGGACAAAAACTGTGTGTTTACACTCTTGGACAGATATGATCTTCAGGGAGACAGGAACATAACCACTATCTACAGACTGTATTAAGATATTAGATTTTGTGACAAAATGTTTTTTCTGTACAGACTATAAGTCATGCTGGTTTTGACGTAGCTTTAAAATGTCTCGTAAGAGAAATTAGTGCCGTGTCCAAGTGTTTAAATGCATCAGAATATATCCTGCTTGAATTGAGGTTATTAAAAACAAAATGGGAAAAAGTCCTGGTGATGATTAAGCACTGGTGGCCAATCAGAAATTAGCATCATATAATTATAAGATTCCAGGAATTTGCATTCTAGAAAAAAAGTTAGTTAATTTTACAGACAGCATTTTCTTGTGTTCTTTAAGACAGTGACTTGGCAGTTATAAGGATAGAGAACCTGGTACAAATACAGTGTTCTCAAACCACTGCTTAGCTCATCAGTAGTATTCTCATAATTGCTGATGTCATTTCAAACTCATGCCACAGTTGTGTTTTTTTTTTTTTTTTAATTTTACAGGGCGTTCATATATCATACAAAATACCATACAATTTATAGCATGCTATTGTGTAAGACATAAGTGTAAGCATAACTAGAACTAATTGTTCTAATAATAAAAAAAGAAAATAATTTTCCATGTTATAAAAATGCCATTTTCTACTGCTGAATAAGATTTAAAGCCTTTAAGGTAGGAAACACTGAAACTTACTAGCACTTTTCCTGTGGAAGATATATTTTTTCTAAAAAAGCTGTTTAATTTTAAATGCTTAGTGTCTGTCTAGAATGACATACTTGTGCAGCAAGTCTGGTTTTTAAACACGGTGATTCGTAACACACTGAACAAAACTTCATAATTAATCTTTCAATGTCTTTTTGAGTGGCAGGTTAATAAACATTATTCCCATCAATGCAGCACCTGACTAGCTCCAACAGTTAAAGCAAAAAAAAAAAAAAAAAAGAAAAGAAAAGCCCAACCACAATGTATCTCTTCCTGCCAAAGAAGACAAAAGACCAGTATGTAAACCTAGAAGACTGGAAGATTTAATATTAAAATACCATTGTATGAGCTTTTACCCAAACTGGGTGGAGATGTGTATTTAATTCTAAAGATAGCAATGCTAACTGGTAAAAGGGCAAACTTGACTTTTTTTTTTTTTTTAAATTAAATTTTTTTTTTTTTTTCAATTGCCAAAGCTTGTATTAGCAGTAGAGCTTATGTGAGTTTCACAGAGTAGGATCACACTCTCTGGTTATAAGCAATGCCCAGAACGGGACAAAGAATTGGGTGGCACATGCTTAAACTGCAAAATATGGTGATGGCTACAGACACATAGTTCTATGAAAGCAGCAGGCTGTGAAACTGTGTCACCACTGAAACTGCTGTGACAAGATGACAGCCAACTCCCAAAATTATCATGATAGCCTCATGCAACAGAACCAGCCCTGACAGATTTGAGGCTTGCTTACTTACTTACTTACTTTATTTATTTATTTATTTAATGTTTTGGAGAACTTACCTTAATTTATTTGTCTTGCTGTGACCTGGACAAATGCTGGTGGTGGGGAAGGTTATCAGGAGCCTGGTAGGCTCTGTGCCAATATTGATGAGATGGGGACAATAGAAAACAGGTCTGGGGATGTGCCATAAGAAAACCATTTCTCTTATGAAGAAGAGAAGGCCCTTTTCTAATTCATTCATTCTGATTTCTATGCCTCACACTCCCTTAAGGCAACAGATAGTGCTGCACATTTATCTGAGGTGAAATGTAAGACCTTTTAAATATTAATGTTTCTTGCGGCCTCTGGGTAGGTTCACCACCTGCTACCTCCTATAGCAGCTGTCTGGAGCAGTTTTAGTCACTTCTTTTATTTACAAACTTTCATTTTGCTCAACTCCTCTTCACAGACCAACAGGACTTTCAGAGACTAAAAATTGTGCAGCTGCCTCACTGCAGGTCTTGTGGCCCCTGGCCTGGAGGAGTGGATAGACATCACATGTCATCAAACTGGACAGTGAAACACCATAAATCTGCACAAGGGCATTGAAGTTCCCGAACATGTGATAGAGGCATACAAAATCCACTTCTACCTCTCTGTATCTAATAATATTTTCAAAACATTCAGGTACGTGATGGTGTTTTCCTTTTGAAACAGAGGTAGTGGGGTCTAGCCATCTACAGCTTATAGTGAAGAGCAGCCTGAGGCCACAGGACGAGTCTCTGAGAGGCTAGCTTTGAACTGAGACCTTGAGTCCTGGGCTAGTGTGTTAGCCATCCTGCCTGTGAAATCTGCAGTGATAAACATGGGAAAAGATAATGTGCAATAAGGGAAAGCAAAGTCAAAGCTGTGATGCAGTTTCTCCTGCTGTTGTTTGCTCAGAAGAAATTATCTAAACACGTAAATCCATACTTGCTTTGCTGCTGGCATCACAATAAAGCAGAAATTCTAATGTGGATTGTAACTGCTGTATTTGCTGCAAGAAATATTAATATTAATAATATTAATATTATTCCATTTAAACTACTTACTGCATAAGCCTTGGCTTAATGATGGTTATCATGTTAGTGGTGAGATCTCTGTAAGCCCCATAAAGATTGGCAATAAACCTGTGTAATGGACTAAGCAACACTGTCTGAAATACCAAGATATTCACTATGCTGGTTCATCTATTGCTTCCCAATGTTTTTTTCTCAGTATATAAAGTCATTTACCATTGCATGCATAGCTATCCTTTTTAAATGGCATGCTTGGCTCTTAAAGTCATTGTGAGGATGGTTGTTTTTTCTTGGGCATAAGCTTTTGACTTGCTGAAGATCATGTAAGAAGAGCAGAGAATTAAAGGGAGGTCCCCAGCCTTCCTCTTAAAAGAGACCAGGTGGTTGTGTGGTTATAGAAAACAGTACTGAGGGTAAGTGCAGCACAGCGTGGCTTTTAAATACTGAGGGTGGTCTGGGGAGAGACTCTCATCAATGCCCAGCTTTCCTTCCATGCCTCAGCAACTTATCACTGGCATAACTGGGAGTTTCTAGTTAAAACCAGGCTTCCCTTCATAGTGAGAGGTATAAATGCAAAACCACTTATGGAAAGACTGACAAGAAAGGACAAATAACTGGATAAATGTGACTATACTCTGAAAATTCATGTCAATGGTGCCTTTCAAAGCAACATGTGAAACCACAGATGAGTCTTTCTAAAATAATGCAGGCAGTACTTCCCTAAGAGCCAGGGAAACTTTGTCACCCCTCTAGTATTCCTTATTCCCCACAGGAAAACAAAACCTGGCACTTCTTATGTCACAGGATATTAACAGCTTTTGACAAAACAACAACAACAAAAAACACAACATCATCAAAACCCTGTGCAATTTGGGGATTTACCAAAATTAGTCAAAAGTATTTATTCATCTTTTTTAATACTGAGTAAAACTTTACATCGCTGGGTAAGTGGCTTTTTCTGTGGCCTCAAGGTCTGGTGCTAATGAAGCAAGTTGGAGGTATTGACTGAGAAGCCCGTAAATGAAACTGTAGCTTTATTTTAAGGAATGCCACTGCTCTTGCTCGATAATGACAGTGAATGGAGGTGTGATAGCCTAAAGCATCATTTGCTCTTTCTTATTATAGATCCCCCCAAAATTCTTAATATCTCTGCTTATGGGAATCTGACTTATTAATATGTGCTGGATGGTCCTTATCCATGTTTCAAATTACTGCTTTGCTTATCTTAAGCAGATTAAAAGCATATACCTTATTCGTGACTAAAATGTGGATTTGTGAAAGGTAAAAGCCACCTTTTTGAGCTGAGGACAATGCAGCCTTCTCTAAACGGCTGTGGATATATTTTTATTTTATTTCCATACTGTCTCTGTGCTGGGATTTTGTTGAAAGTTTTAAAATACAACTGTGTTTCAAACTGACAGCTTCCAGCACAAATGGAAATGATGGGGAAGAGAGGGAACTGAATTTTCAGCCTGTTTTTATAATGCAAGTTTAACATAACAACTCTAAAATGCCTTGGAACATAGAGTCAGTTACAGCTTAACTGTTTAATACAGCAAGGATGCTGTGATATTTGGGTTGAGAACACACTCCAGATTTCGTGTTTCAGGGCAATGTTGAGAGACTTCAATTTTGGTCTGGGGTCTTGACATTTAAATGTATATATTCCTATTTCATGCATATTATTCTTTTAGAGTCCCTTGTAGAATTTGATGGCTTTTTCTATATATATTTTATATATTTTCTTATTGGAAGAAAAACTGTATTCTTGAACAGCCAACTACCTGGGGATGATGATGTATCTATTTATATTGCAATTTGATTGACTAAAAGAGAATTTTATGTATTCCAGACACATCTTGAAATCTCCTTTCTCTCCATTACTTTTGACCTAGAGAACTAACAAGATGATGGCACAAGTCCATAACCAAACAAGTCCAAGAACACCAGAAACAGCTAGACAAGGCAAAAACAACTCTTGTACCTGGGGATCTCTGTCAAAGTTGTTCATAGCCAATTCATTTCACCAGATGTTCTCCAGCATTGATTTAAACTGTTTTCCAAGCTTCTGAATGACAATTGTACTTTAGGACAAAGTAAGATACATGCTGACAGTTGCAGGGTAGTAAATTAAAACTGGCTGTTGAGTTGACACCCAAGATAGTTTAAACGATACCTTTTTACTGTCACTTTTCTAAAACAGATAGTACCCTTTTCAAAGCTAGCTCTTCTGCAATGCTGAAGAGAGGGTCTATTCTGAGTTGGGTTTAGACGATTTTTTCTCTTTATCAGTTTATCAGTTAAAACAGATTGTATACTTACCAAACTTTTTTTTTTTTTTCTTTTTTTTTTTTTTTTTTTTTTAATATTGTGTGATGAGCAGGATGCATTTACTTTTCTTGTGGCATGCAAAGAGGTGTCAGAAATTTTACCAATAGTAAGCCTATTGAAATATAGTGCTGTTTGCAATGAACAGACAAGACAGTCTTCTATTACAGTCTAAGGGGTAATTCAACAGCTTTTTTTTTTTTTTTTTTTTTTTTTTTTTTCTCGCTCCTCTGAAAAGGCTCTGCTGTACCTGTGAGGTGTCAAACAACATAATTCCTTATGAAGAACAGAATTAATCCTAGAGACTTTTAGAATTGTACTCTAAATTTTCTTTTATTTTATTTTTTCCCCATCTACTAAAGAAAAAAGAATATGTTAATGGAGTGAAACAATCATAAGAAAGGTATATACTATGTCATGCACTTTTTCTTTGCATAATTGATTTTTTTTTTTTCTTCCCTAAATATGGGCACCATTCAACACCACACTGGCAAAATTATAAGAAAATCAGAGGTAGGGTTTTTCTGATGTATCTCTGAAGACCAGCAGTAGACTTCCTGAACTAAAACTATAGGAATCCAACAGCATAATTGATCACATTAATATTTTAAATTTTCATATTTAAATCTTCTACTGAAATTATTTTTGCTTCTGCAAGAGAGAAAGAAGATGAAAGTTTAGGATTACAAAATTGGGACTTTGAAACTTATTTTGCCATATGAGGAGGTCCAAGCACATTGCCAGGCTGACTGGCTGGGATGATTGATACGTTTTGCAAAACAGAAAAGTCAGATGAAGATGAAATGAAAGAAAATAAACAGTGAACTGTACTGTGTTTTACATTGTGGGTGGGACTCTGGGGTTTTATGTGGACTTGAGAAGATAAGATTATTTCCATGTGCCTGAGCCCATTTTTATGCTAAGGTCTTTTCCCAGCAGGGTCTCAGCATGCAGCAGGGTGCATGCATCAGACCCTTTTTATATCAGCACGCATCCTCAGCCCTGCTCCCCCACCGCACTGTCTAGGTACCAGAGCAGGCTACAGAGGTGCCTCAAGCAGCAGCCTGGTGGGGTCCGAAGGGACCCCTCTCTGGGGAACTATGGAGGCAGGGTGCTGCGATGGGCTGAGGTATATCTGGGAGGGAAGAGCCTCTGTGAGGGAAGGCAGGCAGGATGCTGTCCCCCCTCAGCACAGCTAGGAGGGGGCACTGTGGCTATTTCTGGGTCAGGACGGTTGTTTCTAGGCAGGGGTACAAGGAGCTGCTGATTTTACACGGAGCTGCTGATTTTACAAGTGTAAACATACTTTGTGCAGAAGATCCAGAATGAGAAGACTCAGGATTTCTACCAGAAAGCTTTCTCTAGCTGTGCTGCAGGAGGGAATATGAAAAATGCTTTCAGTGGATGATTAATAGGAGGGAGGGGGGGCAGCAGAAATAGATGTGAGTTAAGCAGTAAGCACAGCAGAATGGGCTGTTACTAGCAGATCATTAACAGCCCACAGTGATGCTGAGGACTCTTTAATAAACCCATTTAGGGAGGATTACTACTATTAGGAATAATGATCAGTGGCATCTCTGTGTTTTATATGAATAATGGGGGCTATAGCCACCAGTGACAATCTCTGCTGGAGCCATTTTATGTTTGCTGAGACACAGGAATTTTTTCTTGATCTGAACGTAGCAAGTAGTTTGAGACTTATATTTTCATGGCTGAAAAATCAACAACAATAAAACCATTAGAACTCTGCAAATTAGGGTTGCAGAAAACCTGGGCAAATATCCAAGGTCAGAAAATATTTGGAATGTGGCAGCAAAACCATGAAGATATAGTTCTAAAAATGCTCATTTTTTATTCTACTGACCTGCTTCTGTCTGCTAGGAGTCAAGGCTAGGAATTTCTGCACCAAGTCTTTCCTGCTTTCTTACAAGTCACAGCAGATGGCAGTGAGCTGAATTGCATGTCTTCCTGCAGGCTCTTTGCAGACATGCATCAGCCCCAGTCTGCTTTTAGGGGTCTAGTACAATGTCATCGGAGCTTGCCCCTTTGTCATGGAGAGCTGTTTCAAATGATGGGGAAGATTACTTCTGCACATGATGATTTTACAGTGGTAGAGTTTCATTGGTAGGGAGGTCATCCCTGAGATGTACGTTGTTATGGGAGAAGCTGCTGCTGCTCTGGGTTAATGAAGATGTGGCAAGGCTCATTTATTTTACAGAGCTTTGGAGCTTTTGTTGCTGTTGATCCAACGAAAGGAAAGACTTTTCTTCCCTTTCAAAAGAGTTTAACTTTGAATGTCAAGATGTGTTTGGCTGGTAGTTAGGAGTGTATTTAATATAGGACCACTGAAGTGAAGCAAAAATTGAGCACTGTTTTTTTCAGAGTAGATCCATGCCTTGAGAGGCATTCTCACTTGATCACATTTTTGTGCAATTGTGTGTATGGAAAGGAAATTGAAGGAAAGTATAAGAAAAGGAAAAAGCGTGGAACTATTTCCCAGCTCTCCTTTTCCTGGTGTGCTTCAGTTCTTATGTCAGGCATTGTGTTCCAGCTGTTAAATCTTTGTCTAGCAAAGCAGCCACCCAGAAAAAGTTTCAAAGAGATGTGAAGGGGAAACAAAATGGCTTTATATTTGATTTATATTCATTTATACTTCAAAGGTCTTTCTGCAGGATCACTTTTTCGATGAACCTGTATGGAGCCAACAAACTATATAAACAGTAGTAAGTAATTGTCCTCTGGCATCTTGCATGAACAGTGAGGATCTGACGTTTACTCAAAGAAAATATGCAAACTTGTCAACGCAAAACAGTGACAAAAGCTAATCAGGAGCTGTTGTGTATCCTGAGGACTGTCCTGCATAGACAGGCATTGTTATTTTCATTTTCCCATGAATCTCAATGGCCTAACTCTGCTGCCGCTGAAAATTATGCTTACTGATTTGATAAACTGCAGTGTTAAGGTAGTGGTTTGGAGATCCCACCTCTGTCTCTAGTTGCAGTTCAGTACCTACCTAGGTAGAGAGAGCGTTTCTCTTCAGAGCCCTGTTGGGAGGAGGAGAGCCCTGTGGCAGCATCCCCTGGAGCCCAGGCTGTCCTGGAGTTTGGCACAGTAACATGTGCTAACCTGGAACAGACATTGCAGATTTAAGCTGGACATCTGAAAGGCCTTACAGTACAGTCATTGCACTGAGGTCCAACACGTGCTGTTCCAACACCTAATCCCCTTATGTCATCACCAGACACAAGCAGTATTGTAAAAGCTAGTCTACTCTTGTGAGTGGAGAAGTAGAGGTTTCTTGTTGGGTTATGTTAGGACACAAGAATGTCATAAAAAAGCCTTCAGCAGCCAGACGGCATGCCAAGTTGTTATTAACTTATGACTGTTCCAGTTAGAATTGCAGCTTCTCTTTAGTGAGTTTGTCCATTTTGATGCATTTATTGTGCTGGTATGAAGCACTGTGAAGTCTTATAACAGGCCTTGGTCCTGGGAGTAATGATGTTCCAGCAACATCTAGCTTCTGGAAATAAAATGTCAGGAGCACTGAGCTAGTAGACTTCCTAGCTATCACAGGATTGGGCCTCAGATGCTTGTAAATATGTCCTAGTTTCATGGGAGCATGTTTTTATCTGAATTGTTGATATAAATGTAGCTGGAAAGAGCTTGTTTATACTTGTTTTTCCTGTCATTTTGACTGATGATTATACCTTTCCATGCCTGTCACAGTATGCCATTGTTGTGACCCCTGGACGACTCATATTTTGCTGAGTTTCATACTCATCCTGTTACCAAAGCAACCAGGGAGGCAACTGTTTGCAGAGCTGAATTTAGGTACTTGTAGTGGAGAGTTCACACCTGAAATAACATGCAAATTGCCACGCCATCTAATAAAAAAAGTAGAAAAAAAAAAAGATTTTTATAATGTAGAAGCTTGTTTTGTTTTAGAAATTATCTGGGCTGTTGATAGATCCCTTCTGTCATCTCTTCTCTGTTATCTGACATGATATGGAATAAACCTATTGATTCTACTTATAGCTTCACATTCCAAAGCATACTTAAATGGAAAACAAATCTGGGTTATGAGCAATCAAAGCTCTGTCTTATCTTTTTCTCCAGCTTGTAGGCCAAGAAAATAGCTAATTTCGTTATGTGCAGTGTTCTGTGTTGTAACAGTCTACCTACTGTAATATGAAATGAGTGCCACTAGTCATGGGAAAAAGTTGTTTTAGCTTGCCTTTATGCAATCCAGGAGTTCACTATTCAATACCTGCTGCAGGTTGCTTATGAGAAATAATTATGAGACCTTTATTTATTTATTTTATTTATTTTGGTCTGGGAGTGAAATTCATGTCTGCATAAGTAGAATTGATAGAAGCCAATAGCTTGTTATTAGTGAAATGGCCTGGTTACTCAGAAAACACTTTTCAGCTGTTTGATACGGAAGGTCAGGACTCACCTGGATAGCTTTTCTACCTCTCCAGTCTCAGTCTGAAAAGATAGTACTAATTATCTGGTAAAACCAGATATCTGGATTTCTCTAGTGTTGTCTTTGGGATGGTGACAGTGAGGCCTTGAAGGAGCAGAAGCCTGAGTAGGAGCAGACAGCCCTTGTAGATGGGGCTGTCATTGCCAGGTCACTGTGCTGAGAAGCTCAGCCTGCCAGTGAGATTTCAATGCAGGAGTTCTGCCATTATCAAAAACTGATGGTCCTTGTCACTCTAAAGTTCATTTATACTGAATGAATGTCTCTCTCTGCTCCCAGAGGGTACACAAAGCACCGTGGCTGCTGTAACACTGTGTTTGATTGGGAAAAATGGAGACTGGCTTGGTCACATAGTGAAAAGCCCTGCCCATGCATATTAAACCTGGAGCCTGATGGGTTTCCCTGTGTCTTACACTGACAAGTCCTTCACTTGATGAAATTAATGAGAGTTTTGGCATTGACGTCAAATATAAAAAAAAAAAAAAAAAAAAAAAAAAAAAGTAGAAAAAATAGATTGTTTGGGGGACAGAATAAATACATGTATCTCTGGCTTGAAAGAAATAATAGTCTTTGGCTATGCTAGAGAAGGTTGTTGTAAATCATACTTGGTCTCTGGTGCTGCTGGCCAGAGACAGATTAGACCCTGAAATAAATATAAGCAACTCCAAGGCAGCTTTTGGATTTATCCCAGCTATTGATGGCCTCAGCTAGAGACCACTGGGTCTAAGCCTTTTAGCCAGGCACAAAATGCCATTAGCTTCCAGCAGTGGAGCCAGCAAGCCTTCATTTGTCCCTGTCTTTGGAAGGGCAAACTTCTTTTGTGGTAATGACTGGGCCCTTTCTGGGAGGGAGCAAGGTGAAAGTTGAGAAGGAGAAGTACAGGGGACTATGGCTGAAGAAGAGGAATGAGGAAAAACCAGTGGAGGCTGGGAGGGGAGGGAGGGTGGCAGTGATGGCTCCTGGGTCTCTCCTACCAAGCCTTCGCTCTTCTGAGCTAATCTTAACTTCTGTAACTTCCAGGCTCTTACAGCAAACAGACAAAAAATAACCTAAGGGATTTGTTCCACCATTCTCATAGCTTTTTTTTGTTGTATGTAGGTCAGTGCAGGTCAGACTGGGCATCTCACTGTCGCCTGCTACCAGATCTGAGATGGAATTACTATCCAGGAGTTAGCAAAACTCTTACTATCCACAGAATGGATTTCCTATGGAGATTTAAACCCATAAGGGACCTCTAGAAGACCTTGGAGTTCAGAACTTTGAATCTGCTGTCACTGTATCTGATGATACACAAATACTTATGTATAAATCTATAAAATATACACATATGTATATTTCTATATATAAAGTGTCTATCACTGTAGGGTGTGCAAAATCCAACAATACCTCCCCAGCCTGTATGGAAATTCTTGGGATGTATTTCAGGGATGTCTCCAGGCAGTCCTGAGGCAGTAGCATGTATCCTAACAAAACTGTGATATAAGCCAGCTAAACAAAGGTAGGCAAGGCATACAACTAGGAAGCATATTACCTGTAGAAAATGTGTGTTGGATCTTTTCCCATGGAAGTTTTCAGCAAGCATTGTATTTCAGAGCAACAGTTATAGTTGTTACAGGCATGTAAAAACTTAATTGTTTTTTCTTTTTAACTTCCTACATAGACTGCATGAGAGTGCCAATGGGAGGGAATTGTGTGACATAATCTATTTTAATGTTACCTCCTTATTTATCACCTAGCAGCAAGGATGCTGTGATGAATGAGAATGGATACTCTAGGGTCATCCTCAAGAGAATATTTCTCTCTGGCTTTATATTACTCAATTGTAATTTTCCAGAGATGTTTTAGGAAACTAAGATCTATGTATTTCTTTCAAATACAATATACTGAGACCAGAGGTGCAGAAATTCAGTCACCATCAGTTGATGGATTACCAGAGACAACAGTAACATCAAGGAAGAATATTTTCAACATATCTGAAAATACATAGAACATACATGAAATGTGTGAAACAGCTTAAAAACACAAGTAGGCAAGCCTGGCATGGACTTTGCATTACGATACCATTAGCAGAACTATTACCATTGCTGACTTTTCATGCACGTATCAAAGTGGGAAAGAAAATTAGGGAACCTGAACAGAGGAGAAATAAATGGAGAACAACACATGCAGAAAGAGGGCTGGGTGTGCTGTGTGTGCTCTAGAGCTCTGTGCTGGGAGGGAGAACAGAGAGGTCTGTGCTCGCAGACCTCCACTGCTGCCAGCGGAGAAGCATCAGCTACAGACCCGTCCCATGGTGCCTGGCAGGTGCCATTGCAGTCGCGTTTGCCAGCCTGTGATGGGGACGACAGGATGTGGTGCAGGTGGCTGGGAAGGAAGGAGAGAGGAACAACGCAGCCATTCATTTCCTGCCTTTCAAAGGTATTCTCACAGTCTCATCTTAGGGTATAAATCAGAAGAGCTGATGCACACTGTATTTTCTGTCTGGAAATGCCCTCTTTGTTTCTCTTCTACCTCTAGGGTCTGACATGCTGAAGGGTTACACCAGTGCCAGCCAGTTGCTTCCTAAAATGGGGTGAGTGTCCGGGATCCCTGCTGAATTTCAGGGGCATGGATTGAATGGCCCTGGTTTTAAAACAGGTGGGAGCAAGTCTGAAACACCACCATTATTATCAACTCTTAAAAAAAAAGTCATTTTGAAAAATCCTTTTAAAACTTGTCAGGCTTCTATGTCCCTATTTGTCTTTCCTCAGTAAAAATGTGTCAGATAGAAATAAATGTAATGGGAGGAAATAATTAACAGGATCTAGGGAGATTGCCCATGGGAATTACTCTTCTTGTAGAGAATGATGGATCCAGTTAACAAGAGAGATGCTCTCAAATGCAATTACATGTTAAAAATATTTCTTCTGTCTGTTCTTAAATGTTATTTTATTAAGCTCAAAAATACATATATATATATATATATTTTTTTTTTTTTCTACTTTACACTGTGGAAGAGACACGTTAGGACTGAAATAAGACAGCTTAGAAATATTAATTACTCAATATATTGCTATGGAAATTAGGCTCCTAATACCAGAGACTTCCATGCAATTACAGTGTCCATAAATGAATAATCTGCTCAGCTGGACAAATGAGATTCTCTAAAGTAGATGCTGTTTAGCATTTAAAGAAAAGTAACACTTGCATTTAGGAAGGGGGGACAATATGTGACTTGTCAGGATGTAGTGACTGAAGTTCTGGGATATGCAATTCCAAATTTTGCAGCAGCTTTCAATTATTTTTGGCCTTAATAATAAAGGTGACTTAGTAGTTCACCACACCATACTCTCTGAATAATTTGAACAACAGTACAGTTCCAGATTCATTGAAATATATGTTTGATGAAAATATACATAATTTCAGTGCATTGTTTCAACTAAGTAAAAAAAGTTATTTAAGGTATTCCTGAAGACAAGTGGAAAACTTCCTTCAACACTTAAAAATAAAGACATTTTGAAATACATTGTTTCATTTTGGATCAAAAGAAATATTCTGACCTGTAATATTAATTCTTTCTTTCTGTCTTTTTTTTTTAATTATTGTTTTTTAAGCTCATCAAGAATAAGAAATAACCCAAATTTTTGTTTCCTTCAGATCACCTCTGTAAGAAGTTTTGGACCTAACTGTCCCTATAAAAATCCCTATCAAATCATGTATCAATATAACATTTATACTCACCTTGTCTGGCTTTCTTCATACTGGATACAACACTCATGGAGTCTATCACAAAGTTTTCACCAAATATCCTGTTGGCTATTTTCTTTGTATTTGGATCCTTCTTCCTTTCCCATTGCTTTTTTGCTTCATTAACTCTGCCTTACACTAACTGTAAAGGCTCTCCCATTTGTATACACCTCTAACTCTAGTGAAAGTCACTGAATTTGGTCTATTTCTGCTCTAGAAAGTTTATTTCATAAAATAAAAATAACCTCTTGAAAGTTATATTTTTTTAAAATTTATTTTCTCATACCATAAGATGTTTTAAAATATCTTAAGTTGAAAGAAACTCCTTTGCCTGAAGAACAAGACTGTGTCAGAAATCTGATTTCTGTGTAGTGATGTTGTAGCAGATCTCCTGTGCTGCTTCCTTCAAGGGAGAAGATTAAAGATGTTGTTCTCTTTAGTTTCTTGGAGGTTCAATCCTAGTGAAGAAAATCTTAAGTAAGTTAAATTTCTTACTCTGTAAAATAGCTTGATATGTATAAATACAATGCTGACCTTGAAAGAGATAAAAAGGAACAGATATACATCTATTGTCAAATACTACTCTTGGCTATATACCTGCACTCGTAAATTTAGAGACATTTCACTTTTAGAATTGTTGTAGAGCTGATGTCATGGCATTTCTCAGGATTGTCCTTGACTGTAGGAGGCAATTTTTATAAACCTATCACCCTTACCTTGAATCTTAGTTTAGATTTTTCCAGTTTCTTCTCTGGCTTCCAAATTGCTTTTATATTTGGAAGCTCAGGCACATTATTCTGTTTTGAAGGCCATTAGTTGTCAGGCACTACAGACTTCAGTGAACAGTTCTCAGGGAAAATAATCGGGATAGATAGTGTGACAGTCTGTGTGAACACTTATACTTTCTGACAGCTCCATTTTTTCCTGCCATATGTGTCCTCAGTACTTCTGGAAATTGTGGTTCATCAGCAGTTCTGTTATATTACCCAAAACTAAACCAGTTCAGAAGGATATTTGATATGGCAGCAATTTATTGAGTTTCCACAGAAAACCTAGAATATTTAACATTTAAATAAGAGAAATTATACACTGTGGGCTCATGCTTACTGGTGTGTATATATTTAGAATCAGAAAATAAGTTCCACATTTCTGAGCCTTCAAATCTCTTGCCAAATTACTCTGAGCTTTTAAATGTACTTTTAGGGAAAAAAAAAAAAAAAAAAGAGAGAGAGATAAAAAAATAGAAATTCTAAGAGAAAAAACAGCATCATGTTTAAGCCTTGAAGTCTCCTGGGAAAATCCTTGGTACGCCTTGCAAAATCCCGGGGGAGTAACTTCTGTGGTACTATTTCCTTCCATGATAGGCTGTGTTGACAACACCTCCTGCCAAGCTGTAGGATTATCCCATCGTCTGGTCCCATACATTTTCTACCTGAGTCAGGACGCACCTAACCTGCCTTGGTAGGCAGGTCAGAGATAAATACAGCAATATATGTGGACAGTACACTTCTATTGGGATATGCGGGCCATTGTTTATCAAATAAACACCTTTCCTGGTTAAGTCCTATGGATGATAATGCAAGTTCTTGCGTATCTTGTGCAGGGATTTTTGTTTGGAGTAGTTCAGAATATGCATTCAAATCAGTGGGAGATTTCTTCACTGATTTCAGTGGGGCACCTCAAACAAGCTGCATGTTTGTTGTAACATCCATGGTGATGTTTCCTATATTCCCAAGCTCCCTTCCAAAGGATATCTGTACTTGTTTCATCTCTGTGGTTTTGTAATCTTCCTATTAAACCTTACCTTCTTCTCAAGTGATCATGTTTTTCCTGTTATGAGGCTATAAGGTGGAAAACTCATCTCCCATTTGTCTTTATTTAGTTAAAACCAATATGAAACACCCTCTGGCACAATGTTCTTAGACCATCTGCAGACAAATTCTTTGTTACTGTTCCTCCCTTTGTTTCTTTTTACTGGACATTTTCCTTTAATCTTTGTGGATGTCAAGATGTTGTCAGAGGCACCTGAATAAAAGCAACATTGATGGTGGACTCCAGTACTTAAAAAAATGTGGATGACATCCTCAGGGTTTACAAATCAACGTAAAGACACTGTCCTCCTCTACTTGTAGAGATGATTCAGGAACAAGTAAGGCAAAGATAGTATTTTTTTTTTGCCTTTGTTTGTTTGTTTGTTTGTTTATGAAATATAGCGAGATGTAAATAAAAGAAATGTGCAATTGTCTCATTTTTTCCAACTTTTTTTTTTCTCTCTATTATTTTCATACAACTCTTAAATATTAATTGACTTATTTCTAGGTATTATAATTTTTTAGTGAGAGCCTCCAACCAAAGCTATATTCAAACGTATTGTAACCACATGAAATGAGAATAAACTGTAGTCCCTCCTCCCACTTATTTACACTTTTTATATCTGGTTTCAGCTACAGCTGATAACACACCCTCATGATAGAAGTGGGATGATGCTGTAGCACATGTGTACCACCAGGCTGGCTTTGCTGACGGAATATGTAACATATGCTGAAACCTGTGTTGATGTGAGTCATCAGTCTGTTCCCATGGATGATTTGGCTATCCAAAAGATGCTTGCATCTCTTAGCCCAGTGACAGGCAGCTGGGCGTGGGAAAGCAAAGGTTACTGGTCTTCTTCAACTATGACAGGTGGAAACTAGCACCAGGGAGTCAAGTGGGAAAGTCCTCTAGACTTTGTGAGGCTACGTGATAATTAACTCAGTGTTGGTAGATCCATTTGGGATTTCAAGGCATGGTATTTTTCTGTGGTATCCACAGGAGATCTGGTGGCCTGCAGTCCAGAAGTGGATTCTCTCCCTGAGAGCACTCTTTGTTTCTGCTCACTTTTCCTAGGTCCTCCTCTGGGATCTGGAATCAGCCTTCCAAATAAGTCAGGGGCCAAAAAACAGAGTCCCAAGGGGATCCTTTTGTAAGACCCTTCCTCTTGCTCCAGTTCTCTCTTCTGGATGTAAGTTACATTCGTTCCACCACGTTTTCCCTTTATCATTGCTGTGCAGATGACACAGTCTCCTAGATCCCCAGACAGAATTTGTCAGTATCATGTTAAGCATCATGTTCTTTGAAAGTAGTTTCCACAGTCCCAAGTTCCCTGGTGATATGCCTTTGCTGTGTGTCTGTGGTGTCATATCAAGATTTCCCTGATAACAACTCTCTTTTGGGCTGATTGTCTCTTTCTGGAAAATCTTTCTCCTCCTTGACTTTCCTTTCATCCCTGGATTTCACAGAACTGAAGAAAAACAGGTTGACCAGCCTGAGTAAAGACTTGGAGCAGGAACTGCATTGAATGACAGCCGCCTTTAAAATGCTTGGAAGCAAGAGAAAAAATCTACAATTTCTACATGAAATTTCTGCAAGTCATAACAAAGGATATAGCACATGTTTTATAGAGAATATAATTGAAATTTTATTTTTTTCTCCCAGACAGAAAAATCTGATAAAGGATTGGCTTTGCAGTAAAAGCAGCTAAGTCTTTTTACTGGTGTTTTTATAGTAAATAACAGAAGACTTTAAAAGGCACACCTTTTAGGAGTTCCTGAAGTGTTGCAGGGTGAATACTTTATATTGAATGATGAACTGCTGCATAAAATTCAGTACAATAAATACAAAAACATGGTTGTAGAACAGAAGAAGAAAGATGATGACATTAGGTACATATAAAAAGATATCATAGGAAGTCCTGAAAATATCAGTCTAAGAATTGGCTATTGTTAAAGGGTCAAACAGAGCACTTGGGAGTATCATGGAGTTCATAAAGAACAAACCAGAAAATGTCATTACTGTGTGATCGAAATCTCTAGCACATCAGTTTTTGAACACTGGTGGCAGTTTTGGTCTCTTCACCCCAAGAACAAGCAGGACTGAAAATGTCACAGAAAAGGGAAACAATGATAACAAAATGTTCACAGATACATGGAAAGACAAAAGACTAAAGAGAAGCCTGCAATTTGGAGGAAGATGACCTGGGAAAATTCAAAAAGAAGTGTAAAATATCAGAAAGCAAAAAGTAATTGCCACCTGATGAAGCTAGAAGGATGTATATTCAGACACAATTTAGATTTTTCACTGGAGGAGTAACATAGAGGAAGAAATCATTGACGTTGCACATGGTAGATCCCAAAACAGATCTGTACAAATTTCTGGAGGTCAAGTTTGCCTGTTCCTATTAAATCCAGAGGTGTGGATCTGATCTCTGCCTCTGTATACTCCTGTGTAGCTAGTGTATTGATGGTGGATGGAAAGACATGATGGGACACATTATAGTCTATATGTTTGCTGTATTTCTTTTATCTTTTCCCTAAGCATCTGCTACTGGCCATGACACTGGCTGAGATACGCTTTTTGTCTGACCTAGAAAGGCACTTTTTTATGTCATGGCTTTGAAGCTTTGAAGTGGCTGCCAATTTAAACTGAATCTGACCTTAAAACGCAAACTGGTGCATAGTACAGAGTGGGAAGGTATTCTCTTGGTATAAATGCAGCAGGCAGACTAATCCAGAGTTCTGCTCTACATGTGAAGACACCACATGTGAAGACACCAGGGAGGGAGGCGGCACACTGCGGGAGCTGTTCATATTTTTTCATCACAGATTTTGTTCATCTCCACTCCCCTAGCTCCTTACGAGTATTTTTTTTTTCTTTTTTTTTTTTTTTTCTTTTTCTTTTCTGGAGGCAAGGACCCTGCTCTGGCAAACACTGTAAATGTCTCAGTATTTGTCTTAGAGTGGGCTTTAGAGGTCTCCAGATGGTCTCTTCAGACTGTATTTTGGAATAGCTTTATTCACTCTAGGGACCCTGGTGATCTCTAATCTTATAAAGACATATAAGAAATGTGGCATGACTGTCTTGTAATATTTGCTGTGAGGTTTTGCAGCAGACATCTAAGTGCAATTTGAGGCAATACTTGAGTAAATTAAATAAAAGTATTCACCCTACTGAAAGCTGCATTCTAATGCTGACAAATTGTTGTGTAGCTGCTTGTTTTTGTTAACCTTGTAACATCCAGATACAACATCATCCATCAAGGAACAAAGAATGTACATTCTGCTTGTACCATACAGCTTAGAGGCTGCATTTTGCAGAGCATTGACTCTAACAGGCTTGGGGGTTATGGTGGATAATCAACAGAGCATGAACTTACAATGTCAGCATGCATGAAAGGGGGCTTGTTTCTTGAATATGTGAGCAGAACGACAGAGAGCAGGAACAAGGAAGCTGAACAGACCTTCTGTATGGCATTAGTCAGGGTATTTGGAAAGTGCTCTGTCCAATCTTAAAAAAAAAATAAAAAAAAATAAAAAAGCAGACAATTGGAAATGAACCCAAGGGATAATAGTGTTTAGTGTTTTGATAAAGCTTTTGCCTTGTGAAGCATTGAAATGCACTGATGACTGCACCATTATTAAACAAGCGAGATGACAGTATGGATGCAGGTGTTTCAGGCCTTCTCCTGTGGCCACAGGCTGTTCTCAAGCATAGGCTCTATCTAGTACCATCCAGCCACATGTAGACAAGTTGTTCAGCAGCCACAGCCTCCTTTTCACATATTTTCCTTTTTTTTCCCCTTAGGTCTGGGCAGAAGGTGGGCACCACTAGTGCGTTTACAGATTTTAAGCATGCTGTAAAACCATCACAGGCAGGACTCACTCTGCCTTGTTGATTTTATACCCTGTGCATTCAGCTAAGGGGTGAAGTACAGCCAGAGATTTTTTCTGCAATTTGCCACAGCAAGGAGATCCAGCCCATGAGATCTAAAAGTACGGAAGAGAGTGTATGTGATGGTAGAGGGTTCTATAGTGCAGCAGATAAATGGCTAGAAGTTAAAGCTAGTTTAGAAATTTCTATAATTATATGATGGTGTGGATTTTGTGTCACTTGATATTTTCAAATCAAGCCTGGATATCTTTCCACAGAACAATACTCTAACCCAACCAGGAAGCACTTGACTTGACGAAGAAGCTGCTTTATGACATTAAATGGTCTGTGTTTTGCACAAAGTCAGGCTGGACGATTACAGTAGTTCTTAAAATCTGGGACTCTAATGAGATGCTTTGTCTTCACAGTCAATTATTTTAGTTATTCATGCACTAGAACAAAATAAGATATCCTTGAGACAGTTCAAAGGAAATTGCATCCTTTCTTTGCTATGTAGTTTTGATATGCAAAACTTGTGCTGCTTCTTGTCATGTGTGTTACAAGACCATGCCAATAGCAGTAACAGCTTTCTGTTCCACCAGCCTTCATTTGATTATGAATTGCTTATGGCCAGACTTTGCTTCTGTTTGACTGGCAGCAACAGCAATGACTTCTCTCTTCATCCAAAGAAATATTAAAGTTTCATGCTTAGCTGCTTTCTCTTTACATTAGAGTACACAGAGAGAATGTCCCTCTACCAAATTCAGCAGAATCACCCATGTACAAAATGATTTTGACAAGCATCCACACTGACATTATACAATTTGTATTTTTAAATTATTTTTACACACAGATAAATGGACTGCTTTACTTTGGTTCCAGAAGAAAGCTGGCTTTTGGATGAAGTGTTATTTAATGGTGTTTTGATGTAGCAATCTGTTTTTCAGCAGAGCCCACAATTTTGCATAAAGAAGTCTAAGCAACTCTGCCCATAGAATAATCATTTGGGGTCCAATGTACAAACTAGCTGCTCTTCAACATAAATGTTTTGGTATTGACTTTTGATCTAAATCACAGCTGATTCAGACGTATCTAGAGACAGAACTGAAAGAAGTCTGGCCACTATGGTAAAGGATAACAAAACATGTTTTTAGAAATATATTAACAGTAAGAGGAGGGCCAAAGAGAATTTCTATCCGTTACAGGATGCAGGGGATAACATGACTACTGAGGATAGGGAAAAAGTTGACTTTCTCAATGTTTTCTTTACATCTGACTTTACTAGTCAGGCCACTTATCCTCAGGGTACTCAGTCTCCCAAACTTGAGGTCTGGTACAGGGAGCAGAAGAACCCCCCACAGTTCAGGTGGAAACACTTAGAGACCTGCTGCTCCACCTAGACTGCCAAAAGTCTGTGGGGGCCATATGGGATCCACCCAAAGGTACCGAGAGAGTTCAAAGATGTGATTGCTGGTCTGCCTTCCATCATCTATCAGCATTCATGATCAACCAACCTTTTGTATCAGGAATAGTGTAACCACCAGGACGAGGGATGTGATTGTCCCCCTGCATCCAGTTCTGGTGAGGCTGTGCCTTGAATACTGCATTCAGTTTTGGGCCCCTCAGTACAAGAAGGACATCAAGGCCCTGCAGCATGTCCAGAGAAGGGCTACGAAGCTGGTGAAGTGCCTAGAACACAAATCCTGTGAGGAGTGGCTGAGGGCACTGAGGTTGTTTAGTCTGGAGAGGAGGATGCTAAAGGGAGACCTTATTGCTTTTTACAACTACCTGAAAGGAAGGTGTGGAGAGCTGGGGGTCATCCTCTTCTTGCAGATAGGACTGGAGGGAATGGCCTCACATTGCACATGGGGAGGTTTAGATTGGAAATGAGGAGACATTTCTGCTCAGAAAGAGCAGTCAGGCATGGGAACGGGTTGCCTAGTGAAGTGGTGGAGTCACCATCCCTGGGGGTGTTCAAGGAATGTGACAGCAAAATGGAAGAAGATTTAGGCATTATAACGGGTACTCTTTGCTACTTTCCTGCCTGAGCAAAAAATTGAAAATCCGTATCCTGTCATATACTATTTGTTGCCTGTCCCCATTAGTGATCCCAGCTATGTCCAACTCATTATGTATAAATGACTAAAGATTCTCCTTCTTCTTCTGTAGCTTTTCAACATATAAAGGGGACATATAATAAGAATGGAGGAAGCCTTTTCACAGGGACCTGTGGTGACAGGACAAGAGCCAACAGTTTCACACTGAATGAGGGTAGATTTATATTGATATAAGGAAGACATTCATCATGACGAGGGTGGTCAGACACTGGAACAGGTTTTCCAGAGAAGCTGTAGATGCCCCATCACTGCAAGTGTTCAAAGCTATGAGTGATTCTGAGTCTTGTTGCCTTGTTCTAACAAAATACTAATACCTCTTGTTCTCGTTTGGTCTTGAACATTACTGATATCCTGTTGACATAGAATCATAGAATCATCTAGGTTGGAGAAGTCTCTCCAGATCATGAAGTCCATCGCAGACTTGTATTGGCAGAAAGAACTTAGCACTGGTCTCCAAGGTGAAAAACTGTGGAAGTGATGTGTATGTCATAAGAATTTAGATGTATAAGCACTTGATGAAGATTTCTGTTCATTATTGACCAACATTTTGCTTTCTTTAAGTTCAAACTGTAGGATAAAGTATATGAAATAATACCAAATGGAACATGCAATTAAATTAAAGATCAAATACCTTTCTTTTAAGTTCCTAACTTTTCCAGAAAGGCTTGAGAATAAACTGCTAAGACTTTGCCAGAAATCTCAAGGAAAAATCAAGCTTTTAGAATATGTGAGCGTACATACATCCTTTATACAGGATTGTTTTGTAACCTTTTGACATATTTGAAATTCAGAATATTTCAAACAGGTAATTTATTATTGTTATTAAATCAATTACAAAATAATATACATTATAAAAATCTAGAGTAAGCTGAGAATAATGTGCTTTCAGCAGCATTTTAAGCAAGAAATTACTCTTTTTTTGTACATAACTGTGCCACTGGTAACAAATGTCATGATTTCATTAAAATGCTGTATAAAGTCCGTAATGTACAACTCCTTCAAACAGACCAAGGGGATAACAATGCTAAGCTTTAGTTACATGATTCACACATTTTATTTGATTAATTTTGGGACCTGTTCTTATACAGTTTGCTGCATTACAGTGGCCAGACCTATGCTTTGGATCACTATATCAGGTTATTGTATAGACTTATGTGAAATGTCTCTCATGGCCTATTGAACATTTACATGGGTGCCCTTCCTGTTTTTGTCCTTGCAATTGTAGACTGCTTCTGTCCTTGACTAGATCTGGAGAGTGAGATCATACTTAGAAAACAGGGAAGAGAATTACAGCTCTCTCTTTGTTAAAGAAAATCATCATGGGAATGTAACACAAGCCACTGTTTCACAACTTGGACTTGTGAGAATTTAGTTTTTGTAATACTTATTTTGTAGAAGTTTCTACAGAACAGCTCTAGCTTAAGTGTTAGTTTTTTTGTTTGTTTGTTTGTTTGTTTTTTCTTTTCTTTTTCTTTTACATTTTTTCCCCTCCTTGACCTAACAAAGTGCTCTACTGGGGAAATTTAGCAACAGCTGGATTGCTCATTAATCAGTGGTGAATTAAGAAAATGACCTAGGACTGATTATCAGCCGGATTTTGTAGTATGTTGAAAAAGTTACATCAGGCTCCAGACAGTGTAACATAAGGTAGTATAACACAGACATCTCTAATTAGGGATCTCCTGGGGAGAAGAACAGAATGAAAAAGAGAGATTGATGGCACCATGTTTTGTTGAATGTCATTGGTGAGGAGTTTATATAGTAGCAGTCTAATTTATGGTGAGATAGCTGTGAATTTAATTCCTATGTTAGCACCTGAGTATCTGTACTATGTTGACATTGTGATCTTATGCTGGTAGCAAGAATCTAGCAGTGTTTGCTAGAGTGATAAAAACACAAACTTACAAAACACAATGGGAGATGATGTGCCTCTCACCAGTTTTTACAGAATGTAAACGAACAGTTCTCTCCATTAAACTTACAATGAATGCTATCCTTCTGACTCAAAATACCTGAAACAGGTGGCAGACCCTTTTATAAATTCTTTGTAGAGGTGCCTACATCAGAATGGCTACATATATTTTACAGTATCAATACATACAGGTTTATAATTTTTCCCTTAAGATCTAGTTGAGGATTGCCCAATTTATTATTGTTATTATTATTATTTTTTAAACTTTTCAGTAACTATAATGCTTGTATATCAACTTTTAGCCATGATTCCTAAGGAATTGAGGATTCTGTGGTATCAGACTGTATCTCTAATTGTATATCAGTTCCCTTTACCCTGGTAACTGCAACCTGCTGGCCAAATCCTACTAAATTTGAATGAGATGATAGAAGTCTTAACAAGAAATATGTCATCTCTCCCTTCCCACCCCTTTTTCACCCTGCCACCCCTTTTCACCCCCAGTCATGAATTTAAGCATAATATGATAGGTTTCGCTGTTATTGCTTAGCTCTGTGGGCCTTTTAGAAGTGGTCTGTGGATCTCCAGAATCATGTGCACAAAAGACTGCAAATCTGTTCGTATGTCAGCAGCCAGTGTTAGGGCAGAGCAGAGTTACTGGGTGCGGTGGTGTGGCCAGTGTCACCTGTGCACCCTGAGGAGGACTGCAACAGTCCTTAGGGTCTACTTCGTTATGCATTTACTTTTGTTCCTTATTTCCAAATCCAAAGTTGCTGTAACCATTGAACAGCATGTTCCTTCCTGTTTGTTTATTGATATCTTCATGACATTTGAGGGAACATCAAATACTCACCAACCGATGAGGCTCTTCTGCTGCTCTCATATCTTTCTCATGCCAGTCCACATGGACACAGGAAAAGGAGCTCTAGAGCAAGATCACCGGAGGCACTAGGTCCTAAGGAAAAATAAAGAGAGATAGTCAGCCTCCTCTGCTTGGTGTAAGTGGCTGATAGGGCATTTGATCCTGCCTCAAGGCAGAGGACTTGGAAAAGGCTCCAGTACTTCTCTGGCAGCTGCAGCCAGCAGAGGTGCTTGGCAGTGACCTGCAGTGCATCAGGGCCCAGGAGCAGGCAGGAAACCCTGCACAGCACAGGCAGGGAAAAAAACAAGCTCTGAAAACTGCCCCCACTGCCAGCAGCAGTGCTAGTTTGTGCTCAGGTCGGTCACCAGCCTGTGTCAGGTCTGGAGAGGCCAGGGGCTGGCAGGACAGTGTGGCTGGAGAGCAATGGCAGGGCACACGTAACCCTTATACACTGGGGAGCTAGAAAGCAGCATGAGAGCCTGTGGCCTCTAGTTTGGCCCTGGTAAGATTGCACAACTTTGAATAAATAAGCCTTGTTCCCTGAGGAAGAGCTCAAAAACTTGTATGAAGCTTTGTGACAGTGAAGAATGCAATTGGAAGGAAAAATAATGCTGTGTGATTTGCTTGTTCATCCAAATTCAATAAATCCCTTTGTATGCAGCCATTGCCTTTATGCAAACTAAACATCTCTAACAAAGAAACAGGTTACTGGAGACTAATCTATTTTCTTGGATGGTTTCTTAGTAACTACAGCTGTGAGTTGCCAAGAAGCTTAGCTCAATGTTTTGTGATGAAAAAAGGAGCAAGAAAAATAGGTGAAATAAAAGAGTGCAAGACTGAGTTGTAAAGTTAAGTGCAGGACAATAAGCAAATATTTGTTGTTTGTTTTGTAAGGTCATCAACAATTTTTTTTTTTTTTTTCAGCTTTTCTTAAAACGCATGTTTGTATTTGAAAGTTTTGCTGTTGTGTCCCAGACGTGTCTTCAGGCTTGTGCTGTCTGGCATGGCTGTGCTGCCAGGCTGTGAGCTTTGCCTGGACTAGCAGGGTCAGCGTCCTGACGAGGAGGGAGTTGGGACACAGGACCTCTGGAAGTGCTGTTCCAGGCAGCACAGGCTGAAGGTGCCACCAGAGGTTATTGATGTTGTTTCCACAGTGGTGACAGCCAGCATTTACATCCTGGACACTGTCAAAAATAGACTACAGGCAAAGGTTCTGCATTTCTCCAGGGTGAAAACATTTCATTTGTATTCATCCTCTCCTTCTTGTTGGAGCAGAGGTTATTTTTCTGGCAGTTGAGGGAAAGAAGTGATGCAGGGCTCAGTCCCTGGAGAAACAGTGGGGATCAAGACGTGGGAGGGGAAAGGCAGGAGTATAACTGGGGCTAAGAGACTCTGGAGTTAAACTGGGTTGTTCAAAGAAAGATAAGGGATATGAAAGGAAGAGGGCTGTTAGCCACTGGTTTGACTCTTGACACCTTTGTCAATACCATCCTTACCTGGCTGAAGCAGTGCTGCCAGGATGTGCTGGGTGGCTTCAAGATAAGTGACCAGGACTTTTTTGGCTATGTGATGGAGCCAGGAAGTGACAAAGCTATCAGGGACTTGGTAATCCATTCTCATTTGCTGGGGCCAGCTGTATGGCCATGCTGATACCATATGTCTATCATCTGAGTCTTAATATAAATTGGTTTATGTCAATGTCTTCCTGAGGGCATTAGGCTCAACACTCCAGATGGCAGAGTGCTCCTGGTACAGAAACCATATGGTAGCATATAGTAAAAGTTCAGAAAGGAGAAGAAATACATTGCGCTGCTTGTTTCTCATAACAATAGGGTCAATAACATTTAAGTCAGCATTAGTTAATGGCAGAAATGATACCAGCATTATGGGCTGGCATAATTAATGATGACAAAGCATAGGTGCAGCACACCCATGGATTGCCAAAATTGTGCAGTATCACAAGATTTTAACTGGACCCAAATTTTAAAGGAGTCTAACACTCAAAGGCTTTAACAAGGCAAAGGTTTTAAAAGGTTCTTGAGCACAGTTCCCAGTAACTGCAGAGTATATGTATAGTGTTTTATGCATGGCAGATTTTGGAGCTGGGAAGCCTAGGACTGCTTGGTATCAGACCCAAGCCTGCACTGGGTACAGCAATGTCTCTGTGTTTGTGCAAAGACAGACAAAGGGAGTGTGGGTCTGTATACTGGGAAAGGGGGGCCATGGGAAGTAGAAACTGTCAGCTCAGTACTGTATTTTTCTCTTCCTGTACTAAAATCTAGTATGTTAAATAGTGTCTTAAAACTCAGTCTACAGAATGTGTTTTTGTCTTACCACTACAACCAAAAAAAAAAAAAAAAAGACAAAGAAAAGACATTTTTGTTATCTGACCTCACCAGAGCTGCATCCTTTTGCTGCTGCTGGTTTTTAATGATCATTTTAAAGTGATTAACAGTGCCTGGAGCCATGACCGACTGACTTCCTGTGCTAAACTTCTACATGTCTGGATTTGCAGGAGGGAGTTCCTGACAAGAGAGTTCCTATAAAACAAGGACACTTGGGTCGTTGTTTAGAAAAACTGACTGCATGGAAGAGATATAAGTCATGGACTAGGACAGATGCTCTGGCAGAGAGATTTTTACTTGTTTAGGGTTTCTTTTTTTAGCACCGGAAACACATTTGTTTGCAATTTCTAAAGGCATCAGAGCAGCAGTGTGACTGGTTGTCACTGGCTGCATTAATCTAATCTTTAGTTCTATCTTTAAAAATAATAATAATAATAAAAAAGTGGTGGGAAAGACTTTAAGATCAGGTGGGATTACTAAAAGATTTCATGCAGGGAGAGACATGACAAAAACTCACTTATATCATGGGGAAGTGGAGATTTCGAAGGGCTTAGTTTCTGAAACAGTGTCCTCAGTATGTGGTTAACTACTAAACAAAAACTCCAGTGTTTACTGTCTATTCCTACCAGTCGAGACTCATTTTCAGCTGATTGCAGGATTCTTGCACTGTCTGGATCTCTTTTGGTTCCTGGTCATGTCAGGGGTTTCTTAAAGCTTATTTCAAGGACTAGTTTAAGTCTTGGTCTTTTAGGTTTGTTTCTAAATGAACTTGCTCAACTTGAAAATTAATGTGGCTAATATCAGCCAGTAATTTTTTATTTTGAATGGAATGTTAACTAGGAAAAAAATAGAAAAATAGATTAAAAAATCAGAAAAAAAAAAAAAAATCAGATCACAGTTTTTATTTAGTCGTTTTCACCCCTAGGTCTGCAATCCATATTCAAGGATCAGAGTGTCAATTTTTCACATGCTAAAAAATCTTCACATTAAATACTTACATTTCTTATATTTTCAGAGCATCTGTCCCATCATTTCATAATCTTTGATGGGATCTAGTATGCCCAGTTTTAGATGCTGGCTGAATTTAGGACTTAAAGCACATAAGGACTTCCTCTGAAATCAAAGGGAGAAGCTCTGTGTTAATTTGGTGTCTAAAGTAGAGTTAGACTGTTTGACATTGTGGACTGTCTCAAACTGAACTGGGCTTCTAGAAAGATCATGCTTGCTGGTCAGTAACACAAGTTATTGGCCAAGTAGTAAGGCACAACACTATGTAAATCAATACCTATCTGTATCATAAGCAAAGGTGCTTTTTATGAAACCAGAAAGCAAAGTCCATGAGAGAGGTGGCTACTGGTGAAATCTGATTTAGATAGGCTTATTGGCATTATTTAAAGGTCCTTTCAACTATGGTAGTCTTTTTGCATGACTTGGTTTTGTGAGAGGGTTGCTGGAATAAAAACTGAATGCCGTCACATCAGTTTTGTGTCTACATCTGTCAGTGCTGCTCCTATTTACATGGCACTGATAGATTTCTGTAAGTCCTGTCATACAAGCTTTTAGATTAGATTTAGTTTTGAATCAGAAGCGTCATGTCTACTGAAGGAAACGGAAAAGGACAGAGGTAGTCAACACCCTCCAAAGCAGTCAGGGAAGATGTGCACCATTCCTACAATTAGTGTCACTTCATGACGGGGAGTCAAGCATATCCTTCTGACTGCCTTGACCTGCATCTTTCTGTTCTGGGTGGGCCCTAAAAACCCCATTCAATAACAGCAGAAAGGCCTTGGGAAGTTCACTGTGAAAAACCATGAATGATACTGTGTCAGAAACAGAAAGCTGCAGTATCTCTGACAAGGGAAAAACTACCACACAATCTGTCAGAGTGGCTGCAAGGGGATTATCTGTATGAGATGGAGTACCTCTTCGACCTGAATTAAAGTGGAAAAGAAAGGGTGTGGAGGACTGGTTGGTGCAGTACGCTATGTGCAGAAGCACATGTGGGAATTGCTTTAGTAATATGGTAGATAGCAGAATCCCCTCCAATTTCAGTAGAGATATTAGCATTGCCAAAACTCTTATTGAATTCCACTAAACCTGAAGTGACAAAACAGGTAAAAGATGATCTAGATTTTAAGCATGCTACATTAAGAACGTATGCCAAGAACTGTTTGTGTCCATTAGATTTAATATGTCTGTTAATCTGGAGGTGACGACAAGGACTGATTTCAAAACAAGACTGGTAGGTAGCATCTGCGAAATCACACAGAAGTCAGCAAAAAGTTCTGCGCAAGGAATATCTCTGTGGTAAACTAGGAACTGAGTTTTGAAGGGTATTATACATTATTATTGATGACAAAGACATTTCTCATGTAAAGTCAATTTGTTGATGAGAAAACTTAACACCGAAAATCTAGTGCTACTGAAGATGGAAAGGAAAACAGCTAATCCAGCAGAAACAAATCTCCTAGCAAGTTTCAGTAGAATATTTTTACAGTGGGGACAGGCCATAGCAGTGAACGTATGAATCAGTCACAGGCTCTATAGCCTTCAGAGTGGAACTGAAGCTCCATTATGTATGTCTTTCAGCTGCACGTTTCATCCATTGCTGGTTTTATGTTTATCTACCAGATTAGAACAGCCGATAGACTTCTACATCTGAAACCTCTATTTCTGCCTTCACACAATAAGGAAAGACAAAATGTCTATCACTGAAAACTATGGTTACAAAGATAATGAAGAAGAAAGTCAGGCAAGGCTGAGATTTATTTGGAAACTAGTTAATTGGTGTACAGAGCACAGATTTGGGTATTACAGAAGTACAGGTATGACTGCTGGGTTAAACTTACTATGCTGACAACACAGGGTAGATTGCCATAAAAAGCAAAAAAGTCAGAAACCTCTAGAGAGAGAGTAAACAATGTAAGCGTAGCTGAAACCAGTCCCCCCAGAGTTTCTGTCTCTTTAATTAGTGAAAACAATCCAGACCAAAGAATGGATGATGTCAAGATATTAGCAGAACTTCCAGAAAGGAGGCAGTTAATAATGCATTCCCACGATGGATGGTGTGACTTTCCTGTGTCATGTAAGAGTTCCTCCGCTTCAGGCTATTCAAAGGCAAGAATAAGGAGATCAGATTTTGTAAATAATTTCACGAGGAGGCAATTGTGTGATGTTTTTGTGAAGACTGTATCTCAAATAGCAAATACAAGTCTATCTATCATTCACATTGTATCAGAAGGTTGGGCCAGATGCACTGGCATAACGTGGCATGTTCTGTTCTGTTGCATTTAATGCATGTAGAATATTTATTGTCCCACAATCAGCATGTGACATAAAGACATTTTTGCTAGATTTTTCAGGAACTGCAAGAGTTCTCATGACCTACGTTAATCTCTAAAACTGCAGTCAAGATGAAAAAATTCCATTGTTGGTTCTTCTATGCAAGAAAAAGGTCAAAATGGCTCCAGCAACGTTTATCATGCAAAATATTTCTATTCTGTTATGCAATGTATGTAAACTACCTACCTGAAACAGGGACACCAGCACTGCAAAGTGAATCCACTGTGCTGGGCCTTGGTACTTGTTATTTGCAAAGGGCATTTGGTCATCCGTCCACTGACCAGAACAATGAAGTTACCTTGGAGCCCATAAAGTGCACAGCACATTCCTGCTCTATTTGTCGCCTGGAGGTGCATGACAAAAGGATCCATTTCTCAGAAATGCACAATATTCAGATTTATATTGACCAAAACATTGGTGACAAAGGGGGCTTTTTATCTTTGAAACTCTGAAAGGATAAGAAACATGATGATTTTAGAAATCTATTTCTAGAGCTTTTAGAAGCATCCTGCAGCACAATTTAAACTGCTTTCATGAGGAAAAGATTGGATTTTTTATGGCACACTTGAACAGTGAGTATAATACTTAGTTCCTCATTTGCATTAAGAATCTTTTTTTTTGATCAATAAATAGATAAAATGTGTGTGTTATCATACAAAAGAATATTTCTCACCAGATGGAGAAGTGTCATTATGACAAATATAACTGCTGCTGCAATGCTACACTTCAGCAAAGATTTTAGTAACTAAACAAAGTCTATAAATGTGAAAGTCTTGAAAACACCATTAAATTTTGCCTGTTGATACCAACAGCTGAAACTTCTGACTCTGGCTCACTGATGATAGGGATATCGTTCTGTATCTTTCTCTCTTTTTCTGAAGTGTTTCATAGCTTAGATAACAACAGCTGAAGCTCACCTGCGTGGCTTGCAGCCAGCACAAGTAAGGGTAGCTGGCCAAAAAGGAAATGTTCCCAGTTCTTGTATGCACCTGGTAAATGGATTCCCAGGAGATAAAATTAGAAATTGAGCTGGTTGGGAATTTCCCTATAAAAAGATTTTTATATTAAAAAAAAAAAAAAAGTATGTTTTGTTGAGATGAAAACTTTGTGTGAGGTTACATTCCACTGCTGACAGGCAAGGTATCTGTAAGAGAAACAAATTTTTCTCATGTCCTTTCTACCACAATCCACATAAGTGGCTTCATTACTGGGCAATAACGTATTTGGTGGTGGGGTTCTTACCCATGCCCCTGCAAGAGGTGTTCCATTTTTTATCAATACAATTTTTATGGATCATGGACTTCATCTCTCAATTCATGTGACAGCTCTCAAGTAAATTTTTTCTGATCCAGTGAACAACATCTCCTTTAAAAAGATAATAATAAAAATGCTTTCAATAGTCTTGGCTTTGGTCCAAAAGGAACAGAAAAATTGGACTTCTTCAAGGTATTAATTCTCTGACTCTCTTCCACAGGACATGGTAACCATTTCACAAGCATTCACAATTTATCTGAAGAGCAGTAAGCTGATGGCTGAGATACCCTGATGACATGCCTTTCAGCAACTAGTAGCAGGAACCCACAGCACACATGTAGGAATTCACTGAGAAGCTAATGTGGTATCATTTATTTATTTATTTATTTATTTATTTATTTATTTATTTATTTATTTATTTATTTTTATGTTTATTTTAAGAGTCACCTGTGCCCTGTCTGTGGTGTGGTTTTTCTTCCCAGCTGGACAGGATAAGTCCTGGACCATATGGTAAGTACGGAGACATAAAGTGAGGCTTATGAGATACAGGGGCTGCCTGAGTTCAGGGAGCGGGGTCCAAAGAGGAGAGGATCAGAGTGATGGCCCATTACTATTCATCAGATGGCCTGTGACTACCATCCCCTGGAGAACAGGGAGGGAGAAAGGGAAGTCTCCAGAGGAGGGAGCAGAGCTCTTCCTCAATCCTAGGCAAAGGCAAGGAGAATGGGGTGGGAGGAGAAGGTTACAGGCTTCATGTGGAACTGGTATTCACCTGTTTTTATGCAGCTTTCAAGTAGTGAAGCGAAGGTGCAGCACACCAGCAAGCACTGGGAGTACTTGGGTATTTCAGCCAAGATGCTGGCTTACAAGCTTAACTACATACATCTTGTTCTGGTTCATTTTTAACTGGGATGTCTGTCTGAAATAGACCAACCACACCTTTTTTGTCTATGTTTTTTTCCTGAGCAAGTTTTTCTTGAGATTGTTCCACCTTGTCTCTGGACAAACCATATATGAAGTCTTTTCTTCTGGCAGAACCAGAAAATGCAGAAAGGTATGAAAATGCAATGAGTTTGCAGAAAACTCCAAAGCATTTCCAATTGCAAGGCTGGCTGACAATATCTGTAGATCTCTATTGCATATTAATCTTTTCTTTTAATGTTATATCAAAATTGGTTAAGAGAAAAAAAAATCAAAAATTGATTATTTTGATATAAATATCGTTTGATATAAAATGTCGTTTTGCTTCTGGACAGAACAGCTGTCACACATGCTTTAAGAGCAAGAAAAATGGATTACATTTATAGGAGGATATGTGTGCAGTGTAGCATATTGTCCTTATTCAACAAATGAAGGTTTTCCCATAGGATATGTAACTGATTCTCAGTGACACCATCACTTCTGCTTATACATCTGTTCTGCTTTTAACTGCAGTATAACTCAATCATTGCAGACAGATCTTCCTTTCAGATATATATTTCCTCTAAACCTATCAAGTCACAGGCATGACAACATCTGAACCTATGCCAAGGCCTCTTAATTAGAGAGACTTGCTTCCTCTCGTGCTGAACGTCAGCGTGCTTTGTCGTTGCAGAGAAGGCAGCCTGCTCCCGCCCTGGCAGGCATCTGTGCAGAGCTTCTCCGGATGGTCTCCAGGAGCTACCTCATCAGCCGTGGAAAGGCTTGCTTCACTCTGCCCACTTTGTTAGGGATTTTCACTCGAGGCCTTCAGCCTAATGCTAGAAAGACACTATACATGTATTTTCAAGTCTGCTTTTTTTTTTTTTTTTTTTTTTTTTTTTTTTTTTTTTTTAATACCTAAATCATGTACTTGCCAAATTTAGCATTGAAATGGTAGTGCCTGGTACATAGAGCCTAAGTTCAGCTTAGATAGGAAAGAGTGAAGTATGAACACAGGAAGTTAATGTTTGTGTAATTATTTATTTATGATTTTTCCCAAATATCACCAACAGCACTGCTGGGCTCCAAATTACTTTTAAAGACCTGATCCTTGTTCCTTTGATTTTATGTTAATTCCAGGTGGGCCAGACTCACCAGAAAGAACCAAACAACAGTAAATACCCGACTTCAGAAAGCTGGTTTTCTGGAGGAGACAACTGCATTACTATATGTAGAGTCATGGTAATGATTGACAGAGGGAATAGTATGGATTATGGTATTTTGACTTCTTTTCGATAGATACTTGCTATTGAGAACAGGTCTTTCTCATATGCATAAATCTTATTTGCACAGAACCCAAAATGAACAAACATGGCCTTTTTACAATGCTCTGAAGAGGAAACAAGGGAAAATATTGTTGCCAGATATAAATTTAACCACAGGCATAGAAAATATATTGAGAATAAAAGTGAACTCCTGTGGTCTGTGAATACCGCAAATAAAAAATTAAGGATTGAAATACCTATGTTAATGGTTATTAGAGTACTGCTCTTATTAACAAATGCAGTATAAAGTTAAAGATTTTTCTTCTCTGTGGACAGGTGTACTTTGTAAGGGAGCAATGAATGATTTTCTTCACTGATTCAGTTGTGAAGCATTCTGAAGTATGAAACTCACACCTGTCAACTATAGTGTGCCCAATCTTTGATGTTTCCAATGTATATGTCTTCATCTCAGCTAGCTGTCCTGGCTTCCCTTTATAGTCACAGAGTGCAACAAATATATGTATCAGGATAGCAAGCAGCCTACTTCTTGCCTCTTGTCAAAGATGACACATTAGAGGACATCTCATCAAAACCTGAACTGTCTGAGAACTGATGCCATTCTCCATGTGTTGGTTGTATCACAAGATACAAATCACATCCACATGCACACATGCAGGTGAGCACACGTTCTCATTCCAGAAGTACGCAGGGTTGGGTGGACTCCAGCCCCTCCAACGTGGGTGGCAGAGAGCATTCATGCAGCTGATTACCTTGCTCTGCAGACCTACCCCAGCAGCCGTCTTGTTCAGTAACAGGGGATTTTCACAGCACTGCCTACACAGTGCTGCTTCTGTGACTGAAAAAGTACAAGTATTACAACAAATAGGGTGCTTCAGATATCAGGGCTGTTTCTTCAGTATGTTTTCGGAGCAACAAAGTGTACAGGCCTCTTTAAAAGGATTAAAGTCACAGTATTTAAAAGGCCACCTGAAATCTAGGCAATTCTGTCTGGAGACACAATCTCCCATTGCCTTGTGTGACCAACAAGAATGGTCAAGGTAAAGAGCTCTCCACAAAAAGGACAAGGAGCAAGTTACTCACTAAGGCAAGGCAAAAATTTACCAAATTTTTAGAAACAAAGAGACAATCATGTAAAATACATGTGATCTCAGCAAATTATGGGGAGAGAGAGGTGAAAGTATTCAGCATCTCTCACGCTCAAGATCTGTTTTATATTTGGTTGGATTGTTAATTGTACAAAACACTGAGATCTAAGCACAAAAAGGTGCATTGACTTTGCAAAAGCATATCCCTCTTGTTCAACAATTAAAAATGAAAGCAAAGAGTGATTTATTCACCATTTTAAATCAGCCTTTAGAATGTAACTCTCATTCTTTTTGTTTATAGCTCTCTTTTATAAGAGGAGGTAATAAATGTTTTGGAAAGGACTGATATTTTATGTGTTGTCGATTTATATAATGGTCTTAAAAGTGAGGAATTTGGAGTGTTGAATAATAACTCTTCCTAGCATGAGTGAGCAATAAAGCTGACTGGCACTGAGACTTTGATGTGCATCTCTGGGGAAAGTCAATATAAATTCAACTAACAATTCTAAAATGCATTTTGGGTGCACTATTTTACAGTCTTTTTTCAAATGTTTATTTCTGGATTCATACATATGCAAATTAGTATTAATATACTGCAAGTCTGCACAAGCAATATGTGTCCTACTGAGGTCAGTGGGAGTTTTGTCAACAGTTTCTATGAACGCAAAATTTCATGTTAGCTGAAGCACAGCTGTCCTGGTTTAATAGGATTAAGCTGGAAGTTAAAAGGTTTGTAGCTAGCAAAAAAGTGAGGTCTTTTAATAGTCTTTCAAGTGAACTGATGGGGGGAGGGAGGGAGACAACAGGGAAAAAAAAAAAAAACACAAAACACACACACAAAAAAACAACAACAACAAAAAAAAACACCACCACCGCCACAAAAAAAACAAACTAGCCATTTTTAAGGTAGAACTTAAGTTTAAAAATCAGATCTGAAATGGTTCCTGTATACCTGTATATGTTCCCAATTCTAAGTCTAAACAATGTGACTGAACCGTCAGTCCCTCAGTGTTCCTAGCTAAAGGAAAATCAAGGAAAATCAATAAGCATTTGAAAGTGTTGTGCCTTGCAGCATAGGAGCTGGTACTGAGTCTCTTTTGGATGAAGTTAAATTTTCACTGCTTGTTCTGTCAGCTCATTCTTTTGAAAGGCACTATTCTTTCCCTTGCTTAGATTACCCAGACTGCTTATGCCCAGGGCTTATCTGTAATTAGCTAACACATTATGCTAAAATTTGTTAAGATACTTGTTAACAAGATATTGCCCTCAGCATGGACAAGAACAGTTATACTCAACATGTTATCTGGGCAGAATTGATTCTAGACTCCTTCTAGATTTTACACTTGAAAAGCACCAAAAAAAACCAACAAACATTCAGGGCCATAGAGGAAAATCAATTTGTTATTAATTGGCATCTTCTGTTTGCTGCTATCTTCATGTGTGTCCAGTAATTTGAGGTGCTGAGTGTTGCAGATACCAGCATACAAATAAGCACTGCATACCTCTTTCTTCTCTTAGCATTTGTAGACCTAAAGTCATATTTAGTTGAAGGGAACACTTATTCTGCCATCTATATGGCCAGGGGAGTAGCATTACACCATTATGAGACAGCCTCCTGAGGACTGTTGTAGGCTTGGTATGACAAAATAGAAAGTGTATTGAAAACAGAAAACAACTCAGCTACTGAACTGGTAATTTTACAACTGTAACTGTGTGAAAAAAAGAAAAGAAAAGAAAAGAAAAGAAAAGAAAAGAAAAGAAAAGAAAAGAAAAGAAAAGAAAAGAAAAGAAAAGAAAAGAAAAGAAAAGAAAAGAAAAGAAAAGAAAAGAAAAGAAAAGAAAAGAAAAGAAAAGAAAAGAGAAGAAAAGAGAAGAAAAGAGAAGAAAAGAGAAGAAAAGAGAAGAAAAGAGAAGAAAAGAGAAGAAAAGAGAAGAAAAGAGAAGAAAAGAGAAGAAAAGAGAGAAGAAAAGAGAAGAAAAGAGAAGAAAAGAGAAGAAAAGAGAAGAAAAGAGAAGAAAAGAGAAGAAAAGAAAGGAAAGGAAAGGAAAGGAAAGGAAAGGAAAGGAAAGGAAAGGAAAGGAAAGGAAAGGAAAGGAAAGGAAAGGAAAGGAAAGGAAAGGAAAGGAAAGGAAAGGAAAGGAAAGGAAAGGAAAGGAAAGGAAAGGAAAGGAAAGGAAAGGAAAGGAAAGGAAAGGAAAGGAAAGGAAAGGAAAGGAAAGGAAAGGAAAAGGAAAGAAAAGAAAAACTTCCAAACTATCAAAACTGAAAAAATCAATTTTCCAAACTTCCATGCCAAAGTTTGGAGGTGCTTGGTTGTGGTTTTGAACTATTTCTTGGACACAAAACACCAAGCTGAAACCAGTCTACATTGAGCGCAGGGCTGTTAGTTTCAGGAGTGGAAGTTTCTGCATACGATGGTCTGACATAAGGGTTGAAGAACGGTCCTAAAATTCACATTTCCTACAGCACGGTTGTGGAGTACTGAGATGCCAGGTGTAGGGGAAGTCAGGTTATTGAAAAAGGTTTGTGGATCTTCTTTGGCTTGACTTGCAGACCTGGACTAGAATACCCCAAGAGAGGGATGGACCTCTTGTTCATGCATGTATTACAGAAAACTTGTTGTCTTGGTACAGTAATGCAAAGTGTAGTTCTGGTAATGATTCAAACAGGATGCCAATACTTATACCTACTAAACTGCATGGAAATGGTTCATCGAGGCCTGCTGTGGGTCATTCTGTAGATTGTAGCCTGAAAAAAATGGACATGGTTTCAAGCCCAGTGATGAGGTTCATAGAAAACTTCAGTCCTTTGGAGTAGAAGTGCAGAATCATAGAATCATTAAGGTTAGAAAAGACCTCCAAGATCATCTGGTCCAACCATTGCCCTACTGCCAATGTCACCCACTAAACCATGTCCAAAACATGGTTTGGTTTGGATGGCAACCTGTTCCAATAGGGGAAGGTGTATTTAATGAGAGGAAGGAAAAATATGGCATCTTTCTCATTCTTCATTCTCTGCTTAGAAACTAATTTAATTAACAATGTCCAAGAACTTCTTCAGTGTCCTAGTTCCTTGTAGACGAGCAATAATTGTTTACAGATTTGGCCAACAACCAGCTCACAAACTGCAAAGGGAGCTCATTACCAGACTAAAAAGTCTTCAAATTACTTTTCCATCCATCTGAATTGTATTTATAATCAGTTCATAATGAAATTCACATATCCTTTAGATCACTAAAGAAGCATACAGTGGATGAACCATGACAAAATTATTCAAATCTGGTGTGATTATCTTTTGATTATTCTTCCTCATAACAGCTTACCTACTGACTTAATGAGTTTTTGATTAAGAAGGAAAAACAGCAATGAATAATAGAAATAATTAATTTGTCAATAAGAACTATCTTATCTCATACTCCAAGTCACAGCTTAGTATTTTTTCAGCTGTCCTCAAAGTGCAGAGTACTCCTCTGTTTTGATCTAAGTGCAAGCTGATGCGCCTGGGGTGGGCAATCCCAGACATGAGGACAGATTGTGAGAAGCACTCATTGACAGCAGCCCTGTGGAGAGAGACTTGGGGGTTCTGGTCGATGAAATGTTCAACGTGAACCATCAGTGTGTGTTTACAGCCCAGAAGGCCAGCTGCATCCTGGGCTGCATCAAATAGATGAGTGGAGATGCATGTGGAGGGAGATTGTCCCCCTCTATTCTGCCCTTGTGAGGCCCCACTTGGAGGGCTGCATCCAGATCTGGGGCCCCAAGCACAAGAAGGATGTGGGTCTGTTACAGTTAGTCCAGAGGAAGGCCATGAAGTTGATCAGAGGGCTGGAGAACCTCTCCTATGAAGAAAGGCTGAGAGAGCTGGGGCTGTTCAGCCTGAAGAAGAGAATGCTCCAGGGAGACCTCATTGCAGCTTTTCAATACTTAAAGGGGGCTCATAAAGAGATGGAGAGCAACCTTTTGCGCAGGAAGACAACGACAGTACAAGGGGAATGGTTTTAAACTAAAAGAGGGGATATTTAGATTAGAGTTTATGAAGAAATTCTTCACTTAGAGGGTGTTGAGGTCCTGGAACAGGTTGCCCAGAGAAGTTATGGATACCCCATCCCTGCGGGTGTTCAAGACCAGGTTGAATGGTGTCCTGGGCAACCTGATCTAGTGAGTGGCATCCCTGCCCATGGCAGTGGGGTTGGAATTAGATGACCTTACAGTCCCTTACTTTTTAAGCAAGACTTAAATTAAGCAAGACTTGATTAATCAAAATCATCCTCAGAAAGTTCTTGGAATAAATCACTTCAAAATATTTTAGCCAGGTGAGATGCTCAAGGTTGTGGCTAAGTATGGTTACTTCCCCCGTTCTATAAGGAGATACAAAGGAATTTTCACTTGGCAAGCAAGCAGTTAGAGCAGCTGCTGGGACGGTGCTTCCATGTAACATTGGCAGGGTGGCAACACCAGTCCATATGAGAAGCACTTCAAGATGTTGGCCTGTAGAGGATATGGCTTGGTTTACAGAAAGACGTCCTTCCTGCCTTCAAACACCTTTTTTATTTTTTTATTTTTTTTTAGTTCTGACAATTCTGGAAAGTATTGGGGCAAGTAAGGGGCTGCTCTTACGAACCACAGGGCTATGATTCAGCCATACAGATAGACTCAGGTCCTGACTGTAGCACAGATCCCTCATATGACCTTGGCAAGTGACCGAATCTCTGTGCTGTGGTGACTTACTCTCTCTGTCTTGCTTCAGTGTTTGCAAAATGTGAATAACAGTACTGCCTTTGTCTTGTCTGTTCATATTAAAAATTCTTTGGTGCAGGAATCATCTCTGTGTGTTTAGTGAGGTTCTTGGCATGCACCTCTAGGTGCTATTTTAATAACAGTACATAATTGCTGCTAGTTTTATTCCTAACCTTTTTGGAACAGAGTCTGATTTAGAAAATCCTTTCTTTTAACCCCATCCTCACTTAGGGGGATCCAAAGGCTGAAGGAGACCTCGGTTAAAGTCACCCTTGCACTGTAAGACAAAACAAACAGCTTGCCTTTCTTAACCCTGCATGATCTGGCATTTGGCTCCCTTACTGGCAGAAATCCCACCAAATGATCCAGCTCAGTTTGAATCTGCCAGCTTTGCAGCCAGCACATTGCACTGGCTTATCTTCCTGGGACTGGATTTGCAGAGGTTTTGTAGCTACAATAAATTTTATTAACTGCTTCCATGGAGAACACCAAAACATCTCTGAAGAAATAAAGATGGAACAGAGCAGCAGAACACAAGAAGCAATGGAGACACTGCTATGTCCTGAAAGACAACATCAGAAAGAAGGAGGAGGATTCCCAACTGGTAGCCTATTTTACATATTTTTAGGGTTTGCTACAAGTGCTTATAGTCATTAAGCTCATGTGAACTGCTGGTATATTTGTAAAGCCGGGGGAGCCAGAACAAATGCCCGATTGCCCACAGGTCATTCTGATGCATGAGTCTTGTTGAAAAAATCATAGATATTCGTACCTTATAAGGTACAAAATGTCCTCCACTCCTGAATGAGAAGAGAAAATATTTGACATGTAGCAGCATCTGTTTTTGTGGTTCACCTGAGATTTTGGCCCTGTTGAAGGCCGTGACAAAATACCCACTGATTACAACTAGCACTTCAGCTACCTTTCCAAACAGCTAGTGGTGTGATAGTATTGGAGCCAACTAACAGTGAGGAAAATGGTGCAATTCCCCACAATTTGCTAACAAATCCTGCCTCTCTTCACTCTCTACAGAGCAAATGTGAAATGACACTTTGCAACGGCTGTGGGAAGTAGTTTGCTGACAGCTGACTATTAATGGGTTGCAATTCTTTGGCATAATAAGGAGGAAAAGAGGAAATGTTGCTAGCGCTGGGGTGCATGTTTTGTACATCTTATCAATGCAATCAGAAATTCAGCACTGTGATTCTCTTTTCTTACCATGCCATGTTAAAGAATCATTTAGGTTAGATCATTGAGGCATAGGAAATTGCTGCTGGGTGGTAGCACTTCTAAGAACATGCCCAAATCATTCCTCAGTCGCTTCTACCCAAGTAGGACACCATAAATCTTCTCTCTTTCACAGTAATACCATCTTTGTGGCTGTAATTCTCTAAGTTCTCAGAGAAAACTCTGGAGATCAGCCCCACAGAAAGGGATCTGGAGTTTCTGGTCCACAGCAAGCTGAACAGGAGCCAGCAGTGTGCCCTGGCAGCCAGGAGGGGCAACCGTACCCTGGGGTGCATCAGGCCCAGCACTGCCAGCTGGTGGGGGAAGGGATTGTCCTGCTCTGCTCTGCGCTGAGCGGCCTCACTGTGAGCACTGTGCCCAGTTTGGGGTGCCACAGTATAAAAAAGACATAACACTATTAGAGAGGGCTACAAAGGTGGTGAAGGGTCTAGAGGGCAAGATGTATGAGGAGCAGCTGAGGCCCCTTGGTTTGCTCAGCCCCGAGCAGAGCAGGCTGAGGGGAGGCCTCATGGCGGCCTGCAGCTCCCTCACAAGGGGAGCGGAGGAGCAGGCGCTGAGCTCTGCTCTCTGGGGACAGCGACAGGACCTGAGGGAACGGCATGGAGCTGGGACAGGGGAGGGTCAGGCTGGGGGTTAGGGAAAGGGTCTGCACCCAGAGGGTGGTCGGGCATGGGGACAGGCTCCCCAGGGCAGTGGTCATGGCACCAAGGCTGCCAGCACTCAAGAAGCGTTTGGACAACACTTGAAGACACATGGTCTGATTTTTTGGGTAGTCCTCTGGAGACCCAGGACTTGGACTTGATGATCCTTGTGGGTCCCTTCCAACTGGAGATATTCTATGATTCTATGAAAATAAGTTTTTTTTAAAAAGAGGTCCTCACCCAGAGAGTTTGACAGGGTTTTCATGAGTACCAACTAATTTAACAGTTCTTCTTACCAGCCTTTCCCTCCTTAACTGTCCATCCTCCGCTCTTTTGTCTGATGCAAAAAGGCTGATGATAGAAAAAGAAAAAGGGGGGTGGTGGGAAGCAGTCTTTGAAGGAAATTTCTGTTTTACACTGCTAGAAGGAGGCTTAATAACCATGCACTAGTCCAGTCTAAAGCAGACTGTTTCTGAACGTAATCCAATTTGCACAGTGCTGTTATACATGCCATGATGTTAAACATCAAAAACACTTAATATCACATGATGCTTATTTTAACTATTTTCCTGAAGCACTCTTTTCCTAAGATTGAAGTAACTGAGTGAAATATTAAATGAGATATTCCATGCATATAAAGCAAGCAGCTAAATGTATAGCTGAGTGGAAGTGACATAAGCGATAGCAGTCGTACTGCTTTATTTTGCAGCTGAAGCTACTTAACATCAGGGATGTAGTGAGCAGGAAGGGACTGGATAAGTACAAAGCTTCCTGGGGATAAGTGCCAAGCCCCTGCTCAGCCCTTCCTGAAATAAAACCCTGGGAGGTTACAAAGGAGGAAATGTCCATTCCTTCTTGGCAGGATGCTCAAATGCCTCATTTGAGCAAAGTTTAGTTTTGACACTAGAGCAGACTGGAGGTTCACCCAACAAGCCTTCTGGCTCAGCACAGAAGTCATTGGAGAACTGGGCTGCCCACACAGGACTCTGATGCTCTTGTTTTCACTTCCTGCTGTTATAAAATATTTTTCACAGCTGCCAGAGGCCCTGTAATTTTTTCCTGTGAAGGAATGGTCAGGGCTGTGTTAGGTCTCTGTCTAATTTCAACAGACTTACCTGGAAAATATAGCGTGTCTCCATAAACCTCATGCTTTACCTGGCCTCTCTTTCTGTGCTTCACCCTGCTCTCCATTCTCTGTATGGTTCTCTCTCTGAGCCTGGATAGAAGGGGGGATATGGAGAAGGATCACCTCTCACATCACTGGTGTAGGAAGCACACCCTGTTACTACCCAGCCTACAAAAGAGTCTATGAGCTCATCTGTCCAAAGTGGAGCCATTTGAAAACTGTGTATCTCATCTAGGTTAATCACTGGCTTAGAAAGAAAGCAGTATAAATATCAGTTAAATGTCTGGATCAAAGGAGCACAGGAGAATTCCCATGTGCCATCTTCTAAATGTAACTATCCTCCTGCACCTGCATTTTTTTTTTCTCTTTGTTTTACCAGGTCTTTGTTTCAACAGCTATGCCAAGGGCTCAGCAAATATTTTAAATACCTCTTATAATGAGGAAGAAAGCCAGGAGATTATAAATGAACCTGGGAATCTCCCATGCTAAGACTAAAGTGCACTAGCAAAAAGTCAGCATCTATTAAGCATTCTACAGGCTAGGTGATCTGCAGCTGAGAGACAAGGGTTTGTTGAAACATTCCCCCTCCCATCTCTGAGATACAGGATTATCCAAGGCTGGTATGTTCCTAGCAATAGCTTGGCTAACCAGTGTGGGACCCTGCGTCTCCCACCCAGTGAGATGGTGTTCCCCAGCCTACTGGCGGTGCTGAGCATGAGCATGAGGTTTGCTATTTTCCTTACCAGTGCAGGGTGTGCCCCATGAAATCCACTGCATACTGGACCAGACGCCTTTGTTTTGTGTAGGCAGTACATGCGTGTTCAAGAAGCTAGTGTTTCATCATGAGCTCCTCAGAGCTTTCTGTGCCAGAACTGGCAGTCCCTCAGAGCTGGCTGTCATGGCAAATGGTCTTCTCTTGCTATTAACTGATGAGATTTCTTATGGCTGTAAACTTGTGAGAAAAAAAAAAATATCCCAGCCACACTATCTCCTAAGGGAGGTTGTTTTATCAGTTTCCTCTAGAATTGCTTATCTTCAGCCACCTGGCCCTATTCTTTCAAACTTGTCATGAAGCTCAGAGTTGGCTTTGGACATGCCTTTCTGTTGTGTGGGTTTTGATGCTTCCTTGCCTGTTTTCAAGGCTGGTCTTCAGAAGATTTTTGTCCAAATGTTAATCTACACCTAGAGAACTGAACATCTTCATCTTCATAACTGGAAGTACTGGCATTGTTCATCCTTCCTGCCTGGCTGGAGGTTTGTGCTGGATTGTACTTACGGCAAAGAGTGTCCAAGGAGGGTTTCTGGTTAAGTATTCTATATGGCCTGGAAAGTACCATGTCTTTCACACCCTAGTGAACACAGGGGTTAAGGACCATGTTTGAGGACACCCTGCCTTCAGTTAGTAACTCACAAGACTATTTAGACCTCTCATTCCCCATAGCTTGGGCCTATTGCATCTTCCCAGTCCAGCACAATGCCATGAAGTCCAGCCACCACACTTCACTTTGACAGCTCCAACACTAGTGTTTGATTATGTGTTACTCTAGAGCAGTGACTTTAACTTACCCTTACTACCCTTGTCCTCTCTCTTGTAGTCACAGATATGCTTACATCCGTTTAAAGGCAACTATGTTCTGTGAATATTATGGCTTCGGTAGCAGTTGTTTTATGTCAGAAGAGCTAATAGAATAGGACAGAAGGCAGAGCCTCTTTGAGCTACCTCCTGCTCGTTCTCGTTCTATGTTTCTGTCTCTGTCTCTTTTCTTGGACCTTCCCTGATAGATGTCTCTTGTTGTCCCTCAAGAAACATGGTAAATGCAGTCACTTTTCTCTATGAGACCATTTATTCTGAAGGGTTCATTCCAGGCTGCCTTCACTTTTGTCTTCCCAGTGTAAGTGGGAAACTGCTAGGGAAAAAATTGGGATTTCTTACATGTTCTAAATAAAGATGATCCAAATTCCTATCTGGAAATTAAGAAGTTAATAGTACACAGAAAAGAATTCAAACAGCTCAGAAATATAAACATAATTACTTATGAACATGGAGCATTTATTGCTGTCAAAATTAATCACTTTTCAACTTCCAGCTGTTAAAATCCTTCTGGCAGGTCTCCAAGCAATTCCCCTTTAGTTACTTTTCCCTCAATTAAATATTACTGCAGTTCTCAGGCTCTTGTTACATAAGCAGCAATTTCAAGTTGCGCTTCTCAGTTCTTTTAACCATAAGCTGACAGAAATCTATTCTGCTGCAAGGTCTTTTCTTTTCTCAGCTCAAGTTTTACTTGAAGTTTATACCGGCAAAGAAGGAACAATTAATTGTGGCTAGGCCTTAGTTGCAAAGTTTAGGCGCCAGGTCTTCTGCCGGGATTAGCCAGGAATCATGTTTGGGTATGGATACTGCCAGGTACTGAGCACATGCTGAGGTAAATGGGAACTGAGTGCACTGCACATTTTACTAAACTTCGAGTACTTTAGCAGGATGCTCAGAGAACTGCAATTGGGGCAGGAGGGTGTCTCAATACTAAGAACTAAATAGCTAAACTGTAGGTGAAGTTGCACTACAGGAGGTACTTAAAAAAGAATGGTTTGAACCTCCATAGAAGGACTAGAGTATAGAAGTGATTGAATCTAAGATAGTTATGTGATCTCTATGGCTTGTTTTTATGTACTTTTAATTCTGTTTGGGCACTCTGGGACAGTAGAGATGCAGACAAGTTCTTTGGTAAGATGAAACGAGAGGAAGGACATATCAGAGTGTGAAGGTATATATTTGAATGAAGTCCAAGCCATTAGAGTTTTGCTTGCATGATAGGTTACTTCTCAATCTGTGTCTCTGCAACCCAAGTCAGACATTGTGGCACATGATTTTTTCACATCTGAGCCATGGAAACTTACAGAAAGCTGTCAGTAGTCTGTTAGCCCGATGTCAGCCCTAGAGATGGGATTGAAATATAGAGAAAAAGAACAATACAAGTCTGGACAAAAATTGTTTACTTACTTTACTCTAGTTCCCTAAGATAATAATTTTTTTCAAGTGTAGCTTTGGTGTCTGTACTTAAAGGAGCATAAACTTAATGATGCAGAGAAAAGTGACTCTCGTAAAATATATTTCTTGTTCTGCAAATATGTTGCAGTGCTCCAGTATGTGGCCATGGTTTTGGCTGGCACAAATCTGATGTGCTCCAGTTTTTAAAAAGTGTATGTTTGCACATCTTTTCCAGAAACAAAAAAGCTAGATAATCCCTTATTCTAGCTATGGAAAAGGGTCTATGTTTGCAAAGTGGGTATTTGTGTGGCATCTTGATTCAGGGAAGCCAAATCATCACACAAGATGGTAAATTATGGCTTCATTGCACAGTTGGAAGGTTGGACTAAATGTTTGGTTCTAAGAGGCATAAAATAGAAGTGTCTGGGTTCAGATCCAGTTGGACTGTTAAGTAAGCTATACATGCCCAGCCAAGCTTATATTATATAAAGCCTCTAAATTTCCTGGGAGCAATACTTTTAATACCAACAACTACTTTTTTTTTTTTTTTTTTTTTTTTTTTTTTTTTTTTTCCCCCTGTTGTTCCTTCATCAGTCCTTTTGTTAACACATTGCTGCATCTGTTTTTGTACCTCCTGTGCCAGTGATCGCATTGTGTGTGATGTCAGGTCTGTCAAGGGGGATTATAGATTAACGTGGATGGAAGCCATGGACTGTGCAGTGTGTATGCACATTTTTGATTGTTAGCTGCACCCTTTGCTTTCTAGTCCACTGCCTTCAGTTTGCTTGTTCTCCCCTCTTCCCTTTTCTTCCCTTTTCCTGACCCCCTTCTTCCCAAGAGAGCAGTTGCAAGTGAGTGAGCAGATGTAACGAGAGTGGAAACACACTGCAGTCATGAGACAGCTACACTGTGTAGAAAGCAAATCACCTATTTTCATGAAGCTTAGAGACAGTATTTGTGAGAATTCAGCTGTTGTGTCAAAACTTTTTGAAGCTGGTCATGGGGTTTGCAATGTATTCAACTAGGAGAAAACACATTGAGAGTATAACAGCACAAATCTGGTATTCTTAGAAAGACAGACTAAACATTGCCTCATCCCCAAATTCAGTAAAAGACAGTACAAAGTTTTATTGTAGATGGAGGGAATATAAAACAGCCTGAATATAATCAAAAAATTTAAAATGTTAGTGTCACAATTGTGTCTGGTGCAATACAATCTCAGAACCTCAGGTTGTGATTTTTAGTGCAGAAATAACCATATGTAACTCATTGTCACATAAGCCAATTCACCTCCATGGTTTACAAACCTCTCTGTAATCAGTGTAAGACTTCAGGTACTCATTTCCAGGTGGGAGCATCTGCAAATGCCAATGTGGACCAGTATCATCTCATGTGAATATTTATGTGAGTGTATTTGAGAATTTGTATACTTGTAAATTTAGGAATGGTAGTTTTCATTAGTTCTAATAAAAGAGAGAGAGAGAGACAATAACAGTTTGCTGTGAACTGATATACTTTCTGTTATCCTAATTTTATTTTAAACTGGCTTTATTGATTTAATTGAAGGTAATAAGAAATTGAATTTAAACTAAATCAAAATAATCTATTTTAGGCTGAATCAGGAATATGGCTCAGGGCTGATCAATAATTTGATATTTAAAGAAAAGGAGAAGAAGGCTTTTTACCATTGAAACTGGTTCTCAGCTGAAAACTTATTTCAGAATAAATACATTTTATCTTGGAAAATGCATGTTGTTTCTGTTGAAGAACCAGCCACACACTTTTGACTGTCACCTCAACATGGAAAATTTTGTGTCTGCTGTTTCTTAAAATCAGTCAAACAAACAAAAGTGTATCTTTTCTTGACAATACATTTTGTCATTTTTGTTGCAGTTCCTTAAAGACAGTTAAAAAAATCACCTGTTTTTACTCATTTAATTAAATAGGTGCAGGTATAGTGTAGACAATTCCTTTTAGAGCTGAGGTTTTAAAATGAGACTCCTGTAGCAGGAGGGAAAATGCCTTTCCTGGAGTACAGCTTGGTGGATGGAGCAAAAGGAGGGTTTGTAAAGCAGAAAGTTGCTGATGCAGCATGCAAAATTGCAATATGTTATCACATATAATGTAGGCAGCCATAAGGCTATAAAGAGGATGAGAAAGACCTTGGTGATATGCAGGAGGTAGGTAGATTGTAACTGAATGCTGTAGGAGAGCTCTAAAAGGAAGCATGCCAGAGCGTGTGAGGTGGGAGTACTGTTAGTCCTTTGGCTTCTGTTATTCGTGGTTTATGATGGGTAACGATGAGAGGTGGGCTTTCACCCACCTTCCTCTCTGCATTGAGTTTGCTGAGCACAGCACAAGCTTGCTGTTGGGTAGGGTGACACAGGAGTGGGTCTGTATCCTCTGCAGGGTGTGAGAGCGGAGGTCTGGGGAGCTGAGGAATCAGTGCAATGCTGCCAGCTGCCTCCTCAGGCATTCCTGCACAATGCTGGACTTCCAGGATGCTGGGAACTGGCGGGTGGTGATAAACGCAAATGCGTGAGAGCATCTGTGTGGGCAAGCAGTAGGGAAGGGAGATCCTGAGGAGGTTTTTGAAAAATTCCAGATATTTCAGAGAAGCCCGGAGAAATTCCTGTGCCTTGTGATCAGCACATTGCTCTCCCTCCCTTCCCACTCCCCCTGAGGAAGGGAACAGCATGTTGTTCTCTGAGCGAGCCAAGGAGCTTGCTTGGTGGTGCTGCCCTGTGCTCTTCCGTGGCCTCTGCAGGACAGCAGGGGCTGTCTGCATGTTGTGACGGTGCCACCACGTTGACTTGTGCACACCAGTCACCACAAACAGCAGCAGCACGGGTGCTGTGGTCACCCCTCGAGTTGCTTCACCAGGCTGTGGAAACAAAATGCTGCTGGGGACATCTCCATCACTGGGAGTGTCCCCCTGGCCACAGCAGGCCATGGCTCTGTGTGCTGACAGGTTCCCATCTGCTGCTTTTATAGCATGCTATGGGGGTCTACTGGGAAAAGAAAGTGAGACAGCAGGAGCTAAAGAGGGGCATAGAGCTGGGAGAGCAGAAGAAGCTGGATTAAGAAGTGAGCTATTGGGGGGCATATAGTGGGAACAGGGAAGTACTTAAAGTGAGAAAAGTGTTAGTCAAACAATAAATTGCTCATTTGAGACTTTTTTTTTTTTTTTTTTTTTTTTTTTCCCTAAGCATCAACGTGCTTTAAAAAAATGGCATGTTTCAGCTCAGAAGACTGTTAATAAATAGCCATAGTTACAGCACTATCCATGTGCCTCTGCTTCAGCAACTTGCACTTATGTCTGGGCCATAAAAATTCAGTGTTGCTTGGCAGGGAAGTGTCCCGATGAATGTTGGCTCAGCATGTGGGCAGAGCTGATGGTTTACAGAAAGACAAAGATAGCTGTAGTGCTAAGCCAAGCGGAGGCACAAGTCGGTGCCTCTAGAATGAATCTCAGATGTAAGAAAATAGACATAGTTGTACTTTATTCTTGATTTACGTTGTGGGAAGGGAGACCACCCCCTACTAGTTTTTGCTTGCCACAAAAAGAAACATATATTTGCTCAGGAATTTCAAACACAAATGGTACTATCCTGTTCTCACATTCACACATCACCCAAGGAAACATGACAGAATTTGGTGGAGTTTTTCCTGGTTTAGGCAATGGAGAAAAGTGAGCTGATCCCTTATGCGGCCAGTCAGAGCCTGTGCTGCTGACGCTGGATCTTGCCCTCAGACAGGCCTGGATCTGGCTCTGTCTGTTTCTGTCACTTGAAAAATCCTTAAATTGCTTTCCTACAATCTCTAGCAAACTGTGGTCCCAGCATGGTGCTAATCACAAAAGTATTCCTGGTTTATGGGTTTCCTCAACAAACAAAACTGTTATTTTTGCTGCATTCCTCTTTGCAGCAAAAACACCAGTGTGCCGATGAAAACCCTATTGATCTGTTGGATACAGAAATGGCCCAGAGCTTGGGCAGGTGTAGTCTTGGTTATTCAGTCTCTTCTAGGTACTCTGGATTTCCTCCACCTCCATTTCTCTCTTTAGGGTTAATGAAGGTAAACAGTCTCTGAAAGCCTGAAACAGCCTGTGGAAATGAACCGGTGAAATCTAGAGGCTGTGAGGACCTGCTGGGTGGAGGCATATATTTGGCCAGATTCTCTGTTGCAGTGACCTGTGTTGGGTCATCCCAGACCTGTCTCAGCTTCTGGTCACCACCAGCCCTCTGCCCCAGACAGTGTGAGAGTTGCTGGTGGTGTTGCAATGAAAGCAAGCACTGCAGTGTGCTGTGGCTGCACCGTGCACCCTTTCTGTGTCCCTGCATCCAGCTGACTGGTCACAGCTCTGCAGCATCCCTTCAGCTCCTTCTGTGTATGCGCTGATGCAATGGGCACACTCCTCTCCAGCCTTAATGAACCTCTTGTTCTTCGTCACTGCAGCCTCTGTTTTTATGGAAATAGGCACTTCATTAAATGAAGGCCTGCTTAGGCCATAGATGCATATACAAGTTTGGCCAATCTGGCTACAAATACACGATGCTGCTTTTGAAAGTCGTTTGGTCACAGTGGTGGCAGCCTACCCCTGTAGTCGATAAGAACTGTATTTCCCATGCTTTCAGTTACCTCACTTTTAACGCACAGCTTGCTGCTGCTTTGCACATTTGTGTATATTTGTGTCTGTTCGGCTGTGGAATCTAAGCGGCATGTTGTCAAATAAATGGCCTTCAAAGTCCTTGTTTCAGAAGACTAGGTACTTTTTGATATACTTTTGACAGCAATTGTAGCTCAGTATGCTTCAGCTTTACCAAATGCAGTCTGTTTTGTGCAGACAATAGATAAGGGGTATTGTCCCCATCTGGGTTTACCACAGCTGTAGACTGCTAGTGTGTTATGAGTCCTGCCATCATGGGCACCTAGGCAGTGAGCTCTGGGCAGATATTCAGAGGAAGCACACTGGTGTTACAGCGAGGCCCCCTGTGAACAATGCTCAAGTAATTTGAGCTTCTTTAGAGTCACCAGCTTTGTGTTAAGAAAAAAACATTATGTAGAGTTATGTGGACTGCAGTGGGTATAGGTGTCCCATGAGAGACCTGCCTGTCTCAAAGGCTCCTTCCTAAGCCAAAGGCGGCAGGTCCCTAAATTCCATGGCAAAGCCAAACTTTCCAAATAGACACAAGTTTTTAGCTAACTTCAGGCTGGGCTGCGAACAGGATAAAAAGATTTCAGTTTAATTGCTTTAGGCTTTTTTCCAAAGCCCTGGCTTGGGATGGAGACAGGAAAAAATCCCGTCAGGCAAAAATCCAGGATGAAATAACATCCAAAAAACACTTTTGACAGGAGACCAGGACAGTCCCAATAGCCATGGCCTATTCCAGCCAAAAAGGAATATCAGGTCACCTTTGACTGATGTAACAGAGTTGCGTTACTGGAATTATTTATGGCTGGTGTTACCAAAGAGCTTAGATACCCTCACTGATGGTAGAGGCTCATTGTGTGCAAAGCATTTTTGCAGACACCTCCATTCTACAGGGAGACCAGAAGTGTGAACAAGGAACTGTTATTATTACTACCTTTAATAAATAGGAAACTCATGGACAGAGTCATTAACAGAGTTGCCCAGAGTTACATTGGGAGTGTGTACTTTCACCACTCGTATCTAGGTCAACAACAGTGGCTAACTTTATGGACTTCTTTATTGAAAAGCCCAAGTCTCTATCCAGACTAAATATCACATTAGAAGTGATAAATGATTCAAATGAGAAGGATAAAATGATAAGCTGAAGACTGGCAAACGACCAGGATGAGACTGTATTGACCCAAGTGCTGTGTAGGTGCTTGCAAATGAAACTGTTGTACTACCTGGAGCCTGTAACCTTACACAAGCTTTGTTTCAGATGATTAAAGTTTAACTGAATATGACACTAGATGTTAAATAGGGCTTCCAGGGAGAATCTAGGCAACCATAAATCAATGAATCTGACTTCGACTTTGTCAAAGTAGCTCATATAATAAGAATACAATTAAGAACGTGGGAAAGATATGAGAAGAGTCACTATCACTTTTACAAAGGAAAGACGAGTTTTGAAAGCTGTTAGGGTTCTTTGAAGGAGTCAGAAAGACCGTCATTTTGAATATGTGGATTTTTTTCAAAAAATGTTTTTTTCAAAAGCTCGAAGTTACTAAACTGTCATGGCAGAAAAGAAAGAAAGGATAGTGTCAGGAATAAATGGTTGTTTGAAATAGAGGAGGAAAAAAAGGTGTTTTTCCCAATGGAAATGGAAGCGACAAAGGAATTCTGCAGGGTTCTGTGATGAGATCTGTTCTTTTCAGCATGTTCGTATGATCTGAAGGGAGGGTGAACAGTGAGGTGACAAAATAAGCAGATAATGTAAAAGTATTGAGGGTAGCTGAAACTGAACCTTATTATAAAGAACCATGGGAAGACCTGAGGTCCCTGAATGGCAGGACAGTAGAGTGACAGATGATATCTAATGCAGTACTGGCAATGTGAAAAATAACTCTTGGGCAAGAGGTTTAAATCAAACTAAAGAAGTACTTTGTCACAATATGCATAATTACATAATGGAATTGGTTGCTACAGAGATCTGTGGAAGCCAAGAGTGTAAATAAGTTAAAATAGTGACAGGACAATTTAAAGGAAGAATGGTCACAAAAGGAGGTGTGTGACTTTGGAAGTCCAAAGCACTTGCTGATGATATATTTGGTTTGCACATAGCACAATGTGGATATATTTGTTCCATGGAATGTTTCTTATTGCCAGGGACAGCACATGGTGTGAGATAGTCTCATTGTTTGATCACACTGTCATGAAGGAGCCAGCTCTTACAAACATACAGAGGACTGAGTGAAAGCTACAGTGCAAAGAATTAGGAAGATATTCCAGATCAAAGCACCAGATCTGTGATTTAACAAGATCACAAATGGATCAATGAATCAGTTGTAGCTTGGAGAGGTGATAAGGTTACCCTTCTAGCCATCCTTGCTTCATATGCAGACTGGATCATCCATTTTAATTCACTAACCTCAGACCGATGCCATTCAGAATAATGTTGTATCAGCCCAATGTCTAAACATCCCTTGAGGATGAATAACCCTAAATATGAAGTAAGATCAGTGAGATCCCAGTCTTCCAATGAGTTCAGCTGACATCTGGATATGAAGTGGAGGCCATATGGCAAAAGTAGAGCTAGTTATTAATCCTTTGACTGATCAAGATATGTGCTATAGAAAGTAATCTTTGCACCTCTTCATTTGATTGTTTATTTGTCTGGTTAGTTGTTTTCTTCAATGTGAGGAAAAAAGATATGTTTAAAATGTTTATTTGATAACCATTAATATGTTATTCATGAGATCTACCTTGGTGTCACTGTTTATTTAGAGAAGTACACGTTGAATCTTGTCCCAGGATGAAGACCACTAAACTACATCCTGTGGTTGGATTTTTCCCCAGAGTACAGTTTAATAGTTTGTATAATTGTGCTTCCAGACTGACAGTCCAGTTCTCAGAGGTGACCCAGTATTTACTGTTGAACTAGAGAGACAGTGAACATCAGACAGAATAGCAGAAGGGCAATTCTTCCCAGTGTATAGCCCAGGAGATTGAACCTGGAGAGAATGGAGAAACAGCATGGCTCCAAGAGCATGTTGACCTCAGCTGTAAAATCTCTTTAGTAGATGGAAGGCCTCATTTTCCAGTGTGACTAATCAGTTTTGTGCCGGTGTAAATCTGTTGGCTTCATGAGAATCTCTATTTATGGATTCAAGTCAAATTTCTCAGGCTGAGCATTTTTTTCCTGGCTCCTCTCATGAAGTACAGGAGGTGTTGATCCCTCTTTCTATTCAACAGATAGCAATCAGAGTGTTTGTCTGTGATATGGGAACCTGGAATTAAAATCTTGGTGTTCTCCACATTTAAGAGGATGTCCTCACCCCTGGAGCTGTAGGCTCCTTCGTCAATCATCTTCTGTTTCACCCCTAGTCTCCTCTGCACATGTTTTTTCACTTTGCAGAAATGTTCCTTGAAATTAAAATGGAAGTCTATATCCTGCCTCTCAGGGGGCATCCAATTTATCAAGAAATTATAGAGCCATTTTCTTTCCCTTTGGTTTCTGAGTATTTAAGTATTTTACAGCAAAATGGAACACCAGGAGGATAAATTGAGAGCAATCCTGGATGTGTATCATTTCACCTTCCCCACTGAATATCACATAAACCCTCTGTGTTATTGATTAGAGAGCCTTGTTGCACCTCACTGGTTTAGTAGATGGAGCCTTAGACTAGTCTTTCATTTTCATTCATTTTTTGCTAAATGTCTTGGACAGGATCTGTTTTGTTGTTTTACTTTTTATTCATTGAACTAAGACTTAAAACATTTAAATTCCACCTGGGCTGACCTGTAACTTCTTTTGATTTGACTGCCAAAACCAAAATCTCAGCTGTTTATTTAAACCTGTATGGAACTGAGACATGGCCTCTTTATCTGCTTATTTATACCCAAATTTTGGTAACATAAAACAACTACTCATAGATTCATTCAGTAAGTTTCCTTGTCAGTGTCACTTTCCATATAATTTGACACTGTAAACATTTTTAACAAAATTTATCATTTCATTTTTCTTGATATATAGCTTTTCATTTCACTTCAGCTAATAGGCAGTACTTAAATGAGTGTTTTTAGTTCAGTAATGGAAATGGGAGCTTTGCATAACTCTACTCTACTTTATTCAACATTATTTCAGTTATTTCGGTAGATGTCTTTGCTGCACTAAAATCTATCTGCATGCTAATGATTTTGCCTGCTACAAGTTGGCTGCATTCTTTCTTTTTCTTTCCTTCTTTTTTTTCCTTCATTTTCTTTCATTTTTTAAAAATTATTTATTTATTTATTTATTTTCCCCAAAGGGGTGAAGTTAACCTCTTTGCTTCAATCCAAGTAGACATATATATGTATATTCACAGGTACTTACTTGATATAACTCTTTTTGCTCCACTGCACATTACCAGTTGCCAGAATAGGTCACAGCCTTGGGATCTTGCTGCATCCACAGCTGCTGCCAGACTCATTTAACAAGTGCATGCAGCCCAAAGGTTGCAGCCATTACTCTCATGGGCAATACTTCTGTAATTTTTATGGTCTTTTCACTTTGACAGTAGAAGCAATATTGCTGCCTCCTCTAGGGAAGTCCACTGAGTGGCTCCAGCACTAGCACAATAATCTGCCAGCCTTCTAATTGCCATCCCATCCCTTAATCCAAATTTCTACACTGGCTTTCTCTTTGCTTTCCAGAGCAGCTTGTTGTATTACAGAGTTAAGCTGCTGGAACTTGCTAATCAGAGTGACTTAGCTGAGTACTAATGAAACTCACACCTCCACTGTTCTTGTGGACATTACTGCTGCAAGTGTTTATGTTCAGTTCACATGTTTTAAAGCTGCTAGTTTATTTTTTTTTTCTTTCCTTAACATACTTTTTTCAGGTAAAAGCACCAAAATAGCTGTATCTGTGAAGAACATGTGCCTGCACTAACAATCATCTATAAACTTTGTTTAAACTAATGGATGATGAGATGTTCAGATTACTAGGCTCCCACTGTTAGCAACAGAGATCTTTTGCTCCTCTTCCATTCACTGCTGGATATTTGATCCAAGCTAGCATCCTCACCTTACCTATCTTCAAATCTGAATTCTTGTGGATTAATGGCAGGATGTTCTTAGAGGAAAGTCCTGCTTTTGTCATTTGTTCCCCTTGGCAGGTCATTAGGCCCCAAAGCTCGATTTTGTATCAGTTTCCTTCCCATTGTAAGACCGTGTGTAACTATTGCAATGATGGGGACTACAGAAATTAGACACCTGAAGAAGAATACTTTCCCTACAGAATAACCAAGAATATTGTCAGTCATTACAGGGTGCTGCAAATGTTAAGTGTCCATCCAAAATGATGAGGAGAGAGAAAGGGATGCTGTCCCTGACAATCTGCAGTGGTGGAGACCTGGTCTTATGGAGATGAGCTTAACACCCATGGCTATAGTAAAGCCAGGCAGAAAAAAAGTTGCCTCTGAGAATCAGCCTTTTTATGCATGCAAAACAAAGTTGACTATTACTTCAGTGTTGTCCCCCTTTACTCAGCTCTGGTGAGGCTGCACCTTGAGTACTGTGTTCAGTTTTGGTCCCCTCCCTACAAGAAGGATATTGAGGTGCTCGAATGAGTCTAGAGAAGGGCAACGAAGCTCGTGAAGGGTGTGGAATGCAAGTCCTATGGGGAGCGGCTGAGGGAACTGGGGTTGTTCAGCCTGGAGAAGAGGAAGCTCAGGGGTGACCTTATCGCACTCTACAGGTACCTTAAAGAAGGCTGTAGTGAGGAGGGGATTGGTCTGTTCTCCCATGTGCCTGGTGACAGGACAAGAGGGAATGGGCTAACGTTGTGCCAGGGGAGGTTTAGGTTGGATATTAGGAAGAACTTCTTAACAAAAAGGTTGTTAGGCATTGGAATGGGCTTCCCAGGGAAGTGGTGGTTTCACCATACCTGGAGGTCTTTAAAAGGCATTTAGATGTAGAGCTTAGTGATATGGTTTAGTGGAAGACTTGTTAGTGTTAGGTCAGAGGTTGGACTAGGTGATCTTGGAGGTCTCCTCCAGCCTGAATGATTCTGTTATTCAGTAGGCAAAATGGGTATTAATTCTACCAGTGACTGCAAGTCTACTTGGATGCAGACCATTACAGAGCTCAATAAAGACTGTTAATTCATTATCTGGATGGATATCAGTAGTGCTCTGAGTAACTCATAAGTTTATGAAGAACCTTAGACTGCAATTATGATAGACTTAAGTTTTTAGGCTCTAAAGAAAAAAACAAAACAAAACAAAATGGAACAAAACCTTCACAGTTCTTTGTGTTTTGATTTATTACTGAGTAATACTGGCCTGGTGAGAATCTGATACTTATCTTCCAGCTGTGGTTGACTTATTGGGCCTAATTTTAAGCTTGAGTTAGAAATGAATTGTGTATGCATTTGATGATGATGATAATTATTATTATTATATTTTTATTTCTTCAGGGCATAAATAATGTAAAGAACACAAAGACAGAGTAGAAGGCCTGACTCCCCTCTCCCATTGGCATAGATGACCTGAATTCCCTGGTGTATTCCTGATTTGTACTATCATAAGCATAGGAAGTTCTGTCCCTGGTTCTTGAAATTAATGCAGTTTCCCTGTGCACACTTTGCAGGGGTTTTGTGGGGGTGAGGACTGAGCTAGGCACCCTGGTTTTCCCACTCTTCCTTTGACATTTCTTGACTGTAGCTCAAGAACAACAACCCCATTGATTCCCTGGATTCCCTGGGAGTAATGAAGTAAGCCAGCTGCGGGGCAGAGCTGACACCTACTTGAAAGCATCATGTATTAACATGGGGAAAGGCCTTATTGCTGAAAATTGGGCTTATTGTGCTATTTGAGAGCCATTTAGGTTGTTGCCTAGCCTCTTTGCACTGACTATGCAGTTTCATTGCTCTTGCCCTGGCCTGCTTTCATCTCACTGTTGAATTTTTCCCCTGCCATTAGGAATATCAAACTCCTTGAGCTTTTCAGGCTGCCCTTTCCCAGCTAAGGCATGTGCTGGCGAAGGCTCAGTCTGAGCAGGACTGAGCCAGCCCCTGTGAATGCTACTATTGTTATTTTTGACAATCTTTTCGTACCTGTCTGAAAGAAGAGAGAAAAGATAAAATTGAAACATTAATTGTTTTCAACAAAAGCTTCTAAGGAGAGTTTCTTGGCTTGGCACTTGGGGACATGTCGAAGGCTTTGACAGGCAATGCAAACTATTTTGAAACATGTTGGGTTCTATCTCTCTCTCCACCTCCTCTCCTCAGATGTCTCTTGACAAAAATGAGCCCTCATACAAAAAAGAGGTGTGGTTAGATGACAGAGTTGGCGCCTGAAACTCTCTATCTCTATATATCCTGGTACTAATCCCCTCTCTGGTTCACATCCCTCTGGTTCAACATGAGAATCTTGTATAATGGGGCAGTCCAATGGGAATAATCATGTTTAATGTGCTAGGCTTGTATAATGGATGTTCTTTCCTTGCTTGCAGAGACAAGGTGCAATCATCAGCCTGAGGGTGCCCCTGAGGATGTCCGCACTTGCAGATCAATTGGTAGTACAGGAACTAAGTGCCCACCTTGTGATGTGGCGGTGCTGCCTTGTCCTCGCTGCTGAGTGAGTTAGTTGCTAGCTACAGTAAATGTGCAGCTCTCTTTTTGTGTGGGATGTGTTACGTTAGAGCGACGTACCCTGGGGATCCCCAGTGCCTAATTCTACCTGCCATCTGTGGAGACTTTCCTCATCTGGCCATGGGGTGCTAGTTTGAATGGAGGAGGTACAAAACCTCAGCCACAAATGTCATTTGGCATCTTCACAGCAGCCTTCAGCTAGTGTGCCAGGGCCTGAATGGGTGATAGGCAGGACTCTGAGTTTCCCAAGAGGGATCAGAGAAGGGATTCAGGGCAAGACAAGTGTGGTAGGCAGGGAAAGAGCTATGGGAAAATGAGAATTTCTACATTAGCAATGACTCTGAGGCAATGACTTCTAATTCTATCCACTTGCCTTTCCTGTAACCTTTTGATAAGTTTTAGTACAAGGTTCATGTTCTGAAATAATTAGACATTGAACGATTTTTTTTGGAAAGAGTTGTTTCACATTGCTTGTTTACAGGATTTTGTTTTCTCATAGGCATCATATGAGTTCTGTGTCAAATCAGACAGCAAGGTGAGGAATTTTGCCTGTATTTGAAACTGGAGTAATAGAGACCTCATCACTTTATTCCCCTTAGAAAGCCAAAAAATCTATGGCAGGGAGCACACCTGTCCTAGTTTTCACTTCTCTTATGAAATACATACCACAGTTACACAATTCATTTAACTCCTCTCACCTGATTTTGAGTTCCCATTCCCTCTTCCCACAGAAAAAGCAAGCATTGAAGAAGTAAAGATTAGTAATAATATGAAACGGGGCTCAGGAAAACAGTGTATACTTGGTAGATAATATCAGTTCTAGTTGGAGAAGCAAAACTCTATGGCTTGACAAACAGCCATTCCTGAAAATCCTTTGTAGATACCTCCATGGTACTCACTATTCTTATCAGCATTCAGGGATGTTTCTCCATGTGTTCTTTTACTCCTCCCATTCTCCACCAGAAGCATAAGTACTGAAAAAGATACCTATGGGAATTTCTCATGTCTTTAAATTAAGCACACTCTTAAACTCTTTCTTGGCCTTGCAGTGCATAGCACCTTGCAAGATCAACCACCTAGCAGCTCTGCTACTTCTTCACATCATAGGTCTTGAGTGGGCTGCTGGGAAACTAAACAGCTCTGCATGTGATACATTCACAGTTTGATTTGCATGAGTGTCTGCTTGAAAATAATAAACTCTTTCCTTTCAAACATCACCTTGTGTCCATTCAATGCAGCAAGACGCTTAGCTGATATCCTTGACTTTGCCTTACACTGAGGTTTTAATAAGGCTGAAGATGTGTGAGGATCAGATTGCTCCCCAGTGAGAACCAAATAGCTATTTCCTGAGGGCACTTGACCTACTTCCAACCATAGTAAATAATGTAGTCTTCAGATAACAAAACTGAGTCTCATCCTTTATACATTGACTGTTCTGCTATCCTGTTTTGGGCTTATCCTGTTTTATGCAGTTACATTAATTACGCCAGATTCTGAGAACTTCTCAGGATGGTTGTGGTAATTAGTGACAAAGGTGTTTTCATTTAGGAACCAGTTCTCCTTGAAGACATGAAAATGTTTTTGGAATGGTAATATCTGCAATGTGTAGCAAATGGATAAGGTTGGATCTTCATTGTTTATTAAGGTCAGTGCTTTCATGGTAAATCTGACTGCTGCATTGTAAAGAATATATACTACAAAGGCTGCAAATAAATTATTTTACACCTAGAAACTGATTTTCCTCAGGCTCTTGACCAGTTCATCATTTGCATCATACAGATTCATAGAGGAGGGTGCAAGGAAGGCAGAGATGTCTCCCCAGAGAAATAATACTGTCTCCCAACTTGCACACTAGCTCTACTGCACACCATATCTGATGCCCGAAAATTACAAGAAACAAGAGATATCTGACTTCAGCAGTGTTTCCAGTGATTTCACTGCACTAATTTGTCTTGTTTTGTGGTGTGTGTGTCTTGAATGGCATTCAGCAGACACAGTACCAAAGTCCACAAATAAACAAAAGGACTTACTGACTGTGCATCCCTATTGCTGGCCCTGAAGATGTGTCTCAAAGGATTTGGGATTCTGTATTTCTCAGTCAGCAACTTCATGCAGTCTGACCCTGCAGAATTTTATGTAGGTGTTTGACCACACAGCTTGTATCAATATAGTCCTCTTTCCCATGTACAGAATAAACAGAATAGCAATGTCCTAGTTGCGATGCTTATTGTTCCTTTTTTTTTTTTTTTTCATCTCCTTTCAACTTTTTTTTTTCAATTCCTTTATTTTTTTTTTTTTTTTTTTTCTTAGGTGGAACCTAAACTGGTTGACTGTCTCCTGTCTCATTAATTCTTATTAGGGGCAGAATCCACTTCATGCCATGCTTTTTCTTGTGGGACTTATCCACTGAAGTGAATAAAAAGATTTCTACTCTCTTGTATGGACTTTGTATCAGGTCCTACATTACTAATTTCATGTGATATAGTGGGAAGAAGCAGGAGTCTGCAGGCTTTTGGTACAGTACAGGCTCCTTGGCACTGTGAATCTTTGTATTGGCTGTGAAAGACATTTTAACAGAGTGGTTATGCAGTGAGGTCTGGAGAAAACACGTTTAGTTCATGCGTATATATAATTTATTATGAAAAAGATTATGGTACACAATTTTCTTCAGTCTTCTCTTTCCATGGTGTGGTGAGAGATCTCTTCCTATTTTTCTTCTCCAGACACAAGTTTCTCAAACTCTTACCTCTTACAATAATTGTTTGGTACAGCACCGTTGCAAGAAATGATTTATATTTCAGTGTTTGTATACTTCTCTGTGAATTCCTTGTTAATGGATAAATCTAACCTGCTAGGGGGTACAGAGCTCCATGAACTGCAGGGACAACTATCACAAGACAATTTATCCTGGCATAACAGCAGTGATGACTGAAGACAGATGATTTGCAGCCTGTCCTCTTTTTCATACAGCACTTATGTGTGCTCACCGTATTCTGTATCTGATCTCCACAAATAGCAGAATCTTTAAAGCACTTGAGAAGGTTTATACTCTGTACACAGGGATTCACTTGAGTTTTTCTGGCCAGCTTTGACTTCTGTGAATTCTATGAAAACTACTTGCAAGAAGGGAAAAGTCAAGGAAATGCATCTGTGATGTCAAGAACCAGTACTCCTAGTTCCAGGCAGCCTCGCTGGGCCCTCCTGCCAGAGGTCACCTTTACTTACCTTGGAACACCTACAGCACATGCAGTTCCTCTAGTGTCACAGGATTGGTGTTGAATCTTTTGTTAAATCTTCTTACTTACTCAGGATAATAGGCAAGCCCCAAAATAGGCAATAGGCAAGCTCAATTGGCAGCTCTTGTCCAGTAGAGTTCTGGGATCCTTATGCAAACCTTCCCTGGAGGAATAAATCGCACCAATAAAGCTGCTTTGTGCCTCCTTTCTCTGTTGATTCACCAAACACTTGCTTACAAGAAATACTGTGCCCCGAGAAAAGCCATGAGGGCAAAGAAAGGACTCAGAGGGTTCCTGAGCATTGCTGAGGCTACATGTGCTATGCTATAGCTGGTTGGGCTGGCTGGAACAAGATTGGAGGTGTTCCTCTATGGGCACAGAGAATTTTTTTGGCTGTGCTTCTGCCTCTGGCTTCAAGCTAGGAGTTTTACTTTGCAGAATTTGTCATTGTCATTCAAGTCAACTTTCCTTAGTTCAAGATACACTTAGTAGTGGAGCAAAATGGCAGTCTTCTCAATCCTATGAGATCTGGGGGGCTTTGGGATATCCAACATTTTTCAAAACTAATTCAGCACACCAGAAGGCCAAATCTCATTGTAGAAAAATTCAAAAGTTAAGTAACCTCTGGCACAAATTTCTACAGACTACATGGATATAAAAGGAAATAAATACTTCCTGCAAATAGTAGGGCACAAGCAAATGATAAAAACAACTTTGATCTGCCACACCACACTCAATAGCTGATCACTTGCATGGTAGTCTAAAATGATATTTCCCCCTTCACTTGAGTTTTGTCATTTTTTTTTTCTGCTTTGCAAAGTAACTGTATAAAGAAAAAAATAATACTTGAAATAATATACACAGTGAGTAATTGATACAGGTTCATTTTAGCTCTCTATTGGCTATCTGCCAAAACGATTTTGTGCATTATTGAATACTCATTGCTCATATGAGATATTGGTCATCGAAGCCACATGGTATTGTTCTGGCTGCCTGTGTAATTCGTGGTGGAAGTGGGTTGGCAAACATTTCTAACCTGAGATAACTCAGGAGACTTTCTGGAAATATTCGTCTGAATTAGACCTTGCTAGTCTAAACAGTGCAGAAAGCAAACAGAGAAGATTATGAAAACTATCAAAGCAAACTTGTGGTAACATAGGCAGTTTGGATGAATGTTAACAAAAAAGTCTCTTTCTATTATGAATTTAACTTTAATTCACGCTTTAGCCACATTCAACAGAAGAGCAGTTATACAGACCTGTCAAACAGTAACATCTTTAAAACTTCCTTTATTTTGTGAAATAGACAACTTAGGAAACTTAGCTGTGTGATTTGTTGCTGTTGGCTAAATTCTTTGTGTATCCAAATTAATTTCTTCTATAAGTTTATGGAAATCTACGGGCAGACACTGTGTATTGAACTGGAAAGTTAAAATTTCTCTACAGCTGTTTTAAGAAAGTGAAAATGAATTTCTGATAGACAAACATGCTTGAAGGTTGGAGAGTGCTTCTGTTACTAATCTGTGGCTTATCCACAGAAAAAAAAAAAAAAAGTAAAAAAAAAATCGAACAAGGACTGAAATACCCTTCTACATAGATAAATTTGTACTAAGGATTTTGTAAGGAAGTTGGAATAGTAGGAGGGCTTTTTTGTAAGCTGATGGCTTCCAGAGTGAAATGGCTGTAATACAAAGACTTGAGAATGGATGCTGATCTTTCAGCTTTTACATTTTTGTCATTGAAAGAATTAATCTAAATAATGATGGAAAATTTGAAATAACATCTGAAAAAAAGAATTAGATTGCCTATAATGGAGTAATTATGGAGTCCATACCTACCCCTAAGTAATGTAAAATGCATCACATCTATGTATCCAGAGCTCCTAATGTGTTTTAATAGGTAAACATTCTAGCAGGAATAGATTGCTTTCTGTGGGGCTAATTCTGAATTTACTGCTCATTTGGATGGAAATCAATGGCTTAATTCTCAAAGAAACTCAGATGGGGTTTTCACTGTTCCTCTAAGGGACTGCCTGATGAACCACAATTAGCTGCAGCTGACATGCTGTAGATTTGCTTTGCTGCAGCCTTGTAGCAAATCTTGACTTGATCAAATAGGATGTGGATCAGCACAAGGACAGGTGGGAACTATCCAGGCCTGAGCTTGGTGACTGGGCAGGGTGTGAAAGGCTGTGGAGTATGCAAATGTGTGGGGTACACAGTTTACTGACTTATGGGGTGATCTTTAGAGCTTGGTCTTACAAGTTACCACAGCATCTACTGTCACAAGCCTTTCTGTTCAGACACTGTAGGATCCAAGAAGGATGGGCAGAAAGATATTATAGGCTGTAATTTGGACATCTGACATAAAAATTTCATTGTTTGGCTGAACGTGTTATCCTAAAAGGTCTGTTGCACAGAAGATCCGTATGATCTGGCAGAGGGAAGTAGGTCTGTTAAAGCTTAGTGCTGACCAAGTAAGCTCAGCTGTAGTTCCAAAATGATTGGCATGGTGGAGGCTGTACTGAAAATGTGAAAGAAAAGTCAATGAGCATGGTGCTAATGAAGATGAAGTCAATACAAAATAGATGAAAATACAGCCAAAACTGAAACACCTATTGTGGGCAGCCTACAAGCTTAGTTTGGTACCTGTCCAGGGAGAAGGCTTTACCATGCTGGGGAATGGCTAAGGTTCAGGGAAGCAGTATGCAGTTGAAAATGGTAAGTACTTTGCTACTTTTTGCTGGTCTTGCAGAATACTATTAATGCTCTGCACAGATTTAGGTCATCAGCCTTTACCTGGAAAGGACTCTACACAGAAAATGATTTATTTGCCATACAGCAGATTGCTGGGGTCCCAGTAACACAAGGAAAATGCACTGAGCTAAGATGTCTTGAAATGGCTATGGTCATTCTGAATGGAAATACTAATTTCATCTGCTAGAGTTAAACTGGGTAACAATTTCTGCAAGAATCTTTAGAAACATCAATGGCCACTACTACAGAGGATAAAACCCTCGTTGTACTCATTAGTATTCATTGCCCTTTCCACGGAAATGGGGATTCTCTCACTGAAAGAGAGGTAGCAATAAGCCTGTGGGGTGAAACTGCCATCACTTCCTCTCCCAGCACTGATGAGAAAGTGTTGAGCTGTTTCATATTTTCACCTTTTTCTTCAGACCTTCTGTGCTGCAGAGGTGGGGGGGTGACCTTTCCCTTCACACAGTTCATTGATTTCTGTGCTTGATAATGCAGGTCTTTCCTCTGCCCTTTGACACCAAATTAAACTTTAATTCCAATGAAGGTGGAAGCACTGCTGAGTGGAGGCTCTGCTGAGTGCTCAATGAGATCTTCTGGGAGTTAATTACGCTGCAGGTCTCTTGTTCTTACAGCTCATTAAATCCTGTACCCCTCCCTGGTCTGCTGTTTCCAGCTAAAGGCAGCTCTGTGTCCCCCAGTGGCTGCTATCTTTCCTAGCTAATAACTGTGGCTTGCATGCTCCTTTTGCATTTCTACAGCACAAGCCTCTCTTGCTGATAGCAGTGTGATTTGCATGCTGTCAGAAAAGCTTATCAGCATTGCCATGGAGGACAGTAAAACAAACTGGTCAATTAGTCATGTACAGCTCGTTTTGATTCCTGTGATTAGTTATTAACAGAAGTAAACAGAAACCCACTTCAAACTTTGTACTTTCAAGAGGCAAAATGAACAGCGTATTAGTACTTTGGGGCAAATACATCAATGGAAGGCATGTAATTCATCACAGTAATTAAATGGATTTAAATACTGTGCTAATCTCAAGGCTGCTCAGGAAGGAGCTTATTTATTTATTTATTGTTTAATATGACATGGTTAAAAAGAGGGCAGTGGGAGATGTCCTTCCATCACCAGGAAGTAACGTGTTTCATCAGCTCATTTTTTTGCCAACAACTTTATTGCCGTAGTACCATCTTCTCACCTCTCTTTTTCTGAGTGCTGAAGCACTCAGTGCTAAGAACAAAATCCTTCTAGGTCAGCAGCTTCTGTCTGAGTTGCACAAGTGAAAAGTGCCATAAGAGCCCTTGCTCTCATAAGCAGAAAGAAGTGATTCTTTCTGTATTTCTGGTTTCATTAAATCTCACGTGACCTTTCTGAGACATGTTAGTCGCTTTGATGTGAACACTGGGCTCCTCAGCATTGGAAGGGAGCCTGCATTTATTGATACTGCTCTGGATTATGCCTTAGAGGTGGATTCTTACAGCTCTGAGAGACTGGTTCCTTATGCTGTAGAGATAGGAAGGATTCTAGCAATACATTTCCAAAATACTAAGGAGAATTATGTTGAAATGTGTTCCCTGTACATTAGGCGGACCACAGGCGTCAGAAAATCACAAGCCAAGCTTCATAAAATCATGAGACTGGTTTGAAAATCCTGATATTACTCTTATTTTTTAAACAGTCTGAGGTCTTTTTGCTTGTCTTCCAATAAATCAGTTGTGCTTCATAACTTTTGCAAGACTGTTTTTTTTTTTTTTTTTTCTTTCTTTTTTTTTTTTCTTGTAAACAAACCCTGAAATTCTCCCAAAATCTCATGGCTTCAGGAACTTTTAAGAAAGGTACTAAATGTACTCATGGTAAATAGTTCAGAGGTTCTATATACTGCAGAGCTCTGTCTCTAGGAGTAATCCTCTTATCAAATCATTGCAAACCTGCATATATAAAAATAATATGGCATCCATTTTTTAAGAGGATCATAAAAAGGTCTGTTCAGACCATGGATATTGTTTAAAGTCTTACCCTTTTTACCAAAATAAGAGGATCCATGTTCTTCCAGCTCTAAAATGTACCTAAAACCTGCACATTCCGACCCTTTCCTCCTCTGGTGCTTTCCATATGGAGGTCTTCATTTCTTAGCTGAGCTTCTCAGGAATCCTTTTGGCCCATTCCTCTAGGCTGAAAAAGACACAGCCCTGCCTTCCACCATCTCAAGCACTCCCCCAGTTTTGTCTCATCTGCAGACCTGATGCAGGACCTACAGAGGATAAAGAATGTTAACACCAGTCCTACCTTGTCTTGCAAATGCACCAAATATTTTATTCCTTATTGATATCACTACAATGCATGGATCACCTGATCCTGTAATTATTGTCCCCCTCTGTATTGCAGAACAGCTGAGGAAATAGTTGATATCCACAGCAATCTGCTGCTGTCCACAGAAGCAACATTTTGCTTTCAGCCTCTGGAAATATTTTGGGGTGCACACATCCTGTCTCAAGTGCTCCTGAAATATATCTTGTTCTATAAAAATTTATTCTGTGATGGCGCTGTGGCAAAGGCTGTTAAGTCTGCTGTCTTACTCTGTATATATGCAGAAGGCACACAGTGTCCACTCAGAATACAGTGAATTAAGAAGCAGACAGCTTAGCTGTGACCTGCAGATACAGGAAAGGCAGAGAAGTGGTACCTGTGCACCACTATAGCAGCTTTAACAAAATCTTGCTTTTTTAATGAAATATTTTCTTTATAGGAATTTTTAATGCAAAATCAAATAACAATTACTATGGGTCTCCATCATCAAGAGCTCATAACAAATAGCTCTCAGGACAGCTATTATGAAGGAACTGGGTGTAACACAATTCCCCATCTCCCCCACTTTCCCTCTAGACTCTTTAAGAATACACTGTTGATAAAACTAGTGTCCGTGAGTTGTGCTTTATTCTGCAAGTGGCAATATAGTATGGAAGGGCAGGTTTCTGGGAGTAGTGAACAAAATCACAGAATCACAGAATTTTCTAGGTTGGAAGAGACCTCAAGGTCATCGAGTCCAACCTCCAACCTAACGCTAACAGCCCTCCACTAAACCATATCCCTAAGCTCTACATCTAAACGTCTTTTGAAGACTTCCAGGGATGGTGACTCCACCACTTCCCTGGGCAGCCTGTTCCAGTGCCTCACAACCCTTTCAGTGAAGAAGTTCTTCCTAACATCTAGCCTAAAACTCCCCTGGCTCAACTTAAACCCATTCCCCCTCATCCTGTCACCAGGCACGTGGGAGAACAGGCCAACCCCCACCTCGCTACAGCCTCCCTTGAGGTACCTATAGAGAGTGATAAGGTCGCCCCTGAGCCTCCTCTTCTCCAGGCTGAACAAGCCCAGCTCCCTCAGCCGCTCCTCGTAGGACTTGTTCTCCAGGCCCCTCACCAGCCTCGTCGCCCTTCTCTGCACCCGCTCAAGCACCTCGATGTCCTTCTTGTAGCGAGGGGCCCAAAACTGAACACAGTACTCGAGGTGCGGCCTCACCAGAGCTGAGTACAGGGGGACGATCACCTCCCTAGCCCTGCTGGTCACGCTGTTCCTAATACAAGCCAGGATGCCGTTGGCCTTCTTGGCCACCTGAGCACACTGCTGGCTCATATTCAGCCGACTGTCCACCATCACTCCCAGGTCCTTCTCTGCCTGGCAGCTCTCCAACCATTCCTCTCCCAGCCTGTAGCTCTGCTTGGGGTTATTGCGCCCCAGGTGCAGGACCCGGCACTTGGCCTTGTTAAACTTCATGCAGTTGACCTCAGCCCATCGGTGCAGCCTCTCCAGATCCTCCTGCAGAGCTTTCCTACCCTCAAGCAGATCGACACACGCACCTAACTTGGTGTCATCTGCGAACTTACTGAGGGTGCACTCGATGCCCTCGTCCAGATCATCGATGAAGATATTAAAGAGGACCGGCCCCAGCACCGAGCCCTGGGGGACGCCACTAGTGACTGGCCTCCAGCTGGACTTGGCTCCATTGACCACGACTCTTTGGGCCCGGCTATCCAGCCAGTTTCTAACCCAACGAAGCGTGCGCCAGTCCAAGCCAAGAGCAGCCAGTTTCTTGAGGAGAATGCTGTGGGAGACGGTGTCAAAAGCCTTGCTGAAGTCAAGGTAGACCACATCCACAGCCTTACAATGCTTCTAAGAGATACAGTTCCCTTCTTGCTTTTTTTTTTTTTTTTTTTTTTTTTTTTTTTTTCCTTTTTTTCTTCTGGAGATGAAATTGCGCTGCTTTGCTTTATGTGGAAACCCTGCAGGGCCCCTGCTAGGGGACGTTTAGCATCATTCTGGCTTCACATGTACTTGGGTGGCTCCTGTGCCTTAGGATTGGCATGCAGCCCAAATCAGAACTGAACCCCAGAAAGGAGCAGCCTCAAATTATAGACAATCTGGGATGTGGATCCTGATAATTACACAGTACTCCTGGATAAGAAGACAGTGAGCCAATAAATAGCTCATTTTGGCTGAACAGAAGCAAGTGGGGAGGGGGAGTGTACTTATGTACACAGAGATTTTTGAAAATAATTTGAAGACTTTAGCTTTAAAGCCTAAGGGAAGGCTGTCATGCATGGGAAGCAATATCACAGTACAGAGAAAGTCAACAGAATTAATTCGGTTGGAAGAGTAATTTATCCTACAAAAAAAAAAAAAAAAAAAAAAAAAAAAAAAAGAAACAATCATTTTTAATCCCTTGTTTTCTTCCTCATTAACACATGACTATTTCTTAGCCTTTACCCTATAACTAAGAAGAAAGACAAGAAGTTGCTTGTTTAACTGTCAAAAATACCACTCCTTGGCTAGCTAGAGAGGGTTGTTCATGCATGGGAATCTGCCTCTCCCTATCCAGAGAGTGATCAAAGGAAGGCAAACTGACTTAGCCTCCTGCATCCACAGTCCAGCACTGTTAGTGCTTCTCTTCCACAAACACCATCACTCAGCAGCAGCTGCAAGAAAATCATTAAAAAAAGCTAAACTGGAAAGAATGACATAAAAAGCTTGCTAGAGATTCCCCATTTTGATAAAGGTTTGTCTTCACTATTCATTGAACAAGGCCAACTGTCACTGTAGCTATGGAAATGATACCGCTTTTTGCATTCTGGATGTTTCTTGCTCTTTCTCCATGTTCCCATAAAGGAGACAGCACTGAGGACCCTCCATACTAAACCCTTGTCACCCCAGTAGAAGCAGTAAGCTTCAGCCTGATGGGTGGCTACTGTGGGTACAAGGGGTAGGCAACAACCACTCTGTAGCCTGTGTGTCCCCTGGTTTCACACCAGCAGTGTTGAGGTCAGGGAGCAGAGTGGCAGAGAGCAAGTCTCCTGCCCTATGAAGTAATCACCTGCAGACCAGCAGCAGTTTTGGAAGGTCCACTGCCTTGATTTCCTACTGGCTGGCACTGGATAGGGCTTGGTTTTCCCATAATCTTCAAATAATATCCAAATGGAGCCTTGAGCACCCTGACCCAGCATCAAGGCTGTCCTTGGTTTGTTAAGCACAGAGAAGACATCAGGATTGCCTGTTGATGGTGGAGGTAGATGTATTTTCAGCATCTTGTCCGCACCTGGTTCTTTGGGTGGACCATGCTGCTCAGTGACAGCAGAACTCTACGCACAGCAGGAGTTTGGGGAAGTCTCTCCACACCATATAAGGGCTTGGAGGAACACTTCAAATGATGGACCTCCAGCTAGCTTTGTTGTTCAGCAGTTGAGTTTTGAGTGAGGAGTTACTCTGGCTCCTTGCCATGGGCAGCTGTGGTCCCTCCCCCTGGTGTACTCTGCCAGGGTGAATGTACAAGTGGCACAGTGTCAATGCTGAGCCAGAACCTGAACAGGATGAGGTGACACAAGGAGAAAACAAGAAGGAGGGAACGGGGATTTGGAAAGAAATAGAGAAGATGGGGAAACAGAAGATTGTAGAAAGACATCTGAAACTGAGAATACTGTGGATCTTGAAGAATATAGATATCTGAAAGAAGCAGGAGGAAAGAGAAGATGAGGCAAATATAGAAGTGAGATAAAGGAGAATTTGAGGTGCTTAAGAAAAGAAAATAAGTGCAATGGGGTGAAAGCATAAGGAGAGAGAATGGAAGCCAGCTGAGAAATAGTAAAGAGAAGTACATGGAACAATGTTGGACAGCTACAGAGAAAATACTGTTAGGAAAGAAAAGCCTGTAGTTGGGTTGTGGTCATCTGGAGATGTCTGAGGGAAGAGAGACAGAAGGAAGAAGGTGACAAAGTGCAAAGTCAGGGTCATGGCTCTGGAGAGTATAGATGGCAAGAGAAAGGAAGAGAATGCTACAGGAAAGCACAAGGAGAAAAGAAAACAGAGGAAGAAATAACAGAGTATATGAGAGATGGAATGAAAATAAGTGATAGGAAAAACAGGGGAAAAGATGGAAAGAAAAAAAAAATGGAAAGCCAAAGCCCATTTAGAATTAAATTTGGTCAGGGACATCAAGGGCAACAACAAAGGGTCCTATACATATGTTGGTGATAAAAGGAAAACTAGGGATACTGTGGGCCCTAGTCAAATGAAAAGGGAGACCTGATCACCCAAGACGTGAAGAAGGCTGATATACTCAATGACATTTTTTGCCTCAGTCTTCACTGACAAGAATTCCAGCCACATAGTTTAGTTAATAATAATATTTCCTTAATAATAATAATCGTTATTATTATTTTCCCCTTTACTTAAATTATCATCTCAACCCGTGACTTGTTCACTGTACTTCTTCCCTTCCTCATCTAAGGAGGGGGAGTGAGAGAGTAGTTGTGGTGTTTAGCTGCCTAGCATGGTAAAACTACCACAGTCCTGAGGGAACTGCTGGATGTAGTTTATAAGCTGTTGTCCATCATATTTGAGAAGTTGTGGCAGCATGGTGAAGTTCCCACTGGCTGGAAGAGGAGAAATATAACCCCCATTTTTTAAAACAGAAATAAAAGACAAACCAGGAAACTACAAGCCAGTCATTCTCACCTCTGTCCCTGGCAAGATCATGGAGCAGATTCTCCTGGAACTTATGCTAAGGCATGTGGAAAATAAGGAGGTGATTGGTGGCAACAAACATGGCTTCACTAAGGACAGATAGTACCTGACAGGCCTGGTAGCCTTCTACAGTGGGGTTAAACATTGTTGGGTAGGAGAAGATCAACTGATATAATCTGCATGGACTCATGCAAAGCATTTGACACTGATCCACACAGTGTCCTTGTCTCTAAATTGGAGAGATGTGGATTTGATGGATGTACCACTTGGTAGGTAGGGGATTGGCTGGATGGTCACACTCAGAGTTGCAGCCAATGTCTCAATGTCCAAGTGAAGATCAGTAACAAGCGGTGTTCTTTGGTGGTCGGTACTGGGTCCCATGCTATTTAACATCTTTGTCGGTGACGTGGACAGTGGGATCAAGTGCACCTTCAGGAATTTTGCTGATGACACCAAGGTGTGTGGTGTGGTTGACACAGTGGTGGAAAGGGATGCCACACAGAGGGACCTGGACAGACTTGAGAGGTGGGTTTGTGTGAATGCCACTAAGTTCAGCAAGGCCAAGCGCAAGGCCCTACATATGGCAATCTCATGCATAATTACAGGCTGGGCAGAGAATGGATTGAGAGCAGCCCTAAGGAGGAGCTGAGATTAAAGGTGGATAAGAAGCTTGACATGAGACAGCATTGTGCACTCACAGCCCAGAAAGCCAGCTGTATCCTGGGCTGCATCAAAATCAGTGTGGCCAGAAGGCTGAGGGAGGTGATTCTCTCCCTCCACTCTGCTCTCATGAAACCCCACAATGAATACTGCGTTCAGGTCTGGAGCCACCAGCACAGAACATGGACCTGTTGGAGAGAGTCCAGAGGGGGCCACAAGGAAGATCAAGGGGCTGGAGCACCTCTCCTATAAGGGCAGGCAGAGGGATTTGGGGTTGTTCAGCCTGGAGAAGGGAAGACTCTGGGGAGACATAACAGCTTTCCAGTATCTAAAGGGGTCCTACAGGAAAGCTGGGGTGAGACTCTGTCAGGGAGTGCAAATAAAGAATGAGGAGTAAAGGCTTTGAACTAAAAGTGCGTAGATATAGATTAGAAATTATGAAGAAATTCTTCACTCAGAGGGTGGTGAGGCACTGGAACAGGTTGCCCAGAGAAGCTGTGGATGCCCCATCCCTGGACACATTCAAGGCCAGATTGGACGAGGCCCTGCACAACCTGATCTAGTGGGAGGTGTTCCTGCCTATGGCATAGGGGCTGGAACTGGAAAGTATTTAAGGTCCCTTCCCCAAAACATTCTGTGACTTTACGAATTATGAAGTAAATGATGGTCAACTTTTGTTTACTGTGTCTTCATTGTCACAGAGGTCTATGCTTAGGCAGAGTTCCAGGAATGGGATTTATTTTATCTTTAATCATTGTTTTTTCAACAATACCAATATTTTGTTTCTCTTGGGTTTCTTATGACAAGCAACTTCTGTGCCTCTGGTTGGTTCTGTCTGTCTCTCCAAACTATTTGTTCCTATAGAACAAGAAATCTGGGTTTTTCAAATCATCAAAGAATATGTTCAATTAAAAAACAAATACATTTTCAAGAACAATAAAGTCATTAGTACCTATTATTCAATAACCCCACTTAGTGTGGGAACAATGATAAATGCATTATCTACACTCACAGATGGCAAAAATCTGCATGTGGCTTAGGGAGACAGCACAAACATTATCTGTTCTAGATTGTTCACTGATTGAATGTGAAACTTTCAACAAAAAAAAAGACAGTGATTAGGATCTAATTTACATGTATTAATATGACTTGAAAAGTACTTCTTATTTGTACTAACAAACGCCTAGGTGGCACTGGAGCTACTTTTTGGGTTCTGCCAAGCTTGTGCTGGAAAAGACTAATCTGATTGAATTTGACACTCTCACAAAAAAGGAATTAAATTTAAGACAAAAAAAGAAAATAGAAATTGAGTGCGGTTCTGGACAACAATTAGCCAAGTGCTTAAACTCAGCTTGTCACAATTAATCTTGATGAGAATGGCCTGATTCTATGATAAATGATGCAAGTCCTTGTTGGAGTTCGAAGTGAGGCTATCATTTGTGCTAAAGTGCCTGGTAATAAAGTTGCACTAATTTATGGACACAGCACAGTTAAAAATGCCTATGGGGTAGGAACCACTGTGATACACACCAAACTCAATCTGCAGAAACACAACCCTACATAGCCAAGTTGTTGATGATTTCAAGAAACTCATTAAAATGTTTTAGCTCCAAAATGTCTGATGAAGTCTAGCCCCATATTGTTTCTGGATCCAACATGTAACTTCCACATATATTTATCCCATAAGGGCTTTCCAGGCAGAGCTTTGTGTTAGCTCAAAAATCTTTGCCTTATATTTTTGTTAATGAGAGCAGATATGTTCCAAAATTGCATGAGTGTTTTTAGGAAGTGTACTCCATGAGTTCCTAATGGCTAGTAAGAAGAAATTATGATTACACATAATCTTAAAAGCCCCTTTTAAATCCCATGATGAATGAGATAACAGTTGTCCCAGATGGGTGAAGCTTTTACAAATAGCATGGAACAGAATTAGGGTACAAAAATACTTTCATCACTAGCTAATTCAAATATGATGATTCTCTACCTTCTTTGCATCCTTGGAAACTAGCAAGTCAGCTTGTTTAATATCAAATCAGAAAAAATTGTGTTTAGAATTAATAACTGGGTGCCTTTTGGCAGCTTGCCTTCTACATCTGATTGACTCTTTCACTCAGCAAATACATTTTCAGACTTGCTATTGATGACAAGTAGATTGAATTATAAATCAAGGCCATGCTCCTGAGCTGAAAGTAATGTAATAAAAGAGACAAAATGGGCAATAAAGGTGACTTTTGATGAGTGCAGATATCAATTTAGAAATTTACTCTTGTGATACTTGTGATTACTTCTAACTGAAATATTTCCTGGATCTCAGCAACTTGTTACCATGACATTTCCTTGTGGTTCAGTGTGCCTTTCTTTTTCCACATCCAGCCACTTTCCCAACAGCACAGGGAAGGGACTGCCTGTTCTGCTCACTGTTGGGCTATCTCGTCTTGGAAAAGTCTTGTTTTTGAATACCATGTGGGCTGCCACAAAATGAGAGATTAGAAAGCCTTAACAACTGAACAGAGCTTTGGGAAGACCCATATCAGCTTTTGTGAAATTCAGTGGCAAAAATCCTGTTCATCAATGTCCAGTCTTAAGCAGATAATGCTAGTTCATCAGTTGCATGCAGGAACATTCATCATATAATCAGATGGGTATATGTTAATCATGCAGTTAATTGCAAGGTATGTGTAAATACCACCTACATTTTTTTTAATTTTTATTATTTTTTTTTTTAAGTTTAATTACTTTATGAAGTCAGAACTGTTTAACTAGTTTGCCTGTGAGTATCTTGGCAGGTGCACAGTTACTAGATTCCGTGTACAGATCCCAATAGATGCTTTGTACAGTAATAATGACTAAGTTCAAATTAGTCAGATCTCAGTCAGTAGGATGGGTGAGTTTACCTGTAATTAGAATTTGATTCTCACCCAGTTAAAAATCACCAAATAAAAGCAAAATAAATGCAGAATGCTGTTACGTACTATAGCCGTCACCTTGATGATTTTCTCCAATTGAATGGCTATCTCATTCAATGGGTATTGAGGTTGAATTACCTTCTGTCCTCAGGAGAGGGCAATCCTATGAGGTCAGGAGGAGATGCAGGATTTAATATTCTGCATGATGACATTTGTGTTGATACTGTTTATCACAGGGTTTGGTTTACACTGCCCATGTGTATTTCATTTTGTTCGGAGTTTGTGGTGACACTAAATGGGTAACAAAAGAGCTATATATCTGGAAGTCATAATCGAAGGAAGATAAGAGGAAAAGTGAAAGTTTCTGTTGTTATCTTTCAAAGGTAAAACAAAAGCTTTTAGCAAATAACAGGTATTTGTGAGGTTTCAGGTGTCCTGGGATAGCTGGAACTGATTTCCAAATAGGATCCTTAAGGTTTGTCGTTGTAGCAGCCATGTTTTACCCTATTTTAATTATGTTTCTATTTCAAGTGTGCCAAATAATAATTATACCCAGTACCCTGAGCTGGCGGAAGGGGATGGGGAGCAGAATGTGGCCCTCACTATCCACGAAGAAATGGTTGGCGACCTGCTACGGCAATTGGATGTGCGCAAGTCGATGGGCCCGATGGGATCCACCCGAGAGTACTGAGAGAACTGGCGGAGGAGCTGGCCAAGCCACTTTCCATCATTTATCAGCAGTCCTGGCTATCAGGGGAGGTCCCAGTTGACTGGTGGCTAGCAAACGTGACGCCCATCTACAAGAAGGGCTGTAGGGCAAACCTGGGGAACTATAGGCCTGTCAGTTTGACCTCAGTGCCAGGGAAGTTCATGGAGCAGATTCTCTTGAGAGTCATCACGCAGTACTTGCAGGGCAAGCAGGCGATCAGGCCCAGTCAGCATGGGTTTATGAAAGGCAGATCCTGCTTGACGAACCTGATCTCCTTCTATGACAAAGTGACGCGCTGGGTGGATGAGGGAAAGGCTGTGGATGTAGTCCACCTTGACTTCAGCAAGGCTTTTGACACCGTCTCCCACAGCATTCTCCTCAAGAAACTGGCTGCTCTTGGCTTGGACTGGCACACGCTTCGTTGGGTTAGAAACTGGCTAGATAGCCAGGCCCAAAGAGTTGTGGTGGATGGAGTCAAATCCAGCTGGAGGCTGGTCACTAGTGGTGTTCCCCAGGGCTCGGTGCTGGGGCCAGTCCTCTTTAATATCTTCATCAATGACCTGGATGAGGGCATTGAGTGCACCCTCAGTAAGTTCGCAGATGACACCAAGCTAGGTGCGTATGTCGATCTGCTCGAGGGTAGGAAAGCTCTGCAGGAGGATCTGGAGAGGCTGCACCGATGGGCTGAGGTCAACTGCATGAAGTTCAACAAGGCCAAGTGCCGGGTCCTGCACCTGGGGCGCAATAACCCCAAGCAGAGCTACAGGCTGGGAGAGGAATGGTTGGAAAGCTGCCAGGCGGAGAAGGACCTGGGAGTATAGGTTGGTAGTTGGCTGAATATGAGCCAGCAGTGTGCTCAGGTGGCCAAGAAGGACAACGGCACCCTGGCTTGTACAAGAAGCAGTGTGGCCAGCAGGGCTAGGGAGGTGATCGTCCCCCTGTACTCAGCTCTGGTGAGGCCGCACCTCGAGTACTGTGTTCAGTTTTGGGCCCCTTACTACAAGAAGGACATCGAGGTGCTTGAGCGCGTCCAGAGAAGGGCAACGAAGCTGGTGAGGGGCCTGGAGAACAAGTCCTACGAGGAGTGGCTGAGGGAGCTGGGCTTGTTCAGCCTGGAGAAAAGGAGGCTCAGGGGCGACCTTATTGCTCTCTACAGGTACCTTAAAGGAGGCTGTAGCGAGGTGGGGGTTGGTCTGTTCTCCCACGTGCCTGGTGACAGGACGAGGGGGAATGGGCTAAAGTTGCGCCGGGGGAGTTTTAGGTTAGATGTTAGGAAGAACTTCTTTACTGAAAGGGTTGTTAGACACTGGAACAGGCTGCCCAGGGAAGTGGTGGAGTCACCATCCCTGGAAGTCTTTAAAAGACGTTTAGATGTAGAGCTTAGGGATATGGTTTAGTGGAGGACTGTTAGTGTGTGGTGGTTTTACTGTGCTGGGCAGCTAAACCCCACAACCACTCTCTCACTCCCCCTCTTTTTAGATGAGGAGGGGGAGAAGTAAAGCAAAGAACAACTCACGAGTTGAGATAAGGTTAGTTTAATTAAAGGAAATAATAATAATAATTAAAGAAAGATTATTATGAACTAAACAATTTAACTAAAGGGAAATAAAAAGGGAAAGGGGAAGGGAGGGGGAAAGGGAAAATAAAAAGAAGGGAGGAAAACAAAAAAATAAAATAAATGAAGGCTATGTGGAAGTGCAGAGGAAAGAAATTACTCTCTACTTCCCACAAATGAGCGATGATTGACCACGTCCTTGAAGCAGGGCCTCAACGCACGTAGCCGGTGTTCGGGAGCAGGACCAACGTTTTCACAATGAGAGCCCACCCCTCCCCTCTTCTTCCTGTTTCCAACTTTTATTGCTGAGTGTGACATCATCTGGTATGGAATATCCCTTTGGTTGGTTTAGGTCAGCTGCCCTGGTGATGTTTCTCTTCTCATTTTTTGCCCACCCCATAGGAGGGTTAGAGAGAGGCCCAATGCTGTGCCAGTGCTGCTCAGCAGTAGACACAACACTGGTGTGATAACACTGCTGTTCCAGCTACAAGTGCAGAGTACAGCACTGTATTGGCTGCTGCCGGGAAAGTTAACATCCCAGCCAGACCCAGTACATAGTGTTAGGTCAGAGGTTGGACTCGATCTTGAGGTCTCTTCCAACCTAGAAATTCTGTGATTCTGTTCTGTGAAATACAAATCCAGTGACAAAAGAAAGCATACTTCTAAATATATCCCTGTAGGGGTGGTTGGCATATTTTAAAAGTAATGATTAGGAGTGTTGAGAGAAAGAGGCTATTCAAGAGTGTCATGGCCACCCTGAATAGGTAAACACACAGCACTTGCATGTTCATCTTCAAATTACATGTAATAGCATCCTCTACTGAAAGAACAGCAACCTATCCTGTTTTCCTGGAAAACATCCAGATATAACATCATCCATCCTTGAGAAAATACTTCATATACCTGCCAGTTTTAATAGTTAATCGTTGATGATCTGGGATTGCCCAATATCAGGAGTGTCACTGCACCGATTTCTCTGTGGAACAGAGGAACTGATGTCTGTCCTTTCTGAGGCTTGGTAGTTAAGGCGGACCTTTTCTTTACTTTTCAGATTCATGCTGTACTGTGACTATTTCATATGCATTCACTGAAATTGAGGAAATAATGCAGTCTATGATCATAAGATTCATGGAGCTCAAAAATGGAAAACAAGGTTATCCCAATCAGTCAAAATATTAAGATACAATTGCAAAGCAGCTTAGAACAGGAGAAACATTTTTAAATGAGGGATTTCTGTTCACTTTATTTTATATCACTGGATGTCTCAACTGATAAACCCAGGTAGTGACTAAGCAGCTCTTGCCTACTGAAGTTTTTGCTGGGCTTGAATAGTACTGTGCTTGGTACTTGCACACAGATTTCCATAGTTTGCACAGAATAGTAACAACAGCATTAGAAAACAAAGTACTCAGTCCTTTACACCAGCATTTGGGAATTCTGGGTTCTCATGCTATTGCATGATTTCATTTGGGCACTCTCTACTTCTTGCTAATGCGGTGAGATTTCTCTTCACTTCATGTCAGAAGCCAACGCCCCTGTTTCAATAAACTAGTTCTGTAAGCAATAAGGATGCTAGAACAAAGGATTATCCACTTCAATACAATTGTCTTCTTTCCTACAGATATCTTGTGGAAAATTAAATGTGAAAATATTTAATGTACTGCAGTGATTTGATACTTGATATCACAGTACCTCGTTTCCTTCTTTCCTACTTCCAAAACAGAAAGAGCATTTTTTTTTTTTTTTTTTTTTTTTTTAATTGATAATTGATGTGTCAATAAAAGCACTGACATACCTGTAAAATAATTTTACTATGAAAGTATTAGGAAATTACGGATTTTTTTCATTCAAGGTAGGTTGCTGTTTTCCCCAAACTACTTTCTTTTTTCATTGCACTGCCTGGTCGAATATGTTTTCATACAGAACTTTTAATTTGAGGAAAAAGAAAAGATGGTGTGGTGGTTTTACTCTGATGGGCAGTCAAGTTCTACCACAGAAGGTGAAGTTCAAATTGACAGTTGTAATATAAACTTGTTGAACACAGTGGAAAGATTTTCATATATCCTGAAGAGTTTTTAAATGGAGGCTTGCAAATAGTACATGTTGTGTCCATTCCCAATAACTGTCTGTATCACACTGCAGCCACAATTTGGCCCTGATGTTACACAGTCAGAAAATGTGCCAATAAGTGCTAAGTTATCATCTGCAGAGAACTACAAAGGTTCACCTAATAAAAGATCTAGAATCTTCACCCGTCTCAGTTTTATTGTGTGGTTCGTATTCTAATATTTGATCAGGCAAGCAAACCACACATCAAGTCAATCTCTATGGAGGCCTGGTATAGAAATATGAAGAGGAAACATACCAGAAAAGCAGACATACGTAGTTTTGTCTGTGCAGGCATGGCATGTTCACTTTGGGTTGAAATCACTCATTGCTCTGTGGTTTCAAGCATGTACAAACAACGTCATATCCTTGACTTGTTGGGACTTGGCAGCCTCAGCTTTTGTTTGTGTTGTATTTTCTGTTTGTTTATTTATAGCATCTAGGTCTTTCTTAATCACATCCAAAATGTGCATATTAAATTTTACAGGGCAAATATAAACTGGGTGCAGGGCAGGAGGGAGAGTGCTCATTCTCTAAAATGTTCATAAAAGACATTTGGAATAAACACTTGTCAAAGGAAAGTGAGCTGTTGGCAGGTGGAGGTTGTCCAGCTGATTTATGTAAGAAGTAATAGTTGAGCTGTCTTAGGCACTTTTGGAAATACACACTTAGAAGTATGGTGTTCTGCTGAAACAAATGCTGTTTCTCAGAACTGCTTTGATAATGATAAGATTTCTGAGAGCTAGTATTGTTTCTCTGCTCACTTCTGGAGCTGCAGGAGGTGAAATTAAAAGTAATCCTTTCAGTCAAATGACAGGGCAGTCACTACCCAGGTCCATTGCATGGGCACGCTCAGAAAGGTCTTATTTATTTATATATATTTATTTATTTATTATAAAGGTCTTCGGTTTATTTCACTAGCAGTGAAATAAACTGAACCTCAAAGCTGTAGAGCTGCAGAAAGTAGAACTGGCCACTTCTGATCATCAGTGTGTCAGCGCCTTTCCCTGCTCTTGCTAAGGGAAGTATAGAAGACATTTTCTCTGAAAAATAAATTGACTTTTTAAATAAATTGACTTTTTCCTCAGTAGCTCAGTAGCTTTGCTCTGGTTTTGTTCACAGAATTTAAAAACTTTTTTTTTTTTTTTTTTTTTTTTTTTTTTTGATCATTAAAGTAAGTTTGAATCTTTTCTGATTCATTTTATCTGAGGTGCCTGTGTGACAAGTGTTTTCTTCAGCTACTGAATATTTCAAGAGGAACACACCATTAGGATCAGCACTCCAAGGTTGTAAATTGTCACAGTAATGGTTGAAAACTCTTATTATGCTCAGTTAGTGTGTCTAGCTCATTGATAACAGCAGTGCTACTCTTGTTGTTTTGAGACAGTATGAACACATGGTCAAAAATAAATTTTCAGTAAGTGAATTAAATAAACATTGAGGGGATGGAACTTTGAAATTTTATATTTATATTTTTTCCTCTTTAAGTATTTAGAGAAGAGAAGAATAAAGGGGGGCTAAATAGCCCAGTGAGAAAAATATATCCTGACATTCCCCAGCCTTAAAGTGAAAACACAGTTTACTTGACATCTTCTCTGTCCTTCACATCTGCAGCTGGAAAAATACGCTTTTGTTCTTGATTTCACTGAATGTAGCCTCTGCGACCTTTCTTACCTGCAAAGCCACATCAGTTAAGGTCAAAGATCTGTTTGGCAAACTGCCCCACCCCAGGAAGAAGGAAATTAGTAGGTGCTTAATAAATAAAAGTAAGGCAAGGAGCAAGCATTGAGGAATGCTGCCTTTTTCTTACTGTCCGAATTTGCTGCAGTCTGTGGTGGAGGGACTTCCTGAATCAGACTGTCTATGCAATGTTATGTACTTGTATGTACTAGCTCATGACTGATTTTTTTTCATGAATGCATCCAATCACTTTTTGAACACATCTGTATTTTTGGCTTCCTGCAGCCATGAGTTCCATGGTTTAATAATGGCCATTGAGCAGCACTCCCCAAACAAGTGACCCCTCTGGGCTCAGAAGAAAGGCTTTGGGTGGGCTTGTGTGCAGAATTGAAGTCAAGCTGTATATGGATTATTAGCAAACTGGCATGCTTCTCAGTTACATATATTTGGATTTTGATGTCAGTAATTTGGTGGGCATGAGAACAGGTCTGGCTGCTTGTGAGTGGCTGCTTGTGAGTGTAAGGCAAGGAAAGGAAGCTTCTAATATCTGCAGAAGGGGCCAAAGCCCCAGCATCATATGTCTCAGTGAGTCAGGGCTTGTGTTTGTGAGTACCAGGGGAAGAAATCAAAATCCCCTTTTTCTTTGAAGATGTTAAGTTAAAATCACTGGGGAAAGATATTTTGATAAATGTTGTTTGGAACCAGTTTTGTTTGTATAGAAAGAATGTAGTAAATTATAAATATATGATCAAATTGATTCAATTTATGTTGCAATCTCAGTGGCAAGTACTCTTCTTTGCGTGTGTTCTTCTAATAAAATTACTTTGCTTTTTTTGTTACAAGTCAGTCATTGATGAACAATGGTAATATTTGTATTGTTCAGGAAAATACTTCTGAGCTCATTTCCCTTGTGTTGTCTGTCAGTCATTATAATTCTTTACTATGAATTAATGTCAAATAATCTCTTTAAATTTTATGAGTGTCCTGGTTTCAGTTAGCACAGAATTAATTCTGTGCTAACTGAAACCAGGACAATGAGCCTCTTTAGGATGAACAGCGGCTGAATCTACTCCACACCCCCTTACCCTCTGGGAAAAAGACAGGAATACTGTAAAGTAGATAATGGAGTTCTGTATATTGTAAAAAAAAAAGTTATTGCCCTTCTTCATTACCACAGCATTACCCAACTGAAGTATCTTTTGCAAAACAGTTTATTTAACGGGTCTCATACAAAGTACTTGTTTAACTAAAATGTCACATCCTCTCTATTGCCACTTTTGTATTAATGCAATTGGAAGGCTCATCCAATGACCTTGAGACACTCTCTTCCTGTTTGCTCACATAAAATATTTATACTCTGTATAAATATAGGGCTTCTTAATTGACCCTTCAGCATGTATTATTATAATATACTGTAACCATTATCCCTTATTTATTTATTGCAATGTGTAGATATTTTTATCACTCATAATGCAATCATTGAAAAGTAGAGTACACTTAAGGAAATCTTTTGTTTGTGTTTTGATTTATTTGATGCACTTCAAATTTACACACACACACACACACACAAAAGACAAAGAGTTCTGGTCTTTGAAATGAGTATAGTTGGTCATCTTGGAACAGAGAACCAGCCAATCAATTTCAGCATCCTCTCCAAAACACATTCCAAGATTTATATGTTTGTTCTACTCCAGGTGCCAGTGCCTTGATGTGAACTTAGTTCTTAGTGGGGGAAAGGAAAAAATATGGGAATTTCCTGTCTAACAAGTCTTTCTTATTTGTGTCTCCCCCCACAAGAAATCCCATCATATTTTTTGAATAATTTTCATCATGGCATATTATTCTCATTGTTCTTAGAGATCATGCTAAACATTCTGATAAGGTTATTTTTTTCTGCTTCTCAGTGAGCCTAAATTTCATCCTGTGTGGATATTCACATTCTGTATTTTATTTAGTCAAAAATGAAATGTGAAATCTGGAGTCATATCGGTTTCTGACATTGAGAGAGCCCCTAAAAGAGAAATATTTGAGATCATTCACATCCAGTATTTTCTTTCAGATTCGTATATACTTATAAGTTGTATTGGAATGGGATAGAACCATGCTCTCTTACTGCTATGAATAATAACATTTTTGTAAATTCAAATTATTTAAAAATTCATTCACTGTAGTCGTTTTTATTGTGCTTGTAGGAAATTTTATCTTTCGTAGATCATGTTTTTCCAGCTGCTCCAAGAAGCAATCTATAGAGAACAGTTATATGTTTCAAATGATGGGATTTTTATCAGATCATAATCTTTCTGCACAGGTCTTTGCATTTTAAAAACAAATCAATGACTATGATGTCAGCCTGTTTATCATTTCAGTCCTGGGAACATTTTCTTGGCATCTGGGTTTGATCTTCTAGGTGTGTCTAATTGTTATAAAGCCACAGCTGTGTGAGCTAGATTTCCTAGGAAAGTTTGCCATATCTTAGGATTTCAGTGGAATACAGCTTCTGTCTCATTTCTCACCTTTGAATTGTTCTGAAGCCCAGAGCATTTTTATAATTGAATTACAGGTTTTGAAGGAGAATGTAAAGCAACACTTCCTACAACCTCAAAGACCAAAGTTTTTCCCCCTTTGGATTCCTCCAAGAGAACAAAGGCAGTTCAAAGTTTGCCTCATTATTTAAACCCTGAAGCATGTTTATACTGTACATTGAGAGGAGGAAAAAAAAAAAAAAAAAAAAAAAAAAGCTTTTTTCTGTTTTGCATTTAAGTGCTAGACTTACCTTTAGGTACTTGCATATATGTGTTAAAGTGAAAGACAGTACTGTAAACTTGACACTTTTTGTCATTTTGTCATCTGGGATTTTATTTAGTGTTGGAAAGTTGCCATACAGAAATCTACTTTTCTCAGAAACTGCCATTTCTATCTGCATTTTTAAGCTCTTAAACTTTGATCCCACTTAGATAATTAACTGTCTTTTTTATTATTATTAATGTTATATCAATATGCATACAGTCACTCTTGCTTTGTATACACCCAGATGCCCGTCTGCAGTATTTGAGCACTGAGCATTTGATCCATTTCTACTTCAGTACAATCCTAGCATAAAACATTCAATATTAGTTTAATTTCCAGAACAAAATACAGGTAGTTTAATTTAGACTGAGAGGTCTCCAATCATGAAGAGCATTCGATAACTCTTGGCTTAAATGATTCGAAGTCAGCTTGGAGGTTAACAGCACCATCAGAAAGAGCTTTTCTTCTGGACATTCTCATGTTATGATGGAGATACAGTGGCTGGAAAAAATCATCCATGAAGCTTTTCAGCTGAACTTAAAGCATACTCTCTTGGCATAAGGTTGAGAGAGGGGCAGAGGATGGATCATGGGTCTTTTTCTGGGATACATTTCTGCAGAGTGAGGTTGTACTTTGTAAATTCCTCTTTCCTGTAGCCAAATCTCCCCTTATGTTTTCGTCTCTTTCTGTTAAAATGTTCTTCCCACCAGTGTCATGTAAGGGCTCTCACTTTTTTCCTGGATTTTGCTGGTGTCTTGGTGTTCGTCTCATCCAGAGTAGACACCTTGTTGGGTAGTTCATTGCACTAAGTAGCTTCTGCAAAAGATACTTTTAGTTAGGGGTGATTAGCCACATGGTGAAAGCTCCAGCATCTCAGTGGAAGGTCAGGCATCACTCATGCTGACTCTTTCCAGACACATCTCTTTTCATGAGATCACCTTTCTCCCAGGCAGCCATTCAAGTTTCCCTGCCATCAAGGTGTAGCAACAATGCTTTGTTTGGCATTACTGCAACTTATATCAAAGGTCAAGACATAAGAATTTCATCTGCTGTTAATGAAACAAATTTAATGTGGCAGAATTCATCAAACTGAGAAGCAGGAGAGTTGAGACCTCTGCAGGATGTGGAACAAAACAACCAGCTTTCTGGTCCAAGATCAACATCTATTTCAGATAGAGTCAGCTCAATGCCAAGTGAAATAATGCCATCTTTGCTAATCTGCTCTCTGAGAAGTTAGTTTCTTGCTACATCCCACAGTATCATTTTTTCATTTGCTTTCAATTGTGATACCATCTGGATGCATATGCCTTAAATGGTATTGGGAAGATTTTGAGAAGTTGCTTATGTGTTATGGAACAGCAGCGCTTTGTGTGAATCTTTTCATTCATCCAAGCAGTGTCTCTGCTCAGGAGCTGGGTCAGGGAGCAGTGTTTAGCCTGATAGAATGAGTGCTGTGCTGGGGTGGCAATGTGTTGCTTGTTGTGCCTTCCTTTTGCTGGGCCAGAGTTGTAGGTCTGAGCTGGACTGCAGAATGTTGGAAGGGAGCCTTAGGTCTTAGCTGTTTACTCAGTCTTGCCTTGTGCAGTGTTGTGAGCTGTTATCTGCTGCCTGTGAATCATTCCAGAGGAAGCTTCACTCTCCTTCCAGCTCTGCAGAGCAGATAGCATGTCCCTGGAGTTTCTGGGCCATTTGAATTTTTCTGACAGACAGACCACCCCTGTCTTAGCCTGTGAGATGGCTACAAGGCATGTCACTCATACCAAAGCAGAGAACAGCACTACTACAGACCACTCCGAGCATCAACCAGCCAACAGCTCTCTCTGTACTTACAGCAGATGCATGAAGCTGTTATTATGAGCATAGTGTACATACATTGTGACTTTGGTCACCGTCTCCCACAGCATTCTCCTCAAGAAACTGGCTGCTCTTGACTTGGACTGGCACACGCTTCGTTGGGTTAGAAACTGGCTGGATAGCCGGGCCCAAAGAGTCGTGGTGAATGGAGTCAAGTCCAGTTGGAGGCCAGTCACTAGTGGCGTTCCCCAGGGCTCGGTGCTGGGGCCAGTCCTCTTTAATATCTTCATCGATGATCTGGATGAGGGCATTGAGTGCACCCTCAGTAAGTTTGCAGATGACACCAAGCTATGCGCATGTGTCGATCTGCTCGAGGGTAGGAAAGCTCTGCAGGAGGATCTGGAGAGGCTGCACCGATGGGCTGAGGTCAACTGCATGAAGTTCAACAAGGCCAAGTGCCGGGTCCTGCACCTGGGGCGCAATAACCCCAAGCAGAGCTACAGGCTGGGAGAGGAATGGTTGGAAAGCTGCCAGGCGGAGAAGGACCTGGGAGTATAGGTTGGTAGTTGGCTGAATATGAGCCAGCAGTGTGCTCAGGTGGCCAAGAAGGACAACGGCATCCTGGCTTGTATAAGAAACAGTGTGACCAGCAGGGCTAGGGAGGTGATCGTCCCCCTGTACTCAGCTCTGGTGAGGCCGCACCTCGAGTACTGTGTTCAGTTTTGGGCCCCTTACTACAAGAAGGACATCGAGGTGCTTGAGCGTGTCCAGAGAAGGGCAACAAAGCTGGTGAGGGGCCTGGAGAACAAGTCCTACGAGGAGTGGCTGAGGGAGGTGGGCTTGTTCAGCCTGGAGAAAAGGAGGCTCAGGGGCGACCTTATTGCTCTCTACAGGTACCTTAAAGGAGGCTGTAGCGAGGTGGGGGTTGGTCTGTTCTCCCACGTGCCTGGTGACAGGATGAGGGGGAATGGGCTAAAGTTGCGCCAGGGGAGCTTTAGATTGGATGTTAGGAAGAACTTCTTTACCGAAAGGGTTGTTAGACACTGGAACAGGCTGCCCAGGGAAGTGGTGGAGTCACCATCCCTGGAAGTCTTTAAAAGACGTTTAGATGTAGAGCTGAGGGATATGGTTTAGTGGGGACTGTTAGCGTTAGGTTGGAGGTTGGACTCGATGATCTTGAGGTCTCTTCCAACCTAGAAATTCTGTGATTCTGTGATTCTGTGATTCTGTGGTCAGGTCCACACTTGTAAAAGTACCTTAGTACCATGAGGCTTTGGAACATGGAGTGTGCTTGCTAGAGAAGGCATTACATTCTCCTCCTGTTTCTGTTTGTCATCAGATGGAAAGGAAGCCATTTATCCTGCTGCACTGTGTTATCATGCAAAGAGTTTTCCAAATGATGTGCATTCAGAGTACATAATATTTTAGTCTTTGAAGACTGTATTTAATTCTTATCACAAGAAGTGTAAGAACTGCAAGAAAACAGTTGTGTAGAGATGAGACTCCAGGCACTTCAACAAAAGTGCATCAATTTGAGCTGAATGGTAAAGGTTTACAATGGGACATAGGGTGAAAGATTACATCAGCTGGGCTGTCATTGATAATCCAACAGGATGTTGACCTCACTTTCATGCTTATGCTTCTTCTGGACTAAATTATTCAGCAACCCCACAGTTCCCAAGAAAACAGCCTCATGTGTATCAAACCACGAGCATGGAAACATCATAAGTCCTCTAATGCATAACAAAGAAAAGAGGAAGAGATTGGCCATACCCATGGTATATAACTCATTGCTCAGTGAAGGTGGGTTGTGCTTCAATCCTAGCTGTGCTGGTTCTACAGCTTTTAAAACCAGTGGGCTGGCAGCAGAGATGAACTCATCGTATCATTTGTTGTGCTGCTATCTCCACTACCATTTAACAGCTACAGAAGGAAAACAAAGTACAGTTTACATCCTAGCAACTCAATAGGGGACTAGCTGTTATTTAAACTGTAAAAGAAAGAGACAAAAATAGAATTTTTAATGAAGTCTGACGGGGAAGAAAAAAAAGGAACTTCAGAGATATTAACAAATACACTTCCTGCAGAAAATCTTCAGGAAGCTTTGCAAGCTTTTTAGCTTTCCTATTCCCTTTGACAGTAGCAGGAATCATACAGCTAAATCCTTGCATTGCGCTGTTTAAATGTACCTCAATTGGATTTAGACTCAGTCTTCAGTGGCCTTTCTGTCATTTGTTAGCACTTACCAAAAACTTTATTTCTGCAGCAATTTTCTTTGGATTGAGATATTTCCATCACCTTCTTCTGTCTGCTTTCTTTCTAGAAATGGGCTTTGTTTGCTGTTTTGGTACTGTAGTGATTAACCTCTGAGTAAAATCCTTCCTTCACTGACTTTTTCTAAAATTTTGGCTCTTTAAGCTGGTACTCTCTGTTCTGAACATCTCCAAACCCAGGAGAGATTTCCAACTTCACTTTTTCTCATTACGGAAGGAAAATAATTATGGCCTAGATTTGTTGATAGTGCAGGCCAGGAATCACTACAGAAAATTAGAAGTTGGAAAGGAAAATGTGCTGTATCATTTCCACTGAGAACCTAGAACATACTGCGTGATACCAGAAGCAAGAGAAAAGTAAGCTAACATATGAAAGGAAATATAAGTTGTATTTGTTTCAAGAGCAGAGAGTTCCTGTAGCTGCTGTCAGAGACATGAGAAATTCTAGTCTCTTTGACAGCTGTACAGTCAGGATAGAAGACTGTGCAGGAGAGAAGGAAGAAAAATCTCCCTTTTTTTTTGTTTGTTTTGTTTTGTTTTTCTCCTTATTTTCCTATTTATTTTATTAACTAAGAGACATAGTTACTGCTGAAATCTCATATTGATATTAGTGATCCATATAAAAAGGAAGTCTTTTGCTGATGCTCTCTAGCTCTTTTGGCTTCTGTATGAAAGCTAGCTGCATTTAAGTCCAATGAGCTTTTCAAAGAAATTGCCCAGTACAACTCTTAGTTGCCCATGCTTTATCTGGTAAGTGTAAGGGTTAGTGGTCTCATGACTGGATTAGCATTTGCATAAGCACTTGCGTAAGGACTACAGTAGCCAGACCTAGAAGAGTCCTGGCCACTCTGGGATAACTGGTAATCTCTTAGCCATTTATATTTTACTGAAATAAGTTCTGCTAATAAGCAAACCATATAAGAGGACACAGCCCATAGCAATCTATTTTGGCAATGAATGTAGCCTGCTAATTAGAGAAGCAATTTAATGATGTTGTTTTTAGCAGGCTGTGGGGAAAGTGAAAAACGAATAGTGACACTTAAAATATTTTGATTTGATGGCAACAGATTGGAGATGGAGTTGAAACCACATTGTTTAAAACTGCTTGATGGCAATCATAGTTTCTTAATGCTCCTCTGAAGCAAAATAGATGTAAAAAATCCAGACAAAATAGACATCCTTATCAATTCAGATAACGCACGATAAATATTGCACCTGTAGCAATGAGAGTTAGGGAAGTTCAACTTGCAACAAAAGGCAGAGTTAATGAGAGACCTTAAGTAGAATTATATCTCCTGCCAGCTGTCATAAAATAAAGATATCGTTGTGTACCAGCAAAGGCAAATATATCTGCACATAAGTGGATTGTCTTGTTTTCTTCATTACCACACCTAAACAAGCATTTGTATTTCTAAATCCCTAATGATTCTCAGTTTTGAAGGGAGGTAAATACCTGTAAAGTTTTAGATCTCAGCCTACTGTGATCTACTCACACTCAGTTCCAATATTTTTACAGGGAATAGATGTGGGAAAGAGAAGATAGATATATTATATGTATGTATGTATACAAGTGCATTCAGTTCCCTTAAATAATTCAGGTCTTGTTCAAGGAAATTGCGTCTTTCTATCTGTTATATTTCTGCACCTAAGTTTTATTCATAGGACCAAATTTCACAGCATCAGTAAATAATTTTAGTGAAGTGAGTAGAAAAGTGAGGGAGGGCACAAGGAGCAGTCAAAGAAAGAGATGAGAATCTGGCAATTGTTGTTTTGGAAATGACAGGTGGACAAGAAGAAATGTCTGTTGTGGTTTAACTCTGGTAGGCGCTAAGCCCTGCACAGATGCTCACTCACTGCACCCCAGCAGGATGGGTAAGAGAATCAAAAACATAAGAGTGCAAGAACTTGTGGGTTGAGATAAGGACACTTTTCAAGATAAAGCAGAAGCTACGAGTGCAAGCAAAGCAGAAAAATGAATTAATTCACTGCTTCCATTAGCAGCCAGGTGTTCAGCCATTCCCAGGAAAGGAGAGCTTATCATATGGAACAGTTTCTTAGGAAGACAAAAGACATCATATGAACTATGATGAAGAAAATTAACTCTATTCCAACTAAAACCAGTACAATGTTCAACCACAGAGCAAGGCTGAAGCCAACCATCCTGCCCTTATCTGACTGTTACAATGGAGGAAGATTGAGTGATAAGTGATGCCATCACCAATATTTCTTCACTGCAGAGGAGTTTTAGGTAGATTTGTAGACAAATAATTGACAACATGAATGGCAGGTGGTGTTCACAGAGAAAATTCAAGTATTTCTATCATGCTCTTTTTTTTTTGCCACACGATTATTCCATTTCCTCTTACAATAAGGATGTAAAGATACATGTAGACATACTGAGCTTGAACACAAGTGTGTCTTGTCTGGTATTCTGTTTCTGCTGACAGTGGTCAGTCACAGGTGCTCAGTATATGCAACATGCACCTACACAACAAACCTTCCCTAATGCATTCTCTCAGCTTCCAGCAGCCAGTGACTTAAAGACTTCCTCTTCCTTCTTGGCTTTCACAGCCATTTGACTGGCTGATTACATAGTTTTAATCCAGAATTTGCTTCCTTTGTGGGGAAGTTTTGGGGCCCCTTTTGTCCCAGTGGGCTGTCCCAGTCTTTAGTTTCATAATAAGAGAGGAGACAAATTTGGATTTGAGCCTCTGTCCAGGTGTCTCGCCAATTGGGCCCTCTAGAGTTTCCTCTGTTTTCTTGTCATTTTCAGCTGCACAAATAATCTCTTGATGGATGTTGCAGATGAAGCTCAAGACTTTTTTGTTTGTTTTTGAGCTTAGTGAATAAAATTGAATATTTTTCACATAAAAAGTACTAAGCCATTATAAATATAGAAAAACTAAAAAGAGAACTATTTAAAACTTGCACAAATTCTCTTTGAATCTTTCTCTTCTGGATCAGATTCCAGCCTACACTCATCGTTTTCAAAATCTCTATTCAGTCTATGCTTCCATTAGCTATTACTCCACTGCGTTGTGCCTGTTGCAATCCTTTGTTTGATCATGTCTTCCACCATAAAACTCTGCATAATCACTAATTAATATCAATGAACTCATCCTTTCTCTCACACCCAGCAAATCCCAACACCCAGCTTTTGATCTGCCCCTAAAGTCTCAAAGAGTTTGGTGGAATCCAGCCAGGTGAGAAAGAAATCTGCCGTTGTTGATCTCAGCAGGAAATGGCAGAACTGACAATCCATTGTGCTTAATGCTTTTCAGGGATTAGTTTATTTGATTTCTCCCTTGTGGTTATAATCCAGAGTAAAAAAAAAAAAAAGATTCTTTTAAAAAGACAGAACAGAAGTCCAGCTATGGGGAGACCAATTTCTTCAAAAGCGCTAGAGCCGTGGTTGGACCATAAGTCTTTGGTACGAAGATGGAAGGAAAATTACTATAACATATTATATGGTGTTCAGGGTTGGAGAAAAAGCAGGAGGAAACATGAAAATAGGCCAATAATTTGCACATCAGGACTTCCCATGAGTGAAGAAACACAGAAAATTATTTAAAATAATATTCAGGGCTTTACTGCTCTGACTTCTTATGAACCTTTCTTCCTTCCATTTTTTAATGGATAGCTCCAGGGCTTAATCTCTATTGGAGTGCAATTTAGGATCTCCTAATTTAGTGCTCTTTTAACTGATGGCCACCAGCAGTGAAGGAATGCCTTAGGAAAGTCCATACAAAGTGGCAATGGTATCGTTCAGTAAATGGTAAATCATAAACTTGTCCTCTTCAAAGAAGACACCTCTCCTGCCAACATGTACATTTCAATTAGAGAAGTGACTGCCTCTCCTTGCTACTTTTGTCTTCCTGCAGGCAAAATCTTAGATCAAAACCAATAGTGTAGTAACCAGCTTGCAAAAGATGTGTGTTTTGTATGTATATGTGTACATGCATTCATGTATGTGTCTGAGTGTGTAAGTGTACCTTTAATCATTGAACTGATCATCCTGTTCACTGGGAAAGAGCTTGAGCTCATTATTTAATCAAAATACCTTTTCTTTCCATTAAAACCACATGGATCTCATTTGCATGTGACTTTATATCCCCCTCTGTAATAGTAGCTGTGCAAAAGAATTTCTGTCATTTTGTATTGATGACTAAAGGGTTAGCAGTCATCTAGGGGGAGAAAGAGGGGAAAATTATCTGGGTAGGCTTACACTAGCCAGTTGACATAACAGCTACTTGGGTGGTATGAGGTTTCTGGGATGTATATGGCCATTTAGTGCTTTCTCTTGCCAAAACATCTGGAATCCAAAATCCAGTCTTTAGACAGCCACACATGTTAACAAAACAACCGAACAGAGAAAACAGGCTGAAGGAGAAAAAAAATGTGATAAGGCATCATTGTTACCACTAGGAAATTAGACATTTAAGGTTGTACTTCAAAGCAAGTATTTTTATTATAGCATACTTGAATGGTTTGATTTATTGTGCAGCAGAGCAAGACTGTAGCAGATCCTCCTGCCTCAGAGGGGAAAACGCATTCATTGTCCAAGGAAGCCACATGCTAAGTAGTTTTAAAAGCAGCCTGCAGATAAGAAGAGAACTTTGTTCCTCTGTGCAGCACCTCTCTTTAAAAGCACAAAGCACTGTTTTTAGGAACACAAAGTATCATTTCTGCTCTCTGATAATACAGCATTTTGGACTTAAAAGCAAGTAAAAGATATCATGGTTTTCACTGCAGGGCTGTGAAAATGAGAACAAAAGGTAATACCTAATGCATTTTTAGGGATGACATATGATTTTACCCAAAGGACTAAATGGGAAAGGTGTCTTTCTCACCTATTAGGTTTGACCCATATGGCACACAAATAGATAATTGCATAGCCATTGTAGTAGATTGAGTTTATGATGACCTTGATATATGTTCTGCATCCTTTCCACACTGGCACTTATAAAAACTTGTAGCAGATCCAGAGGTTTTCAACCCTGGTTCAAAGTTCACAAGCTTTCACCTCTAAGCCTTTGCTGAAAGGGGAGGAGATGAAGAGAGGGAACTACGAGGAGATAGAGACGTAGGATACCCTTGCTCCTGCTGTGTCCAAAAATCTCATCACTTTGCAGTTACAATGCTTCAACAGTAATCTTAAAAATGTTTTGAAAAATGTTCATAAACATGTTTCTGAATCCCTTTGTGTAAATGAAACATTTTTATAAGATTAAAATGTGGGGAAAGCTGGCACAAAGATTGTTTGAACAAGTGTGCTTGTAATTTCTTTTCCTAAGGTAAGTACATGTAAGACTAGGGAACTTAACAAATGTGCTGGTGAGTTCTGAGTGTTGTTTGTTTGAGAACATGAACATGTCACTTGCAAAGCCTGGAACTTGGGAGAATGAAAAACTGAGATTTTGGATGAAATGAACAAAGAGGAATTGAAAAACATAGGTGGTGTCATAGAGGAAACCAGACTTTTTCTAAAGGTTAGCACAGGAGACTTGGGATGCTCTGCTTCAGTTCAGTGGTCTCTGTCTGCTGCTGACACCCTCTGACCTTTGGATGAATCAATTAGCTTCTCTGTCCTTCACTTAACGTTTTTTTAAAAGGTGATTTCCTGCTTCACAGCAGGGGTGGGAGAGAAAAGGAAGGTGGAAATGAGCTTTAATTATTCAAAAAAAAGAAAAAAAAAAAGGAAAAAAAAAAAAGATCCTTAGCAAACAATGTTCTTCTTTTAAAAGCATTGCTATGATATTGGTGAGAACAACATTATAACATTATGGTCAAAACCAGCTTAAACATTGAATTTTATCCCAAATAAGAATAGAGAAAAAAGTGCCATGCTCCAAACCCTACCCAGAGACATTCCTCTGTGCATGTTTCTGTCCCTGTAGAGAAGGTGGCAGAGCAAACAGCATGTGAATTTTTGTCCAGCTGGTGCTTGTGCTGCTGGGGGAGGTTCAGAGCCTGCCCTGTCAGTCCTCATGCATGATAGCCTGTCCAGGGAGAAAGAACAGAGTGTGCCACTCTTCAAAATGCACAGAACTGACAGGACAAAGACAAAAGTTTTTTTTTTTTCTTTTTTTTTTTTTTCTTTTTTTTTTTTCTGAAAGCAAGAAACTTCTTCAACTTCCACATTGTCAGAAGTATCGAAAGGTCAACAGCATGTCTCATATTACTCTGGGGGAAGATGGGGGCTGATGGGCTTTGGGGTGGTATGTTTATAGAATCTGACCCTCAGTTTCAAAATTCAAAGGCATTCCTCTTAGTACATGCATCAGAGAGAGATTTCCTTGGAGTCAAAAGTTTCATCGTGTGGCAAGAGGACCTGTGAAGGATTGTTTTATTATGAGAAGGACGGGAGAAAAAGTAGGTGATTTATTTAAGTAGCAGGCAGTCTTTCTCAGAGAAGAGAGAGCCTATCTTACCCTCCACATTCTCAGCTAATGAATGAGCCTGGGAAATTGGAGCAAGATCAAAGTTGCTTTACGACAAAATTGCTGACATTCCTGAAATGGCTGAGAGTTCCTCTATTCACACTAAGTATGAATCAAGTTCACTGACACACAAAGCGCTCACAATGGGACCTTCCACTGCATTGTTACCTCGACTCTCAGCTTATTGCCCTGCCTGACCTCTGCCTAAAGCAGTAAAGAAATTACTGCTTCTTCACCCATTGTTCTCTCCCATATGAAGATGTCAAAGGTCAATATGTATCACCACAAAATTGGGAAACCTTCAAAATTCTAACCCAAGAATATGAGATAAAGGGTTTATGTTGCTGTACATTGGCAGGGTAAATGATCTTAAAAGAAAAAAAATAAAGTTCCAGAGGACTTCCCAATCTGATGTGTTCTCCAAACACAGGTATACCAGTGAGGTGAGGTTAAATTCTGAAATTCTGGATATAATCTGCTATTAATCTTAGGTATATTGATTTAATGTAGGAAACTGCAAGTTGATATATGACCTCCTTGGAAGGAGGTGCTTGTTCCAACCCCCAGTCAGTGGTCCTATGGCCTGATATGTTAATGAGTTTCAACCCTGGATCTAGGTGAATGGATCCAAGTGAACCTCAGGTTTTGAAACATGCCACTCATGAAAAGAGTAGTGGGATGGAGAGATTACCAGCTACAGGACTTTCACACAACACCTTCTAGGTCATTTCTAAAATAATTCTAGTATAAATTTGAGTGTCAATAGTAAACAATCACAGTTTTATCCAATGAAACAGAAAAAAAATGTACCTGACTGAAGAGCCCAGAGCAGTGCTTCCTTCCATGCTGACAGGCTAGGAACATAGTTTTGTGTTCTAGGCTATCAATCCCAGGTTGGCAAGGCTTGCTGGGTACCCATTTGATAAATGCTAGGACCTTTTCTCTAAACCTTATTGACTCAGAAAAGTTGCAACTATTTTTAAAGGGGCTCTTGATGGTGATGACAATGACGGAATTCACTCAGTTCCCCTCTGGATCACGGTGGCAGTAGGTCATGCAGGCAGGATCCCACCTTTCTGCTACTCTCCGTGTGGTGTGTAACTACTTCAAAAGTTATGTTGCTGGGTGTGTAACTCTTTGAGACTCTAGAGGTTAATGGTAGCTTTCAGTGTGTGGTGCTCTGTGTTTGTACAGGCATAAAACACATCCTTATCACTAACACCCTTCACCTGGCCTCAGAGTTCACTCTTAGGAAGCATTACTTATCTTCTGGTCTCTGAAGTCTGGTAAATGTAACCTGCATCATTTGTCACACACTGCAGTGGGTTTCTTAATGCTGACGCAGAGTGCCCTAGAAAATACACTGTTTTACAACTTTCACCTGTGTTTCTGTAACTTTTTTTTTTTTGTGGTACAGCTAATGTAGATGCTGATGGAGTTAGCTTTCACCCTTTCAGCTCTAATGATTTGCAATAGCTCCTATTGCATTAGGTTGTGAGGCATTTCCTAGGACATGTGAAAAGAATGATTAGTGCCTTAAGTGACTTAAAGATGGTCATGAGGTGTGCCTTTGACAGAATGATAGCTTGGGTAGTGGAAGGCCTTGAGAGGCACTCTGTTCTCTCCTTGAATATAAGTTCAATGCACAGCGTTTTCAGGATCCATGGGAAAGGTCCTGATCACAGGGCAGACTGCACTGACTCAGGTGCTTGCTTTTACACAGTGTATGCATGAGAAATGGTGTGGAACTACTGGCCTCCTTTTTGGTTGTGTACCTGCAATATTGGCCCACTGAGAGGCTCCCAGCATCTTGTCAGAGGCAATGCCTAAGACTGGACACTGGCAAGGATAGATGCAGGATGAGAGAAATTATAGGCAGTTACTGTTCACAGGTCTGTTTCCATAGCAGCAAAATTAATGTAGCCCTCTCTTCCTTCCCTTCCTTCTTTTCCTTCTTTCCCTTCCTTTCCTTCTTTTCATTCCTTCCTTCCTTTCCTTCCTGTGGAGTTTGAGAAGTGTTGAGTGCAATAAATGCTTTGCTGCATTCCTGTCCTGTGCCTCACCATCTTAACACATAGAAACAGGGATGGCTTAGAGCCAGTAGCTGGTGCTGTTAGAGGTTAATGTGCCACCCTAAATTTCTCACTTTGAGCAGGACTTGAGTCCTGAGCTGTGTTTAACAGCTGAAGTGAAGTAGAAGCAAGGGATCATTGATAGTAGAGTCTCACTGAAGGTGCCACAAATATTCACTATGAAAAAACAAGGGAAATGAAGTAGACCTCTCAGACCTATCATAGCAAGGCAATCCTGGCTCTGCCACTGATTTTATAATCAACATTTTAAAGACCTGACTCACTGTTTGCTGTGTTCTTTGTATATATATCCTCTCAAGGAAAAGAGTTCTCATGCAATTCTGTATGGAACACCCAACCTGGAAGGGACCCGATCATATCTGTAAGCCCTTCGCCTACTAATACAGAAGTGCAAGTTTGGGAAGTATGAAGGAGGTGACATTTGTATATCATATGCACTGCATTCTAGGTAGATGCCAACATTTTTACTTGCCCATAGTGCTACAATAATGACTTCACAAATCATTATCTTGAAGCATTGACATGTGAATAATAAAAGGAAATGTGGTGTCAGAGCACAAGGACTTTCAAAAACTTTGATAATAAAAGTAAATTCCCAGCCTATGAAATTTAAGTGGGAAAGGCAGCAATTTTCATTTTAGGGCTGGCTGACGCTAATTGTTTCAGCAAAGAATAATTTCCTTTCCAGTAATTGATAAAAGCTTGAAAGAGATGTTGAGCAGTGGCTATGATATGTTATTCCATTATCACAGGAATTTCCTACAATGAAATATGTAGTGGTGGGATGCAGACAGATCTATTTGGGAATAGCCTAGAATGAAACCCTGATCCTAACAACCCTGGTGTAAGGGAGAGCCTCTCTGCTCTGCTGACCAGCTTCCTCTGATGTACTGGATATAAACAGACCAAAAACCCTGTGCACTTCATCTAGATATGCTTTCTTTGAGAAGAATCATCTGTTATTCAAAAGATGCTGGATATAGGATGGTGTCTTGATTTTACACATAATAGTCTGCATGACTTGTGACAGACTCGATACAAGTTTCTTTTCTTACAATGGAAGCATATGTTTATGAAATGGCAACTATTTCCTTACAGTATTGCTCTATTGTGTCCCTACCAATGCATCACCAACTGTGCAGTGGAACCATTGGGTTTTTGCTGCTTTGATGGCCTTTGATGTCCCAGCAGGCCTCTGAGTGAAAGAGGTCTGTACAGGCCCCTGTGATCACTCTCCCATGGCAAAATAGGACATACAACTTCAAGGGCTACCCTGCACAAGAAAACATTTTTCAAGTGTTGAAAGACACTTGGGATTTGCAAAACAGTCATAGCACTGCCTTGAAATTCATATTACAATGCATTGTATAAGTCATTGAAAGAATGGTACCACTTTGACTTTTTTTCCAGGTTGAAAAAAATCAAAGCTGTAATTCACAGTCATATCTGAAGCCTACTGAGGTTAATGAAATTGCTCTTTTTTTTTTTCTTTGTGTGTGTGTGTGTGTGTGTGTGTGTGTGTGTGTGTGTTTGCATTTTTTGTTTTTGTCTTCCTTCAGTAGGCTTTGCAGTAGGCTTTGCGCTCCTACCCAGATGACTTTTTCTCTTTGTAGTTACTTTGTATGTGGCAAAGTGGCAATTCCTCTTCATAGCCTGTCTCCCTCCTCCAGTCCAACACAAACATGGCCCTGTTCTGGAAGGGATTATCTCTATATTCTGATATAGTTTGTTGACTTCAGTCCCATAATTGCGTTTGCATAGGCAGACTTCTGCAAACAACAGTTCTACTGATTGTAAAAAGTTATTTCCTTTCTAGGAATGGCATCAGACTTTTTTTTTCCCCTATACTTTTCTATCACAGAATTATGGATTGGGTGAGGTTGGAAGGGACCTCTGAATACCATCAAGTCCAACCCCCCTGCCAAGCAGGACCACCTAGAGCACAATGTGTAGGATGGCATCCAGTCAGGTTTTGAATGTCTCCAGAGAAGGAGACTCCACAGCCTCTCTGGGCAACCTGTCCCAGTACTCTGTCAGCCTCACAGTACTGAAATGCCCTCTCATATTCAGCTGGAACCTCCTGTGCTTCACTTTGTGCCCATTGCTTCTCGCCCTGTTGCTGGGCACAACTGAAAAGAGACCAGCTCCATCCTCTCAACACCCTCCCTTCAGATATTTGTACACACTGATGAAGTCTCCCCTCAGTCTTCTCTTTTCCAGGCTAAACAGGCCCAGTTCTTTCAGCCTGTGCTCGTATGACAGGTGCTCCAGTTCCCTTATCATTTTCAAACCCTCCTCTGGACTCGCTTCAGTAGCTCCACATTTCTCTTACACTGGGGAGCCCCGAAACGGACACAGCACCCTCACCAGCTGGTGTGACCTCACCAGGGCTAAGCAGAGGGGGAGGATCACCTCCCTTGACCTGCTGGCAACACTCTTCTGAATGCACCTCAGGATACCATTGGCCTTCTCGTCCACAGGGGCACATTGGTAACTCATGGTCAGCCTGCTGTCCTCCAGGACTCCCAGGTCCTTCTCTGCAGAGCTGCTCTCCAGCAGGTGACTTGCTTAGGGTAAGATTTCAATAGAACAAACAATTATGTTTTTAGATAATTCCACCTATCTCAGAATATTTAACCCATTTTAATGGTGAAGCTGACAGGTAAAACCACTTCACAAATGTTTTTCATCAGCAGAGCTGCATGGGCCTTAACACATGCTATGGAAAATGGTGAGAATCTTTCCACTGAGAGAAGTATGCCAGACTGGTTCTTTTCTTTGCTCTTGTTTTTACAGAGACTAGGGTCTGCGTTTTTGGTTTAATATCAGATTTTTAAATGAGCATTAGTACACTGATGGGCAGAGCAGAAATTTAAGAAATGTAAATCAGATGTACATTTAGTAATTTGCATATGAACAGCAGGGATAAGCTGCTGTACTTTGTTCATCCAGAGAACCAAAGCTACAGATGGAGCAGCAAAGCCTAGGTGTGGCAGAGGGCTGCTCTCTGGAAAACACCAGCTCTCCACCGGGTCCTGTGCTGGAGCCACTGTCAGGTCCTTTCTGAGGCTTTATGTGGAGAATGGGATACATCCAAGGATGGGAGTATTGAGCAGAAAGGTGGAAATCCTGTTACTTTTCTATGCAATAATCACTGGGTCCATTTGTTGAAAGCCATGCCCAATCTTATTGCTGCATTTCATCTCTGGAAATTTAGGAAAGGATCAGAAAACATCAACAAGATGCTCTAAGGTCCAGCAGGTCTGCCTTACAGTGAAAAACGTAGGTGTGTCTACTTAGCTTATCAAGACAGAGGGTGAATACTAAGAGGTGACTTGTTGCACCTGATGAACACCTACACAGTAAAACAAATTTCTCATGGGAGAAAGGTCTTAAATCTAGAAGACAAAGACACAACAAGATTCAATGGTGGAGGGATGATGCTGGATAAATTCACAGAGATACCCATGAGGGTGATGCTGGGATGGTTTGTTCAGGGATATGAGGGATTCACAGTTACTTCAAAGCTGTTAATTCATGAATGTAAGCTATTCCAAACATTATATTGTATTTCAGATTTGATAGAGTAAATGTCTTTTGATTGCATTGCACAAATCAAGCTGGATAACCATTACAGCTTTTGAGGCTGTGAAAGTCTCTACATCTATGAAAATGAATAAGGAGTGTAAGAAAGGCTTTTTTTTTTTTTCCCTTTTTTCCATATCTACCAATATGATACATTGCACCACATGCCACTGTGTTGGACAACTGCTTTCTGTTCTACCATCTTCAGTAAAGATCTGATGAAACAGACCATAACCCTTTTACCACAAAAGTTACTGAGATTTTCTATTAGCTCACCTAATGGAACTAGCAGGACACTTTGTCTGCAGCTTTTTCCCACTTTGTCCAGTAATTAGAAAGAGATAGTGGCAGCACTTACAGCCTTTCTTATAATTGTTTTCTTTGCTTGAGGCAAAACTTGTAACCCTGGCTCTGTTCTCCTGTGGGACAGGTGCATAATTGAGGGCTATGCTATAAGTTATTTTTAGATACTGCATGATAAGTCTCACTGAAAAAAGGGGCAGAAAATCTGCAAATGAAAAATGCCTTTAGATTAGCTATGAAGCAACTGACTGAAAGCTGACCTGAGAAATGAGGTAAGTCTCTTCTTAACAGTTAAACTGTATTTCATACTTCAGCATTGGTCAGGTCTGGGTCTGATGAAAGAGAGATATTCTGCTGTCTGTTGTGGATACTTGAGTGATACTAAACATCTCAGTTAACTTCCTCCACAGGTGAGGATATGCATGCAGTCTTCTACTGTATAATATAACATATATGTATATATGAATATATATTTCCTATGCTATCTTATGCAGGATGTAGATATAGGAAATCAATTGTGGGGAAAGAACTAAGTGATTTTTGAAGGTCTGCACACTGATCCATCTTTCCTCTGCCTTTGTATAGCTATGTAGAAATCACAGGAAAATATATGTTACTGACTATATATTGTCAGGGAAGAAGAAAGAGAAAGGAAATCTGTGATACCCTGTACTGGCACAATGCAAGAACAGTAAAGGATAGTGAGAGTGAGCAGGGATTTAGAGCTTACGTATGTGGAGTAGTCTTTCACAGCATGTATACTCAGCTGTGAGGCACCTGCCATCACAGGAATGTCAGTAGAATGTAGCATTTTTGTCTGGTTCAGTAAAAGGTAAGAAAATATTTACATTATTGGGCAGAGAGGCATCATTTTGCTCCCTTGTTACCATTACTATTTTTCTCCAGGATGAGTTATTAGACCACTTATGACAATGTTTTAAGTGATATAATTTATGGAAAAAGTAATGTTGTTTGAACAATGAATATGTATTTACAAATACATAACATGCTTTGCCCACAGGGAGCATGTTATCACCACACTACAAAAACAAGTTATCACCACACTACAGTGGAGGAAAAACATGATCCTTCCTCTAAAACTATTTTTCAACCTGACCCACTTCTAAATCAGGTTGAATATTTTCAGGCTGAGGGGCCATGGATGTGACTGAAAAAGGTTCTCAGGAGTGATGAGTATGTGCAATCTCTCCTTATGACAAAGCTCAAGCATTAATTTTCAGAATGAGATTCTGGCATAGGGAGTTGTAGAGGTGCCTTAGCAGAAGCCTCTGATGTCTAATCCCCATTAAGACGAGCATGATTAAAATTAAATGTAGAAGACCTGAGGCTTCTTGACTTCAAGGGACCTGTGAAGAAATCATGATGCCATGGGTAAAAATAAACAAAAGAATCCGCTGAATGGAAGACTGCTTTTAACAGATAGAGCAGACTCACCAAAGGTCAGGCCTGCTGGAAATTTGGAGGCAAGCTGGTAAGTGGTGTTTCACTTTCTAGGCAATGTGATGTAAAATTAATCTCATGATATGTCAGAAGATATCAAGCCTTGGTATCATAAAGCATTTGAGGATGTTTCCAGGGAAATACCTTATGAATCATGACCTAGGATCTCTTATCCTCAAGCAGAGCTAAATATCTTGATTATTATTTTAAAATATATATTATCTTCAGTAATTATTACATAAGTGGGAAGATTTATTTTTTTTTTTATAATATGTTACCTTTATAGGAGGTGTTTTTTCCAAGTGGTAACATTCTAAGTAGCTTTAAAGAAAATAAATATTGGAAATTATTTTGCTAATTATTTCACTTTTTACAAGTTCCCAAATATACCATTCTGCAAGAAATTCAGAATAGACCCCCAACCGTCTGGCATATCCAAAGGGGCCTACTTATTTCAGTGTTTTTGTAAGTCCAGTTTCTTTTTATTTTTTGCTAAAACAATAATATGAAAACATACAGTGAAGGTTATCTGAGAGGAATTATTCACATTTTTTCAATTGTTTAAAATGGTTTTATATCTCTTTTGTTTCCATTTGCAGTGCCTCTTGTAGATAATAAAAGTACATTTTAACCTATTTGCCAGAACAGCAAAATTGAAGCAAGCTTTGTAGTCTCAAGGCAGAAAGTAGGAATCTAGTTCAGGATTATGAGTATCTGCAGAAGAAAACTCACTGAAAAAGTCCTGTCAGGGCACAGAAACAAAGAATTTAGCTTAGGAAGCTGAGTCCTGAGTATTGAATGGTCATATGTAATGGTTTGCTCACAGCCTGTAGGATAAGATTTGCCTTGCAAAGTTTTTCACAAAATATTTTCAGTGACCAAGTTCTGAAATACTGCTGTTTAAAAAACATATTATTAATTACTTGTCTAGCTTAGGAAACTGAAAGATCCCTGGTAATGAAATTGGCAATGTATATATTCAAATTCTCTTACTGCTTCAGTTGGAGTTATAATACTCAAGTTTAAAGAAGTATTATTTGGCATCTTCCTCTCCATCTATCAAGAGATAACAAATTTCTAATGTGAGCTGCCTTCACTGAGATGAGTTCCTTTTCTAGAACTTTGGGAATATCTCCTTAGTATTCATAGTATACAATGTACAGCTTTTGGTTGAACAGCCCAGTGAAACTAAAGGTCACCTCATATTAATGACTTGGAAGGAAAGCAATTTTTTTACACACTTCAGTTGGCTGCTTGGAAGTCGTAGAAAAAGGTTTCAGTAAGCTACTCAATAGCAAGGAAGAAATGTCTGTAAATCCAGAGGAATAGATTTGTTATTGGCAGGGGCAGCATTAGGAATTGGCTAAGTATGTGGTTGCCTGAATACCACAACTAAAGAAGTATATCAGTATTAGGAGAGATGTGGTTACCCAGTAATGGCCCTGTTGAGTCACTCTTCATTTAGAAGTACTCACTGCTATTTGTCTGTGTAATGGAACAGGAACTGGAAAACCTAACTAAAAGTGGAAATGCAATGTAGAGGGAACTGGGTAGATTGCTGAGCAAAGTCTGAGGCAAGATATTACTAATTAGGATTATAAATGCTCCTGAGGCTTGTCCCATATGTAGATAACTTCAAAATTAACATACTGAAACTCACATGGTCCTTAAATTAATTGAATTTCTCTGGAATATACATCTTTCTATGGGCACCCCCATCAGGTCTTGCCCCTGCAGCTGTCACCTTTTTCCATGGGTTTCTCTGGAAAAAAAAAAAAAAAAAGTCCTTCTGGTTCAGGGTCCTGCTGCTCCCAGTGACTGGTCTGGCTTGCTGTGCTTCCTCCAGCACTTGCTGAGTCAGCAGAGTCAGACCAGTACCCCAGCTGCTGTTGTAAAACACTATGGCTTTGAGCAAACTCTCAGTGATGGATCAAAGTCATAGAACACTTATAAGCAAGGCAAAGTTAAGAAAGAGGTACAGTGTTTTTAGGTCACATAAAACACAAAAACTTGGAGGTATATAAAGCTTTCTGCATGTTTGCCTTCTTCTGGCTCCACCTATTTTCCATATGGAGAACTACGTAGGTGAGGAATATCTGAGGTCAGCCCACAAAGTCTATTTTCTTTCACACTGTCTCATGTTTCCCAGCTCTTGACAAGCCTCCTCTCTACTTCTATAAATGCATGCACACAAAACCCTTGTCCCATTAAGCCTCTTGACTGAGGTGAAACCAGATGGCATGAGTCTTGCCAGAGGGCAAAACTTCAAAAAGGTGCTTGTTCACCTTATTTAATTATTAGGGACCTAAATTAAGCACCCACCAATGCCTTCAGTTCCTGCAGGAAGCTTTATCTAGTGCATTTACCAGGAACAAAATCACCAACAAGCTTAACTGAATACATAAAAAAATGATAATACTGTTGTGTTGGGATATTTTCATGGTTATTTAGTGCATCAGAATAGCATTATCAGTCAAGCAGTCCCTGAAAAGTGTGAATATCTCAAGCTAAATCATGAGCACTTGGGGAGAGAATGCAAAATAAACCAGGAATGACACAATCTGGTTTCAATAGGATACCAAAGATGGATTTTAGCTACAGAGTTGTAGACTCAGAGATGAAAGCTAGAGCTGCAGGATGCTGCATCAGCATGATCCCAGCTTCCTCACACTCTTAGCAGCCTCTCCTAGAGATCACAGCATTGGTCTGTCAGTGGGTGTCTGAAATTAGCAACCAACATCACATTCACTGACGTCAGGGCACCCTCAGAAAGACCCAACAACACTGTTTTCATTTTGATACATAAGCATTTTAGATGATTTTTTTCCACTCTCCCTTCTATTTTGTTCTAGTTGGTTGCTACTCAGTGAGACACAGGCAGCTGCGCTTTCATGGCACTTTGTCTATGCGCTTTACATCAAGCTTAGGGAAACATCAGAGGGGCCAGGCTATAGAGACGTGGACTGCAATTGCTCACACCAGCAGCAGTAAGGTACCCTGGGTGTTCTGCTGTTGGGCCTATCAACATGCTATTTCCTTCCTTTTACTTCATAAGCTTTTGAGCTATCTTAGTAGTTGCTGTAGTGACTGTGCGACTATGGTAAGTTGCACACCCCAAACGTCTCTCACTGTGAGAGAGAACTGCATTCTAAGCATTGGGAGAAAAACAGTATAGACATTAAAAAGTACTGTGAAACAAAAATTATGGCATCACATAAACTGATTATCATTCCCCAAACAGAGCTGGAGTCAGCCTGAAACCAGTACTTCTTGTTACTGTGCAGGTGTGTGCAGGTTCATGACCATACTTTTTGTTGCTGAAATGGGTCTCATTGTTCATCCAGATCATGATCCAGTAACTGAATATCCATTAATAACTTTTAACAATTTCATTTGTATGAGCTTCTGGTAGTAATGGCAACAAAAGCACAAAGCACCTTCTTTGTCCTGCTACAGTTGGTCCTTTTGGACACCTGCACAGAATAGAGTCCCTGTAGCAAACTTCAAGCTAATAACAACATCCTGGGTCCCATTATTAACATCTGCAAGTTCAAGAAGTGAAGGGTCTGGGATGTGAACCCAATGTTTGTAAAAAAAGCTGAGTAGTCTTAAAGATGAGCTAGCAAGGAGCTGAGAAGCTTTTCAGAAAGATTTTTTTTTTTCTTTTCAGAAAGTTTTCCTGTGGGAACCAAGCTGGAATTTGAGAAATGAGGTCTGTGTGAGAAGAGGATCACAACCAGCCACACTTAGCATTCTTTCTGTATCACCCTGCAGTGCAAATGGGAGAACATCTGGAGGCATTAACAAACACTGGGAGCCCAGCGTTTGCGTTTCTTCCTCCTAAGTGAGAGATTACATTTATGTTTGCAAGAGAAGATGGAAAATTATTACAGGAGATGGGTGAGGAAAGACACATGTTCAGGCTGGGTGTGCTCTAGGTTGACTGTGGGATGACTGAAAGGAGAACATTCACACAAACCCATCTCCATGCTATAGAGCAGAACCTAAGAGAGATATCAGCTAGTAAACCTGCTGTCTTGTGAGATGAAGGGTTAGAGTTTGCTTTGGACAACAGGCATCTCATTAAGATCAATCCTTATCCCCTGGGGGCTGTCTGGTCTTATTCCCCCAGGTGGCATTTGCACCTGATATCCATCAGTGACATGAGCTGTAACCCATCTTCTCCCTGACTGATATGGATGGTGAGGACACGCCATGCACTCTGCTCTCTGTCTTGGGATCTGTTTTTGCCAGCAGAGAGCCTTGTCAAAGAAGGAAACATTCTTGTGAACAATTTTTTTCATACTTACTTTGTTGAAATAAAAAAAAATAATAAAAAATAATATTTTTTTAATAAACCGTGACATATAAGAGCAAATTAACAGCTAATGACACCTCAGGTGAGACAGACATAAAAAGAGGAAATTTTTTCAGAAAAAAAAAATTTCAGAAAAAAATATTTTCAGACATGGAAAGAGGAAAAAAAATCTACGTTTACATAACAAATGTAAGCTGATCCTGGGCTGGAACCACCTGGTTGTGTAGATGTTTGGCATACTTGATCACATGGTTTTGTTTCTGTTATCCTTCTCATCCAGTCATTTACTTTTCTCTGAGATAGTGTTTATTTTATTTTATTTTATTTTATTTTATTTTATTTTATTTTATTTTATTTTATTTTATTTTATTTTATTTTATTTTATTTTATTTTATTCCCTTCAGCTATGTTTTTAAGTATTTTGACACCTTTAGTTAGGTTGCTGATCTGAGGTTCATGGCATGATCCCCAGTAACAGGGCTCCTACAAAATATCCACTCATTTTCCCTATGGTGTTGTGGACTTCCCACACCTGTGGGCTTTAGTGTGGAGCACAGCTTCCATGCATGACTCTGTTATGTGAATAAGTAATGTGAACTATAGCAAATTGGAGTCTATGTGATTCTACTTCATTTCACAAAATTTATATTGATGTTTATTCTCACTAAACAAACAAACAGAAAACATTAATAATAAATAATTCTTTCCCTTTCTACAAACACAGTCCTTATACAGGTAACCTTATAATTGAACCTACAACAAGTTAAAACATTTCTGAGACAGATTATGTAGACATTTAGTTAGGATTGCCTGATCTTGTGCATCAAGGGGTAAATTAATGTCTTCTGCAGTCTCCATTAAGTTATTCTTCTTGCTACAATCCTTTATCTTTCGTGCAAGCAATAATGGACTTGGCGTTGTCAGCAGAGCAGCAACACAATGGGCTCCAGGGACTGTGATCAGAAATCATTTGAGCTTCTCTGTAACAGTAACCACAGCACTTCATTGGCTTCCATCTAGCTTCAGCAAGGGCTGAACTAACACTTCAAAATGGTTCATCAACACAGAAGGTGTGCGTTAGTGTCTGGATACATAACAGAAAATAGCTGATGAATGCACTTTCTGTGAGTGCTTAGTCTGATGAATCTGTGAAGATGCAAGTTGCAAAATATATATTTCATATTAAAATGCACTACAAAGAAAGGTTTTTGTCAGATAGACAAGGTAAGGAGGGAAAAGATGGGTGCAATGAAATAGGAGTGCTGTGCTAAATAATGTTAAGATGGTGGTCTGAGTTAATATAAAACAGGTGGGAAGACTTCAGTTTGATATTCTAGTGTGAATTTATTTTCTTTCTCAGTTAGTGTCATTACCTCATGTTATATTTATATAAAATACTTCATTATGATGGAAGGTGAAGATGTTTAGAACAAAAAAAAAAATAGCACATGGTAAGGACTGTTTTCTCTTGAGGAAATATTTAGAATCTTCCTTACAAAGCTTACCAACTGTGAGTTCAGTTACTTGGGTATAAATCTTCAATAATGCTTTTGAAATCGATGTAATTATAATGGATTTATGGGCATATAATCTGCCTTTTACAGATTATTTACCTGATAAATGCTAATGACTCCTTAGAGGTGAAAGTGAAGGGAATTTGGGATTCTACCCAAGGAACACAAAATGAGACTGTGGTATATAAATCTTCCTTAAGTTTTGGATTGTTGTCAGCAGATGATTTTTTCTTTCCAAGGAAATCCTAAAAAAATCTTTTCTGATTTGTATGTGTTAATGGTAACAATGAAACAAACAAACAAACAAAAAACTTCACAGCATTCTCAGGTTGCACCAGAGGTGGCTTTGGCCTGTGGTAAATACAAAAAATGCATTTTCTTCTACTATTTTCCCATTTCTTCACTGTAGTCATGTGGAGGATTTGATGTGCAAGCACAAACATACAGTTTGCTTCCTGCTCTGTTGCAATGCAACTTTGTACTCCTCTGTCTCTGCTCAGGGCTTAAGGAGTCTCAAGCTTCCTGCTTTCTTCTGATGTTCAAGACTTGTTAACTTTCATTTTATTGCTATTTCCCATGGAAGGCCAGAATTCCACTTTCCTTAACTATTAAAGTGAGACCAGGGAGACTTGTGAGATTTTTACAAAGCATGTGCTAATGAATGGAAACTCAATCTTATGCATCTATATTAAAGAAGGGGTAGTCTGAGAAATACAGAGGAGGTAATAAAACTCTGGAGAAAGGAAAAACGACAAATGGAGTCTGCTTTATCTCCTGCAGATTCAAATCACCAGCCCTTTCCATAAATAAATACATTAAGCTTAACTTTCAGTGTGAAATAAATCTTTCCTAAGTATTTTGCAGTTTTGTGATAATGAAACAGATAGCTAACCTCATATCTTAAATGTTCCTTTCCTTCACATTCACAAAACAAAAAAGTGAAGGGCATCCAACTCTCCATGAAGATATATTCAGTCAGTGCTGATTATACAAGCAGGATGTTTTCAAGAGCTTCTTCCAATTTTGTTAGCTTGTTTCTGCTTTCTTGGAAGCATGTTGCTACTGACAAAAAAATTACACATTGAGGAGTACAGCTTATGCTGTCATGGGCTTTAGACACACTAAGAGAAGAATCGATTACAGCTATTTCCTTGCCTGGTGTGTAAGATGGCATCCACAGGTGGGATAGTGACCTGCTGATAGCCTCTGGTATTGCCTTGAATACCTGCTGGCTGGGGAAATGGTGTGCTCAACTATCAGCCACACAGCCCTAAACCTGCACTGAGGTCTTGATTTTCAGCTGCTGGCCTTAATCTGAGTCCTTTCCATCATCACAGCATGCTTGGGATCAGGCTTTAAATGAACCCCGCAATGTTCCCACTGTTGCACAAAGAAAATTTGCTCCTGATTTCTGTTGATTGAGAAGCCTTCAAAATATACCTTAAAAAGTATCCCCTGTCTTCATTGGACAAGGTTCCTGATTTAGAAATCATTGTCATGTTTTTTAAGAGATTCTCTTTCTCCATGAATACTCCTGTGCAAATGTGGCTAAAACTGACATAAAGTATTCTTCTGGTATTTTGTAGCTTGCTTATATATGTTGATAGCAACCACACCAGTAATGTGCAAGTGTCCATTGCAGCACATAATTTGTCTATGCTGTAATTGTTCAGGGATCACTGAGAAAGAGGGAGCTTGGAGCTCTGTTATCCACTGCCTTGGACACAAAACACTAGCCCCGTGCGGCAAGCACCTCTGTGCAATCTGACTTTGTGAGGGCCACTGAAGGACCAGTTCCCCACTGTTACCTACCTCAGTGCTTTGCTGGTCAGTTTCACTCCCTAGGTCTTCTGTCTTACAGACAGCACTTTGTTCTTTTGACATGTTTTCATTAGCTTTGAAAGTCTGAAAGTACTCAGGATTGGTGGTGATAAACCTAAATCAGTGTTTCAGTGCAAATTGCTGTTGGCTGTACCCACTGCATTGTTGCATGTTGTCAGATGTTGCTGTGTTTGGTGTGTTAGTTGTAACTAAAATGAGTGGAGAGTATATGGTCATCTATTCTGTTGCAGAAACTTCAGGGAAGGCCATGTTGGGGAGACAATAACTCACCACCATCCATCGATTTAAAGAATAAAAGGGGGTTATAAATAAAAATCTCTTTCATCTGTCCTTTGGTTCCCACACACAACAAATCTCCTTGCCAACTACTTTGCTTGACACAGTCATCATTTCTTATTAGTTTCAAAATTTCTGCAAAACAATGCCTCTATCTTCAGTTATGGGTAATCTCTGCTGGGAATGGAGAAAGAGGTGGTGCATTGTGCAGGGAGAGAAAAGACCACACACTATTTTTATCCATCATTTTCAGCTTTTTGGCCTTTAATAAACAGGGCTGGTGAGCATACCATACTTCACATGCTACACATTTCAGAGCAGCTCCATTGTTGAGTACAGCTGGAGTTAGCTCCAAACCTTATTTATCTTAGCCACATCCTTCATCCCTGATCAGGTTTTCCAATGCATCTCTGTGCCAGGTACCATAAAAATAAAATTTCATCTGTGGAGCTCTGGCCATTGACGTCATGTGATTTGGGAAGTTTCTATTGTCCACTGTTCTTCCAACCCCTCAAGGAGAAGGAACAGGAGGTTCATCATATCCACTCCTCTGCTTTTATACTCCCCTGCTCAGTTTTTGTCTGGCCTGAATCCCAAAGAGGGATAATATGCCCCATGGAGAACAGCAGCAGGATGAGAAGGTGACCCAGAGACCATTCCCAGGCTCCAGCAGGAACATGGGATGGACAGGCACATAGGGAAACATCCCATATCAGGCTTTGTGGGTCCCAGATGCACATGTAGAACATGGCTTCAAGTGTACAGCCAACAGCTCAGCCTGCTGGTTTCTGTGGGCTGAGAATGAAGGTGCCTTTGAAATGAGGAAAATCCCTTCTTTTTTAGAATTTTAAATTGGCTACCAGAAAGAAAAATAGTACTCTAACACAGTGAAACAGATGAAAGAAGATATATATATATATAAAAAAAAAAGAACTATCTTTATCAATAAATTATTTTTCATACTGTAGCATTTGAAATTTTAATCTGATTGTAGCTTGTTACTTATGCTCAAACTATGTGGGGTTTGTTTAGTCCCTTTTCTCTTATAAAATTAATGTTTACAAATGTATCCTTAATTTTCATTTATTAAAAACAGTTTTCCTGCATAAAAGTAATTCCAGCTGATCATTAAAAACATACTTTAAGAAGCACAGAAAATATATTGATTGCATGGAATTTAAATGGCAAGAAATATGTTTTTAATTATTGTTACTTTATTAACAGACAAGAACTATCTTATTAAATCTAAATTGGATGTGTACCAAGAAACACTAATGCAAACCATTCCAAAGACAAAAATCAAATACATGTTGGTATATAATAAAGCCCTCATGTACAATTGAGGTGGTTTACAAAAAGATCTTTCAGCTTTTGAACAGACCAACATGCAAGTATTTCACCATCTGAGTTCATGGGAAGGTCTCTAGCATAAAGTATATTGCATAAAAGAGCATGCTGCTTTTTGTTGAGGTCATACATTTATGTAGCTCCATTAGCTTCCAGGGTATTGCTTCGAACTTGTAAATGTTCAAAACAGGATTTGGACTGGAAAAGCTGAAACAGTCTAGCTAAAAAGTAGTAGGGTAGAGATAATATCAAACACTGACCCTGAAAATGCATGTCAGTGCAAGCTGCTCATCTCGACTCCCTTTTCCTTCATTTCCCATGCAGCCACTTGGTCACAGCCAGAGCAGCTGCAGATGGCTGTGGTCACCATCATGGACCGAAGATCATCCTCTCGATCCTGCTGCTGTCTGAATACAACCTGGGTTTGCAGTATGCAGCAGTCCTCTTCCTCTTACCTCTGTTTTTGATCTGACAACAGTATATGCCACTTGGAAGCTGCCCAGGCCTATTCCAGCTGCTTCTTCTGATACTCTCTTGCTGATAAACTGGTTCTCTAATCCTGTCTTTCATCAAAATACCTAGAAAAGCTGCAATGCCCACATACATATGTGTTGCAGATTCCCTTGTTTTAAGAAGCAACAGTTGCTTATGCTTTCAGTGTGAGCCTGCTATTGCTTCACTTATCTGATTCCAGTAAAGAAACAAACATATTTCATTATTCTTTAATGAGAAGAGGTTATTAGACCAATGATCTGAGCAAAAATACCTCAACCCACAGCAGCAGTGGCTTTGTCCAAGACATATTGGAATACCAAAAAGGAATTTCCTGTATTTACTTGGAATAAACTATTTTCTGCAACAAGTATTAAAAATCTGAACACTGTTTAGAGTGAGAAGTTGAAGGCACATAGACACAACAAAACTTTTTTTTTTCTTGTTGTTCAAAAGGGAAGTTAATGACTTCCAGTTGTTCAGTGTTTCACAACTGGCTCCCTCCAAGCTCTCAGCTGGATGCTCAGCCTTTCTGTGCTGGGGAGTAGATGCCAACGTCAGGGTACTTGTGTGGTCTAGTGAGAAGATTAGTTAAAATTCTTCTGGCTTCTTTTTGGCCATGGGGATACAGACGCTGCCCTGGCAAGTGAAGTACTTGTGCTTGTCTCACAGGTAAGAGGATCAAGGGATGCATGTCCCTGACTTATCACAGAAATGACAATATGCAGTGTTGAGGCTACTATGGCACGGAAAGGAAGGGGAGGTAGTGGTAGCTCTTCACAGCTCAACAAACCTTCTCAGTCAGTCTTTTGGCAATTGTTTCTCCTGCTGCGCAGGTAGCTGAGGGGACAGCTGTGCAAAAGGGAGCTACTGCTGTGGTAGACTTTTGCCATAGCACGCTTTGTCACTGGAGGACACTACATAATACACCAGAAAAATCCCTGATTGTGATCTGTAGTCTAAAGAGTCATTAGAGAACGCTTGCAGAATTTTTTAATATATATATATATAAACATATATATATATATTTTTTTTCTTTAGGTATATCTGATAAAAAAAGGATTGTTACACAAAGTAAGCCAAGTCATGGTGATATCATACTGGAAAGCATACTGTGAAATCAGTGAGAACTTTTCCCCTGTTAACGCCCAGATGATTTGTCCTTATGATAGAAAAAAAGGGAGTGTAAATTAACAAACCTTTCCAAATGCCAGTAGACTGGCTAGTTATTTTTAAAAGTCCAGCTAGTTAATAACACCTTGTAAATTATTTAATTTACAAAATACATGTATGTTAATACACTAAAGTGGTCAACACTGAGGAAATCAAGACCCTTGCTGTTGCCTTCACACCACACCTGCAAAATACACCAAGCATCGGTAATACTCTATAACAAATATGAATCCACAAAGACTACACAATGAGTGGTTTTGGACTGCCTGACAGGAAGAAAATTATTTGCAGAAAGTCTTCTACCAGTAATTACAGAGCATAGTTTAGCTATTGAGGTCAAAACTGATAATGTGTCCAGGGTTCCACCTAAAATATATTTTGGTCCAGTTAAAATCCTTTGTCATGAGAATCATAGGATCATAAAGGTTGGAAAAGACCTCCAAGATCATCAGTTCCAACCATCACCCTACTACCACTATCGCCCACTAAACCATGTCCCTCAGCACTATGTCCAACCTTTCCTTAAGCACCTCCGGGGATAGTGACTTCACCACCTCCCTGGGCAACCTGTTCCCATGCCTGACTGCTCTTTCTGTGAAGAAATGTCTCCTCATTTCCAGCCTGAACCTCCCCTGGTGCAACTTGAGGCCATTCCCTCCAGTCCTATCACTAGTTATCTGCAAGAAGGGGCTGATCCCCAGCTCCCCACACCTTCCTTTCAGCTGTAGATAGCAATAAGGTCTCCCCTGAGCCTCCTTTTCTCCAGACTAAACAAACCCAGTGCCCTCAGCTTCTCCTCAGAGGACTTGTGTTTCAGGCCCTTCACCAGCTTTGTAGCCCTTCTCTGGACATTCTCCAGAGCCTTGATGTCCTTCTTGTAGTGAGGGGCCCAAAGCTGAACACAGCATTCGAGGTATGGCCTCACCAGAGCAAGATACAAAGGGATGATCACCTCCCAGGTTCTGCTGGCTACCCTATTCCCTGGTACAAGCCAGGATGCCATTGATCTTCTTGGCCACCTGGGCACACTGCTGGCTCATGTTCAGGTGAGCATCAACCAGCACCCCCAAGTCCCTTTCCTCTGCACAACTTTACAGCCACTCTGCCCCAGGTCTGTAGCGCTGCATGGTGTTGTTGTGGCCAAAGTGCAGGACCTGGCACTTAGCCATGTTGAACCTCATCCCTTTGGCCTCTGCCCATTGACCCAGCCTGCCCAGGTCCCTCTGCAGGGCCTTCCTTCCCTCCGGAAGATCTTCCCCTCAACTTGGTGTCATCTGCAAACTTACTAAGGGAGCACTAAATTCCCTCATCTAAATCATCAATAAAGATATTAAAGAGGATGGGCCCCAACACCTTCCCCTGGGGAACACCACTGGTGACTGGTCACCAGCTGGATTTCACTCCATTCACCACCACTCTTTGGGCCTGGCCGTTCAGCTAGTTTTTAATCCAGCAAAACATGTACCTGTCCAAGCCATGGGCTGCAAACCACTTCCCAGACCTACAATGTTTCAGTCTGATAGAACAAGCATATTTAGCTAAGAGAAAACAGCTTTCCAATATTTTATTATTATTTTTTGATATAGCTGTATCAGGACTGTAGCTCAGTCTCCAGAATTTATCATGCTCAGAAAAACAAGCAAAAAAACAAACAAACAAAACAACAAACCAGAAGCCTAAGTGGTCAGGTCTGCATGTAAGTACAATTTTGTTCACAAAACCACTACTTCAGGTAGGACTGCTCTTTTGAACAAATGCCAACATTACTACAGTCCTAAAATGTATTTACACTAGGATTAAGTAGCTGCACATTGAAGTTATGTAGCAAAACTTCTGAAGCTATATAGCAAAACTTTTTGTGTATGCTCTCTTTAGACTTTCTTTGAAGCACTGTTTAGAATACTCTCTTATGCAGAGAACAGTGTCAGGCTACCAAAATCTCTTTTCAAAAGAAACATCACTCTGTCAGTTTTTCATGAACAATGAATGAAGCTCAATCCCAGAGCCTGGGCAAGATAAATTAATCCTAGGAAGAAGATGGAGCAGGTAAAGGAACATCCTGAGTTCAAGGTGTGGACCCACAGAAAGAAAACAAGGCTATTTCAAGCCCTGGGTCCTTTGCTCTACATGTTCAGTTACTTCATTAGCTTAAGAAAGCATAACAAATCAGCATGCCAAAGCTTCATGGAAAACAGACAGGGAAGCATATACACCTCCACATTGGTGTGTGCATCTGCGTGTGGTGGCAGCTGAGGGGAAGGCAGGCAGCCAGTATCTTTGTTTGTGATGATAACTGTGTCCTGGGGACATGGCATTTTCAGTGCTGTTTGTTTCAAGGAAAAGCAAACGAACAAACAAACAAACACTATGAAACTGTAACCCTGGAATCTCAGAAGTACTGAAGAGAAATAGAGGAACACCATTTTTTTTCAAACAGAAACACACGAAGTGCTGGAGGTCTAAAAATCCAAGGGAGTTTGATGTCATGGAGCCAATCTTGTAATTCTATGGGTGGCATCCTTGGAAAGGGAGTAGATGGTGATCAAGAACTGGGATTATAATTCAAATCAAATCTCACAGAAGACCCAGATGTTGGCATAATCATAGGTCTTGGGCAGCTTTGAAAAGATTCAGTATTGTGAAGCTAAAGCTAAACAAATGCAGATGATAAGGGAGTGTCTGCAAAGGGTGTGGATGGGAGAGACCCAGCAAAGATAATAATAGTGTTGGGGCTATCACTATGAAAGACTGAACAAAAAAATAAGAGGTGCAATGATTTCTTGGAACTGTGGTTTACATAGAGAAATTTATGACTAACATAGTTGTCTGAATGAACAGCCTTAGAGCATTAGTACTCAAAAGCATTCAAAGAACAACACATGCAAATCTTAAGAGAGATTGGGAAACTGAAGGATTTAATTAAAGAGGCCCCAGTCCTGAAATACTATGACAATAAGCACAAAAGTAGTTTGTCTATGGATACATCCCAGGAGAGTATTGGCACAATACTCTTTCAATAACACAGTTGAAGCTGGAGACAAGTGGCTAATGCATCATGGTCACTAACAAAGACTGAATGTAAATATGCTGAAAGAATGAAGGAGTCCTTGGCCTTAAGCCATGGATGTAAAAAAAGTTCTTTATTTATGAGAGACCAGTGTTAGCTGAAACTGACCATAAACCACATACTGCTAGTGCCAAGATGGGCTTGATAAATACCTTCTGGAGAATAGAGAGATTGTTTTTTTTTTCAGCTACAAATGTATGTTTTACAAATTGAGTAAGCCTGGGTGAGATTTGGTGGTTGCAGGCAAACACCAGTTCATTTTATATAACTTTCTGGCATTGATCGTGGTTGTGCTAAGCCTATGAAAGAAAAGAAAAACCCTCTCTATAGCAGGCAAAATATGGATTCTTAATGCCAGTGTCATAATGAGTTTGATAAAATGGGAAAAGTAATTAAGGCTCTGTCACAAGGCTGCCAGACCATATTCTAGCCTCCTATATTGCTTTAGTGTTGAGGCCTGATTAGTAGCTGTGGATTTAAGCTAGAATGAAGAATCCTAAATGTATTAAAAAGACATAGATGGAAATCATTAAGGGATGTGAATTCTAAGAGAAAGGCAAAGGACATTCAAAAAGCCAACCCTGACATTAAAGAAATTCAACATTACTAAATAATTTTGCTCATGCCAATAATATGGACAGCCCTCACAAAATAACCCATAAAGATGTCATTGAAAAAAAAAAAAAAAAAAAAAAAGAGGTCTGTGTAAGAGGTCTGTGTAAATCTTCCCTTTTTAAAGTAAATACTATATTACTAATAAGTAAAACGCATTATTAATATATAGCTGCCATAATATAAAAGAAAACCATTCCTTTGCCCTTTCTATGCAGCTTAAGCATGAAGCAAATTCATAGAAGTATTGCTTGTATTCTAGAAATAAAAAAGTCATTGTATTCAAAACCATAAAGCTACAAACATGATTAGCATCATGTGCAAAATGTAAAAATAACTCAATGATTACTTTGTCTTAACACTATTTAGAGGTCCACCATATTGTAATCTGCTCACAGAAAGAGGATAAAATACGTAAAAAAAATTCTCTTTTGCCCAAGCTACCTTTTAATGCAAGCCAGTTTATTTCAGTGTCAAAGGCTCATGCTTTTTCTGACATCTCCAGAAACATACATACTTATACTTTTGCTGATTGAATATCACCCCATCTCACAAGACATACTTTTTAATTGTTTCTCCAAACCATGTGCTTTGCATTTTCATTAATATCTACAGTAGCATCACCAGTGTAATTAACGTATAATTCAAAAAATATTTGCAGTCTGTTAGCATTTATTTGACTAGGCACTGTTGCTAAATCCTAGTCTGAACTGAGAGTATTTCTTCTTCTAGTAAGCACGTCTGAAATGCAGATTGAAATTAATCTCTTTCTAGGCACCAGTAGCTACATTCAGAGACTGACACTTTAATTGCCTGTGTCCAAAATTTTGATCCTCCTGTTCAGCTGCTGCCTAATTTGAGAAGAAGCCAAATTTCCTCTGCTCTTTTATTTCTCCCAGTAAAATCTCCAGAGTGTTTATGTGTCTGCCACACACTGGATGTATGTGCAAGCAGACAGTCCTGCTGTGCTTCTCTGCAGTGTAGCTCACTGGGTGTCCCCAGCTTTCCCATCTTGCCATAGAACCATCATGCCTTGGCTGGTGTCTGAAATTTGCCTACTTATCTGGCTCGTTCACAAAGTGACAAGGCGATGCTGCTCATGCAGTGAACAGAAAATGCAGCTGAGAGTGGGAGAGAGAAATGAGGGTCTATATTCTTGTTCCATGTGGGCAGGGTTCCCACCAGCTTCCCTAGAGAAAGGGCCTTAAAACCACCAGAAGAGTCAACCATGGGGGTGGGACTTCAGCCATGTCTTTTCTTGTGTTTGCTGAAAAGTCTAGTCTGGGCTGGGCTGCAAGGTCATCTCCTGGCTTGTAATCCAAACAGAAGTGGTCAGGTAGCAAATATCATTGAAGAACTGGTGCTAGGCTCTGACCCTCACCTTCTATTTCTTGCTTAGCCAAGGAGCTCCCCAGTCTCTGGGACTGCCTTACATGCCCTTCTTCATAAAGGGGTTGGGCTGAAAACTGAACCTCACCTTGGATATCATGTCATGTGCAGTTCAGGGTTCCACAGTATTAGAATGGACTTGAAATCTTCCAGAGGAGGGCAACGAAGCTGGTAAAAGGGTTGGAGGCATGTCTTGTGAGGAGAGGCCGAGGACACCTGGGTTGTCTCCTCTGGAGGAAGAGATGTCAAGAAGTGACCTCACTGCTCTCTGCAACTTCCTGAGGAGGAGATGTGGACATGGAGGTACTGGTCTCTGCTCCTGGTCACTGATAACAGGACTTAAGGAAATGGCAAAAAGCTGTGCCAATGGAGGTTCAGATTGGATATTAGGAACAATTACTTTATTGTGAGGATGGTCAAACACTGGAACAGGCTTCCTAGCAAGATGGCTGATGCTCCATGCCTGTCAGTGTTTGAGGCATTTGGACAGTACCCTTAATAACATAACAATAACTTCTGGCTAGCCCTGAAGTGGTCAGGCAGTTGGACTTGTTGATCTCCGAATGTCCCTTCCAACTGAGCTATTACTTTAAAATAGTAATAATAAAAATTAAAAAAAAAAAAAAAAGTCTGCTATCGACAACTGTTTTGAGAATGAAACTACAATCTGCAGAAGCTGATCTCCTTTTATATGTATAGTAGTATATCTTGCTTAGCCTACTGCAATATCTTTTTTTTGTTAACTTCTCCTCCTCTACCTGAAACCCCTGATCATGTTTATGAGCCATAGTATATTTTATTTAACATTGGAAGACTTTACCCCAGAAGTTGAAGACTGAATAAAGTCTGAAGTCGGAAGTCTAAAGTAGGAAGTTCCAGACTGAATAAAGTCAAGAAGTCCAGGCCTTGAGGAACAATTGATAAGATCTATTGTTTATGCTTTAGTTTTCAAAATAGCTTTAAAGTAAATAATGTCCTGAATTCACTGGGACTTCTTGTCTGTGTACATAAGGCTGTTTGCACAATCAGGGCACCAGACAGATACAAGGCTGCACACCTCTTGTAACTGGAGGACTGTGGTCAACCCCTCTATTTTAGTACCTTTGGGAATCTTTGCTGTGTTAGAGATGGGAAGTGGAAATGTTGAACTGCCCCATGGTAGACAGTTCTCTTCCCATATTTCTGCCAGACTGCTGCCAAATCATACTCATGCAAGGTTGCTCTCCTGAAATTTCCAACCCTATTTGCAAATCTGCACATTCTGACAAAAAAAGTGTTGCTCACTTCTATGACCTGACCAAAACCTTCTGAGATCCTCAGAGTGTGTCTCCAAACAGACAGTAAAACAGAATAAATATAACACTCAGCTCATCTCACTGAATCAAACTGAAACTGCATTTAGAGTACAGTGTTAGATGTATTTGTTAGAAATGACAAACATGGTTGAACAGCTTTCTGCTGATGGGTCCACACAGTGAAGATATGAATTACTGAGGGACTGCATGACATGATTGCTCACTTGATATTTCTGGGCTTAGCTTTGAACAGGAAGAGGTGTATGAAGATGGGGGTTCAAATTAAAGAATGAAAGAATAAACTCAGACACCGTAGGATTCTGGAATCACCTTCTTTCAAAGACATATGTTTCTTCTTAAGCCTGAACTCTCCTTAATACCAGTGCTTCAGATCTGAAGACAGTTTGTGCTGATATCAACAGGACGTTCTGTTATTATGCCAGTGCATATATCACGACTGAAATTTAACCTAACATCTGGTCAGTTTAGGGTGATTTTGTGTTAGGTTACATATAATCAGAATTAAAGTCTTTAAACCTCAAGATAAAGCTCAGGCAAAATATCCACTGAAATCAATACCATTTACCTGGAAAAGGACTACAGTACTGGGCCAGCGTAGCACACAGATATAAGATACAATTTCACATAGCTGGAACAAACAGGGGAATACAGTCAATGTCAAACAAAACTAAAAAATATGTCATTGTTCTGTTTTGATTTCTATCTTATATTTCATAACAGTCAAAGTGAACTGGTTCTATCATCCCTCTAGCACTCTGGCATTCAGTAAGTCCCTGTCTCTAGAGACAAATACGTTACATATTCACAAGGACAGACATTGTACTGGAAAATTCAGATTGAGCATGGGACTGAAATGGAATCAAGTCTTGCAGATCTGATCAAACACATTTTTTCATTAATAACATGGTGGTGTCTTTATTCTATTTTGAATAACCCTTTCTTACTTTCTTACAATAAACAATTTTGCTTATTTTATATCTGAAAAGAAGAAGCTTGAGATTTTTTTTTTACAGTGGATGACTCAAGCATGAGTTAAACAGCTGCAACGTGTAATAAGGGCAAAATCTTCCACTCACTTCCAATTACAAAGAGAAGCAACAATCCTGTAAAAGGGCTGGTAGCTAAAAAAAATCTGTGACTTTTTTCCTTAGCAGTAACTGTTAGGCTGATACAAATCATCACCTCTTCCCACAGGCCTTGCCTCACAATAATGCATAGCAGGCCTTGGACTGATATAATATAAATATACAATATAAAATACAGAAAAATCCCTTTCAATATAAGGAAAAAGAAAAAAAATATATATATATATATTTCAAGTGTGAGAGTTATCAAACATTGGAACAGGTTGCCCAGAGAGGCTGTGGAGACAGTCTAACCCAGCAGGACAGGGCCATGAGCAACCTGCTCTCATTCTCATTTGAGCAGGGATGATGGACAAGATAGGTTCCAGAGGACTTTGCCAAACTCAATGTTCCTTCAGTTCACAGTCTGCCCCAGGAACTTACCTAACTAAACAATTTATTGTTATTAATAGCCATGCATCTGAAGCAGTTTGTTTTCAGTTATACATCCAAGGAAAAAAATGTATTTTTGGGAAAGAGATTTTATACAACTCCTAGGTCCACATCCACTTTCAAGATGATCAGAACCCTGCACCAACTCTGTCGCAGTTAGTATTTTAATCTGTTGATTTTGCTTAGATGAAAGCAAACATGAATGGATGATTTCAAACAAATTATATGCACCAGAATGTATACACAGAATTTATTCTGTGGTTAATCTTTCAAATTTTCCATGTCTGTTGTAACAAACACTAACCTCTCAGCTGAGGTACCTCCTGGTTTCCTGGCATAAATAACTACTGTAATGTTTCTCAATAGTTTCCAAACAATTTTCTTCCTGTTTAGTTAACAACTTACATCCCACCAGGTGGCTGGAGATTGCATTCATTTTTGGTGGTGGACACAAATGGTTCTCATCACCTTGAGAGGGGACCAGATGGAAGTCACGAGAGGGAACCAAATGGAAGTTCTACAAGGCCCAGGGGCTCATTTTAACCTGGGCAGTTTGGAGCACTGCCACAACCAGCTGTCCTCACAGCTGGAGACAGTTCTCCCTTCTCACAGTGGCACCAGAAGAACAAGTATGAGCTCTGCTCTTGGTTCAATACGAGCTCCAGTCCACCTTCTGCATTGGTTCAGATTAGATAATCTCAGCATGCAAGAGCAGACTGGATGGCCCCATGCTGCCTCTGCTACAGAGACACTGGCTGTTGCAGATGGCTTAGATCGTCCACAGTGCCTCAGTTAAATCCATCAAGGATTGTGAGTCAGAGCCTCTGTATTCATAACAAATGAGCTCAAACATAGAGAAACACTGCTTCTCAAATTGAACCTATGCACGCAAGGTGCAAACCAGAGCTGAGCAGGGGCTCATGGCTACCAAAAACAAGCCAAGCTCAGCAGCCATGGCAGGAAGGCTGTGAGAGCCACACTGCAGCAGATCCACTGCCAGGAGAAACCAAGCTGTGGAACCATTGTCCAGTGTCATCTACTCCATGGAAGAACCTGGAGGATCATCCTGCCCTGACACTGAGACATGCAAATGAACTGGAGCTCCTCTGGGAATGTCTGGCAGGCTCTGCAATGAAGCAGGTAAATACATCCTTGGAAAGGTGTTTCAGTACTAATCACATTGACTGTCAAAAATGATTCTATTTGTCTGTTACAACTATGATGAGCTTCCCAGCCCTAAATCATGTCCTGTCTTCTTCTGCTTTACTAAAGAATCATCTGCTATCAGCAGACTTTCCCCTTTTGATTTCCTTTCAGATAAAATAGATTGATTGAATGTATTGAGTTTCCCACCACCAGGCATGTTTTATGGATCATTCATTCACTGAGTCATGTAGCTCTTTTGAACTATTCTCAATTTTTCATCATCAGTTTTAAGTGGGAACACTAGATTTGAACATGCCACTGCATTTGTTCATGTCAAGTTACGACAATAACTGGGGTAGCTTGAGTGGTTTAGAGATAAAATATCTGCTTTTTCCCTATGTTCTTGTTCTACCTAAGCAAACTAATGACCCTGTCTGAAAGAATAAGACTGTTATTGCTATTTAATTCACTTATTTTTATTTACCAAAGAACTTGTCCAACTTCCTGACACCTGTATAAATAAGATTTGAGAAAAAGATAAATGTTCTGTCTTCATTTGTTCTGGCTCAAAAAAAAAAGCTCATTCGCTGTTTGAAAAAAAAAAAAAAAAAAAAAAAAAAAGAGTAAATGAGTGTTTTACTTTACTGTGCAAGCCAAGAAATCTTAATTGGGGAGGCAAGGTCAGAAACACGGGATCTTCCATGGTGACTCTCCCTTTTAGTGCTGCTCGAAGAATTCTCTTTTCAAGCGGAAAGGATTACTACCCCTAGAGCTTGCTTTCATCCTGAACACCATAGTGCCACAGAGGAGAATGTCCATGATCGGTTATGATCAGCGGAAGGAACTGAGCTGTCAGACTGCAGAGAATCACCAGTTTCCCATGTTACTGGGGGAATACAAATTAACGTAGTTGCATTAGTCACCGAGACCTGAAGGGACGCTTATACTGAGTCGTCTGAATTCAGTTTCCTGTTGCTATAGTGTCTCATGGCACTTCAGTCTCACACAAACATACTGCTCCTGGGGACAAGGGACAAACAGGTCACCCTTGTTGTTTAGTGTCTAAGAAAGCCAATATGCTACCATGTAGGTAGGCAGTTTCTGTTTTTTGTTTTTTTTTTTTTTTTTTTTTTTTTTGGCAATGAAGGAAATCAGTTTCTCCCTATTTTCCATTTTTAAAAGAAATGAAAGGTAGAGGACATTTGAGTAGGAAGCAAGTTTTTATATGTGCCTTACCTTAAAAAGCCCTCAGCCAGCAGCAATACTCTGTATCTCTGTTGATCAGGTACACATTGGAGAAGTCAGCTTCAGGGTGGGAAAACGAATTCTGTCTCTTTACTGGACTATACACCTGCTTCTGCTCAGTGTATCAGTTACATTTCTCCTCCTGTCTGTCTTTCCTACAACATCCCCCTCCTTGTAGCTGGTTGTCTACCTCTGAGAGGTTAAAAGTAGCAAAAATCCATATGATCACCTAGTCTATCACTCTGACAGCTTAAATTGCTGCCTCCAGCATATTTTCTCATGTTTTGTCTGTCTGAGGGCTCTCTAGCAGCTGAAGGCTAAAGATGATCATGAGGCCCCAGAGAGCAACTTTTTCACCTTTCATTTACTTCAGAAAATTAATCTGTTCTGAACCAAAAATGGGTGTGTATAAATATATGTATATATACATATATATGCACATATATATGTGTGTGTGTATATATATATATGACATTTCAGGTTTCTTGCATTTATTTGCAGAAAAAGAAAAGAGCCAAAGGCAGAGTAATTTGTAGAGATTTAATTAATAAAACATATGCCTGACAGAAGTTCACAAAAACATCTGTTATTTCATTTTGAGAAATGCCAAGTCTGCAGTATGAATGGCATGCTGGCTTGCTTCCAGCCTGGATAATTACATTCTTCCTACCTGTGAATGTTCCTGCCATGTCAACTGGATACAGCATTTCTTCCAACCTCCTTTGCCAAATTATTTCGTGCTACCGTGGTGTATGCATAAATGGCTGCTGTGATTCAAGCCAGAGATGTCTTTCTATCTACTCACGAGTACTCCCTGAAGCTCTGAGAGCTCACTGAAGGATTCGGCCTGCTGGGAGCCATGCAGATATAACGGATGTCAAGGCCAAAGCTTTGCTCTAGGGCTCTGAGTTTGAAATATTTGGAAGATGTGACTATATGTGGCTATGTATGGTGGCTGTTCATCTGAGATGGAAATCTAATTTGCAGAGTTATTTGGGAGCAGTGGCTATGCTAGCACACAGCAAGAAGCGTTGATGTAAGGACAATGCCAGCCTTGCACAGCAACATTGCCTCCAGAGCAAAATTGGCTTGGGCCTGACTGGCTTGGCACGTGGGCTGGAGAACCCTACAGATCTGTGCTGGTCCAAGGGCATACTTGCCTCCTGCAGGATTTTCCAAGACTCCTCCAGCAGGAGTGGGTTGAGGCTGGGGCAGCATGCAGAAGGCAAGGGTTTTTCCGGATCTCTGAGGGCAGAAGCTGACATCTGGGCATAAAAGTTTTTTTGGTTGCAATTATTGAAAAGATTGAGACTTGAAAATCAAATAAGCAACTAAGCACAAAAGGCTTCAAATCTTCCTCGTACCATTCTATTTTTTCAGGTTCCTGGCTCTGGTGGCCTAGTTCTGGAGCCTTGTGGTACTCAGTTGGCTGCACAATGCACAGACATTACTGCAACCAAAACAGCATCAGTGCTCTTTCCCAGTAGTGGTTTTGTTTTTTGTTTTTTATTTTTTCCAAAGTTGGAAATGAAGAAAAACCTTTCACAAAGGAGTAGATATTCCTCAGTCTTAACCTTTAGCAGTTATTTTCATTTGTATACAGTAAATAAAAAAATAAAAATAAAAATAAAAATAAAAATAAAAATAAAAATAAAAATAAAAATAAAAATAAAAATAAAAATAAAAATAAAGGATTTTGCAGCATTTCACTTATTTTGGAAAATTACTTTATTCACATTAGGAAAATTCATAGGGGAAAATATTCAATGTTGGCTTAAACACTAAATGTGGAAAGGAGTGTTTCCCAAATAAATGATCTTAAAAATCACCTGAAGGTCTCTTTTCAAAGTCAGATTTAAATAGAAATTCCCTAGGCTCAAATCCCCCAGCTCAGCCATGATTTCTTGTAATGTAAAGGTTCTGGGTGGCTCCAAACAAGCAACATGGAAGCTGGAGTCCTATTGACCCCTGCTTTCAATAGCTCCCACATCAAAGCCAGAGCTGCAGATCCTAGAAACCCTGCAGTGCCTTTTGCGTGCCTCACAGAGGTTCAGGCTTACTATCACATTTATAGCTTTGGTCCCATGATGGATGGTAGCACAGAGCTCCAAGTTGGGCAGTGAACAACCAAGTACTGCCGCAGGCAGGCTTCTTTATGTATCAGAGCCATCGTTTCTCCAGCTAGTTTGGTTTTGCTGCATTTTGCATGCTCTGCACCACACACCCTGCATGCACACAAGCCTCATGAGGTGAACCTGAAAACTGCCTGGGGCTAGCTGGAAAACGGTTGTGGCTGCCTTTTCTTACAAACACCTACATTTTTTTTCAAAAATTTGGGCCAGTTTTCTTTGACTTTCTCTAGTTGCAGAACTGAGTGACAGCACGCAGTGCCAGAGAGAGGTGAGTCCATTCATCTTAAAGATTCTGCACTGAAGTCTGTGCTCTCACCTCTTCTCTTCCACCTGAAGTGTCAGAATAACTTTGGACTCTTTCAAACTCTTTTCAGGTACTTTATGTCCAGTAAGGGGCAACTGCATTCTTATGGCTTACAAAAATGCAAGAATCAGATATATCGGTTCTTGAAGTAAGAATGTTAATTACAAAAATTAGTTTCCCAGGGAAACAGGGATTTTTTTTTAAATGGGAGAGTTTATTCCAAAAATTTCTTACAAAACTACATTGGAAGGAAAAAAAATTGACTTCTGTACTTTTCAGAATATAATATATTTATATTACATTGTTGTTGTTTTTCTTTTCTCTATAACACACAAAAGTAAATAATAATAATAATAATAATAATAACAACAATAATAATAAAATAATAGTAATATTTATTATTTATTATATTTAATAATATTGTTTATTATATTTAATAATTAATAATAATAATAATAATTATTATTATAATCTACTCACCTTTCTTTAATGGGCTATTAGAATGAAATAAAATGTGAAGGGGTTTATCTGTGTAGATTCCTTTTAGATTCCCATCATCAAACCAGAAACATGAGTGAGAACAAAGTGGCTCCTAATCAGTCACTAGGCAAGGATTATTAATAGACAAACTGTGGGAAAGGTAAACTTCAGAGAAGTTAAGTACCTGAGAAAGGAGGGCAGCTAGCAAGCAGAATAAAATCCAATTTCACAATGAAGTGGTGAGTTAGTCACTTAAATGACACAAAATTGATTTTTCCATTCCACTGGAATTGTGTGTTGTTTTTCTGATGCACATAATAAGGGCCTGAAAGCACAATTTGGTTTGGCTTTATTTTTATTATTTTATTATTTTAACGTGGTTGGTTTCTACCTGTGAAATATGAAGAAAATATCCCACAGTTTTCTACCTGAGTTATCTAGCGGAAGACCCATATTTTTAACAGTAATGCTTTCTCTTCCAAGTTACCAAATTCTTCAAGTTTTTCAGTTCCCAAATGTTTCCTGTGTATACTCAAATATATACACACGGTATTTTTCAAAAACGAGGGATATCATATCCAAGGTAGGCATGCACAGACACCATGTCTTCTGTCTCTACACCACACTGGTTTGGGAAGATTCCCGTACCTGTGTTTGCATTGTGTCAGCAGGGCTTTGTCATGGCCTCTACCAGACAGGCTGCTGATACCTATTTCAGCATCCCTGCTCACCACTGCAGTGAACAGTGACACAGATTCTGAACTCCCAAGATGTCAAAAATTAGATTAAGATTAATAGCCAGATAAATCTTAAAGAAAATTTTCCCTTAGAGAAGACTCTGTCTTTTTTCCAAACCTGTCTTTATAGTGTGCCCTCACTGACTCTCCACCTCTGTAGTATTTGCTATATGTTTCTAATGGGAAAATTGTGCAGACAAACTCCTTTCTGTCACTCTTCATTCATCACAGACGAGAAAGACGAGAAAAATTCCCATCTCCCCCATAGAGCTGTATTCTGGGAAAGCTTTGGACACAGAGGAAAGGCAGAACTAATGAGACAGAAGTATTTCTTTTCTCTTTTGATATCTTGCTTAACAACACACACTTCCTCCTCAAGATCTTTTGTAATCTGAATAAGGAAGGAGAGTCAATGTGAATGCACTTGAAATAAAAGCTTCTCATGGAACACCTGAAGTAAGTGCAAAGGTACACAAGGTTTGTTTAGCTTGCAGCAGAGAAGGAACATTTGGAAATAGCCCTTCAAGACAGCAAACAGAGTTTGGTTTACATTTTGCTTCCCTCCCTGTGTGCAAACGTGGACATTATAACGGCTATTTTCTTTGCTGTTATCAATGACAACATGGTCAGCTGGCCACTCTTGTTTCCAGACCAGTCACTCTTTTATGAAGGTAGCTGATTTTTTCCTTTCATATGGCATATTTTTGATGGAGAAATGGGCATACCGCAATGAGTTTAGACCGTAAGTCTTTAGTCTGTGCTTCCACTTACCACTGCTCCCCAAAAATCCCTGTTCATGGTTCACAGAGGGCCAGTACAATAGAAGTAGAAGCTACCACATGTAAATATTTAAGGTTAATCATGAGGTAAGGTAAATGGCTTGAATGGCTTTAATCTATGTATTATAAACATGGCTGAGAGTATGTCCCAAGCAATCCTATGCATGGCTTTGCATACCCACCCGAGAGCAGTAATTTAGCCCTTCAACATGCAAATTATATAAACAAGTACATCCTACAAAGCCACTGCATGAAGGGAAGTATTCATTCTGTGAACAACAGGATGAGACTTCCTTGCTGCCTGAGAAACAAGGAGAAATGACGACAGGTGGCTGCTTTCCCCCAACAAATGGTACAGGCCCTGCAGGAAGCAGTGGGCATGTGCTAGTGCAGCCGGTTTGAAGGAAGCACTCAGACTCCTCGGGTATCAGAGATTGCTTCTGCCATCAGCACTGTGCTGCTGCAGCCTCCTGCCACCTGCACATGAGCTCTCTGCTCACCTCTCATGGCTGCAGGGCTGCAAGATGGGAGGTGTGATGGAACTGCCAGCAGGTAGCTCTGTATCAGATGAGCCACGGTACCTGGCTCCATCCATGAGTGTGTGTGCTTCTGCATGCCTTGGGTCTCTGGCACAGGCAAGGTAAAATGAGTTACTTTAATTCTCAATAAAAGAAGTTTAAGCCAGTGGAATTCATCTCATGCCTGCAGCCAATGAAAAGGATGTTTACTTAAAATATTTCATATTAAAATGTGTATTTGGACCTCAGATCTCTATAGGGCTCTCTATATATCTTTCTTCTTTCCTTTCCCCTAGAAAATGCTTTGCTTTTCCTCACTGAAGGAATCTGTCCTCTTTGTGTCTTGGCCTGCTCTTATGAGTCCAGTTTTAGAGGAGGCCAGTGAAAACCAGAGCCATTGTCATAGTGTCATTACAATATACAGGTTTTTTGTTGAAATCACTCTCAAGATTAAGGAGGTCTCCAGATGCACAGGTAGGAGAGGCTCAAAAACCTAAAAGCACATGGAAACTTTGCCAAATACCAGCACTGCTCCATCTGGGTGCCCCACCACAGACCCAGTTGTCATCTGGGACAGCTCCTGCCCCACTCGGTAGGACAGAGTAGCCTGTGCACAGGTCTTGTCTGTGCATTTATTTACAGTCCCAGTATGTGAGTCATAGCATCAGAGATCCTCTGGCTAGTGTCTTACTCCTTTCCTGTTTAGGCTATGCAGTAACTTTGATGTTCTGCCGGGAATATAAAACTACCCTTGCAGTTTCTGATCAAGCACACCATAGGTTACACAATAAGTGTTGAGGCTAAGATATTATTTTCCCTTCAATCATTCACATTTCCCAATATTTAAAGGTAATGCACATAATTTTCAGTAACAGATTTTCACTGTTCTTGCCAGTGTGTTAAACTTTTGCTGCAGTGGGTTCAGACAGTGGAGGATTGAGGAGCCATGTCGTCCTCTTTAGGTGAGGCTTTAGTACAAGATGTACACTAGATAAATACCTTGTTTTTGGGGTGAAAATGATAACTGGAGTGTGCTTTGGACTCACGAAAGGCTGACTGCTTGGGGGAGTCATTGTCTGCAGTATTTGATGTTACATCATGGCTGGGTCAGTGACCTTTTCAACTTGGCTGGGAATCCACTGAGAAACAGCTGTGGTGTTTTTTCTCTTGAAATGCAAAAAGGAAATTCCTTGCCTTAATGTCTAGCATTGTTAGCATCACTGCAGTAAACTTCTTGGGGATTTTGTAGAACACTTGGTGTTGTTTTTTAACTGTGAAATGCTGATTTGTTTGTCATTTATAGGGGTTACACCAGGGTGAGCCAACACAGTTTAGTCTTGAGTTACTTTGGTCCTTGAGCCTATAAAAATGTTGCAGACCTTTAAAACCGCAATGGGAAACAGATTACACAGAGACGTATTTCAGTCCCAGATGCTAAAGAGGTTTGGGCAGAGGCAACCAAACTACGTACTTGGATTCTGTGATTTTTCTGTTCTCATGCTAAGTCTGATAAAACATTTGCTAAAGTCAATCACTGATATACTGGGAATACCTACTACTTTCTGAGTAACAAAATTACAATATATGCCAGAGTCTGAGAGGTCAAAACATAAAATGGAAGAAATGTGAAATAGCAGCAAAGTCTCCAGGGTGGGACTGGAGACATCCAGAGATTTAAAGGAATTAAGGAATGATGTGAGTGAACCTCTAGCAATAACATATGCAATGGGTAGATTATCATAATGTTCAGTTTTAGACAGTTTTGCTCTAGTGAAGTCTAAAGGCTTTCCACAATTTACTCCGATGACAGAAATAAGCTGTGGCATACAATTTGAAAAATCACAACCAAGATTTCATTGAAATCAGTTATTTTCCTGGAGACATAGATAGCAGTATATATTTTATTCATCACAGGAAGTAAAAAGGTCAGGTCTGTGTTTCCATCATTACAGCTGCTCCTTACACCTGCACAAAGACTTGCGGCTTACTTACCCATGTTTCCACTTGTCTTTTCCCCTGGACAGTCTTTTTTGGGAATATCCACCTGGAGCAGTACCTAACTCTTGAGAGACAGAGGCAAAGGCTGGTGTGAAAAATCAGAGAGCCTTGAAGTGACCTCAGGGTAGTGGACGAGTGCTGGGAGGTGGAACTTGCTTCGGGGTAGTCTCTTTTCTCACCTTCTAGACCAAATGAGGGAGCTGGCTGTTTACACCAGGAGGGACAAGACCATTTTGTTACTTCTCATTTAGGCACATCAGAACCAAGGGAAACTCCATTTGTCCATCTCAGAAAAGAGCAACTAGACTGATCTCTAAAACACAGGTGATGAGCAGCTTCACTCCCACTCTCATCACCCTTCCCCTTGCTTACTACCATGTATGGCTTCATCTGCTGTTTCTGCATCAATGCCACTCAGTCCCTAAGTTTCTGGATCATCAGAATTCCTCTTCACACTACAAAACTTGAACCCCTACATATTTAATACTTCCATATTCATAATAGCCCTGAGAGTGTCATACTTTCCGAAAGTCCTGTGTGAGGTTGCTTCCAGACCCTGGAGTCTCTCCCACTGGGAAACAGAGACCTCCCCCTGATTTGAGTTGGTGGGAAAATTCTCACTGTCATGATAAAACTAGCTCTGGTGTCTAAACTCCACAAGCTGAAGCAGGATAAAGTCTGCCAATGTATCACAATTGCTTAATCTGTGCTGAGTGTCATTTCTCTTTCACTCTACCATCAGGAAAAGGACTTTCACACAAAGTTAGTTTATCTGTGATACTGGAACAGGAGCTTCTGGTAATTTGCACAGTTTCAAAGAAGCAGTCTGAAATAGGTACATAATTTCTGGTTTTCAAGAATGAAAAAAAAAGAGCCCTGCTAAGAATGGTCTTAGGAAACAAGTGACACAGTAAACAGGTATCATTTGGAAATGACATAAACAAGACAGTACAAGTGAGACACTTATGTGAGGAACTTCTGCTGGAGTAGAGAAAGATAGGTGGCTTGATGGCAGACTAGATTTAATGCAGGCAAAGGCAAATAAACACAAGTTGGAAAGAAAAATCAGAATGACATATTTCTTGGCTCTAAATTAATCACAACCATACAGAAAAAAAGTGTCACCAACTAAGCCATATCCAAACCATCTGCTCTATGTACAGCAAAAATGTTGGCAAACTATTAGAATACAGCAGGAAAAAGATAGAAAACAATACTGAAAAAATAATATAATTATATAAACCAGTGACTTGTCCTCTCTGTTAATTTTTGGTCACCTGTCTCAAAAGTAATACTGGTGAGATATTAGGGGTCCAGGGAAATACAAAACAAAAAGGGTTACAGGAATGAATATGTCTTTTATGTTAGAAAGTGTGAAAAGTTTAGTAATGCTTAGATTAGGGAAGAAAAATAAGTGACAGCATGAGAGGAGTGTACAAAATAATTAATACAGTAAGGAAGATGTCCTTTCCCATGAAACAAAAGCATGGAGACATGACACTGAATAACAAGCTGTTTAAAACCAGTAAAACCATGCATTTATATAATGTATAATGGGTTAGTTAAACATCTGTATGAGCAATGGGAACAGCGAGATTCTGTCGGACAAGAAAAGAAACAGAAAAGGGCCTACATCTATGTCGTTTGAGCCGCAAACCAAATGACAGTCTTAAGGAGCCCAATGGGCATGTAATATTCTTGATATCCTTTACAAACAATTTTTTTCTGAGGAGAATTTGGACACATGTCGAACCTGGGTACCATAACGAATAGACCACATCACTTCCCACTCTGAAGGCAGGTGTGTCCACACTGTGTGCTGGGGTGGGGAGGAGCAAGACCTGCACCGTATCTAAGTGGGTTAACCAAAGTGCTGAAATTATCTGAGGTACCAGGATGCCAGATCTGGGACCCCCATTGCAGAAATACATGCAGATATGCCTGGTGAGTTTAGCACTGTACAGAGGCCTTAGGGTGTCTGTCCCACCTGGGGCAATGGCTGTTCACACAGCAGGGGCAATGGGTTCAGTCTCTCCAGGATTTACAGTTCTATGGTGGTTTGTGACCCACCTAGACACCCAAAAGCTTAGAGAAAACCATCATTTCTGGATGGAAAAAGCAGCTATGTCTGGAAAAGCTGGATGCATTGTACTCTTATCTAGACTTGGCTGTACAGAGAGTTGTGTGGGCTGAAGTACTCTACTGAGAACAGACATCTGTGGAGATACATCCTCAGGGTTTCGAAAGTGAATAAGAACAAAAATTTCTAGCATATGTAGTTCAGCAAGCAATTGTTCAGGATCACGTTAGCATGTCTGATGTCCTTGTATAAACTACACACACTTGTTTATATTAAAAGCCTAGACGTCCTGATGACATGCTGGTGGAATAATTTTGTTCAATAACTGGAGATGATGTCTACCTTTTGTCTAGCTCCAGACAGGAAGCTATACAGTGGCTTGTCAATCTTTTTGTCTCCTTTTCTGAGGTGCAGTTATATGTTGACTGGAACTGACTGGAATTTTTCCCCCCAACAAAATGGAATAATGGGAAGTGCTTTCACAAAACTTCCCTGGAACATTTATAAAACACCAAATGAAATGCCTTCTGCCCAGATTCTCCGGAGTATTGTTGTGGCCTACAGGAGACCAAATTCAAGTCTTTGATCTGTCTGAGATGTAGCATTTCACTCTAATTTCAGTCTGAATCAAAGGGTACTTCCTGTATCCTGCATCTCCCATGTCCCCAGTAGCCCTCAGAATGCCAGTGCACACAGATGGAAGTTTCATTTTCACTTCAATCACGTTTCAAAAACTGCAAATTTGTGGGGAAAAGGAAACAAACAAACTAACAAACAACCAACAACAACAAAAAAAGGAACAATAATTCTCTGGACACTTCATAAGATCTGTCACCATTTATCATCAATATTTGCTACTCCCAGAAGTCAGCCTTTTACAAGAGAAGCTTATGAGTCAGTTTCTTAGGGTCTTTGACTAGCAAACCAAGAGGTGCCTGCATGTGATAGTGGTGGTGTAGCTACTGATTTTGCAAAAGTTCTCATAACAGTTGAGGTTGGAGGGGACCTTTGGGGATCATCTAGTACAACACCCTTGTTTGAGCAGGGGCACCTACAGCAGGTTGACCAGGACCATTTCCTGTCAGGTTTTGAAACCTCAAAGAACGGAGATTCCACAACCTTTCTGGGAAACCCATTCCTGTGTTTGACCACCCTTAGAATAGTTTGTTGTTGTTGTTTTTTCCTGCATCAAAATGGAATTTCCCACCTCTTGTGCTGTCCTTGGGCCACCCTTGAGAATAGTCTCTTCCTTCTTCTTTACTCTCCCCATTTGATATTTATTCAAAGTGATAAGGTGCCCCCCAAGCCTTCTGTTCTCCAGGATGTACAGTCACAGATCTCTCAACTGCCCTTTGTGTGTCAGACCTTAGCAGTACTTTGCTGGTCTTGCTGCAGTACGTGCCTGTCTCTATTGTCCTGGGAAGCCCATCACTGGACACATCACTACAGGTATATCTCACCGGTGTTGACGAGAAGGGAACAATCACCTCCCTTAACCTGCTGATGACATTCCTTCTAATGCAGCCCAGGACACTATTGGCCTTTGTTGCATTAGTGCCTGGTAGGCAACATATTCTCCATCAGGGCCTTTTCTACCAAGCTGCTTACCAGACGGTCATCCCCTGGTGTTTGCCAGTGCATGGGGTTGTTCCTCCCCGATGCAGGACTTTGCATTTCCCTTGATGAACTTCATGAGGTTCCTGCTGGCATATTTTTCCAGTCTGTTGAGGTCCTTATGGATAGCAGTATGACCCTCTGGTGTATCTGTCACTCCTCCCAGTTTTACTGTAGTTGTATTGGTGTCAATGGTGTTTCTCAAAAGGACAGGGGACAGGGAAAAAAAATGAGGAAAGAAGGTTTCAGGGGATTGGCCAGGCAGACCAATACCATCCACATTACCTCACGCTCTAAGCCTTACACCTCTGAAACTAAAGGTGAAATCTTGGTTATACTAAGCTCGGAGATGCTTTCACCAATCATTCCTACTAGGCCAGGTTTTCAGGCTTTATTTTCAAAATAGTAATTGAATTTTGCTTCCATCGTATGTATTTTCAACTATTTTTGTATGACTTTTGAAGAGGGGACTTTAATCCATGAGAAAAGGCCTCTGGGTCAAATCTCCTTTGTTGTTGGGCAACCTTGGCTGTAGTATTGTTAAGTTCAGTGGCTTTCTTCCAGAGATTCACTTACACAAACACGCATGTTTTTTTGTTTTGTTTTGTTTTCTTCCCCTAGAACATATGAGGAATCATTGTCATTCCCATTTAGTCTATCTATACATTTCCAGGATATGGGTGAACTGTTTAATTGGAAACATCTTCTGTGTCTTAACAGGAAAAAAAATAAAAATAATAAAATTAAAAATTAAATTAAAAAATTAAAAAGAGAGAGATTTCTTTATAAATAACAAAGCAGAGAACTGTTGCAATAGTGCCTGCTTTCAAGTGTTTTAATGTATTCCTTAATTAATATGTTTAGACTGTGTTCAATAAATATGCTTCCTACAAAGCAGAAAGAGTACCAAATAAAAACTTTGCTGTGTGAAATGATTCTCCAAAATGTCTAGCTCTCTCCAGACTTCTTTAGCTATCTGATAATCTGGGCAAAAGCTTTGTCTGAAATCAAGAAGAGAGACCTGGAGTTCTTACCTCTGACACTCTCTCCCTCTCTCTGTCTACACACACAAAGAACAAAGTTTAATAGATAGCATATGCTGTTAACTGAGCCTTTGTTCCTGCCCCAGCAGAGTCAATGCACTGCCAAGTCTCACTTAGTTTCAGTGTGTCTCCCCTTTTTTTGGCTTGAGTTTCCTGCAATCTGAAGCAGTCTCACATAAAACTTAGAAGATTCACAGTATATTCAAATGGAAAATTTGAACCACCATTCAGAGAGTGCATTTTTCAAATCTGACTCCTTTCAGTGACCAAAACTTGGCACATTTGCCTACAGTGTGATAAAGATGGATGAAAGACCACTGAGTCTACTCCCTGTCTCCATATAGAAGCTTGAGTGATAATCTTTGGAAAACTATCTCAAAAATTAACAACTAAACTGTAGAATCTTCTACTTGTTGTTTTTGTTGTGTGTTTCATTGTGTATTGTTTTATTTTTGACAATATTTCAGTATCAGAAACAATAGACCTGCTGTCAAGCTTAGGAAATTAAAAAGGTGTCTAGTCTGTGGTCTTAGAAAGATCTTAGGTATGTGGAAAGATATGGTGGCTTTCCCTCAATGGCTGGGTAATTCTTTAACCCAGCTCCTCCAGGGGAATTTCCCGGGTGAAAAATTTATACTTGGCCTGATACAATTTGTTATTCTGTCTCTTTCTTTTGATTTTTTTTTCCTCCGATTCTCTGATTAATTGTTGAAGAAGTACACAGGCTTTATGCTTCTTTCTAAAGGTCAGATTGATTAAGTCATATTATACCAACAAAACTTTGTGAAATACTGTGTGAATGTGGAGGTCAGAGACTGCAACCTGGAATGGGCTGATCCTTAAAATCCCAGTTTTGCTTTTTATCTCTTCAGTGTAGAGGATAAGCATTTGTAACAGCGTGGTTTGCTGATGAGCATTTTTTTTTTACATCAGATATTTTCTACCTGGTGGAGAACAATGTTTGATTGTACATAATGTTTTGAAAGTCTATTTAAGACATTCTGAGAAAGATTTTGCCTTGAATTTGATTAATGGAATATGTTTGAAAAGCCTCCAACAAACTTTTATCATTGTGAATGGTAGCTGGCACATCAACTGGATGCAAACTTGGACACAGACGTGTCTAATGGCTTGGGAAATGCCCTGTTAGACGAGCAGAATTTTGCTGTCTGATGAATTAAATACCCAAATGATCTTGAAATAATGTTAAGGAAACATAGTTGACAGAAGCTGAGAAATGAAGAGAGATTCAGGTTGAGGTTGGCATTCCATTGCTAAGACATCATATTACTCTATGAAGAATAACAAAAATGCAGAGATTCAATTAAGGGAAGTCAGTTTCTTTATTTTGGATTCCCTTTCTCACAAGACTTGCTTTTACAAAACCAAAGATACAAGCCAGTTGAGTGGAAGCTAGAAACTGAACTAGTTACTAAGGATGGTAATCTGAGATAATGACTTCATCAATGAACCTGATCATGGAGTATCCACGTGAAGTCATGGGCTGCAGATACCGAGAAATTGTCATCAGGCACGAGTATATTTGGGAGGCCGTAATAGATCAGGTAAGCTTGATACTATGTACTAATTAGCATGGTTCATAATGTCGGTCTTCTCTAACCTCTTAGAAGAAGGTCTTTGGGATCACAAGCCATTTCTGTCTTTTCTTTCTGTGTGGCCCTGGGTAACAATCTTCTCTCCTCTTCTTCATAGACCTGGATTACACTGCCTATCTCAATTTCCCATCAGTCATATGTCTGTACACATCACCAGCACAGACCAGCAAAAACTGCTGCTACACCTAACAAATCTTCATCATGAATGAGCAGCCTTGCATAAGGTGTTAAACCCATACACAAAATCAAGATCCAAAGATTAATGTTGGTTTTCACTGTGTCTTCCCCCATACCAGAACAAAATCAGAGTGGTGGCAGCAAGGTAGTAGCCTCAGTAAGCCACGTTCATTTCTCTCCATGAACCAGAATGCCACCTGCATAAGATTCCCTCAGGTGCTGTGCTCCCTGAATGCCTGCTTTTGGGAATAGTTCTATGTTCTGAGCTTTTCCTGTGGAGCAACAATCAGAGCTTTTGTCTCTGGTGGACAGAGTAAAGACCAGCTTTGTTATTGTAGCATAAGAATGATTCATTGCCTTTGTGTCACAGTTAGCACGTGTGGGGAAACCTAATAAATATCCCTATTCAGCCAAGATAATAGGGAGAATTAAATTGGTTGGCACTTGGATTAAAGCTCATTAGACTTGCATCTAACACTTGACAACCAGAGATAATATCAGAAAGGGGGTTTTCTTATACCATTTTCTGCATATGTTGCAATGATTGTTCATGTGTAATGAGATCATATCTTAGCAAAGAATGAGAAATAGCATTCTTGCCGGTTGTCAAGACCTATCTGAACATAAAGTTTATTTAAAGGCATTTTTTTGCTATGAGCTCATATTAAATCTCAGCAAGTTTATCCATCTCTAATTCAGTTATATGGTCATTACATGGAAAATCAAACTCAGATAAAGCAAAGCATTTTCATCCTCTAGTTACACAAGTATCAGGTCACAGCAATTATGTGCAAATGTCAGATACCTACCATGCCACTGCAGGGTTGACTTGAACATGTTCTGCACAGATAATGAGAATCTTATTCTGTGCAACAAAGTAGTGAATGTGCCATTGCATTAACAGGACAAAGAAGGTGGACAAGCCTACTGAATGAGCTGAGCCTCAACCAAGTCCTTGACAGAGTGCCCCAGGTCTGATAAATATCCTAAATGACTCCTTCCCCGTGGATGGCCTTCACAGACTGGAAAGGCAATGGCACAACACAATATGTGGTGTAAACCTCCTGCTGTGTGTTTAACTATCCTAACCCCAATGAGCTTGGGGTTGAGAGGATGGAGTCAATGAACCACACCTGCTACAACATTTTAGCCATCTAGCCTTTCCTTTCCATCCCTGCAGCCAAACCACTCACACACACCTAATCACTGCTCCCTCAGCTACTGCAGTCTTCCTCACAGGACAGTTTGCTCCCTTCATGGGACTTTCAGGACATTGCTGCCAAAATCATATTTCTTATGCTTGCTGTGGCATTTATTGGCCTGTTTCCTCATTGCTCTCTGAAGAGGTCTGATGTCCTAGTTTTGAAGACCTTCTGCCTTGTTCTTTCCACTGTCACTGGTTACCTCCCTTCTTCCACAAAAGCCTTCACCCCTTTTTCCCTTTCCTCACCAAAGCCCATCCTGCAGCCACTTCCTTCTAGCAGTGCTGTCATTCATGGGAGTGAAAAAAAGAAAGGAAGAAAGAAAGGAAGAAAGAAAGGAAGGAAGAGAAAAAGGAAAGGAAAGGAAAGGAAAGGAAAGGAAAGGAAAGGAAAGGAAAGGAAAGGAAAGGAAAGGAAAGGAAAGGAAAGGAAAGGAAAGGAAAGGAAAGGAAAGGAAAGGAAAGGAAAGGAAAGGAAAGGAAAGGAAAGGAAAGGAAAGGAAAGGAAAGGAAAGGAAAGGAAAGGAAAGGAAAGGAAAGGAAAGGAAAGGAAAGGAAAGGAAAGGAAAGGTCATCCATATGCCTGTGACATATCTTTAATGGACACCACACATTCTTGTTATTCTTGCCTTTGTGCTTTCTCTTCCCCATCTAGTCAGCCTGTATGTGACCTTCATTTGCTATGTATATGTTAGACATATTCATTTGTCCGAGGAGATAGGCAATATTCTCCAAAGGAAATGGAAAGGCAGACGAAATTAAAGCAAATCAAATTTTGTAATAACAGTGGATCAGAAAATATCTTTCTTTTAAGCTATAGAAATTAATCTTGACTTTTTTTTTTTTTTTTTTTTTTTTTTTTTTCCCTGGAACAATTTGAAAAATAGATATTGTCAAATAAGTATTGCCATCTGGATCCACCACATGAGTATTCTGAACTCCAGTAAAGATGGGTCCTTGACAGAAGAATTTGACGGTGCAAATTCCAACTGACCATTGGTGAAATCAGTATGATCACAATGCAATTTTTATTTGTCTCTACTGTCCTGTTTAGAGAAAAGCACAAACTATGCCAGACAGAAAGCAGGAATAGCGAGCTGCAGTCTCCAGTCACAGTGAAAGACACTACACTGTCTCACTACACTGACCATAATAAAGGCCATCAATCACTTCTCTAATGCTTCTTCCTGGCTCCAGCCACATCCATATTTACAAAATCAATCAAAAGCTTGCTTTTGTTTCTTTTTCACCCTCAGTGGCTGGAAGAAAACAAAACAAAAAAAGCAACCATAACCTAATAATTTGTAAGATGCATTATTCACTCCACATGATGAGATCATTCCGTGAACTGCTCCAGTATCCTGGCTGAAGACTCCAAAGAAGAGGTGGGCAGTTGCTCAGGTCCTTCAAGATTCAGTCTGTGTATTTTTTCCTTTAAAATGCACCTGTTCCACTAATTTTGTCTTGTGCACACTTGCCACAGAGGAGGCTCACACAGCAAGGCATTTACATGGTCCTCACATCACAGTCCTATCCATGACCTCATAGAGGTGAAGAAACGAGCTTATTCCTGTACATAGAAATGTAGGAATTCCTGCATTAGGTGCATGATCCCTCAACATCTTAAAGGTTTGTGTACCTAAACCACAAGCTTGTCTACAACATGATACAAAATAAAAAATAAAAAAATAAAAATTAAAAATTTTAAAAAATAATGAAGAGAAGCCCTAGGCAAGAAGCACATGGCACATGAAGTCTTGTGTTGCTGTTGTGCATCCCTGCCATGAAGGCTGTCACTCAAGGACTGAAATTCAGTGAAGAATCCATTAAAAGTGTTATCATGAGCTGGAAGGAGAGCAGCCTTCCTCCCTAAGCAGAGTAACAGACCCTTGCAGGGAGCAGGCAAGCACACAGCCTATATGCTTTTTCCAGACTCTTTCTTCCAACACCAGGCTTACCTGAACTGACCAACACGCTTAGATCCTCACTTAAACAGAAGGACACACAGGCCAGCGCTGTTGTCTTCAGGATCACTGTCAGCATGCTGACAGGCTCAGGCTTCTTAGAAGCAGCTGTACCTCAGCCTTTAGCTTTGAGGGCTCCACACACTAAGAGTTTCTCTGTCTTTAACACCTCCTATTCTCTGCCCCTAAATTTCTGCAGCAACATAGCAGTCATATTGCTATAATATTATTTAACTTTGAAGGCATATTTAAATAGTTTTCAGCCTTTGATTATATACATTGAAACCAGTTTTCCATTTCAGACCCTCATGCTTCTCAAAACAATCTTGCTACCTTATGTTGTCTCTTGTTACCCAGTCATTTTTGGTATCTGACCATCTTCTGGGTGGCCTAAAATGAACCAGTCCTTCTTTGTATGAATTTGCTCCTCTATTAAGTCAGACTGATCATAATTACCTGTTTCACTGTGGTTCCTTTTCACAGAGCACTGCAAAGATGTAAAGATCTATGGAAAAATAAAATGCCACTGCCTTTCCATGAGCTGTATTTTTCAAATTCTGTCAGCAGGCCTGATTTTCAAGGGATTCTCAGAATGGAACCTAAGCCCTTTCAAATGCCTTTAGATTATTTCTATTTTTGTGCAGCACATATATTTTTCCCCATTAACAGTAAGCTTTAAAACAGAGCTATCCACTTGTTGGTGGTTGGCAGAAGCTCAGCATTCCAATGTAAAGTGATCTTTTTTTGTCTGCCAATAATGCAATATTAACAAATTTGTCTTGATATTTATCTGTTGTTATGTCTGTTGTTAGACTGTACGAAGAAAACAAAACTTGGAACGTTGTGGCAACCATTAGTTTAAGATATCTGATATGGCACATAGGACTTTCCATCAGGAATTACCAGTTTTGAGGCAATGAAAAATTGTATCTTGTAAGAAGATCCCTTGTGTATTTTCCATCACTGGCCATTTGAAGATGTACCTTCTTTCACAGACTCAAGAGCTCAGATTTTGCTTCTGCTGCCTGGAAACACGTTTGTCATGCCATTTCTGCTGTGTTCAACATAAAAAGCAGGACTGGCTGCACCAGCGAGGAAGAAATACATATTACATCCAATACTTTAAATTTCACTCTAAGAGTATTTGTTTTTTGTCACTCTGGTACTCACAATATCAAGACTCCACATATCAGTGCTGGACAAAAAGTGCTAGTAATGACACGGTTTGTCAGTCTTAAGGCTTCGCACTAATAAAGACAACAGACGGTGATGTGAATGACCAATAAGGACATGGGTTAGGATAAAATGAAACTGATTAAAATAAGCCTTATTTGCACATTCAAGCACAGGCAACATATTTGAGCTCCTGTAATTAATATTTGCTTCTCAATTTTAAGTTAGATAGTAGCCTGTGTATATTCTAAAAATGCAAACTAGCCATTATCAGCCTGATAAAATTAAGAGCCAGTAACTTATACAGTATCATTCTGTGAGGTATTTGTTTGGGGCAAGATCCTGCATGGCTTCTAAGAACAATCAGAATGCAAAGAAACACACTCAAAAAGAAAGGCTGACCAAGCACCAGTTTATTAGTTACAACTTCATCAGATCGGTGGGCTGGAACTGAAAAGAAATGGTGATTTTTATCCAGATTGATGACTATTTTTATTGTAATATTGATGATCAACAGAGAGTTGGTAATAGTTATAACAGATGTGGCCTCCCTAGCACTGCACATAGGAGTCATCTTGCCTAAGAGGGAATAGTAATTATCCACCGTTTTTCAAAACCTCCAGCCTGCAATTGAGTTGTCACAGTCTCCCAGACACTGCTCCAGGCACCACAGATGGTACCAGCTGACACACTTGGGGCATATCATTATGAGCATGTGTAAACCACATGATTTTGCCTACTTTCCTGATACCTAATGTATGACAGTATCTGAAAGAGAGAGGCCTTTCAGGAGGAAATATGGGCTTCATGAAGCAGCAGTATAATTGAGGAGAATATTCAAGTGAGGACACATCTGAAAGAAATTGCTAGCATAAGTTTGCAGCAGGGAATTACCAGCTTCTGTAACAAAATGCTTGTTTCCAGCCTGAAGAATCCAAAATGATTTTATATGAGGTCAAAGTCAATGCTATTCTGAAGGCCTTTTCTATTTATTTTGAATGCTTCATCTATTGGATTTGCTGAAGATCACTGCTAAAACCGAGGGTGAATCTTTAATAAATACATTTAACAGCACATTACAAACGATTTGTGTGCCAGGTGTATAATAGGTTTGTGCAGCTAATAAAAGGGAAACAATTGCAAATGTTCACTCAGAATTTACAACATTTTGTTTATAGATAATTCAGTTTGAGGCAGTTGGTTTCCTAAGTCTGACAGTGTCATAAATCATAGCATGAAGCTCACTGCACATAAAATTAAGTCAGCCTAGTGATGAATAGGAGATTAATAATTGCCATAGCTTATAATCTTTAGAAAAATAACTTCAAAATAATTTAGACTAGTTAGAAATTACAATTCAGTGATGAATTTCTGACACAGCCATATAGGACTACATGAAGTAGAACTGAATGCAAAAATAATTCCACAAAAAGTGCATTTCACCTTCTTTTCTGTCCACAAACTTTTTAAACCACATCAAATTCAGTCATTCTTTAAAAATTATTTGCACTACTCTTGGTATTTTTTTTTTCCTACGCAAACACTACAATGGCAGTTCACTGAAAAACAACAACAACAAAAAAACCTACATTGATACGTAATGTAAAAAAAATTAAAAATGTGCTGCGTATTTGTATCATGAGGTGTTTGGACACTGCTTGATAAAAGCATATAAGCAGAGCCTGTGGAAACTGGGTCCAGACCCTGACATTACTGTGATTGAAATGATATGCAAATAAACTAGGTGTTTGTGCTTGTATGGCTTCTGTGAACTTCAGGATTCAGGTGCAAGCAGTAAAGAAAAGTTGTTATACCTTTATATAAAAAATGATACTTTTCTTACAAACCTTTAGGAGCACGAGATTAGAAATAATGTTTGCAAATACCTCTACTCACGAAGTTTCAGTTCTTAAAAATGAAGAAATTGAGCCTGGAAGGATGATGACTTTGGCCAAGTTAGCCATCACTTCTGCTTGTATGTTTTTTTCCTCATTTTATTTCTTTTGATATCCTCCATAACATCTATATAAGCAAGTGCATGGCTTACTAGAATCTCATGAAAATTCAAGAATCCTGGTATGAAGAGCTATAAATGATAAACTGAACCACATTTAGGTTGCCATATATTCACCCTAATCCTATATAATTTAAACGCATTTCCTATATATGAAATCTGGATTGGAGGCATTGCTTAAGAGGAAGTATGGAAGTAATAAATTAGTATATCTGGCAATAGCATGAATTAGCCACTGAGTAAATGACAAAACTCTAAGATAGATGAGGGGCCTCACTGCTTAGATTTGAGTCATTTCTCTTTGACATGCATGCTTTGAGATCCAGCTTCTGTTTTCCAGATGGAATGTAAGAGATCTCAGAGTCAAATAACTCTTTGGTATTAGGGTATGTGTCTCCTGTCACTCAGGAGGCCACCATGCCTTGGGACATGGGAAGCAGAGGGGGGTGAACCCATCACCTTTTCCGTTGTAATACTTGTGCTTTGTGTAAAGAGCCCGTGGGAAAGGAGACTTCTTTCTGTTGAATGCTCTAGCTGCTGGATCACTGACAGTGCGAGCTTCTTTCAGCACAAATGCTCAACATTTGAGTAGAATGACTTCTCCACTCTCACCATATTCTCACATGACTCTAATGTCATACAGCACATGCAGCACAATTCACACGGAATATACTTGAATTCTTAAATCTACTTAAATCTACTGCCTATGTGTACTCAAAATTCCTGGGACTGGTGGAAAATTAATTTTATATTAAAAATCTCAGGTTAGGTGAGATCTTCTGTGTTGGATATATGGATCACGGTTTTACATTACCATAGCCTTGAGTTCCCAAACATACATTTGAAGTAATTTAGTCCTATTAGGCAAGGTAGACATTACCTCGTAAGGACTTGGAAACTTCGTTCAAAAATAAAAATATTCTGACCTTCCTCTGTAGTTATCTAAAACTCTCAGTTTCAGATTATCTTTCTGTTTTAAGGTTGCCTGTTAAAACATTATCTGTGGCTACCCTCCACTCACCGCTTCACACTGAAGATATTTCTAAGGAGTATGAGTGGCCAGGAGCACTGAGCACAGGGCAGGCAAGCAGGGTGTGGTGTATCAGCCAGGGCATGGCACGGCAGTAAGTTCTGCTTTGAAGGAGGGCCACCCCACTGGTCAAGTGGGATAGTTGGTATACATATAACCCAGAGACCGGGACCATTCTGTGCCCATTTGCACTGGTGAAGGATGCTCACCCCACCTGACCCTCAAGGCAGAAAGGTGGGCACTTGTCTGAAAGTGAAGACTGCAGCTCCAGCTGGAGGGCCTGCACCATCTGTCCTAGCAGTGGACAATGCCTCTGCCCAGATGAAGCTGCTGAATGGAGAGGTTGCAGTGCAGACCTCAGACTGCAGGCAGGACCTTTCTCCTGGCACAGGGACAGGCAGCAGACCTGCCTGCAGAAGGTGTGCCCAGGTGGAGGACATCCTGCAGCAGGTGGCTGAGCTGCCAGGGGTGGTGAGAAGGCTGCACAGCACCAGAGAGGCTGAGGAGGAGTAAGATATCTGCTTCCAAGTGCAGTCTGTAGTGGGCTTACAGCCAAACCATCAAAAACTCACCCACAAGTGCACACAGAAGGGAGGCATGCCAACAATGGAAAAGAATGAAAACCTGCAACAGCAAGGAGCAATAGGAAGAAAAAAGACTTTCCCTGAAGCCTGAGTAGCCATTGAAGGACCACCTCACTGCTCTGTGGACTGACTAGGAAGGACCCATCACTTCAGGGAGGATGCTGGCCCTGATTAAGCCAGCCCAATCTGCTCCCTGTGTAACAGCCAGCTCAACCAAGACAAAGCAATGGGTGATAGTTGTACATGACTCTCTCCTGTGAAGTATGGAGGCACCCATTTGTTAACCTGACCCAAGAGAGGTGTGTTGCCTACTGGGGATTCATATTAGGGATGTTGCCAAGAAACTACCAAGCCTTGTACAGCTCACTACTGTCCACTGCTGTTACTTCATGTGTGCACCAACAACTCTATCAAGAGCACACTGAAGCATATCATGAAGAACTGCAGAGCCCTTGGAACAGCTGTAAGAGGTTCTGGAGCACAGATGGTCTCTGTGATCCTACTTGTCAAAGGAAAAGGTATTGAAAGGACTGGTCAAATCCAGCAATGCATCATTGCAGGACTGGTGTTATAGCCGGGGATCTGGCTTTTTAGACCATAAGACTTGCTTTGAGAAACCTGGTCACTGGGGACTGATGAAGTCCATTTGTCAGAGGAGGGGAAGAATGTCTTTGGCTACAGGGTTGCCAAGCTGGTAAAGAAGACTTTAAACTAAAGTTGCCAGAGGAGGGGAACCATAATCCATCCAACTCCTACCAGCCAGTGCCAGCAATCAATGCCCAAAACCAGAAAAGGGATCAAAGGTCAATGAGAGAGCCCATGACGAGAAGCACAAAGGAATCCCAGTCACTCCAGCCAGTAAGGCAGCTTCAGCAGTGCCTGACATAAATGCCTCTACACAAATGCACAGAGTATGCATTGGGAATAAACAAGAGGCGTTAGAAATATGTGCATGCCTGCAGGGCTATGATCTTGTTGGCATCAGAGAGATGTGATGGGGTGGTTCCCAAGACTGGAATGTTGAAATGGAAGGATACAGGTTCTTTAGGAAGGACAGGCAGGGTAGACAAGGAGAGGATGTCACTATCTACATGTATGTCAGTGACTAACTGGAGTGAATGGAGTTCCACCTGGAGATGGATGAGGAGCAGATGGAGGGATTAAAGGGAGGGCAGGGACAGGTGACTTTATAATAGTGGTCTGCTATAGGCCACCTGACCAGGAAGACTGAGCAGATGGGGCCCTCTATAGACAGATAAGATCAGCCTCATGTTCACAAGCACTGGTCCTCATGGGGGAATTAAAATTGGCCAGAAATGCCAAATAAAACAAGACAAGCTTATAGTGTTGTGTTAATGATAAAAGGAAGAGTAGGAAAATTGACCCTCTCTGGAAGGAGATGTGAAACCTGGTTATCTAGGATATGGAGAAATCTGTGGTACTTAATGTTTTTTTTTGCCTCAGTCTTCACTGGCATGAGCTCTAGCCACATAGCCCAGGTCCCAGAAGGCCAAGGCAGGGAATGTAAGAATGATGAACCATACACTGTAGGGGGAGATCAGGAACCTGAAGGTGTACAAGTCCATGGGATCTGATGAGATGCATCCTCAGGTCCTGGGGGAATTGGTGGATTAAGTCGCTAAACCACTATCCATCATATTTGGGAAGTTGTGGCAGTTCAGTGATGTCCCCCCAAACTGGAAAAAATAAAACATAACCTCCATTTTTCAAAAGGGAAAAAGGAAGGCCCAGGCCAGTTGGACTCAGCTTTGTGCCTGGCAAGATCATGGAGCAGATCCTCCTAGAAGCTATGCTAGAGCACATGAAGAACAGAGACATCACAGAATCACAGAATCACAGAATTTCTAGGTTGGAAGAGACATCAAGATCATCAAGTCCAACATCTGACCTAACACTAACAAGTCCTCCACTAAACCATATCACTGAGCTCTACATCTAAATGTCTTATAAAGACCTCCAGGGATGGTGACTCCACCACTTCCCTGGGCAGCCCATTCCAATGCCTAACAACCCTTTTGGTAAAGAAGTTCTTCCTATCATCCAACCTAAAACTCCCCTGGCACAATTTAAGCCCATTCCCTCTTGTCCTGTTGCCAGTCACATGGGAGAACAGACCAACCCCCACCTTGCTACTGCCTCCTTTAAGGTACCTGTAGAGAGCGATAAGGTCGCCCCTGAGCCTCCTTTTCTCCAGGTTGGACAAGCCCAGCTCCCTCAGCCACTCCTCGTAGGACTTGTTCTCCAGGCCCCTCACCAGCTTTGTCGCTCTTCTCTGGACCCGCTCAAGCACCTCGATGTCCTTCTTGTAGCGAGGGGCCCAAAACTGAACACAGTACTCGAGGTGCGGCCTCACCAGAGCCGAGTACAGGGGGACAATCACTTCCCTCTCCCTGCTGGCCACGCTGTTTCTTCTACAAGCCAGGATGCCGTTGGCCTCCTTGGCCACCTGAGCACACTGCTGGCTCATGTTCAGCCGACTATCAACCAATACTCCCAGGTACTTCTCCACCAGGCAGCTTTCCAACCACTCCTCTCCCAGTCTGTAGCTCTGCATAGCTAACATGGCTTCACTAAGTGCAAATCATGCCTTACAGACTTGGCAGCCTTCTACAAGAGGGTTACAACATTGGTGGATAAAGGAAGAGAAACTGATTTCATTTACCTGTAGTGCTGCAAAGCATTTGACACTGTCCAACATGATATCCATCTCTCAAAATTGAAGAGACATGGATTTGATAGATGGACCACTCAAAATTGACTTGATAATCACACCCAAAGAGTTGCAGTCAATGGGTCCAGGTAGAGACCAGTGACAAGCAGTGTTCCTCAGGTGTCTGTATTGGGACCAGTACTATTTACCATCTTTGTTGGCAATGTGGAGAGTGGCATTGAGTGTATCCTCAGCAAGGTTGCAGATGATACCAAGCTAAGTAGTGTGGTTTACACTCTGGAGGGAAAGGATGCCATCTTGAGGGACCTTGATGGGCTCAAGAGTTTGGCCTATGCAAACAACTTGTAGTTCAACAAGGCAACGTGCACCTGGGTTGTGGCAATCCCAACCATGAATGCGGGCTGGGAAATAACCAGATAGAGAGCAGCCCTGAGAAGAATGACTTGGAAATACTGGTGAATGAAAAGTTTGTTATGAACTGGAAATGTCTACCTGCAGCCTAGAAAGCCAATCATATCCTGGGCTCATCCAAAGACCTGTAGCTAGGTGGGTGATTGTCCTCCTCTACTCCATTCTTGCAAGACACTTCCTGGAGTACTGAGTTCTGCTCTGGGGCCTTCAGCATAAGAAAGACATGGACTGGTTACAGCAGGTCCAGAGGAAGGCCATGAAGCTGATTAGAGGGCTGGAGCACGTCTTCTCCAGGGAAGACTGTGGGAAGAGGGAAAGGCTGTGGATGTGGTCTACCTTGACTTCAGCAAGGCTTTTGACACTGTTTCCCACAGCATTCTCCTCAAGAAACTGGCTGCTCTTGGCTTGGACTGGCGCACGCTTCGTTGGGTTAGAAACTGGCTGGATAGCCGGGCCCAAAGAGTCGTGGTGAATGGAGCCAAGTCCAGTTGGAGGCCAGTCACTAGTGGCGTCCCCCAGGGCTCGGTGCTGGGGCCGGTCCTCTTTAATATCTTCATCGATGATCTGGACGAGGGCATCGAGTGCACCCTCAGTAAGTTCGCAGATGACACCAAGTTAGGTGCGTGTGTCGATCTGCTTGAGGGTAGGAAAGCTCTGCAGGAGGATCTGGAGAGGCTGCACCGATGGGCTGAGGTCAACTGCATGAAGTTTAACAAGGCCAAGTGCCGGGTCCTGCACCTGGGGCGCAATAACCCCAAGCAGAGCTACAGGCTGGGAGAGGAATGGTTGGAAAGCTGCCAGGCAGAGAAGGACCTGGGAGTGATGGTTGATAGTCGGCTGAATATGAGCCAGCAGTGTGCTCAGGTGGCCAAGAAGGCCAACGGCATCCTGGCTTGTATTAGGAACAGCGTGACCAGCAGGGCTAGGGAGGTGATCGTCCCCCTGTACTCGGCTCTGGTGAGGCCGCACCTCGAGTACTGTGTTCAATTTTGGGCCCCTCGCTACATGAAGGACATCGAGGTGCTTGAGCGGGTGCAGAGAAGGGCGACGAAGCTGGTGAGGGGCCTGGAGAACAAGTCCTACGAGGAGTGGCTGAGGGAGCTGGGCTTGTTCAGCCTGGAGAAGAGGAGGCTCAGGGGTGACCTTATCGCTCTTTTTAGGTACCTCAAGGGAGGCTGTAGCAAGGTGGGGGTTGGCCTGTTCTCCCACGTGCCTGGTGACAGGATGAGGGGGAATGGGCTTAAGTTGAGCCAGGGGAGTTTTAGGTTAGATGTTAGGAAGAACTTCTTCACTGAAAGGGTTGTGAGGCACTGGAACAGGCTGCCCAGGGAAGTGGTGGAGTCACCATCCCTGGAAGTCTTCAAAAGACGTTTAGATGTAGAGCTTAGGGATATGGTTTAGTGGAGGGCTGTTAGCGTTAGGTTGGAGGTTGGACTCGATGACCTTGAGGTCTCTTCCAACCTAGAAAATTCTGTGATTCTGTGATTCTGTGATTCTATGAAGAAAGGCTGAGAAAGGTGGGGTATTTTTAGCCCAGAGAAAAGAAGACTCCATGGAGACCTGATAGCAGCCTTCCAGTGTTTAAAGATGGCCTACAGGAAAGTTGGGGAGGTACTCTCTTATCGGGGGTGTAGTGAGAGCACAGGGGGTAGTGATTTTAAACTAAAAAAGTGTAGGCGTAGAGTAGATATAAGGAAGAAATTTTTCACTGTGAGGGTGATGAGACAGTGGAACAGGTTGCCAAGAGAAATTGTGGATTCTCCATCCCTGGAAGTGTTTAAGGCATACTGGATGGGGCTTTGGGTAAAACTAGGTCTACTGATCTAATGGAAGGTATCTCTGCCCATGGCAGGGACATTTGAACTAGATGATCTTTAGGTTCCTTTTCTACCCAAATCATTCTATGATACTACAACTCTCTAAAAACAAGAAAACAGTTGCTCAGATGACCACAATGGTTTAAATGTTTGGCTGGCAGCTTTAAAGTACTGATTATTTTAAGTTTTGTTTTTTATGCATAATATATTAATGTCCACTTCTTTAGATACAAACTGTCTCCCAAAGGTTCCAGTTAAAACTATTTTGGAAACAGACATGTCAACAGCACATGAGGTCTCCATGGAATAGATGAGCATCTGGAAAGAGCTGCAGAAATATCACATCTTTCACTTTTAACTAAAGAGTCAACTGCTCTATGATCTGTTTTTTTAGATTCATTTAGGGGATTGACCGTTTCAGGGTCTGGTTATTAGTCTGACATTCTGGATTTTCTATTTGAGGCCAAATAATAACTTGCATAAGGCATCCATTTTGCAGTAAAGCACTCTTTGAATTAAAGCAGTATTCTAGGATGAAGTACAAAAAAGACTGTTTTCCACTTTTTAGTCTCAATCTCAAAATTAGACTAAAGCTTTCTAAAGAGTGGAAACAGATCACTGAAAAGTTTTACCACTTTTTCATTGTTATATATACTGGTACTTACTAGTCATGACCAGAATTATCTGTGGTATGAAATGCAGACAATATTTCTCAAATTTCTGGACAGAAGAAGCAATCTTAATATGTGGTTTGTGGCACTACACCTGGAATAGAAGAGTTCTGAATTAGAAGTTCCCTGAATTTCAGATAACTTTGCCTTTCCTGTGTTGCACTCTGACTTTATTGTCTTTAAACTTACCATTTACAGGTCTTCCATGCCCATGGTCCTTGCTGTTCTTTAACTTCTTCAAATTGTAGGCTGACCCAAGCTTTGATGAGTCGGGTTAGAAAAGATCAAACTGTTCCTGGTCAGAAGATTGTTAAGGCACTATTCTTTCTATCTATCTATCTATCTATCTATCTATCTATCTATCTATCTATCTATTGCAAAAACACCACTGTCTCACTCACTGTCTTATATAGCTAAAACCTTGTATCTGAGTCACCCTGAAATTTGATTCACTGTCTATAGTGAAATCCAGATGTGAAATTTCTCTGCTTTTTCATTTGATTTTACAAAATAAGCAAAGAAAACAATAACATAAAAAAACATTAAAATCAGAACTCTTCACCCCATGTAGGGTGTCATACCTAGAATTAAAAATAAAATTAAATTAAATGTTTCTTTTCATCCTTGGCTAGTGCAAAGAGAATTCAACGTGATGTGAGAGTAGAAGGATATCCAAGACCTCAATTTGAAGCTGCAGTGGGATTTTCAGTAGTCAAAAGTAAGTGAATTACTCAAGCTGATAGAAGGGTTTTGGCTCAACCAGACTCTACATATGATAGATCACTGTGAGACTCTTAACAATCACAAGTTCTCAAATCTCCATTTTAGTCTCCAGTGCAAGCCCATCTCTTTCAAAAGATGAAGAATTAACTGTATTTCCTTACTGCTCATATGGAAAAAATGTAGTGGTCTAATCCATGTGTGTGTCTATTCTGAATCCTAGTAAGCACATCACTTTTAAATGACTTTGCTTCTAGGTAAATCATTTATCCATGCCTATATGTCTGCCTAATCCTATCTATCCATAAAACTGTGGGGACTCACATGTAAATAACGCTCTTCTGCAAAATATACCTGTTTCTTCACACCCAGACAAGACAATGTGTTGACATGCAGAGAGATATGTAACAGCACAGTTATATACAAAACTTGAATTTTCAGAATTACAGAAGGGGAGCCAAAGACTGTGGTCCGAGTTTTCAAGGTTTTTGTTTGTTTTTTTTTTTTTTTTTTTTTTTTTTTTTTTTTTTTTTGTTATTGTTGTTGTTGTTGTTATTGTGGTAGGCATAAATATCAGTGGTATGCTGAAATCACTTTGCAGTCCACCTGGGACTTAGTGTTTGTTTCTCATTATCTTTTTCTTCTTATTCCATATTCTATAATTGCAGGAGCTCTGTCACAGAAACACTATTGGAATTAGACAGCATAGAAAGAATTTATCTTGGAAACTGTAATTAAGCAATAAACTCTCTTATCCTGCAGTGAACAATAGGGTACAGGAAAAATCTTCACAGAGTTTTACTCAGATAACAAGTGGGGGCAGTAGAAGCTCCCAAGCCAGAAGCACAACTTGAGAGTTATTCCCAGCAAGAGGTATGTCTAAAACAAAGAGATTATAAAAAATAGAAGAGTCAGAGGAGAGAGAGAGGGAAAACAAAACGAAACAAAACAAAAAGCACTATTGGAAACAAAGCCTTACATCTTCACTCAAAATAGAAAACAATTCTCCAAAAGTGCATTGTCAGCAGTAAAACATTGTCAGATAAGAAGAGGTTTTTGTTCAGAAGAAAAAGGGAAACTAAGAGAGTCAATTTAGATATTCTGTTATTTATCTCAGTTGAGGTGGCTAGATGAAGAAGCCAGGGTGTGAAGACGTTCTGGCTAGTGTGATGCTTCAGAGAAATTTATGCACCTACTGCAGAATTTAAGTTCAGGCTGACAGTATGCAATTCAGCCATCATACACTCCAGAACTGTTAAACTTTAATTTCTTATGCAATCAGAAAAGCAAGTTCTTTGTAGGAATACAGATCTGTCACTCTCTGAAAAGAAAAGTGGCTGCATTTTAGAAAGTTTGTATTAATTTTCTTTGGGATTTCACAGTGTTAAAAGTGCAAGTAATCAAGTTAATCCTGAGATGAGTTTTCAGGAGGCACCTGTGCATAATCCAGGTAAAGATCTCTTGATTTCACTCACAATTCATTGAGGAAAAAATTGCTTGTGTAAGAGCAATGTTCTGTCTTCTAGCAAGCTGCTTGGTCACTCTAATCTGCATTTTTGTTTTAAAAGAGCAAATTTTCTGTCTCATGACTGAATGTTATTTTTGGGAAATGCTGGGTTTTTGTAAGGCATATGATACATCAAAGAGGAAGTCTCAGCATGTGAGAAATTTCTGGGTAAAAGTCCTTCACTATCAATCTTTAGATTTCACAGAATTGTCCTGTGTTGTTGTAATATGCCCACACTCTGTCCTGTATTTGATAGCATGCTACAAACAAGTTGCTGAGACTAGATACTTAGTGGAAATCAAGCTTTTCTTGTTTGGATTATGTCATTTTGGTTTAAGCTAAGCTATACTTAGCTCCAAATGAAAAAGCAAAACCCTCCTTTGGGATTGTCTTTACCTGCAGACAAGCTATGAGTTTAGCCATTGTTCAACAAAGGAGGAAGAGGTTTTTTGTTTTGTTTTTTTGTTTTTCTTTCTTCTTTCAATACACATCCTTCCCTCACAGGGAAATATAATCATAGAATCATAGAAATTACTGTTGGAAAAGACCTCCAAGATCATCTGGTCCCACTGTCCCTGTACCGCCAATATTACCCACTAAACCAAGTCCCTAAGCACCATGCCCAACATTTCCTTAAACACCCCTGGGGTGTTTACTCAGGTAGGCAGCCGAGCTCCACCACAATCACTCCCTCACTCCCCCTCCCCAAAGGGAAAGGGAAGGAAAATACAATGCAAGGGGTGCAAAGGTTGAGATAAAGACAGAGAGATCACTCAAAAAGTACTGTCACAGGCAAAGCAGACTCAGCATGGGGAGATTAGTAAAATGTATCACCTATTCCTAACAAGCTAAAGAAGTGAGAAACACGGGAAAGAAACACCTTCCCCCATCCACCCTCCTCCTCCCTCCCCAAGTGGCACAGGGGAATGAGTAAATGGGTCTGCAGTCTTCAGCACTTCGTCTACACCACTCCTTCACAATCACTCTCTGCCCCTGCTCCCCGTGGGGTCCCTCCCTTCCCAAACTGGTCCTGTGGGGGCTGCCCACAGGCAGCAGCTCTTCAAGCATTGCTCCCACACGGCTCCGTACCACGGGGTCCATCCATCCCCCAGGAGCAAACTGCTCCAGCACGGGTCCCCCACGGGTGGGCGGCAGCTCCCCCCAGACCCCCTGCTCCTGCGTGGGCTCCTCTCCACGGGCTGCAGCTCTGGCCCGGGGCCTGCTCCTGCGGGGGCTCTCCATGGGCCGCAGCCTCCTCCAGGCCACATCCACCTGCTCCACCGGGGGCTCCTCCACCCATGGGGGGGCTGCAGCATGGAGATCTGCTCCATGTGGGACCCATGGGCTTCAGGGGGACAGCCTGCTCCACCAGGGGCCTCTCCTTACACAGGCCACAGGGGAACTGCTGCTGCCTGCCTGAAGCACCTCCTGCCCTCTTGCTTCACTCACTCTTCACCTCCTCACTCTCCAAGCTGCTGTTGTGCAGCAGTTTTTATTTTGTTTTGTTTTGTTTTCTAAAATATGCTCTCACAGAGGCACAAACAACATCACTTCTTGGCTTGGCTCTGAGCAGTGGTGGGTTCCTTTGGAGATAGCTGAAACTGGTCCTATCTAACACAGGACAACATCTGGTTTCCTCTCACAGAAGCCACCCCTGCAGCCCCCCACGACCAAAACCTTGCCTCATAAACCCACTACGGCCACCAGGAATAGTGACTCCACCACCTCCCATTCGTATGCCTAACCACTCTCTCTAAGAAGAGGTGTCTCCTAATTTCCAACCTAAACCTCCCCTGGTGCAACTTGATGCCATTCCCTCTAGTCCTATCACTAGTTACCTGTGAGAAGAGGCCGACACCCAGCTCCCTACACCTTCCTTTCAGGTAGTTTTAGAGAGCAATAAGGTCTCCCCTGAGCCTCCTCTTCTCCAGACTAAACAACCCCAGTTCCCTCAGCCACTCCTCACAGGACTTGTGGCCCTTCACCAGCTTCATAGCCCTTCTCTGGACACACTCCAGGACCTTGATGTCCACTGGTGATCAGTCAGTCTCCAGCTGGATTTAACTCCATTCACCACCACTCTCTGGGACCAGCTGTCCAGCCAGTTTTTAACACAGCAAAGAGTGTGCCTGTCCAAGTCATGGGCTGCAGCTTCTCCAGGAGAAGACTGTGGGAGATCATGTCAAAGACTTTGCTGAAGTCTAGGTAGACTACATCAGCAGGCTATTCCTTACCCACCAGGCAAGTCACCTGGTCATAGAAGGAGATGAGGTTGGTCAGGTAAGACATGCCTTTCATGAACCCATGGTGTCTGGGCCTGACTCCCCTGGTTGTCTTGCACATGTTGTGTGATTGCACTCATGACCTGTTCCGTCACCTTTCCTGGCACTGAGGTCAGGCTGACAGGCCTGTAGTTCCCTGGGTCTGCCTTATGGCCTTTTTTATAGATGGGTGTCACATTACCAAATCTCCAGTCATCAGAAATCTCTCTGGTTGACCATAACCACTGATAGATGTTGGAAAGCAGCTCAGCAGTCACATCAACTCCCTCAGCACCCTCAGATCCCATCTGGCCCAATGGACTTGTGACAATCCAGGTGAAGCAGCAGGTCTCTAACTGTTTCCACCTGAATTGTGGGGGGTTTATTCTGCTTCCTGTTCTAGACTTCAAGGTCTGGGGACTGGGTACCCTGAGGATAACTGGTCTCACTGTTACAAACAGATGTAAAGAAGGCAATGAGAAGCTCAGCCTTCTTATCCTCAGCAGTCGTGTTCCCAACTGTGTCCAGTAAAGGATGAAGATTCTCCTTGGCCCTCCTACTATTGTTTATATATTTGTAAACATGATTTATATATATATATATATAATCTTTTACCACAGTAAATACTTGTTCTTAAAACTTATTTCACTTCTCTTTGGCAGCCAGAGGAAAAATAAGACAGGTGAGAGAGCAGCTGGGGAACACAGGCTGGAGACATGTTCACAGAAGCAGTAGGTTGGCTTGTGTCAGGAGCAGAGAGAGCTCTTTATTCTCATCCTACTACTCCACCAGTCAGTAACACTTGGCTGGAAGTTAGGGAATGAAGCCTGAGATGGTCTGCAGAAAGCACAGCTCTCCCCTAATCCCCTCACCCAGACCATGGAAGCCCTTGACATGTTGAGAAAGAAGGTTTCTCTGCTTGCTCAAGGGGCTCTAGCTTCTGTCCTCTGGGAATTTGACATGAATTTGCCTGCTAAGGCATGACAAATGGTCAGTACCTTGTGGTGCCTAGTAGAATACTGTTTATAAAGTGCCTCCTTTAATGAGTATCCCCAGGATTGCCTCACTCCATTAGTGCCCAGTTACAAAATTAAATGATTCAGAATTACATGAGGGGACAGAACAGACTAGAAACTGTAATTTTACTCTACACAATACTGGAATATCTTGAAAGCTCAGCACAAGGCTATGGGTTAAATCTACCCATACCGATTAAATCTACCCATACCCTCCTCATGTATCGGGTACCGATACATGTGGAGGTCATAGGGCTAAGAAGCGTGTGCATGAAGAGAGCACTAGAACACCACCCAGGAAATGCCAGTGTGGTGGCTTTCCATGGTGGAAGGCAGATAATTGCAGGTTGCTTATCTTTCAGTGGAAAAGAAGTATGCTTCCCTCACATTTGAGGATTAAGAGCTAATAGACAAATAATTATAGAGGGTCAGCAGATATACTGTAAATTCACCTTCTAATTTGCCCTGCAATGACTCATGGGCCTACACTTTGTGTTTTTACCAGAAGCATTTTGTTTTACTGTAGCTTCTCTGTTTCCTGATAGTGTTAAAGTCTGTTTCCCATAGTAAAGCCTAGCTGCTGTAGAGCTCCACTACTGTATCCCTCAGCAGCATCAGATGGGACCCAGCTCTAGTGAGACCAGCAGAAGCCATTCTGAGTCCTTGGTGGGTGTAGTGGGGTTATGTGGCAAGGTTTTGGTAGCAGGGGGCCATAGGGGTGGTTTCTGTGAGAAGGATCTAGAAGCTGCCCCATGTTTGGGAAGGGCCCCACTGCTGACCAGAGGTGAGCCAATAAGCGATGTTGTTTTGCGCCTCTGTGAGAGCATATTTAAGACAGGGAAAAAAATGCTGCGATACACAGCAGCTGGGAGAGTGAGAGGAGTGAGGAACAGCCTTGCAGGCGCCAAGGTCAGTGAAGAAGGAGGGGAAGAGGTGCTCCAGGCGCCGGAGCAGAAGTCCCCTGTGGCCTGTGGTGAGGACCATGGTGAAGCAGGATGTCCCCCTGCAGCCCATGGAGTGCCACGGTGGAGCAGGGTTCCACGCTGCAGCCCGTGGAGGAGACCACGGTGGAGCAGGTGGCCCTGCACCGACGGAGGCTGCCGCCTGTGGAAGACCCCTGCCGGAGCAGATTCCGGGCCGGACCTGTAGCCCACGGAGAGGAGACCACGCAGCAGCAGGTGACCTGGGAGGAGCTGCTGCCTGTGGGGGAGCCAGGTTGGAGCAGTTTTCTCCTGAGGGATGGACCCCATGGTACGGACCCATATCTGGAGCAGTTCTGGAAGAGCTGCTGCCTGTGGGAAGCCCATGCCGGATCAGTTCATCAAGGACTGCATCCCGTGGAAGGGACCCCATAGCACAGGGGACAAGAGTGACCGAGAAGGAGCGGCAGAGAAGAAGCACTGTAGACTGACCATAACCCTCATTGCCCCATTCCTCTGCGCCGCTCAGGGGGAGAGGTGGAAGAGGGTGGATGGGGGGGGAAGGTGCTTTTGGTTTCTTTCCTTTGTTTCTCACTTCTCTAGCTTGTTAGTAATAAGCAATAAATCTTACTATCTCCCTATGCCGAGTCTGTTTTGCCCGTTACAATAATTACTGCGTGATCTTCTTGTCCTTATCTCAACCTTTGAGCTCTTTTCATCGTATTTTTTCCCCGTTCCTCTTTGAGGAGGGGGAGTGAGAGAGCGGCTGTGGTGGAGCTCGGCTGCCCACTCGAGCAGAACCATGACAGTGGGAATGCCCAGCGGATGGGATTGATTATTTCCAATGTTATCATCCTTTACTTTTTATAAGCTATATTCTTTTCAGCTTTTGCAACGTTCCTGTATTGATTTATATCTGTTTTGCCCAGGGAAGAAAGCAAAGAAATGTTATTCTTTGTGTCTTGATAGAAAACCTTGGAGCAACAATGTGCTGAATGTACTCTTGCAGACCAAAAAAGGCTGCTTGGCAAACTGACATAGCTGTTGCTACTGTGCTCTGATTAGATAGCATCTAATCACTTAGGTGGCATCCAAGACTCAATTGTTGTTAAAAACATAACATTGTAAATTAGATTAACATAACACTAGAATGCAAACAAATAAACTTTTGAATAGCTTTCAAGCACAGCCAGCAGAAATACAGATATTTTTATCATCCATTTCCAGATCTAACTACCAGCTGTCTCTGAGGGTTTTTTCAGTACCAAATGATTTTTTAGTTTCTAGAATAAGCAAAAAGTAATGGAAAAGGAAAATCACGGGTGACCTGCCCACTTCACCTGGATTCAATTGCATCTAATCAATTGTTTAGGGTAAAAATTGTTGAGTTATGGGCATTTGGTATGAGATGACTAGCGTCCTTTAGGTAGGCTCAAATTCTGACCCTGGGGACAGAGATCTGTTACAGTAAAATCTGACATTTTGCCCTAAAAGTGTAAAGGAGTTTTTGAGATTACAAATGCTTTTACTTGAAATGTTCTCAGCTTCCTCAGAACAGATGGGTCTCACTAAGAACAGAGGCCAAACCAGGCTGCTGGTGTAACTCATCTTTTTGAGCACAGAGCCAGGTAACTTGTCATTTTCCCTTCACTCGCTAAGTTTTCTGTTGGCCAGAGTGCTTTCTGTAGTTGCTTGGTGCAGCTGTGGAAGTTGGAGTGATAAAGAGTTACTCTGAGCCTTACCCAGTGCTGCATTTGGCTCATTAGTGCCTTTTCTAATTTACAGACAATACCCTTTCAGACACGTGATCTCCATCAGGAATCAAGTAGAAGCCCAAGAAAGACTAGGATTCAATTCATTGCTGAATTCAAAATTTCCCACTCAGACTCTGTCAGACATCTGCAACTTTGAGGAGCAAGGAGAGGAGTATGTCCCCGGGGCCTTTTCCACAATGATCAGAGTGAAAGACAAGAAGTGACATAAACTTTGCTCTACTAAGTATGTAGCTCTAATAAAACCTCTTCCCAGGGCACTGAATGCAACAGCATACAGTGCTGAGTGAAACTTAAAAGGTTTTCTTGTACAGCTTGACTGTTTTTCTGATGTGCAGCCAAATTTTAAGTATCTCCTGAGCCTACAGAATAAGCTGGAAATTGTGTGCACACAATCCTACTTCTATAAGGTTCCTACCTTCTGTTCCAAATGGAAACATCACAGTAATATCCTTGTGATGGTGTGCCTGGGTTTCCAATTTCAGGCACAGACAGTTTGAAGAAAAAGATAAGTAAGATCTGCTTTTATTTAACCCTTCTTTCTCGTGCTCCCTGCTTCCAAAGGTTTTTCTTGGATGTTTGTGTAAGTCATCAATGTTTACACCTTTATTCCATTCATTTTACCCTGAGAAAATAGGATGCTTTAGCACAGGCCAGAACTTCTTCTTGTTCCATCCACCACGACTGGCAGTGGCAGGTCTCTGTGCTGCATGCCAGCTATTCACGCAAGCTAAGGTATCCTCTTCTTGCCTTTTGAAGGACTTCTAGGCTGCCTGAACTATAGCCTTGCTACACTGGCTTTCTAACACCGTATTTTATCAAAATTTTCTTTCAGTATTCTAGTGCAGCACTTTAAATTCTTCGGGGCTGTCCATCCCATGTGTGGCAGCACATTTTCTTTCTACACCCTGAGCCCAGATCCCATTTCTGCTGCTCCCCTCGGCAGCTGGAAGTTACTGGCACCTCACACCCACCAAACAAGTCGATCAGCAATCCCTCAATGTTTCAGCTCATGCTGGCTGGATTGTCACAAGCCTGTTACTTGCACCATGCCAGCTGCTGAGACTGGAGGTCAGGATGATGCCCAACACCTGGCCAGCTGCCCTGGGGAGTGGAGAAGAAGGGGGAAACCAAAGTCCAGCACCCCACCAGCGCGGCCTCCACCTTGTCTTGTACTGCCCAGGGAGGAGTGTCTGGATTCAAGTCCTGGCCCCTGTTCAAATGCTTAACATGTGCAGGCTTGCATAGGGGAGGGTTGAAATAACAGACAAATTAGCCCTTCTCCGGTTTCTTTCTTAATAATATTCTTTCACATGGAAACTAAAGAGGACCACAGACTGCAGTCAAACTGCAGCAAAGCCTGCACTTTTATGAGTGCCAGCCCCTTTCTGCAGTCTTCTCGGGTTTTCTTATTTCACATTCTCTCTGTAACTTTTCAGTGCCCAGACTTACCACTACCATTTTTCATATCCTATGGAGCAATTATGAACTCTAATAATTACAACTATATCAGTATTTTTCCCTAAGACAAACAGAAAGGGACAATGGCAGTTTACAAGCAATATGTGTGAAAAACTTCCGTATGCTGTGCAAAATACATTAAATAGCTCAGAGCTACAGTTGGGAGAGATGTTTCCTTTATGTTGGAGAACACTTTTCATCCTCATGAAACACATAATGTGAAATGATTTGTGTTGAGGGTAGCTCCAACTAGTTGTAAAGTCAGACACATGCATATTCATAACCTCAGAAATATACATAATGCACCTGTCATCAAATTAGTTCTGGGTAAAGACATCGCATGAAAGCTCTGCTGAGGGTAACTGTGATATCTCAACCCTCTTCATAACTGCATGCATGGGAATGTGGTCCCCAGGCAGCTCAGCTTCTCTTTACAACTGTTTGTGTACACAAGCAGTATCATCTGCATATATAAATTGTTGATTGTGTCCATGCACAACAGGTAGACTCTGCTAACCAGCATGCAGGGGCAGTGTGGACAAGAAGCATAGACGAGAATGTGCATATACACAGACTTTGAGGCATGTTAGAGGCTTGTTTATACATCTTCAGAGACATTTTCACCCTCTCTATGGACTTTGCTACTAGTTACACTTCTTCACCTGTTTTGCCCCTTGAGTCTTAAACATTGAGGGAACCCTATAGAAAGCCTATATAAAATATCCTTCACAGTACAGAGGAAAGCGAGACTGTGCTTAGCAGGGAAAACTTTATGTCCTGAGAATGTTGCATGGGTAGGTCACACAGCAATCACTTGAGTTAATGCAAACTTATATTACTCCATTGGGGGATTAGAGTAAATTGGGTCTCTACTCATTTGTAGGCCCAAGGATCTGGGGCACTTATTCTGTACTTTTTTTTTTTTTTTTTAATTGTATTTAGTGTAATATTGCTCTGAAATGTGCAGTTAATAACAACTTCCTGTTTTAAATTCCATAGTTATTATTCTCCTGCCAGAAGTGGATTGCTTATAATAGGATTGTGTCCCTTTTTGGCAATATGCTGCTAAGCAGACTCCATTCCCATCCTTATTATTCATGTTCTGTATCAAGAGAATACAAGCTCACAGGGTGAAATTCAGTCTCTGATAAAGTCAGTGGCAGGCCTCCCAGGCATTCAGGAAGGCTGTGTTCAGGGGTTTTTCATTCCCACCACACCCTTCTGCTTGTCAAGCTAATGAAGCATCTCCGCTAATTACACTGGAGGGGAAAGATTGGTCTCTCTATAGCCCTAAAACACAGTCACATCATTTTTCCTCAAAGCAAGTAGTTCTGGCTATATTCTTTTATCTCACAGTCTCTATTGCACTTTTAACCTCTGGCTGTGGAGATGTAGCATCCATCAGGAGATGCCTCCCTCTAGGACAGCTCTAGAGTAACCAATGGGCCCTCACTCACCACTGCCTAAACACATAGCAGGTGAACAGGCACCTCCTGAGAAATACATGTATGTGATGGACACAGATCTGAGAACACAGACTTTGCCATCACTCAGCCCCCAGCCCCCCAACCCACCCCCATTCTTATGCTGAATAGTTCCCTTTCGACATAAGGATAGTGCTTGTGGGTGTGGTTTGGCAGCCATGCAGACTGAATCATTTTCCTCCTGGGTTAAAATTCTTTATTTTCTTTGTTGCTTTAATTTGGTAGTGTTAGGAGTTTCACTTTACTTTTGTGCAAGTATAGTCACTATCATGCATCAGACCAATTTTTTTCTTTGTTAAATGAATAAATATAAATATAGAAAAATAAGTATATATATGACTGTATATACATGTGCATATATGTATAGATACATATTTTTGTATAATACAAAACACTGTATTCTATTTTTCATACAAACCTAATACAGTAAGATTGTAATATCAAGCATAGCTGACTTACGTGCATGGATATATTATGTGCTAAGAAACGTAGTGTTCACAAAATTGGAAAATGTGGATCTTGCTCAGGAAAGTATTGTTTGAAGTCAGTAGTAGAATGCAACATTTGCTGCAGAACTTTTTCACAACCAGATTTTTCACAACAATATTGCAAACCTGCAAATCTGTGATACCCTTCCTGTGAAGTGGTTTTGCAGGAAAAAGATGGAAAGAAGGAAGGAAGGAAGGAAGGAAGGAAGGAAGGAAGGAAGGAAGGAAGGAAGGAAGGAAGGAAGGAAGGAAGGAAGGAAGGAAGGAAGGAAGGAAGGAAGGAAGGAAGGAAGGAAGGAAGGAAGGAAGGAAGGAAGGAAGGAAGGAGAGAAAGAAAGAAAGAAAGAAAGAAAGAAAGAAAGAAAGAAAGAAAGAAAGAAAGAAAGAAAGAAAGAAAGAAAGAAAGAAAGAAAGAAAGAAAGAAAGAAAGAAAGACAAAAGGGTATTTATTGTGGAGTTTTTTGAATGTAATATTTTGTTCTGTTAATAACAGAGCCAACATGACCTATTATTGGAGCAAATAATTTGTGGAGGCTTAATAAATGAAGAGAAAATAAAAGTAAGGTCAGGAAGGAAATGTTCAGTAGCAGTCAATACAGTGATTAGAGAGCAAGTTTCAGGAATGTCTCAGAAGGACAAAGAGGTTACATCAGCACATCAGAAACACTGTTTTTTCAGAGATGATGCCAGGAAATGTGGCCTTGCCTTGAGACATGAATTCACCAAGTTTCGGGCCAACAAACTACTGTAAGCATTTCTCATGGACCACCGTGACCTTCCTTCACAAGTCTGAGATGGAAACATTCAGAATTGAAGAGAAAACCTCACCCAGACCCTGAGGACCACTCGCCACCCACAGCACACAGTGTGGGAACTGCTGCTCTAACGCAACAAAGCATCCAGCATATGACTCACCCAATACCTGCATACAATGAAAAGGAAACAAAGCCTCATAACTCCTCTCTGGAGATCCACTGTTATCTTGCCTACTCTGGGCTGTGGGGACACATAGCCTATCAAACCCAAGGTCCTTGCTACTCCACACAACAGAGCCAGCAGTGACACTGGAGAGGGGAAGAGCCACTGCCCCTCCATGAAGCTGTGTGGGAAAGGAGGTGGCAAGGGCTGTTTTTTCTTAGGCAAAGCTTGACTTGTTTATACTGAAGCCTTCAACATACTGCTTATTGCTGGACAAGCGGATCAAAGCAAAGGGCAATATTATATATTTATGTAGCTTCAACAGCGTGTTAGGCACTTAATTTGCCATCTTGGGCTGCTCCTTTTGCTGTGATATTTCAGACAGGGATTCTCATTTATCACACTGATCCCACTCAGGGGCTGGAGCACAAGGTCAGCTATCATTGGCTCTGTCATGCTTAAAGGCTGCAGAGCTCTGGTAATTAAGACTGTTAGATGGGAGGGCCTCTTTTCCTGCTATTTGATGTAGAGTAGGTGCAGATGAAAGATTTATAGTTTTAATTCAAATACGGGACTTGTCTTTGACAACTTAATTGTGTTTGCAGAGAAGTTCTGGACCCTTTCTCTTGCCAAGTCATTACAAAAAGGCCTCACATCTTGGATCTACCAGGAAGCTGTTTGGATTAAAGAAATAACCAAAGGGACTCTGCATTAGTGCTGATAGAAGCAATAAATATTTGCTTGTCCTTCTTTTGCTTGTAGTAAATATGTGTATGTTGCTTAAGGTAGTACATTTTCTTACTTCAAGGCCAAAGTAGGTATATTTTTTCCTAACTTATTTTCTGTGTCTATATTAATCTCTATAAATAGAATTTTCTCTTTTTATAGCACTCATTAAAATCCATTAATGAGGCTGGTAAAATGAAAGGCTAGACTGAACAGGATACTAAAACCAGGTACTCATTCCTTTAATAAAAATGTAATTATAAGCAATAAAATATGGTTTAGGTCTACAAGCAGAATTGCTTTAACATTTGTTTTGGAGCACTTCACAGTTATCGCAAAGGCTTTCCTTGTACTTATTTAGTAGGCGCTAAACATCAGGATGGCAAAGTGCATTGCCTACAAGTTACGAATGACTGAAGACATCCGGCCATGGGACCAGATTTCTCATGGATGGGTATGCAGTGCTTGAGCTCATTGCTTTAATCATCAGTATTGGCCTCTGCTGGCAGAGGCAGGTTGCAACACTCTGTGAGGACAGAGGGATGAAGATGATGCACTCCTTGCTTTTTATTTATTTGTCAGTTTATATAATGAGTAAATATTTATGGAGCAATTCCAGGCAGGCGAGACAGCAAGCTCCCTGTACAGGTGCACCTGGCCACTGTGCCTGCCTCTGGAAGAGATGATGTATGGTCAGACGGGTGCTGACTATGCACCTTGTACTGTTCATCTCTTTGGAAATGAGGTTTGCAGCAGTGCTGTAAAGCGTCAGGTTCGCAGTCTGGGCCCTCACCTCTGCTCTGTTTGTTATAACCTGCCAGCCCTTCATACAAATCGGCTCTTTAACAGCAAGGACACTCAACATGTCCAAAATATAGCAAGAAATACTTCCTCTCTTTCTTACACACGTAAGGGAACAAAGCTAGACTGCTTCCCTTTATGTGGCACTCATTATGGAGTGTCTGAGGGTTTTACAACCATTGTTGCAATTGTCCTCGTAAAAGCAACTGAAGCACACAGACTTAAAGAATGGCATTTAAAAAGGCATTTCAGCCCCCAAAGTGGCTGATAGTTTCCTGGTGAGATTATCCAGAAATCCCTAGCCAGGCATTTTTCTCAGCAGAGATGTGTACCTTCAAGCTCATAAAAACCTTCAGACTGTGGATATCTGGCCCAGAGTCACACAAGGAGCAGAACAAGGAATTTAACCCCAATATCACAAACTCCCCAAATCCAGCATTTCTGCCACACACAGAGCATTGGGTACATGATTTGCTTTTGTCCAAAAGGGAGAGCAGAGATGGGGGTGCATAAAAAGCTAGAGGCTGGCTAGAGTGGGAGTGGAACAACTCCTCAGGCATTTCCAGAGGAGCTCAAAAAACAAATCAGAGGCACTGTATAAACCCTTGTAAGAGAGAGCCTCTCCAGAGTTTTTGTTTTCCACTTTGTCTGCTGAAATCTTGTTGGCAGGGGATATATGGGATGAAGGTAAACACCTCCCAAGGCTCTCAAGTAAAAAGCATGCAAGAGTGGAAGTGCTTGGCCTGCAGGGCTAGAACCCACAGGCAATAAAGCAGCAGTGGATGCCTTTCTCAGGGTTAGCAGAAGCAACAAGGGCAGCAGAGCAAGTTGCAGTACTGGGGATAAGACTTTCCAAGAAGCAAATCAAACCTGTGCTCTCTCATTTACAAATTCTGCAGATAACTCTCCCTATTCATACTGCATATTACAAATAAATCTCACCATTTTAAATACATACTGGTATTAACTTCTTCTTCTGTGTTAAAATACAGATTCAGGCAAGACAAGAGGGGCTTTTCAGCTGAGAAGTGTGGCCTCTGGAGGTCCAAGGTAGTGAGTCATCTACCTTTTGACAAAAAAAGCTGCTCCTTTTTTTACAGGTCATCCTGCTCAGTATGATCTGGAGCCAAGGCCGCCCAGCAGTGTTTACATCAGGCAAAAACACTGGGTGAATGTTTGCATGTTTTTTAACCTCAGAATGTCTTTTTAATTTATACATCTATGGATCTTACTCACCTCCCAGCAAAATACAACTTTCCTGTGCTTTTGCTTAGTGTTCCTAAAGATCTGGCAGCACATGCTGACTGTACACACATTGTTATGAGATGCACCTTTATAAATGGGGGAGTTTTACAGCCCTCAACTTCACTGAGTTTCAAAGTGCAATTTCATGGTAGAGCAGAGGGTGTTGTGTCACCAAATGATTGTAGTCCTGTGTCAGAGGGTGCCACGGAAGCCAGGAGAATCTGTCCAATTAAAAAAGAAATTGGTCCAGGTGTTTAAAAAGGACTCAAGTTACTTCAGTGAGACAATGTTGGCAGAAAAACTTGTTATCAGTGTAAGGGAGAGAATTGTCTTTAGGACAGAAGGTTTTGATGATTTTGAAAGTTTTCTTATTAGGATGAATTGTGCTCGGTATAATAAAAAAGGGGGACTGGAAAGGCAACTTTTCATCACCTCTGAAAACCTGAACAATTTTTCTTTAAATACCTGAAAGTAGATTTAGGAGCTTAACATCAGACATCAAGCTTTGTAAATGCTGGCCCATAATAATGACAGATTTTCCCAGCTGCATCTTAAATCCATTGCTTCTTGTTATAACCTCATTAAGTGAGAAGCATGATAGATATTCCTTTAGCACATCCCTTTATGTTTCTGCGGTCAGTTGTCATCTATCTGTTATTCTCCACATCATTTATTGTATGTGTTACTCTCTCCTGAGCTGTAGAGGAGGCCCCAGACAATTCTCACACTGCAGATGTGTGATTTTGGCAGGACTACTCAGTTACTGTTCCTCAGAAATAACCCTGACTTAGTACAGGGATGAAAAGCTGCAGCAGACCCTTTCTAATTAGCTGTGAGCACTGAAGGGACAAGTCCCAAGTCCTTCCCCAGTGCTCCCTTATACTGCTCAAAGGAAGGTGGTGGGAAAGCATCCATTGGCCAGAGTGATGCTGAACCAGATGGGAATAGCTCAGAGAGCCTTTTGGAAGGTAAATACTACATGTATTTCAGATGATTGTTATGCATCTTGATTGCACTACAGCAGGGTAGATTAGCCAGCATGGAGCTCTGAGCTGCCATGACAAGGCTATTATCAGCTCTGAGCCTGTTAATTTAAAGCTAGCTCAGACTCTGCACTGTCCTTCTCTTCCTTCAAGGCAGTCTAGATATGATTTCAAAGGATACTCTCTCACAGTCTCTTTGCCTGGGTTTTGGTTAAATATGTGCCTGAAAAATGCCTCAGTGTGTTAACAAACCTTCAGAGATGTTCTGTGTTCCTCTGTGTTTGTCTTTGTTCCTTAACAACTGGAGTACCTGGGGGTCTGGGGTGCAAGCAGCAGATAACCGCAGACTAAATCTGTGCAGACATTTCAGGCAATAATGTACATAGGGTGTCACAGCACATCCAGCCTTGCATATCTTTCGGGACATCCCATATCCTTTAAATGTGGCCAGCCATTTGCAGCTTTCAAGTATAGGAAAAGATGTGCCAGGTGACAGAGTGAAAGAGTATAACCATATTTGCAGAAAATATGTATCCACTGGATTATCTCTTAAACATATCTGACTTTTATTTGTATGGACAACTTATTTCTTTACTGTAGATATAGCAATTCTCACATCACTAACACTATTATTTAAAATACAATTTTAATTAATATCACTCAGGAATTAAACAGCGAGTTAGTTCACTTCCTTCCAAGGAGGAAATTCAAATCCACAGGGGAAGTCACAGACAACATGTATAAGCTCTTCTGTGGATGGAAAATGATGAAACATCCCAGAGCATCATTATTGCTCACTACTTCCTGAAATCTGTTACTCAAATCCCTCAACTCACAACCCAGTGGGTTTATGATTTACCGAGAGATCCATGGGTTTCTCAGACCATTCACCCAGCTTTGTGAGGAAGTGAGGGATTACAGGGAACTACACAAGCAGGTCAGCCAAGGTTCACATCTTGACTTAACTCTAAGTTGATGGTGACATTTTCCAGATATTTATGGGAATTCATCTTGGGAGATGCTCATTTATAGACACAGGGTGGAATTTCCTAAAGCAGGTATTTTCAGTGCCACGTGCATTGTAGTGAACATTTCCATTCAAACATCTCTTTCATGAACATTTGAAACATGAAGAAATGGCAACATGCTCTGCAGGTCAAAGAGGAGAGGGCTGAGACATGCTCTTTATCCCCATCCACTCTGCATCCCCAGCCACCACTCATACATGCAACTCATATGAGATGGGCTTCCAAAATGCTGCAGCTGCTTGGGAGAATATTTCCTACCTCTTCATACCAGGAGGCTGAGGGATTCCTTGCAAGCAAGGGATGGGCAATGACTCCATAGCCAGCCCTGGGGCAAGAAAGCCCTGAGCCTCAGGATATTCACCAAGGGAAGTGTGTGTCTCCAGGGCAGGCTGGCACAGGTCCACCTAAAGCTCTGGAAAGCATCAATAAGTGCCTTCTGCTGTGAGACAGTGTCACTGTAAATTTTAAGGTTGCTATCAGCAGCAGCTCAGGCAGGGGGCTGCCAAAAAGCAAATTGTATAATTCCAGCCCTAAATCTCTTGTTACTCTTTAAAATGCCAGATGGTCAGTTTATCCAGCAATCTAATTGTTGTTGTTAAAAAAGCCAGAGGTGTGCATGTTGCTTTATAGATAATTAAAAAGGGGCAGGTCTGGAGCATGGATGGCTTCCAGTCTGAATCAGACACAACATAGCAAGGGATGAGAATGACCCAGTTGGGAGAGAAGGCTGGAGAAGACGAGGACTGAAAGAGTGAGAGATTACTCAATACCCGTCTTGACTATGCTGGTAGTCTCCATTTTGAGGAGTCAGTTTGAGTAGAAGATTAAATGGAGATGATTTTAAGCAGATCAGTGCCCTGTGGACATGAACGGGTTCAGCACTAGCTGGAAAATGATGGCCACAGTTGTTGCAGATGCTTGATTTCAGTGACTTCAGAAACAGTATTTGTTGAAAGACGGGAACAGTTTTCCCTTGAAGAATATGTTACTGCTGCTTGCTACAGCTGTTCATAATTGTTTCTGAAAATGATGACCAATCTCACCAGCCCTCTTCTTGCTGTCATTCTCTCTTATAATGCTTAGAGAAATTTTGGAGGTAGATTTCCAGATTATTGTTACTACATCTCCCCCTAGTCCGCACCTACAGAGTATCTGCCTCTTTTGTCTGTTGGTGAACCATAAATTCTCTGAGAAATTTCCACATGTTTTTGGTACATCTGGGAGCACTTTGGGGGCTCAGCCTCAATTGACACTGTAGGATATGTACTGCAGTGTGCATCAGGATACTGCCTTTCAGATTTCTGTGATACCTATTGCAATATTTATTTATATGTTAATGCAATATATACATATTGCAATTTTTATCTATATCTAAAAGTTAAACATAAAATCTATTGAGTGACCAAAGTTGAAAGGAGCTGGTCTTGTAGATCTGTATGGAACAAGGAAGGTTTTATACCTGACATGAGCACTCCCTGTCTTATCTAATAATATCTTACAGCTAGCAATACTCAAAGCACAGAGATTACTGTTCATCACAGTAAGTGCCAGTATATATAGGAGGAAATACTGCTCTATGACACTAATATGTTAGTTATGCTAAGCTGGGCATGCCTGCAGCAGAATTGCTTTCTTTCTCTTTTTAGGACTCCTTTTTTTTTTTTTTCTTCTTTCATTTTCACATGTATTTGGCAACTTAGTGGCCAACCAACTTCAAAACTTTGATAAAAGGAGGTAAAGAATTGTATTTTTAATATAAATATCTGAAGAGAGAAGCAAAGAATTTGAGTTATTCTGACTATAGCCAGCTGTTGCATCATTGCCACTTTAAGTGATCATGAAACTCAGTTGTTTTCCCTCAAAAAAAACTGAACGTAATTTACCAGGCATAGTTCTCTGCAGAGAAGAGAAAGCACATTACCTGTAAATAAGAGTTGTGCATCTACACCCCATGCAGATATTTGGCTAATATGTTCCCACAGACCTCTTCCCAGATTGTTCAGCTGTGTTTCAGGCTTTGAAATTGATTTAAAGGCAAAAGCATAAATTTAAAAACGTTAATCTTAGCACTGGGGTATGCAAAATGTAAACTGGAACAACAATGTTTCATTAAAAAACAATATGGATTAACAAAAGGAGTTTTTACAAGAGTGTCATTGGCTTAAGTTACAATAGTTTTTTAACTGAATTTGTTCTGCTGAAAACTATTAAAATCTGGAAATCGCTATCATAAATACATTACCAGAGTCAGGATGGTATAACTGTAACATATTTTGGACCCTTTTTCCTGATACTCTTTTTGTTTTCATTTCCTCGTTTGTGTTTTAAAAAAAAAAAAAAAGAGAGAGAGAGAGAGAGAGACATCTCTGCTGACAATGAGAGATGCCTCCCTCCAGTTTTTCCACCCACATGCATTGGCTGCCTAGATACCTGTTTTCTGTTTTTGTGGATGTAAAGGTCACATGAAAAGCATCACCTGAACAGGAACTGGCCAGCAGACCATTGGCCAGAGTATGCTGTAGTGTCCACACAGAGGTCAGTGACACATTTCAATACACAGTGCCTGCAAAGGATGTGATAATAAAGCATGAAACACACGCCGAAGTGCAATGCTTCAGCTTCCTTTACAGTGTTTTCATCCTGACTTCTCTCTCACACTAACTCAGCATTGTGTAATGCTATGAACAAACTCTAGGTGGTCTACAGAAGGAAACCACAATGATTTCAGTGCACAGTGCTTCTAGGAGAGCATTATTATCTCATTTTCTAGCCCTTCTGCCTGTGAGCATCCTAAGACATAGGGTCTATCAACAGAGAGTAAGGTGGGAACACCTGAGGGAATTGATCACTACAGAGCTGAAGCACTGAGAGAGGTTAAAGAGCACAAGGACTCCACCTAGGTGGATCCTTCCCATCAACACAAGGACTGTTTCCAGTCACTTTGTGATCCTTCTTACAACACCGTTTCTGTAGCAGTGGCAGGGAATGGGAGTCACATGGGTTTAATTCATTTACATTCATGTCTCCAGAAACAGATACCTGCACCTGGGCTAAAATCCATTAGAGGATCTGGCTGAGAGGATCTGATTTTTAGAGTCACTGGAAATCTAGCAGATACAATGAAAGGAGTCTCCAGTGCTTGCCATCTTGTCTTAAACTAGGTGCCTAAACTGAACTGGGATAATTTTAACTTCTTTAAATTCAGAAATATGGTTATGTAGGACTATAGAGAGTTTTAGTAACAAATGTGCCAGGAGGTAGACATTTAAAGCCTTAAGAATGGCAAAGAAGCAATAAAAGTAATAACTTAATTATAGCAATTCTGTGTGTGTGCCATCACTCCTTTGGGTCTGAAACACATGTTGCTGAGGCTTAAGTAACTTCACACTTGAAGTCTGCCAGAGTTGAGATAAGTGGTTTTCATTAAAAAACATTTCCAAAGAAGCTTTACTGGTACACAGGAGAAGCATTCATCAATTAGATGTTTGGGTATGTACATCTTCACCTACCTTGTTGCAAAGGAGCTTTGTGCACACAAATGCCTTCTTTTCTGAGTGGACATTTGCAAGCTTCAACTAGTGTCAGTAGTTTTTTCTAAACTCTTTTTACCATGGCTGCCACTACATTTCATCATGAAATCTAGTCAAAAGAGGATGTTCGGATCATGAGGGGTTTTTTAAAAGGGGTTTATTTAATACGCTTTGCCCTACAGTCATACAGTCATGGCAAGAAATATTTATTTCTTCATGAGTGTCTGGCTCTGTGTGCTTCAGCTCTCTGGGCTGAACATAGCAAGGCTCTTTTATTTCTTGCAGACTGTCAGAGTTCCTCCCATCTGGCAATCAGGAAAACACAGAATAAAAGGGTGTTTCCAACAAACACCAGCTTCAGTAAAAGCTTTCTTCTAAGTTTTCAACCAATTTGGGGTCTGCATCATAAAGCAAAAGGAATGGGACAATAAGCGAAGAGCTGTGCTGTGCAAACAGATTGCTGTTGATGTGTGTTCTACAGCTGTACTTAGGGACACATAAGCTTGTTCTGATGTAATAGAAATTTAACATCCAGACTTCATGTGCCAGCTGATATAAATGATGGGGGACAAATTAAAAACAGTTTCGTTAGCACAAAACACTTGCATCAGGAGTCTGTCAATTAGGTGCTAGCACAGAACATTGTCATTATACAAGCGCCTTTTGGCCATAAATGACTGTCCAGCACCTCTACTAGAAACCTGGGTCTTGAGGATTGCTAGTAGGAGGCTGATTTCAAAGTTCATTAGGTTAAAACTTGGCAGACTGGTTCTCAAGCCAGATGTGTATTTTTTATTTTCCAAAAAATTGTATAAATCAGTTCAAGCACCTTTGATCTACAATTCTGCAGTTTGGCAAACAGCACACTCTTCTCAAAGTTTCATATGGAGGCTTTTATTCCAACCTTTAGGTTAACAATAATTTCCTTAAAACAGGGAGCGGAGGGCATGTGTGTGTGTCGGGTGGGGGGTGGGAGGGTGTTGCTTTGTAAGCAGCTAGCTCGTCAAGCTAGTTGTTTTGGTTTCTTACATTTCCCATTTCTCCCTCCACAAATATTGCTTGCAAATGGCAGATAACAAAAATGCCTAGTAGCCTTGTTGCCATGCTTCAGTGCCAAACTGAAACCATGCCACCCCATAATAAACCTTGACCTGCATTATAATTGCTCAATTTTTCATGGTTTCCTACCCTGTCCTGGCCATTTCAAATTGTAGTGACCTGCCACCCACTATACCAGACAAGTTGCCAGCCAGAAGTCCAGTTTTTAAATGAAACAGGATTATAACTCCAAAATGGCATGAGGAATTTAACTGCTTCAAGATGTATCATGTGTTGCTAACCAAAGCCTGGAGTGCTACCTAATATATGACATCCCCATGGAAATGTCAGCAAATGCTACTGCAGTGCAAAAATAGCAAAAGCTGCTTACAGTAAAGGGAATGAGGGGGAAGATTATAACTGTACTGGTGAGCTTCATTGCCGGAAGTTTTCAAAATAAGCCTGCAATTAAAGCTCAATTTTTATTGAATCATGTTACAGATTTCCAGAGGATTTTGTTGACTAAATAACATAATCAGCAATACAATGGGAAAAAAAAAAAAAAAAAAAAAGAGAGAGGAAAAAAAAAACCCTACTTTATCATTAAAATGCATTTTTAGTAGAAAATTTGTATTTTAAAGCAGTAGTGAATAAGTCTCAGTAGAGATAGAATTTCATACCAACATCTAAAAACATAGATTTTCTACAGTCCTCCTGGTAGTTTTGGAGGTCCCTCTTTGTGCTCACACCTGGGTTAAAGCAAAAATGTAAATGCTCTGCATATGACCCTAGCTCCTTTGGATGCACGAGAGTATAATATTTGCTTTCATGAGCGTTTATAAATAATATACATTTATAGCCTACAGTGATACAAAGCACACCTTGAAAATATAAGTGTCCACCTTTGCTCTGCAGGTAGTCTGAAACACGGGTTTGAGCTGTATAGGCCATCTGGGCATCTTAATCACTGGGGTACTTAACTGTATCCATTCCCTCTGTAACAGAGGATGTCTGCAGCAGAATAAAATGTCAGGTGACCCAAAACACCACCTAAGGCAGACACCACATGCATTTCATGAGGCTTCATGTATACCAGAGGTAAGGTATACCAGACAGCAACTTGTGTACATCCCAAGGAAGGTTGTTGCCCTGCCTGGGGAACAGCGCAGTGCAGCTGCAAGGTGCTGAGGAGCATCCTCAATCCACACCTGGGCTAGGAGGATGGGCCAACCTCCTTGGATCCGGTGATGCTTTCAGCTGGCATTACTGGCACCAGGATGACATCAGAGAGGACACCTCTCTCCTGACTGCTGCTATCCTAAGGTAGAAAAGCAACATATGGGGGAAGAAGCACCTGTTCCTCCTAACTGAGGGCTGCTTGGCTCCACAGGGGCTCTTTTGGCTACAAAGAGGAGCTGTGCTTTTGCACGCTGTCAGGCTCCACCACGTTGCTCCCTGATGAATGATGTTAATAAGGCAGGTGTTTTACCCAGCCCAGCCGGTGTTTTGTCCCTGGGGAGGTGTAATCCAGGGGTGTGGGAGAAGGATGTTCATGCAGTAAATCTTTTATTATTTAAATAGGAAACATTTTTTATGGGGGATATGAGCAGCATTTAAAAGCTAGAGAGCTAGACACTCCAGGGATCCACTGTAAATGAAGGTTAAGCCTTGAGAAGGCTTCTACCTTGGCTTTTTTTATTGGGACTGCTATTGTGACTGAGGCCTTGATGTTTTATTACCCTGGCCATATGGTTATGTGGTTTTGGAGAAGAGAGTTTGGCAAGGGGCAGAGGAAAGGGGGGAAGGAAGGGAGGTTGTTGTTATTGCTGCAGTGGAACAAGTATGTTCAACTTTCCCAGTCTGGTGTATCCTAACTTGCAGCATATGGACACCAATTCCACATTTTTTTACAGGGAAATCACATGGGCATTGTTAAATCATTTAATCTAAACTTTGAAAGAGAAAAATAATAAGGTGATTAAGGACAACCTGAAGCTACTTGATAAAGTGATTCTGAGGAGATGGAATCACCTTTCACTACCATGCTAGGGTGAATGCTAGCTGCTGAATACAGGGAAGAGACAGAAGGTAGATTTTTCAGAATTTTTTTTTTTTTTTTTTTTTTTTTTTTTTACAGCAGCTGCTTATGTTCTTTCCATTATAAGAGCAACAGACGTGCAGAGCAAGAGCTTCAATGCCTTCTGCAGAGAGCTCCATTAGTTCTGAGCTGAAATTGAACCATGCTAATTTTAAAGTGCTGCAATATAACCATTTTATTTCCTCCAGCTGTGGGTCTTGACTTTCAGCTAGAAAAAGAGGGCAGAAAGACAGATTGAAAGAAGGACTGGAAAAAATAAAACCACAGGATGCCTGTCAATACCTGCTCTTGATATAGGAGACTCTGAATAAGACTACAATTGAAAGAAATTATTGAAGTATTTTGCTGCCTCCCCCTGGTAATGAGCACAATCCTTGTTCTTAAATATTTAGGATGCACAATTCAAGAATTCTTTTTCCACTTGAAATTCTTCTTGGGACTTTAAAAACATTGGAAGTTCCCTGAATATCCTAGCAGACTGCATGCAATCAGGCTGCTATACCACTTTTCCCCATCAGAGACATTATTGGGAAAACTTTTCAAAGGCACAAAGGGGAATTCAGCACCTACCTCCTACTGATGGCCTAAATCCCCTCTGTGCCACTGGAAACCTTCCCTTAGATGAATAACCAATGAACTCTGAAGAACCCATTTCCAGATGTGAAGCTGGATTTATGATACTAGAAATGCTCAATGGCAGAAAAGTGCTGAATTTATAGTTCTTGTTTGGATTCTTTCATAAAGTCTTGCTTACTTCAGTTTTGCTGGAGGTTTTCTTATTAACTAATAGAAAAGTTGAGATGAGAAGAAGCATCATGGAGTGATTGACAGATGCCCACAAGTTTTCAGGCATTCGCTTTGATAACATTTATGAAATGTTAGAGAAGTACTGCCAAAGTGTCAGCCCACACTTTGCAAGATGTCTAAGTCATTTCATCCTACAGAGAAAACAAAAATTGTCTATTTAAATCTTTAATGAGATGTGGTAGAAGCTGCAGCAAAGACTTAAAATCCAAATACACTTTGGAATTTGCTTTATCTGTCTGTTTTCTGACCATCTAAATTAAATTAACGCAGTTTAACACATTATGCTTAAATGGTATTGTTATTCATCCTGTTATTTTCTGAGGTGGTATATCTCAGTCATGGCACTCTGGCAGCATGCAGTGTATGTGACACTAGGGATGCTTCATGGTTTGGAGGTGACTGAGCATCAGTGGAGAAGCTGCCAAATTGCTACGTGAGTGGTTGTGCTTTGGCATTGTCAGAGCCAATACCCACAGAATAACAGGGAATGACAAGCCTTACTGGATGAGATAACCCCTGGGAGTGCCAGGAGGATGGCCTTACTGAATGGAGAGAGGAGGGACATTTGCCTCACCTTCTTGGGGCCAGGGCTATGGCATTTCTTTGAGACCTGCAAATTTCTTCCAGCCTATGAATGTGTAGTGACAAACCGCCAGCAACTCATTGCATTCCCACTGCCAGAGCCTGCCTCTGGCACTCAATGCTTTAGTAGCCAATATTAAGGTGTTATTCTAGGTAAAAGTCTTTGTAACAGGTATGTGCCAGACACATTTCTGATCTTGTGAAGAAGTTCAAAATATGAAGGCAGAAGGTAGATTTCACCTACCATCCAAGAAAGCATGTACACGTGTTTTCTACAAGGAAAAAAAATGCTTTCAAAGGACAAATGTTATCTCCTTACAACTAGGATAACACTTGATTTGCAGCTGTTTTTTATCTTCAGCATTGTGCAAATGCTTGACCAACAGTCCTAAATTTTGCTGTTTTGGAGAGACCCTGAACTGACACTGAGCTCCATCACTTCATGGGAAGGCCCAGGAGGGGTGACAACACATGTGCCTGCATCCCCTCCCTCTGAGCATAGGGCTGGAGAGTGCCATACTGGCAGAGCCTTACAGGGATGTGGCCATTGCGGAGTCCACCAGATTAGTGTAGCCTGTGGGAGGAGGTATAAAGCTTTAACCACTCTGACCATTCCTTGCCTGAGAGCTGCTTCATGGCTGCTATTGAGGCTGGTGGCAAAATTAAATACCCAAATTTAAGCACTGTACAGACAGGCACCACGCTGAGGTGTGATTGCTTCCTCTGTAGACTGAAAGCAGGCAAGAGTGCAGCCTTATGAAATGGAAAGTGTGCATCACTAGCTTCCAACAGGTCACTGATAACCTTCAGCATCCAGTGCTTGCAGCACAGCTACCCTTTGGAGCTACACTTATATTTTTATAGAAACTGTTAATTATTTTAAAATAAGCCAAATTCACCCAAATAATAATGAATAATGAGTAATTCCTTATTCTCTTCACAAGTATTTCCTTTCCAATACCTGGCCATCAGTAGACTGAAACAGTTCCTCATATCTCAAGGAAATGTGTAAGGAAAAACTTAAACCAACATTTCTGAGACAGATGGAGAAGCATCAGCCTCACTCCTGTGCACCTACTTTTAATCCCTGTTGCTGCCTATAGTACATAAAGAATTTTGAAGCAGAAATTTCCCTTTACTTTGATTAGTAGTTACATTTTAAAATCAATGACATAATACATTCTCTGGGAAGGAAACAATTTCTGAGAATAAATGAAGACCCAGCTTTCTGAATGTTGGAAATAGTGCTAAGATCTGCTGAAATGCAAACGAGCTGTTTAAGAAGCTCCTAAGAGGCTTCTAAAAGACAGAGAAGATTTGACAATTGATCTTCAAGAAAAGAAAAAAAAAAAAAAAAAAGTGTTTTTGTTTTAAAAAAATAAGTAATATTAACAAGACTTTGATGTCTTATTATTTAAAATTAGGTATTTTCTTAGCCCATTAATTTCCACTGGTTTTCATTTTATACCTGCAGGAAACATAATTAATCTGCAGGAAATATACCCAGTGTGTTAGCTAAACACCAGTGCGATGACAAGACAAGGACTGACATGGCATACATCACAAACAATACAAGTCCTGAAGAGGCCTTGTAAAGGGCAAGAAGCAACTTTTGTTCTGCTCAGCTACATGCATCTGTGCAAGATCTCTCTGGGTTATGCCAGCAACCTGAAGTTGCCCTTCCAAATCAGTGAGCTTCTGGGTTTTAATCACTTTGAGTAAATGAGCTATTCTAGTTACCAACAGGGAAACAGTTGCCAATCACAGCAAAGAAGAAAGCAGACCTACTGCAGGGCATGAAATTTAATTTTCCAGGTAGTAGCAAGTAATTGATACCACAATGTGACCTTTGCCTAAAGCAGCCAATTTAGAGCCATGTGGAACAACAATTGGAGTAAGCTGGAGTCTGTGACCACCGGCAGGTTTGCTCAGGAAAGGAACAGTTCTGGCAGCACTCTCTACTTCGAAGCAGGCAGCAGGTTGCTCTGTGGATTTGTAACCTGCATCAAGGGAGGACCTCACCTAATGTGGACAGCTCACTGACAATATTTTTATACAGACAAGTTTTTAACACTTTTGTTATTTTGGTTTTGTTTGTGTGATCATGTGTAATGTGGCAAAATCAGACTAAAACAAATTTGCATACAAATGACAAGGAACTGACAATTTTCCTTGACAGGAACATATGTCTTGTTGGCAATTGCAATTTTTCTCCAACCTGATAGCTGAAAAATTACTGAAGAACCTGTCTGAGTAATCCTCATTGTATCCCATGTAGATATTAGGCATAGTTTCTTCTAGGAGGACTCTGTACATCTTTTCTAAATCTTCAAACTCTCTGAGCTCCTACTGACACAACAAGTGAAAATGATGATTTCCCAGAGAGATCCACACTCATCCTAGAGATATGCCCATAAACCAAAGTGTCTGAGCAAGGAACACAGCCGTCCCAACCACCCCAGAAAAGAGAGACAAGCATTGGTGGAGGGGGATTTGTCCCAGCTGCAGGCTCAGTAGCCTTTAGGGGTGCCTATCTCACCATTTCTAATGTTCAAAGAAAGAGTCAAGAATCTCGAAGCTGCCCAAATCAGCACCTCAGTTTAATTACCGTGGCAAAAGAGGATTGGTCTTAGTCTACAGGCTGATGCTGACAAAAGTTTTTTCATCATCAAGAGCTTTGGATGAGGAGCTCAGCCTTCATCCACTATCAATGAAACCAAGAGGAATTTTGTTGCCAACACCACCCAGTCCACAATCAAGCTATAAAACCAAAATCACACATAAGGGAGTCTTTGTAAAGTGACTGTCTTTCACACCTTACAATATCCAGCAGCTGCTGAAAAATGAGCCCTCATGTCCAGACTCCTGAAGACCTTCTTATGGATTTTCTCCAGCACATTTTTCTCCGTGATCTTTGTAAGACTACTTGTGTGCTTAAACCAGGCAGGAGACTAAACGATTCACTGCACCGGTGTCTGGAACCAGCCCAACATCACTGGGGCTTCCTCATGAAGCACTGTTTATAGTAGTGAATATCAAACCCATTGCTGACATTTTTACTGCTCTGTTGCAGAAACAGTAATGCATTCTCTCGGGCCACTGGAGATTGAAGCTGTACACTGAATACAAATCTAGCAGAGCCAAGAAATGCTGATAATGTTATCAGCTGGGAGAAATTAGATACATATCATTTAGAAATGCTTCGCCATCCCCAGTTGTTTCCCAGATTATTTCTTCTTACAAATATGCATCCATAATCAGACATGAAATTCTATTGGTTTGATTAGAAATGCCTCCTGACTTTGGGCTTATTAGAATACAAGCTAAATGCAGAAGGAAGAAGAGATTTTAAAAAATAATAATAATAATACAATTAGATTTAGCTCTCTCAGCCATGTAATTTTATGATTGCAGAAAACTGGAGAGTCACAGTTCCCCTGTTCAATTTAGATTGCAATCAGATTCTAATTCAGATTTCAATTAATATTCTAATTTTAGGGGGAAAAAATGCCACAATAGTGAAGGGGAAAGTGAGCTGCAGGGACTCTCCATGAAATGAAAAGTCAGAGTTCAAAAATGAAGGTCTCAATAGGGAGCCCAGGCTGCTCATTAACACCACTGCGTACTAGGGAAGGACAATGAAATAGGAGCTGTCCTTTTCCTTCCTGGTTGGATCTCTACAAAAATAACTCTGCAACTCTCTCTCTCATCCTGCCTGATCACAAATGAGACCAATAGCTGTCATAAGCATTTTCAACTTGAGAGCAGCACTGACAAAGGAAAGATGACATTTTGTTATACTGCTGTTAGACCTCACTCTCACACTGCTGTCACTGAATTGTAATGCGCTAGCGATAGCAGGGATGGCCTCTGAGCCACAGAAAAGAAATAAATTTTGCTTCTCCAGGATAAGGATGAAGCAGCTTCCTTGTACAGGACATGTGTGATATATTGCCCTCCCCCTTGCACCCAGTCACACAAACAGAGCCCTTGCTTCTTTCCCCAGTGCCAAGCAAAGCCTTTTCTGCCACATTCCCTCCACCTGGAGTGATGCACCTTCACCTTCTATTGCAGTGCTCAGTGCACTCCTTGCAACCCCTCACATGGGTGCCTTCTGCACCCACTCTTCTGGACAGTGTAAGCTGCTGCTCACAAAAATACTTTATTATTCACCTTTGTCCTGCAAACTGTATGATTAAATAGGCAGCTGCTTCTTGGTTTGCAGGTTGGCTATGGTCTTCTGCTCAGCTTTCAGGTTGGTTGTGGTATTCTGCTCATTCAGAAACTTCCACTGGGCTGTGAAAGCCAACACATGTTGGCAATGGAAAATCAGACTATGTACAAGAAAACAAATATTTGTATCACTTTTAACAGACTGAGGGCCATAAGGAGTATTCTGTGAAGCAACCTGATGGTGAGATATGTTGTAGCTAGACAGAAAGGGAATTATGTGTTAAGAAATTTTTTGAAATTATAATCTGGAGAGCACCCCAGGTGCTACACAAAGCTGAGATATAAACCACAGGACAGCCTTTAACTAACAGTTTAATCTTGTTATTGTGTAGCCCTGAAGCCCCACAGAATTGGACCTAACACTCTGCTATGTGCAATTAACCGTTTGTAGGGATGTTCAGCATAGAGCAGGTAACCCTGCCCTATGGGGGGCTTCTCACTGGAAGCCCCAGGGCACAGGGACAGGCAGTTTTGGGGAGCATGGGCAGGCACTGCACCAACAGCAGAAGTGCTGGAGCTCTTTCTCAAACATCAGCTAGGGTGAGGTTCACGTAGCGATAGCCTAACATGGTAGTGCCTGACAAAAATTAGGGCTTGTTGTAATGTGATGATCTTCAGTCTTGATGATTCTCATGAGTGCCAGCCATGCACAGCCGAGCCTGCACCACGTAGTGCTGCCCCTGCATGCTCAGGCGTCCCTCGTGCTGGTCCTGCCATCCTATATTTCACAGTGTAGCCATACCCAATGCCTGACTTGTGGAAAACCACATTTGCTTGCTTTTCTTTCTTTTCAGAGCCTCTTGCTATTGAAGGGAAAAAAGAGCCCCAAGCACTTTGCGCTTTGGAGAAATTAGGCTAAGGGTATGGATGGGTGGGAAAAAGGCTTCCTGCCTCCGCTGCTTCTTCCCAGCACTCCTGTCCTTCATTCACTGGCTGCTTTTTTGTTTGTTTGTTTGTGTGTGTGTTTTGTTTGTTTGTTTTCAGGCCATGATATTTCAATGTTAATCCCTTTGAGGGGTAAAAACAGACAGCCTGTCTCCTAAACTTTCACACCATCAACTATATAATGACCTCATGAAAAGAAATCCAGCAAACATACAAATTTCATCCTAATGAAGTCCTCTGTTTGTAGAGCTAAGGGCATCACACCTTCGGCAGCCTTTGGTGGTCCTGACCTTCTCAAGGTGCCTTGTCTTGGAGATGGGCGGCTAGCCCATGGAAAAAGTGCTCCTCATGCAGCCAGGCTGAGACCTCATCACACCAGCACAATAAAGATTTCAATAGCCAATCATAAGACAGCCATCAAAATTAACATTAAGGGTGTCTCATAAGGAACTTAATTAATTTTATGATAACATCTATGAACTGACAGTTGAGTGTCATTAGGAGATGACATTGCCCTCAGAGCTTTTGGCAAAAGCAATTATCTATCTGTGTGGAGGTTATTGTTCTGCCTACATCAAAAGTTGTGGGAAATAAAGAGCAAAAATGCCAGGTTTTTTTTTATAAGCAACAATATAGTCTCTGTGTGTGTCATAACTCCATAATTATACCTGTGTAGCCACCTGAAAATTTTTGTTAATTTTTTGAGACCTTCTTCTCTCATCTCTTCTCCACTGCTTCCAGCAGCACTCATGTTCAGTTTGCTGGTATACGAATGATTCTGAGCTAAGAGTTATATTTTTTAGAATTACTGTATAAAGATGGGAGATATTTTAAAAGTAGTAGGCTTAATTTATGTTGTTCTTATGTCCAAAATATTCTATATAAAATGTCATTAATGTCCATATATCTACTATTGTTGGTTTTGTTGTTGTCTTTTTTTCTATGCATAAATGTGCATAAGCACATGAACCTCTATACTCATGTAGTATTTTGTACTATTATAGGCCATCTTTACTGAAAAGAAACAAATCTTTTAACCTTGAGGAATGTTCTGATCCACAATTCTAGATCTACACCAGCCAGAAAATATCCAATGTGGGGAAAATCCAGATGTGGTGCTGAACTTCACAGATGTCACAGTTTTCTCAAACAAGTCCACTTTTCATATAATCATTCCATACAGTTCCTCTCCTCCTCTCCCCGTTGTCTTCCCATTCCATGCCTATACAATATGCCTGGATTGGGGTCAGAAATTCCTGACCCTATTGCTTCAGTTTAATCTTTTTGTATATCTCTCATTTAGATACAGACCAAAAAGGAAGAGAGCTTAAGATACTTGCTACTTCTCAAGATGGTGAAGTTCTCACAGCTTCAGCAATTTTCATGGTATTTTTATTTTGGGATGAAATCTGACAGTATAGATTTTGAAATTTTGACAGGACTAAGCCCTAGTCTTAATTCAGCCTCAGATCTGAGCTCTAAGCTACATCAGCTTCACACAATCTCATCCAAATGCTGCCTTATAATGAAGAGGAACAGAAATTATTTTCATTCTTATTTTAGGACATTATTACATCCTATGTCACACACTTCTACTGTGTGCACTAATTTCTCTCTCTAACCACCTATTTCAACCACTTCAGAATAACACCCGAGTCTGCCTTGTAGTGAAACCTCAGGTAGGTTTCCTTTTCCCCTCATAATTATGGCAGGTTGATCTCTTTTTAGTTCATTGATGACATGAAGTGGCACTTTTTATTCATGATGTGTTTTTTTTTGCAATGGATAAAATGGAGTGCAGCATATGATATTTGAACGGAGGTCTTCTGGCCAGAAAATATTCAGTTCTGAACTGTGACACAAAAAATTAATAGCAATATTAGAAAAAGAAAAAATTATTTCATACTATTAACAAACAAACAAAAAAAGACTTAAAAATAAGTCTGTATCAGTATTTATTAAGATTATAATTTGTTGTTTGTAAATTTTCACAGAAGCATCTGGAAATAAAAAGGGGCCATATATAGCCAGAAATTAAGCTTGAATGCCTTAAATATTTTGATGAACACTGCAAGAACTGAAATCTGAAGGGCACCATCTGTACAATTTCTATTGTTCATCTGCTGAGAATCTTGAAAGCTGCCTTTTTACAAAGAACCACCATACTGTCTTAATTATCAGTGTAGAAACAAAGTGAAAGAAATTTTCTGGCAGCACCCACACTGACAGGAAATTCAAACATTTTCAAGCACATGAGCCACTGGAGATGCTGAAACTGAACTCATTGGGTGCAGGACTTTGTTTTGATGTGTGTGAGATGAGCCTGAGGCTGGAGGTGATTGTGTCAGGCAGACTGAAAGAGAAGGAGCAGGAGGAGGAGGGAGAGGATGAATAGAGCACCAAAACACACTCTTCCTCTGAGTGTCTGGTGGGTATTTCCATGCCCAGCTTGCCGCCTTTGAGCCTGCTGCATCCCTGCACAAGCTGCTTGTGTTGGGCATGATGCCAGCCCTAGGCAGAGTAGCTGGGACTTGCCCAGCAGGAAATCAGCATCTCCTGGTGCCCTTTGGGCAGACCATGCCCACAGGGCTGGCATAAATTTTCCTCCTTCCCAGTATTTGCCAGCTCCTTACAGAGACTGATGCTGTAATTTTACTCCCTTTCCACATTTCCTCTGCTTGACACATGGTGCAGAATCTCCTCAAACTGTTAATCATCACTACAAACTCCCTTTGGCTTCATCTGAGATGTTTTCAAAAAGTACTTTAATTTTTTTGATCTAGCTGTATATTTATTCTTCTTGATCTCATCTATATTCATGCACGTACACACAGACACATCAATTTTACAACCACTATTAGCATCAGCTTAAGGTGAATTCTGGCAGCCAGACAAAACACAACCCATTTTGATCTGCCAGGCTTAAATGAATAGAATCTATTGAACTGAAAACAGTGCCAACAAGTTAACATAACAGATTGAGAACAAAACCTTTTATATATTGGGTAAGCTAAGATTATTAGGGACCAACACATTTGGAGAATGAAAATGTACAGAAATCTAATTTACTTTCCTGAGGAGAATAAATAAATAAATAAATAAATAAAACCAGCTAATTTCCCCATCAGTTAGCCATTCAGTCCATCTACTCATGTTCAATAATTTGACTCAGGTATGCAACACTTCATTTTCTATAGCCAATGTATTCTTGATATTTCATTTATATGCTCCACTCTCCATTCTGGGTGGGTTGTTCTTCACAGCTCAAGCAAATAGCTGTGAGCTTTTGTTTCTAAAACAAGACATCTCATTTCACTCTAAAAAGATTTCTGTCTTGGCTACCACTAAGCATTTTCTTTCATCACTAACACAGCAGCGACATAGTTCTTTCCTTCCTGAAACTGAATAACATCTGAAGAACTATTTGAGTTAAATTAGTGAGCTTAGCTAGTCACTTACTGTAAAGCAAGGAAGAATTTGCACAAGGAGGCTCCCCACAGACTGCTTCCTGTGCAGGAATGGCCAGCAGTGTCCAACAGGGAGCTGAACCTCCAGAGAGCTTCCCATCAGCTCTCTAGAAAGGACACAGTATTGATGACCTACAGGACATTCCACCTTCTAAACAGTGAATAGAGCTGGCAGGGCACAAAAAGGACCACACCCCAAAATGTGGCTAACCTAGCACGTGCTGTTCCATTACTCATAGGAAATTTGGAGGAACACTCATTGGCAGTGTGTTTGCTCTGGTCCTTGTAGCTGGAGGGCTTGAAGATGACATTAATTTCAGAAAACAGCTGAGCTCCTCATAATGAAGGAGGCCTACTGAATTGTAAAATACGGCTAGTAAAATGACACAAAATGAAGAGCTGACACCCTCTGCATATTCAGTGTATGCATATTGTTGTCATGCTGTCACAGCAGTCATAACATAAGTGTCCAGAAAGTTATCATTACAAATAACTGCAAAACAAGATCCTAGGGGACAAAGAAAAAATAACTGCTAACCCTTTGCATTCTCTGAATGCACGAATCAGTTCCTTTTATTGTAGGGAGCAAATAATACTCTTGAGAGACCTGAAACAAATGAGCTCACATTTCTGTTGCTAAGAAAGTTATATGACCTTCGATAAATTTCTCTTCTTGGAGCCAAGTGTTCTTCTGATACATTTTGTTATTCCTCCCTTCCTTCAACCTTGGGAGAGCTGCATAGGTCCTATGGGGACAGTGATCAAGCTAATATTGAGGTAAGAGCAGACTCCTTTACCTCAGTTGCCCTTTTCCACCCTAAACTGACTCCACCCTGTCTCAGCCTTCCCTGGAGGAGCAATCAGCCCTCATCATTGCCAGTGACTGGCAGTCCTTGCTGTTCCCCAGCTTTCATGCATTCTTTCCCACCTTCTGCTAATGGTTGTCTTTCCCAAGCTCTTCAAAAGCAGAATAATACATGTTTTGCAATTTCGTTTGTATATGTCTTTAATTAAATCTTCCTGTTCTGCTGAACTAATCTCACACTTTCTGCACCCTGCAGATTAGTTTGCTCTTCACTTCTACAGCTCTCTGATGAGACAGGCTCTTTTTCAGGTCTGCAATATTGCTTTCATGGCTAATTTACTTTCCTCTGTTAGAATATGAATTTGATGAATCTACTAACATTGCAAATCCTCTTCACTGTGTTCTTAAGGATTTATGAGCTTCCAAGAAATTAAGCTATTCCTCTCTCTTGCTCAATTTCACAAAGATTACAAATCACCATTGCATATTTTACAGTGCACTTCTGTAGGAATATCTATAGTAATAATGTATTTATAGGACACCTATAACTCTATAATGTTGCAGCATTAGCCAAGGAATGGGTCTGGGGAAAATAAGGATGGGAGTACATTCACCTACTTCTTGGATTCCTCTTCACAGTTTATAAAACACTTGGTGTCCAGACTATAGCTCGGTGGAAACAGAGAGGCAGCTCTGCAGCCAATGAAAGCAGATGGAGCTCAAACAATTCCAGCCCTTTTATCTGTGTGCAGTAGCTGAGGCTCACTTACAAGCTGGAAAGCTTTGGCTTCCTTAGAAAGAGTGATAAATCCCCCTCTCAAAGTGTTGCTCTGCATTGTGTTCTCCAAAACAAGCAAACAAAAAGGGGGCTGCAAGGTTCAGTCAAATCTCTGACCTGGCATAGAGTGAGGTCCTACAGTTTCACCATCCCCACAGGGAATGTGACCAAGTGTTATTTGGGGATTGGAATGAGCAGCCAGAGGCAGGAAAAGGTGGAGATCTCTTAAATCAACTTCAGTATAATAAGGAGCTACACTTGGTCAGGACAGACGAAGTACTTACATTTCTCTACTGTAGTAAGCACTGGTGACTCTAGCTCAAGTACACCTAACCTTCAGCAGGTGCCACTGCTCTGTACCAAGAGGCAGAGATACAGATCACATTTTGCCATCCTTCTAAAACTTGTGACAAAAGTCCCTTTTGTAACACATTCTGCACTTATGTTTGGGAATCAGTAGTGTTATGAAACCTTTGGTCAAATCAGTTCTCAGACATGTGATCAAGAAACCAACTATTTGTCAGGATATGGAAATTCTTTCCGTACATTTAGTATCTTTGGAGACTTCTTCATTCCAAAAAAAATAAAAAAGTTTGTTCAGTGTAGTAGTGAGAGCTGGTGTTGGGCAAAACTGGGGAAAGGCCAAGGCGGAAAGGGATTCACTGGCAGACAAGAGACACAGAAAGGACACCGTGCATCCTTACAGGATCATAAACTTGCATTACCCTGCAATATGAGCAAATGTCCACAGGCCTTTTAAACAACCTTCTCTTCGTGGCTCAGGTGTTTCCACGAGGATCATAATCTCAGTTTATGGGGAAAAGGGTGTCATTACCAGTCCCTGAGTTGTCCCTGTGATTCTTTCCACCTGTTCTAGCTGGCCTTTTGTGGAGGACTTGGGTTTTCAGAGACCCAGCTGGTAAGTTGGTCTTTGGTGGGAGATTGAGGACTGATCCACCAAAGCTTGGGATTGCAGTATTGTGGAAGGGTGGGACCAATGTATTCAGCACCGTAAGAGCTACCTCAGTGTGTTGGGTTCATGTGGCGAGGTTTTTTTAGCAGGGGTGCTGCAGGGTGGCCTCTATGGGTAGAGCCCAGCAGCTGCCTCATATGAGACCAGCACCAGCTCCAGCTGGCTCCAGGAGAGACTCACCACTGGCCAGATCCAAGCCATGAGCAACTCTGGTTAGGCCTCTGGGAGAGCAAAGTTAACGAAGGGGGGGGAAAACAAAAACAAACAAAAAAAAAACTTTGTAAGACAGCAGCTGGGAGAGAGGAGTGAGAAGCAGCCCTGCAGCCCCACAGGTGGCAGGAGGTGCTCCAGGCAGGCAGCAGCAGCTCCCCTGCAGCCTGTGCAGGGAGAGGCCCCTGGTGGAGCAGGCTGTCCCCCTGCAGCCCATGGGTCCCACATGGAGCAGATCTCCACGCTGCAGCCCCCCCATGGGTGGAGGAGCCCCCGGTGGAGCAGGTGGATGTGGCCTGGAGGAGGCTGCGGCCCATGGAGAGCCCCCACAGGAGCAGGCCCCGGGCCGGAGCTGCAGCCCGTGGAGAGGAGCCCACGCAGGAGCAGGGGGTCTGGGGGGAGCTGCCGCCCACCCGTGGGGGACCCGTGCTGGAGCAGTTTGCTCCTGGGGGATGGATGGACCCTGTGGTACGGAGCCGTGTGCCAGCAGCGATTGAAGAGCTGCTGTCTGTGGGCAGCCCCCACAGGCCCAGTTTGGGAAGGACGGCATCCCATGGGAGGGACCCCATGGGGAGCAGGGAAAGAAATGAAGTGTTACGGATGGACAGTAGCCCACATTCGCTATTCCCCAGTGTTGCTAAGTTGGAGGAGGTAGAGTCAGGTGGATGAGGGAAAGATGTTTTTAGTTTGCTTTTAATCTCTCACTGCTCTAGTCTGCTAGTAATAGGCAATAAATTATATTAATCTTCCTACGCGGAGTCTGTTTTGCCTGTGACAGTAATTGGTGAGAGATCTCCCTGTCCTTATCTCAACCCTTCAGCCCTTTTCCATTGTATTTTCTCCCTCTGCTCCTTTCAGGAGAGGGAGTGAGAGAGCGGTTGTGGTGGAGTTCAGCTGCCCATCAGGGTGAAACCACCACATTCAGATATCTGTACTGCAGGTGAGGAGCTATAGCTGACAACCTCTACCTGCTCCATGGCAAAGCAAAGCAGCAGTTGTGAACAACACCTGGACAGCCAAAATCAGATGAGCAGTCACAGCTCTGCAGATGCTTTGCTTAATCCTAACCTCTCCTCCCCATAAGCTGCTAGTGTTACTCCTCACTGCAGAGTCTGCCTTTAGATCATTTGTTTGCAGGATATAATATTGTGTGGAAGCATTCCTCATTAGTGGCTAGTTCTAGCTTCCCACATTCTCTTTTGCCTTGAACTGTCAGGCATCTGCTCACTTGCAGAAGTGTAGTCCTTGACTGCTATATAAAAGCTAGAAGCTTACTGCTAAAGAAACAGCCTTCTTGGAGATACAGGATTCATCTATATTCCTAGCTGCAAGTACACACACACCCCTCCCCCAAAACACACACGCACACTTGTCAGTTCTTATTTATGGGTTGAGGTACTGCTGAAATACAGAGGTTCAAGGGTTCTGTTTCTTTGTCTGCCTGGAGTGAGAATGAGGTGGCAGCTTTTGCAGCCCCATTCTGACCATTTTCTTCCTGCTGGGGTGCAAATGCCAGCTGAGGTCTAGCACCTTGCTTTATTGTGTGAGGGCTGGAAAGAGATTTCTCAATTAACTTTAAGTTAACTGCCTCTTGTCATTATGAGTTCCCTGAGGATGGGTGTGAGGGTACGCTCAAAAAGGTCGTTAGGCAGGCTGCCAGTGTGTCCACTCTCTGGGCACCTACCAGACTGTGCCTGCCGTTTCTCATCCCCAGGTTTCAAGTTTAATTAGGAACCTCCTGTGAGTCCAGTCTTCACAAGCACCATCTGGCACACCACATAAAATATGCTCTGTTTTTACTGCTGACAAATCCTATGAAAGTTGTTTGTGTGTATATTAGAATCATGGACCGGTAGGGAAGAGGATTGGGGCAAAAACTTCCAGAGCATTTCAGAGTGGCAAGAATCTAGGGAGAAAATGAAATCTGCATCCAAGTTTGGTTCTGCACTTAGAATATTATAAGTGTTATGCAAGCTTTTCATTGTCAGGACTTCTACATATGGACTGTGATGCAGCATGCTGGAGCATGTCCACTTTTATCACTTCCCAGTACAGATCTGGAAAATATAAGACTTCTCCTTTTGTATGCCTTTGTTTTTTAGTGCATATCATGACCAAGATCTAGCACTTCTTTCCTCCAAAATTCACAGTCGACAAAGAATTTTCATAGGAACTAGAAAGTGCCTTGTTAAATGCAAATCCTTGTTGCAATTCTGTAAAGCACTCAGAAATGCTGTAATTTTTAATATTAATACACACATTTTCCCTTCTTTTCTGTGGTCTTAGTAGATTGCTAAGCTGTAGATCATAATGCTAAAGGCCCAGGTGTAGCTACCGAGACACGTTGCTAACAAACCTGGGAACAAAGAACAGACACCATACTGTCCAAAATCTTGAGAGACTATGAGAGAAGGTGGCTGCCTGTGGTCTTTCTGCAGTATCTTGCAGTCTAAGACAGAACAGAGACATTTTCAATTGCATTATTTGGAAACATTACAGATGGAAAAGCACATGAACTATGATTTGTGTTTCTAATGCTTCTTCTAGCAGCCCACCACTGTGATGAGCTGTAATTGTGGCAGCCCTGTCTACCACACACAGCAGTGGGACAAGAATGTATCCTATCCAGAGATTACTGCTGGGAGGCCAGGTTTATCCATGGTAAGATGGGAGACAGCAAGCAGCTCAATGAAAGAAACCACTCCGCAGATCTTTGTTCAGTGCTGCAAATAGCATAAGAAGAAAATGTGGAGTTTTAACAACTCACTTCTTCAACAGGAGAAGCAGTAGTCCAGATAGCCAGGTAAAGAAAATACAAACATGAGAAGTGAAGTTGAATGTAACTATATCAATTGTAATTTCACATGATGGATATGGGGATAGAGGCTTAGCAAAATAGGTAATGTATATGAAACAATGGTAGAATACAGACCCAGTTGGATTAGGTTTCTTACTGCAGGAAGTAGTTTCATAGGTGTCTCTTTCTTCTTGAAGTTTATATAGGACCATTATCTCTACATGGGGCTAAGACAGCTTTTGGAATGTCAACTTTCACAAAAAGCAGCATGAAACTTTTACTTCAAGTCGTGTTGTTTGGTACCTGCAGTGCAAGTGGAAGTCTTCGGGCTGAGCTGTAATTGAGCACCAGTTTCTCTCACTCTCCCTTCTGCCCTTGTGTTTAAGCCTGTTTTTTGTTGTTGTTGTTTGTTTGTTTGTTTCCCTAAATCTGCTGTAGCACTGCTGCAATGCCACGTTTATGCTGAAATTGACTGGATTTTCAAGATGAAAGGTATTGTGTATAGTGGAGGACTTCAAGATCATATGCCTAATATATGCTAAAACATTTCTAATGTTCGATTTGGTTTGAATTTTGGATGCAAATTCAGTGTTTCTTCCATGGGAACCGTTAGCCTTAACCCCCGGGGTTTAAATCCCCAGATGATAAGAAATGCCATATACCCTTCAGCACTGAGGAAACCCGAAACATACTGGGCCATTATTCTTTGCGGCTGCATGCAGGCAGGAAGGAGCTAACTCTTTTCCCATCCCTAATTTGCTTTCCCCGCATCCCCCGGGGAGCAGCGCGGGGGGAGGCACCGCAGGCGCACGTGAGAATGGTTCAGGAGCATCGGGCCTCCAAAATTCATCTTCAGCTCCCGAAGGTGAAATCCTGACCCAGCTGGAAGGATGCTTTTCACGGGAGCTGGTGGGTGCCTGCTCGCTCTTTTGAAAGCCTAATTGCAGGCGCTGAATGCGCCGGCAGATCTGTTCCCCTGCTCCTCCCGTGGAAACTCTCACGCTTTTGAAGTCTCTGGACACAATTACAGGTCAAAGTCTTTGTGACCGGCTCTGACATTACGGTTTCAATGGCATTTTGCCCGGGGGCATTAGCATGTCTTTCTCTCAAGTTGAGCTGAGAGGACCTTTATTAGCTGGTAACTGTTGTTTTGTTAATCTAATGAATGGCTCTTTAGGAAACAACTGAGAAAACGCTTATTAATGGTGAAAGCTTCATCCATTATAAAGCTCCGTGCCTCCAAAGAGATCAGAAAATGACAGAATGTAGAAGGAAACTACTTTACCCATACCCATCGGTCTTAATTATTCACCGTATCACAAGTTTTGTCTGATCCTTGGAGAAGGTAAAGGTCTGCCTCTCACGTGTGCACAGTAAAAAGCAAGAACACCAAAATGATTATCGAAATTAAGTTTTTAATCACTGAAATAACATTCACTGCTGTGTTTGGCTGGAATACTGCACCTCACAGACAAATTGCTGCAAGTGAAGTGTTGGCAGAGAATTAAGACTTAATGCCACTGATGCTCTGATAAGATGTATTAATTACTTTTTAAATACCTAAAATATACTAAGGCCATCTGAAATACACACACACACACACACACACACATATTATATATGTGTGCATTTGAGCTATTTTCTTAATTCTAGCAACACTTATGGTGGTGTAACCTATTGTAATAGAAAGGTGTAAAAGTAATTGTTCCTTAACCTTGTAGCCTGTTATACACTTTTGCATAAGAATATCAGATTTATCACTCCCTAACATAAAGACTCAGCTGCATTTCTTTCATAGTCTGTTCTCTTCACACTCGAGAAAGAGGAAGCAATATACTTGCTGTGCAGGGACCTCATTCAGCTACAGCCACAGAACAATTAACATTACCTCATTAGCTTTTGTGGTTCCTTGAAAGCAGAAAAATCCAGATTTTCTTCTCTCCATCTGCTGCTGTTATTCAGCACAGACGGCTGGGTGAGAAATAAGTTGCTTTAATTTGAACAAAATCTTCAGGACAGAAATCCATGACTGCTGAAATGGGTGTCCAGACTACTCTGCTGTTCCCATACTAACTTAGAAGACAAAATTAATTGGTACACCAGTAAAAAGACCGGGGACTATTAAATTCTCTCTCTCTCTATTTTTTTTTAACAGTGGCATAAGTAAAACTCTTGTGCAAAACCCTGGCAGAGATGAGGCGCAGCTTGTACCACAGATGGCTGGCAGGATGCACTGCACTCCTCCTACCCCTGAATCCTGAGCTGCAGACCTTTGGTGGGTGGAAGTGGGGCATACAGAGCATGTAACAGCCCCAGTTGAAAAGATGAGATTATGACCTTGTCTATATTTGGGTCATGTATTATAGTGAATCAGGGACATTTTTTGAAGTGCATGGTCTGTCAGGGCCAGGGCTGCAAGGGGAGGTGCAGCATCATATGCGTTGGCTGAAGAAATGACCAGGCACCAGACAGTGCCTACTGACCATCAGAGAAGAGGTGAGTTATGTCTGCACTGCACCGGGAAGAGGAAATGTAGCATTTGGGTCCTTCCTGTGCCAATGCCAATGTGCCCTGGCAGCAGGAATGACATTTAACAGACACTGACTCGGTCTTATAAAGCCTTTCAAGATATGCTTCTGTATGGGATTTTTGCTTTCTTGGTCCTTCAGCACATTAAACATCTGTGAGATTGCTGTAAATTAAACAACAGAGCACTAAAATATATTTTGCTCTCTGTCTCCACATTTCTTGAATTACACTGAATTCACTCCAAGTAAGGTATCGCAGCACCGCGGGTTAGGAAAACATTCAGCATAAACATTCCTATGAATTTATTATCAACACTCTCAGTGGTCTCAGGGTACATCTCTATGTCCTTGGCTAGACTTTTTCTCCAGAACACTATAGAAAATGCTAACACTGTTCCCCAAATGAGGCATTTCATTACTAGTAAAGGTAGTGCCTAGTAAAACTTTTCATGCAACTGGGCGCAGCTCTTTAAAGCAATGCATGATTGCTCTGGATCATTCCTTCCAAGCAGGTGAGTACAGCAAATATCCCAGGAGCAGTAATGCCCCCAGTATAGTAAGGACTAATATGTGACTCTTCAGTTACTCTGTCAGTTTTCTAGTGAGGAGTGGCTTCTTTCAGATGCACAGCTGTTCTCCAGCTTATCGCACCACACTTCTACGATGTCAACCTGAGAGCTTCATACCTGCCCTGTTCCTCCAGTAGATCTTTACCCATGATCAGTCTTGTTCAGGACCTGGTTTGGTAAGGCATGTAAGCAACTACTTAATTTGAAGCAGATATTTATAGACATTGTTTTGAAAGAGCTGGAGTGAAAATCAGCCCAGCAGGCCTAGTGAAAATGCTTCTTAGAAGAGATAACAGAATAGGTCTTCCAGAAATTATCTGGGCAAAGTGCAAACTCATTGAACAGGAAAAAGAGAAACATATGTGTATTTTTATCCTTTAAAATATTTCTGGAATTATAGTTAATTTGCAGAATTTCTTGAGTAAAGAAAGATACTAATTCCCATTGTTTGCAGATGATTAGTTGCCTGGCTAGTACAATGTTACTATGGTGACTACTGCCAAAGGAAATATTATAACAGACAGCTAGATTATTTTTTTATTTTTTTTTTAAGTGAGCAAAATTTAACCTTCTGGGAACAAACATGACCATAATGACTTACATGAATTGTGAGTGTTTTTGAGGCTTGAGTTTGATCTGGGGAGTGAAAACAGTGTCACACTCTGAATGCCCACTCACTATTCATCCTCTATTACTTGGCTGGCTGGCTGGCTTTTTCATATCATATGGAATGATATGAAAAAGAATCCAATAATAAATTTAAAAAAGAAAAAAAAAAAAAAGAAAAAAAGAAAAGGAAGAGAGCAAAGCCCTTATGCCTCTCACTGCTACAGACTGTTGAGAAGCCCTCTAGGTTTGCTGTAACTGTACTGAGATCCTTCTGTGACATTGCTCATCACAATGTGCCTAGGGAAACTGGAAATTGCAGCTGAAATGGCTAAAGAGCTCTTTGTGGGTCTTTGCAAACTGCAGCCTCCTGGATGTAGCCAACACCTTTTAACCAACTGTCCAGTCACAAGTCTTGAAGGTTCTAGTAATGTTGCAGAAGACTAGACATCAGTTCCACTGAACTAGCAGAGTTCATGAATATCACATTTATTTGGTTTACCCAGTGTGAGCATGAGTAAGACTTTATTGGAAGCAGCAGCATTGCACTGCTTATGAAAGAATAAATGCGATTAGTATGTCTGTCTGGAAGTTAAGAGGATATCAGTAATTGCTATCAAAACCAGAATTCACATGGAGATCATTACAATTCAAACAGCTATTTGACCTGACTTTTTAAAAGACCAGAATAAAGTAGCCTGATTGGATTCCCCAGGGAATCTGGTGTTCAGCTGGGAGAGGCTTTAGCTTTGTTAACCGTCTCAGCACTGGCAAGTGTTTAAACTGGAATAATAAGGTTTGAACTCCCAGGGTCAGCAGGCCAATGCAGAGAGTGTATTTTAAAAAGAAAAGCATGCTTTATAAAGCAATTAATAAAACTCAGACCCTAAGGTGGCATCTGTTCCATTTATTTCAAGAAAGGCATTGCAGCAGATCAGCAAATTGCCTTATTTCTTTGTTTGGGTTCATTTGAAAATATATCTAATTGTAAAAGAGTCCCCAGAGGACTGCCATCAGGTATAGCAGTCATGTGTAATTCTCCAGGGCTCAGCCTTGCATAAGAGACCATAAGATGCACTTTACCAAAACTGAAAACTGAAGCTGCTGTTTGGAGGTGACAACCACACATTATCACTTTCAGGTACATTGGTATCACCAGACAAAGCAAGATTAGAAATTAGCTGCGCTAATTTCTAAAAAGAACCACTAAATTGTTTTATTGTTTTGTTTTGGTTTTGATTTTTTTTTTGTTGTTTTTGTTTTCTATAACCTTCTGTTTCATTCAGTTTCAGACAGAGTAATCCAGTAAGTGAGTAGAGATGAAGTACCATTGAAGATACTCTTTTAGGACACCTGAGTCTGGCAAAAGCCATAATTACATGGGCATTACATTTATATATCTTTTCCTTTTCCATTTATATAATCTTTTCTGAAACATTAATATCTGGCTTGTTTCAATATGAATTACGGTATAACTTTCTATTCAACAACCTTTGGTCTGATCATATAGATCCACTGTAAGTCAACGGCAGTTTTAAGTTACCGTGGAGCAAGCCTTGTCTTCTTACATTTGCAGTAAATGCCACATAGCTAATATAAATCATGCAAACTACTGGACATTGTCAGGATTTAGGCTTGGGCTGCTGCTCTTACTGTTCCAGGCTTGCACAGAGTATTTCAATCTCAAGGACTCAGCCAACAGTTAAAATAAACAGAATTAACGAATCATTAAAAATTTGTAATGGAAAGTAAAAAACTAAAATATGCATTTTTCATTTTAGAAAGCCTTTGTTTAAATCTCCCAGCACAGCCTAATACACTCTGATCACTTACATCTCTCATTTCAGGCTCCGATACAGATTTATCTGTGCTGCAGACTTTGCAAGTAAATTAACTACACACAATTGTAATCTGACCTCTCCACCAGAGTTTGTGGAAGGCATTATTATGTGAGAAGCCTGCATGTGAGATCTGAGGGTCTGCGCAAAGTGGATAGACCAGAGGATATTTTCCAAACTACCTATACGTTACCTGCAGGAGATGTTTCTAAAATAGACAGAGGTACATCTCTGCTGTTAACTTCAGTGTAAAAAGGTACTTCTCAAGTGCTCAACTAGTGCTTACAGTATGCAGTAGAAGTACTAAGTATATGACACTCCAGCTGAACTAGTATTAACGCAGATGTTAACCCTGTCTTCACAAGAACTGCATCAGATCATTAATGGAATCTGTTTGCAACTAGGAAATGTTGTCCAGACAAAATTTCTGTACAGTAATTGACTCTAATAACACTGCAGCAGAAGTGCAGGATGCTATGGAACAAACTGTGGCTGAAAACATAAATCTATGACCTCCATTTTGAGTTGTTCTCTAAAATATAACTAGAATCTAAAAAATAAAAGTTTGTTTTTCAAAGCAGCCTTGAGGAGCAAAATACTAGTTCAACAAAAGTGCTGTTCACTGCCTCTGGACAGTGATTTTCCTTGTTTATCCTTTGAAGATAATTTCTTCTGATCTTTGAAATGTGCCCACCTTGGGGATTATGGTAGTTCGGATGTGTGTGAGCCTGTTTGGAACCTGCAGTATTTACCTGCAAGTCATAATAGTCTAGCAGAAGGGTAAAATCAAATACCTAAATAGTAGAAAGAATTTTGATTGCATTTTTTGAATGTAAGTTAAATCTGAAGTAAATAAGCGGCATGGGTTTTCCATGGTTAACTGACTTTGTGTCAGTAGTTAATTCTCTTGTAATCAATAGCTAATCCTGCCAGTGATGTTAATAATTCACTATCACTAGTTGTTTCTTCTAAAAATTTCATATAGATTGGTTGGATTTCTTCAGCTGTTTTTAAATCTCTCCCTCTAGGTTTAATTGATCAAAGTTGTCTCTCAGTTAAGCTCTGTGCTTAGAAGAAAGTACCAAACAGCTTTCTGTCATAAAACATAAGATTACACGGTGTTTCTTCTCTTTGGGGAACCAAATAGCTTATTTCTTTGCAGCAACCCAAACCCAGAGGCAGGAAAGCTGAATTTTCCTCCTTGTTGTTCCAACACCTATAGTACAGCATCTTCCTTATCTTTGAGGGGAGGAAGAGAGGGCTATGTTCAGATGTAGCTGTCAGAGCAGAAGGCTCCTGCCTATCCCTTTTGCCACCTCAACTAGAGTCATGAGGAGGTAAGGCGGAGGGTGTTGACTTAACAAAAAAAGCTGATTTTCACTGTTATCTTCAAAGTAGGCAACATCTCATCACCAGCTGTCTGTTTTACCTGCAATTAAAGCTATGACACCTTCACTTTGATGTTTAAGGTTGGCCAGCAGCATAGCTTCTTCCTGGCATTGCTGCATGGTATGAGGAAATGTTTAATTCAAAGCCATTCGGTGTTTATTAATAGAACAAAGGAAAACACACCCATGTCTCACTTCTCCATGTACCTAAAGCTCACATTACCATGGCGTTTCTGACCTTTATATTGTTTTTTAAATAGTATCAGTCACCTGACCTTGTGGATGGTGAAATGCCACTGCAGCTTAGAAGCTGGTGCTCTTTATGACCATATCCCCTGACCTCGGAGGGTCATATTGTCACTTCCAGCTCCACAAGGAAGATGACCTTTCTGAACTTCTTCAAATACTGACGCAAAATGGAAGAGCCCCAGTACCTGGTCCTTGTGTCCTTTCCAGGTGGCACTGCAGGTGCAAGGTTGTAATTGTTTTCACAGCACAAATCAGATCACATCATTCATTCCATGTGAGCTGCTGGATTTTCAGCAGCTTCCCCATCGGCACCCATATGAATATTCAAAGTGGTAATTAAAACCTAAAATTTCCAGGTACATTACTAATACTACTTAATAGTTAGAATGTTATTTATACAGGCTTCAGCAGAATAACTGTATCCAAATATGGATTCCTTTGATGAAAACCTGGTGTCCTCCCTTAAGGCATATCCCTACATAGAAATGGGAGCTTGCACAGGACCTGTAGCACTCCCACAGGATTGAGCAATGATATTACTAATGCAGAATTAAATTAGGTTCTGAACTATCCTTTAGATGGTGCCCTTTCTACTAACCACATCCATATCCTACAGCTGAGATATGGCTTTTTTTTTTTTTTTTTTTTTTTAAATCTTGATTTTATATAATATCAAAGACAAGCAGTGCTCAGACTTTGGAGATACCAAAGCTTCATCTGTGGCAAACACTACGGATATACGTGCAAGAACAAAGTCCTGTGTTCACTTTTTCCTGCACACATGCATAGAAGTTAATCAATGCTGGCCTTGTGTGGCTAGCTGATTTTTGGAAAAAGACAGGCACTAGGTAAAACTTCACATCCCAGTATCACTGTGATTACAATACTACAAGAGCTCTACAAGGTCTGTGTCCCATCTGGGAGACACAAATGCCATGTTACTTTCTGGAAGGAACACTCCCCTACATGTTTTAACCTCTCTAGGAAAGTTCATGCTGGGATATTTACAACCCTGGTGTCACTACAATAACTTTTCCTTTGAAATCTTCAAATTAAAGGAAAAAAGTTGATATTTCATGCCCATTAGCCCTAAACAGCAGATTTAGAAAATGAATCTCAGTGAAATAATCTGACAGAAAGAATTTTACAGCATTTGCTATTTCTGCCATATTGCATTACAATTATCATAATTCCACGTGGTCTACAGAGAGTCACAACAAAGAGCAAACACCTTGCTGGGCTCCACAGCACTCTTGGTACAGCACAAGGACCTTCACTGTTCCAAATGTTCTAGAATCTGAGTTGTGCTACAAAAAATGGTGTAAATTGAGCTGCTGGATATAGTGGTGTGAGATCATTGCATACTGTATTCAACAGCAGACTGTGTCTGTAAATATTACACTTGCTCCATTTATATTCATTTACTCCAGTTTTACAGTTCCCACTCTTGTCCTGAATACTTCGAGGAAACAAGAGTTTTCCACAAACCTCCATTCACCTTCCACTTCATATATATTGAATACATGCACATTAAACACTCCCGTTATAAACTTCATCTGAATCTGTCCTTTGTATGAAATAATGGTAGTACTCAAGTAATATAGCACCTGTTTCCAAAGCACTGCACAATGTAGGGACAAATTATATCTTTGTAATACTCACACAAAGGGTACCTTGGGTAAATGTTGTCTCTTATTCAAATAAGGAAGTGAAGAAAGAGATTTTTACATGCCATAGGGTTAACAAAAGTGTTTCCTAGAACACGGACTTGAGGAAAACCACTTTGGGTGGTCTACAGCTGGTCTGCAAAACCACAGATCCGGTAGCTTAAATAGGCATTAAAAATGTCTGATGTCCTTGGAAGAATCTTGATTCTTCATGCAGAAATTTGGGGAACCACCGATCCATGTGAAATCTTACAATACTATTATTTGACACTACCTTGAGATTTGTGCCATATTGTGTTGCAATGACTATGAGAAGGATCTGATTCTATCCACAAAGAGCTCAGAGAAAATGCAATGTCAGACTGCTGTAGCCAGAGCCACAAAGCAGTAGAGTGACTGGGTTTCTTCTCTCTGCTCTGTCGCTGATTTGTGAAGAAACTTTACTGGAACATCTTCAGGACAGGAAGCAGATTTTCTTCTTTATGTTTACTGTGCATTTCTTCATAATGCAGGTAAGAAACAAAGATACTTCACAAAGTGAAAATTACACCAGTGTCGTTAGGACCAGGAGCTCATTATTATCTCTGCAGCTAATCATAGCAGATATCATTAAAATACCATCTCTATCTACATGCCTGCAGAGCATCTCCTGTTTTAATTGTAGAAGGAAATCAAGTTCAATCAAGTAGTTTGGATGGTGGATTTGACTTTTTCATGTCAACCCTTTTATGAAAATACCAGTATTGTTTTCAATTATCACTTGTACTAGCTAGAAAGACTCTTCACAGCAGGAAAAAAAAAATAGCTGTGAGATACTCTAGGGACTTCCAAGCAAATGGGTAGACAGAGAGAAGCAGGACATGCTGAGTCCTTCCTCTTGACATCCAGGATTTGCATGGGAGGGTGAAAATGTTGGGTGAGAGTGTGCTGACATGGAGCCCCTTCAGCATAGTCAAAAAAAACAATATTTTTTGCTAAAGGCAAAATCTTTCTCACTAGTTTGTCAGGTCACTGACCTCATAACAAGGAAACTTCCTGGGTTTACACAAGTGTAAAAAAAAACAAACCCTAAATAATGAGAAATGAGTTCTGTGTCTGAATGTAACCATTACTCATTACTCTAAGGACCACAATTGGACTGTGGTACATGTCTGTCTGTAAGGAAGGAGATGGTAACAGAGAGATGGCATGCCTGTCCCTCATCACCTAAGGTCTTCCCTTTCCCCTGACTTGTTTGTTTGTTTGTTTGCTTTTTTTTTTTTTTTGAAATCACATTTTTATCTTCTTTTGAGGGATCATAAATTGCAGTGAGAGCCATCCCACTGACCTAATATTTCAGGATGGAAACAGAAGGAGTAAATCAATACCTCCTCCTGCAATCATTTACACGGAGCCGTGCTTCAAGAAAATGAGACAGAATGACAGCCAGCCCCTGCCATCCCTCCTTATTACAAACCCTGCAAGCCAGTGCCAAATTCAATACAGCCCATCATCTCTGGTCAGTGTCTCTCTCTCAACATGAGCTGTTGTTTCCTTACTGTGGCTTTTACTAAACAAAGCCCTTGGCCTGTAAATAACAGGAGATGTCAGCACCACACAGGCAGCCCTTGCCCCACTGAAAGATGGCTTTGTGCTGCACACGCGGCCCCAGCGAGCGAGCTCAGCTTGCTGATGCACTGTGGTACTCGCAGGCACATTTAATGCTCTCACTTTTCACACCTTAGCCCCTTCAGTATTTCCACTGGCTGCTAGAAAGGTGCCAGCTATAACAGCAGCAAAGACAGAGGTGGTAATGGCAGGTATCTGCCCCACAGGACGTCAGGGTTCAGCTAAGGTGCAAGGGTCAGGACAACTGTTTTGTTCAGAAGTGGCAAAATGCAGGGCATGATTCAGAAAAATATGAACTTTTTTTAGCATAACCTCAATCCTGCATCACCCTACTAGAATAACAAAACAAGACCCCCTCCTGATGCCTGTGCAAGGAGATGCTTTGGCTTAAAGCACACTCTCTGTCCCCCAGCAAAACCCAGGGACAAGAAATGGCTTTTTAAAAGCTCTTTATGGTCAGGTAGCTCTGGAAACAGGCCTATTTTGGCCAGAGCCCCAGAGAGTCCTGGGATGATCTGGAAGATGATCTAATCTGTATCAGCTGCCCATGTTGACAGAAAAACTATCTGCAGTGAGGTGGAGAGGTCTGTGCAGTGCTCCTAACAACATTACCACCATCCTGCAAGCAGAGAGCTTGATCCCTCTGGAGCAATGTCAGGTAACAGCCATGGTTCTGCTGGGATGGAGATTCAGCTGAGGAAGCCATTACCAGGTGTTTGGATTGGCCCTGGTCACCTGAAAAGGCAGAGAATCTCTCTGCTTTCTTGAGATTCTGGGGAGAAAGAGAAATGGGAAAGAGGAAAAAAAAAAAAAAAAAAAAAAAAAAGAGCAGGCAGACCAAAGCTCTCCACCAAATCTCTTAGCTGTCAAATTTGACCTGATGGCTAAGGAAAGGGACAAGAGCTGTCAGGAACTGGGAATCCCCAGAGCAGAGTTACAAAACATCTGGAAAATATGCTCCCTTGGCCCGAAGTTCTCTTGCCTCCCACACTGGGTGTAGATGAGGGAGACGTGCCAGGAGCTGTCTATGCTAGAGCAGGGTGGTGGAGGATTCAAGAGTAGATGCCGGAAAATGGGTAAGGAGGCCCCTGGACATCCCAGAGCTGCTGTTTTTCAAATGGGCTGCTCAGGCAGTGTTGCACAGGCCCTTCCATGCCCAGTCTCAGACTGTGCCATTGCCGCTTTGATTCTCACTTGTGTATTCCCATGTGACACATTTTCTCGACATCCTCTCCCAATCCAGGCACGAATAAAACATTAAAATGTGACTCTCATTTTCATGTGGTATTTCTTAGCTTAATACAGGTACTCTGGCATATTTGAGTGCTTGGTCTGAGAACAGGAAAGAAATTTAGAGTAATGATACTTTACATTTCCAGAACCCACTGCGACAATGCCTTTCAAGGTGCCTGTGAGTGAGATTAAGAGTTTTGCTGCTGCATATTCACTGTTCTGCCAAACAGCATTATTCTGCTATCAGTGTTCTGCAGGCGCATGCCCTCAGCTCTTGTATGTGTCTCTGCACTGAACACCACCACTCCCTTCCCTCTGCATGGCTGTAGTCAAGCATAATTATGCAAAGCAAACATGTCAGCTTGCACAGCAGCAACCTCTGAAAAATGAAATCCCTATTCTTGCCTCTTAGCAGTAGGAAGATCACAACTCTCTGGTGTTTGATTCTGATCTCACACTCGTTCTCTGCTAATGGGATTTCCTTGACTTCAAAGAAGACATTATATACAATGGAGAGAGACCCTTGTACAGCCCAAATGTGTAAGCAGTTCTCAGTCAGTCACATGTATGCTCTTAGGGTTCAGCTCAGCAATATTCATTCCTAGACTGATCTCTTCTACCCCCTCCATAGTTGAGATCTCACCAAAGACTTGTCAACAGCAGTAAGTAAATGTGAATCCTTCATTCCCCTGTGTGTGGCATCACGTCAGCATCAGTGGGATTAACCAGCCAGGCCCAACCACAGCAGCAAGCACCACGATGTCAGAAATTAAACTTGCCCTCAATGCTGTGTGCTCAGTGCTCATCTCTAGTGGTGAGCTTGAGGGACAAAACCATGACAATCATCACAGAAGGGCTTCTCATTGACTTATTTGCAGTGTCCAGCTTAGGGACTGCAGATCTCAGTAAGCTTTTTTATGTGCTTGTAAAAAAGAATAAGAAATAAAAAAGCCCACAAAGTCAATAACCATCAGAAAGAGGCAATGTATCAGGTATCAGAAGAAGAAAAAGTGTGCATATTTTTTTTCCATCTAAATTGCTCTCAATACAGTCAGAAACTGGTCTGCTGTAAAGGCCAACACTTTCCAAGGGAAATCCTGTATCCCTGTATCCCTGACCTATGGATAAGGACAGGGGTATTAAGAAGATGGATAGGAAAAGCTGGTACATTACTGCTTTCAGATGCTGTGTTTCCCACACTAGGAATAGGCACATGGTAAATTTTAGGGAGCGATAATACCCTTTCCTGTAAGGAAGAAAAACATACAATATCAAGCCAAATCTTTATAAGACAAATCATTCTACATGAGTGAATGCCTTCATTTAAATATTTGTTCTTACAAAATACCTCTATCAGTGCTGCTATAGATGCTCATCGATACGAGGCACTGGAATACCAGTTTGAGACAACGATCAAGATCCAGGCCAATAACTGGAAGTTTCCACAAAGAAATGTACCCTGGCAAAGCAGAGTGTTGCAAACACAGCAAACTATAGGAAAAGGCCAAGAAAGGGTATCAGAGATTGGTTACAATATGTCAGGCTGCCATCACATCCACACAAGAACCCAGGTAGTTTTCCATGCCTTCAGAGAATCGCTCCATTCCCCAGAGTGAGGAGAGATCTCCCATTTTTAGAGAGAACCACCATGAAGGAGCATGCAATGAGTTCGTAGCTGTTGCACTTCAAGCACACACTACCTCACAGTGCTGTAACTTCTTGCTCCAACAGCTACTTCTGAGTGTGAATTGTGCAACAAGGAGGGTCTGTTTGCTGACTGTGTGAGAAGCATCCCAAATTTTTCATCTCTCTGCTAACCATGAGCACTTATCTGATTGGAAAGGACAGTCAGGCAGCTGCTCACAGGCTGTCCAACTCCGCAATGGCAAAGCCAGGGCTTGCTGCCTCCTGAAGCTGGCTGGAGGGGAACCTCACCCCAAAGTTTTTGGGGTGGCACCATGCAACCCTCATCCCATGGTGAACCTTCAGTTTGGGAGCTGCATTTGTTCTCCTGGTGAGATGTGTGCCTCTGACAATGATGCTGGCACCCCACATGCGAAATTGAAAATTTGATTTATTATGGATGAAAAACAGTAGGAAAAATGTGCAGTAGTGAGACAGGCAGCACAATACTAGATCCAGTGTCTTCTGCTGGCATTTCCAAACAGGATTAAGCTAAGTGGCATAAAATCATCAGATTAAACTGGATGCATAACATAAACTATACACGAATACTACATGCATAAGCTACATGCCGATTAAATGGCATTGCAGGGAAGGAGTGCAGAATGGATGCAAGTGTAGAATAGCTATTAGGCTTTTAAATTCCTCCTTTCTCTTTTTACACACTAGCAACCCCCTAAATACCTCATGTAGCCAAACTCATAAAACCAGCACATTAGTTAGATTTTGTCAGACTTTCCCACTAGTCTAAATTATCTAAGTTCAATAAACCTTAATGATATCACTTTCTCCATTTGCCCACATTGTCTCCTGGTGAGGAAAAAATAAATAAAGAAACCCTTAACTTTCAACTACAATTGCCTTCTTAGCTTTTAAATGAGGTTTCCCCACCCAGAGAAGCTATTTGTGTAGAATTCAGCTTTTTAATGCTGCAAATAATGCTTTTTAATGCTGCTGCATATAGTGTCCAGAACCACAGTGCACTGAAACCTCAACAGTTTTTACCCTAAAAGACCCAGAAACCCTAGGGAATCTGTGGGACACCTCTGCAGAGTCTGCAAAAGCTGACTGTGAAAAGTAAATCCAAGTGAGCAGACTAAAGTTCGCTATGCACTAGAAAGGAAGGAAGAAAGGAAGGAAGGAAGGAAGGAAGGAAGGAAGGAAGGAAGGAAGGAAGGAAGGAAGGAAGGAAGGAAGGAAGGAAGGAAGGAAGGAAGGAAGGAAGGAAGGAAGGAAGGAAGGAAGAAAAGGGAAAAAAATTAGTATAACACAAATATTAACTGTGATGATTTTTTTCATCTTTGTGTGCATGCATCTAGGAGTTGGGTCTTTCCCTTAAAGAGGAAACTGTGTTTTGCACACTAAACAGAAAATGAGGGTGAGGTTTTTTGTTTGTTTTCTTAGTAAGTCTGATAATAATATATAGTCCGTGTCAGAAATGAGAGCAGTATAAAATGCAGAGGATTAAGAAGTGTTTGAGTTTTGGTGACACTCCTACTTATTTTGAGTTTTTTCATTGTTTAGAAAACTATGTGTGACTTGCAAGTCAGAGAGACTGCATAAGCTAAGACTGGACCACTGAGATTTTATCTTGCCATTAGAGTGGCCCAAGTGGTTTGAGTGGTACTAACCTAACAGAGAGCTGGATTCAATATTCTATGGGAGGAGAGATTTGGATTGAAGAAAAAAAGCAAAATGAGCACATTTTCAGACTTGGACATTTGTCTTCATCTCAGCCTCAGCTCATTCATGAGTAGGACAGTATCCATGTGAAGCATGCTGATACCAAGAGCAGGCATCCACTGCTGTTCCTGCCTATGATAGACTCAATTCTTCCTCCATTTTACCCTCACATTGGTGCCTCTGTCTTCCTCCTCTTCTTCCACAGCCCCTGTGAGGTGGGAGTGTTCCTCCACCACCTCAGCACAGTCTGACAGCTGGGCTTGCTGTCAGCCTGAAGTAAGCACCATGTCAGAAAGAGAGTTAAAAATAGAAAGAGGGGCCCTTTTTTTTTTCTTTTTTTTTTTTTTCTTTTCTTTTTTTTTCTTTCTCTTTTTTTCTTTTTCTCTGTCTGTGGTCTATAATACCTGTCAAATGAAGTGGCTTTTTCTCAGGCTAATGTTTGCCGACCAGTGTTCCTGCACTGGGTAGGCAACTCCTGAGACTCATGTTTGCTTTCTTATTCTACCTGTTACAATGAACCAAGCAGCCCATGATAAGGTTGTTATGTATTTTAGGGCAGGCAAAAGTGAAGAGATGTAGGAAGGAAAGGACAAGGCTAATACTGGAATTCACACCTCCATTTGTTTAAAGCCTGGTACACAGGAGTTACCCATGCAAATACTTCAAAACAAGTCAATGCGAGCAGTTATTCAGCACCAGCTAATGCTCTATTATCACTGGCTGAGTAATAGCATGCTATCAGACAATATTAACTTTGGCTGGTGGGTGGCAGAAAGCCATTACGGACTCTGTTATTATTAGCTTGTGTTGAACAACTTCACCCTTTACCTTATGGAAATATATTACTTCACCTCAAGATATAAAATGCCCTTAGAGGTAACGGGTGCATTTTGCTTACCCAGCTACAGTCCCCTTGGCTTCCCAGTCCTCCTCTACTCTTATCCAGCCTGCCTGCAGGCATGCCCGGCGATAGGAATGTGATAGAGTTTAATGGGGAGGAAGAAGCGATGAAGATCTAACGTTCTTAAAGCGTGTAATCTTGCTGTCCAATTCAGTGTGCTACCACTTAGTCAAACTTTGATATGATAATTAGCCTCTGGCCCCTTTGTAGCCAGCTCTGCTTAACTTACTGGAGATTTTGAAGATTGCCGCTGGTCTCCCTCTCTCATTACAGCTGATGCCATCTGAATGCTAACTTCCCATCTCTGCAAGTAGGAGGACAGGGAGAGTCTGGGCATGCAGAGTTAAATCAATCCAAAGGTTATTTGTATCACATTAATTTTTTTCTGCCATTTGCTATATACAACAGAAGAGGCTCTCAAATGAGGTAATGCACATAGAAGGCAATGATAATATATTATGACAGGTACAGTAAATTAATTTGGAGACTATTCTAAACAGCGTGAGTATATAGATTTTATTGCAGTTTCATCTGTGGAAAGATGGCAAAAATATCTTTTCTTAGTAATTTAAGAGGCTGCAGTTGCTTCCAGAACACTCTGATGAAAACTTCAGCTTCTTAGACAAGGGAGACTCCACTTGACTGGCCAGAGTCCAGAAGAGCTTTAGCAATTTAAACCAGCTGAAACCATGGTCTGTAATACTGTGTTTACACCCTCAGCCCTGGAGAACATTTAAACAGGACAGATCCAAGTTTCTACAGCCAGTGGAAAGACTAACATTAATTTCAGAACTCAATTGAGCCATTAGCCAAACCAAGTTGATTCATTTTAGATGAAACAGAGGCATATGCAAAAACAAGTAGGTGAGAGTTTTGGTTTTGAAAGCACAGGTTTCAGGAGGTGAGAGAACTGGATAGTGAAGCCAGTCAAGCCAAAGAGTTATATATAAGGTACTTCAGCTGAAGAATATTTGGAATTTATTTTCACTAAAAGCTGCAAGGAAGGAGCTCTCTGCAATTTGCATCACAGGGAGGGACAAAAACCTGCAGGAAATGGCTGCAGATTGAAATGGATGGACTGCACTAGGAAGTCCAGCACAGCATCTGTTTGGAAAGGAGGAAGGAGCTAATCAGCAAAGAAAACTTCATTTTGGAGGCCAGGAAGCACGAGGCTGGGGTAAACATTGCCAAAAGTCAAACCAAGTTAGAAGTTTGATGAGGAAATGAAATGATAATATTAAAAGGAAATCATAAAATGTTATTTAGCTATTGAAACAAAAAGATTTTAAAGGGGAAAAAAGTGATGTATTTATACAGGGAGGATTAGATCTGTTGTAGGTGTGTGAAAACATTAAATGAAACTGCTTTGGTTTTCTGTGAGAACGTTAAAATCTGGAGAAAAGCAGGACAGATATGATATGGTGTCAGGAAATTGAAAATACCTCCTCAAGGGAGAGGCAAAACTCTGAAAACTGGATGTGGCAGGACTCTCCAAGACCTGGCAGCAACTCTGAGTAATTTTGTCGAGCCATGATGGAGGGGGACCCACATGACTTGGGAGCAGTAAATATAGTAACCACAATTAATTGAGTGAGTTTGCATATAGAGACACTTTAGCTTGATTGCAATAGTATGCAAGAGCACAAGGCAAATTTTAAAGGAAAGGAATAATTAATGAGATGGTGATCAATTGAAAATTTAAGAAACAACAACAGATTGGGCCTGACAGCTAGGGAATACCAGGTCAGCCTAACGCTTTTCTTCTACAGTAGAGCTCACAGCTTTATCAAACAAAGGTGTCTGAACATCAGGGAAGCATTTGCCATATTGGAAATCATTAGTTCAAATTAGGGGAAAAGAAGGGAAAAGCACACAAACTACTATAAGAAAGTAAGAAATGGCTTTAATGTTTAAATTACAGAAGGTTGTGCTGAAGGAGAGCCCTTAGCATTCTCTCTGAATTGGAAAAATTTTTAGTTGTTCCTAGTAATTACTGTGGTTGAAAAAGTAGGTGCACAGTAATGAAATTTGCTGATTAGCCACATGTCAGAGACACCTTGGCATGGAAAGACATCTGAACATAGTACAGGTAGAAACAGATAACCTGTGAGTCTGAAGTAACATTAAAAGAGTGAAATTTAGTACCAGTTTTCAAGATCATGCCTTTAGCAACTAATGGGAAGATTTCTGAAGTACTCTGGGGATTCATAAATTGGAAATGGCAGAGAAGGAGGTAGAACTGGGAATTTTACCTGCTCACAGGAATTACTGTGGGTCACCAGGGAGATATGCCTGTACAAAATCAGAGAATCATAGAATAATAAAATCATTAAGGTTGGAAAAGACCTCCAAGATCATATGGTCCAACTGTTCCTCTACCACCAATATTATCCCCTAAAACATGCTCACATCCAACCTTTCCTTATACACCCCCAGGGATGGTGACTCCACAACCTCCCTGGGCAACCCATTCCCATGCCTAAGCACTCTTTCTGAGAAGAAATGTCTCCTCATTTCCAGCTGAACATCCCCTGGTGCAACTTGAAGCCATTCCCTCTAGTCCTATCACTAGTTATCTCTGAGAAGATGTTGACCCTGAGCTCCCCACACCTTCCTTTCAGGTAGTTGTAGACAGCAATAAGGTCTCCCCTGAGCCTCCTCTTCTCCAGGCTAAACAACCCCAGTTCCCTCAGCAGCTCCCTATAGGACTTGTGTTCCAGGCCCTTCACCAGCTTCGTAGCCCTTCTCTGGACACACTTCAGGGCCTCGATGTCCTTCTTGTAGTGAGGAACTCAAAGCTGAACACAGTACTCATGTACTCACCAGAGCTGAGTACAGGGGGACAATCACTTTTCCTGCTGACTACACTATTCCTGATACAAGCCAGGATGCCGTTGGCCTTCTTGGCCACCTGTGCACACTGCTGGCTCATGTTCAGGTGAGCATCAACCATCACCCCCAGATCCTTTTCCTCTGCACAGCTTTCCAACCACTCTGCTCCATGTTGAACCCCATCCCACTGGCCCCTGCCCATCAATCCAGCATGTCTAGGTCCCTCTGCAGGGTCTTCCTACCCTCGAGTAGATCAACAGTTCCTCCCAACTTGGTATCATCTGCAGACTTACTGAAGGTGCACTCAATTCCCTCATCCAAATCATCAATAAAGATATCAAGCAGGATGGGCCCCAACACCTACCCCTGGGGAACACGACTCATTCACCACCACTTTCTGGGCCCAGACTTCCAGCCAGTTTTTAACCCAGCAAAGAGTGTACCTGTCTATGTGCAAATGTGATCATAGAATTTATTAGGAAAAGTGCTTCCAGTAGACATAGGAAAGTGTTCACAGCTTTGTGCAACACACCAATCAGATGTTATTTTGAATACTGAGAACAAGAATTGTAACTCACATTTGAGAAAGAGATATATGGGAAGCAGCTCAGTTGGAAATTCTCCTCTGTGTAAGGAGATGGGGGGAGTTCTACTTGCATAGCAAATGAAGAGCACTAGCACACTTGAAATACTGACCTCTTGGCTCAGTAGACTGTATAGCCCAATGTGCATTTGGGATTCAAAAACCAGTATCCTTGCACACATGTTCGGTAAGGATCAGCCCTCATCTCCTAATCCAAGTTTCCTCGGAAATCTCTGGGAAGATGTAAACCTGAAGATCCATCTCCGTCCCTGGAAAGACCTCTCCTGCTTTCTATCAGGTCTGGACTTCCTGTCCTGCAAACTCAGAAAGATGTTGAGAGACACCTTTAAGATAAAAGGATGCAGTAATCAGAAAGGTTGTTTTGAGATCTGTCATCATGCCTAGATTTAGGTACCTGAAACAACCTTCTGAGTACAGGTAACCAGAGGCCTAACTTACAGAGGGCAAAAACTAGGACATATCAGTCCTACATTAAGGGCTAGATCAACAGGTATGCCTTCTTATTCAAATAAACTGAGTTAAAGAGACTTTAAGGGAGTTTTTGAAATAATAGTTCAATGTCTAGAGGACTTGAACAGGTAATGGGTGAGGTGAGGCCAGTACCGTTCTCAGCCTGGAAAGTTCAAGACTAATTTATTATGTCTCACATAAGAGAATGTCCAAACCTGTGAGCTGCAGGCAAGTCTAAGATATGGAGACAGTCCACCCCTCCAATTAAAACCATGACAATGAGCATCTAAGAACTGAGTATTTGTGAGACTGTGTATTGACCAAGAGGGACAATAACAGGACTTGACTGAGAGAAAGGTAGTCTGGAAGGGCATATAGTATGAGCTTTTTTCCCTCAAGAAATTTGAATAAATAACCATAAAAGTAAACATAAAAAGTGTGCCCTTTTCTGGCAACAGGAATGCAGCCTGCCATGTGACCTTTGTTATAAATACATGGTAATACCTTAAAAGACATGGAAGAGAAATGTATGTGTGCTTGTGCATAAAATCATGTATGTGAGCTTGTGTCGCACCCCTCTAGGGATTGGCATTGGTGTGTGAAATGAGTGCCCTTTGTACTGGGTCTGGCTGGGATGGAGTTAACTTTTCCTGCAGCAGCCCACACAGTGCTGTGCTCTGCACCTGTAGGTAGAACAGCACTGGTATCACTCCAATGTTGTGTCTATTGCTGCATAGTACTGGCACCTCATCAGGACTCCCTCCAACACCACCAAGAGCCAGCAGGCTTGGGGCGTGTAAGAGGTGGGGAGGGAACATCACCAGGGCAGCCAACCCAAACCAACCAAAGGGTTACTCCATAGGATATGATGTCACACTCAGCAATAAAAGGTGGAAAAGGGAAAGAAGAAGGGAGGGGCGGGCTCTCTTTATGAAAATCTCTGTCCTCCCAAACAGTGGTTAAGCATACTGAGGCCCTGCTTCTGGGATGTGGTCAAGCATTGGTCATGGATGGGAAGTAGAAAGTAATTACTTTCCTCTCTCACTGTGCTTCCACAAAGCATTTACAATTTTACTTTAATAGTTATTTTCCCTTCAATTAAATTATTCTTACCTCAACTTATGTGTCTTTTTTTTTTTTTTTTTCTTTCCCACCTCTTCTGAGAAGGGGGAGTGAGTGAGCAGTTCAGCTGCCTAGTAAGGCAAAACCACCACACTGATTTGGCTACCTCAACCAAGACTGTATCCCTCTGGGCCCAGTTAAGAAGCACCTATGTACTGGGGAAATGTAGGTGCCTATGGTCTCTCAGATACCAAGAGTTTGGGTGGGATCACTGTGGCTCAAGCCCTCAAATACCATTATCTAAACTGCAATGGTGATGGCTGAGGTCCTGGGTTCAGCCCTTTGGGTGGATCTCACCTCACCTGATGAATGTGAGGGATGAGGTAGAAGCTAGTTCTCCAGCTACACCCCTAGTCAGTGAAAAGAGACAGATGGTAGATACCTTCAAAGGTATCTCTGTTGGTTACAGGTAGAATTGGACAACCAGCTCAGATGACATACCTTGCTGTTGGAGAGCTAAAACCACATGGGACAAATCCTACCATGCAGACCTGAGCATGTAAATATCCAGGTCAGGGGGAATTAGGTTCCTTTGAGCTTCAGATGTACCTGGCAAAAGGAAAGGCAGAGAGTGAAGATCAGCTTGCCTGTGAGAGTCTTCAGGCCAAACAGCTGTATGTCAAAGGGTTTAATAGCTCCATTGGCAAATATGATAGATTTTTTTCATGTTTAGCAAACCCAATCTCTTCATTTAACTTACAAAATTTACAAGGTCTGGTGTAGTTGGTGGAGCTTATACCTTTGTGATCAGATGGAGCCAATGGAGCCATGTATGTTATGAGTGCCAAATAGTTCAGACGTTGCTTTCCCTCTTGCTTGCTTTAAATCGGCAGGAAAATAAAAGTAAACAACTACCTTCAAGATTAGAAAATAGAGCATTCAAATGCCAGAAAATCTCCCAAATCCCACAGCAAAAATAATTCATTCATACTTCTCTTTTGACTTCCCCTGAGAAGTGATTATCACAGAATCACAGAATCACAGAATTTCTAGGTTGGAAGAGACCTCAAGATCATCGAGTCCAACCTCTGACCTAACGCTAGCAGTCCCCACTAAACCATATCCCTAAGCTCTACATCTAAACGTCTTTTGAAGACTTCCAGGGATGGTGACTCCACCACTTCCCTGGGCAGCCTGTTCCAATGCCTCACAACCCTTTCAGTGAAGAAGTTCTTCCTAACATCTAACCTAAACCTCCCCAGGAGCAACTTAAGCCCATTCCCCCTCGTCCTGTCACCAGGCACGTGGGAGAACAGACCAACCCCCACCTCGCTACAGCCTCCCTTGAGGTACCTATAGAGAGCGATAAGGTCGCCCCTGAGCCTCCTTTTCTCCAGGCTGAACAAGCCCAGCTCCCTCAGCCACTCCTCATAGGACTTGTTCTCCAGGCCCCTCACCAGCTTCGTTGCCCTTCTCTGCACCCGCTCAAGCACCTCGATGTCCTTCTTGTAGCGAGGGGCCCAAAATTGAACACAGTACTCGAGGTGCGGCCTCACCAGAGCTGAGTACAGGGAGACGATCACCTCCCTAGCCCTGCTGGTCACACTGTTCCTGATACAAGCCAGGATGCCATTGGCCTTCTTGGCCACCTGAGCACACTGCTGGCTCATATTCAGCCGACTATCCACCATCACTCCCAGGTCCTTCTCTGCCTGGCAGCTCTCCAACCATTCCTCTCCCAGCCTAGATTGTCATCAACATGTAGCAAAAACACAGAGATTATCATTGCTATTCACTTGACAACACTAATAGAATGGAATGGGTTAGAAGAGACCCTTAAAGATCATCTTTCAGGACTTCATTTCTCAAGCTGAAATTTTTCATTAGCTTTAATGCTTCACTTTTCATTATCCTCCCATTGGAAAATGAGTTGACACAATAGTTAGGAGTGCCAGTTTGGTGTAGGAGTTTGTTTGCCACACACCTACTCATTTTCCTGTTTCTGTACCAGGGCTCTGCATGCATAGATAAACCAGGAATAGTCCTGTAGGTCTGGGAATAAGTCAAATACAAAGAAAGAAGGAGGTAAGCAAACCTAACTCCTTACTGCCAAATAATTTTGAGCTCTTTGGATGCATCAGCAGGATAGAAGGAGCTGAAGTATTTTACAAAGGGAAATGCTAAGGTGGAGCACTGCAGGGGAGGGAGGGAAGTGTTATAAATACTCTGAGGCCAGAAAGCAGCCCTGGCTACCCCATGATGTGCCAGATGCAATGGTCCCAGAGAAAGGTGCAGCTAAAACCAGCTTTCTGGGCATGAGGGACCGCTGCATTCAAACACTCCCAGCAAGTGAGCCCTCTGCACTCACCTCTGATACAAACTACCCACATGTATCCTCTGCTGGCAGCCCCTGACCTGGGTTGGGATGGGGCAAGAAGCATGGCTGCTCTGGAGGGTGTTTTTCAAGGCAATAGAGCTTTTCAAGGCAATCAGGCTTCTGAGCTTGATTGAAGATGGCCCACCTCAAAATGTTTCATAGGGAAAAGCAGTAGCAAAGGCAGTCCAACAGCTCTTCAAGCAGAAACTGGCAGCAGCTTCAAAGGTGTCATACTGTGGGGAGAGTCTGAGTCAAAACTCAGGGTGGGAACAAATCGGTCACAACCCTTCTTGTGTGGGTAGATGTACCCGGCATTGCAAAGGTGCCATCAGAGAAGGAAACAGTGTCTTTCATCTCTCCTCCTTCAACTTTTCACCCTGCAACACTTGTGAGGTTGTTTTCACCATCCAAGCTCTTGTGTCTTCTCTGACTCTTCTGATGAGGGAGGTGAGGCTCTTGCTCCACTGAACAACACCCTGAAACACCTCTGGTGTTTATAACACATTGCCTAACTTAACAGGGCTCAGGGACATGACAGTTTCACAAACACATGATTTTTTTTCAGGAAGGATAGTAAGTATTGGTTCCTGGGGGTCAAGATCTGTGAATGTTGTCTGGAAGTGCAAGTGTAACTGTCAGACCTAGGTTATCATGAGTCAGTTTTAGTGCTGTGACTTCCAGCTTCTGTCTGAGGTTTTCTACACATCAGGGTTGCCAGGCACTGTGAACCAACTTAGGTATATTATTGAAGCAGGACTTTTAAATCTAGATCTGCACCATTTTATTTTTTTTTTTCATAAAATCCAGAAAAAGTCAGAACTAGGACTTTATTTTCAGCTTCCCTTCATTTTTTTTTATTTTTTTTTTTTTGTCTTCATGCCTAAGCTCACTGTTGAACCTATTCCATTGTTTGTTCCTACTCACTTATGCATACACATGCACATGCATGTATATATTTCTTTTCCACCTTTCTAAAAGAACTGCCATCTATTTATAACTAAAATTCATGATGGACACTTGTATTTGGTAGCTCACCTCTGAAAAGCAGACAAAGTGGTTATTTTTACCGCTATTTAGCATAGTCTCCTAAGGAAACAAAAAACCTTGCTCTTGGGCCATCTTTCAACTCTGGAGGTTGCTGCAGTTATAATTGTATGTGACTGTGAGAAGTTTTAATTTCTAGTTTTCTTTAAATCAGTAACGTATTGGAGGAGAAGATGAATTACTCCACTGAAAGCATGTATTCAGGGCATCCATTCCAGCCCACAGCTGGCACATCTCACCTGGACGCCAGCCCCCAGCTGCCCACTGGTGAGGACACAACAGGTTAGAAGGGAGGATCTGGGGGATGTGGAGGACAGATGTAGGAGGAGTTGTGAAGGACAGCAGGCAAATTTGGGGGGTCCGTGAGTGTGGGGCTTTGGACTGAGGTAGGTGTAGGCTGATCTCATACACTGAAACTAAGTTTTAGCACATGCCACCAGTTGAATTTAATAAGAAACATGCCTATAAAAAACCTAGCTATACTGTAAATGTACAAATAAAATGGTATCATGGTCCCTGCAAAGACAGTATCAGTGTACCTAAACTGTTCCCAGGCACTCTTTTTTTTTTTTTTTTTTTTTTCATCAAAGCAAGCTTCCATTTATGTCAGTATTTTTGGGAGCAGACCAAGAATGCACCACTTGGAAGTAATTTTTCTATTTCTGAATGAGGGGGAATTTTGCCTCTTCTGCCTCTTCCTGGTTGGTTGATTCACATAAAAGTACCTGATTCCTGTGGCTGAGCAGGTAATTAACCTATATACAGGCCAGAAATCTTTCTCTCTCTTTGATATATTTCTTCAGTAGAAGAATAAAAGACTTCTCTGTAGTCCCCTGAATTTAGCTATTTTTAAATGGAAAGCAGTGCAAGAATATTTTGTGCCCTTCTTTTGGAACAGACAGCAAGAGGACATTGCTGACCTGTAGATCAGGTCCAGGTCTAGTCTTTTACCAACTGTCCAACCAAATGTTAGGAAGAAAAATCTATTTGTTAGCTTCTTGTGTGAAACTAAGGGCATTCACACATACTCTTTCTGTTTGACAAGCTCAAACTTTTGCTGTTGCTGTGCATGATAAGCTCTTATATATATCCAGGCATCTGCTTTACTGTAAGTGTTCTGCCAGCTCCAGCACAAAGTTATGCTATTCCCTATTGTCTGGATTGTGCATATTTTTGCTCTTAGTGACCTGGAGTCTAGTGCAAGCTTTGGTTTAGTAATCTCCCACTAGGGCAGTATTTTCCAGTGGACTTTCACAATCTTTCCATAGAGCAATGGAGGAGACCTCTCGTGGCTAGCTAAAGCATTTTCTGCAGAGATGTAATTAATGTCACAGAGTCACAGAGTCACAGAATCACCTAGGTTGGAAGAGACCTCCAAGATCATCTAGCCCAACCTCTGACCTAACACTAACAAGTCCTCCAGTAAAACAGATCACTGAGCTCTACATCTAAACGTCTTTTCAACACCCCCAGGGGTGGTGACTCCACCACTTCCCTGGGCAGCCCATCCCAATGCCTGACAACCCTTTTGGTAAAGAAGTTCTTCCTAATACCCAACCTAAACCTCCCCTGGGGCCACTTTAGCCCATTCCCCCAAAAAAGAAACACTCACACAACCCCTGAGAATCGGTAAGAGCTGTTTATTTCTGGGACATCTTGCAGGCAAGCCTGCGGGATGTCCATGGTGTTTGGTGGCTCCAAGCTAATGCTTGCGATGGAGCCTGAGCTACAAGCAGTGATAGGTGATATTATTAGGCACTGAGCTGACCCTACAGGGGAAATATGAGAATGGAATTTGCAGTGATTTGATCATGGTCACAAAGCCACCATAGCACAAGTATCCTTTTCTCTGTCTCTCCACTCCACAATAATTTCATTATTACTTTTAAAGCTTCACCATGGTAATTTTGTTGTCCATTTGGTCTGAATTAATGAAAGCTGCATAACCTGAGTGACAACTTATTTCATTCTTAGTAGTGGCTAAAATTCACTGCCCTCATCCCTATCCATGTCCTTGCAACAGTTTTCCAGGCAGACAACCTCCTTCAAGACCTCGGGCCATCCATCAAGTACATAGAATCACAGAATGGTTTGGGTTGGAAGGGACCTTAATGATCACCCAATTCCAACCCCATGCCATGGTGTTGCCACCTCCCACCAGATCAGGTTGCTCAAAGATTGTATTCAACCTGGCCTTGAACACTCCTGAGGGTGAGGAATCCACAAGCTTCTCTGGGCAACCTGTTCTGGTGCCTCACCACCCTCTGAGTGAAGAATCTCTTCCTTATATCTAAAACCTACCATGTTTTAGTTTAAAGCCATTACTCCTTGTCCTATCACTACACTCCCTGACAAAGAGTCCCTCCCCAGCTTTCCTGTAGGTCACCCCAGAGTCTATGATTCTCCAGGTTGAACAACCCCAACTCCCTCAGTGTGTCTTGATAGAAGTGCTTCAGCCCTTTGATAATATTTGTGACTCTCCTCTGGACTCTCTCCAACAGGTCTGCGTCCTTCTGGTTTTGGGGCCCAGAGCTGAATCCAGCACTTCAGGCAGGGTCTTGTGAGAGCAGAGCAGAGGAGCAGAATCCCCTCCCTCAACCTGCTAGTCATGCTGTTTTTGATGCAGTCCAGGGTACAGTTGGCTTTCTGGGCTACAAGTGCACACTGTTGGCTCATGTTGAGCTTCTTGTCAACCAAAACCCCCAGGTTCTTTTTCTCAAGTCTTCTCTCAATCCACTCCTCACCCAGACTGTATTGGTGCTTGGGATTGCCGTGGCCCAGATGCAGGACATTGCACATATCTCTGGATGTTCATGTCAAGCAGGAGCATTCAGCATCATGAGTCAGAACTCAACACTGTATGAGTCTTCTGAAGACAGAGCAAAGTGGTAATTTTGGGTAATTTTACTCTTTAGGAACCTTGGGGGAATACAACTTTTTCTTACAAAAGTGTAGGAGGATTTCTCAAACATCCACATGAGCCAGGTTGCCCAGCCCCTGTGGGAGCCCACTGCTGTCATTACAGCCTAGTCTGGACCTGGGCTGAGGGCAACAGGAAAAGTGCTGAAGCCACCTGCAGCACTTCTTGCTCTGGCCTGCCCTGAAGATGAAGGCAAGTGAGGTGATGTGGTTAATCTTTACCAGGGAAAGCTAGAGAGGGGGGTCCTGAGCTATCCAGCTGCCAGCTAATGCTGCCTTGGCAACTGTGTAATGGGCAATGGCCTGTACTTGAATGGCTGCAAGAAGAGATGCAATCAGCCATTCATTATCTTTCTTCTTTCCATTAAGTTCAAAGTGCTATATAATCACTTCAATTTTCTTTCAGCAGTGATAAGGCTCAAGAATAAACCACAAAGCTTGAACTCTCAGTCTGTTCCATATTTTATCCTGGGTTTATCTTCAGCCATCATCAGGTGCTGTCTTTCTGCCTGACCCCATGTGGAAACTGGCCTCCAAGAAGGGTCAAGCATTCACTTTCATTCTACTCTGTACTCGAATGCTTTTCCTGGCAAGATTAGATAAAGCAATTCCCTTTCATTTCAGGCCATCCCAAGCAGATTCTTTATAAAAATCTACTTTAAAGCAATTCTTTTTCTCATTTGCTATAGGTTTATAGATTGAGACTATGGCCAGGCTATTCTTATATTCACTATGCCAGGAACAAAGCTCAGTAATTTATTCTGCTTGAGGAAAAAAATTGATTTTTATCTTAAAAAGGCATTTAGAGGATATTGTCAAAGACTCCTCTCCCGGTCACTACCTGGTCAGAATCTGCAATATGGCTCAGAGCCAGATCCAGTAAAGCTCAGCTTCTTTGCCTTACTGCCTCTGGGGAGAGAATGAATGCACCACCACTCTCCCCATAGCCTACAACATGGGCATGGGCTGGAGCACTCATGAGATGTGGGAGATGAGGGTTCATGCCTCCATGGAGAAAGTATGAAACAACTTCTTTCCTGGGTGAATGCTCTTGCCACTTGGCTCTCACTGCTTGGCATTTAAAAGTGGGAAGCATGTTTTTGAAAGGTTTTCTACAACATGCATGAAGCCTGGGACACCACCACCTTGCAGGGATTTATTTGCATGGTACTACTCCTCCCTGCCCACCTGTTCCCCAACATCTCAGGTCTGTGGCTGTTTTACCCCACAGCGCCTGCCCTAGACCTGCATTGGGCAGCTGCCCTGCCCCTGTCCCAAAGAGCTGTTGCCATGCAGACAGGCACTGGGCCTTGTCCTTCACCTGGCCACCAGATGAACAAGCACCAGCTGATATACATGTCCTCAGCTTGGCAGTGATCCCACATCCTTGAATGATGTTGCTCCCCTGCCCATTTGTGCAGCAGTAGGCCAGAAAGACAAATCATTTGCCTTGAATCTCATTGAATATCAGGATGCAGTCATGGTCACAAAGTGAAATCAGCCATGGGGTGAGCACCTCCAGGACCTGTGCACACACATGCATTCGCACCTGCATACACACACACACACACTTTTTGCTCTGTGCACACACAGGTATGATCTAGTGCACAGCCGGTGAACCCCAGCAGCCAGAGTACACCCCAAAAATTAAACACAGGTGATTATTCACAGTTCAGTGTCTTAATCATGCAGAGAAGAGGTAGCTTCCTGGTGTGCAGTAGCATGACAGGACTTGCAGCAAGGACACCAAGCACTCACAACATGCTCTAGAGAGGTGAAATAAAATATTACAGGGAGGGCTGGTAATGCAACTAATTCTTAAAGATACTGGACACTTTCCATTTTTAGACATGATATTTGGCTCCTTAAACACCAAATGTTGACAGTTTGGTCTGATTTTTATGTGTGCCAGATGTTTGCATTGTGCTTCTGTAGTATTGCTTTCTAGAGATGGAGATGAAAGAAAAAAGAAAAAAAAAAGAAAAAAAAAAAAAAACAGTTCAGACTCTTAGGAATACTGAACTAGGGAAGATATGTTGCTTTATTTTTATTCAAAAGTATTCCAGTGGCCTTTACTCTGAACATCTTGGGGTGCCCTGTTATGTTTGAGAAATATTTGGCAAGCTGAATAAAACTGCTTTCACTTTATGCACCTGCCTTCTGTTATCCCATGAAAACATTCCCAAATTTGTCCAGAATGTAAGCCTAAGAAATCATCCCTATTGAGTGGAGACCCTGATTTTATCAGCTGAAATTTTGGAAGCTATTCACACAAGACTTGCTCTGCACACATGGCAGTGAGCACATGCCGGCAGAGCTCCTGGGTCAGCAGTCCCCAGCCCATCCACCTTCAGTGGCTGAGTGACCGTGTCTGGCAAAGGAACAAAGAGCACTCTCCACTTTGCCTGCTGCGACCAGGAACTCTAGTTCAGAAAGCTAGAAATATACCAAATATTGGTATATTTGGGCAAATATTGGGAAATATGCCAAAAAACTCTACCTCCTCCTAGCTGTGTTGTGAGTACTCTGGTGCCTCTCCTCACACTGACTGGGACAAAAGGGGCCTGATGAGACCAAGGAACCTGCTTTGGCTGAGGCAGGAAAAAGAGACAAGTGTTCACAGGAGTGAAAGGGAAGCCAGTTCTCAGAGGCATTATATATGTTTTTCCTTCCATGATCTTACCCAGCTGCATCTTAAAAGCACCTTTCTTTGCCCATTGCCGCCTTCTTAGAAGTCTACGGCATATTTCTCTGATGTTGAAGTGTTTTCCTTTAAATTACAGCCTGCATGTGTTTGTGGGAAGTTTGTTACCATTTGTTCTCATGCCAATGCCGTCCTTTAACTTGAAAAGTGGTTTTATTGCTTAGGTATTTTTGTTTTTTCTTGGCCTCGTTTGTAGACTGCTGCAATATAGATAGACTGAGCAAAGACAGAGCTTCAGTTCAGCCAAAAAGCCCTGACTCCAAAGCAGAGCTGGGTTCAGTGCCTCAGGGTCTAAATCCTAAGCTTCAAGTACTGATTGTTTGTCCTCTACCAGCCACTCAAAAATTTCATCCTTCTCCTAAGGGGGCAAAAAACAAACCACAAACCTAACCCAAAAGCAGTGGACGTGAAGTAACACCCCACAAGCCAGATCTAGCTAGGTGGACAGCAATTACAGTGTTGTACAAACCTCAGGTACACAGTCACAATCCATTTTTTTCAATAGCATCCAGTATGCAGGATAGACCAGCCTCAAACATGAAACAACTGTTCTTCCTTCGAGCAATGCTCTGCAACATAAAAGACTCAGGCTATCAGTGGTCTAGTATTTTGAGTACTCAAAACTAAGAACCTAAACTTGGGAAATATGTTAGACCCTAATCATTCTGTGCTTCAACTTGCTGGCTCTAAGATGGAGATAACATCATCCTGCAGAGCTAGTGGGAGGACATATCCATTATTGTTTGTGAAACACTCAGGCTTCATAATGGTAAGCACCAGAGAAAAGCCTATAAAGCAGTTAATAACTTCATCCTCACAGCAGAATTTACACAGATGAGTAATAAATAAGATATAAAGCCTCATATTAAATAGCAAGGATGGAATAAAGCACAGAATAATTGCTCACTAAGGGGACTCATCTGCCCTGCGTACTTAATGAGGTATAGGTCTATGGGAAAACTTGTATGTTGTCTTCTTAAAACCATATCATGCTGCATAAGGTACAAAAGCAACAGAGGTAAAAGTGTATAGGAAATCTTCATTCTGGCATTTCCTACATTTTTAATTAATTGATATTTCAAACTTGATAATGTGCTTTAACACAAATTATTGTCTGTGCATGCGTTGTAATACAGACCTAGAGGAAAAAAAGCACCTGCACGTTCATCATATCATTTCACTACCTTTTTATTCTTCTGGAAAAGCTTATACAGTGTTGTTGTATAAGAAAGCTCAGGTTTCCAATACAATATCCTGGTTTCAGGTGCTTGTCCCACAGAAAGAAACATGCCAGACTGGGTCACAACCTGCTTAGAAAAGCAGAGAGGGAGAACAGCAAAGCTGCAGGCTTTATTAAAAGTCTCTCACAAAAGATACATCTGCCCAAAACATATTTTTCAAATGCTTCAAAAGAGGATGAACTGTTAGAATTTGCACTTTTTCACTATTTGCTGAGCCAGCAACTTTCCCAACACTGGCCTCTCTCTGTATCTGAGGTGTGTTTACTGGCAGTGACAATGGTATGCATGCACTTCAGCTGTGAAATGACTCATTTTTTCCCTTTGTCTGATTATGGAACTGACTTTAGAAACTGCTTCCTCAGGTTGAAAGCCTATGAAGGAGTGAGCAATGGAGGTAACCAAGCTTTGTTCCCTGCCACCCCCACGTGTGGTGGCACCTAGGGGACCCCTGTGCCACCTCTCCGCGATGTGGTATCCCCTCCAGTCAGCAGGCAGAGCATAGGTCAGGGCACTCAGTGGACAGGATCTGATAGCTGCTGAGGTATGCAACAGCCAGGGGTGCCCAGTAGCTCTGTGGTGTCTCCTGAGAAGGTATGGCTCATCTCAAGAGAGCTGCTAAGCTTCAAACAAAAATTAAAATGAACCGTGTAATATGATTTGCAATTAACACAAATGCATTAAGTATCAAGAAGGTCAAGAATATAACATTTTGTACATATATATATATATATACACACACATACATATACACACATATATGTCTGTGTGTGTGTTATATACAGGGATATAAAAGCACATACATAGCACTCTTAGCGAGGTGGTACACTGTGCCTACCATCACTCAGCCCCCTGAGGACGCTTCAGCCCTGTCCTCAGGGATATGCTGTCGTGTCATGGGAAACCAGCTTGTTAACAGGACTGGCAACCTGCTACTCAAGCCACCCATGGTAATTAAAAAATGACTGTCTACTCCACCTCAAAGGACAGGGAACTTCAGCAGTGTATGAAGAGGAAAGCACTCACTCTCTCACTAGCACAGAACATCAGGACCAATGGTGTGGATGTAGCTGTCCAAGTACACAGCTCTAGCTCGGGTTTCCAAGATAATATTTGTCATTTAACATGCTGTTGTCTTAAAATATGGATTCCAAGCATAGTGTGGTGATATAGATTCAACATTATGTTTAAGGTCATTATTAATATATCTCCTTTATGTGTTTTGTTGTTTTTTGTTTGTTTGTTTGTTTGTTTTTTCCCCCTTTTTATTTCTTCCTTTGTGCTGGAATAGGTATTTCATGTGGTTTCTTTCTTTGTTTTAGTTCTGAATTTTATAGTTGTGGAGTTGTGGCTCCTTTTTATTTTTATTGTTGAACTTCCTGTTCCAACTTATTAAATCATTATTCCTTTATTTATTTATTTATTTATTTATTTGTTTGTTTGTTTATTTTTACAGGGCAACTTGCATGGTTTCATGGTTTCCTCTATCTCTCTCTGGAGATCAGGGTTTCAATAAATGTATATTTCCTGTGGCTCTTACAATGTTTCTTCTTTTTTAATTTCTACCCAGGGGATGAAAGAAGAAATATAGGACTGGAAATCAATCAATAAATAAATAAAATAAAACCACACATCCAAAGAGATAAGTAAAAGTGGTGAAGAGCCTCATTCCCTTTGCATCAGCAGCATCACTTCCCAGTGACTCCTGTGCAAGTCCTCCAGGACCAACACAGGAGATAAGGCATTTATAGTTAACATTACTCTCTCTTCTTCCTTCATCAGTTGCCGGCTGTGGGCTCTTACTCAGTTTATTTCTGAGCTAGTTCTTTTGGACCTTTCAATAATTTATGCTTCTACAGTGAAAACAGCTGTCTGAAGTACCCCTGTAAATTTACTAATGACACCTCCAATTTTGAAAGCTGAAACCATAAAACCTTTCCAGTGATATAATTTTATGACATACGTTTGACTTCCTGACAGCTTTCTCAGACTTACATGGGCAACTTTGTTTAACCTGGACAGCTTATCCCTGGTTGAGGAAATTAAGTTTCCCTTTAGAAGTGTTCAAACTTCAGCTGAGGGCTGCCACCGATACCAGGATATGTTGCAAAAGTCTGCACTTTTTTGATCCTCTCCAAGTCTCTTTTTACAACCTCCAACATAGTACAAAGAGCTGGCCATTGTTCGTGCTGCATGATTTCATGCTGTCTTCCTTCCCCTCAGCCTTGTGTGCAGGTGTGGCCATCCATGGCAGCTGCCAGCTCAAGTGACCAACAGTGCCATCACTGCATCACAAAAGCTGTGAGGGAAATAAATGTCTGCCCTGATCGAACCAGTCATGTGTGCCTGAGATTTATATGAAGATATGGAGGGCTTTGCATGAAATCTCCACTCTGAAGATTGCGTGCAGTGTCTAATAAAATATGAAACATTTAATTAGAGCGAGTGATTACTCTCATTTGTTCAGGAATCCTGGAGCTGTAGTAATTTGTTGAGGGGAAATTTTAAAAATGAATCATGAGTACAGTAAGACCTTGATGAAACACACTGGGGAAAAAAAAAAAAAAAAAAAAAAAAAAAAAAAAAGGAAAAAGAAAAAGAGAAAAAAACAGAAACATGAACAAACAGAGAAATAAATAAATAAAAGGATTCTTACCTAAACAAGGGCACTGCAGTACTTTTAAAAGAAATCTTTGAGTCTGTACTATTTTTCAGAACTAAAGCAGACTGATTGGTAAGGGGGTGGGATGTGATCTCTGTGTTTAATCAAAATTATTATTCACTTTAAAGTCTCTTATGAGACACCCTCATTGTACTATTTCTCTGTAAGCCCTGCTCAAGCCTTTAGACGATCTGGGTTACAACAGATATGTGTGAGTTGCTTTCCTATCACCCATGAAGATATTTTAAATGGGACTTAAGGGAGAAAAAGCCAAACAAACCAAAACCACAAGGATGGAAGAACTGCGGAGTAGACAGGTTCTAAAGGTTCATAGTTAATCTGTTTTGCAGAAGAGCTGACTCCCTCATTAGGGCTCCGAGGAGAGTACACAGGGCTATGAGATGGACATGGAAAGACACGATCCTTCGCAGAGCATCCACCTGATGTGGCAGCTCTGAGGAGGTTGCCCCAGGAGGAAGGCCATGAAAGGAAGTTGTGGAGGATGCTGACACCCCATTCACCTCTCTCCTTCAATGAGCGTTGCTTTGTGGTCTCCTCTCACTTTCAGGGTGCCACTGGCTGATGACAGCTGCCGAACAGCAGCACAGTCTGCTTCTTCACAAGTGTCCACTTGACTTGTGCACATTAATCTACTTCTGGTTATGCTGTGGTGTGGCAGGGCAAGAACACAAGCAGTTGTGATTGTTTGAAAATACCAGTTTGCTTATGTAGAAGAGGGAGAGCTGTTCATGCTCCTGAAGTAACCAGATTTATGAATGAGACTGGTCAGGATTCAGCTTTGCAAGGAACATTGCAGCTGTGATGGCATTTGCCCAAATGTCATTAATGCTCAGCCCCTAGCTATTAGGAGATCCAGCTGATGTTTCCCAAGGGGCTGTCAGTATCTGGGCTCTAGCTCACATCTAGGCACCTACCTTTTAACCCTGGGGCTTACGGCCACAGTGCACCATCTGTCCACCAGCCCTGTTCCTCATCTCTGTTCCTCAAGTCCAGTCCTGGTTCCTGAGGCTCTTGTCTGAGTGTAAGTACATCCTCTCCCAAAACGCTGAGCATTCCTGTCCTGCAAAATACCTTTTTGAGGCCTGGGACAGAGAGAAACAACCAGACATGCAGATATAGATAGCCTTTACAGAAACTCTGTAAAGACACTATTGAATTTACTTACAAAATAAAGTACAAGAGATCAGAGTTCATTAGAAAAATGACAAAATATCCCCAAAGACAGATTTCCTCTCCTAAGGGGTCCTTGAGACTCTATCAGAGTCAGACTTAGATATTACAGCTCTGTACCACAGCTAGCTGAAAGACACTGTTACAGGAGCCTCAACCTGTTGTCTATTATCAGTGAAAAATACTGAAGCCTTTGTAATGCTCTTTATCAGCTATTTGTGTGGGATTATTTTTTTTTAATTATTATTTATTAGATATTTATAAGATATGATCTGGAACACATCAGGAGTATTTTTGATTTGTGAATATACATAAAGATTTTTGTTTGTTGGTTTGTTGACTGTGAAAGAAGGCAAAGGGAAAGCATTTAACCTTCCTCTTGTGCTGAGATGAGATGTTATTGCCCATACACCTGTTAACATGACACAACTCTCTGCATTAACCAGCCTTTTTTCAGAAATCATTTTCAGTCAAACATACATTGTCTCTTATGCAAGTATAGATAAACAAATATTTTTACTGTGAGTTTGATGTACAAATTAGATACACACGCTTCAACTGCATTGTTAATATTACACTGTGATTATTTGTTATGTGTGTTATGGAGCACTTGTAATCTGCAATACTGTAATGAGAGTTTGCTGGGCACAGCTAACAAAGACAAAGCTTGTCCCAAAGACCCAACAAATTGAATATAAAGGCAACAGACAAAGGACATAAAATAAGTGCTGGGTACAGAAAAGCAACAAAGTAGTATTGATCAACATCACATACACTGATCTGGCACACCAGCAGCTGTCATGTTTTTGTGGGACATCATGGAAAGGAAAGTGTTTTAAAGACGTCTAGCCAAAATTTTCTTTTAAACTGAAGGAGGTTGTCCTGCTGCACAGCTGTAGCTCAGCAAACATCACAGAGTTGATAGGGTTAAATCTATGTTCCTGACAGGAAATGCAAAAATAGGTAGGGAGAAACAAGAAGCCAACAGCAGAGCTGCACAATGCAGCACAGAATAACAGAATATTGATAAGGCAGCAGGACTATCCTCTGAAGGATGACTACCATACTCAGTAATTAGAGGACGGCAAATTACAACTGAATCAGAGAAGGATGTTCTAGTTCCATCACTAGTGTTGAGACATTTCCTTAAAATGAAAGGGAAAAAAAAAAGTAGTTTAATGGTCTATGAGGATTGTCTGAGCACACTGTCCTCCTGCTGCTCCATGTCAGCAGGCAGTGCTGTCAGATGCTCTCACATTGCTTTCACAGCAATTACAAAACTCAGAACAACTTGCAGAGAGAGGTTACTTAATTTTGATACATAGAATAGTCAGAACCACAAAATATGTGCATTCCTAGTGCCTCTGAGAGGTATTTTTTCTGTTCCTCAATTCCAAAATATAACATCTATGGTACATCCCTATTTGCCACATTTTTTTTTCTCTGAGTCCTGCAGTGTTCCCTTTCCATCCAAACTCTACAAGCTTTGTAAAAGCTTATCAGCACACTTCAAGTGCTGTGATTTTATAATTTGGAGACCTTAAATGCTTGGTATTTGTTAGTCACAGGCATCGCAGGGCTAAATTTACCTTACCACAAGGAATGCACATACCCAGACGATTTCCTCCCACCTTTCCATCACATGCCGAGGCAGGCACCCAGCTCTGGGAGATGCTGCATTCACCGTGTGACGCTGCCTGTGGCTATTAGGAAACAACTTGCACATCTGTTTTCTTGGCATCGGACAAAAACTGCACTCACACATCTGAAACCTGGCTCTTAGGAACATTAAAGGTATGCATGTTGTTTAAATCCAACCACTGCTGTTGAGGCAGCTTTTGATGCTCCTTTCCCTTGTACTTTGTGTTACAGCCGAGTTAGAGGACTAGTGGAAAGAAGCCTTGCTCCCAACACCAGTGCCTGTTCCTACTGAAGTCAGAAGAGAGCATGCCATTACCTTGGGCTAGAGTCTCAAAGAGTGTAAATGAGCATAACTCCTGTCTCCACTCTGCTGGAGATGTGCCATTCCACACTGCTTGCAGATCTGCCCTTACAGGTTCGTACATCATCTGCCCTGCAGTTTGCTGATTTCCCAGATTAAGAGTGTGAAGATGGGAAGGCACCCGTGTAGGTGATGGGTGCAGTCCTAGCACTGCACGGGATGGCTATAACTACCTTGCAGTGCCAGACAAGCTTCAAGTTGCCAGAGAGCAACTGATGCCATCTGAAAGAAAAAATCTGTAGGAACATGCCAGCCTTTTACTATATCAGAAGTAAGGACTTGTACTTCCCTTTCAGGTTCATTCACTCTATGACATGCCAATGTTGGTAGACTTCAAAGTCTTCTCTTTTTTTTTTTTCTGCAGGGATCAGCATTTTCTCAGCTTGGGGTGGGATGAGTAATCAAAGCTTTGTAAGCATGCCATAGCATTTACAGGGGACATAATTCATACAGAAATAATATATATATTCATGGATTTGATCCGAGCCTTCTGTAGCCCATGAGCAGTGAAAGAAGAGAATTAATGTAAAACCTCACCAATCTGATGTGACATGTTTTATAGCCAGACCTACTGTTCCCCAAAGCATAAATAACTCCATATATGATAAATCCAGGTGAGGGAAATCACATATAAGTAAATAACAAGCACTGCTGCTGGCCTAACTCCTAAGAATGAATGTCCTGTGGATGAAGCAAACTCTGTAGCTGGCTCTGAACAACTTGCTGCCTGTTGCAGTAGCATTTGCAGTAAATTTTAAAATATGAAGTAAGGCACAAGGATCAGTTAACCCAGCAAAACTGAGACACACAATGTAATGGGTACATTGTTTCTTCTGACCAAGTGTTTGCTTTTTCTTCACCTTCTTACTCTGCATCAGTTCCCATCTTTTCCATTTTCTTTGTAACTGTCCCGGCTGTAAATGACAGTACTGGCAAGAGATAATATGTTGCCCTTTTTGTAGTCATTTTTCAGCACATTTCCATGGTTCATGCTGGCCAAGATGATTCATTTTATGCAGCATAGTATTCTGGCTGTTTAGCAATCAGATGTGAATATCAGTGAACTTTTGCAGACTTACTGCTGTCTTTTTTTTTTTTCTTAAGCAGAGATACGGTGACAACAAGTGAATTACTTCCAGCCAACCTTAAAAAACTAAACATGAGTATGGTAAAAGTAAAAATTCATGTCCTGGTCCCTTGTGCTGGTTTAACCATATGTGGGGCAGAAATTTTGCCCTAGACTTGTCTCTCCAGTTTTTCCTGGGGTGAAATACAATCTTCTCAGTCTACCCGTCTTGTCTGAGAGTTCTTGTTTTTCAGAAAGTGCTGCTCTGAATAAATCCCAGCTCCTCAGGTAGCACAGAAAGGGCCACTTCTGCTTTCAGCACTTACTTCCTTGGGCTGGAACAAAGCTGGCCTGGCTTGAGGGGCTTGAATCTGGTTTGTAAAATGAGGAGCCCACCCAACTCAAAGCATTAATGTTCTCTTTCAGGCATTGGCAAGGATTTGGACACTGCTGACAATCTATGGGCCACTACAGTCTTTACCTAGGAATATCGTAACCAGCCATTCATTTTCTAGACCAGCAATTAAACACAAGCACTAAGCTATTTTGCAATGTTGCCATGAGATGAGTAGAACTAATACATGGATTTAAAGACTGCTGCACCTATATGGAAAGAAAACGCAGAGATGTGGGGCAAGTACACATGTTGCAAGAAGATTGGTCAGAAAATTGACCAAACCCTGCCAATACATCCCAGCACATTTGACTCAGCTTCTGTCGTATGCAGAGTCATCATTATGGATTTAGCAGAGCTTGTGCCTGGAGGAAAGACGCCTCTGAATTATCAAGGACACTTCCCAAGGCTTTCACAGGATCTCCCCACCTCAGAGATATCAAGAAAATTATGCATTAACAAGACAACTGTAGCAGAAAAAAAAATGCCCTAAAGACCTTATAATGATCAAATTGCAATTAATATTTTCCAGGATTTCTGAGTCTCACACTGAGTTACACTGGTGAGGAGGGAAAACTGGTGCTTCTTCACTGCACCTGTGTTTTGTAGGGCTGTGCCAAGCCCTGGTGTAGTGAACATAAATGATCCCAGTCCCAAGCAGAAACACATCCTTGTATCTCAGTGATCAGGAACCATGAATTTAGTCAGCTCATCTCTGAACACACAAACACAACAGCCCTTGACCTGAGCCTCATCCCCCTTGTCTTTCAGATGAGCTGGAAGAATCGAGAAGGACCCCATCTCCTCTCTGTGCAGGTGGGATTTCCAAGCTGCTTTTTGCTTCCTTGCGGGTAGGCTGCTGCAAAGCACTCGGTGCACACTCCCTTGGACATTAAAAATACAGCTACAGCCCCAACTCTGCAAGGCAAAGAAATATCCAGATGTCAAATCTGCAAAAGGTTTGTGAGTATGGGGCCTAAATGGGGCAGAAATTCCCTGTTGGCAGTGTCACAGCTTAGGTTTTGGGGTTGGGTGGGAGGGTAACCTGTGCTTTTTTTTTCTTTCTTTGTGTCCAGGAACAGCTCCACTGCTGAGAGGACATAGCCCTGGCCCTGACTCCTGGTTTTGTAGATATTAGATGGAGGTTTGCTGCAGCCCTTGACTCAAGCAATTAATCATGCTCCTTAAACATTGTTGACAGAGGCTTGTTTCTCATTAAACCACCTGAAAGCAGATCTCCTGACAGTCCCAAGAGGAAAATAAAGAAGAAAGGTATTTTTTTCCAGGCACAGTTCAAAGGCAACAAAACTAAGAACTGCTGAAACAGAAACAATCACCATTATTTTATTTTATTTTATTTTATTTTATTTTATTTTATTTTATTTTATTTTATTTTATTTTATTTTATTTATTTTATTTTATTTTATTTTATTTTATTTTATTTTATTTTATTTTATTTTATTTTATTTTATTTTATTTTATTTTATTTTATATTTTTTTTCCGCATCCTGAGATAAATTCCCCAGGCGATGTCTTACTGAGCGAAAGCAGCATGGCTGTCTGCTGAGACACTAGTCTGCTGTTGCATGCCTTCCACATGGGGTGACAGGAGGTAGCTTGAGAACTGGTAAATTAGTGAGGAAAAAAACTTACTCTAATCTCCAGAGATGTAGGTGGGCATTCACACCTGGAGTACTGGGTCCAGTTCTGGGCTCCCCTGTGAGAGAGAGACATGGACACACTGGAGAAAGTCCAGCAAAGGACCACAGAGGTGATGAAGAGACTGGAGCAATGTTCCTATGGAGAGGCTGAGAGAGCTGGGACCATTCAGAATGGAAAAGAGGAGCTCAGGGTGGATCTTTTCAGTGCATACGTAAATTCTCTGAGGAAGGGTGAAAAGAGGACAGTCAGGCTCTTTAGAGTAGTGCCCGGTGACAGGGCAAGAGACAATGGCCATGAACTGTAACACAGGAATTTCTTCCTGAACATCAGGAAGCAATTCTCTGCTGTGCAGGTGGCTGAGCACTGGAACAGTTTGCCCAGAGAGGCTGTGGAGTCTATCTCCTTGGAAATCTTCAAAGCCATTTGGAGACAGTCATGGGCAATATGCCCTAGGTGGCTCTGCCAGGGCAGGGAGGTCAGACCAGGTGACTTCCTGAGGTCCTTTCCAACCTCAGCCATTCCGTGATTCTGTGATGAATTCACTGAGGTCAGAGATACAGTTAAAAGCTTACACTGACATAATCAGGACTCTAGTCCCACAGCTGCACAGTGAAATATGTTCAGACAAGTGAAATATGTTCAGACAAGCAAATACAGTGTAGTTAGAATTTGATTAATAGATAAATATATAGAGCAATGCATCTGAATTCTCGTGTCCCCTCTCAGCCAGCAGGACCAGCTGACCCCGTGCAATACTGATCCAGAATTACCAGAATGGAGAATAATGCAGTCAGAAGTGTCAACTCTCTTCTGCAAGTAACAGGTTAAAACCCTTGCAGCTGGTGGAGTTGCTGATGTTGGCTGCAAGCCCACTTTTTTCTATTTTTTTGTTTGTTTATATGTATTCCCTCTATGTAAGTTAAACTGCACCTGATTTTGTGAAATGACACAGCTGCACTTCCTCCGTCTGGACTTTGAATTCATTGTTTCCCAGAGTGTGGGGAAACATGCTTATCTGTGTGCTTCCTGAAAAATTACTGCAATCTAACATGCCAAAAAGCTAGGCTGTGATAGAAGAGTCCTGGGAAATCCATGCAGCAAGCATGTCCCAGAAGAATTTCTGGCTATCAGCTCTTTGGTGGCCTTGGCAATTCTATTACAACTTTCTTGGGGCCTTGGTTTTCTAGCATACAGCAAGTATGCTACATCATACAGTGTCTTCATTCTTGGAAAGGGTTGGCTGCTCAGCCATGTGATGAAAGCAATCTGCACTCCAAGACTGACCACGGGTGCAGCTGAAAACTTCATCTTTGTATGGTTTAGTACATAGCACATTTACTACATCTCATCGACTTCCGCCTCTAAAACAAATGATCCTGGTTTGCTCCTGCAGGTGCAACTAGTTCACCCCTGCAGCAAGATCTCTGTGTAACTGCAACCTGAGGTGGGATTGATCACAGCTCCAACTTCATGCAGGGAGCGTATGCAGGTGGTGTGAATACCATCACATTGCAAATGACCACAGCAGGTCAGGAACACCTCCCTTCCCTGTCCTGCTGCAGACACAGAAAACATGAGCTCCCTGTTTTCCTTCTACCATGCAGATAATTGAATGAGGCCCCAGAACTAAACCACTTTCCCATCCTTCTCCCTTGCTTACGTCTTTGATCCACTTGGGCTTGGAGAGGAGAGGGGAGCACCTATGTTGGCCAGGCTCCATTGAATCTTCAAAGTTTGCCATTTGCTTTTGTATTCCAAATCATTTTTCCTGGTTGTCAACAGGGAAAGTAGCTCAGATCCCAGTACAGGAATATCAAAAGAAGGAGTGACATTTAAGAAACTGATCATAATGGTTACATCATCCTCAGATGAGACAGGTGCCAGACATGTCCCTCTCAGACAGTGCCCTTTCATTAAGCAAGGCTGAAAAAAACAAACCTCCACCACCACCACCACCAACAACAAAAAAACACTTTCATGGTTAATGAGAAAAAGCATATTGAAAATATCAAATAATACATCATCTCAAGTCACTGCAGCCCTGACTGACATCCTGCTCTTTATACCCAGAAAGATAAGAGGTAGTCCGATTTTCCAAGAAATTTTATTAATTGCTCTCAGTCTGTCAGAAAGCTCATTATTTCCTCTCTGCTGTTGTTTACAAAGCAGCTGTATCCACTCCTACAGCCTGCTCTTAAATCGCCAGCTAAGAACAAAGCAGATCCCAAATGCTGGAGACTTTGGCAGCATGCCCTTGACCCCTAACATCATACACCAATGCTCACATGCTTGGGGGTATCTCCCAGCTAACTCCCAGTGTAGAAGGCACACACCATGGCAGATGGAATCTCCAAATTTCTCCCCAAATGATGTCTTGACACTCAGCTTGCAGGATTTGGCATTCTCTCTGCTGCATGGTGCTGGATTCATCTTTCAGACTCTGCCTTTCTGAACCAGACCCGGCAGCACTAGCCCAATGCTCTGTGCTCTTTGAGAAGGAAGCACCTTGCACACTGCCTGTCTGGTTATTAAATAACAGAATTACAACCCCTTCTGCCAGCTCCAGATGGGAGCTAGCAATCTCAATGCAGCTTCTGAGAGGCAGCCTCTCTGAGGTCAATGAAGGAACAAAATGCCCATGCCCTCTTGGTCACTGCTGCAGGTTACACACCATGTGTTCTGGCAGTGGTTTGTGCACCACGAGTGCTTCTGTCCCCGGTAAATAAAGGAACACCTGTGTGTCTGGCTGGCACCTTTCCCAAATGCTCATAACAGCGTTTGGCTTGAGCCCATTGAAGCCAATGCAAGTCTTCCAATTTCTTTCAATGGACTTCTAAAAAGCTTGCAAAATAAATAAATAAATAAATAGAGTAACCTCAAACTACACACCACTGCAAGTGAAAGAACTTGAAATTCAATCCTCTGCATTTTAAAAAATAATTAGCAGGATTTAAATTATAAAAAAGAGATACAAATTACTTTGAGAATATATCACAGGTTTGTGTGCAAAAATACCTAGTAAGATCACAGGTTTTCAACATGAAATTCTGTGTTAGCTAGGACTTTATTCTGTAGCTTTGATAAACAGCTGACACAATGTGGACTGATGTTTATCGTGCTTCAGATCCTCAATTGCCTCAGGTATTATTTCTAGACAGCATGTGAAGCCAAGGCTTGTGTTCTCCAGTCCAAGAAGAATATTTTAAGCAAAAATATTTCAGCCCATCTCCTGAACCTACAGCCTGCAGAAGATCGGCTACATTGAAGATGAAACAAAAATACTCCAGAGAAGCAAAATTCCCTTTCAGTGTTGTGCTTAAGGCAACACAGTACCTACTATCTTTATTCAGAGAGCAATAACTGTATAGTAAAAAAGCAGGGTAAAGAACAGTGACTACTAGAATAGTAGTGATAGAAAGTGATTCTGTGTAATTTCATGGTATCTGTTGTGGTTTAGCCCTGACAGGCAGCTGAGCACCACAGCCACTCACTCACCCTCCCTAGGTGGGATGGCGGAGGGAATCAGAAAGGTGTAAGAACTCATGGGTTGAGATTAAGGCAGATTACTAGCTAAAGCAAAAGCCACGTGCTCAAGCAAAGCAAAACAGTGAATTAATTTGCTAGTTCTGATCAGCAGACAGGTGTTCAGCCAATTCCAGGAAAGCAGGGCTCATCATCCAGAACTCCTTGTTGGGAAGAACCATCACTCCAAACATAACCTCCTTCCTCCTTCTTTCCCACAGCTTTTGTTGCTGACCACGACATCACAAGGTACAGGACATCCCTTTGGCCCGCTTGGGCCAGCTGTCCTGGCTGTGTCCCCTCCCAGCTCTTTGCACACCTTCACTGGTAGAGCTGTCAGAGAAGCAGAAAATTCCTTGGTTTTGTGTAAGTACTGCTCTGCAACAACTAAAACATCAGTATGTTATCATCACTATTTTAATCAAAAATCCAAAACACAACATCATATGAACCTCTGCAAAGAAAATTCACTCTATACAAGACAAAACCATTACAGTATCCACTCTTTTGTCCATACCACTTACATCAGGTCCCATGCTTTCCAATACACTCTCATTAATCACCTCCCTTCCATTCATACACAGGTATCATTCTCTTAGTCTATGGACCACCCCTATGATATGCCCTTAAAATTTTCATAAAATGTCTTCTGAGTTCTTTCAGTCCATGACTTGGATTCTACCTGTTGTGGTGGCCACTCAGGACAGGAGAGGTGGTGTGCTGCATGGAGTTACTGGGCACCAAGGCCAGCTCAAGTTGGTTCACTGTTGCACTTGCACTGCTTCTTGTGAGACATCCTCCATTGGTTTGAGTGGTTCCTGCTACAGGACTTCCTATAACATGTGACTCATATTGGGTTGAATGGGTTACAACAATTTTAAGGTATATCCATCACAATCTCCACCCTTGGTCCCCTCCGACCAGGCTACAGGGTTCCACGTTGCAATGAACCCTTTGCCCCTTGCCTGGCTAGCAGCAGAGGTTTCCTCCTATAGCGTTCCCTATAAAATGCAGCTCAAATCATGGGTTAGAGCAGTTTGAAGGCATATCTACTACAATCTCTACCCTTTGTGCCTTTGGACCAAGCCATAGGGGTTGACATTGCAATGAACACCACTCCTCGCCCCTGCTCCAGCCTTAGTTTGTCCACTGTCCACAGCCCCTTAGAGGTGTACCTGCTCTGGCACGACCTTACCCAGGAGCCACAGGCTCTTCAGAGGCCTACCCGCTGCATCATGGCCTTGTCCACAGCCACAGGTCAAGGTGTACCTGCTCTGGCATGGTGACATGGGACCTTTAGGGGTCCCTTCAGACACCTCCTGTGTTGTGCTCTCACCCACGGCCACAGACACTATGAGGTGCCTTTTGTCATGGCTTTATCCACAGGCATGGACACTGCAAGGTGCACCTGCTGTGGCACGGACATCTCCACAGCCACAGATGCTTCAAGCTGCACTTGCTCCACTGGGGCTTCTCCATGGCCAGAGATGCTTTGGGGTGTACATCTCCCACGTGGGTTCACCCACAGGTCTCCACCCCTCTGACTCAAGTTCACTCTGAAGCCCCAGCCTGTCCAGTAGGGCCACACAGGGACAGCAGTGATGCCCTGGCCATCTGCCAGCCTGGGCACATGGTCACAGCTGTTATCAAAATGTTCCCAGGCACAGCAAAGCAAGATCACAAGCAAATGGCAGAGGCAAAAGCAGCCACTACAAGCACTGGACAATAGCATAAAAAGGGAAACAGGCATTGTGACAAGCACGGGAGCCTGCCAATTAGCAGCTCAATGGCTGTAGCATATATAAATTTGGTCTAGCACACTGCACATTGCAATCTAATCTGTCATCACCTCAAACCCTTTGTGTCCCATGTTGGGCACCAAAAGGGCTGTTGTGGTTTAGCCCTGGCAGACAGCTGAGCACCACAGCTGCTCCCTTGCCCTCCCCAGGTGGGATGGGGGAAGAGATTTGGAAAGATAAAAGTGCAAGAACTTGTGGGTTGAGATAAGGTCAGTTTACTAGGTAAAACAAAAGCTGCACATGCAAGCAAAGCAAAACAAGGAATCCATTCACTGTTTCCCATCAGCAGGCAGGTGTTCAGCCACTTCCAGGGAAGTAGAGCTCACCACATGTAACTTTTTTGGGGAAGACAAACACAAGGACTCCAAACATCCTCCTATTTCTCCTTCTTTACCCAGCTTTTATTGCCCAGCATGATACCATGTGGCATGGGACACCCCTCTGGCTCCGTAGGGCCAGCTGTCCTGGCAGTGTCCCCTCCCAGCTCCTTGTGCACCCCCAGCCTCCTTGCTGGCAGGGTAGCATGAGGAGCTGAAAAGTCCTTGGCTTAGCATAAGCACCACTCAGGAACAACTAAAACATCGGTGTGTTATCACCACTGTTTTATCAAAACACAGCGTCATATGAACTTCTACAAAGAAAATTAACTCAATCTCAGCCAAAGCCACAATAGCATAGAATTTGGAAATAAAATACAAATTTTCTGTTCACAGCAATAAATCCTGGTTATATGCCTTCTAACAGACCAGAATGAAGGTGGTGGTGAAACCCAAATTGTATGCCAAGACAGTAGCAGAACAATGGAGACAATAAAGCTTGTATAGACTGGTAGACAGGGTGGGACAAGATAGATGCAATAGTAATTTCTACAATATCAGAGGGTAATTTAAGTTGAAGGAAATCTCTAGAAGTGTTTGGCCCAACCGTTTTCTCAAATCAGAATTACTTCAACATTAAATTGGGTTGCTAGGGTTCTTGGTGAGTCACGTTTTAGAAAACTTCCAAGGATGGAGCTGCCACAGCCTCTCTGCACATGTCCTGGCTTGTGTTCCCTCCCACCCCAACATAGTGGAAAACTCTTTCTTCAAATACAGTAGGATTTCTCCTGCTGCTGGATCCCCCAGAGCCCAGCTCTAGCATCATTCCAGCCCAGAGGCAAGAATTTACATTCGTCATTGCTGACAAATACCCACTCAATTTGGTTTCAAGAGTGATAGGAGAGGCAATACTGAACACTTTGCTAAAGAAGTCAAGTAATATGTTCAGTAAGAAGTTGCTAGAAAAATAAATTGAAGCATAAGATGCAAAACATAAATTTCTGTCCCTCTCCTGTTCTATAAAGTTTTAGCACTAAACAGGCTTTGACGTTGAAGATGCAAATCACCTTAACAGTATCCAAACTTGGTTTCAAGAAATTAGCTCAGATACCAGAAACACCTTAGACACAGCTGTATGGCACACACTAGAGGTAATTTTCCCTGCCAAGGAGTTTAACATATGCAGAGCCTAAGGTTGTCACAGCTACATTTTGTATAGTGTCCAAGCTAGTTGATTTATATTTAGCTGAAGGCTCTTAATAGCGTTGGTTGGTGTAGCCGTAATCCATTAACTGTGTAGCCATAATCCATTAACCTTCAGATAGAAAAGACTATTAGACTATTCAGATAAAAAAGACTATTTCAAGAATAATTTGAAATTACAGTAAGACAGACAACTGAGGACATCAGAAAGGGAAAAAGGTATGTGGGGAAGGTGATCTAATAAGGAACTGTAGGAAAAATTTCATTTAAATGATGTAAAAGCATAGCAACATTTTGCTGTGTATTAGTAAAAAAAAAAAATAAAAAAAAAAAATAAACTCTTAACAGAAAAAGATGGGAAATGGTTGTAAGATTAGCCAGCAACATAAGGATGCACATAGTTAAGGAGTAGGGACTGGGGGGAAAAAGGGATTTAGGCATCTACCTAAAACTAAGAAAGTATCTAAATTGAAATCAAGTAGCTGGTAACCAAATACACGTTTAGAAACTACCTATATAAGGAAAGTCAGAAGTCCAATGTTAGGAAAGTATGTTCTAGGGGAAAGTATTCTACTTGTTTAAGGAGAGCATGTAGTTAAATCTACATGTACGTAAAGAAACTGCACAGGTTTCATTCAAATGTTTTGAATTTCATCACAAATCTGGGGACACTCCTGCTCGATGGTACATTTAATTTCCCAGTGACATAGAAGGTGAGTTAATACCTTCAGTCCATTTCAGTCCTTCCTATTTAAAAGGTTATCTATGTTTAATTTTGTTTTATTCATTTAATCAAAAACTATTCAACCGTTTCTGTTGATTTTTCAGCTTTCTCTAAAAGATTTATTTTTTCATATTATGGATTAGATTGTACTTTTCTTTCTGCAGAAAAAGTTTTCTAAATCTAAGTAAGAACAAGCAAAGCTCTCATTAGCAACAAGAAAAACAGAAATAAATCTAGACTCATTCAAAAAGCAGGCTGTAATCTTTTCTAATTATTTCCATAACCTTAAGGAAGCCACATTTCCCAGGAGAGCATCTGAGATAATCCTTGAATATTAAGAAATGAGCGGAAAATGCAGCAGATCTAGCAGGCAAATTGGAAAGAGAAAGAGAGGATTGAGCACCTGGTAAAGAGATATGCTTCAGCATTCATTAGATTGGCTGTTTTTTCCCAAAATCTGGGAAAAAAATCTGTCACTTTTCATTGATCATACAGATGATTCAGAGAGTTTTACACTGCAAATAATTCTACTTCAAAAATAAGAATTTCAAGTACCTGATTGTTACAAGAGCAGAAGACTGGAGTATGAAATTTTGCCAAAAGTGCTTAGAAATTCATTTTTAAAATAGGATCCAGGATGAGAATCGTGCCATGGAAATATTTTATTTAATAGCTCTCAGCAAGTTAATATCCTTGTGATTGCCTTCTACCTCTTTAGATGAAAATGTCCAATTTTATCTTAAAACTAGGAGTTGCAGCAACATATTTTCTTATCAATAAAACTGGACATTTGTCCCCTTAAAACAGGAAGCTCTCGGCTTTCTACAAAATTTCACTTGGAAACATTGCAAAGACGTTTCTTCCACTGTAGAGAATGTGTGCAGTTCTGAGATGCCAATTTTTCTTTTTCAACAAAATGCCCTTAGAAAACACTGGGAGCATTTTTTCACATTTCATTTTCAACCAGCTGTGGTCCCAACACAACCAGCTCTTCACAAATCAGCCATAGCTACTCCAGAGCACTGCATTGCCACTTCCTAATGGTTCAAATATGCAAGTTCGAGTTATGGTGTTTTTGTTGTTGTTGTTTTCCCAGTGGATAGCTTATAGATTTTTTCCTTCCACATGCTTTTGGATGAGGCTTCAAAAATTGGAAACCGTCCATCTCCCAATGAAAAGTCAGGGGGAGAACAGGAACAGTGGTGGGAGAGCAGATATCCATCACCACATCTACCTCTCTCTCTGTAGTGTGCTGTTCCTACGAGTTCCTATTTTCACAAATAACAGTCCCTATGAAACCTAGAGCATTTCCTGAAGCACTGGTAGATGATTGGGCATTGCTCCCTCACTGTCCGGCAAAGAGGAAACAATTTAATGATCTCAAAGCCCTGCTATAGCAATAGAACAAAACTCAGTGAGCAGAGGGAGAGGAATAAGGTTTGGAAATGATGTTTTGGTGTGCCTTTTGAGCTTAGCAATACCCCACAGATGTCAGTAAAACAGCAAGTCACCTAAACTTTAGATGCACAAGCACATGTATAAGCTTCCTCTTCTGTCTTTGATTGCATAATTTATGTATGCATATAAATGCCCCTAAAAGCTTTATGTTTGAGCATTTTAGGCTATCATTAAATGCTATTCTTCAACTTTAATCTATTTCACAGGTGAATTGGCTCTTCTGAATTCCTGAATTTTGTAGGAAGAGGTAGGGCAGCTTTTGTCCTTAGTTATAGCATTTTCTTGTGAAATGATGACCCAGATAGATGCTGATTCTTAGTCTTTTTTTTTTTTTTTCCTTTAATCTCTATTTCAGCATGTAGAGGGCATCAATTGTTGTATACCAGTAATTCATTTTACCTGAAAAGTTGTCAAGCACAAATTTAGGTGGATAGTTGGATAGTTCTCTCTTCCTTTGTTTCTTTCCCTCCCCACCCCTCCCCAAAAAACAAACAAACAAACAAAAAAAACCACCACACTGATGCAGACGCATATTAACTGCAAGTAGAAAGCACAAATGACACTACATACTCCACAGCATCTGCTCAGGCCTTAATTAATCCAACCTTCATGTGGTACCCATGGCAACGATGCTTAACAGACTCTCCTGACTTGGAATATTCAATAGAGAATCTTACACTACATATTTTATTCAAATTATGGCCATCAAATTACTTCTGTGTTAGCAACGTAGTGTTGGTGTTGATGGGAACAGAATGAGTCCTTGTTCTACTTGACCCTCGTGCATTACCTCATTAAAATGTATAATGGCGTTCAAAGCTAAGTCACATGAAAGCAGACATACTCTTTTTCAAAGCCTAGAAAGAAGCCCATTACCACTTTTTTTTATGTTTTAAAGAATATCTTGGTGTTCAGAAAAATGAATAGGATATTTTTCAACCCTACTCCTGCAACTGCTATCATAAAGTCAATAATGAAAATATCAATAGGAAAAAAAGGTATTTCCTTGGTGTATTTCCTATCTCTCCAGTCCTGGTATCTTATCAGCCTAGTTTCCAAGTATGTGTTTTGGCAACATCGCACTCCTCATTATTTAAGCCTCAAGGGATGCTGGAATAACAGTGACTGTTAGAGCTAAAGGAAGAGTTGCGTATTTTGATGATTGGTTTGGCAAAGGAAGACCCATTCTCAACTGAGATGTGGCCAAAGCCACATCCTCTCTAGCTATGTTGAGCAAGGCACCAGGCTGGATATCTCCACCACGATGCTATTGGACTGCTCTGCCAGCCAGACCTCAGGACTCTTCTTTCTGGGAGTGAAAAGCTCATACCAGTCCCCTGGTGAAGGCAGTCCTGATGGCCAAGGGCCAAGAGTGACCCATTGCCAACCCAACCTCTCCCATAAAAAACAGAAACCCAAACAGCAGGATATTTGGATAAAAACACTTAGGCCAACACCACAGAGGGAAACACGAGCTGTCCCTGATGTTTTCCACCCTGCTCATTCCCAGAAAGCTGCCTCCTCAGGGACAGAAGTAGCATGGGGCCCTCCAATAGCAGAGGAACGAGGAGCCCTTCAAACTGAGACCAGGCTCCATTAGTGGGGCTGGAGCAGGGTGCTGCATGGGGTCATAACCACACTTGGCAGTTTTTGTCACATAACAACAACCATGTACTCACAAAATTATGCCCATGGAAAAGAAGGAAGGAAGGAAGGAAGGAAGGAAGGAAGGAAGGAAGGAAGGAAGGAAGGAAGGAAGGAAGGAAGGAAGGAAGGAAGGAAGGAAGGAAGGAAGGAAGGAAGGAAGGAAGGAAGGAAGGAAGGAAGGAAGGAAGGAAGGAAGGAAGGAATCAGACAAGTGATTTTAGAAGGATCTCAGGTAAAATGAGAAGAAGGCAGCAGGAGCAGGTGGCTTCAGGCCACAACTGTGCACCAGTGTCAACTGTATGGAGGGCACATAGGCTTGGAAAACCTCTGTAAATTTGCATCTCATAAACTGCTGTATCTTTCCTCTGGGTATTAAATTAAAACTTTAAACACAGACAGCATACACACAGAGTTTAAAAAGATGATTTTGCTATTGTACATAGACAGCTAAGTTGCTCTGAAGGTATGTACAGACTAAATGTTAATCTGAGTTCAAGGATAATCCAATTATTGTTTCCTTTTGATGTAAGAGAAGCAATGTTTACTGAGTAAATTATGGACCTCTAAAGGTAAAATTTGCTTTGAAGATTAAACAAGACACATGTTGTTAGTTATTATAACCATACTTGACCCCTATTGCTTTGTAAAAATTGAAATGAATTTTGAGCTTTCACAGAGATGTTGCATTTCAGACAGCATTTTACTGCTTCATATCCTTGTCAAATGCCTTTAAACAGTGACTGAATAGGCAATATAACAGAGAACCTGTTTATGTGATGTGTGCAATGCACAGCTACTCTGTAGTACAAAAAAATACGGTCTTCCTCCTCCCCCTATTTTAGCATGGAGGAGACTCATGTGGCATGGAGAATCCATCTTCAGCATTGCAGCTGCGGGCCAAGCTCACAGGCCAGCTCACTTGGTAGAGGCCTTGGGTAGAGAAGCCTAGACCTGATGCCTGCTGGAAAGGGCCCAGAGCATCCAGATTTTGTGCCAGGAGGGTGATCACAGCGTAGGACTGGACCTAGGGGCAAACCTGGCACCTCCAGGACAGTTTAGCAGCTCTGGTGGGACAAGACAGTGCAATCTCACACCCCTCCTCTGACAGTTAATGAACTGCAAAAGCTTCCACAGAAAAAGATGATCCTTCCTGCTACCTGGCCGTGAAATCCTGAGGTGTATCACACCCAGTCCACCATGTTCAGCTTCATTTCCAACACTGACTTAGTCTAGAGCTACCCCATACTTTAACTATATACTAAATACCAACTAACAAAACCCCCAATTAAACCCAATTAAATAATAACAAATTATTGTTATAAGGTAATTTCATGGAATTCCTTTATGATTTTTTTTTTTTTTTATCAGTAACTTCCTGAACACTATACAGAAGGATCTGTTGCCACCATTTCTTTCAATGTATTATTTCCTTGACTACTTATTTTTGAGTCTCTGTCACTTTGACTGACATTACATAATGTAAGTTTGAAAAACATCACATTGAGTGGAGCAGTTTATCTGAGTCTTTCAAGTTTTGATTCAGGTCTGCATGTTCCAAATATCTGAAGGTCTTTGGTTCTATTTTATGTTCAGGCCTATCTCTGTAATTACCCCAGAATCGCTGACAGAAGTAGCAGAAATAATAGGTTGGAAACATCTGAGCAATGTTTAGGGAAATGTTTCTGCTTATCAGAAGGCAATTGGGAAATTAAGTGGTGAACACTAATTGAGTTACATTTAATTGAAATTATAGATGGAAGGACTGAATTCTGGGGAATTTCAGTTGCTCAGATGTTCTGAGTTCCAAATTTACCAGAAGGAAGAATATTTTGAGTTTGGTATCTGTAAACCGTGCTGTTTTAGGCATGTTCAGAATATCTGAGAAGTATTTTGAAGCCCCAGTCATCTCATTGGGCCTTTTGTTTGTAGGACTACAACGCAGTCCTGCCTGAGGGACAAGCAAAAGTGACTAAGCCCTTGCAAATAAATTAAACTGCTTTGCCTCTCTTTGGCGGCCTCCCACAATGCTGATATATTGTCTTTGAAAGTTGTTATCCTGATCTTTTGAAGAGTTATGCTATAAATAGAATTGAAACAGCTGGAGTTAGAATTAGAAATTGAGTCACTTCTACTGTGCAAACCAAAACTTCCAATAAAACAGCTGAGGAGTGTTACCATTTGTCAATAATTACTTCATATTGTGAAATACCCTTTAGCACTCAGCATTCAGTTTTACATACCAACAGTGGTATTCCGTGCTGCAAGCCACCTTTCACAACCCGTATACAAACAGCCAAACTCAGTGTATGTACCAGAGAGATGACAGCCAAACAGGTGGGAGACCTGTCCAATTCATGGTCTCCTCTGGGGCCCTGTCACTCTGCTGTGAAGCAAATCAGGGTTGAGTGTGCCTGACTTGGTGGTGTTGGCTTCAGATGAATGGCTAGTTCCTCCCTCAACTAGGTTTTTGGATTACCAACATGCCAACTGTCAGCCCTGTGACATCCCCAGGGCTGGAACTTTTCCCTCCACATCCACTGTTTCCATTATGGAGCAGATGAACATACCTTGTAGCTCATCTGTAACACTGATGATCACCTTTAGTTTCTCAGGGAGTTTGTTCCCCATCTGTGGATCAGCCACATGCAAGGTTTGCTTCATGTACCAGTGACTTTCACCTTGTGGTAAAAATTACCACAGTTCCAGAAGTAGAAAACCATCAGTCATGTGATGTATGATGAACCACCCTGGAGTTTTAGGTATTTACTTAGGATTTAAAATGAAAGAAACTCACCTAGATAACCCTTTGTACAGGAAGCCTAGGCAGCAACTGGAAGGTAGTCTGATGTGCTGAAGAAATGTGCCACAGCACTCAACAACAGCAATGTGGTTTCCTGTACTCTAATGACTTACTGCCCAGAAATTTTGTGTGGATGTAGTTTATAACATATACAAGATAGATATCAAAGTAGATATCAAATGAGGGCTAGCTGAAGCTGGGGCATTATTTCCATGGTGGGACAGTCTGCTAACAATCCAGAAGAAGGAAGGGAATCTCACTCACAAATAAAGCTATGTGCGAACTTTTGTCCATAGAGCATCTAAAAGCACTCCCAGATCTCAAAGTAAGTAATGGAGTTGATGTGTATTTCACATGAGTCACTTCTCAGCTTTGGAGTGTCAAAGTCCTTCCTTTGTTTGCAGCATTGCTGCTGTCCAGCCTTCATTGAGATATGAGCTGTTTCAGTATTACTCCAGAATCAGGCACTTGGAGATAATTTTATGAAGTCCAGGCCACATTGTCAACTCACCCAGTGGCTGTACACATGTTTTAAATCAGACCATGGCTGGTCACATGGGAGTCTGCAAAAGAAAGCACCATCAGCAGAGAGGCAATTTGACTCCCTCTGATGTTCTCATTTCTACTGACAATTTCAGTACATCACTCTGAAACCCTGCTCCTTACACATAGGGGGCATCAGTAACGCATAGTAAACAGCATCAAAAGCTGCAGAGAGGCCCCAGAGGGTGAAAATGGTTATCCTCCACTGACTGAAAATAGGAGACCCTCAGTAACTGCTCTGAAAGCTATTTCTGTCCTCTTGGCTGCCTTTGTATTTAGATTGTGCTTGACTGAAGATATTTGCTTCAATTAGGTGTTTCTAACCTGCCCATAACAACCCCTTCAGCATTGCTAGGACAACTGTGTGCTGATAGGAGAAAAGGCAAAATTGACTTCAGGTCTGACATTATTTAACTTCAATGAGGAGTGACACCATTTATTTTTTTTTTCCACTAATGAAGAGGAGCAGAAGTAGATCTACAGCTTTATCTGAATGTGCTTGAGGGGCTGGCTGAACCCACAGTCCTGTCATTGCACTCACTTAGGAGGGCAGGGGATTAGTGCTGTCTTGACAAGCTGTCTTCAGTTCATGGGATAATTCATTGTGCAGGGCTTTGTGGTGAGCAGTGGTACCCTGGGAGGGTGAAAGGCTCCCACCTCTGCATAATTCCTGTAGTCATGATTTGGTGATTTTATAGTAAGTTGGTAGGAAAGTTTCTTTGTTTCTGCTAAACAGCCTCTATAGGTGAAATTGTTTCTGCTTGTATGCCTCACTGTCACTTTTGCAGATATCTGATTCTCATTCCATCTGGCACTGGTTTTCAGAAACATGGCATGTAACCAGTTCTCAGATTATCAGGCTCACAAACAATAAGCAGTGCAATAATTGCTGATGTATGTTTTGTGTGTGTGGTTTTGCTTTATTATTTTTTTCCAAGTGGAAAAGCTTGTTCCATAAAGGAGTTTAGAAAACATCCCACAGGTAAGGGACACTCTTCCTGCATTCTCTACACCCAGAGTGCCTTTTTCATTTTTCTTTTCTCTCGTCTCAGTTTCTTCCTGTAGTATTTTGAACCCCAGCCTCAGAACTCGGTGGGACCTGCAGACTTCCCTGGGACAGAGACCTTGTGTGTAAGGGATGGGAATGTTTTTACCAGAGACTGAGTCTGAGTCAACTGGGAGAAGAGGAAGACACTTCTTCACAGCTGAATTTGGGAGCCATCTACTGACCTGGATAGAGCTGCCACCAATACTACTCTACATGTCAGTGAAAAACGTTGACATTCCCAGATGACATGCTTAGTGCATTTCACCACCATGGTGCACAGAAGAACTGCAAATTCCTCCATCATCCTCTGAGTCTTTGGTGATCACCTGATACCACAAAGCCTATCTATCTATTTTATGATGCATTTTTTGCAGAGCAAAGGGCTGTATTAACGAGAAAACTGGCAGGCAACTGCCAGTAAATTTACCCTTTGAGATTTCTCCTTTAAATTGAAGAAATGAAAATGTAGATTCACATCAGCCTGATAAAGGAATCCTTTATGCAAAAATTCAAGCCACTGAGTTTAAGACATCCTTATGGTCACATCTCAAAACTGGGCACCAGGTGAGACATGAAAACCTTTTTGGGGGTTGACATATAGTTGTCATGACTAAGATTACTGAGAATATTCACAACTTCTTCTGCGGTGCATCTAAATACAGGTCATTTGCCAGGGATAAGAAAACAACAAACACAACCATGTACCTTGGTAAAAAAGTCACAAAGTGACTGCTATTCAGTAACAGAAAGAGTAGACATCCAACCTCTTAAAGTATGCTGATGCCCCATAACCTGTGCTGTAACCTCAGATACGAACTGGGCACAGTAAAGGCTTTGCTCTGGAAGGATTTGGGGCTGGAATTCTTTTCAAACAAGATATTCATTAAAAGGTATCTGAGAAGTCATGTTATTTTCCCATTTGTCATCAAATACATATGGAGAACTGCCTCATCTGCAACTTTCTTTTGCATTCAGAATCCAATCAGTGACATTTCTAAGAATGTTACTAGCCACAGCACAGCCTCGCTTATTTTTACTGAATGAACAACTCTGTGAACATGATTTTACCAGTGTTACAGCACTTTACTGAAGAATCTACTCTGACTTAATTGAGATGCAGAGAAAAGTTTTACTAGTTTTGTTGTTGTTGTTATTTTTAACCTAAATGGATGGCATATAAATTAATGCAGCCCACAGGGCACAGTAAGTAAAATGATTCATGTTCCTTATGTGGTAAACATTAACAGATTATTATTATTTTTTTAATTATCCTTGTAAATAAACTTCGTGGAGTTTTGCTGAGAGCCTAATCTGTATTTAATTTAGTCATTTGAAATTACACCTGTGCATAGACAAGCTTTGTGAAAAGTCTCTAAAAAATGCAGCTGAGTGTGCTGTTTACCTTAACACTCTTAACAGCAGCCAAGTGAAGTGCTCACTCTATTCTGGCCTCATCTTGTAGATGATGGAATGCATAAGTCTAAGGCACCAAAAGCTTGAGCCCTTCATTACTTTTTTTTTTTTTTCTTTATCATCTTCATAGACTTGCTGTACAAAGTTTAGTTGAGATTTTCCATTAAAAATCTTCCAAAGCTGTTAGATATGGCAGCTTTACTAGCATGCAATGACATTAAGGAGAAAGTGCTGGACAAAGTCTAAGTATAGCGATGAAGAAACCCTACTTTGTTAAATGATGGAAGAATTCTAATAAAAACAAAAGGAACAAAGGGAAACACCCAGTGCAGTGGAGATTTACAGAGCAGCAACTGCTTCTTTTCATGTCAACACTGAAGTGAAGTGAATGACTAAATTCAATTTTGAGCTTTTAGAGTCAAGACGTCTTGACAAGCATAGCTAAAAAGAAAACACACAGGAGTTAAAAATAAGTATAACAGGCCATACAAATATACCCACTTCAAAATAATATAATGAAGATGAGGGAAAGAAGTACTTCTAAATACATTTTTCTAATTAAAAAAAATAAATAAATAGGAGGAATCGTTAATACATGCCTGATAAAGACAAAAACACAACCTGCTAAAATAGCTGTCTTAAAGGGACTGCATTTAAATTCTGAGTATTAACAAATGCCTGAATAATGGACAGAGTTCAGGGGTGCATAATACATCTTATTACAAAGAGCACCTGCCGAGACCATACTGGCCTATAGTATAAACATTTTCTACAATTAAAATACCTAAATCTAGAGACCACCTGTTTCCTGTCTTTGCCTTCCCCAAGTGCCTTACGTTTTACTGTAAACACAGGTGAGCAAAATAAGATGCTGCCTGATAGGGGACTTGAGGAATTTGCCCAACAGTTTAAGTCCTGGCTAGCCACTTTCTGACTCCCAGTGCCTCAATTAAAACTGATGAGAGAAGCAGAATCCTCTTCCTCTCCCATTTGCAAGAGACACTTACGTGGGAATTCCCACACCAGGTTGGGACAGCAACTATCCATCCAGCAGCCTGGATTTGACAGTAACCAGTACCAGATGTTGCAGCAAAGGCATAATAAAAAGCAGAGTGAGCAATTGTGGAGCAAACTTCTTAGTTTTTCCCAGTCTCCCACCAGTTGCTGGGCAATGTGCATATGCTGAGACATAATACATTCTAGGAACTGGGGTGGTTATTCAGAAATTTACCAAAAAGGTGTCCAGATGGCAATCCAGGTTCACTGCTGACTGGTAAAACAGTGAAGGTTTGGTCTGTAGGATCCCTATCAAGAGGCTGTACTCCCATTTTAATTGTAGTCTAATCGTGAAATTTAAAGCACATCAAACACTCTGAAATTCTAGAAAATTGTTTTTTTCCTCTTACATGAAGATGGCAAAGAAGTGCTGTCAGGTGAGCAGGAGTCTTGAAGGCTGGAAATAGAAACTGGAAAATACCTCTGCAGGCCCAATCTTTCCACAATGACATGGGAAAACAATACCAACAGGCAAGCAGCACCTACTTATCAAGAACATCAGTCACCCAGTTATTAGCCCAAGACACCAGCCAAAGAGACAGCCTGGTAATCCAGTGAGAAGCAACTTGGAAAGCACTGCTTTTTTGTTTTTAATATCCCCATTAGCCTACCAACCCTGGATGAGAAGCCTCCACAACGACCACCATCCAAACTTCTGCTCCTTGCAAAAGATTTTGCACAATGCAAAGCTTAGGGTAAAATGGAAACCCTACGATGCTTGGGGCACATCCAGAGTGCTCCTGCTGCACCACTGCAGGACACACCTACTCAAATAGGCATGGCTTTGGTTTTGCCAACCGAGGTGCCTGCAGCACAGCTTTGGTTGCACTGCACCAATGCAGGAGTTGGGCAAGGAGATTTTATGTTAATTTTTTTCCTTCTGTTTTCAAACTTCTCTGGAGGACGCAGCAATACATCAACATGACAGTTTTGCAGAAAGACGTAGAGCATTTAATTGATTCAATTAAAGTGTACAAAGATTACTTAAAGACAAAAAGGCATAAAACAGGTCCCAGTTGCTTACTGCCTAACAGCCTGATGATCCTGTAAACCTGAAAGCAGGAAGCTAGTTGGTTCCATGTAGAAAAGCAGCAAAGTTTCCAAAGGGATTGGTTAAATGAAAAACCTACGTTTTTTCCCCTCTCTTTTGTGTTGTTCAATGAGGCTTCATCTGGTAAATTTTAATGTATAAGGGCACTTACTGACATGAGGTACAGTTCCAATACAATAGAAAATTGACTTACAGCATCTCTACACAGAACCTGGCAACAGTACCAAAATGATGATAAGGTCTGGGACCTGAAAAACACTTACTAGCAATTGTATTGAGACCACAATCACCCTCCTCTGAGCAACTTCTGAGCCAAGGGATAAGGAAAATGACCCAATAGTTAATGTACATAGCACATTTCAGGAGAAATTATAGCTATTATTATTACACTGCTCTCTTCTCATGTAATATCACAACTGTTAGAGGGTTGCTGATTCATACCCTGGAATCACAAATAGCAGGCCCAACTCTCTTAGTTTGCTCTTTTAAAAAGAGGGCTCATGAGAAAAGCAACAGTTGAATTCACAGCTCATAACGGTGTCTTTGCAATTCCAAAATGTTACATCTCCCCTGCTACCCACTTCTTGCAAAACACTTGAAATAGAATCATAAATTATTTTTTTTAAAGACTTCAAAATAACTTAATTGTTGTACACATAATTGGGAAAATCTTGCACTGAGTATTAAATACTATCCTTAGAGCCACTTGGTCATACAGAGAGCAACTACAGACATTTAGAAAAGCAAACACAAGTATATTTCTAAAGTGCTACAAAGATTAGAAAATGAGCCATCAGAGGTAAACAATTTTCTCCTCTCCTCTGTCTCCACTCTTCATGTCCTGCAGGCTCTCAGGCTGGTGGTTCGGCAGCAGTGCTTCAACCCGTGGTGTCTGGATGGATCCATGGCTCAGACTGCTTGTTTGGGGACCCTGGGTTTGTGAGGCATTTAGATCTGTAACACAAAAAAGAAGGACACGTGACAATACATCTTATTCCATACCCATGCAATCATTAAGAGCAAATTTTAACTTTTAATTAGCAGTGTGCTGAAGTACCATGTCCTATCTTGTGTCTGTCTAAAAAGGAAAACATTTCTTACATTTCTTACATTCAAAACATTTTCTTTCTATACAAAAGCCTGGTGAGAGCTAGGTTGTCAAAATTTACAGAAATCTGTTCAAGTCTTTCCATTGCCATCCAAGGATCAGTGCCACTATTTTACAATAAAATACATGTTTACCCTTACTTTGCCAACCAGACACACACTAATGGAAAGGCATAAATGCTGTCAGAGTTGTGCTGGAGGGAAACGTACAGTACATAACTGGTACCTTTATTAGCAAGATAATCCAATTGTAAAATTAATACGGTTTCCATCATTACACAGAATTTTATTTGCAATTTTTCTTTTCATGTATGCAAAAGAATCAAGTGAGCAAAGCCCAGGTAAAAGTCTACCGGACTTGCTCTTGCAGTATGTAATAGCTTTATAACCAGTCAGCTTTTTCTGCCAGTTTTATCTGTGCTTCTTTGGGCAAAACACCTACTCTATTCTTGTCTCAGTCTTTTAGCTGTGGAGATAGTACTTGTAACCAAATGCTACAAAATTACTTCACAAAGACTTTTCATTTGTTATCTTCCTAATTTTCTCCTGCAAGTGCAGTGAACCAGCCACTTTTTTTTTTTTTTTCCCCAGCAGAGCTTCGAAGGCTGTTGCAATGATTTATGGGTTATTACAATAAATAAATAAATAGATAGATAGATAGATAGATAGATAGATAGATAGGCTGTATTTTCTTTCCCAGTCCAATGTTTGTACCACTTTAGGACATCAGGAACCACACCACTGTAGTTGGCTCTTCTACATCTTTATTCCTTGAAATCAGCATTTGCCATAGAAACAAGATGCATGAGAAGGGAGCATGTATCATCATACTTGGTATGAAAAAAGCCTGCAATGGCCATGCTGCAATATTTGGTCCATTCCTTTTACTGCAATCTCAGCCCAACCAGCCCATACTACCTAAACAGGGTTAACACCTCTTTCTTACCTCTGGTAAAACTCCACAAGAAGCAGCAGAGGTTGGGACATCTGCCACAGTCACCACGGTTAACACCAGAAGCAAGCAATCCCAGCTCTGGGGGCCTTTGGGCTTTCTGTCATTCATTCATGCCACTTTGTGCCTGCCCTGGTCTCTGCCCCTTCTCACACGTGTGCAATGAAAATCAATTTTAAAGGATATACTTGGCATTTTACACACTGTCACTCTAAATGGTGGCAATTTACAATGTCACCTGCCCACAACTGGCACTTCTGTGATGCACACAGCTCTCACCAGTCTTGTTCATTGAGTTTACAGAAAAACAAGTTTCCTGGCACCCTGCAAAGCCCAGGCTCTCCGGTGTTTAGAGTGGTGGGAGAAGATTACAGGACAGGCATGTGGGAACATGTCATATCACTGCCTCTGCCTACAGCATGTTCTCTGCTTTGATATTTACCCAGCTAAGGGGAGCAAACAGGCTTTGCTGTTTCACACCCGGTGCAAGCTGCAGGCGCACTATACCCTCTGCTGAGATTTCAGGGTGGGTGCCAGGGCAAGGTATTTACGTACAAGCAGTGCTTGGTCATGCTGGGGTTGTAGTAAAATGATGTCCAAATTCCCTTTCTTTTACTCTTTTACACTGGATTTAAAGGATCAAGTTTTTGCCTCAGTTGAGATCCAGAATAAGTCTTGACTCTGGATTTGCAATATCTAACACAGAAGGATTGGACTCCCTTACTTGAACAGTCCTGCTCTGTTAGTTGACATTTGCATTTATTTCTTTGTAACAGCCGTATTAGAAAAAGATTATGATTTGCAGGCTCAGATTCAAGAAACCAGAAATACCCTACATCTGCTTGTCTTTATGCAAGCTGGAGAGTTTGCTTCTATTTATTCAGTAAAAAGAGTAAAAGGTCCTCAGCCTCTGAACACGTATGTTTCTGGGTAATTTTGTCCACATTAATATTCCTTTTAAGTCCTGCGAGTCCACTCATCTTGACAAAGTTATGTGCATAAGAATATCATACAGTAAGCACTTATTTGAAAGATCTGTTTCCAAAGTTTACGAAGTACATAATTGGAGAAGCCTAATTACAAATTTGAAGAAACCTAGAAAAGAAAGAGAAACACCTTACACAGTTATTTTCTACCATCAAAACTAAACAGTAATTGCTTCACCAATTAAAATAGTAGCTGTTTCCAAACCATTTCTCATTAACTGGTACAACACTAAGCAACAGATCTATGCAGTGAAAACTGACAGCATTCTGGAAAAACAAATCAGATGCTGTCACTGTTGAAATAAGTGATTTGCTGCTAGTTTAGCTGTTGTGTTTTTGTTGTTGTTTTGCTTTTTTTTTTTTTTCAATTTTTATTATTATTCTCTTTATTTATTCTCTAATCCTTTGCACCCTGAGAACCTGAGCCACAGGAGACCATCCAGGAGGCTCCAGTCCTGCCACCACTGGGGGTGACAGCAGTTTGACAAAGTAGGAAAGACCTGCTCAACCTGGCAGATGAAAGAAGGGGCTGGTTTTTGGGTGGCACTTAGCACAGCCTTTGCCCCACAGAAACACAGAACGTCCCTGGGCCGAGGTCCCCAGCCTGCCAGGTGCCCTGCTGGCAGCTGCCTGAATGGAGACCAGCCAGCCTTGCAGGAGCAGAGCAACGTGCTGGGGGACCAGCTGCTCAGTGACAGGGGGAAAAGAGGCTGGAGTCAGTGATAAGCCTCAGAAGGAGGGAGAGCAGGGAAAGGGGACTTGCTGTAGGGTGACCCAGGTGTCAGACAGCATGGGCTCGTCGTGCAGAGCAGTGCCAGCTGCCAAAAAGGCTTCCCTAGCTCCCCTGCAGCATGGGGCAGATGAGCTGCCCTTGGTCCCAGGCAGACAGCTCTTTAAAAATGCTCCTCCAGAAGAAGGAAGAGCCAGGCTTGAAAGCATCACCTGCTGGCTAGTGAAGAGTCTCAAGGACTAAGGATGCCCCAAAAAATAAAAGTATTAAAAAAAAATAATCAGGAAAACAAGCCATTTATCCTCAGAGTCCATGCAAACAGCAAGGCAGAGGACAGCAGGCAAAGGGAGCTACTGCTGGGAAGGGGCTGCCCAGAAACTCTCCAGCACTGTGCAGGCAGCTAGGCTGGCAGAGGCAGCACAGAGACACCCATGAACATTGCACCAGCTCCAGTCCCGGGCTCCTCTCTGCAGCGCTGTGACAGACAGACAGGGCTCGGAAAGGATTTAGAGTTAGGTCAATAAGGACCATCTGCCTTTTTAAGAGCCTCCTCCGTCGCAATCTTAATTCCCCTGCCAACATTAGACACAAAATGAGCTTTGCAGTCTTCTCTCTCTTACGTTTAGCATTTATTTATTCCTTTCTTCCGCGCTGCCGTGGGGGTGATGCTAGGGCTGACTGTGCTCGGCTCAACAGCGCGCCCACCAGACCAGTGCCCACATCACCAAAAGCGATGCTGCCTCACCCCTCCTGACCAGCCAGGCAAAAACAAACACCAGAAAAATCCATTCATTCACTCTAGGGCTGGCCAAACTCCCCAGCAAAGCAGGATGTGCTTCAGTGAAGCTAGAAGCCAGGTATTAGATGATCTGTAGTAGCACTTCAACAATAAGAATCATTTACGTCCAGCTTTTTTTCTCTCTCTTTTTTTTTTTTTTCTCCTCAGTCAAGTTAATTTTATTTAAATTAATAATAATAATTTAAAATAAATAAATAAATAAACAAAACATATTCCCTACTTCCTCTCACCCCCAATTTTCTCAAAAGTAGTTGGAGGCTGTTTCAGCAGGATTCTGGAAGGAATTACAGATTGTCTCATGAACATTTCGTACTGCCAAACCAAATGTTAAAAATGAATCCCCCCACTCCTCATTTTCCATGACCATTGATACAGTGCAATGAAGCTAGTTATCAGGCAAAGGTAGACAAACATTTTAAGCCTCCAAAATACATTTCTAGGCAACCTGAATATAGCAGTAAGGACCATACTGTAGGCTTTCAGCCTGTGGGACCAGTTTACATGGGATTTTCTAGGAGGACCTCAGTTCTGCCCCCAAGGGTCTGGTCCCAAATTCATAGAACCGATGGCTCCTGCCTAAAAGCATGCTAATCTTGTACGGGAAATGAAATAAAAGTGGCATTATGCATCCTAACTACCTTATCCTACCCTTCCTGAAACACCAAGAGACAGGATTAGTGGCATAGAATAAACCACTCAGAAGGTGAAAGACAAAGCAAAGGAATTTGCAAAATCTGAGATCAATACATACCAAAACAAACATAGCCCGTTATCCTGGGCTGGGGGCTGGTGGTGGTACAAAAGCCAAGTAAACAACTCATTAGTCACACTGATTCTCACCTTCTGACTGTTGTCATAGGATGTAATCATTTCCACATCAAATAAATGCCACAGATTTTCTCCTTCACCTCTCTTTCCCCGGAGAATAAGACCTCTGCAGGTAACCCTGAAGTGCCCACAGTGATGGTGACGGAAAGAATGGGAAGATCGCCCGGCACTTAACCTAGCGTTAGGAAATACTCCAGGCAACAAAACCCTCTCAAGTATCTATGTTTCTAATAGCCCTTTCTCCTCCAGCTCTGATCCCAAATTTTCAGCATTGTAGTATAATTTAAGTTGGAAAGGATCTGAAAAGGTCTCTGGTTCAACCTCCTGCCCAAAGCTGGGTCATCTCTAAGGTCAGGCCAGATTGGATACGCAGGGCTTTCCAAAAAGAGAGGAAAAAATAGTAGAAAAGAGAAAGAAAAAAATAATGAAAGAAAGAAAAGAGTGGAAAAAAAAAAATGAAAGGAAAAAAAAAAAAAAAAAAAACCAAAAAAAAAAAAAAACAAGGGAAAAGAAAGAAAAAGGGAAAAAGAAAAAGAGGAAAGAGGAAACACTACATGGACTGCATAAACAGCACATACACACTCAATGACTTTGCTGTGACTTTCAGAGATCCATGTCACGTGTTGTCTATCTTTGTACAGAAAGAGAGATTTACTCCACTTCCAGCAGTGAACATGTTAAAGATTCTTAAAGCCATTATTTCCTGAGGGGGTAGGGTGTAGACAGAATTAGTTTTTAGTTTGACCATTTATTTCCAATAACTGATACCAGTTTTTATACCACGTTCATCTGGACTGACAGCTGACACATCAACTTCAGGCCAGAGCTATATGAAATGGCAGAGTTGCTGTATTTAATCCCCCCTGCCGGCACTCATGCATAATGCAAAGCATGGGCAGACACCTAAAAAACAGTGCTAAGTCTACCGGGTCTGGGATATTCAAAGGAATCCAAGGGAGACAGGCTCTCAATTGCCATCACAATTCAATAGCAAATGGCAGCCTAACTCCCGTAAGCTCCACTGAAAGTCCCCACCAGCAATCCTAGGGCAGCTGTTTATCTCTAAGGATGCGCCCTGTGATTTTCGTGCAGATTCCTTTGCAAGAGCTGATTTCCCAGGCACCTCTGAGCATCTCAGCTTTGCTCCCTTTCCTCCCGGCAAAAGGCACTGTGATCAGTTTTGATTGCATTTTCAGTTGATAGAGACTATTGCGACAGATATTGCATTGATAGACTTGCAATGGTTTTCCCATTATTGGGAGTTCAGTTGTTTGTGAGCCTACTAGTTGGTAGGGGGAAGTGAACAACATGTGGCAACATCAGATGTGCTGGGGCAACACAGCCCTTTGCCCATGGAGGGAATAACCAGGACACCAAGCCTCAGCAAAATGCCAGGAAAACATTTTGATCTTGAAGCTAACCATGGAAAGAGGAGCATAATCCATTCCTTAACCAACTAAGGCAAGAAACCAACCTGATAATGTTGATGCTGTTATTTACTTGTAACCAGCCCAACCAGAGGAAAAAGTGGCAAACAAGCACTTCCATGAACAAGAGGTCTTTTCACAAAAAGCAGGTGATCAATCAGGTCATAACAGAACCTACGTTAATTAAACTCATAAGATTATGGTGCCATTTGTTTGTTGTTGTTAGGAGACACAGAACAGAAAGAACCTAAAGCCTATGATGATGGTATGCCATGTACCCCTTTTTCATGTCTGTTCTTTGGATTTTAGATCATGGTAAAATTGCTCAAAATGTCTTTATTCCATGTCTTTCTGCTCTTTGTTTTAGCTCTTGAGTTCAATATAATAATGTGAGTCACTTTTTTGGGTTTGCCTCATAATTCTTTAGAGAAGTTTGGTCTAGACAATTTGGACCAAACTGTTGGCCAGGAAGAAATCCACATTATTCAACTGAAAATGCTTTTTCATAAAGCTTCATAATGGTTCCAACTCAGTTATCTGATACCTGTCTTATCAGATTTTGAAGTCATATGATAATGCAACCCTCTTCTTTTATTAAAGCTCAGCAAACACTATTTCTAACATGGATGATATCAAAGAAAAAATTGAAAAAACATCTCATGCTCACTGTCAATGATACCTCTCTAACATCAAATTTATAGCATGCCCTAACCTAGGTCAAAATAATTTTAAATTTTAACCTACGTACATGGCTACAGTATCAGTTGTGTTAGTTTTAAAGTGCACAGCTTCTGAACTATTTTTGGCATGCTGTTTTTTAATGTATATCAATGAGGGACTTAAAAATAGGTCTTAACTTAATCATAACTTGTCTGTATTTTAAATACCCACAGTCTCACCTTGGCAGGGCATGCTGCCTGCCAGCTCTCTGCTTCTGCTTAATATTAATTTATTTAGGTATGAATTCCCTATTAAGCTTTCTTTGTGCTAAGCTTTGAAGCTTTAGATGGTCAATTACAGACACACACATGGTCCAACAGGTATTCTGCTAACAATGAACACATGTTTTATTGACCTACTTCTTTTCCAGCTCATTAAACACAGCTGCACTCAAATGATCAAGAGAAAATAACCGTAAAACCCCAAGAACACCCTTCCTGCAGAGGATCACAAAGAATGGTACAAGCTGCCTGTGCAGAGCCACCACTCCGCACAGCCCTCAGCACCTCTCCAGAGGCAGAGCCATCCACCCAAATGATCATAAAAGCGAGCAGCAACAGGTAAACACCTGGAGCCTCCTCCTTCAGGAGCCTAATGCAAGTATCCAAGGCAAGATGCAGCTACTCCTCCCTGTCCCATGATTTGCAGAAGACATCCAACCAGCAAACTGAAGCCACAAAAAACTGCAGCCAGTGATGAAAGCTCCAGCCTGAGTGCTTGCTGGAGAAATGGAAAGTTCAATTCCCAGAGATTTAACAACTGATGAAACCAGCTCACCTCTCTGCTGCTGGGAAGCAGACCCCCCTGCCTTCCTTGCCAGCCTCCCCACTTTGCACCCCAAGAATAAAACATTGTCATGCAGCTTGCTCTCCTTCCCTCCCAAAGAAACAGCATTAACCCTGAAAAAACAGCGTCTCTGGCACAAATTTACTCCCTTTGAAACAAAATGGGACATTTACACATCAAAACTATTCTCCAGAGCTGTCTGTTACCACAGGTTGGCATTACTGTGCTGATTAACCTCACTTCATATTTTATGGTGTTGTGTTGTGTTTTGTTTTGTTTTAAACTACAAGTTTGCTTTGAAATGAACATTCAATCAAAGTCCCTGGAAAACAATCAGTTTTGTCCCCAGCTTTTGGCCACTCTCTCAAGGTACAATACAAAGGAGTAAGATCTGGAATTTAGTAAATATTTTCCTGAAGAAACAGGAGGGCACAAATGAAGGGGCAGGTCATTTATAAAACACTCTCAAGCTACCTCCTAAGCACCTTGGCTTTATACAGCGGTTTTCCAACAACAGACCAGCTCCATCATTTTTCACTCATAAAAGCTGACAAGATCAAAACGGAGTAATTGGTACAAGAATACTAAGCCAATATAAGGAGTTGCTGCATAAGCAAAAATAAGGCAAAGCACCTGTTTCAAATCAATTGCATGGTAATTTTAACCTTTAATAGAAGCTCCTCCTTATTGATTAATACAGGAAAAAATATGGGCATTGCTACGAGTAAGTATCTGAAAAAACCCTCTTATCTGATGGTCACAGAGATAACTGCACTCCACTGAACTCAAAAGACAGGGAAATATTCACTAATTTTTGACTGCAGATTGAGTCAACCACTTTTATCTGTTTTAAATCTGGTTGTTAGGAAGTGTAGACTGTGACATTTATTTCTTGCAGTCAATTAAAAAACAAAAAGAATTGAACAGCTAAACATTCCACAAGTTCTGCTTTGTAAGCAGAGGAAGTTTTAGGGTGTGATCAAATATTTTGAAATAGTTGCCCTTTTTAATTGTTTGCTAACCACTCTGTGGACATCTAACTGCTGTGAAAACAGTTTGCCTGTAAGATATAGGGAAGACCATACATCAAAGCCCAAGGCACCATTATCAAAAAAACACGTGCTTTCATCCTGTCAGCCCAGTGCTTTTCTCAAAGAAACTGGAAGTACTTGGGTCCACTTTTCTTTTTTCTGCTCCCACTTATCACTGCTATGGGCAACTCTGGCCTTACTTGTAAGCCTGAATTAATCACCACCTCCTTCCACTTTGCCTTTGCCACAGGTTTTGCTCATCTCTAGTCACACAGAATCACCTCTGTAGACCCAGATCTGCTTTAGTCTAGCTCCCTTCAGTGCCTTCCCATCCATTCCCTTCATGCTGCAGCTCTGCCTTGGTCCCATCCCACTGCTACAGAGACCAGGCTGTTTCCCCCCAGCAGGAAAAAGTGATGCTATATTTTAAAATACCTTCCTCCGTTCATTTTGGGAGGCAGGTTAAAACTGCCCATCTTTAATGCAGAAGCCTTTCTCAGGACTTTCTCCCCCTTCCAATCCCTCTGCTGTGTTATAATGGCAAGTTTCTTTGCAGAGCAGACATCTTCTCTGCAGTTATTGCTGTCAGCAACAACTATCCTGCCATTCTCAATTTAAAAAAGAATGCTTTTCGTCCTTGCCAAATCCACAAGATGTCTTGTCTGTCATGTATTCTTTAACACAGAATATATCCAATGACTTTTCAAAGTGCATGGGTTTCTTTGATTTTTTGTATGGTAGACCTAAGCAAATATATCCAAATCACATTGATTTTTGTGGCATTTATGTTCCAGCTCTAAATAACACTTCAAGAGAATACTCAAGGAATCTCAGCAGGTTACCACTGGAGATCTTATTTGATTAAACTAAAAACAACTTCCATACTAGCATCAAGGCTCCTCCTTTCTACTGCCCCACCAAAAATTTACACCCAATGGAAAATTTTCTGTAGCATCTGGGGAGGCAGAACAAGATACTCCATTAAATCTCCCCTAGCAATTTGGCTAGTGCCAATATAATTTATGTGGAAGGCAACTGGATGCTCTTATAATTGGTGCCAATAAAAGACAGACAGACAGACAATCTTCCCCAGTTTCTCAATAAATATTTAACAGCAGATGCTGCTAAGGTGGTTTCATATTACTGAGACTTCATTACTTTTACACAACATGCTACAGGCCATTTCCTGGAATATGTAAAGTATTATACTAAATAATTAAAATGAGATTGTCCTTTTCAAAATAAGCCAGACAGATACATTTGGTGATTCAGCTACATGATTTTCTTGGGTGTGTTTGCATACTCAGGATCTTGCAAAATTCGATCATCCATAAACTGCTTCTCCCAGCCATTAAGATGGATTATTTATTCATACTTCTTAATCTATTTCAGGTTGTAACTGCAATAATAAACCATATACAAAACATTTTTAATGTACTAATGCAGGGCACCCAACCAGGTCTCCACCCACAGCTCACATTACCTACGGAAAACATGGACCTCCCAAGGATTCTTCCTGACATCAGACAATTAACAATTGTTTTGTGCTTCTCCTCAGGGATCACCTCTTCCGCTTTGGACTTACTGCTGAAGTCACAGCTCTGCACAACCCTGAGCTGGAGCTGCCTGACCAGAGACCAAAAGGAGCAGTCCTTTGGCAAATGACTCCCCATGTCTTGTTTCAAAATTTGCTTCTCTCCCCCCTACAGTTCTCTGTAACCCTGATCCATTGGAACAACCTTGCTTAAGTAAAGAATAAATCTGCATATAAAAGATGACAGTCCACACCATTCTGAACTCACTAATGCCAGTAATTCCACTGAATTCAAAAAACACTGTACTGAAATTGCTGGAATCATAAGTACAAGCAAGCTGAGAAAGATTTGGCCATCATTCTGTTGCTTATGAAGTCTGCAGGCAAGGCACCTCTCAGTGCAATGTGCACATTTATACCAATTCCAGCAGTACCCCAAAAGAGAGGATGGACAATCTTTACATTCCATTCATAACTTTGAAGACATGGCACTATTTTACACTTCCCTCCTAATGAATGAGCTCTCAGTGGGAAGATATTAGAAAGAATAAAATCAGACAGGCATTGGACAGGAAATTCTGTACTTACATGAGCGTACAAAACAAAAACAGTACATCATTAACTGCCTTAATTAAGAGGTTATGCAATACCACTGAATCTACTGTGGTTACGTTCAGAAATAAGAAGTATTTTGAGAAGAGAAAATTAGTAACAGAAGAACAAAACCCTAACATTGCAGAGCTGAAAAGCAAATGTTACTTGAAATATACTAATTGCGGATGACATATAACGACATATTTTTTGCTTTGGTATCACACCGCCATGTGATTTAATCCCTTTTGCCATCTGCTTTAAACAAATGGCAGTGTTATTCCCAAGAGGAAAAAATACTTCCCCTGTGATTCACTTCCACCAAGTATCCCACAGACACTGATGTCTTATGGCAGAGCACAAAACTCAGTGTTCTGTGATACGAAGAGGAGACAAAATTGCTGCTATCAGTTACAGCAAGTTGTTCTATTAAATTGATGTAATTTTGAACCCAGGAGCAATGGATGGTGATATTCAGTTACATATTCTTATATCTTCCCGTTTCAATTTATTCTCATAATAACTTATGTTGGGCACTGAACAGGTTGTCTGCTTACCTATGCAGCCACCCATGCTAAAAGCAGAACGAATAACCAGGATACAAAGGGCACTATTAAATTTAGAATTAAATGGATGTTCCTAATTTGACATCTACTCAATTAAAAGAGACAGCAAATTTAAAGTAGCTCAACATATCACATCTGCACAAGAGGCTCCCTGACAATCCTGGAGCTCCATAGTCAGGTATCTTCTGCTTTTAAGAGATTTCCACCATTTCCACTTCTTAAGTAAAAGAATGGAAAGAATTCACATTCCATGCAAAGCAAACAATTTTTAAAAAATCACTGTTAGAAATGTTGTGAAGCACAACAGAAAAATAAAACTCAAAATAGGCAGAACAGCATCCTTCCGTACCATTCTACAGGTGATACGGGACTGGTTTGCTGTTGGCTACAAAGGATGATGTTTAAACTGGGGACCAGTAAAGCGTGTACTGTGCAAGGTACAATTACATTTCAGTTCAGAGGATGAGTGGGTCAAATGTACTCAAAAGGAGCTCACACAGCAGTACCATTAAAGAAATTAACTGACAATGGTCATATATACAGAACTGTGATGACCTTTTTTGTTAGAGTAAGTCATTATTTAACAAGTTCCCACTGATGAAAGCCATCTTATTCAACAAAGTCCTAAATATCCCATTAACCACCCCTAGTGCTGGCAGCGGTGTCTGCCCTGAGTTACCGAGCTCCAGCCCTTGCCAAAATCCTGTGCTGACTTGGAACCATGGGGAAACAGCATGTATGTTTTCAGATGACTTTTAGCACTGTAGTACAAAACATATTTAATGTGATTTTTATCACATTTGCTTCAGTTTTACATTGTATAACTGTACTGACATCAACAGATTTGCCTTATGCAATGAGTGAAGAGCCAGGCCCATGCAGCACCATTCTCATCTTCCCTGATGTAAACATATGCAGATACTTCTATACAATGCCATTAGGCCATAAACAATGTTAAGGTAGCCAAAAAACAATGTGTCATTCTAAACCTCATAGCAGATATTATCAATGGGAAAATAAAACAAATGAATCTCATTCTCAATTTTAAGAACAGGCCCAACACAGCAATCACCTCTAGCACAATCTGCCTTTAGGAACAGGAAAATAATTTCTTATGAAGGATAAAGAAAACAAATGAAGTTACAGGACACTAAATGTTGTTTCTGTGATTGGTTTGTGGTTTTGCTTTTTCTATAGTGAATTAAATATTTTACAACTCTAGAAACCACTTTCTTTGATGAAAACCACTGTAAATGGATCGTTTTGCCAAAATCAAACTATCTCATTTGCTTGTATGCATATATGTACAAATTACTGTCTCTCAAAAAATTAAAAACGTTTTATTCAAATATAGCCCTATTTTTTTTCTCCCCTTTTTTTTTTTTTTTAATTTGGATGTTTATGGAAATCATAGTGTTTTCTATGTTCCCCATTAAGATTTAAACCGCATTTTTCACTACACCATGTATAAAGATCCTTCATGCTAACACTGCAAATGTTTGGGAAAAATCATCCATAATCAAGTTTCAGTGCAGTTTTCCAGATGTTCCACTTTTCAACTCTATTCTTGTAGGTATGACTTATGAATAATAAATAAGTAAATAAATAAAATGTGAAAAAATAAAAAGCAGTACTAGGTACTGCAATGTTGTTCACTTCAAAGCTTAAAAGAATTAAAATTGCATTGATTTCTGAAATCAAAGAGGTGAATCCATAGGTAGATCCTTAGGCATTGCTCCAGGTAGTCAACCCGACATGTCAATTAAATGCAAGATGTAATTTATTCAATTCTCAGTCTAGTCTGACACAAAACCTATACTTCCCCTGATTCCTAATTAGCCAAAGTACTTGTCTTCTTTCATGCAGATAATTTCATAACCATTAGTGTAAAGCATTAACACGTTTTTCTTTCAATCATATTTTCCTCCTGTTGACTGACACACCTTTCTTTTCTAGTGAGTGTACTCGTGCCAGTTTCAGCTTTGTGGGAACTTGCCCCAAGGTCTTTAGTAAAGTTCCCTCCCATACACATAAAACAATGATATATAATCATGATGTTAGCAATGTGAAGAGACATATGTCTTACCTTAGAAAATATGAATGGAAAACTATGCACTGGAGGAATGTAGCTACTTCCATTTAGGTACATTTATGAAGCTAAACTGCACAGTATTTAACTTACAGTATAATGCAGCATGACTAACTCCTTGACAACATGTTCAGGTGGTATTTCTCATTAAATAATTTATTTTTTTTGACAGACCAGACTTCTTACAGGATGCCTAATAATTCTATGAAAATTATTCAAAACCAACAAGTTCTTTTTGTGTACTGGGCACACAAACTTAATATACGCAAGATCTGGCTATGTATGTAGCTGCTACGTGGCAATTCCCAGTAAAGCATACTCAGTATTTTTTTTCCTTAATTCTTTTTTAACTTACTATTTAGGACTGCTTTTGGAAAGATGATTATAAGTCTTTATATAGAAAGCTGGTTGAAGAATACAGAAAAATGTCATGACATTTCATCAGTATAAAAATATGAAAAGTTTCAGCTAACTTTCAAATTCTTTCTAGTGCTTCTTTCATTGTATCCTTGCTGGTTTTCTTTCACAGCAGTCAAAACTGACTTTATCTTGCAGAGGAGTCAGGAAAAAGAGGCACAAGGCACTTCTTAAACTTCTAAACTCTCTGGGGAAAAAGCATGGCCAAAAAACAACAGAAAGGAATTTGCTTTTTAGTTATGAAATGTTCGTACTATTCAACTTGATTCTCGTTGCTTAGGAATGAGTGATTCACTTAATTTTGATGTGGGGGGCCATTTGCTGGGGCTACGGATGCCATCTGTCTTTCAGGGGGATGCTCAGCGTTCTTCTCATTCCCTGCTCCCTGTACGGTGGCTCCTAATGCATGACAGAAGCAAGCCCAAATCATACAAACTCATGCACTGCATGATCAGAGAATAAAATACTTGTCACCCTCTGAGTCACAAATGTGACTACGGAATATGATGGCACATCCCTCTGGGGGGAGGCTCCCTCCCTGCCTGCTCTACCAGCATGCCGAGAGCTTCACAACACCATCTGCACCACCAGGATGCCACAAGGATTTGCTGCACTGCCTTGCCAACAGTGCTTTGTGACTTAATCAAGGCATTAGCTCCAGTTTTTACAGCCTTGGCGTCAGCAGAGAGATTTCAGCTAACCTACTGCTTTCCCTCTTGGGCAGGTTTTGTAGCTACTGCTGGTCCCAGGCGGCTGGGGCTGTACTGGTGCCCTGTTTCCACAGCAAGATCAGGATGTCTGCATGAGATGCCGTGACAGCAGCTGAACACCACGCTGGCCTACTGTCAGCCCATTGTAGGTGAAGGGCATCTTTACACAGAGAAGCTCCACCAGCTTATCTTAGAATCAGTGCAATTACACTGGTGCAAGCCAGTTTAATTAAACCAGACGCTCTCATGTGGGCTTAATTTAGAGTATCCTGGTTAGCTTGCATCTGAACATTTGCCAGTGCAAGCTAATCCACTTTTGAAAGGTTTAAACCCACGTATGTGTTCCTTTTCAACTTTGCACTAGCTTAGCTAACCTATTACTAAAATGACAGCTTCAGTCAAACTAGAACAAGTTTCACCAGGCTAATTATTTAGGCATTTTTAGAAATATTAATCTCTTTTGCTAATCAGCTTGGTTTGCTGATTGTGGTGATGAGAATAGTCAGCCATACCTTTGAATATAAAATGTTGGTTTTTTTTTTTTTTTTTTAGCAATCTGTGTACTCAGGACAATGTTGTTATACTAAGGCTGTATAGCACATGCCTGATTAACACATTACAAGGAGTCCTAAGTAACAACTTCCTTAACCAAGGACTTTTCCGTTTGAACAACTTCGAGATTTGACCTAAGAATACTAAAAAAATAATAATAATAAATTGTACCCATATACGATTTAACCTTCTGATCCTACCTAGTTCTGCTGCCCACTGGTCTTGCTGTGACCTGAGCTGCATGCAGCAGGCATGGGGACTGAAGACATCCTGCACTGCCAGCTGCAGAAAGAGGGTGGCTTGTGTGCTGCTGCAGTGCTGACTTGTCATGTGCCACCTGGATCTCATGACTGTGCAAGGAAAGCCCCGACAGATCATTTAGTCTGTTACACCAAAAGTGCACCATTGTCCCCTATGATTCCTAGATGTGTTTTTAAAAGCCGTTCTGCAACTCTCACTATAACGAACAAAGATACCACAAAAGATCAAAACTAGCACTGTGAAACAGGAGAAACTAAAAACAGATAGTTTAGTGTTTCTCATTAGCATGGCTTTAAGCCACTCAGGGAATTTTCAATGCAATGCAATGCTCAGATAGGTGCCATTTTTCCACTCATTTTGGTAGCAACAGTTAGTAACTACCATGCAATTAACCAGTCTTGTGGAGTTCTGGCAAAATATATAAGTAAGGAAAGGTAATGCAGTAAAAGTTACTTTTAAATCACATGGCTGCTTATTGTTAAAGATTATATTATCCCTTAAAAGTGATGTAATTTTCTTTCTGCAACTACCATGAGCCTTACAAGATATTTTCAGTTCATTCCCAGTGAAGGAAAAAGGAAGGTCTTTGATCAGAGACTCCCATTTCAATATAGTAAAATAAAAGCTGTTCTAACCAGAAATCATCTAGAAGTGTAGCTGTGTCCTAAAACAGCTGCTAAACCACTAAGACGAACTTCAGTCCTCCTGAAAAAATAGCCAAAAAACCATGAGGAAATGATTTGCAGAGACCAACACACTGAATAGCTCTACACAGACACAGAGAAGGATATATTTTTTTTTTGCAAAAGATTTCTGTATTTGTGTTCTATGCTGCTCATTTTCTCATCTACCCTCAACAATATTGCAAAATGGCATGCAACTGTTTTAGCAAACTCGATTGCTTATGCCACTACCAAGCTGCTTTCCTCCCTAGGACTATTCATCCTGAGAGGTGGCAAACTGCCCATACTACTTGTTAACTAAATAAAGTGCTAATTACCATTATTAAAGGCATCCTTGTTGTTTTTGCAGGAGAAAGGCATCTGCTGGGAAGGGCCAGTGGATTTGCACAGTTCATTGGTCAACGCTGGCTGACAAGAAGTGTTTGTTCTGAGGTCCACCTGATTTTCAACAGTCCGTGCTATATCAGAGTTTGAGATGTTCAACCCATACACACCATCTTTATAGACAAGAGAAGAATCTGATCTGTTGAGGCTGCTTAGAGACACACATACTACAGTGTCATTTAAGTAGAATGAATGTTCACGAAGAAAGCGATCCGACTGATTATGTCCCATTATCTGCAAAAGGAAAACAAAACAAAACAAAACAAACAAACAAACAAACAAACAAACAAATAAATAAATAACAGCATTTTCAATTTTGTCCAGCACAGAAGAACCCTTATACCAGGGTACCTTAAGTTAAATGCTGGACAGAATGAGGATTCATACCACACAGTCCCTTAGTTTCGCAGAAGCTAACATCAGAAAATGCTAAATTGGCCACACGTACAGGAATATACATCAGTAATTGAGTATATTTTGCTTTGGCTACTCCCAAAACACAGAAAGAATCAGTAATAACTGCAAAATAGCGAAACACAAAGACCCCGTACCTGAGATGTACCAAGGTTAGCTGACTTCTTTTAGGGAGTTAATATTTTGCTCCATGGCTAAATAAGGTACCATTTCACATGGTGTAACCATAGAGACGAGGACTGCAACCGCCCTACTGGAGACTGCAGATGGTGTTCAGCAAGTACATGCGGCTCCTGGGAGATCCAAATGCATTACCTGCAGCCTGCAACAACCCGCAGGCGTGTTATCAAGACTGGGTGCACCAACAGAAGGAGTAGCAGTAGAATTAGCTGTGACGTCTGGCCATCCAAAAATAGCTAGGCTCAGAGTGATGGCAAAAATAATGGTCTGGGAGGAAAGGCTGGCTGGTAAATGCCCAGTCCTGGTTCTGCTGCTGCTGCAGTGTGTGGCATTGGAAAATGCAGGACAGAGACAAGCCCAAGGACTGGAGTACATTCAGGTCATATATTTTACTTGAAATAAAAACACAAGTGAAATGGCTTTACACATTAAATAGTAGGTTAAGAATTACTTAAAACCTGTGGCTCTTTGACACTCAGGATTTCATTATTTTGCCTCTGTCTGTGGCACCCTGGACATCCCTGAATCCAACTGTCATCCTTCAACTTCCTCTCCTCAGAAGACTTCAAAAGTCTCATTAATTAGAGCTGATGGGCAAGTTCAGCTTTTGTTTTATCATCCACTTCTTAAGCATTGCCAAATAAGTCAAACTTTTACCACAATCTGTACTAATACACACTGCCTTCATTGTTTGGGCTGGGCAAGCATATAGGGATAAGTTGTGTTCACACCATGCTGACAAAAGATGGATGAAAAGGAAGAGGTCAGAGGCCAATCCTTCATCTCCTCATTCAGGCTCAGGCTTAGACACTGAATGGTCACTGCCTGTTATGGGTCAGCTGCCAGCTGAAGAGCTAGGGAGGTGATGGCCTGAAGAACGGCTCTACATTTTTTCTTGTGAAAATGAAAACCTGAGGGGAAGAAAGCTGTTTGGGTCAGTGGGCTTTGAATCCATGTGATTTGTTTTGATTTACAGGTGCTTTAGGGAACAGCCATGGAAACCAAAACTTTGCTCACTGGTGGAGGGACTGGGCAGCCAGGGCACACCTGGCAGGTTAACACCCAAAAGCTGAGTGCAAAGCCAGCTTCTTTTCCTGCACCCTCAACTTCAAGAAGAATTTAACCATTTTTGATACTAGCACTTAAGCAGCATCAGAGCTGCTTTAAAGAGCATCACCTAATAATGACCATCTAATAATGACCAACAGTATAACCAATTATACTGTTGAGGCCAGAGCCACACACCGACCTCATTCACTCAGGAGTTGCTTGTTTCAGAGAAGCAAGATGGACAGTGCAAGGCCCGATAGAACATCGTGGGAATCAGGCCTGCTCCTGGAGGAGCCTTTGTTCCTTGCTGGAGACAGTGCTGCCGTCCAGGAACAAGGAGGGTGGCTGACCCTTCACTGACAGTGCTGCATGCCTCAAGCATTACAATTTAGCTTTTCTACAAGAAGCAAGAGGCAGAGTGTATCTTGCCAGAAGGTGGCTACCACAGCAGTAAAGTAGAATAAAACACAATTCTCACACTTCTAGTTCCCATCTCCTCAATGTAATACCCGAAGTGTGGCTTCCACAGGGCTCCAACATTAAAAGAAAGCCCTTGGATATTACCAAGCAGCGGACACCGATGAATGGTGGTCCATTCATCGAGGAACATCTCTACAGCTCTGCAGCTGGGGATGTCATTATGGCATGGAAACACGTACCTCATAGCTCCCTGTAGCTGAAAGCAGGCTGCTTTGACTACCTTGCTTCCAGCGCCAGAGGAGCTTCTTCTGCATTTTCACTCTGTCTCTCTCTCTGTCCACCATTTTCTGGCCCTCCCGCAGCCTCTCCAGGCTCTGCTGGTACTCCTGCAGCTGCAGCGCCAGCTCCTGCCGGCTCCTCTCCAGCAGCTCCTCCTGGCAGACACAGGCCCGCTCCCGCTGCTCCAGCAAGCTCTCCATCTGCTCCTGCTCCCGCTCCCGCTGCTCGCATTCACGCAGCCAGCGCTGCTGCTCCTGCTGGAACTGCTGCTTGAGTTTGTCTATGTTTGCCAGCTCCTCCCTTTGTTTTTCTGAGCTCCGACATTTCTCTTGTTCCATGAGGAGGGTGAGCCAGGAACCATGCCCCCGGCCCGTCTTCTCATTCTCTTGCAGAAGTAACCTGTAGAGTTCTTTGTGGCTGTCCTGGATATTTAATGCTGCCTAGACACCACAACAAAATCAGACACAAATGTTTAAATATTAACATTAATCCATTTCTGTACTTCAGCATTTTATAAAAATGCTCCATCCTCCCTTAATATCAGTGCTAAATGCTTCTGGGGAGGTTACTCCTCATGCAAGCAAAGAACTCCATGTTCACGCCTATACCAAGAAATGTTTCTAAAAGCACTCAACCATTTCAAGCACTTTTAATGAGGCTTACGGTTTGCACTTGGTGTTACTATATACAACGTTTATGTTACAGCTGGGGTTCTGTTCTGTCAGATGATGTTAAGACACATAGGAAAAATAATCTTTCATGGTTTAAGAGGGCATTAAAGCATCAGTCTAGGGAAAGCTGCACTTGACAATGTATTCCTAATACAGATGTGGCTTAGGCAGAGAAAAACGTACGATTTCCAGTGCATCTCATTCAGGACCTAAGGGTCACCTTGCTAACCTGCAACAGCTCAGTCCTATCAACATTAGACCTACAGGCACCTGCCAACAGAGTCAGGTCATCAGGACCTTACTTCTACATGCAGAAGACCAAGATACCTGTGCCAGCTGAAATCTGCCATATAGTCATTATTTCAGTTTTGATGTTTCAGTAGCTTCTTTTACAACCAAGAACACAACAGGGCATCCCTTACAAGGATGTTGTGACATTGTTTGCATTAAAGATTGTGACATCCTCCAGTAGCACAAAAAAATTGCTGGGATTCAAATACAAAAGAAAGCAAGAAAGGCCTAGGTCTACTGAGGCACTTAGTGCACTGCCTGTCCTCAGGAACTGACATGGGAATCTACTTGAGCAGATATTCCCAGAGAATTCCATCAGCCCCGTTACTCCATGCCATCCACACCCAACTGCACATTTCATAAAGCTAAAGACTTTTTAAATTTTCTGGCTTTTTTTTTGGCTCTTCCCCCAGTACTGGGTCAGTTCCAGTGATTTGTAAACAGGGCAAGGACAGTATGCTCTGTTTGTTTCTTTGCACCTATACTGACAGCTTATGCAATTTTCATGGTCTGGACAATAAGGCATGATCCCTTTACTTTACTGCCACTGGTATTAAGCTATTTGTTTTTCATTTTTTCCAACATTTTAGCTGATTTACAGGCCTTTTATTTTGCTTTTGCTTTGCTTCAATCCACTTAATTTCTAAGCCTAAAGTTTCCAGAATTGTTAAGAAGCATGCTAATGTCAAGAAAGTTTAGAAGTTAAATGAAACATTTCAAAATTAATCTTCAATTGGACCTAACTGAGTGAAAAGAAGTTAAAATATTCAAACACGGCATGGAAGAGGCAAAAGCTTTAGACTAAGACCCTATAGCATACGCACAATAATCAACGGAGGTTGAAATATCTTCAGTGTGTTAACTGGTCACCTAAGTGGCAGAGGTGTGTTTTAGCAGTTGCCAGCAGAATATTCTAAGCAAAATACTTACATTTTTTCAACATTTTTAAGTATAATTTCAAAAATCTGTACATGAAATGAAATCAGCTCAGCTCAAGCCATCATTTTACTTCCTCCCTAGACTTTTGACTGTACATACAACCTTTTTGGGAGGGAAGTAATCTCCAAGCAAGCATTATTCAGTTCTTAAAAGAAACATCAGTGATGTAAAATAAAAATATATCATATGACAGCTTGTGCAACAGTCAGTAGAGATAAGTATCCACTGACATAATGTCTAAAAATAGTGCGAGATGAAAACAAACCTTTAGAAGTAAATTACCAAGACTAATTACTCTACAAAGTTAACAGTGGAATAGTCACCTGTATGCTGTACAAGAGACGAGTTAGATTCTGGACTGTTTGTACAATCTAGAAAACAAAAGAGAAGGATTTTCAAAGCTTTGTCCATTATTAACTAAATAGTTACTATATTCTGTCTAGGGTTTAAATAAACTCACCTCTGTCCCTGTAGATCCTGGGAAAATCATACTTCCTTCCTAAAATAAACACATGTTGCTTTAAAAAGTAGTTCTTAATTTTACAATTGTATCATATAGGTAATTTTTTATTTATTTATTTTTTTTACTAGTGGAGACATTCATATTGCTAATATATGCAGTGCTGAGTCAAACTCTCTCGTGGGTATGTGAAAAAAGACAGAAGCAATAATCTATGAAGACTAATAATTCATCAACACTGTAGTTTCCGTGGAAATCACTAGAGATCCTAAGCACAACTGTAAAAACAAAAATATTTCATCCACAATTTTAATCCTCTTGTGACTAATGCTACACAGAAGAGACATTTCCATTCACTCTTTGTTTACCTGACAGTTTTGAAATACAGTAACCAGACTTCTGCATATACAGCAGAGTGGGTTTAGATTACTTCTAGTAGGATGAAACAGCTCAAGACTCTTCAGAAATCAAGGCATTAATAGAGTAAGAAGCTGACAGCAGTTACATTAGTGGGTTATGGCGAGTGCCTTCAGTGAGCAGTGAGGCACAGAGCTAGGGCTGTGTGCCTGCTGTACCTTTGGAAATCTACTGGCATAGTGACAACCATCCACAGCAGCTAGGCTTGCTGCTTTCAGATGAGGCTCAGCCACTTTGCACTTTCCACCCTATCCTCTTTTTCCTAGGAAGCTTTTTTAATTTATGGGGTGAAGCCACCCATAATCCTTTCTGCATGAAAAACAGCTCCTCTGAGAAAGATAAGGTGAAATAGTGGAGAAATAAAACACAATCCCTCCTGAGGCTACACTGGAAAGACTTCCTGTATGATTTCTGTAATTTTTTTTTAGAGAAGTGGAGGAGGGCTTGGGGAATATTTGTTCTTTCTGTAATTCTCTTAAGTTGTCTACTGAGCCTCATTTCCCATCACAGAGAGCACAGCAGCTGCTCCATTTCGCTGCAATAACTGGAAATGAAGACGAAAAAGGCCAGGCCCCAAAACAGAACTCACAATGAAGATGAAGTTTAGGAAAAAGGAGCACCAGCTGCTGCATTTCCTCCACAGCTTGCATTCTGCCTCATTATCTCCCTTCAGTATTTTCCTCCCCACACCTTCACCTCCTCCACTTCCTACTGCAGCCATGAACCCAACCACTTGCCCTGCCGCAAGACACAGAGGACACAGCAGGGATGCCTCTGTAGCACTGGGGCAGACACACAGGAGCTTGGCCCTCCTGCTCTGGGCTGCCAACACAAGCTGCAGACAGGGAGGAAGAGGAGGGTGAAGAAGGGATGAAGAGAGAAGAGAAGAAGATGCAGGTGGGGTGAGGAAGAGTGAGTGTATGAACGAGGGCCCATTCGTTGAACAGAGGTGTGGGATCAACTCTACACTTTGTTTCATTCTTTTAAGCCCTGTTTAATTTAACAAAGGAGGTTTACAGGGGGATTCAAGGCCTGGCTAGCTTTGGCATGGCTATGAGGTAGCCTGTGAACAGCCCAAGTGCCTGTGGACTCTTTAATGCAGCTAGGCAGCACCACTTGAGGACTGGCCATAGTCTGGGCATGGTCCTGGGCACCCTGCTGTGGGTGTCCCTGTTTGAGCAGGGGGTTGGACCAGATGAGCTCCAGAGAGGCCTGCTAACATCACCTATCCTGGGATTCTGTGACTAGGGAGTGAGCCCAAGGAAGGTGTGGTCAAGCTACCCAGGGAAACAATAGCATTGTAGCTGCACCACTACAGCTTCAGCACAAGTCCTTTAAGTCTAGTTAGGTCTGAACCAACATATTCAGCTGTTTTACTTGTCCACCACCATCTCCCTGCCACTCTACACCTTTGTTAAGAGTGACGAGCAGCAGATGTTCAGACCCCAGTGCAGGCTGCCAGTCCTCAGGCAGCGAGCTGGAGATAAAATTACAATGCAGGAGCAGGGGGATGAGATGGAGACTGCCTCCCACTAGTGCCCGCTTGGCATCCCAGGAGGAGCGCACAACACTCCTCCTGCTGCTCGGTCAGCACCTAATCCCAGAGCTAGGCGCCTTCAGTCTGGCTTTCTGGCTCTCTTCCCAGGCTAGCTGGTCTGATACCAGTGCTGCCATTCCACAACCTCAAGGCACTGCACACAGCATCTAAAGGCAGGCTGGTGAGCACACTCTGCCTTAGAAAGCCCTTGCCTTTCCTGTTCTGTTTGCACATTCTGCCACCTCCTGGCGAATCTGATTCTGACACAGTAAGATGTGACATGACTGTTGCCCAAATAGTAGGCTAAACTGGAATAAGGAACTATGATGGCTTGCTGGAAAACCTCTAAGTGGGTTAGGTGAGGTTGTTCAGGGCCTTCTGCAGTCAAATACTCGAAATCTTCTTCACTGAAAGGGTTGTGAGGCACTGGAACAGGCTGCCCAGGGAAGTGGTGGAGTCACCATCCTTGGAAGTCTTCAAAAGACGTTTAGATGTAGAGCTTAGGGATATGGTTTAGTGGAGGGCTGTTAGCGCTAGGTTGGAGGTTGGACTCGATGACCTTGAGGTCTCTTCCAACCTAGAAAATTCTGTGATTCTGTGATTCTGTGAAATCGTCAAGGACAGAGACCCCAGTGCCTCTCTGTACAACCTGTTCCTGCTTGATTACCTTCTTCATGGTGATTTTCTTCCTCTTATATACAATCAGAATTTCCCTTGCTTCAATTTGTAACCTTTTATGCTCATCATGTTGCTGCGTGCCTCTGAGAAAAGTCTGTCTCTGTCTTCTCTGTAACCCCAATGGCATTTTTTTCATGTGAAACTACTGAAACTTTTAACAGGGTAGACCTACGCCCCTGTACCTTTTATTATTTTATTTAATTTCATCTAACTTCTGTGACCCCTCACTTGGAATTGTCCCTACCCTATTTTTTTCCATACACACTTTTCTTTCCACTCTCCTAAACAGCATTCTGGTAGACAAGATGACCTAAAGCTGAACATGACGTGAGGTTTAATGAACATGAACATGAGGTAAGGTTTAAAGGGAAACAAGTGTTTTAGTAAGAGTCTTACAGAAAGAGCTAGAAAAAACATCCAAGGTTTCAGGCACACAAGTCCTCTTTTTGATCTGACGCAGACATCACCATAATGCTAAGCATCTACTTTTCTAGCAAACTTTGCTTTCCCTTTCGTGGCACGCATCTTCTGTTCTTGTCTCTCCCTTTTATTCCTTTTGTGGTTCTGTCCCTCCATCTAAGGTCTACACAATTACAGTTCAGTTTATTTGCACATACGAATTCATACTGCTCTTGCTGTAACACTCCCTGCTGCTACCACAAATTTGCCATTTATAATTCTGCCCAGAACTGACTTTTCATTCTGTGTTTTTTGTTGTTGTTGTTTGTTTGTTTGTTTTTTTCCCCCCTCCCCCGGATTCGCTGAAGAGTTACAGGACTTTGAAAAATATGCTGCTTCACTTCTATTTTTTAATTGCTCCATTTTGTTCTAATTCAAAATTCTGAAGCAAGCTGGCGTAAGACAATCCATCCTATTTTATATGCTTGTTCTGAGGATGAAGCTCTTCCAACGCATAAGCCTTCCTTGCATTAGCTGAGGTCTCTGTCATTGCAGGAGACTCAACATCCTGTGAATAGGAGGAGAGAGTAGAGGGAATACTATCAACTCCACAGAGGTGGATGTATTGAATGATGACAGTGGAGAACCAGGGTCTTAAGTGTCCCATACAAAAGCATTGTGGCTGCTATCACACCCACCAATCTGTAAGCCTGTCAATAAATGATTTTTTTTAATGATTTTTTTTTAATTCATCATTAATTGCAGTGACCTCTATTAAATTGAATTATCTGGACTTGGATAAAATGTGCCTATCCCATGCTTTAGGTTTTGGAACAGTCTTTAGACTTCCTTTAAACATTTGGACAGCAGTTACATTCCCAGTGCCCACAGTCATAAACACAACACAGGAACAGAAATCAGTTACGCTACCTTATACTCTACATTGTCATCTGACGTTTCCTTATCAACAGGAAATGTGCCTTCACTGAGGTCGACGTCAGATGATTCTTCAACTTCCTTCATTTCTGCATCTAACAAATAAGACCACAACAGGATGCAAGAGAAAGCTGTATCAAAGCATATTCTGACTGCAGAAACAAAGGGCACATTTTTTTCACAGCTACACACAGGATGCTGAAAATACCTAATGCTCTAGAATTTTAGGCTGAGGAAAAACAAGTTTCAAAGTCAGGATGGCATGGCTGGGACAATCTGTTTTTCCTACCATAAAAAATCAGTAGTATTTAAATTATGAAAGCTAAGATATAAATACAGCCGTATCACTAAAAATACTCTGCAGCAATGGCTTTTACAGGACTTAATTTTTGTGTGTGTGTGTGTTTTTTTTATTTATTTTTGTTGTTGCTGTTGCAAGAAAATCATGTTATACTTTTTATAGCTGAAATTATTGCAATATCAATCCTACTTATGAGCTGGCTTTCAGGCCTTCAGACAAAAATTAGTACCCAGGAAATGGGCTACACTGCAACATACATTTGCTGTGGAGCTGAGCAACAAAGACTAGAAATCACGTATACATTATGTATGAAATTACACAAATCACACTCAATAATGCTGATTACAGACATACGATAAGGAAAAGATGCAGTGGATGCAAACAGTCTGTTTGCATTAATGAAGTTATATGACAGTTTACACTATCGGAGCATTTGTCCAAAGACAACTTTTGTTACATTTTTTTTCTGTTGATTCTGCCATAGACTGAGACAGCTTTCCAAAAAAACAATCCTGTATCAATTATTTCAGCAATCCGAATACATAGAAACATCAAATTTTACTTACCACCATGGGAAGATTCCAAGATTTCATTGGCACTAAGTTCATGCTTCAAATTTAATTCTTCAGGACTTTCCTCTGATTCACTCACTTGTGAGTATGTGACAGCAACACGGAGACTTTCAGCTAGAGAGGAAAACATGAACAGTTAGAGGCCCTTTAAATAGCCCTTTAAATAGCTCCTTTATGCATAAATAAATGACAACAAGTTGTAGAATAAGTTAGTCTGGAAGGGATTTTCAGAAGCCATCTAGTCCAAACTTCTGGTCAACAAAATTGGGTCACTCAGAGCTTTGTACAAGCAAGCTTTTAAAGTATCGAGGGACTGAGAGTTCACAATCTCTCTGAGAGACTTGCTCCAGTTTTTGACCATTCCCACAGTAATATAATTTTTCCTTTTATTTTATTGGAATTCTCCATGTTCCAACCTGTGCCTGCTGCCTCCTGTCCTATCCCCATGCATCTCCAAGAGTTCAGCTTCATAGAATTACAGAATTGTTTGGGTTGGAAGAGACACCCTGTTCCACTCCCCCTGCCATGGGCAGGGACACCTCCCACCAGACCAGGTTGCCCAAAACCCCATCCAGCCTGGCCTTGAACTTCAGGGATGGGGCATCCACAGCTTCTCTGGGAAACCTGTTGCAGTGCCTCACCACTCTCACAGCAAATAATTTTCTTCTTATATCTAATCTAAATCTACACTCTTTTAGTTTAAAGCCTCTACCCCTTGTCCTATTAAAACATTCCCTGACAAAGAGTCCCTCCCCAGCTTTCCTGTAGGTCTCCTTTACTGGAAGGTCACTATAAGGTCTCCCCAGAGCCTTACCTTCTTTAGGCTGAACAAACCCAACTCTCTCAGCTTTTTTTCATAGGAGAGGTGCTCTAGCCCATTTACTATCCTTGTAGATCCCCTTTACTATCCCCTCTGGACTCTCTCCAACAGACCCATAACCTCCTTGTGCTGGGGGCCCCAGACCTGAATGCAGTAGTCCATGTGGGGTCTCATGAGAGCAGAGTAGAGAGGGAGAGAACACCTCCTCCACCCTGCTGGCCATGTCTTTTTTTGATGTAGCCCAGGATACAGCTGGCTTTCTGGGATGTGATAGCACATTGCCAGCCTATGATGAGCTTCTCATCAACCAATAACCCCAGGTCCTTCCTCTCAGAGCTGCTCTCTGCACAGCCCGTACTTTTGCTTGGGATTGTCCCGTCCCAGATGTAGGACTTGGCCTTGTTTATCCTCATGAAGTTCACACAGGCCCAACTCTCGAGCCTTTCCAGGACCATCTTTAGGAACATGTCCAGGTCCAACCTTTTCCTCCAGTGTGTCAACTGCACCACACAGCTTCAGCAAAAAGTGTCATCAACAAACTCTCTGAGGGGTGCACTCAATCCCACTGTCCATGTCACCAACAAAGATGTTAAATAGCACAGGTCCCAATATCAACCCCTGAGGAACACCACTTGTTACTCTCTCCACTTGGACATTGAGCTATTGGCCACAGTCCTATGAGTGTGACCATCCAGCCAATTCCTTACCTACCAAGTGGTACATCCATCAAATCCATGCCTCTCCAATTTAGAGACAAGGACATTGTGGGGGACAGTGCCAAATACTTTGCACAACTCCAGGCAGATGATGTCAGTTACTCTTCCCCTATCCACCAATGTTTAACCCCATTATAGAAGGTTTGTCAGGCATGATCTGTCCTTAGTGAAGCCATGTTGGCTGTCGCCAATCATCTCATTTTCCATGTGACTTAGCATAGTTTCCAGGAGGATCTGCTCTGCGATCTTGCCAGGCACAGAGGTGAGACTGACTGGCCTGTGGTTCTTTGGTCTTCCTTTTTCCCCTTTTTAAAAATGGGGGTTTTGTTTCTCCTCTTGCAGGCAGTGGTAACTTCACCAGACTTCCAAGGCTTCTCAAATATGATAGATAATGGCTTCTCCGCTCTTCTTCAGCTTCTCTGTTATAGTACTTTTATCTGGTTGCAGACAGTTGTAAGATCCACCAAGCCTTCTTATTTCAAGGCCTAGCTTTCGCAGCCCCTCCTCAAACATCACATTCTTCATGCCCTTCACTGGACTCTCTCCTGTATGTCCATGTCCCACCACTGGACACAGCATTCAAGATACTTCCCACCACAGGTGAGTAGAGGAAGGACCACCTCCCTCAACCTGCTGGCAACACTTCTCCTATTGCAGCAGCCCACAAGCCTGCTGGCCTTCTTTGCCCCAAGGGCACATTGCTGGTTCATGGTCAACTTGCTGTTCACTAGGACTCCCAGGTGCACTTCTGCAAAGCTATTTTCTATCCAGCCAGTATGCAGCCTATACCAATACACGGATTACTGCATCCCAGATGCAGAACTTTGCATAGTCTCTGTAATTTTTTTGAGGTTTCTCAGCACATTTTCCCACTCTGTTGAGGTATCTTCAGCACATTAATCACTCCTCCTCATTTGCTGTCAGTCATTAATTTGCCAAGAGTTTACTCAATTCCTTTGCTACTTCACTAATAATATGCTGAAAAGTACTGGTCTCAATATCCATCCCTAACTCCCTATTAGGGATTCCCTCTCCCTTAATAACACGTTGCCAGCTGGACACTGTACTGCAGATCAAAATCCTCTGAGCCAATTTTCCAACCAGTTATGCAGTCCTTACATCACCAATGTGGCTGTAAGGATACTACAACCAGTGCAGGCCACATTGACTGCCTTGCAGATATAAAGGTAAAAACATGCGCTGATCTCTGCTCATCATAAAAGCCATCAAGTTAGTCAATTTGCCCTCAATGAATACATACTGGCTGTTGCCAGTCACCTCTTCACATGTTTTGAAAAGGCTTCTTTGAGTATTTCCTCCATCATCTTCCCAGAGGCTAAGCTGAGGCTGGCTGCTTTGTAGTTCCCTTTATCTTCCTTCTTGAAGAACAGTGTAATGCTGTTTGTGTTCTTCAAGTCATCAGGAACATCTCCTGGTCACCTTGACCCTTTGAAGATGATAGAAAGCATCCTCACAAAGATATTGGCCAGCTCCCAGAGCATACTTGGATTTATTCTATCTTTCCCATGGATTTGAATATATCCAATTCGCCTAAGCATTTCCTAATTCTATCCTTCTCTACTCTGAGTAGTGTTTTACTGCTAGAGAGTCTGTTATTAGCTCAGGGACTTAGTATTTGTGTTCTGGAAAATAATCCTCCACACATTGCTGTAAATTCATTATAGTGGGCTGAAAAGACATCATCAACAGTACGAGTATCATGAAAGAAAGTGAAAATTAAAAGTGGGCAGAATTAGCTGTGTCAGTATAGGCTGCTGTTTTAGATAAAATCACATCTATTATGGCATCACTACCTTATATTCTTTATCTAAAGACAAAGTCTATCAACAAACTTATTCTCTGGCTTCATAATGATGATGGAGGTCAACCTTTGCTGTTAGGGTTGACAGCTGGTTATTTGCTCACAGATCTCAGTCTATGTGATGCTATAATCTTGCAGTACTTCTCAGAGTATACCCCTATGTTGGATATGGCTCAGTTTATCAGGACTCATGTCAGCTAAGTTTAAAAGGAATGTGGCTAAACCTCCAGCTATACAAGACATCACCAAAACCAGTCTTCCTTACTTCAGAGGACAGCACTGTAGGCACAAGGCTATACAGCCCCTGCTAGATATTATGCAGAGAAACACAGCTCCTCCAATGGCAGGTGCGTCTTGGCAAATCTGCCAATACCATCTGCAGTTTGGTTTGTATATGACCCTACATGATCCAGACCTATCATCAAATCAACCTAGGCAGGTGAGGGTAAGGGATCAGATGCAGTATCACACTGTATCCCATTATCTTCTTCACCAGGCTGTACTGCAAGGAGTCCAGTTAAGGAAACACTCCTTGGATACAACCTAACACCACGGTCCAGCCTGCTTACATATGATGTTATGCACTAAACATATCCCTTATGTCACAGTCTGGCAGATACGATCTTATGCACCTGACAAGTATAAACTCAAGAGACTTTTCCTCAGCATCATTTGCCAAGTTTTGACACTGCCAGCTCTTGAGACTTGGTAGAATTGCAAGGCAAGCCAACATGGCTGTATTTTGTTACTTGGAAATGTAAAATGTTATCTGGAAATCTCATTTGGAGAGGGCAGAAACCACTATTCCCATACAAACTCACCTTCTCTGAGTGCTGCTGCCAGCAGTGAAACAGCCTGTGGAGTTTCTCCAAAATCCAGTTTGATAAGGAGGTGAGGCTCTACATGAACATCCTTTAACCCAATCATATCTACCAGTTCCGCATAGGTACGCAACTTGTCTTCCAAGCAGCTGCAGATTTGCTGGTCCTGGTTACTCAGTGATTCTGTCAACAAAAATTGAGTAGCATATTAATATTTTTTTAACCTGCAGGCAAAGTACTTTGGACATTCACACTTCTAATGCTTACACCACACAGACACTGCTAATGAGCTAGGCAACAGACCTACACGATACCTTTTGCAAGTGGCTAGGACCCAAATTCAACCCATAGTCTGTCCTGCCTGACAAAGGACCAGGCAACTGCCCTATCCTGATGAGGTGGCCTTGCCGGTGTTCTGGAGCACTCAGCTATCTCCTGCTACACTCACAACAAGCAATGCTGGAAAAGCACTTGGCTAATTCACTGTCTCAACATCAAAGAACATCTGCTCTCAGTGGAGGATGCCCTTCCCTGTTTCTCTCTCCAGGAAGGACATTGGTGAAATTTCTCTCCTTACAGCACTTAAAGATGTGGAAATTAGGTGTACAGGAAACAAGGAAGTGAAATTTGTCTTGATTAGTGATAATTTTAGACAAAAATAAAAGCAGCAAAGGTGTACTGCCATAAACAAGTAGAAAAGTAGTTACTGGAGGTTTGAGGTACTTCCACAAATAGGAATCTATCTGACCTTGATGCTGATCTGCAAAATTTAGCGCTTATTCTGAAATAAGCCATTTTACCTTTTCTTTTGTACTCACAGTAATGTAGTAAAAATATAAAGTACTTGGAAAAAAATGGTTCTTTTTCAGGCAACTCCCATATACAATCAGACAACCCTAGCTTTCTGTGCTGTGACTCTGCATATTAAGCCATTCTGAGTGCATCAGCCAACACGTGAATGTTATTCCTTCATCCTAAACTCTCAGGACATGGGAGGTCTCAGAGTGGCAGGAAAGGTACCGCACCTTGATATTTCTGAATTCTGGATGCTTTGGCCTCAGCAATACGTCTGTCCTCATCAGATTCATTCATTTTTCTTCCCTTTTTTTCCTCTGGACATCTTTAGAGATGAAACAAAGGTGGATAAAGCAAAATCTGAACATTTATAATTATCTTCAGTACAGCCTTGCATTCATAATAAATCGCACAACATCAACATCAACTTTTGCTCCAATCCAGCAGCATGCCATTTGCCTACTTCTTTAAAAAGCAGTAACTGGGTATGAACAATACTGAAGGATTCCTTTCAATCCTGATAAGGTTACATCATGCAGTGAGTGGGTGGCTGGCCCTCCTGCAGGTTTGCAGCTCCCACACGGAGCAATGCTTTCCCTGCCATTCCTAAGGAACTAATACCAAGGTGTAATTGGGGATTTATCCAGAATGGATGTATGGACACTTGCAGAACTCAAGAAAGCATCCAGTGCCAAAAGGAAAGGTGAGAGAAGCCTAAAATGACAGGTGAGGACATCTGATGGGGAGCAAGAAAGGTCTGTAGGTTCAGTGGTAAAACAGAAGAAAACGGGTAGTTTGGCAGAAGTGATGGTGAGGTTTTGGTGTTTGTGAACCCAGCCTCATAGGATAGATCCAGTGCAGTGCAGGAGAGAGAGCACGCTGCAACAAATACCCAAATGACCTCCTATCTGCTTTGGACTGCCAAGGGGAAAACCAAAAGCCTTTTTCTCTACCTTTCCACTGCATCTTGAATATGCCTCATCCAGCTGTTACGTTCCTCTTTGGAGCTGGTATGAATCTCATACATTTCAGGTCCTGAAGATGAAGCGCTGATCAGAAACATCCCCCTTTCTTCATTGGCTACTTCTCTTACTATGAGTTTCTGAAGACAGATAACTGAAGGCTTCCGGTCCTGGGGGAAACAGTCACAGTATATTAAAAAAAATAAATGGGTTTCTCATAAAATACCATACTTTTATAATAAGGCATATTTTTGAATTAACTGAACTAATTCTCCTACTGTTAAACTCAGCCTATGCATGTTCTCACCAAGTATATGGCTGCAAAAGATGAGTATTCAGACATCTTTTTAAACTATTTTTGTTAAATACCTTACAGTATTCACAAACAAGTAAAGCATTGTGTATGCGCTAAAAAATAAATCCCAGGGGATCAATGATACTGACACACTGTATTTATATAGTATTTATAATAAGTTTGGGAACTTCAGTCCACGACCTGTCATATATTTTATGCGTATTTACTACTACATTTGCAGTCAAATTATTCTTCTGTTTTGTTTAACAGAACCAGAAGTTAAAATTTATTTTAGATAATTGAAAGAGCCTGCTCTGCTTCCCATCCTCATAACCACATGAGGCACATCGCTAAACATCATTCTGTTGTTTTATCCTTCTTCTTCCCCGAGATTTCTTAATTTTGAAAATAAACCACGTTTTCCATATACTGGTACATTACCGTTCTGAATATACTACCAGGATTAAAGAAATAAAACAATATTTCAGAATAACCTAGAAAGGGTCCTCACATTTGAGAAATACACAAACAAAAATGTAATGTATATATTCAAAAGTCTGGTAATATACTTACAACAGCTGCAAAGATGTATTTTTGATCTTTTTCTTGTAAGAACAGCAGCACATCAGTTAGAAGCAGAGCTAAGGTGTCTTAAAATGAGAAAAGTAAAAGATTTTTTTTTAATGAAGGGTTATACTTAACACTATACTTAATTTCTTCTTTTATACTTTAAAAAGGAAGAAATCCTGTTCAATAAGTCTCCCACATAATCCTACAGTAAACTAAACAGGAAATAGCTGGATTGCCCTATGGTCTGCACAAAGCAACTGCAAGACATCACTTTGTGCCTCCTGGGAAAGACCCCACTTTCTACTATTCACCCTCCTGCAGCACAGTGCTGGAGCACTGTCCCATGGAAAGCAGAAACCCTCACTCAAACATCCCCCCACATTTCCCAGGCCACTGACAGGCAACCTGGCAAAGAACAACTCACACAAATTTTGTTTTGCCTGTAGCAGCACAGTATGAAAGCATTTCTGGAGTAATAGTGAGGAGATAGCTTCATAAATCTTACAACAAATACTAGTAAGTTTAAAAAAAAGACAATCCCAACATATGATTAAAGTGAAAATCAGACTGTGAACTTGAATGTAAAAACTGGGCTCTGGCCATATTTGCCCTCATGTTTTCTTTTTCACTGTCTGTGTACCAGTACCACTGAAGAACCGCATGTAATTTTAATGCCTTATTTTCAGTAGTCAATGCTGTGAAGAATATAAATATGTAAGTCAAGAAGCTACTTCACGGGATGAAGCTGCAAACTGTGGGAACTAAAAGAAGTGTCTGGAAGAAAAAATGCAACTAATAGTAGAATGTACAAAATTTACAGTTTCCCAGGCACTGTAGGCAAACTTGTCATTTTAAATATACAGGGGATTACCTATAAAACATGACAGCTTTTGGAACTATTCTTCCAACAATATTCTCACTACCATTCACCCAAAAATCTGTGTTTGCAATGCAGTGTAACAAAGTACTTTCATTCTTAAACCAAACAATCTTTATATGTTACTTGCAAATAAAGAGTTGGAGGACTTTACTGCTAGGATGCAATACCTTTGAAACGACCTGTAGCTGTTTTCCAGTACACTAAACCTTCATGAAGAAGTATACTCTCTTTTCTCAGTAAGTCTTGCTTCCTAAAAACATAGCCGCTCTTCAGCTTTGTGTATGTTTTGTTGTCAGTCCGACTGAGAATTTCCAACAGCTTTTGCTTTTTCTCATATTCATTAACTTTTAAATCTACTGCGGCAATTATGTCCTTAATTAAATGAAGGGCTTTGCACAGGTCTTTATGTTCTTCTGTTCCTTCTGTAGGAAACAAAAAATAAACAAACTAATAATAGCTGACATATTCAATAGAAAGTATTATTCCTTACTTTCTTGGAACTAATCAACATGATGCAAGGCTTAAATTGATAAATATGTCATTTTAACTTGAACACAGTAATCAACTTACTAGAAATACTAGAGATATCTGCCTTTGGTTTGCCTGTTAAAAGATGACGGGTACCTCAGATTTATTCATCAGTCAAAACTAAACATTGAATATTTCTGACATATTTATGAGCTGTTAGCATCTCTTTTTTTTTTTTTTTTTTTTTTTTTTTTTTTTTTTTAACTAAGTTAAATCATATATTACTCTTCTGGTTAAGAGTTAAAAAGAAATTAAAATAGGATTTCAGGGATTTCAAAGACAGTTTCCAAGGAAATTTTGCAACTTTCTGCAATATAGAAATATTGTATAAAAACTTTCTGCAATATTCACTTATTACCCATTTTGAGGGTAATATCTGTAAGCTTCTAGCATTTCTAACATATTCTACAAAACTGCAGGGTTATTCAAACTTTTGTTTGAAAAGCCGAACAATAATTTGCCTAATTTTACAAGATCCTTCACTGTATCTCATTTTGAAGAACATGCACATACTTGCCTGAATTAATTCACATCCTCTATTCAAGATCTTTTGCTAAAACATGTTCTACTGGACTTCTAGGACTTACCTCACTGGAATCCTGGAAATTTTCACATCCTAGCTTTGGCAAAGACTATGTATACTAGACACACACTTTAGGTGATATTTGCCTGAACAGTAGTTACTTACATTGCTGTGTTTCTCTACAGAACAGTGAATTTCATTCTTTGTATAAATTGTATCAGTGCATATTCCTTACATTAGAAATGCACTATGATTACAGATGTGAAGCAACACTCAGCTTTTATTCACCTTTTGTGTACAGCAATATCCTTTCAACCAGAACAGGGTATTTGGTGATTCGCTGAGTGACAAGCAGAATGCACTCAGGGATTCCTCGGCGTCGTGCCAACAGGTTGCTGTTCCTCAGCTGTACAGACACAAATACATACCTTAAGTAGTAAATGCTTATCAAAGCACCAACTGACTAATAAGAAATATGATCTCAACATGCTAGACTAAACTGAAATGAAATGCTGGGTTACCTGAACCATCCCCAAGGAAGATTTGTTGCCCTGAGGGATGAGGTATGCTACAACAGAAACACGTATGTGATATATACTGAATGCCAAAGCTTTCATACATTTGAAAGAAAACTGTAATTTATTAGCTCACTCATTAAGAATGAAAAAAACTTGACATTTTTATTGACTACTAAAAGAGAGATAGTGAATATAACTTTGATCCTTGAATTTTAAATAAAGGCTACATAGGGATCACATTCATGTGGAAACATACCTTAATAAAATTGTGAAATTTCTTGTTTTGCTGCAACTCTTTGAAGAGACTAACAGCTTCTTTCTGATGGCTGCAAAATTCCCCATATATTTTCTTCATTTTGGTTGCATTTTCCTCTGAAAACTGAAGAAATTAATAATTAAATCATGCTCAACATCGCAACTAACATAAAAGTATATACCAAGGATTAATATATTCTGTACATACTCAGAACCTCTAACTTCTATGCTACTTGTTTGTCAAGTTCTCTGAATGTCACTAACAGGGTCTGTCACCACAGAACAAAAAATGGGCTAGCCATTTTAGGAGTAAGGAGAGGAAGGTAAGCTGTAGAGGGCACAAGTGTGACAATCCTGCAAATAATGGCTAGACCAACTAGTATAACACTGCTTCCTTTGCAAACATGATCCCTTTGAGGCTTATTTGCATTCATCTGATCTCCCCATCACTTATAAAACAGATATCAATAGTTCAGCTTCTTTAGTTCAGCAGGGTGAGAACTGACTGCCAAAAGGTGAAAAGCTGCACTCATTGCAAGGAACCAAACTGCTGGCAGCAAGCAAGCAGAGTTAGCTAGCAGTACTACAGCTACCATAAGCACATGTGACGACCCCTCCTCTAATGAGCAGCAACCCGAGATACACCACTCCAGACCACTTTATGAAATGAAGAAATGAAAGGATAGTTTGTTTTCCATGATCAATTATTCACACTTCTGCCTAGCTGTTAACAAAACGAGCTCATTGCTACTGTTTGAGCAATCCATGGGAGCAGCTTTTTATCATGAACAGAATCTCAAATTCATCACTTTCTTTGTCACTTGTACCATGCATGTACAAGTTCGTCCACCTGTTATCAGTTACCTGTCAGTAATTATTTTCTCTCATTGCTATTTCACCCTGCCATAACCTTAAGGGGACATTGAATTTAATAAGGCAACATTAGCCCTCTTCTCATCCCCAAAAAAAGTTTCAAACTCAGTAAATTGTATTTGAGAACCCTGACTATGTGAAGGATTAACAGAGCTGATGTCTCTACCTGTTGCACAAGGATGTCTCCAATTCTACTGATTACAAAATTACGGTCATTCCCCACTTCACATGATTCCTGCCGTCTCTCTCTCATTCTGAAGAAGAATTGCTTGTGGATCTCCAGTAGCTCATCTAAGCAGGGGAATATCTTATTCACTGTGTTGTGGTCCAGCTGTAGTTCTTCTTTCATTCCCTTCCTGAATATTTCAGACATAATGAACAGGGTATGGATGTGATGCACTTCTGTTTGCACCAGCTCTGCGGCATAAAAGAAAACAGCTTAGTGTAGTAATCACCTGAACATTTTAGACACCTTCTGTGATATGTTATATTATATATCATATATCGCACATAATCAATTTTCCTTTGTGAGCCTCAAACCTAATAGATTATGCCAGTGAGAAGACTTAATATATTGAGCTCTAATGCAGCTTTCTCAGTTGTACCCCACTGAGCATGCTAGGATAGCAACTGATTAAAATGGGAACTGGATGAGGTCTCTTCCAACCTCAACCATCCTGTGAACAGGGTAGGCATGTCTTTGGTAAACAGTACGCTCCTACATTTCCTTAGCTCTAGAATAAATCATAATCTGTGACAAAAATGTTCTTTGAGCCTTATTATTCTAAATTGAGCCATTCATTCTTCCAGACATAAAACGTCAGGTTCCCTAGTGCATTTTCTACACCCAGTTGTTTCCAAACTTACACGAAGCTTTGATATACTGACCAAAAATGACGTCCTGCCTCTTGATGACATCCTTTTCTTGTTTGTGATAGAATGCTGGGTCCACAACAAGACTCCAGGACTCCGCTTCAAACTCTCTTGCATCTGAGCTGAGGTCAGTCCACTGAGACGAATCCACATAATCTGTGGGAAAATGTTTATCTCATATATACCAGCTGTATGAATGTTAAGGGACACTCCTTTGCACACACACATCTATTTGTAAATAAAGGAGACAAATCATCAAATCATAGGAATTAACTTTAAGCAACTTCTGCAAATGCTGGCAATTGGTTTTATAACAGAAATGCTTGCCAGATGTCAATAGCATTACTGTAGTATTGAAATGCAAAAGTGACAGCAGGGGAGAAGAACAAACAAACAAAATCTTCTCAGATTAAATCCTTTTACCCTTTTTCACTTGAAGAAACCTTTCAAATTTAAAAATAAAATCCATCATTTTCGAAAGTATCTGTGATTTTGGAGGATCACTATTCATTTTGCAGATGTCCTGCATAGCATATCCACACTACCTTTTGTGAAAGGATTCCCTTCATCTTTGAAATTTAGCCTCTCACCTACCTACAGAAAATGCCTATATCTGTTCACCTCACAAGGATGTGTATCCGTTTTGGAGGGCAGTTTACCAGTGGGAGATAAGATTTGGAATCATAGAATGACTGAGGTTGGAAGAGACCTCTGAATACCATCAAGTCCGACCCCCTGCCGAGTAGGATCACCTAGAGCACACTGCACAGACATCCAGAGAGGTTTTGAACGTCTCCAGAGGAGACTCCACAACCTCTCTGGGCAACCTGAGCCAGTGCTCTGTCACCCTCTCAGTAAAGAAATGCCCTCTCATATTCAGCCAGAACCTCCTTTGCTTCAGTTTGAGCCCATTGCCTCTTGTCCGGTCACTGGGCACAACAGAAAAGAGACTGGCTCCATCCGCTCAACACCCTTCCCTCAAATATTTATACTCATTGATGAGGCCTCCCCTCAGCCTTCTCTTTTCCAGGCTAAACAGGCCCAGTTCTCTCAGCCTGTCCTCATATGACAACTGTTCCAGTCCTCTCATCATCTTCATAGCCCTCCTCTGAACTCGATCCAGTAGCTCCATGTCCTTCTTGTACTGGGGAGCCCAGAACTGGACACAATACTCCAGGTGTGGCCTCACCAGGGCTGAGTAAAGGGGAAGATCACCTCCCTCAGCCTGCTGGAAACACTCTTCCAAATATACCCCAGGATACCATTGGCCTTCTAGGCCACAAGGGCAAGACTGGAGGCTACTGGGGAAACAGAAGGGATGTAGGTTTATATTTTCCAATGTATGTTGACAATAGAAACAATTAGGTGAGTGCAGAAAGAAAGTATATTTTTTCTGCAAGGATGCCAAATATATTTACCCTATTTTTTTCCAGTAGCCACACCATACAAAAATATTCTAAAAGTTTTCAAAGATTTAGTTACCAGGAAGAAAGAAAAAGCTATATTTTAAGACTATTGTGTCTGATTGTATCACTTTAATGAAGGACTCGGTTTTAACTAGCAAAAATAGGTTGCTCATCTTTTATAAGCACCTTCCTGTATCAACTAATTATATAGGAATAATGATAATAATTAAGTGATATTAAAATAATAATAAATAATATTAAAGTAATTAATTAAAAATAATGACCTATTTTGCTCTTTGAATATAGGTTATAAAAGGCAACATTTGTATAATACTTCTCACCTTCCATCATAAATGTATCTGTTGAAGAAAAGGTCCCTAATGCCTGTAACATCTCCTCAGAACGCGACTTGGACCTCCAGGTACTAGTCTCAGAGTCTTCCTCAGGAAATGGCATAGATCTTCCATAGCAGGGGAAAAGGAAAAAAAAAAAAAATTAATGGATGCAATTTTCCCAGAAATGCTGAATGATATATTTAGCAAAGAATCTTGGTGGCTACCCTCTACCTTTCAGAACTGGCACTGGGAACACTTTTGGACAATAAGTGGGACTGTGGCAAGGCTTCCCTCCACCCAGCAGACAGTCCAATAGGCACAGAGGAAGAAGGACGCACAGAGAACAGCACAGGCTGTGGAATATCTCCAAGCCGTGAATCTATGAAGCAAAGCACAAAATAGCATTTTGAAAATGTATAGCATATATTAATAACATAGTTAAACTAAAATGCTCTCTGGTTTTCTTGTAGACCCATACCAGGTACCAGGAATGTCCTCCCAAACATGGTGCAAGACTGTAATATTCTACCACAGAATATAAAGAAAAGTCTCCCAGCAAAGTAGAATAGCTCCAGTGTGGTTACTATTGATAAGAAAACAATATCTAATCATACATGCTCTCACATTGCAACCTGAACACCAGAAGACCCAAATATCTATGCATATGGTGAGTGACAAAAGCACAAGACAGAACTAGCTACTTCTGATTTCCATTCCCATGAATGATGAAGGACAGTTTCTGTTGTCATTCCCCTGATTTTTTCAAAGAGGCTTAACTTTGAAGTGCCACGTTTACACATCTTAGCCTACAAAAATACTTACTTGCTACACCAGCTTGGGGCTTGCTTTTGTTATGGTACCTCTCCTGGGATTTCTGAAAAAGAATTATTTTTGAAATAACAATGAAATCACAGCAGACAGATAACTAAATAGTCAAGTTAGTAATTCACTTACATATAACATCACACAAAAGGGCTTCAAGAAAATGGTCCTAAATGATGTTCCTAATTTCAAAAAATATCAAATAAACCTAAGTCAAAATAAAACGTTATTTGTACTACAATACAAAACTGAATCTATTTATACCAAAGAGAATTACTGAGCTACTATAAGCTGCTTTTTATGTATCAATATTGCCATGAAGGCTGCAAGAAAAGGAGATCATCTTCAGGGCTTTATATTCAAATATACTTGAAATACTTGTGGCAGGATACTGCCTGAGGAAGTCTGGGCTAGGTGTCAAGAGGCAGAATCAACCATCCTTCCAAAATGTGCTTTGCAAAACCTGTCATGAAAGGCTGTTGTGCTTAGACATGTATTTCACCTGAGGTGGTTCAGTGAATGTTTTCTGTATCTCATTCTTGTTGAGATGAGTCAACAAGAATGGTGCGGAAAGGCTCTTGTCTCCTCTTGACAAATAACCTATCAGTCCCAATAAATAAAATTGCCAGTTCAGCTCTCCTAGTGTCCTCTAGTTGGCTAGAAATGTGTGCTATAACATGAGAGCTATAAACAAAACAAATAAAAATACCTGTTTTACATCCAGTTTAAGCCTTGTTTACCCTGAAGACTCTGTGTGGAAATATTCTTCCTGCAAGCCACCATGATGCAAAACCCAGCTACACCAGAAAGACACACTCCAGTGATTTGAAGAATGACCTGCATCACTGTGGCATACTTCTTTGCTAGACCCGTTTTATTCCATGCGGGCAATGACCTTACACATCTATTTTTGAAAGTGACATATTTCTTATGATAACTTCACCATATCTGCACACCTACTTAAAGGGAAGCAGCCTGTATATTTTTTAGCCCTGATTTTGCTCTGTCTGCAGTGGCAGCTGAACACTGGGGGCGAGTGCCTAGACAGGCTGTGGAGTCTCCTCCATGAGAGATTTTCCAGAGCACATCAGAAAAACATCTGCCAAAATTGTTAGCTAAAGGTCAGCTTGCCCCAGAGTAACAAGATGGACTAGGTCACCTCCCGAAGTCCCCACTGCTTTCCATTATTACACACATGTAGGACCCCATTTCTGCAAAAGGGATGTCCATGACTTTGGGCAGCCTTTCTTTTTAATCCCTTTGTGTACCCTCCAGGCACACCGTTTTCCAACTTGCCCTTGCAGTTCTTAAAAAATACAAATAACACTTTAAACTTATTTTTGACCCTCTTCTAGAAATTCTGGTTCAAGCACAGAGCTTGCTGTGTTGTTCACATTAGACAGTTTAATGCCCTTGTAACGCTTTGCATACATATATAGCATTAGGTCTGCAAAGGCTTCCTGTGCTTTCTGTTTTTTCTTCACTTTGTTTCTAAACCCCTTGGAAAGCAAATATTCTCTAAAGAGAACAGTGTGGTGTAGGAAGTTACCTTGGTGCAAACAGGAGCACACTCCTTACAGCTTTTATGGACAATCATGTTGCAATCTGAAAGAGAAGGTACATTTCAAAGCCTGATCCTGAACAGGGTCCTCAGCCTGCAGATGATGTTATTCTGAGGCTTCATCACTTTTCCTCGTTCAGATCCCCTTACTAAAGTATACTTGAGGCTGCTGTGATGCTACAGCTGGAAGAAGTCTCTGCCTGGAGATGACTGTGGTCCCTTCTGAAGTTTTCATCTGCTGTCCTTACCCCCTTCTCCCCTGCCAACCTCAGCCCACTACATGAAGTAGGTACTTCCAAATCTAGGCAAGGTTTCTTTTTGACATAAAACACTGAACCAGGATCTCCAAAGCAGGTTTCAGAGCACTGCAAATTCACACACAAAAGCTAGCAACTACTTACAAGAGCACTGAAGGGACTCCTTTCCTAGGAGAGCCTTTTCGCAGGCCATACATGGCATAACTCCTGAGAAAGTCCCATTTATAAAATTATGTCTGTTCAGTTTCTCTTTATCTTTGGTATCTTTATTTTTTGTCTTCATCCCCAACAGCACAGACAAGAAAAAAAAAAAAAGGGGGGGGGGTAGAACATTAGGAAAGAAGATAAAATGATTCAACCTTAGAAACACTACAGCATTCTCTTAAGAGCAAAGGATCTTAAAGCATTCATTCCTTGTTCTGGAAGACTTATAATACTATAATATATTATTACATCTGACATTGTTAAAGTTCTAAAACGATGAAGGCATTAATTTCACTGGCAGCTAGGCGAGAAAGCATTAACACAAGGAAGACTGGCATTTAAAAACCTGCAAAAAAGAAAGGGCCAGGAAACAAAATTTAAGAAGTCTTATTGACTTGCCACATACAAAAAATATTTTTGTTTGTTTGTTTGTTTGCATCTTCTTGAGGAGTACAGGCAAACTCATGCCTGTGCAGTTAAAGCTGCATTCACATAATCTTATGCAAACTGTCTTCAAATATTAAATGACATCGGAAATAACCTATTTTCAATAAGTGTTAATGGATTTAATAATTTTTGACTATTTTTACAGTACTTCTGTTCGTGTGAGCATACATTCCTCTGAGCACTTCTGGTAGTCATGCTTTAGGAGACCACACAGAAACACATTCATGTATGGCTGCTGGACTGGACATATGTGTTCAGAGCCAGCTCTGCCTCATGGGAAGATCTCACCCCAGCAGTAGTTTGCTAACCATCTTCATACCCACATATGTTAGGATATCCTGGGGCACAGCAGTGTGCATTAGAAAGCCTGCAAAATTGCTGAAACAACCCACAGGCCAAATCCACCCCTCAATCTTTTAATTGATGCCATTCATCTACACTTCAGGTGTCTCAAGATTAAACCACAAACATTGTCATCTACCTTTCATAACACGTATGTTTGACCAAACAGGCCTTGAATCTGCACCTCTTTAATGCTAAGCAGCATTTACTCATACAAGAAGTACCATTAACTTCAAATAAAGGAAATTCAACTGATTAAGTGCCCACGTACAATGACTAAGTGCCCATGCTACAGACTTGAGCACTTATTGAGAATGATTACAAGAACAGGAATATATCTTTTAATTTTATTTAGCAGAGAAAATTATTTCTTAAAGGTATTTCTAAAGACATTTCAACTTTGGCTAAACAGTAAAATGAAATTATTGATAACATTGAAAAATGGCACCGGCACCAGTTGATGTTGTTTTGCTAATGCTATCATTTAAAAGGAAAGCTGTTTTTCTAATATGAAGGCCTTTTGAGGGTATTCTGCATAAGTTTTAAAATTACAAGATAAAGACTGATGTTTCTTCCTATTACATGTTTTTTGCAATAAAGAACAAGCTATGTCTACATAAAAATTTAGATTCTCATCTACAATTAATTTAATCACAGTGACATAATTATAGATAATAATATAGACATAAATCTCAAATTACCTTGCACTTATTCCGCGAGCTAGTCATTCTGTTCATTAGAAAGCTGAAAGTCCGACTCACTTTACATTTTTCAGGCTCTGCTTTTGAAGGAACAATATACTTATCCCATTCCTCCTCCTGAATCCTAGAAACACAGACCAGCAAAAACAACTCATCCCAGTGGGAAACAGAGCAGAACCTAGATGGGGGTTGCTTCGTCTGACATTTACAGCTACAGTGTTTAATTCTGGTTTTAGTTCTCATTATTACAAAGATGATAAACACTATTTATTTTTTCCCCGCTCGGCTCCCTAGGTGGCAGCACGCTTGCACAGACCCGCTCCCGGCTCCTGGGGACCCGTGCCCGACGAGCATCCTACCTTTTCTCCCGGGAGTGCTCGGGCAGGCTGTACGCTCGCTCTGCAAGACACAAGCAGGTAACCAACATCAGGCTGGGAAGACACCACGTTTACGGGAAACACGCGACCTCCACCGGGCCGTAAGCTTGCCATTAAGCGCTTGCAATGTCATTTTAAAATTAGGGAAGCAAAAACAAATAGGTACATTAGAAGCAGCTTTTTCTAGGGTAACGCCACTGCTGACTGGGCTGCGGTTAGCTGGTGGAACCTGATAGAACTGAGATAGACAGGTATCAGCAAATGCCAGCCTCTACAAACAGTCTTAAGAAAAAATAAAAAATATATTTTTTTTTCTTAACAACCCAGACTTGAATGATTCATACTCCATTTTGCTTTTTAGCAGATCTGTCATAATATATCTTCATGATATTCTTCTAACATTCACAATTGCCTGTTTAATGCAGCTTTATCTAGAACACTATTAAAAAAACAAAAAACAAAAAACAAAAAACAAAAAAAAAAAAAAACACCTTTTCCTAAAGAGGAACAGTACTAGCCTATGTACTGCACAGACCATGTCACTTTTTAAACGTTTACACCCTGGAAAGAGTGGAGAGGTCTCAAGGAGACACTTTTCAGCTAACTACCTAGAAAACAAAAATAAATAAATAAGTAGATAGATAGATAGGTAAGCTGGGTTGTTTTGATAAATTAGAATTTCCTCTACTATTTCCATATGAGAAGTAATTTAGTTTTGCAGAGATTACTTGAAAAGTATCAGAAAGATACTTAAACAGCTAACCTGAAGCATCAGACTGTGCCATGTTTAAGGTTAGATACAAACTTAAACATGCTCCACGGAATCAGCACGTCTTCAGACAAACATGTAGTTCAGGTTAGCGAGAGCCAGAGTCAAAGAAGCAGCGAGACCAAAACAGCATCTCAGTTAGCTGCCAAACAAAACCTGTGCAGCAGGATGCTTTCTGAAGACACGAAGACCATGGTGCCCAAGGAAGATGAAGGCAGCTTCATGCAAAACAGCGCCGTGGGGTTGTCGTGGTACTTACTACAGGGGTGGAGCAGAGACACTGACTTAGAGAGTGTAAGAGCCTGAAGGAGGGATCGACCACTGTTCATGAGCACACCATCTACAGAGCAGGGACAAATCCTTTACTGTTACGGCCTGGTAATACCTTCTTGAATAAAAACAGGCAGCTGTTTTAAACCTGAGCATATCAAAAAGCTTCCCTCAGAAATAGATGGGGATTTCCCATTTTTTCATCATATTTGGTGTGAGAAAGACCAGCCTGTTGCCATCGTGCATTCCTCTCTTTGGCTTACACCTTATTGCCATGTACAGGGTCAGCAGTGCCTCCCTCTGGCACAGCCAGGCCCTGAGTGAGATGCCTCATGAGCTGGCAGCTGGGCAGAAGGGGCAGGTTTCCAGCAGGCAGACACCCAAATGGACCTAGACACAGCCCCTCTGTAGCCTGCAGAGTCCAGGATGTCCTCTCATCCATGGCCCTTGCTCCCAGCAGTTGGTGAGTGCAGAGCACACTACATTTGCAGTGTGGGCTGCAGAGCAGCTTTTTTCCGAAGGAGAAGGAGAAGGAGAAGGAGAAGGAGAAGGAGAAGGAGAAGGAGAAGGAGAAGGAGAAGGAGAAGGAGAAGGAGAAGGAGAAGGAGAAGGAGAAGGAGAAGGAGAAGGAGAAGGAGAAGGAGAAGGAGAAGGAGAAGGAGAAGGAGAAGGAGAAGGAGAAGGAGAAGGAGAAGGAGAAGGAGAAGGAGAAGGAGAAGGAGAAGGAGAAGGAGAAGGAGAAGGAGAAGGAGAAGGAGAAGGAGAAGGAGAAGGAGAAGGAGAAGGAGAAGGAGAAGGAGGTTTCCAACAACACAGGGAAATGTCTAGCACTGACAGTCCTAGGGGGAAGGGAGGAGAGAATGGACAGGATGTGGGCTCAAGCCCAGATCAGGTTGGAGTAGGTAAGGGTGTCTGGATGAAACTTAATGTTCTGTGACACCAACGGTCCCTTTGGCAACAAGGTCAAAGGTTTTAACTCTAAGCACACACATTACAAGGTTCTGCTTATCAGCCATCCTCTGCTTCTGTGACATACTTTATTTATTTCCTTCTGCCTTGCATTTTCAAAGACTTTTCACTAATCTGTAGGATACGAATGGTTGCAAATACATAAGCGGCGTGACAAAATGCATCACAACTACATGCTGCAGCACACAGTACTCATTTCAAGGGGACATAAAATCTTACTCAGAATAAAGCATGTTAGAAACAATTTGTAAGACATTACAGGTTAAGCAGAAAAGTCATTTTGACAACACTGGAATAGAATGTGATGTTCTTACAGAATTTTTCCGTGGGAAAACACCTGTTCACTCATAAATCTGACAGCTCAATCTGATCAGAAACAGGCTGAGCCCAACCCTCAGCTTGAACAGCATGCAGATGTCATACGCATGAATCCCCACCAAGACACCTCCAACTTTGTTTGAAGGAGAGGGTGGGTTCTGATTATGAAAAAGACCACAAAGCCAACAATTTTAGAGATTCGCCAGGATCTAAGTGAAACTGGGGCCACTCGCCTTCTCCGACTCTGCTTCCGCATCATCTTTAGCCTTCTTTCAGTCTCTGTTGGGCACACAGCAGGAGGTTAGGGTAAGGCTCTTTGGAAAAGAAGATTAGTGTCTACATTACCTTTTCTGACTAATGGTCTCGCTGTCCCAGTTCACATGTCCTCCTAAGAATCTGCTGCTGTATTGGGGGACAGCATGAGGAGGTAGTACATGGGAGAAAAGCAAGGGAAGGTGGTACAGGAACCTGAGGGCAACTAAACCCTTCATTCACGGGCACTAGTGAGGTCTATGAGTGCATGGACCTTGTGCACACAGGTACCGAGGGGACACAACGGGCCTGAGTAAAGACATCAGCACTGGGTCTGAAGCAGGCAAACATGGGTGCAGATGAAAAGCAAGAGCAGAGCTGGCACTGACCTTCATTTGAATCACCAACTGTGAAGTCCTGAGGAATGTAAGGTCTTCCTAATACATCTTTTGGTGAGGAGCAGGAATAGGAGCGTGACCGAATTCCAGAAAGTGAGCATTCCTACAACAAATTGCAGCAAATGAGAACCTGTATCGGTTTGAAATTTGCCAGCAACGGAACCAAAATAAATCAGTGGCAACATTTCTAAAAGAGACAGTTGACCACACACATATATTTACTTGGCTTTATTAAAGTCTTAAATTCAAGTACAGGTTTTGTCTACTTTGAATTCTTAAAAGAGCCTGCCATACTTCTGTCATAAGAAATTCTGGTATATTTCAGGAAATGTTTTCTGGGTGCAGGTTAGACTAAGAGGAAGCTTACATTTTTCTCGTTTGGTGGCAAGCACCATCCAGTGTTGTGCACCATTACATCTATCTGATGACCAAGTTATGGTTTTTTCCTATGGGAACCACTAATTCTTTGTGGTTTAATACCATAAGAACATACCATATAGACTAACACCCTGTCCTGGTAAGTAGTGATAAATCTCAAAAGAAAGCAGTTAGCTTCTTTCTCCTTTTCTCCCGTACTTTTTTGATTGTGCTTGAAAAAACATTCTGATCCCCAACTATGTCAATGATATGGCTTGAAAGGAACCCCCTCTGATTTTTGATGCATCATTTAAATTTCAAGACAGGCTATTCCTAAACTGCTTATACTGCTTTTAAAAGTCTCCCTAACAGAATTCAGCTCTTGCTGGACTTCTTTTCTCCCTTCAAGTAATTATATACTGAAGGTCAGATAAAACTACAGTTTCACAAGTAGCCTGCCTAATAAAATATAAAGAATCTCTATGAATATAGAATAACTCTGTATATGTGTCAGATATTGACAGAAATGGCACCAAGGTCTAACGAAAACAAATGTAGCCAGAATGCTTTAGGAAACTGTAACCTGGAGGACAGATCTGCACTGGTCCTTGTACAAAACCCAGCTGACCCTCCATGAGTCTAGGAATTGTTTTATGGTAGGCAGCAGACTGGATTTATTCTTTACAAAGCTGTTACCCTTTCACATAACTACAGCTGGTTAAACATTTTCTAACTCAATATATTTTGGTTGGAAAATGCTTATTCACTGAACCTGATCTATTTCCTCTGAAACAGTTCTGATAAATGATGCTTTTCCAAAGGTGAAGGCAGTCTCTGGTGACCCTTTCCCTGTGCTGCTGACAAACCTGGCCACAACCATGGAGCCCCTGCTCCACATCCCTGCCCATGCTGTTCTCTGGAGAGACTAGCAGCTGTGACGTCCACCTCGGAAGTGAATTTTCACTTTCAGATTTCAGGAGTTGCTTGTATGTTTTCAGTGACTAACTTAAAAGGATGACAATCCACATCAAAACAGTATCACATACCTTGGTTTGCAGACTGGTGGATAAGGAAAGCAATTCTGTCTGGTTGATATTAAAATCACTGCTCATCTCAGAAGAGTCTAATCCATCTCTGCTGCAAGCCTTCACATCTGAAGGTCCGAGGGGAAGGGAGGAAATGTGGGGTCTGTCCAAAACACCATCATTTCCGCTGTCTACTTCAAGGTCATCAAGGCTTGAACTGAAGCAGACAACAAAGTCTTTAAGTCTCATGGATTTTATGAATCAGTCTCAACCTTAATGCCACAAAGCAATGATACGTCTGCATACTCTGATAAATGACAACCCAAGTCACACTCTTGAGTACCCTCACATTTTTCCCATCACCTGGTCACTTTGCACAGGACTTATCTGACCTAACCCAGTGGATCTGCAGTACAGATATTTGCATTGTCCAAGTCACCCAGATTCCCACCACATTTAGCCACCTCTGGAGAATGATATTCAGAACCATGATAGTTATCTCCCTTAAAAGGAGATATTTTGTTCCACACAAGTACCTGCCAATCTACATAAACAATAAAGAGAACCAAGACAACTAGCTCAGATCTCAGCAGGAAGATACATAGATGTGTGGATTTTGCTGTGTGCCTATGTGCGCATGTGTGTTTATGTAAACCATACCATGCGGCTACTCACAGAAGTCTTTTCTACACCTGTGAATTGATGGGGGATGGAAAAGAAAACAGAGATCTGAAGGAGGGTCTGAAATAGTTTATGAGATTAATTTCAAAATATATACATTTAAAAGCATATGTAGGTGGTGAGGCAATGGAAGAGGTTGCTCAGACAAGCTGTGGATGCCCCATCCCTGGAGGTGTTTGAGCCCAGGTTGGACAGGACTTTGGGCAATGTACTCTAGTGGAAGGTGTCCCTGCCCATGTCAGAAAGTTGAACTAGACAGTCTTTAAGGTTCCTTCCAACCCAAGCTCTACTGTGATTCTATAAACATATTCAAAAATCTCTGGCTAAATCAATATATCGAACATCTAGATAATTTGATTGGCAGGGGTTCCTGTACAGAATAGGACAATAAGACTGCTCAGCAGCATCAGGCTGCAAGAGGTCTCCCACGTCGGGTCACATTGGCTGCACGTGTGAGTTCATGGTCTCTTCATCAGTGCTACTGGAAAGACTGGTTGACTGCTTGCAAAAACATTCCAGCATTACAACATAAAACTTTAAGTTATGTGTGGTATTTCTAAATAGCCAGAGTTTCTACCAGAAATATTAGCACAATAACTCCTTCCCACACCACTACAATTCAGTTTGCCAAAGGAGAAATCTATCAATACTGTCCAAAATTACTTCCTTATTACATTTCTGAAGACCATCTTTCACAATGTTTCCAAATAATATCATATGTGATTTCTCAGAAATGTTATTCAACCATATTATCAGTTATTGTCATGTTTTAAAACTGGAAAAGCAATACATGTCTATGTCAATAGGCAAGCAGTGCATGTCTTACTAGGGGTACCTTAGCCAGGAATTTTTTCTGACATAAAAAGATGTTTTAAAGATCTACTAATTAACTTGCCACATCACCCCAGATCCTTCAAGGAAGATGCCACTGAAATTACATACTGATTTTTCTCATTTTATGTACAATATTTGAATCACTTACACTGTGGATACATCAAGGTCAATCACATCTCTCTGAAAATTCATATAAGCTCTTAAAGCTTATATATAGCTACCTGACCTTGGTCTTACAAAGTCAGGAATAACTAAACAAGTATAGGAGAAAGAATGCTTATGTCAGAAAGGCAAAAGAAGATTATTTATGGTAGTGTGCATTTTATCCCCATAGCTAGTAAAACAGAAAGGTCTGAGAAAGATCAACTTTTAGTCTAATATTTGTTGCCTTATCCGTGCCACAACATTCCTCCCAGTGGGATTTTATAGTTGCTTAAGGAAAGAAAGACTATGACAGAGAAAATGTTATTGATCACTTTGAATCATATTGATCAACAATGATGAATAGCCTCTACTGCTCCCTTTCCAAGCGTTTTTACATAGATATGGTGCCCTATGTCCAGTTAGTCCAAACACTCCTGAAAAGTGGAATACAAATTCAAATTTACTTCTGCATAAAAAGGAATGGACTTCAGGTCTCTTCTACCCAGAGCAGCAATACAGCATTTTTGTTGTTGTTTTGTTGTTTGGTTGGGTTTTGTTTGTTTATTTTTGGTTGGTTGGTTGATTTTTGTTGTTTTGTTTTTGTTTTTTATTTTATTTTGGTTTGGTTTTCCCTACGGTATTAACCAATTGCTAAAAGCAAAAATGATCATTTCTTCTCCAAAGTTCTCTCTGCATTCCTGAAGCCAGTCAGTTCCCAGCATAACCAGCATAACCTAAAGCCATTTGACGGAGAGTCCTCAGAGAACTGGCTCTGCTGGCCTCACACTTTTTGTATCAGCACAAGAGCAGAAAAGTCTGAACCTATCAGAAACATGAACTGTACCGTGTACTATGTATTTTGAGGTTAAAAAGTATATGAATTCATGAATATGCTGTTCCTTCCACATATAGGTGCCAAGAAAGAAAAGACTCCTACAGAATTCAATGGATTTTGAACTATTCCCTTAATGACAAATAGTCAAACTATTCCCAAATAATGACAAAAAGTGAGAAAAACTCAGGGTGAAATTGCAATTTCTGACAAAAACACCATAATGGAAACTTACGGTGAAAAGCTGATTTTTTTTTCTTTGTATATTACATACAAGAAAAAAGGTTAAAAATATATAAAATTTGCATTAAAAATTAATCTGCTTAGAAGACACCTTTTGTTTGTAAATAAAATAAAGATAAATAAAAGTCTTCATAACTACCATATAAAAACAGATCATTAAGACAATTTAAATATCAGTTAATGAACAGTGATTTTACCTTGCAAAAAATATTTATCACTACAGATTCTGCCTCATCTTATAAAATAAAAGATTACTGTAAACAATTCTTACTCTGGCCATATTATTGAGTCAATTCCATACCTTTTTTCTTTCATGTCAGCATAAAGTCGACCTCTCTTCTTAATTAATGTCTTGTATGGAATGTCTTGTGTGGAATCTGGTCCATACAGATCAGAAGGTAAAACAGTATGCCTTAAACCTACATTTTTTCTGTTTTTTACTGACGTTTGATTTCTTTCATTGGGATCACATTTATATTGGTCATTCTCCTCCAGAGACAGAGTTGAAGAGCTCTTTGCCACTGATGCTGAGTTGGTGGAATTCAAACATGTTTCACTGCTGACACTATCTCCATGAATGGAGTTCATCTTTGAATCCCCAACCTGCAGAGGAAAAGCAAATGCTGATAAAATGTAGTAACAAGATATCTTGTCAGGGAACAAGGACCAGGTTAGTTTGCCATTCTATGGTTATTTCATTTTTTTTCCTCTGTTACTTCTTGTAGCATGTGAATTTATAGATCTTTTTATACCACATGAACTGAAGATAAATTATATGGCTAAGAAGTTCTAGACCTTGTGCTGCTGTTTTGCATGACAGTAGTAATGGATTGACAGTAATTGATAGTAACCAAAAATTTTGAAGTCAATCAAAAAATATGCATAATACATTAGTCTGGGGAACATATGGAAGAAAATTCAAACTATTTAATTTGGAAAAATCAGCCTATACATTACGCACACTTTTATTTTTTCCGTACTGGTTCCCTGACCTTTGAGATAAAAATGCATGACCTGAAACTGAGGTTCTCCACATAAGGATGAGAAAGGAATCTCTCTTTTTTTGTCATTAAGCAGTTGCAAGCCATGAGGCATCCTTTCTCTGGCACAAAACCAAGAATGCAGCTAGAAACTGTTTTCTCAGGAACAGGGATTAGGATTTAGACCCTGGTTACAAACGCTTAATTCTTTATGAAACTAAGGTTGAAATTCTCTGTCAAATCTACATAAGATATTCAATTCAGTCTGTTGTCAGTCGTTTAGGTAGACACTACTGCTGTCTAGATAGATGCAGAATAATATTGAAAAGCCAGTGAAGACAACCTCCCAAAAGCACCTGTATAAGCAAGAAGAAATGAAGGAGTGGAAGTGTTTCCAAAGTCCTCTTTTTTCAGATGATTGATTACCTTCTCTCCAGCCCCATTTGAGATGTATTATCCCATTCATAACAATGTTTCATAAGAGATGGAAAGAACTGCTGACATTTTTACAGCGGTCCATATTTGCAATCAAAGGTAGTTCTCTTGTGCTGTGCAAATGAGATGCATAAATGAAAAATTCTTCTCCCAGGTTTTACAGCTGCTCCTCCCTCCAAAGTTATCACTGTGCAGGCAGTGTTTCCACTCCACACAACCACAGAGTGGGTCAGTGATGCTGGCAGAGCAGTGCTTAAAGGAGAATTTTGCCCCAGTCAGCAGTTTAATTAAGTTAAAGTGGTTACATGTTGAGCTATGAAAGGGTGGTAATCCAAACTGAAGGTCCCACCAGCAACACACTCGGGTAACATGAGCATTTCTGCAGCTCTGTCCTTACCACCACAATATTATTAAAATCAAGGATTCACTGATATTCATAAAGAGTACCCTGCTATTTACTCACTCCTAGGTCGTTATTTCATGCATCTCTCAGTAACTTTAGGTGCATTTTGAACATACTGACATCTGACAGAAACTTCTGCCTCAGCAGTCAGAGGGCTGCAGTGTATGTAGTGCTTGAATGGGGAGAGGGAGAGGGAGAGAGGAAAGCACAAAGGCATGAAGAAAAAAAGAAAGAGAAAGCGAGAGAAAGAAATCACACCTCAAAATCTCAGCCTTTTTCTAACATTACGATCTTATCATTTCTTATTCCTATATTCAAACTTTCACCCAAGTCAAAGCTCACAGTACATTATAAACAAATAGATCACTTCAGCCTTCACTAAAACACAGCCTCATGATGCCAAAATTTTGCAGCTGTTCGACTACACACAATGACTAAGATTGGACCAGTCCCCCTTCCCCAGGTTATGATACAGAAGTGTGACCATAAAGAGGTATTTCAGGTGCAACGCACTGATCTAAAATACAGTTTGGTCTGCATGCTCTCTAACCTCCAGTGCTGCTAATAAATTGATAAGAAATGTGAATACTAATCCAGGAGCTCTGCATCAACTCTAAGGCACTGACTTCAGCTTCTCACCTTTCCATGAAGTTCAAACATAAACTTACTTGGCCTACTACCATGCAGTTTGCATATATTTCGTCTCCTCCATTCAACATGGCAGAATGTCTGGCTGCAGCAAAGAAAGTAGGTGGAGTTTTGAGCTTCCTAAGAACATCAAAGGTAGGATGTCTCTGCTCTGGAAAAAATAAATTGTGGAAAATAGGCAATTATTTCTCAAACCATTTTCTTTTTTATGTAATGTCAGAAAAAATTGAGAAGTTTAACTAGTAAGCACCAAATCTTAAGATTACAATTTGAGAAATGTTTGCGTGGCCTCTCAAACAACTGCCAATTTCTTAATTGCCTAACACTTGGTATATGTTTCTAGAAACCTATAGCCAACAAAACTACAAAAGATACCACAAAATGATTCACAAAAAGTAAGTGTTCCTGCAGCTTGGCTAGGAACACCTTCCAATTTTCCTACCAAGCTAGAACTTTGTACAGTCTGTGGCTGCAGAAGTATAACCGCAGTAAATAGGACAAGATTTATGGGCTAGGATGAAATATGTAGGATTCTGGCCTATATGTTAAATATCTAACATCAGATGCATTATACGAACAGAATACAGTCCATTTGCAGCCAAATAATGACTTTGACAAAGCATTCTGCCTGCTGGGAGCAACATAATCTTAAACCAGTGAAGTAAATTACTGTTATTAAAACAAACAGACAAACAAACAGCAACAAAATTTTAAGATAGAGATAAACAAAATACTATTGATAGTGTCTTTACAGAGTGACAGAAATCAATTAAGGTTTGATCTGTGAACACAATGTTTGGGATGAAGACTGCACCTGATATCTTTTCAGTAGCAAAAGCAGAAACAACCAGTTTCAACAGCGAACAATCTTTATCAGAATTTCAGGACTTATATTTCTATAGTGTGTTCATGACTGCAGATATTACAGAAAGCTGTGTGTGCTGACTCAGTATTTCAGAGTTCTGAGCAGTAGAAAACCCAACCAAGTGCTACAGAAACAGTCAATCTGTCCTGTTGGCACAGATCTCTTGAAGCTGCTTTTGAGTATGAGGAGCATGCACCAACCTAGCACCTGATCTGGTCATCAATGCCTCATAGTATCTTCTGATTGTAGAAGGAGCAAAGTTTCACAAAGTGGGAGCCAGTCAGTTCTATAGAGTGTGAAAACAGGTATATAAGATATATTTCTAGAACTGCTTCTGGAAGACACCGTGCCTATAGCCATCAGACTGCAAGAAGAGTTACAAAATACTGGATTAGAAACTACGCTTGACTAGATCTGGGACATTAGTTCCTTAAAAAAAAAAATCCTGGACAATGGCCAAAAATGCAACGCTACACCACAGCTTTTATTTAATTTTAAGATCCTATCTCATAAAAGCCCATGAACAGTAAGCTCTATACTTAGAGAAAACTGGAAATTCCCATTTAGAAATGGCACGCTATGAACTATTTTGTTTCTAGTCCTGGCAGGCTTTGTGGGATCTCATACCATTAAAAACATCCTTATATCTCTCATTTTGTTTCTTCCCTCCTGTAGGATTTTTAACATGATTTTAGTGACTGCCATCTTGAGACTTGCTAAAGCTACAAACCATTTCCTTATGTCTGCCAAAATCCTGAAGTCTTTGTTTATAAATAGCGTAAACCATTGTTTTCTACAGCAATTCATCAGACTTTGGCAGCTAAAATCATAAGGAAATGTGATTTGGCAAAACAGGCAGTGCTTTCTTGTGGCAAGCAAAGTTTTCCGAGTGCTGATCTTAAACCAACAACCACTGAAGAAAATCATATTAAACTCTACATTGCCTCTTGTGCATTCACTGTCTCCACTGCCTCCCCCAGGTATGAGCCTGGTGAGTACAGCTGGAAGGGTGGCATTTGGCTCCTGTGCTCGGCTGAAGGAGGTTCAATTATACACCCCCAACCAGTCTGCTGTTAAACATGCCTCTAAATATTCACCAGAGTTTTAAGTGAAAAGATGAAAGAAAGCGGGGTATTTGGGGCTTTGTGATGCAGCACGATTCCACTGAACCTCCTTACCCACTTCGCCCTCAGATTTCAAACATACATGAAGTGATGACCACATTGCACTAACTGTGTTAACCATGAAAGCATTTCAAGACTTTGCTGAATGCAGGGGAGAGCATTATTAATTACAAGTAACTTATTTCTACTGGAAAGGCCAGCTTAGTTTAAAGGAGGACAAAACCATAAGAAATTTCCACATCATGCACTGTATTCCTGGAGCCCCACTAATTGTTATGCTAACAGCCTGCATCATGAACAGTTATGAGTCATCATCAGTCTTACAGGGACCATCAATACCTTTCACCAGTTTAAAATGACAGCAGGTAGTAATAGTTCACTGCACTTGGTGACAGTGTTAAAGCCCAGAAAGGCCTTTTGTTGTTGTTATTTGAAAGGTTAGGAGTATTGATTAAGTGTATTTTCAAACACAGTATCTCATAAATATCCCCCACCCTACCCAGTCAAAAGCATTGTTATTCCTATTGCAGATGCAAATTCCAGCACGGTGTATGAAGAGACATTAAGACTGGCATCTCTTTTGGCAATGAAGGTGTCCCAAAGAGACCTAGCTCTGAAAAGTGTTGGTAATGGACTTCAGGATGCTTATTAAGGAAAACACAACCTAAATATGACACAGAATAGACCCAGCCCTCTGCTGCTGAAACAACCCAGCAAGCACGCCTCACCAAGCTGATCCTCTTTCTCAGAGCTGAATGCTCTGACTGTATACTGTGCCACAGCCACCAAAAGGGAATAAAATAAAGGCATGTCTCCCTTTAACAGAGCATGTGGATCTCTGTCATCTGCCTGGTAAATGGATAAGTAAGATGTGTGCATTGTTTAGATGCAGGTGAACAAAAGCCACAGTGCTTGGAAGGATAATCTCCAAACATGGATAAAATAAAACATGTGGACCACCAAACGACTAGGCACAAGTTCTCTACATCTTTTGTTATGTCAGGTTGTCATCAAAGTTATTCAGCAAAAGCTGCACATTTTAACAGGCACAAATGCTCGTGAAAATACTTTAACTTTAGAAAACACATGATCATCATGGCGGTAATTTAAAACATGCTTAATACTGGCATAAGAAGATGTATAGCCTTGAATGACCTGTTTTGGAAAATGGTCCAAACCAGTATTATGACCAAATTCATAATACTGACTTTTACCACAAAAATCAAAACTTAAATTTTCTGAGAAGGCACATAGTAAAAGGGAAGTGAAGTACATCAGTGTGACCAAGCTGAGAGCCAGAAAAGAAATTACAAATTCCCCTCTCTAGATGCAACGAATAGTTTTCAGACAGCTCATCACATTTACCCCCAGCAGACCAAATAGGGGTTAATGTGTAACTGGAAGTAAGAGAGGTATGAAGTCAGAGAAGAAATGCAGACAACTAAATGCATGGGTCATGCAGGACTATGGTAATGTTCCTCTAAATCCAGAGGTGGTCACCTGAATTTCACAGAAGTCCACAAATTCCTGACAAGGCACTGAAAAAGCAATATGCATATTTGGAGATGTGGACTGTATGATTACTTTCAACCAGGTATCTTCATTCCTAGCCTGGGGAGTCTTAGTGCTCCATTCAGACAATGCAACCACTCCTGGGAGTAAAATTAAACAAGCACATGAGAACAGCACTGCACTGTGCATAAAGTGAGGTTGGCTTTGAGGTGCTGTTGTCACAAGCCTGAACGTGACATTTAAGTGTCCTGAATCTGTGGAGCGGGAAACTAAAGCACTGTCTCCATGATGTATACGGGAAACACAATCAGGCAGCTGTATGCTAGAAATCTTATCCAGGATGTTCCAGACGTGATGCTATAGTAGCCACTAAGAAAAACAGATGATAAAGGCACTTTTTAATCATCACCTTTGATTTTTGTCACCTAAACCTGGATAAGAAGAGAGCAAACTCATCCACCATGGGATTCACAGCCCTGACCGCCCTCTCTGAAGCAGGTACTGTAGCTGTTTCCAGTAAATCAATGAGTATAAAGGCAAAAATAAGTTTGTACAACACCAAAATGCAAAAACTACATTTCCAAAATAGAGTATGCTTGGTTTCTTAGTGTGCTCTGTCCTGTGAAGCCTGAGAGGTCTCCAAGCAGGGACAAATGCTGAAGTTGGGGTGAGAAACTTAAAATTTGAAAACACTGATGTACGTAATGCAAAGTAGCATTCAAGAATTTCAGCTTTTGAATTTCCCACCAGAAGTCTGCAGAGCTTCACTACCTCCCGGGAAGAGAAACCCCAGACCGTGAAACCAACAATGGGCTTGGGGAAGAAGGAAGGAAGCTGACGTTTATTGCCCAGATCAGCCAAAACACCCAACACAGGTACATAACTCTTCATGACTTTTGGGGTGGGGAGGAAGAATCCCCCACTGCCTCCAGACAGTTCTCAGGGTCTCTTGTTCACTGAGACCCGAAGCTGTACGTGATGGAAACACAGATGCAAGGCACCATGTCCCACACCTGGCCATGTGAAAACAGGTCACGTTCTGCTTGGAAAGGAAGCGACCAACACAGCTGTCCTGGAGCAAAGTGGAGAAGAGCTCATCCCCTCATAGAGGTGCTTCTCCCACCTTACTTGCTGCCGGGATTTCAACACCACAGACACCATTTGGAATTTACCACTGAAACACACAGGTGCACCCGGAGCATCTTCTTGCTCCAGCAACACAACATAGCCTATCACCTGTGCACACATGCCACACGTGTTGGTATGTTATTCAAAGAGACAGGAATCAAGATGCAACACTATAACATGAAAACATCAGGAGTGTATACAATGCTATGTAACACATAAAATATCTAAGAATAATAATGCTGTCCTAAGGTAAAATAAAGAACAATCAAAGTGCCATGGAGGATGGGTGAATAGCTACAACATATACAAATAAATCAAGTACTCATGAGAGACACAGACTGCACACTACACAATTTGCAATCCTTTTCATCTTCTTTACAGATTGTGTACACATCCACACACATTACAAAAACTCCTCTGCACTTGGGAAATAACGGATTTCCTCACAAATAAATAGTTCATAAATTGCTGTGTGCTTTAAAAAGTGTATTCTGTACACGTTTTTTGCTCTAAAAGTTAAGGTCAAAGTCTGAGCCTGTGTAAACAACATGATTCTCCTCACTCACTGACTTTAATGACACTGATGGATCTTGATTCTCTTATTTGTTCTTTTCCCTTTCTGAAACAAACAAAAAAAACTATGAAAGGAAATATAAAGTACATTTTTTCCACTCGTCCTCTTTTCTTTGCTTCTAAATGCAGGAAAAAATATATTTCCTTGTTAAGGCTTTTAATGATAATTCTTCCTAACAAAAATTTTCTGCCCAGTGCTTTTCCGTCTCCTTAAAACTCCTTTTCTCATGCTGACAATTTATAATGCTTCCCTGTCAGAGGCTTCTCCACAAAGACAGACAATATCTAACTGCACCAGTATCTGTGCAGAGAATGACTGACCCTGCCATCTCTTTCTTTTACAGAAAGCAAAAGAATTCCCTCTTCATTCTGATAAGATTTCTGTACATAATTGTAAAGGTTCTCTTGTTAGCTGTTGAGACATATTTGAGTTACAAAATTCCCCTTAAGTGAAAACAACTGTAGCTAGCAGAACTTTGTGTAGCTGCAGCAGTGCCGTTCTGCAAGCTCCCATGGCACCAGAACTGCTTAGTGAGAGCAACACATATAGCCTGAAGAAAAGAAGTCCTGAGAGAATAAAGAAATTAAAACAATTTTAAAGAACAGTACATAATTTGGAGAAAACACTTTTTTCCTCAACAATTTTCAATAACATTATTTACAAAAGCATAACTAACAGTGAGGTAGACTTTTGACAAAAAGGAAGAAAATTTGCCTCATTACAGCTGTCGATAGCCACCTGCACACAACCAGACAACAAAAAAGAGGCAGAGCAAGTAAGCAAGAGTCATTTAAAAGAAGACAGCTTTTTCTACCTTGTTTGGATGCCCTTCTTCGAATCCGCATTTTAGGTAGGGAAGGCCAAGAGTAATTAAAAGGTGAATCAGAGTCTGAGTCCATTTTTTTGCTCAATAAGCAGAGAGCAGATTCTCAAAGTTGCACTTTGTTGTTCTCAATTGCAAGTCAAGTCTAAGAGTGATGTAAAATAAAGGAATGGACAAAGAAGGATCAAATTGCCCACTAAACACAGGGGAGGGAAAAGCTGTAAATGTTTGCTCTCTTCAGGCGTCCAGGCATGTAGACAGATCAGGCTGCAAATATTAAGGCAGAAGCAAGGAGGTTAAAGTATGAGAGCTTCGAGTGGAACTGTTCCATCGTGGTCCAGAGCTATTTGAAAGGTCATTGTGTGCCAATGAATCATTAACTCACCTTTCCATTTTGATGTAAATGAAAACAATAGGAGCTGAGTAAGGAATGAGAAAATATGTCTCAAAAGTAAACAAACCAGTGTAAGGTTTTTCAAAGCTTCATTTCCACGTTAAAGCTAGGATTTACAAGAGTCTCAAACTGAGGACAAGCAAAACGCTGGGAGCGAAGAAGCGAAAGATTAACAGTAAACTAAGAAAAATAGTCTACCTGCTGGACCCTTTATAACTGCGGAGAAATGCCTCCCCTCTCAGTGTTTTTGACTTTGGCAGACCTTGGGATGTAGCAGCTGGAAAGCAGAGATAACCCACTCAAAAGCCTGTCGCTCCCATCTTTCTAGCTCAAATGAGCGTAAAGCTTAAGTGTTATATAGAAAGATTACAATGTCATTAGAGGAGCTCTCTTTCAAATAATATTTAGTCTGAATAGTGTTTTCTCCATCACACAGTCACCAAGTGAGACAGTGAATCATAAGGATTTTGTAGAGCTGGCACCTTTACAGCACTAGTCTAACCTCATAGCAATGCACAATACAGCTAGTGACTAATTTACAACAAATCCTCCATTCTTATACAGTCTCCCTGAACAACTCACAGGCAATTAGTATTCAGTAGGAACTCATTATCCCTTCCCCCAACATCTTTACACTACACAAACTACATTTTTTAAACAGGCTCGAATGTGGCTATACAAGAGCTAATACAAAAATAACATGTCCACTGTTTCTTAACCAGCTCCGCCAAACATTTCTTTTAGTTACCCCACAATGCATGCGTTTTTGTGTTCCACATAAAGGAGGAGAGGGAATGTGGATCAGCTTAAATGTCAGTTTTTGGAAGATGATGACATTTGAGCTTGTTAACATTCCTTACTTCACTTCAATTATTTTTCAGGCTGCTGAGGTCTGCAGCGCTACTTCTGTATTATGTTTCAAGTGATTCCTCAATCCACATTGCAGTCGGAGATAACAATGTATTTGTTGAAAGAAGATCATGCGATTCAAATGCAAATTTAATTCAAAGCTCATTATAAAAGTATCTATCAGGTTTTCAGGGATAAAATAATTATTATATGAGCACTTCATAAAGTGCACAAATTACACAAAACACAATTGAAGCAGATCATTGTTCTGCCCTTCCCTTAACTGAAGTCCTGCCAGCTTTGTTAGGCCTGGAAAGAGTAATTTGCCCCAGACGCTGGAAGCCTTAGACTTTCACTTTAAATATTAGACACTCCCATTGACTTTGTTTGATTTATATATATAATTAACAGCCCCAGGGAATAACAGCAGACAATGGATAACTGAAAATACAGGGAGGATATAAATCCACGGTTTAAGCATCCACTTCAAAACATCTCCGCTCGCTGGAATGTCAGGTTCGAGCAGCACTGATGGATCCCCTGGGCCCACGGGAACGCAGGGGCGGACATTCTCCTGTGCACCTGCACCCCGGCCGGCCCCCATTCACCAGTTGTGGCCACAGTTAAATGAAAAAAAGAGGAAAGGATGGAGCATATTTACTGGGTAACTTGTTCGCTTAGGAAATGTCTTCCCAGCTGCTCCAACACAAAAGATTTTCCCTGTACACAACATCTTTCCCTAGCCAAGCTCTCTTTATCACCAGATATATTTAATGACAACCTGAATACAAGCCTCAATTTCAGATGTACTCAGGGCAGTGCTCTGTGAGCAAACTGGTGTTCATATTTAAAGAGCATTGTAAGTTTTACACTGGCCTTAAAATTCCTCACCTTTCAGTTTAGGCAATTATTCTTTCATTCGTGATGAGGAATGTTTTTTTGTTTTTGTTTTCCTTTTCTCTACATTGGCCAATTCTGACTTTTTCACTCAACTTTATATGATCAAGAAAAATATACTTCTTCACCTCCACAGGTCTTCCTTCTATCTATTTTATCTATAGTTAGTCCAGAAAGAAACAATTAGAACTGAACAAAACTCTCACAGCGTGGACATGCAGCTGATGTATTAAATGGCAATAAACTATTTTATATGCCAAGATATTTACTTTTCTGAATGACCTCTGTATGTTTCATAAATGCTTTCACTGACTGTTTCAGCTATTGCCTGCCCTTAAACTAGCAGTGTTAATTTAGAACCTCCAAACATAAATGAGTAATTGAGGACTGTTAAGTAATTTTTAAACTGCAATCCTATTACATAATTCTTGGAGAATCCAGCTTTTAAACTTCTGCTGTGATAAAGACCTGATCATTTACTGCTGCTATTTATTCTCTATTTCTTGGGCAAATCTTAGGCTTTTTACATGCTTACTGCAATCTCCCCTGAACAGGATCTTGCATGAGAATTTGTCAATTGCATTCTGAAAGTGCAGATAAATTATCAACCTTAACCAACTATTTCTGAAGGGCTAATTGAATACCACTCACATTACTTGCTCTGTTCAGGCCCTATGAAAGATTTATTTTTTTTTCTGGCTTGTAGAAGTCCTTTCTTCAGAAGACCTCATGCTGCTTTTCTGCCATGAAGACAGGTTTTGCTTTGCCTTCCAATCTATGGCTAAAAGTATTTTTCTCCCCATTCTTGCACTTTGGGGGATGATCCAATCTACATCTCACCTCCCACTCATCATTTCCAAAGTGGCAGCATTTCAGCAGTGGTATTTGCATGCAGCTGGCATAGATATTTGGCAGCTTATAAGATAAAAGGTGATTTCTAGCTGGAAAATATTAACCTTACTTTCCATGTAAAATGTTTTCAATTATGTATACCAACGTATAGATGTGAAGATAAAGAACAAATGTTTTTTGTGTGCATTACCTAAGGCTAATGCTTTTGATAAATACTAATGCAATGCTTTAAATTCTTTCACCTAACGCTTGCCAAAACACACCCATACGATATAAATGTTTTTCAGAGATATTACAGTCTATTGTCTATTGTCTGACCACTCCCTCCGCTCGTGGCAAGACGGAAGGAAGTACAGGAATGTCACCAACATTTACAGTTTCCATGGAACAGCACCATCACCTCCCCAAGGCACTTAGAGGACAGCCTCATAGTGAAGTGGTGTGGGGGATGTGGTCTCCCTCTCCTGAAACACTGCTAAAACAGCCCCATAGCTGGTAGTTAGCTCCCTGGCAGGCCAGAAAGAGAAGATCCCTTTGAGTTAGGTGCCCCGTTCCCAGATGGAGAACAGATCTACGGGGCTAATGACCCCAGAAACAGGACCGGTGATGGTCGACATAGGGTGTGGGTGTTGAGAACTGCATGAGCAATGGTTTTGACAGAAATGCCCTCCCTGGTTTGCTCTGAACAGTCCTCACCAACATTAGGGACAAAGTTGATTTCCGCCAGCTTCATTCTGTCCCAGGACCAGCAGAGTTCATTTCCCAAAACTGTGGAGAAGACTTTGACAAGGAAAGATAGCATAGAAAAGGCTACATGCTTTTCTCCACCAACCTCTGTGACCCACAGGTCCATGTGACTTTTCTACCATCTTCACTCCATTGTTTGTCTAAGGTCACAGAAAGGACCTGCCAATGTACCTGGACAAAATATCTACATTACCTGACAGTAATCGCTGTTTTGAAAATTCAGCAAATGTGAATTAAAGGCGACTGAAAGCAAAGTGCTACCAGCCAGTTCCCACACACCAAGCACAAACCCAACCCAAATGTTCTTTCCACCTGCCCACAGCAATTATATGGTGACTGTGAAGATCACTGTCAGCAACAGCATCACAGTTCCCATAAGACAGCTTGTCATGAAAAAAAAAAAAAAAAATCTTTACCACCTCTCTTCTCTGCCAAACACCTGGGTCTTTTTTATAGAAGTTTATACTGGAATTGTCAGAAAACTTTGCCACATCTCTCTTCTCCCCATCTCCCTTTCCCAAATCATTGATGAATACACTGAAAAACACAGAACAAAGTCCAGATCCTTAAGATCTTGGCAGATGACCTCCCCAATTCGTTTTTATGATCTTTCTTACTGCTGAGCTTCCAATGGATGATTCATTCATTCAGTTTAGAGAACTGTCTTTTCTGATGTATTTATTTCCTTTCTTTGTGCACAAGCAGAGGAGATCTGAGAAGGTCTCCCACTAGCAACAAAACAACTTGGAATTTAAACTGCATAGCAGTGGATCACAAAAAGATTCAAGCAGCATTCACTGGCCATCATCACTGCCCAAATTTTGACAGTATTTGGTAGAACCTGTCTCTTTCATTGAAACTGCATGCAAAACTCCCTGTCCCATGTCACCGTCAAGGGGAATACTGCAGGGAAGGGGAAAAGTACTGGAGAGGAAGTGGGAATTGCAACCTTCCTGTACTGCACACATTTGTCAGCAAACACACATGCTTTTCACTGTTTCAGCCCCACCAATGCTAAAGGTTAGTGCTAGCAACAGCCTTGTGAAAGATCATCATTGTTTATCATTATGGAGCCTCTTCCTCTCACCACCATTTACAGAGGCAGATTTTTCTCTACTAGAAAAGCCCTAGGTGAAGGTAAATATCAAAGCCAAGTAAATCCTGAGATAAGATTAAATGGCCCTGAGCCCTCAGTCCTCTCATCTCCTACATGAAATACTTGCAAGCATTCTCCACCTTTCATAAATAAAACATAAAGATGTGGTGCTATAAATTTGGGTTGATTTTTTCTTTTATTTTTTTGTGCAATTTCTTGCGCAGTAGTCTGACGATGAACCAAGATGCTACAGCTTCACAGAGACCCCAGTGAGAGTGGCAGGCCACCTGACCTGTCTCTAAAAATGCTGTTGTACACAAATAAGAGTTTACTGAAGCACTCACGTCACAGCAGACAACAGAAGAAGCAGAGCCAATTTGCGTGCACTGCATTCTGGTTCACTTTAAGCTAGATTGCCAATCCAAGCATTTTTATGTTCCATTGCATTTATTTCCCCAGGGATATATCCTTTTACTAACTCCAGACAGTGCACATAGACTCACAGTGTCGTAAATGATCCAGACTGAAGGAGGCCATAACATCTACATTTTTTATCTAACTCTTCAGCTACTCACTTGCAGGTGTATTTCTAATTACAATGTGAATTATAAAATTATTTTTGAAGGCTGTTCTGCACATTTTTTCTTTGAAACAATAAAGACAACTTCAGTTAGAATGGATTTAATGAGAATAATGTTTTCATGTTAAAAATACCATGTTTATGACAGTCAATGAAAGTGCATCATTCCACAAAGATCTACTGGTAATACTTATCTTCCCTTTGAAAAGCAACTGCTTCGTATTTCTTTGCTAAACTAAAGGAGCAATTCACCTTTAACAATACAAGAGAACCAGGTTTGCATAAACAATACTAGTACTGCAAAATCTTTGGATAACACCCAAGAGACTGGGATGAAGAAGAGCTCAGTGCTTACAAAACTGAGGCAAAGCGCTACCTCTGCTCAACCCTGAGTCATTCTAGCTCCAAAGAGCCACTGGACAAAAAGCATTATTTCAGGCTTTGTCCCAAATGCATTGGCCAGTTTACTGTACTGATATTATGGTTTCACAGTGTTCTTCAGATCCAGAGCTTTCTGAAATCTGGTTCATGACTCACTGGATATGCTTTCCTTTTTTTAAAAAAATAAATAAATATATATATATATATATACACATATATAAAATATCTACAATATATGTTATATATTTTATATATGTGTGTAATAATAATATATATTGATATGTATATAATATATATGTAGATAATATATATAGATAAGATATGCTTTCTTTTTTTAAATATATATATATATGTATATATTCACCTGGTTGTTTAGGATAACAAGTTTCAGTTTGGGTAACTAGCTCATTAATACTACTTTCATGTGACAGCGGTCAGTATGCCCTGACTCCTGAAACAACCACTAAGCTGTTCCAGCAACGTACATAGTGAAATAATTTGACTAAATGCTCTCCTTGTCCAGCATCTACTCACATCAAAAGGGTAGCTGGGATATGCAGTCCAACTGTGGACAGAAAGCTCATTGCTGTTTGTCTCATATCTTGATGAAAAGGTCTCCTGAGTTTATTTGCAAATGCTTGAGAATTAAGGGCTAGGATAAACAGAAATTTCTTCCTGGTTTCTGCTCCACTAAGTCCTGTGCAAGTCCCAGTAATGCAGACAACACACGTGGCCGTACATGAAAACACACCAAAGTTTGAATTGGACCTCACTCATACTGAAGTTTTGCCAATGACTTGGTTGTTGAGTCTACAATTACACTGGCAACCTGAGCAGCCAAAAAGTTCACCAAAGACCCGATTCATTAAACATTCAATTTTCCATGTTTCAGGGAAGATTTCAAGGGAAGGGCTGCTTCTCAAGGAGGAGGAAAGCTGAGAAATGTGATCATTTGTGCATTTTCAAGACTACAACTGTTCTCTTCACAATATAGTTCTGGAATACATTTCATATTTAAAGAGTAGCTTGACATTAGATATATCCCAGATTGTTTATTTACGTTAGAGTGAAATGAGACTGGGCAGAAGACAGGCGAAAGAGCTTATTTAAACATCAGAAAAAAGAGCCTCTTTTTGAAGGATTATTTTGTTGAGCAAATTTGTTTTGGATTTTAGGCAGAGGAGGAGGACAAGTTCTGGGAAGCCAGACAGCACATGTTTGTAGCTTGTTCATTTTTCTTTCTGTCTTCCTTTTGAGGTTAACTTGAATTATGTCTCAGAAAATGAAGAGTGGAGGAAACTCCAAGAAACAAGAACAGGCTTGTTTTACTGCTTAATGCTTCTTCTTCCAGATTTCTCCACAGCTTTTTAATTAAGCTCAGTTGAGGCTTACATCCCAGGAAGATTTTCCTTCCCACATCTTCTTTAGCTCTCAACTATTCAGCTATCTTCAACACTCAGTTGTTTATAGACAGTTTAAACAAACATGAAAATGTTTTATCTAACGCAACGAACAACAACAAAAAGTCAGCTATATGTTGTTTAAAGGTTGTTTCTGGAAGGGTTCTGACAGACCAGATCCAGGTTAAGTGTCTGTTCTGCAAGGTGCAAGAAACTACGCAAAGGTTTTGCTCAGTAAAAGAAGCACCATAAAGATCTGAGAACTTCAATGAAAAAGGGCACAGTATAAATGCCACAGTCATTAAAAGACAGCTGCATCAATAACTCTGCAGTTTTCTTCAGCTAGTATTTTTCTCTGCAATTTTCAAACCCGTCACATTTCCAAAAAAAAAAAAAACTGCCTTTAAAAAAAAAAAAGCCTCCTTCCACTGCAAATCCATCTTCCTGAACTTCTTCAGCACATCTCCAATCATTTAAGTATTTCAGTGCCTCTTTCTCATCTTATTCTTCATGATCTCCCTTACTTCTGATGAATAACAGATACAGGGAAAAGATAATTGGCATGCCCAAGGTCATGTTGTAAATCCATAACAGAACAGAAACTGAAGTAAAGGTCTGCAGATACAAGGGCCGGATCACCCAGCTTCTCCCCAGGCATAGAAAAGGGGAAGACCGGATTGGGTGCTGCCATGCAAGGACTGCAAACACAAAAGATCTGCCTAGCATTAATCATAGGATTCTCGTAACTGTCTCGAATAGGCAACACGACATACAACTTTCACTTTTATCTGTCAATAACCATAAAATTACCTCCTGTGGTTCCAATCTCAAAACAGGTACATTTGACTCAGAATAGTTCCAAATGTAAATATTCTTCTCCCCATTGAAGGGGAAAAAAAAAAAAAAACACGGAGTGAAAAAGTTAACCCCAATCAGTAGAAGAATCAATCATTTTACAGACCCAGCAAAAACTGTGTCAAGGAGGGACTCTAGACAGTAGAACCATGCTTTTTTGTATTTAAGCAAAACAAAAAACTTTTTAAGTCTTACCAACCACAGTAAGGAAATCTAATTGAAAAAAGAACAAAACAGCAACATTGAAACCAGATTCTCTGCAGATTACAGTGAAGCCCTTCTGGTTTACACAGAGAAGAAGATCATTGTGTTCTGTTCCTTAAACTGATCTGCGGTTAAACTAGGATTTCTGTGGAACCATGAAAATCAAAGGACAGATTCTACTAAAAACGTTTCACAGCTGCCTGATCACATACAGAGAACCGCCAAAATTTGGCATCAGTATTTTTATCTCTCAAAGTGCAAAACCTGGCTTGCAATACCCTTTCACCACTGGCAGAGCAAACAGACTAGATTAGGCAGACACCAGTAGGTCACTGGCACTGTAACTAGGAGAACAGGGAAAATATTTTGAAAATTTATCTTCATCCTGCCTTCCTGAAGTTATATTTCCTTGGAAGAAAAACTGGAGGTTAGATTTTTCTTGTTGGAAAAGAGAAACTTTTGCAGCTTTATAAATGGCCTTGTGAACATCCTCTTTCCAAACCAGCTATACAAAACAGGAAGGAATTATAACTCTTTAAAAACACATGCCCTGCTAACACCGTCACATGCCCAACAGTAACAGCATTCAGCTGTCACCTCCTAGACTCTCTCCCAGAAAGTACAGGGCTGCCGACTCTTGAGGATGACAATGCTTGGCAATAATACATACGCTTAATATTGACAGAAAAAAAAAATCCTTTATTTTCTTGCTTCCCTTTTTGTTTCTTTCATTCACTCTCCCCAACTGGATATTGTTTTTCCTCTCTCAATCTTTCCAGTGTGTTTCTTTCACTGAAAAAAGCCTTTGTGTTCTATTTTTTTAAAACACAAAATACATCTTTAGCAACTTCTGAGAGAGAGAGAGAGATCAGTGGAGGAAAGAAGACTGCCAGGTGTGATTATCACTGAATTCAGGTGTCTCTACGCCATCTACTGTTCGTCCTGGTTTAGCTTTCTCTTGTGCCCCACAGTTTACTCCTGTTTTTAAAATTCTTGAATATGACAAACCCACTTCACCCGAAGAAAAAACATATGTAGTTCACATGGCTTCCCATGTGTGTTCCTCACCTCCCCAGTACACATCAGGGTGGGACCCCAGGGCCTCTTCCCTCAATTCTGGACAATGTGGTGCCTCTTGCTCAGCAGAGGCCAAGGGGAACAATTTTTGGAGTTGAACTCTGAGAATCAAACAGTGCCTGAGGCAGCCAGGTCCCAAACCAAAGATGAAGACAAGGAGCAAGAAGAGTTGGCATCCATTTAGTACCCTACTGACTGCTGTGAGCACCCTTGCAAGATACTCCCAAAACTTTGTTAGGTGAGGAGAAAGAAACACATCAGTCAATACATTTGAAATGGCAGGGTGGAGGGAAGACAGACTGCATGAACAGGAGAACCCCTCCAGGACCCACCATGCTTAGACCAATTTTTGGAAAAGCTTCTCAAACCACGTGGAAAAAGAGTGAGATGCAGAAGTAGAATAACTTACATCCCATTCAAAGAAACCCATTCAAAGAGTACTGGTGTTCTTGCTCTTAGAAGTCCTCTTTGATTTACACATCCAACTTCCTAGTGAGATTCCAGAGTTTGCTTGTTTCTATTCATTCTTCTTCACTCAACCCCCCCTAGCTGTTTTCCCTCTTCCTCTCCCCCACTGACAACCGTTTCCATTTCTCTTCTTATTCCCCACTGTGTGCTCTTCCTGCCAAAAGAGTTGCCATTTAAAAACAATGCCAGGCAAACAATTATTTTTTTAAAAGTAGTTTAAAACAATTCAGGGTAATAAAACTGACATTTAGCAATATGGTTATGTGAGTCAGGTTAGAACATATACTGTTTTTTATATTCAAAGAAACCCATAAAACCAGCTTAAGCCAACTTATAAATTTTTGGTTGTCACTAAACCCTAATTTCATCCCTTTCCCTCCCTACCTTCACCTTTTAGTGCACATCCAAGAGCACCCTTAAACCCCAGCTTGCACTTCAACCCCATCACCTCTCACACAAAATGCTGATGGGAGGCCTTCCAGGCTCTGGTAAGGTCAATGGCAAAAACCCATCAAATGTCAGCACTACAAGCTGAATTTCAGCTGAGTTCAGTAGTCAGAGATGGGAGATGGGTAAGGAGAGCTCAAGACCCACATAGTAGTGAGACCATGCTCCAGTCTTCACAGAGTGAGCACATTTTCAGTTACAGTGATTTACTGATGTCTGTTCTAAAACAAGTAGAATAGACTTCACTGCAGCTTCTCCACACGTAAGTCAACCTCTTAGATGCATTACATGGTGATTACAATTTAGTGAAGAGAGAGAAGGTTCATTTTCAGACAGAAGGTACAATAGGTAATATTTCTGATTTTAATATAAGCTAAGCATGTGCTCAGGACAAAAGCTTTATATGTTCACATGTATATGATATGTGCATGTACACATTTATCTACGTATTTATAATTTATTATTGTAAATGAATAAGATGCCTAAGAAAATAAGGTAAAATCAAATATTAAGCACCTAAATCTTGTTCCAAGCTGTATGCAAGTACACCGTTTTTTCACCTGGAAGCTCCTTTAAGAATCTACCATTCCTATCTAGCAGTATGAACCACAGCCAAAGTCTCTTGCTTGCTTCTTGCAGGGGACCCAGGATCTGCTGGCAGCTGCCTATCCAAGCTTCAGAGAGGAGAGGGAACTGTTCTGAAGCCAGAGGGCCTGGCTTCTGTTCCTGCTGTCACATCCAGCCCTATGCAAATGATGACTTAGAAGGAAAACTCATTTCAGGGGTAAGAAAAAAATATCAGCTATAATTTCAGGGTTGAGAATTTCCACTATGCAGCTTTTCAGCTACCTTCTGCTCGTTCCAGATGGTGTAACTGGAACTTAGACTGGAGCAGATTAGCAAACCATAATCACTCCCCAATGGCTCCACACCCTCCTACATTGAGACGCAGCCCAACATTTTGGTCTTCCTTGACAGAAACAATTTGATCATGTGGGAAGTAACATTGCATGCACATGCACTGCATTTTTGTGCAAGACAAGGACTGCTATTCTGTGCTATTAACAAAAGTATTAAAGCCAGTATAACCATGCATATTAATATTTTTGCTACTAGTCCCAATTTCCTTATGCAGCTCCCATATCGCTTGGATGGAAGAGCAAGACAAGCATTTGGATTTGCTGCAGTACAGGCATTTGACCTAACAACAACTAGAAAAATTGAGAACTAGATGATGATTTTAATGAGAGATTATTAAAATAATCTGCTGCTTTCTTATCTTACAACCATGTCTCTGAGTTTATGCCAGCTCATTTCTCCCTAACATATAATGCCTCCATTCATGCATGCACATCCCCCCCCGCCTCTTTGCACACACACAGAGCAACTGGTGGTTTTGTAGCCACCAGAGCCTGCACACAAGTGGTCTGAATGCAGCCATCTGGGCTCCGCCATCCTGAGCTCAGCACTGGACCACAGGCAAGCCTTTGCCTGGCACAGCAGTTCCCACAGGCAGAGCTCAGCTACTTGTCTTTCTCCTCCTTGCTCTGCTTTGTATGCAACCATGGTTGCACTTTCCACTTGGAGCTTTCCCTAAACTTGACAATACTCACCTTTCCATTTGATTTTCATTCTCTAAATGCACTGTCTTAATGTAGTTGGCTATATTCTCCTTCTGGCCCTACAATGCACTTTGCACTGTTACATCTAAACATTTCCACTTGCTTCATTTAATCTACAGTCACATATGTTGGAAATCGATCAGAAAATCAGAAACGATCAGAAATCGTTTTCAAGATTCTTATTTCTACAACAGTTTATATTCTGCTGAAAAATCCTAGGATAACATGATACTGTTGGATGCATTGTGTATGTACATTAGAAGCATTTTGAAAGAGGTTCTCCCTTTGACATAGACATAACTCATTTGATCTTTTGCCAAGCTATGTTGCAGTGTAATTGATATTTACATTTTTAAAAGACACTGCCTTATGGCATCAGAATACATACCAACAGCTTTTTGGAAGTCAAAATGATTAATTATTTCTTACCTATGCCCAAGAGGACATGATCTTCATTTTCATTAGAAGGAACCACAGCATCTCGGAAAGGCTAGAAACAGAAAACTTTAGCTAGATCTTCTAAGATTAATAGTTACATTTGTGCTTAGTTACAAGCTGTGCTTCAGGCTTTCTGAATTCAGTTCAAATAAAATCAAGCAGCAGTCACTTCATTTTAGTCATTTTAATGAAGGCAACGGATAGAGAATGCCTCTCCCAGACTGATACGAAAATGAATTATAAGGCTGACCTGGTGGACTCAAACTCATAGTCAAAGAAGAGATCAAACTCTCTTGACATGCAAACTCCAGTTTTCTTCCTTAAGAAGTTTAACTGTGCCCAGAGTAGCCAGTAGAGTGCTTGGGAGGAAAGAGACATTTCTGAGAGGGCTCCTCTAATGCCTGAGCTGTTCATGCCTATAGCAGTAGTATAAGCCAGCTCATTCTCTATAAAGTGAACTACAGACTTTCCCCACCACAAAACAAGAAACAGTCAACACAGTACCAGAAACTTCTACCCCACAGCATGATTTGTGAGCTACCACAGTCTGCCCCAACAGACATTATCAGCATAGACTCAGAAATTCATGCACACTGCAGAGATATGATTTTGAGATGACACAGATTGCAATCTCAAAGGAATGGTCAATCTTCTTTAGAGCTGGCACTTAAAAGAACTAAGGGGGTGAGCACATTCAAAATCAGGGTGTAATAGCAGTGGCAGCCTAACAACATTCCCAAAATTCAAATGTTATTTAAAATCAAAAGTCACTAACTATGCAAAAGATAATACCTTTACCAGATTTGCCAGATTTTGTTTCTGTCGACCTAAATAATTTAACTTCACACCCATTTGAGTTAATAATCAAATATAAACTTCTGGCTTAAAAAGGTGTCTATAAAAAAAAAAAAAAAAAAAAAAAAGAAAGAAAAACAGAATGTGATTTCTCAAAAATATTTTTCCTCCACAAAAGCTGTTTGAGACCTCCATGTAAAAGACAATGGGAACTGTTATCTTTTCTACAGCAAACATTTTTTCCCAGTTGAAAACTCACAGTTAACCAAGAAGTCTCCTTCAGGTGTAGCAGACCATGCCATCCCAAGGATGAAGCAGGTGCTCACAGGAGACAGGTTTTGACCCCACAGACCAGCAGCTGAGCTGCAGGCTGCCTGAAGGCACTCAGGATGGCCACAAACACAAGAGTTTTCTGGTCCAAAAGCAGAGCTTGCTTCTGTAACCCAGCTTCCCGGCCCACAACCACATAACAGGTTCCTTCAAATGATAATCATCTGCACACATAGCTATTCCTACAGGATAGGAATGGACAGGAAATGTTGGCTGGCAGGCATTAGTCACCTTATTTGTTAGTTCTGAGAGATCCTCAGATAGCCAAGCAAAGGTTGCTGCCCCCGAGCCTACAGGGAGCTTAGCTATTTGTATAAGGAGAAATCTGTACCTTCATATCATCCTGGGACAATTCATCAGATGTCAAGTTCACAGGACCTGCAAAAGCAAAGATTCCTGCCTTTAAGAGCAAGCGAATGCAGTTTGGATCTGCTTTGGCTTCTGCTGCTGGTCTCTCTTCTCTTTCAGATAGGAGGGGGAACAACGAGCACACAAACATGCAGGCAAGCCAAAACAATGGACTTGTGCAGCCCATGCATCCCCCTAAAACAGCATTCCTGTGGGCAGCAGGCAGGCTAGATGCACAACAAGTGCTATGTTATTGTCATGGGACAGTTATGAACAAGCTATTGAAACCAAAGGCTAGGAAAACATGGTGACTTGTCGGGCAGATGCTGATGAGCCGCCAAAGTGTTCAAACACCACTGTTTCTTGTTCTGTGCTTTGCACTAACTCTGCAGAGCATTTGGGATCTGTTTCTTTCCCTGAAAGAGGTCTCTTGTATTTTCCAAAATTAGACCTCACATCTTCACACAACCACACACACATACAAGGGAAAAAAAATAATTTCTGTCACTCTCTCTTTTACAGTTTCTTCTCAGAACTGTGGGAAAGGACATAACACACACATAACACTTTGCAAGTTTTGCCCAAACAGCCTCCAGCACTATTGTGAAACAGCAAAGAGAAGTAATCTGGCTACAGGAATGCAAATGAACACCAGAATCACCCAGGCTTCCAGGAACATTATTATTTACTAAGTATATTTTAAATAATAACAATTATACCACCATAGTTATGCTGGTAAATATGTGGGGTTTTTTTGACTGAATCTTTCAAATTGAGGTTCAAGTCTGCTGTCACCTACACAAATCCCTCTCAATTCCCCATTTCCAGCAAATCATTAAACTAAGCATGACTCAGCAGCTGATATAGGGTGGTTTAGGGAAGTGCCTTGAAGAATGGTAGGTTATGTGGCAACTCACTCCTTTCCTAGTATTCCAAGTATTTCCAAGAAGGGAAGGGAAGGGAAGGGAAGGGAAGGGAAGGGAAATCACAAGCCCAGTGCAATCAGAGCACCTGTGATCTCTGAGCTCTGCACAGCCTCGGGATGCTGGTGTGAGTCAGAACTGCAAAGGCCTGGGTTCATGCTGATCAGTATCTCAGCTGCTAATTCTTAATTATTTCACCTTGTGTAACGAACCTGCTGCAACAGTCAAATACATACCTTGCATTTGTCTTCCCTTGCATTCCAACACTGACAGAGTCCTGTGCATGAGGTGTGTCTGCATCCATCCTCACACAGGGCTGACATGCACAGGCCACCCTAGCTCCCCGACACCTGCCAGTAGCATGAAGCACTGCCTGCTTCTCCATGCCAATTGCTGGCTCTGCCTGAAGCTCTTCCTGTCCCTTCACAGTTGTTTTGTTTTGTTTTTGTAACTCTGATCACAGTAACTTACTTTAAAAGCTTCAGTGGAAGAAGTGGCATTTTTGAAATGTCACTTCCAGAAAATGAATGTCCAATGTTCTTCCAGATTTTTCTTTACAATACTGAGATGCAATTATTATCATCATCCAGTCTTACAATTCTCAGAAGAAAAGCTGTTTCCTCTATAGCTAAGTTATTTTGCAGAAGCAAATGGCTTATACCTCCAGATAACAGCATTCAGTCTACTTACAGACATGGAATTTCACAGTCAGAAAACAGAGAAAAAGCACAAACTACTGAATTAACCAAAATACCATCTACTTCACCTTTTGTTCTTCATCCTTACCGGATAGTGTATCACTCCATGTATTTTAATTTAATGAAGTTGCTTTGAGAGATTCACTACTAAGCTAGTAGTATCACCTTACAGTGACCCACTACTTTCACTTGATTGCATTTCACAACAAGCAACATACTGCTATAGCAACCTTTTGTAGATAAAAGCTCAGGGCTTCTGAAAGCATTGTGTTTTAAAGGACTGCTGATCTTGACTTTAGGCCCACCGTGAAAGGAGTAGTTATTTGTTCGCTAAATGGCAGCAGCTCTGAAATATGAGGGGGGATCCTTTCATGACACTAATGCACCAAATTTATATCCTAAGCTCAGCAGCCATTTTGCAAAGGAGTTCACTAAATGCAACTGAGAACATAGTAAAAAACATTCCATTAATTGTTTCATATTAGTTTTAGTTGTACAGGTAATTATTTTAATTAGATCTACAAAAAAATAAAATTATTTGAGTCTCCTGAATGCCTGCCAATGGAGAGCTGGAGAGCATAACACAGACTACAAGTCACCAGTACTGATCATTAATGAATTTTCAACATCTAGATTTGGTGGTAGGTGGTGGGAAAAAAAAAATAATCCTGGCTGATAGAAATGCTGTAACTGAGGAGAATATCAAAACATGTGAAATTAAAAACAAACAAACAAACAAAAAAAAACTGCTGCCCATCTATGTGAAAATAATAATTAAGGGCTCCCCATGTATACATGTAGACAACGCAGAATGCAAAAATGCAAGTCTGATCAGCTTGCTACTGATTTGTTTGACACTACCAAACCAGTTTCACAGTGGTTTGTGTGGTTTATTGGATACTAATAAAATGTGGCATACTTCTCTTGTCTGAAATGAGGTATTTTTTTTTAAATCCAAATCAGGCACAAAACAACTCTGATCTATAAAGGCACAAAACTACATAGCTTCCACTGAAAATGCAAATAGGTAGGTGTTCAAACATCTTTGTAGATCTTGACATGATATATGTTCTATATGAGGATCTTTACAACCAGAATCCCAAACAAGAAGCCCTGCAACCAAAATCCAACCAGAATGCAGTCCGTCCTGAACTCATGATTCTCTCTTGGGGCAATCAATACCCACTGATGTTCATTAACTGCTTGCCCCAAGTCAGGCCAAACAAAAAGTGCCTTTGGTGAAAACATCAAAGTAATTATCACCTAGAAGTTGTATTGCCCTAGCTAGTGCTACATATGATGTTACCATGCCATGCCATTCATTTTCTATCCATGAAGTACAGAGATCATGCTGGTCAGAGTATGGCCCTCAGAGGAATAAACTGAGTCAATGTGCATGCTGCATCATCAAAGCCATCCACATACCATGTAAAGGAAACTGCTGTTTACAGTTGCAATAACAGATGTATAGTTTGCAACTGCTAACAGCTGTTTATTGTTTCTCTGCAAATTTACCTTCCACTGGCATGACAATAGCTGCCTGAACACTGATATATTAGATGTGAAGTTCCTCTTCCAACACTAACCAGCAGTAATCTACCTTTTTACCTGTGACCTACACTGTTTCACTGATTTATCTATTCCCTGAAAACTTCTAGTTGATGCCACTTGGAAATACAGTCCAGCCCGGTCCAGGGCCTGCCAAAGGTTCATGCAAGTGCTCATATTCATGCTGCTCTCAGCAGGGCTGCCACCACTGCAGCCACTTAGCCTGACCAGACACTCTCAGAGCGCCCACTGTTCTTAGCAAGACACTTAATCTCAACAAACAGCACCAGCCTCATAAGCAAATGGATAAAAACTTTTAATTAATTCCTAACAATCATACATCAAATATCCCAACTTCCATACTTCTGATGCTTAGGAATGTCTTTGTGATTTTCTTTTCAGCTCTGAAGTACATACAAAGATGCATCTTGGCAATGAAAGAGCTCTGATTAGAAAGTACAGTCCTGCAACCCTCATGGAGGTAAATCACCCAAAAGCACATTGAATGTTTAATAGAAATACATGGGAGTTTTGCCACATGAAGACTTTTGGCCTGGATCCCAAAACTGTTTGCACAAGAAGTTACATTTTTGTAATCCACTCAAATCTTTGTTAATTTGATTCATTTTACCGGCATTTTCAGGCTGCAGTGTTCATTCAGTTAAACACTGCCCTCTCCTGGAAACTACTGACATTTTTCTGGCTTTTGCAATAAAGTTGATTGAGGCCTTTCCAGTCACTATGCATGCCATAACATTTTTTGAACAATTTCAATTTTACACTGGAAAAACAGTGCTCTGTAGGGAGTATAATGATTTACAAATCTCTCATAGTGTATGATTTGTGTATTCCACTGTTGCCTACTTACAGGTTTCTAATGTCATATGTAACATGATCTTCCTGAATAAATAAACAGTATATGAATCTATGCCAACTTTCCAGAACTTTTAGAGAGTTTAACATTATGGAATAAGAAACTGTACCTTCTACAGAGCTTGTCGTACTGCAGGGCATTTTTGGACCTTCCAGTGTCTCAACTGGGTTTGAATTAATACTCTATAAAAAAGAAATACATATCAAAATCACAGTAACTGTATTTGATGTCCATGACATTTAGATAAAAATTTACAAACAAAAGCAAAGACTAGCAAACAAATAAATTATACATAATACTAAAAATGCTTGATAGAGGTTCTACAGAATATTTTATCAGTTTCCCTCTCTCAAGAGGAAAATTACCCTCTGCTTACAGTAACTTCCTTCTCTATGAGAAAGGCAGCACAGCAGTTAGCTAGAGTGGCTCTGTCCAGAAGCCTGGTTAACCTTGTCAGCATGCCTATAAAGAGCAATTTTTACTGATAAGAAATACAAAGAGCCTAAATCAGGACTAAACAATGACTACATAGCAAACCCAGCCTGCAAGCAGGAGTCCATGTACCCCTTGCTGATGTGACCCTTCGGTCAGGCACACACACAGCAGGCATTGCTCCACTGTCAATGAAAGTGGGGTGGTCAGGTCCAGTCACTTACTTTATCAATTACATTCAAAGAATGTAAGTCACTTACTTTATCAATTACATTCAAAGAATGTAAGAAAAGGGAATGGAGGAGAGACTGTCTCATTTTGAGTAGTTACTTTCACCTACAATTTTACTGCTTTTAATCTTTCCATCTACAGCTAGGATTCCCATGTATATGTCATCTCTCAGAACAGCAAGCAGATAACGGCATGGTAGTTTAATTTCAAGAAAGAAAGTTAGAGATGACACTGAATTATTTTAATGTCTGAATTTTGCACCCAAATTGCTCCGAAAGCCACATAACTATCATTCTAGCTCTTTCTCCCCCTTGGTAGGCCCAGTTACATTCTTCTCAGCTCCCACACTTTCCTACTCCTACAGTCACCTGTCAGAAGTAAGCCCTTGCAGTCAGCTCCTCCTTGAGAAATTACAAAATCTATCCAACACCAGGCTACAAAGTTACTTTTAAAATGTAAATTATCTTACTCATTTTGGACAATTACTCTGTTTTGCCCTCTTTTTTTTTTTTTTTTTTTTTTTAAACCCTGACACGGAGAATCTCCATCCTTTACTGGATGCGGGGGGAAACTTAGTTACAAGAGATGAGGAAAAGGCGGAGGTGCTCAATGCCTTCTTTGCCTCAGTCTTTAGCGGCAATACCGGATGTTCTCTGGATACCCAGTACCCTGAGCTGGTGGAAGGGGATGGGGAGCAGGATGTGGCCCTCATTATTCATGAAGAACTGGTTGGTGACCTACTACGGCACTTAGATGTGCACAAGTCGATGGGGCCGGATGGGATCCACCCAAGGGTACTGAGGGAACTGGCAGAGGAGCTGGCCAAGCCACTGTCCATCATTTATCAACAGTCCTGGCTATCGGGGGAGGTCCCAATCGACTGGCGGCTAGCAAACGTGACGCCCATCTACAAGAAGGGCCGGAGGGCAGACCCAGGAAACTACAGGCCTGTCAGTTTGACCTCAGTGCCAGGAAAGCTCATGGAGCAGATCCTCCTGAGAGTCATCATGCAGCACTTGAAGGGGAAGCAGGCGATCAGGCCCAGTCAGCATGGCTTTATGAAAGGCAGGTCATGCCTGACGAACCTGATCTCCTTCTATGACAGAGTGACGCGCTGGGTGGATGAGGGAAAGGCTGTGGATGTGGTCTACCTTGACTTCAGCAAGGCTTTTGACACCGTCTCCCACAGCATTCTCCTCAAGAAACTGGCTGCTCTTGGCTTGGACTGGCGCACGCTTCGTTGGGTTAGAAACTGGCTGGATAGCCGGGCCCAAAGAGTCGTGGTGAATGGAGCCAAGTCCAGTTGGAGGCCAGTCACTAGTGGCGTCCCCCAGGGCTCGGTGCTGGGGCCGGTCCTCTTTAATATCTTCATCGATGATCTGGACGAGGGCATCGAGTGCACCCTCAGTAAGTTCGCAGATGACACCAAGTTAGGTGCGTGTGTCGATCTGCTTGAGGGTAGGAAAGCTCTGCAGGAGGATCTGGATAGGCTGCACCGATGGGCTGAGGTCAACTGCATGAAGTTTAACAAGGCCAAGTGCCGGGTCCTGCACCTGGGGCGCAATAACCCCAAGCAGAGCTACAGGCTGGGAGAGGAATGGTTGGAAAGCTGCCAGGCAGAGAAGGACCTGGGAGTGATGGTGGACAGTCGGCTGAATATGAGCCAGCAGTGTGCTCAGGTGGCCAAGAAGGCCAACGGCATCCTGGCTTGTATTAGGAACAGCGTGACCAGCAGGGCTAGGGAGGTGATCGTCCCCCTGTACTCAGCTCTGGTGAGGCCGCACCTCGAGTACTGTGTTCAGTTTTGGGCCCCTCGCTACAAGAAGGACATCGAGGTGCTTGAGCGGGTGCAGAGAAGGGCGACGAAGCTGGTGAGGGGCCTGGAGAACAAGTCCTACGAGGAGCGGCTGAGGGAGCTGGGCTTGTTCAGCCTGGAGAAGAGGAGGCTCAGGGGCGACCTTATCGCTCTTTTTAGGTACCTCAAGGGAGGCTGTAGCGAGGTGGGGGTTGGCCTGTTCTCCCACGTTCCTGGTGACAGGACGAGGGGGAATGGGTTTAAGTTGAGCCAGGGGAGTTTTAGGCTAGATGTTAGGAAGAACTTCTTCACTGAAAGGGTTGTGAGGCACTGGAACAGGCTGCCCAGGGAAGTGGTGGAGTCACCATCCTTGGAAGTCTTCAAAAGACGTTTAGATGTAGAGCTTAGGGATATGGTTTAGTGGAGGGCTGTTAGCATTAGGTTGGAGGTTGGACTCGATGACCTTGAGGTCTCTTCCAACCTAGCAAATTCTGTGATTCTGTGATTCTGTGATTCTTCTCTTGTGGAGGATGCTTCTTCTGTGTGTCTCCAGCAAACCGATCACCTCTACCCGCTGGTTACAGCTCTGCTGGAGGTGCAAGACAAACCCCAAGAAGCTCACCTTTCCACTGCTTTCTCCCTATGCCCTCCTCCAACCCACATGTGCTCCCTGCAGCCTCACTGATGCATGCTGCTACCTCCATGGGGCCATTTCTGCCTCAAAGAGGTTTAAACTTGTGGGTTTAAACTTTTTTGAATTGCACAGCCCCTGAGAGTTTCCAGTGAAGGCAAGATTACTGCACAAGTAACTCAAGCTTACTAACAATCCTGTTTGCTTTAACTTTTCCATTGCTCTTTTAGACTTGCAAGGAAAAGTGAAGCCACAGCTAGGGAGTGAAAAACATAAATGAGAAAGATCAGGTTTTGTTGGTGTGAATAAACAGAAAATTAGCTTCTGCTGCTCCCTTAGCCATCCATTTCACACACACAAATCCAGTGCTGCTTGCCACCATAATCAACACAAGCTCTTTCTGTTTAGTCCATGACTTTTTCTGACTCAAATTGAAAATAACAATGTGGGCATTTATACAGTCTCAAAATACAATAAACTAGATTTACAGTCTTGGGGCTGAATGATCAAGTACAGCAGTAAATTCTAGCTCTATTTTAAACAACTACGTATCTAGAAATCTCTGACACCCACCTTATGCTTTGGATCCAGCTAAGGGCTGCAAGTCATTTATAACAGAAGAAAAAATAATTTTACTTTATCTTTTGGATATAATACATAGTCTAAACATGACAGTTTGATTGCCTCCCCACAGACATTTCAGGATGGCACCTGGTCTATCGAAAATTAATCAAACACTGTGACCTTCCTAATTATTCTGACTTATTTCTGTTTTAATAAAAGAAGTACAACGTTGATGCTGGGATGGACATAGGGTCCACACAAAGAAGTATTTAGACTGCTGCAACTACAGGAATGAGCAAAAGGGAAAAGCACAACTGAAAGCTGATGGGCTTTTTTCTTAAAGTACATAATTTTGCTACCTCAAAGAGTTTTTGTTTCTAAAAGCTGTGCAAACATCTAACATAGCACATTTTCTTATTCCATTTCCAATACCACAAGAAGAACATGGATTTGATGAGTTTAAGAAAAAGCCAGCGATATAAATAACAATGCATTCCTCATTACAGTCTTGGTTTTGCTACTGGGTTTACTACCGTTTCCATGGGAAAACCACACAAATTGTAGGTATTCTGCATGGTACAGAGTAACTTTTTTTTTTGTATGGGAGCAAATCAAAATCTTGGCAGTAAACACACAAGATTATACACAAGAGCTGTACAAAAAATCACACCTTTAAGTTTTTGTGTTAAACTTAACGAGTAGCTTATGTTCTAAGTTATAAGAACATGTATAATATAACAAAAGTGACTCAAGGAAAATAAGGAATGCTGAAATTAAACAAGGAAAAGGAAAGTTAAACTTTAAGACCAGAAAAAGAGAAAAGCCTGACTATTTTCAGTGTCTTTTCAGCTAACTAATTTTATGTCATGAGCTAGAACTATGATTGAGACATGCAGTCTCAATCCAAAATTATAGGTGAGCACCTGCACTGCTATTTAAAAACTCAGGTTTCCAACTCCTAACCTCCTTTGTTTACTTAATTTTAAGCTTGTCCTGAAGGTATCACAGTAGTGCTCCAGACACCTTACAGCAAAATAAGACCCAGTGCACCATAAATTCCTCCACAGCAAAAGTCTATAATCTGTATGTTCTTGCTTTGTATAATACACTGGGGTTGGTACTGTGAGAAACTAAGTTGTGTTTTTGCAGTAGAGAACTAATCTTCTGTATTCCAAGGTAGTTTTGTAGTCATAATAAGGAGAAATGCTAACTAGAGAAGTGGACAGTAGAAGGCCTCACTGTTCCAAAATAAGATAAAAGCTTGAGAAAAACAGGATGAGCAGTTTGAGAGCAGTAAAACAAAGACCACAGGTTCTCAAAACATAAAAATGGAAAAAAAAGGAGAAAAAAAAAAAAAAAGGAAAAGGGAGAAATTAATGGGTTGAAGAAAAAAAAATGTACTTATATGGTATAGAAGAGCGTTGAGTAGCTTGTGAACCTGTAGTACTCAGGCAATGAGGTGATCAGGCATCGGGTAATAGGGCACAAAAGGATATGATTTGTTTACTAAAATGTGCTCCTGATTGACAGGATGTCTGCCATTGCAATCGCAAATAAAACAGCTTCACAAAAGATCCTGTCTGAAAAAAAATATTGAGATTTTTCTCACAGTACATGGTAAGGGCTCACAGGCATTACACTGATACAAAGAAAAATGGAACTAAATTAAATATTTCAAAGTACCAACATGAATACAATGGCAATGTAATCTAAGAGACAGAGATTTCAGGGGGAGATATTCACCAGGAAGTCCACAGCAAACCAAAAACAATTTGGGGTGTAAACAAAACTTTGATAAAGTTCTCAAAATCTCTCACTCTCTCCAGCTTCATATACACGGTGAGCTGCATTTACACACCGTGGAAGCCCACAGCAGTAATCCTTCATTACACTAGCCATGGGTGAAACAGGCAGCTTCAACGAGAAGGCTACTCAAAAAAAAACAATCCAGATTGCCCACAGCAAGAAATGTGTGAAGACAGCCTGTGAGCGCCCTGAGTTGGGCTGGCACCCACCTTGCAGAGCAGGGGTCTGTTCATGAAGTACCTTCTGAAGAGCCTCACGTCCGACTCCAGCAAGTGCTTTGCAGTGTGGTCAAATGTCAGCGTCAGGGCTGATGACGAACGAACAAAGCGCACGCAGGCATCCTTGCCGATCTCCGCTCTGGAAATTTCAGGTGAGCGGCTGCCCTGGGAACTGGAAAAAACACACTCCTTGAGCCAGGGCAGATGCTCTGTGCGCAGCTAGGGTGAAAATACAATCGCAGCACCGTTCCCACTCCCCTGCAGTATGGCCTGCCAGCATCCCAGCACACTCACTGCAAAATCCTGAGGCAAAAAAAGCTTGAAACATCCACTGAAAACACAGCTGGGCAAACAAATACTTACCAAGGGCTCCTTTCAGTACTAGGAAACTTCTAGCGATTGGCATGGAAAAAACAAAGACTGCTCTAGAAGTGGTGAGTGGTTAGTCACTAATAAAACAAGCCAGTGAGAGCAAGCTGTGACAATACCTATTTCTCCTAATTGCTGTCAATTAGCAGTAGTACCTTTTCCTGTTACCGTTGCCATATATAGCAGTAGGACATGACTGGCAGCTAGCAGATTTGTTATCCCGTCACAGAGAGTAAAACAGAAAGTGTCTCAAGGGAGTACAGCATTGTTTGGACATTACAAACAATTCATAACATAATGTACCATACTGCTCTTTCACGTATTTTCTTCAGACAAACTGAAATGTGCATAATTCTCACATCAACTATACACTGCACTGAACTGGGACTGAGCGAGCCTCACTAAGAAAAAAAAAAAAAAGTAAAGCATTCAAATTCTGGCATATTTCCCCATATTTGCAAAGAAAACCAGCAGTAAGAAGGGCTCCTGGCACTGAGCATTTCGCACTGAGAGACACACACATCAGGCAGAACTGCAGGTCAGTGCAAGGGAAGCTCTCGACAGCTGAGGTGTGCCAGAAAGCACTTGTCCTTGAAGTCATCTGTCAGCCTGGAGGAAGTCTGGTGAAAACACAATCATCACTGCAGTCCTGGGTGTGCTACCCTCTCCCTTGATTACAACCTGAGACTTTACAAAGGCCACAAAGTCACCCAAGGCCTTTGTGAAAGTCATGTCTCTGCACCTGTGTGCCCCTCCATGTGCATTTTAAGGGATGCCTTTACTTGTTAGCAGCAGGTTTGGGCCCAGCTAAGCCAAGACCTTTTCAGCTTCCCATGCTGCCCTCCTAGCGAGAAGGCTGGGGGTGCACAAGAAGCTGGGAGGGGACACAGCCAGGACAGCTGGCCCTGGGGGGCCAGAGGGGTGTCCCATACCACATGGCATCATGCTAGGCAATAGGAACAGGGAGAGAGGGCCTGGGGGTCTGTCACTGCTCAGGGTCTGGCTGGGCATCAGTCAGCAGGTGGTGAGTGACTGCATTGCACAACACTCTTTTTATGCACATATTTAATTACTATTATTATGCTCCCTTCCTTTTCTGTCCTATTAAACTGTCTTTACCTCAGCCCAAGCGTTTTACCTTTTTTTTTTCTGATTCTCTCTCCCATTCCACTGCAGGGAAATGAGTGAATGGCTGCGTGTCACTGTGCTGCCTGCCAGGTTAAACCACAACAAACTCCTGTCAGACAGGTGTGTTCTCTAACAAGTCCCGGAAAAGGAGTACTTGTTATTTAATAATTTCCTTTTACCTCTCCCATGAATCCAAAATTATGAAATGCCAGAATACAAACTCATAAGGCTACAAATTAATGTCAGATGCTATTTACACAACAGCCTGAAGGAAAAAAATAATAATAATCCCTAACTGAATCATGGCAATAGCTTAAAATCACAGAAGTGCATTGTTGATACTAACACTATTAATGGATTTGCAAATGCAATGAAGGATACACATCATAATCTTGCTTTACTTATAAATAAGTGCCACTTGAAGTGGTAATAAAGACAAGAAGTAACAGAAACCAACACAAGATAGAATCATAGGCAAGTCTTTTGAGAAAAAAATTACTTCCCACATCCCTTAACAGATGAAGAGTTTTTCAGGAGAAACAACAAAACCATTATACTCACTTTGTGAAGACCTCAACAAGTTTGGAGTGCCCGTTTTGTACAGCCAAATCTAATGGTGTTGCTCCATCTGCATTAGGTAATGTTAATGCCACTGACCCTCCAGGCTGGGCTGCTAAGAACTGGGAGAGTTCAATCAAGCCTAATTTCATCACAAGATGGAGAAGAGTTTCCTTCTGTGTAGGTTCTGAAAAACACAATAAACAAATAAAATCATAACTACCAAAACTGGTATTTTGTTGGCTTAGAAACATCAAATTAAACTTTTTTTACGCTGAAGCAATAGCTCAGCTCAGGTTCAGACCCATGGAAGTATTTAGGCAGTATTATTTATTAGGCAGTATTATTTATTAGTATTATTAGGAAGTAGTATTTATCCATCTTTCACTGAAATCAATAGAGTTCAGCCCTTAATTGTATCTGTAGAGCTAACCCAGGATATACAAATACCATCTAAGTCCAGGAGGTAAAGAAAACACTTTGAATTACATGATTTCAATACTTCTTTCTTCATGTATAGTATAGCATTCAGCACAAGGGATGTCCCAATATATAATACAGAAGATAGCTGAGGTAATTTCCCAGCTGCTGTGCACAGCCTCAGCAACACAAAACATGGCAGCATGGCTAAGTATTTATTTTATTTTATTTTACTGTAATTAAAGTTTGTGATTTTTCAGGGAGCCTGCTTAACAGCATGCTAAGACATCCGTAGTGGTGCAGTGTGACATAACCTATCACACCTGTGGGTAAAGCATGCAGTTCTTGTGTCTCTTGTCTTGTCAATAGTTCTTGTGTCAATAGTTCTTGTGTCACTTTTTGGAAAGGTGGCCTCACCCACCAATTTCTCCTCTTTACTTTTTAACACAATCATCAAGTTCAACTGAGGCTGAACCTTAAAATAAAGCAATAGACAACATGGACTAAATCATGTGATGCTGATTGTCATTCACTTGAGCCATTTGCTTGACTTTATTCAAAGCAAGATTTATCTGTCTACATACATTTTCAAACACAAAGCCTCTAGTTTAAGGGCAATAAATGAATATTAGCTCAAGTGCTACTAAACATATTCCTTACATCGGTATTTTGGTATGAAGCTAAATATTAGGGTGTTTTGACAAGCACTGACTTGGGACTGGACTGCTGACTTGGGGCCCCAGCTATATGTAATACTTATGGCTGGGCTGAAACTAATGTGAGATGCAATAATTACACATTTTGATATCGAAAATACACCAAGGAACTTTTCCATATATCAAATCTAGCACTTTTTCCTAAAATCAATATATTTTTGAGCTTGCACAGACAACAAATCACGGCAGAAAATTGTGTTTAGGCTTTTTTTTTTTTTTTTTTTTTTTTTACATCAACTGTGCAAAATACAAACAGCAGCATTTAAAATATATATCATAACCATAAAACAAAATCTGTTTCTTATCTAGGGACCATCTACACACCCATTTTTTCCAAGGAGAGACCTATCCTAGTTCTAGTGCCATCTGCAAGCCCACACATGCTAGCCCAGGCTTTTAAAGCCTCTGACCTCTTTTCAGTCCACCTAGTCTGAAACACACTGCATAAACAGCTATGTTTCCAGAAGGGAAACTAAAGGATGTATCAGAAGAAAGAAAAAGTGGGAGGAAAAGGTTTCTCAGAAGAGCATCAGTGAAGAACTTGGCTCCTTTTGCTTATCTTCCACACAGACAAGCTCAAGAATAACCAGGAGGAGGTAGCATTAGAAACTCCCTTCTCTCTCCTTTCTGCTCTTGGGGAAAATGTTCTCTGCTTCATCCCACAGCACTGCTGCATAGCTAAGGCCAGGGCCACTGTCTCCTCTGCAGCCTGTCCCAGGTGCAGCAAGGGATGGCTGCTGCACATGGCCCCTGCCTGTGTGGGGTTTTGCATGTAATGCACACAGAGCTGTGCTGATGTGGGTCCACAGAGCTGATGATATGGGTGCCAGCATATCTAGCAATAGCCAGCTGATGCTGGTTGAGAACTCAGAGCAAAATCTAGGACACATATGCCTAAAAATGAATCACCTGGTCCTGCAGGGTCTGGATGACTCACTAAGACAAGTGAAGGTGAGAGCCTCAGAGAGAAGCTTCACAGAAACCCATGTAGTGAGCATGTGGCTGGCTAAAGTCAGCCCACAGGCAATACAGAACATTAGAATCTCACTCCAAATCACAGCTTCAAACAGTGAAACAAAGGATGATGTGCCACTTCAGAAATGGAAGACCTCCATTCGACTTCCTCCTTGGCCAGATGGGATGTAGACCCACATCTTCACATTTCTTCAGGTCACCCCCCTTCAGATGGAAGCACAGCCTGTCTGCTCCATTAACGAGTAATTGAAAGTGGCTCACCAACTATGCAGAAGGAAATTCAAGGGACGCAGGGCAGGAGGAGACCACAAAAGCAGCAGCCTGACTCTACTGCAACAGAGCATGGCTGGGAACCAGACATCAGTGTTTCCATGTCTGGCATGCTTACATTTACACCAAGGAGTTATGGTTTCCTGGAGATGCCCAGGAAATTTTGTGGTATAAAACACAGTCCCAAGGCCATATTATGCGTTTCCAGACTAAAATATTCACTAAAGCATGAGCTTTCAGAAGTGCTCCTTGCTCTTGAGCTCTTAAATTACGCTGAAGTCCCACTTTAGACATCATAGTAGGACTCTGGATGATTCAAATTTGGCCATTTTTTTCTACATAAGCAACCAGTGCATAAGACCATCTAATTAAAACACATGCAAATGTTTTAACCAGTATTAAGTACACTAAGCATCTGATTATATATTAACCACACCCCAACCCTCAGATTAAAGACAGAAATAAAAGGACAAACTATACTCTGAACTCCACTGCCTGATTAAAACTTTGGCCTTGGGTCACTGGGTTTCAGTGTCTATTGTAACACTGTAATTAATAAAACAAACAAACAAACAAACAGACAAAAAAGTGCACGCACACAAAAACCACAGATAAATTTACACTGGGCAAAATATGATTAGGACTTTTCTGCTCAGCAAAAAAGGAAGCCCTTAGGAAGACTCCCATAAGGAGTAGCCTAGGCAGTAGCCTACCCTAAGCTCTGACACTGCAGCAAATAAAGTTACATTTCTGGAGGCCAAATCTTAAAAACAATGTAGTGTGAATAAGTCTACCACAAAAGAACCTAGTTTTAAAATTAACTTAAATAACACTTATTAATCTCTGCGGTCTTAAAACATGACTTACAATAATATCTTCTGTTATCTCACCACAAATATTCTGGTAACTAATTTTTACCTGTCCAACCCAATGACCTTCATCTAACACTAGACTCAGTTTGCTCATGGCTACCTTAAAAGCATGTTGTAGCAGAACCAGCCTGGCAGTTCAACCAGCTCGTTTCACTAGCACTTAGTTAGAAACAGTACTTAGATCCCTCTGCAATCTTCAACTCCAAAGAGTCTTTGCTGGGCTACTCTCCTACTACTCACATCTGGCTTGCCTAGGAGCAGGCAAAACCTGATGGCGATTACTAACACCTTCAGGATACTAAAATCTGAAATATAAAGCTTAAGGTCTGCAAGATAAATAGGAAGGTAAATGAGTTCTTCCAATACAACGAAAATATTTTTCACCAAAAGGATGGTCAAACATTGGGACAGGCTACCCAGAGGGGTTACGGACCCCTCTGTCCTTTGGAGGTACTCAAAATTTGAAATTGAGCAACCTGATCCAACTCTGATGCTAGCCACGAGCAGGGGGCAGGAACAGACCACCTCCAGCAATCCTGTCCATCTAAATCCTGCATTCTGCTATGGTTCTATTTATGATTAGCAATACCAAAGGGGAGGGGGGGGGAAAAAAAAAAAAAAAAAAAAGTAAAGTTCTGATTTTTTTAGCAACTTTTTTCATAAGAACAGCTTCCAGTCTCAATTCTTCTCTTTTACTCTTCCTCTTCTGGCTCCTCAATGGCAGGGAACAAATGGCATTTTCCCATATTTTTTCATTTTCATTTACTCTTCCCTTGAGGAAGATTTGTAATGTGGCAAAATGGCAAAACAAATGCAACAATAAATAAAAATACCACATCAAGAAACAAAAATAAAGATGTGGTGAAAAAAAAACACAACATAATTCATTGAACTTCATTCAGCGGCCAAAAAAAAAAAAAAAAAAAAAAAGGAAGAAAAACAGGAAACAATGAAAACATAAGATTTCTTCAACAAATTCATATTTAAGTGGTATAAAATACCATTTTCCATCAAGACACACAAAAAAACAATTACTAACATTTGAAAGATGCAGTGCTGGCTGATTCATACAAGGTTAGATACCACAAGCAGGTGGTGCTGTAAAGGATATGCACTATCAGGACGTTGTTTTGCATCGCATCCCGGTTCTCCAGCCAAAACACCCTGTTTGAGTTACACTGAGCTGAGCCAACACAATCTGTTTTAAACATTATATAAATCCCTTTGTTCTTCCTTGCACCTGAATCTCTTCCTACGTCCAAAACAATAAACTAAAAACAAATATTTCTCTCTGACAGAAATGACTAAGCCCTTTCTGGGCTATGAATCTCATTCATTTCCTGGAAGGAGAACGAAAACTCAAGACTTGTGACTTGAAAAGCAGAGGGAGACATCAAAACAGTCTGACAAATTCCAGTTTTTCCTGGCTTCATTCTTTTATGTATTACTCTTAATTTTTTTTTAATTTTCCCCTAGGTACGAGTTTATAAAGAAGTCTTCTGTGCACCCCACTACTGCAGAAACATACATACATGCTGATCTCACATGGCAAATGGTTTTGTGAACACACAGCAGTGAGGCATGAAGTCAGTGCTGTTCTGAAACCTAACCCCTTTCTACTTACTAACTGGAATATCCCCTTTTTCTATTCCTCACATCATCTGCCCTTCTGTAGGGTACCTTTATCGATTAAACTACTGGATTTGGTGATCTGTGTGATCCCTTCCAGCTGTAACTATTCCAGTCTATTTCGATACCCTTCAACCTACTTCAGACAGAGCTGGACCAGGCCCAGGAAGTGGGTTACAACAGTCAGGCACATCTGCTGCTCTTGGTTTGGACAAACCCAACCAGCAGCCACCAGCCTGACACTGAGACATGTTTGAGTGCATGTAGCATAGCAGGACCATAATTAGCACCAAGTAGAAACAGTAACAGGATTTACAGTGAAAGCGAGCAGGGAAGGGAAATGAAAATGTCAAAAATGCAACAGAAAACAAAACAGCGTTCCCCAAAAGCAGCCTATAAAGCAGAGAAGTTGGATACTTCAAGTCATTCTGTGAGAAACTAAGTTGTGTTTTTGCAGTAGAGAACTAATCTTCTATATTCCAAGGTAGCTGTACAGTCATAAGAAGGAGAAATGCTAACTAGATAAGTGGACAGTAGAAGGCCTCACTGTTCCAAAATAAGATAAAAGCTTGAGAAAAACAGGATGAGCGGTTTGAGAATGGTAAAACAAAGATCACAGGTTCTCAAAACATAAGAAAGGGGAAAAAAAGGAAAAAGGTGAAATTAAAGGGTTGAAAAAAAAAAAGAATTGTAAATATATGGTATAGAGGAGCATTGAGGAGCTTGGGAACCTGTAGTACTCAGGCAATGAGGAAACAGGGGAGGTGATCAGATGTCAGGTAATAGGGAATAAAAGGCTATGATTTGTTTACTAAAATGCTCTCCTAATTGGCAGGACGCTTGCCATTGCAATCACAAATAAAATAGCTTCAGAGAAGATCCTGTCTGAAGAAAATTATTGTGATTTTTCTCACAATTCCACAAGACCTATTCCTAAAAAACAATTACAGAGCATTTATGAAATAAAATGAAAATTCTCTTTGTTTCTGAAAGAGAATTAAACAAGTATAGACACTGTTCTGTTCTCTATGAACCACAGCTATTTTTCATAATTTTATTGCTTCTACTAATAGCCTCAAACCTAATAGAGCACTCTTCTTCAAGAAAAAAAATGTAGTAGTGACAAAGCTGGCAGGAAACGTTCTTGTTTCACTACCAGCACAGTTATGTCAGCCAGACAACCTGACCTCAGCCTCCCAGCAATGCCCTTAAAGCAAACTGAGACACCCTCAGCCACCTGTGTGTAATGCAGATGCCTTGCAGATTCCACGCTCCTGCACTTGCGCACCCATTCTGACAGCCAGGGGACAAAAGCCTGAGCATGCCAAGGACATAAGAGGTGCAGAGAGGATGCTGTGTCCATGTCTGATGGGGCTGCCAGCCCTGAAAGACTGCCCTAAGCTGACCCTACTATAGGAAGCACGGAGACATCCTCTGAAGGTTATCATAGAGCATTTCTCATCCAAATGAATCCATCTCTTCTTTTCATCTTTTTTTTTTTTTTATCTGAACATAACAACTGTGAGAGGATTCTCCTTTTCTGACCAACCTTAACAAGTTAATTGGGATAATATTTATTACAGTTTAGCTTCCTAAATTGAGCAATCCAATTTTCAGAATGAAAATGTCCATTACAAAAGTACAATTAGCAAATAAACAGCTTCTCCAGTCCTGTCCCTCTTTCCCCTTTCCTCAAACCCACCAAGGAGTACGTGTGCAAGCACAGCACCTCCACTGGGTCCTCAATTTCCCCTGGCAGCAAACTGGCTGTGGGCCAGGTGATCAGACCGTCTGACCCTTTTTTGTGAGCAGGCGTTTTCTGACATAGCTGTCTAACAGGCACTTATTACAAGTGAGGATTACCAGAAGGTTCGTGCTTTCTTGTTTCCTTTGTTGAACTTTAAATAATGTGGATAACAAGTTCTGACCTGTGCAACTGCACTAAATTCCTGAATTATTTGCAATGCTCCCTAGACAATCCAGTCTCTCTCTTTATCCAGTACTTTTTATGCCTTATAAAGGGAATACAAACACTTTTTCCAAATACCATAGCTCCTATGAATAAATTATTCTTCCATCTTTCCATCAACCCATACGTCTCTAAATCCTCATAAAAAATGAAAGAGATCCAAAAACACCAGATGGTGCAACAATTTTCTCAAGCCATGTGTCACTCAAAAGTAATTTTTTTCTAATAAAAATAGCCCAACAGGCCTGAAAACTGACAGAATCAGCAGCAATTTAGTCTCACAGGCATGAGATCCTAACTAGTGATGAATGATACCACCCAAAATGTTTCATAATACTGATACTAAAATGAACATCCTGACACTGTCACGTGTCAAGACACTAAACAGACCTTCACAACAAGGAATTTCAGGGACATCAAGGACGGAGAAAGGGTCTCCCTCTCTTTTTAGCTCCCATATTTCTCCCCCAATTTGATCTTTTTCAGGGGGTGTCAGGGAAGAAGCAAGGTCCTGGGGCAGCCTTTCATTACTTCATGGTGGAACAGGAAGAACCTCCTTCTCCTCTTCCTCTCACCTGTCCAAGGTCCTCCTTGCACAGTCCAGTTCCTTTCCTTATCCCTCCCTCTCCTTCCCCTGCATGCACAGGGCTCCCTCTGCAACATGCAACCGATGGCTTTGCTCAGCTTCTTGGTACTGGGACAAAAATACTGGTATGGAGACAACAAGTGGGTTAGAATATAAGTCAGTGCTTCTCAGGCTCAGGTGAAAGAGAATATGGCTGTGAGACAAAAAAAAAAAAATGATTTCAGAAAAGAAAGAGAAAGGATACAGGAGATGAAGAAGAATTGTACAAATTGATTAGAAGAGACTAAAACAGATGGGCCTCATGAACAGAAAACACAGGAGAAAAAAAATGGAAGAACTATGTAGAGACTTTTAAAGTAAAATGCCGAATACTCAGTTACTGTGGGTAAGCTGCTCTCCTGTCAAGTTGACTACATACACTATGAGATGACAGGCTTCCTTATTTCTATATGTGTGCACATGGCCATAACCAGTTATTTGAGCCACCCAGGCCATTCTTGCAAGTGATGCATTTAAAGGACTCCACAGACTTCTGTCCCAAAAGGCCTAGAGTCAGGACTTCTCTGGGTATGGAAGGCTCTCCACCACCTATCTGTCTTAACAGAGGCACAGAAAACTCCCCTCAAAGGCCAGGATCCATCTTGTCCTCGTTCAGCCTCAGTTTTCTTTGCTGTATCAACACATCCTTACCATAGCACTGGCAGCAACACATTTATTTTTGCTTCACAAACTCTGACAGAGGGCAGAACTACACTACATAAGGAGTGGAGGGAGGCACAGAGGGAATGTCAGTCCACCCTTGGGCTGAAGGAAAAGCTAGCCAGAAACCTTTTGGGAGCCCTCAGTCAACAAGGGTTGCCAGCCTTTGCCTTCCTGCCTAGCAGGGACACCCCTTACAAGGACTTTGTCACTCTGGGAGAGGAGAGAGCCAACCACCCAGATGTAACACTGGCACTGCCTGGAAAGCAGGGAGAAGATCCCCATTTAAAGCAATGCCTGAGGTATGAATGCAGATGTGACCTGCACACATCAATGGAGAGTACTGCAGCTGGGTCAGGGCAATCCCAGACATGAGCACAGACAGGGAGAAGAACCCATTGAGAGCAGCCCTGCAGAGAAGGACTTGGGGGTTCTGGTGGGCAAAAGGCTCAGCATGAGCCAGCAGTGCACGACTGCAGCCCAGAAAGGCAGCATGTGGAGGGAGGTGATTGTCCCCCTCTGCTCTGCCCTTGTGAGACCCCACCTGGAGTGCTGCATCCAAGTCTGGGGCCCCCAGCACAAGAAGGATGTGGGTGTGTTGCAGTTGGTCCAGAGGAGGGGCATGAAGTTGGTTGGAGGGCTGGAGCACCTCTCCTATGACTAAGAGAGCCGGGGCTGTTCTGCCTAAAGAAGAGAATGCTCCAGGGTGACTTTATTGCAGCTTCTCAGTACTTAAAGGGGGCTTATTAAAAAGAGGAAAAGCAACTTTTTGCTCTGGCAGATAAATGACAGAACAAGGGGAATGGTTTTAAACTAAAAGAGGGGATATTTAGATTAGGTGTTAGGAGGAAATTCTTGGGTGGTTGGTGAGGCCCTGGTACAGGCTGCCAAGAGAAGCTGTAGATGCCCCATCCCTGGAAGTGTTCAAGGCCAGGCTGGATGGGGCTTTGGGCAACCTGGTCTGTGGGAGGTGTCCCTGCCCATGGTAGAGGGGTTGGAACTGGGTGCTCCTTAAGGTCCCTTCCACCCCAAGCTGTTCTGTGATTCTATGATTCCTGGTTAGACACACACTCTCCACAAGAGGCATGAATGACCACTGAGTCTGAGCAATTTAATGTATAAATGCTGCAGTACACCTCAAAATTGACAGCTAGCAAAACTAAAAATTTGCGATTTGGGTAGCAGCTGCCCTGGCAGAGCTCTGCCTGGTACTGGCTGTGCTGGTCTCTGATCCCCCAGACTCACAACACACACAGCAGAAACTTCCCCGAGTTTCAGGCAAACAGGTAGGCATCTAGATTTGGCCAAGCATCTCTCACTAGCTCTGGTGTCCTGCTGTTACTTCTGGACTGGGCTTCAGCTGGTTTTGATGAAAAGCTTAGCGAAATCTGTGAAAAAACTACAGCTGATTTCTTCAGACTTTGAATCAAGATCTTCACTGCTACAAAACAGTCATTCCAGAATTTGAGCGATGTGAACAAATATTTACTACACATGAAAATGAAACAAGTAAATCCAATGTCTAGCCAATATTTGAATGAGCCTTGGTATTTGTTTTTACATCTCTTGAAAGAGCTATTTACAGCAGACAGACAAAAATTATCCTTCTCCTGAGGAAGGCAGTAGCGGATTTCAAGCTGACTGTCATTAAGAATTAGAAAGATTTAAGACAGGGAAAAACCCTCACCCAGAGAAATGGGCTAAGCATTGTATTTTCAGTTCCCAAAAGCTTGCATGAATCTCTCCTTCAGTTTGGCTCATATGGAAACTGCCTGTCCTCCAAATTTTAGCAATTTAAAGTACTAAGAGGAAAACAGCCAAAAGTACCAAATTTTCAATGAAAAACATGTGAAGCCATCAAGTTTAACACTGTTTCCAACCTCAGCTATAAATCAACTCAGTCTGCAAAAAAAATTACACTCTTCAGCAAAAAGTAACTACAGCTTTGTGTTTGCAATGAAACATGAAGCCAGGCAAATTTCACCTGATTTTGTTACAAAATTTTTCAATAGCATACCCTAGTGTAAGGTTTCATGTATATTTTCATTCCACTTTCTATTTAAAAAAAAAAAAAAAAATCAAAACTTGGTTAATGATACTCTCCCCTAAGAATAATCATAGTTGCAAGTAAAGCATAAATACTTACAGAACTATGATAAACAGTATGCTTACTCTACATATCCAAACGCCTACAGTAACACATTATTCTGTTTTATGACTGTATACTTCGTCTCCTTTTTGTCTGCACAATTAAAACACTTCACTTGGTTGGAATCACGGTAGAGATACTCTACTACTACAATTACTACTACAATTCTTTTTAAGAGACAACCCTTTAATCTTGTAAAAGCAGAGTCTTTTTATAAAAGCTATTTTAACAGTGAGTCAAAGTACAAAAATCTTCTGGAGAGACTGAGTTACAATAGCCACAATTATTTTTAAAACTTCTGGGCGCACACCAAAATCTCTGAGTACCCTTCTCAAACAACTTTTCATCATAATCACAAAATAAAGCAGAAGGGTTGGAAACCTTCAATAAAATGCTGAGAGACTCTGCTCTGACCTATGCAGGAAGTCACCACTAGAAGCCTTCCAACCTGAAATAAAATCTTACCACCTTCTGAGTAGCTTCCAAGGATGTTCCACGTTGATGGCAATTCTTCATGAGCAATGGCCATTGTCAAATCATTATCCAGGGACTGCAGCTCTTTTATTGTTAGCCCAAACTTATCCAGTAAAACCTTGTGACTAGTGGCAGTGATGCATTCTGTGTGATTGACCAGAAAACGAGACAGTTTGCAAGTCAGGTTCTCTCTGTAGGTGACAGGACAGCTGCCGAGCACCACAGGTGAGTATCCTCTTGTGTACATTAACACAGATACAGAAACTTCTTCCTGGCATCCATGGCCTAAAATCATAATGTAAATTAATCATTAAAATTATATATGCTCAGAAAATTAATTAGTTTTTCCTCTTTTCTCATCCTGTAAGAGCGGTGACTACTCATCCAGAATTACTTTCTTCTTCCCTCTAGTTACACCTACTTATTGTCAGGCACCCACCAAGCATTTCTGTTGATGAACTTGGATTTGACTAGATTCTGAACTGCCAGTCCTCCAGTTATACTGATATAGTGCATTTTTAAAGCAGTCCTTCTATATGAAGGTTCTTCAACTACAAGAGAAAGAAGAGGTAACCATCTCAGTACTAAACACCAAAAATCAAAAGCATGAAAGTACCTGGATAAGAATTACAAGAGACGCCCATAAAAAGAATGTCACAGTAGCATGCAACATGAACTCTGAGGAATACATCGCATCTATTTATTAACACACATTTTTTAATCTACCCAGCATCTCCATGCAGGCCAAAACCTAGATGCTTTTAACAAATGCGCATTTCATACTTTTGGCAGGCTTGATTCAATGTTGTATCAACTGTCTAATTTACAACCCTGACTGTCGAAGTCTAAGGGAATTTGCCACTTAAAAATCCCACCCCACCTTTCCTCTTTCTTTGCCAACCAGGTGAGGATAAATGTCACACATCCGTAAGGTGTGCATCCTGTACTCACACGTCTTACTGGAGAGCTGCCATGACATACTATGGGTGCAAATCTAAATTTCCTACAATAGCCTCCCAATAACTACAAGTTTATATGCAGTCTTATATCTGCAGAAGCATGTGCTTACCACATCTGCAGTTGTTTTTGAAGTGCTCTGCATTCCCTTATGTTTAATTTGGCCACTATGAACCAACAGTAACTACACCAGAGCCATATTTTAACTTCGCCTTTTATTTTCATCTGCTAATGGCCCCTGTTGAGAGCAGACAGAGGACTAAGCATTGCCTGTAGCCTCCTGTTTTTATCCTAGCTGAGAAGTAATCATTTAGTAGTGTCATTTCAGGCATCTCAGAAAAATAACCTTGCTACCCTGGGATTAGTCTAGCACTGCGTTTTCTCCCATTGTATTTCATGACAATCTTTTAGCATTTACAGACTAAAGCAGCCACCACGTAACAGCAGCAAACTTTCCCTTTTTATACTCACTGGTTACTCTAAGATTCTAAATGTCCTTTAGAAAACAAGAACAAATAACAAGTGGAACTTACTGCCTAGGTACATCATGTTTATAGCCACCTACTCCACAAATGAAAAGGTCACAAAGCAGACGATAACGACAACAGTTAGGGTTCATATTACACCAGCAAGAGGGAAAACGCCAAGGCGAGAGAGACAACGCCAGCTGTGAGGGAGCTCAAACCCCCTCTACTTGCAGCAAGGCACCTGCAGATGATTCTCCCCATGGCTCAAGCAGAGCTCCAACCACCCCAAGCCACCACCACCTGGGTACTGCAAGCTGGGCTGACTGCTGCCTTCAGGGAAAGCCCAGACAAAAATGTGAGTTTTGTAGGCATTACAATTCCCAGAGGCAAACTCTAGTAGGATGGAACTGTTGAATAGAATTAAGTCAAACTAAAATCAATGAAATGCCTGAAGATGCATTTTCCTACACACCCTACTATGTGTACACCCAGGAAAGCCCTGCCTGTAGCATTGTCTGTGTCTGACACCATGCAGGTACAGATGGCTACAGAGGGCAGCATAACTTATGGCCAGTTAAACTCACGCTGCATCCTAAGGACCATCATTCAATGCCTACATTTCCTCCACTACAAAGCCATAAAACAGAGTTACCCAAATCACCCAGTTACGTCCAACTTCAAAATGGGACTGCAGTATAGCAAAGAGATCAGAAATAAAAACGAGTAACACTCACCTGGAACTAGGGACTGAAGAGCATTGTCACTTATCCGCGCAGCAAACATTATGTGCCTCTTCATGGATCCGTCATAAACAAAGTAAAATTCCGCATCTTCTGGCAGGTAAATGCCTTTCTCAAATTTTGCATTTATAGTCACCTGTCCCTGAAAAATGAATATGTTTTCATAAACATCCAATAGGTTTCTCATTTTCAACACACACATGAATATATACTTCTAGTGCAAACTTTTTATAACCTTTCCAACTCTATTATACAGAGTCTGTGATCCAATGACAAATCTGAAATTTTCTACTTCCCCTTTGAAAATAATGCTGTGTTTATGCCTGTAAGGTGATTTAAAAATTTGTCTTTAAACAATGCCTTTTAGCATACTCCTTTCATCCTGACTTGTGCAAATATATGACTTTTAAATAAAAATGCCTCAGGGCAAGCAAATCAATGAATCTGAGGATTTTGCTATTTACAAAGTATTCTTTGTGTTAAAAGAAAGAGAAAAAAAAAAGGAAAAAAAAAGTGATTGAAATATTTTAGACTTGGTTTACAAAAGCACTGTTGCAACTCTACAGCTGAGTTTCAAAAAATACTAGTTCCCAGATACCTGCCCATGTGTGTTGTTTTTTGTTTTGTTTTGTTCTCTTATAGTAAACAGAAAGCAACCAGCCAAGAAAAGTCTGCCATACAATGGCTTCAAAAAAGAACAGGAAAGGGATCTGAGAAGCAGCAAACAATAACAAGTGTCTGACATGTTCAAGGGAGGAAATTTAGATGAAGTTGCATTTCCTCAAAGAGGAGGACAGCTTGCTCCAACGTGGTTCCTGGCTGCCACGGTTGCTTGAAGTAAGACTGGATTTGCCCAAGCATTATCTGAACTGGTGTTTCAGGAAAACACACCGCAGAAGAATATCTCATCATTTCACACTTCCAAAAGATGCATGTGCCCTTGCTACTCTGAACAGCTGCTGTGACATGCGCTCCATCAGCTCCATGAGAAGTATGGTAAAAGCCTGCATCAAAGCATAACACGGTAGCATAGAAATTTCCATGGCTGAAAAATACAGCTGTGCTCCTTTTCATTATATAATAAATGAGCCTCTTTGTGTAAACATGCTGGATAATTTGTGATCAAGTTAGAAAAAAGAAGTACTGGGGTGTTTCACCATCTCCACAACCTCAAGTGTCCGCAGGACTGCAGGCCATTTCTCTTGGTCCACATGCAGTGAGATCCTTGCCAGACCACTGCAAAGTCACATCTTTGACTGCCTTCCCCAAGGACATCCTTCTTGTCACTCGTAACAACGCAAATCCTGCGTTTGTTTTCCTCTTAAACACAAGCATGTCTATTGAGCTAGAGCTAAAGAGGCAGAATCTAGTTTCAGACACACAACATCTTCCTTAAATAGGATTTTCTGGCAAGATTAGATGTAAACAACTTTAGGAGACTAGCACTGAGAGCAGACATGTCTGTCATCCTCAGAAATTGATGCTTATCTCTTTTTATTAGCCTGAAGTGTTACTGTAACTGCCAAGTGCTTTCTCCTGCTTCTCTTTTTCACAGTTATACACAGAACTGGTCTTCTTTTTTCTATTATTATTTGTAACTTATATCCTTTTTTTTTTTTTTTAACTATCATTTTTTCATCTTTTTATGTTAGTTGTGAATGGGTCTTTTTATTGGTTGAGTAATGCTATGGATGGCTATTCTGGGGAGACAGGAACAGGGTATGTCCCTGAAATATCTCAGATAGCTCCAAGGACTGCTCCAGTATGGGCTTTGCTGCCAGCAGCCTGGTGCAGGGGAGCACCACATGGGCCATCACTCACAAACCACCTCTGAACCCTCTGGACCCCTAAGGCTGAAGGACTACATAGGCAGCCAGCTTCCACACTGCGCAACTGCAAGAACACTGGAGATATTTTCGTGGCAGTACTTCTCATTTTATAAACCAACTCTTAGAAAAAAAAAAATCAACTTTAAATTGTAACTGTTGTCTTACACTGCTCCTTAAAAAAACAAAACAAAACAAAAAAAAAAAGTCTGTTTAGACTCAGTGAAGATAGAGGAACAACTTCAGAAACACTGATCACACTGCCAGATGTGAGGAACAATTTCACAACTCCTTGTCTTCTAAAGGGTAGAGGGGAAAAGCAAAAGGGAAAATACAGTGCAAAGCTCAAGTGTATATGATAACAGTTTTTTCATAAGCCCTACCTTACAACCCTTCAGAGGAAGAAACTGCTAGTAACTTAAGGAAAAAATTACAGAAGAAAGGCAAATTGGCAGCTATCTTGTATCTGCCCAAATAATTAAGTGCTTCATTTTGAAAATTCCACGCAATTCAAAAAAAGGAGGGTTAAACCATATAATACGAGAGAAAACTCAAAGATAAAAGAACTTTCACAGCTCAATAGAAGTCTTCATGCTTTCTGATGCTGGGTGATTACCACACCTGGCATCAGAGGCAATTACTTCACTAAACATAAGTTCGTCTCCAGCACTTCCAAATTGCATCCATCCCACCTATAGACTTCCTTATATCATACTCCTTAATTCCATACTCCTCAGTTGCCTCCACTAAAATATGTATCAGTTTCCATTAGTTGATCAAGCCACCATGTGTTTTTTTTTCTCTAGCTTTGAAGTATCTCTTTTCTTCTTACCTACTCATCTCCAAAACATCCTTGGGATGTTTACATCATCTCCCCTTCTCACCCTCTGAAAACCTTGTGCAACTGCATCCTGTTGCCACTGGACTTCTGGAGTTCATGCCTGCCTTTTCATCCTTTCCTGTCCCTTCACTGCTTTGCACAGCACTTTTCCCATCCAGCCATGCCCCGTGCCTGCCAAGCTGCTGCCTGCCCTCTCTTCACCCTCTCTTCTCACTTCTGCCTTCCTCATCCTCTCTTCTGAGCTACAGCCTTCAAAATGTAGTTAATACCACATTTAAACCTGAATATTTAAGCATCTTCTCCTTAACTCCAGCTACCCTTAGTGCACAATTATGTCTATTTAATGACAAGTTTGACAGTAAAGCAATATGTCCACGAAAAGCATCAAACGTGTCTATGCTGCAGAGGAAATCACAGAATTTCTAGGTTGGAAGAGACCTCAAGATCATCAAGTCCAACCTCTGACCTAACGCTAGCAGTCCCCACTAAACCATATCCCTAAGCTCTACATCTAAACGTCTTTTGAAGACTTCCAGGGATGGTGACTCCACCACTTCCCTGGGCAGCCTGTTCCAATGCCTCACAACCCTTTCAGTGAAGAAGTTCTTCCTAACATCTAACCTAAAACTCCCCTGGCTCAGCTTAAGCCCATTCCCCCTCGTCCTGTCACCAGGCACGTGGGAGAACAGGCCAACCCCCACCTCACTACAGCCTCCCTTGAGGTACCTATAGAGAGCGAGATGGAGATCATGGGACTGGCTGGAACTAGAAAGCCTACATACAGTGTTTGATCAACTTCTTTCCTACATTTGCAAAATCTTTTTTTTATATATACATTTGAATAAAATTATTATACTGTTAATATAATTATCATACATGTTGTATATGTAGCATACATATAATTGTATCTCTGTATATACACACACTACAGAAAAAAAAAAAAGAGAAAAAGATGCCATAATGCAGCTAGACAATGTCACAAACAGATGTGACTGATGGAGATGACCGCACCCACGACTGCATCCATTTGCTCTGCTGGCACAAATGTGTTTAACAGTCTTCCTAAATCCTATGACCACTTTTCTCCTCCACTTTCCTCCAGCCTTTGCTGGCAGAGGTTCATTAATTGCACACAGAAAAAACAGAATGCCAAATATCAATACTATTGAATATTGAGGATGATATTATTGTTGCTACAAGAGGTGTCTCAGTATATGCCCATGAACACATTAAATGTGCCTTACTCTTTGAATTGCTGTGAGAGAGCACCACAACTAGAATGTTGTTCATTTCCTCTGTGTAAAGCCAACTTTGTCACCAGAACCTTTTGTTTTGTTTTGTATTTTCCCCTCAAGCAAAGATCATCTGCAGTCAAGTCTAGAAAACTTCCAGGTAGAAACAGTCAGAGAAAGGGATTAGCCTCCTGCATCTGGAGAAGGAAGAAAGATGCATCCAGCTCCCAAGCCAGACCAATATGCAGTCTTTGCAGGTGGAGAAGGAAGAAGAGGAGATAAGGTGAAAATGCCAGTTCATTTAGCTCTTTGCACTCAGTTTTTAGATGTTTGGCCTTGCCTTTAGCTGTATTTAAATCCAGACATTCATGAGCGTTGACTTTGCCATGTACTCATCTCTGTATACAGGCAAGCCACTGCTTTATTGGGAGCTGTCACTCCCAGTAAGCAGTAAACTCACTTTACTGATCACCTCAGAGTCTGGGGAAGCCACTTGTTGGAGACTAATTCAGACAACTTCATTAGGAAAAACAAAACAAAACAAAACAAAAAACTTAGGATGTCCTAGGCCACATAAAAACAGCCTGGAAGGACTACCAACATACATATACATATACATATACATATTAAATTAAACAAAATTTCAGTGCTACAACTACTTCAGATTATTATTTTTTGCAGCAGTTGTTAATGCACAGTTTTAGAACGATGCAAACAGCTTCAGAAACATGTACCAGCTTGATTTCTGTCAGCCTCACTGCACATACAATGTAAGCTCAACTAGGCAGAAGCCCAGAGCTCTTAGCCTTTTGAGAAAAAGGCTTGTGCTACTAGCTTAAACCTGAAGGATAGTTTACACCTTTCCAGTACACCCACTCCTGCAGAGGCAGTGCCTTCCCCAGTCCGTCGGGGGGCGAATGTGCCCAGCCCAGCCCCAGAAGCAGGCTGCAGTGGAACAGCAGGAGCTACTTGCACAGATCTTTCCTAAGTAAACAACAGCACGGCACAATGCCATGAGTCCCACAAGAAATTCCTACACTCTCAGAAAACATTTGTTTGGTAGCACTGCTACTGCCTCCAGCAAAAGTGCTTGCTCCACTGCTCCCCATTCCATTTTGCAAGGTAATATTGCCAATTACCTTTTCTTGTGTACTTCTCTATAGTGCACAAACCTCTACAATTGACCCACTGCTGAAGTATGAAGAGATTAATATTAGGGTTATCAGCACCTAAAACTAGGCAATTGAGCCCTAATTTAAATATTAACAAACAGAGCAAAACCAACAGAAATAAATAAATAAATAAATAAATAAATAAATAAATAAATAAATAAGGATGGTGTACACATGACCATGTGCTCCTGGAAGGCCATGTTTGTTCTGAGCCTCTTCCACACAATTTAGCTGAAAACACATCCTACTGGCATATTTCTTTCAGAATGGTGTGTGTTTCTAAATAGAGAACCAATTTAAGCTTAATGGTTATCCTTTTCGTGCTAAAACAGAAACTATAAGGCACACTGGCACCAGCAAAGTGGCCTGAATACAAGGCAGCTGTGAGAGCATGGAAGCAGAGGACTTCTCTGGGCCACATTCCTGAGAATCTACCAGTGGTTAGGAAGCTTTGCCTTTGACATTATTTTCACCAGTTCATTGTCTAATGACAATTCAACCTCTCTCCCATTGTTTACTTTCCCTAACAAGCCTATTTATATTCAGATGGACTTGGAAAAACATAAGAGGAAGTTACAGGTTTATTTCCATGCGTAGGTAAGCTTAAGGATGATTCTCAGCCTCCACATGGATCTAAGATTGTTAAATCCTCTTTCAATAAAAGCAAAGGAAAGGATGTGCCCCCTTTACCATCTCAGGAAATAAACACAGCCCCTGGTCATGACTTGTTTCTTACAAAAATGCTGGGGAAGGTTCTTGCCTTCAAGTTCATACAGTGTTGATTCTGGCAGACTTGTACAGGAAGTAAATTTTAAAGTCAAAGGGTGTTTGTTGAGACCAACCTGACAGTGTATTGCTTAGATTTACACTCTAAACAAGAACCTCAACTTTACCTAGCCACCACACAGCAGCAGGAGATCTCTCAAATATCATCTATGCTTGTAACAGCCAAGAACTTCAGACAGACACAACATCTGCAACTGCAAAATGTACCACAAAAGTCATTGCAGACCACTGCAGATAAACTTCTGGTCAACCACCTGAAGTGCTGCTGCATGGACCTTCATTTAAAAAAAAAAAAAAAAGAAGAAGAAAAGAACTTCACGTAGAGTACATTGCAGTATCCCAGTTATCTCAAGTTCAAAATTAGAGAGGCACAGACCACCTTCCTACAGCCTGAATCAAGAATAAAAATATTAAAATGTTCAAAGAGTAGAAAGGAACTGGTGTTCGGAACCAGAGCTCCAGAAAATGCCACATGCATCATGAGACTGGAGAAGATGAGGCCCTTCCAAGCCCTCAGAGATGCAGCATCTGGTAGAAAGACCCTATGGGCAAAGGCCAGAAGCTCCTGCTTCTATGAGCTCCCCCAAACGTGCCCCACTCGCAGCAAATTCAATACCTTCAGCATCAGTCAAAGAGAAGGGCTTTCAACTAAAAATTGCACAGAAGAAAGGGTTATTTTCCCTAAAGAGCTTCTTAAAGACTAAGAAACTTTGGGTGCAAGCCATTTTCTTTAAAGAGCACTTGAAAAACTCTCCATCTATATAAGCCAAAAGGAGTTTTGCCACTGATTCAATGACAGCCAAGAGTATCACTGCAAACCCTGAAATAAATTAAATTAAATTAAAAAAAAAAAAAAAGCTGCACCCCAAATTTTGCAGGCCCTGGGCACAGAATGCGATCAGGGAGGTGGGGCAGCAGCTGTGGGGGTATTAAAAGAGATGACAATCCTACTCCAAGCACATTAAACCTGTGACCAAGCTGTTGTTTGGCAGGTTTGACATCTTTGGGATCCATGAATTAAAACATACCTCTTATAACCAGTGAAAAGGCTGCACTGTTACTGGTGCCAAGAAAGAGATTAGGAAGGTTTGTGTTTTTAACAGGATTTATAGTTCTAAGCAATTTTTCAATGTAACCAAACAGTTTTTTTTTTGGACATACATTTTTATCTGGCTTCTCTAGGGTGCTTGAGAGCTGATAGGGATGGGTTCTGACTATGTTCTGCATGCAGGGTGCATGGAAGAACCATGCCACCATTCCAGCGAAAGAAGCAGAGGGAAATGGAGGTACCAAACCCTCAAGGCCTAGGCAGGCAGGACAGGATGGTGACGCTTCTAGTGCATCTGATCACCCTGCCTCATGATAAATCAGTGGCCCTTAACCTGAACAGAGCTTCTTCCTTTTTGAATTAATTTAGGTAACATCACTGTCTTCACTAGCAACCTGCCCCAGCAAAGCTGGTGCAATGCAAAAACATCTCTAGTGGTCTGCCAGGCCCGGCCCACTGCACCGGGTAACTGAAAATGTACTAACTGATCCCAATTCTTCTACCCCCAGCCTGGGGAAGTCTACGTTCCCAACAGATTTTTACCATGGAAATAATTAATTCCATTGTGACATACACTTAGCATACATCGTAAAGTACGCTAAAAATATTTTTATCAAGCTATATGAGCAACATAATAGCTGCAGAAATACTGCATGAACACAACACTTTCAAGGATATTATCTGTAAATATAACAGTATAAGTATACCGCATATATGCAGCTTGATGGTTCCAGGAAAATATCTGTGCACAATGGTAAAACACGGTGCCTTTTTGATCCAAAAATGCAAGTTCCGACATTCTGAAGTAAATGCAAATCCCTAAGCATTGCTAGCAATAATGGAGCATTTGCCCTCTATGTAAAGCTGCCACTACAATTTAACATAGATATGCATACTAAACAGTGCATTCCAGTATAAACTCTAAGTTAGGCTCATAGACAATGTTATTTCAGAATTATATTTATTTATTTTATCTGCACCTCAAGTACTGTGTTCAGTTTTGGGCCCCTCACTACAAGAAGGACATGGAGATGCTCGAGTGAGTCCAGAGAAGGGCAACGAAGCTGGTGAGGGGTCTGGAGAACAAGTCTTATGAGGAGCGGCTGAGGGAGCTGGGCTTGTTCAGCCTGGAGAAAAGGAGGCTCAGGGGCGACCTTATTGCTCTTTACAGATACCTTAAAGGAGGCTGTAGCGAGGTGGGGGTTGGTCTGTTCTCCCACATGCCGGGTGACAGGACGAGGGGGAATGGGCTAAAGTTGCACCAGAGAAGGTTTAGGTTGGATATTAGGAAGAACTTCTTTACTGAAAGGGTTGTTAGGCATTGGAATGGGCTGCCCAGGAAAGTGGTGGAGTCACCATCCCTGGAAGTCTTTAAAATACATTTAGATGTAGAGCTGAGTGATATGGTTTAGTGGAGGACTGGTTAGTGTAAGGTCAGAGGTTGGACTCAGTGATCTTGGAGGTCTCTTCCAACCTAGACGATTCTGTGATTCTGTGATCGTGTAATTCTGTGATTTCAGATAATTATAGCAAGTGCGTTGAAACTGTTGTTTAATTTATCAGTTGTAAGATGAGACCTCACACTCATGCACCAAACTTAAGGCCGGAAGAGAAAATCCTGTTAATGTAACTTAAAACACTACAGTATGAAAGAGGCAGGAGAATTTTCTCACTAGTTTTCTCATCTTTACACAGGCCTTGCAAGAGTGTAAGGTTTGCTTTATCTGACAACAGCAAGCATATTAAAACATTTAATCAATGTTCAAAAAAATCACTTAAGATCTTGCTATTTGAAGGTGAATTGTTAAATATATTTCACTTGTGCTTAGATAAGAGGAGTGGCATGACAGTTTCCCTGAGCATTTTAATGACCTTTATAATAAAGCTTAGCTGCAACAATCAACAAGCCTACACAAAAGATGACAAAGCAACAGTAGAGAAATTGTTAACACAACAAGATTGTTTAACACGAAATAAATTACTTAAGTCATTAATAACAAGGACAAAGTTGTAAAGATGTCTTTCTAACATTCAGTGATATGGCTGTAATATTCACTGGGCAGTCCTTGTAGCCAGACTGCAGTAAATATTGTGATGGACTTGTTTAAGAAAGCACATTTTATATTTTAAAGGAATGCGATGGGATTCAAGGCTACATACACAATGAAACAGCAATTACTCCCAGGGAAGGAAAAGAGCAACAAAGTAAAAAACAAAATCAGAGATAAAAGCTGAACATTTCTGTATAACCATTAACACTCTAACTGTATAGCTAATAACATCTTAAACAAAAATAGCTGTTTTTTCCCAGATTAACAATTTGGCAGAATAAGCAACCAAAATAATTCATATCTTTTATATCCAGAGTAATAGCACAAGTCTAATTCCACATAGACCGGAGATGCAATGTGATGGTATGGTCATACTCAAAACAGTATTACACATTGCCTAAAAGCCTTCACACTGATATTTTTATTAAAACTATATATGTACATAAAGGTGCTTTGAGAAGAGCCATGTCCTCTGCTTATACAAAATGGCAAAACTCCACCAGCACTACAAGAACCTCTCTCATTCACAGCAGAAAAAAAAAAATAAATAAATCAGTCTTCAGCATTTGCACGTGTGAACAGGAAATACTTGAAACAACAGGACTTTTACACACCGAGTATTTTTAAGCTCCTTTTCAGCATGAGGTAGCTTTTGAGAAATGCAGAGAAAGCATTTGCACAGGAATTCCAAGCACAATTAAGAAACATCTGCTCCAGCAATAAGATCTTGTCAAAAGAGCAAGGAGAAAGTGGCTCAGTGACCACTTGGGTCTCTGAATTGAGCCTGAAGGATGCTTCCAGCAAGGTTGAAGGTCAACCTTGAGGAGAAAATACTTATCAGAGAAATTCCTTAATGAAGATTCATTCCCTGCCCTCTTTCGATATGGAGTATCAGCAAGTTCACCATTTTGGTAGTGATGCAGTGCCTTTTTGAAAGGGAAGGTAAGTGTTTGCTGCAGCTATTGCCACCTCATCAGCTGCTTAACAACCAGGGGTCACACATCCAAATAAAATGGAAAAAAAAAAAAAATTACAGTATTTCCAAACAGATGACAGAAGTATGCTCCTCAAAGCAAACAAACAACCAAACAAACAAGCAAGCAAAAAGGTGGGGAGGGAGATAGGGTCAGGGAGCTGGAAGAGATCCTAAAAGGTCTGACTCTGCACTTCAGGGCAGGACCAGCTCTACTGCAGTTACTTCTAAATGATGGGGTTTGTTTCACATGTCCTAAAAGCACCCTGCAGACTGTCAGTTTGCACTAGGTTGGTGCAAACATGGAACATCTTCCCACCCAAGCAATGCTCTGCTTGGCCTCTCCCGTTCTACAGCCGGCACATGCTTTGGCTTTTTCAAGAGCTGAGATGTTTGGCCTTATAAGTCTTTGGCCTTCGTACATAGTAACTGGGTGAAACGTAATGGCCAGCAATGTAACAGAAGACTGCACTAAATGGAGCAGAGCCTTCAGTACCAGTGTTTTCACTCATAAGTTGAGTTCTAGCCAGTTAAGGCCTCTGAAGCAGGATGGTTTTTTAATTATTTTGAATAGGAGGGGAAATGAAAGTTCATGTTTTATTTTGTTAGGTTTTAACAGATGATCAGTCTTTAAATTGTGTGTGCAATCCTCCTTATTGCAATCCTCCTCCCTCAGTGACAAACTGAAGCACATTGGCTGTTGTGGGGGTCTTTGAACTTGCATACACGGGTATTTTCCCACAGCTGGTGCTCCAAATTAAGATACACCTTCTGCTGCCTCCCTAGTTTAGATAGTGACCTTCTTCATGGCCAATCGCAAAAAAACAAGTTTTGTGTTGGGAACTGCAAGGCTTGGGCCCTGGGAAAAGGAAGATCAAGAGGCAAATAAATCTAGTATAACCTGAACAATCAGCCATTTCAGGAATTAATATATTCTTGGTGCCTAGCTCAGAAGTTCAAGGACTTTATAGGATCACAAGTACGTGGCTGGATTCCCCCATGGCTTGGCTGCAGAAACTCAAAATTTAGCCAAAAGCAAGAAAACCCCCAACTGACTTTGCAAATCATAAAGATGAATAGAATGATTCAAAAGAGAAAGCATCCAGTAATTTTTCCCTCATTGTAGCTCAGTAAGTGATAAGCTGCTTCTTTCAATCTATTTAAAGACAAGCCTGAAATGACATTAATCTATCATCTAAACACAGGGCTGAACATTTATGAGTTGCCATGAGCTACATCCAGCCAACACCAGTCTGACCCACAACAGACATGGACATAAAATCTCACTTTTGTCGAAATAGCGAGAGCACACAATACACAGCTTACACCGTGTTTGTGCTTTATATGCCTGCTGCATGTTAGCAGCAGGAAAACAGACAACACCTGATCTGACCGCTGGTACAGAGCTAACCTGCCCATGTGTTTAAACAATCTGTACTAGCAGAGCAAATTTATATCAGATCAGGACTCTGCATCACGTGGCTGTGATTTTCTGAATCTGTCACTAGCAACCTTAAGGCTGTGTTTAATGCTGAATCAAAACTGTGATAACAGGTAAGGTGGATAAAAGTTTTCAGTCTCCCATATAGCAAAGTAAAAAACACAAGTAGAGAACACATCATCTCATTCTGGAATTGCTGGATACTAATAAAAATAGGTTGGATGCCTTTTTACAAAGAAAAAGAAAAAAGGAAAAAAACAAAACAAAACTTTTCAAGCAATACACAGTGCCAAAACATGTATTAACAGTCTTGCTGGTTAGTTGTTAAAAATATCATTCAGTATGTTGATGTCAATGGCAACACAATTTATGTTTGTGTTTAAAATCATATACAGGAATTAAGAACCCTGGGACTGAGCTGTTCACATACAGAGGTCAGAAACCTTCCACAACAAGGGGCATTAATAAAAAATGAACATCCATTCTGACATGTAACTGTTAACTGAAACAAGGGAGTTACCTCTTTCATTTGACTCAATTTAAAATAAATAAATTGGATTAGTTATTATTCTCATGTCCTGTGTGACATCAGGACTCTACTCTTGCAGACAATACACAAATGCATGCAGGTCCCTGATTAGAAAATCATAATTTAAGGACTGACCATGGACAAAAAAATGGAAGGAGAAAAGTACAGTATGGGCACAAAAATGATCTGACTGCTGATGAATGTGCTTTGAAATACCCACTCTTTTCCTCCATACATTTTAAAATAGATCTCATTGTTTTACATGTATTTCCTGAGTCTCATTGTGGCAGCAGCTACACATCCAAGCACAGACCAACCACTGTGCAGGCTCTTTTGTGAGCACCCCAAGCAAGCCGCCCACGACAGACCTGACCAGGCTCCCATAGGGGTCAGCAACAAAACACCCACTGACTGTGCTGGACCAGGCCAGCAAACACAGCACTGTGCATGAGCAAACACATGCTGGAAGCCTGACAGACATTTACATTTTAAACCACATTACTCTGTTGCGTTTCAAAGTCACCGTATAACAGGACAGTGATTTCAGCCTGGTTGAACACACAGACCATGGCCCAGACGTGGACAACACCACTGCAATGAAAAACCTCTCTCCTCCCATAGCAAGGAACTTGAAAGCAGAGGATGGCAAGATGGGGCAGAAGCGGGCTTCTTTCCCCACATTGCTGGCCAGAAGAGACTGAACACATTGCAAGGGCAGAAAAAGATAATAATAGTAATAAAAAAAAATCTGTACTCCATCCACTGCGGGAAACTCTATCCCTTCCCAGACCTCCTTCCCACTCAACTCCTTTTAGTTCAGCTGGGAAGGACAAGGAAGACATGTAGTTTGGCAAGGCAGATGACCAACTGCTCACTATGGGAGCTATATGTGAGGCTTACTGCCGCTTTCCACTTCCACCATGCAAAAACGCACTGGAATCCCATACTAGTTTGACCTTCACATCAATCACATTTCAAAAACAGAATACACTGTTGAATGATTTATATTAATTCTGTTTCCCAACTCTCACACAGATGAAACCCATGCAGTTGTAGAGAAGATAATAATCACAGTCCATTCATCCTTCTGGCTATAACCAGGCACACAAATGATATACATTATAAAACTATACAGAATTCCTTCCTTACAAACAAGATGATTCACAACTTTTTAACTGCCTTACTAAGTGTTTTTAAAGTCTCTCTTCCTACGGACCTCTGAACATTTTCCAACAGAAGATACGCTCAAATTATTCCTGGACATACTGCTAGAGTAAAAATGAAAACAGTGTTTATTTAATCATGCTTTGCATGGAGCACAGAGCAGAGCTGAAAAATGTCAGAAGTATTCAGGGTTGTGTGAATATTAGAGTGTACTTTACCATTGCCTTTAGCTGGAGCAACGACAACCAACAGCAAGCACTACAGAAAAATTTCACCACTGAGGTAAAAACAGCACAGACAAACAGAAGTTCCTGACAGAGCACTAAATTAATCCATTTCCTGGATATAATCTTTTCAAACTAGACTTTCTACCACTCTGCTCTCTACTCTTTTGAGAGGACTTTGATCCCTAACCTAAACCTTCTGTCTTTAATTTATTTAGCTGTACATCAGGCATTCATATTCTGAAACTGTCCTGGAAGTATTTTACGTGAAGTGTACAGTATGAAAATCCACAATTATTTTTCCCCTCTGTGCCACTGCTGTGCAGACAGTATAACAGTGGGTGTACAAAGGCCACGGAAAACAAGGTGGAAGGAAGGATGGAAAACAAGGTGGAAGGAAGGATGACCGCTAATAACTAGCTGGAGAGAGCTCCCTTGCTTCATTCTTTAGCCAATGTCTACTGGCTTGTGTCTTTATTCAATGGTTGGAAATTAGCTTGATCGTTGGCTACAACCTTTTAGAATGAATTCTGTCTCATCGTATTTCCTTCACATAGAAACCCAAGCAGTTAAATTGTCAATAAATACAGCACTCATTGCTTTGAAGAACCTTAAAATTTAGTCCAGGAATTTGCTGTTGTTGTTCTTTGGGCCCCTAGGGTATGAAATAACTCCGTTATTTCACTTTGTCCTATTACTTACTCAGACACCTTCAATTACCAAGGTGCCTGTGAAAAAGCAGTTGTGCTTTCATTCAGATCCCAGACAATTATGCCTGCACATCCTGGAGGAACAAAAATATCACTGATTAAGAAAACAGTGAAGATGCTAACGAGCCCGACTGTAGCCCAGGTGTTTGCACAAACAATCCTAGAAGAGGGCATTTCCTATGAAAAAGGCAACAAGACCACAAGAACTTTAAAATCGTTACGTAATGACAGAAGGAAATAGAAGAGATCCAAGGGATAATTAATGGAGGTAGGCTGTAATCAGGCATGCCTTTGTAGGGATAGGCTACTAGTATATCACATGCAGTAAAAAAGCTGCCAGCTTCTGTCTTGCCCAAACCAGCACTTAATTTCCAGTTTTGCAGCTCCTGGGCAGCATTTAATGCAGGGAGGCTGACAGCAACCAGCAGCAAGGAAGCCACACAGTCATTTCCACTTGCTCAGGGCAAGTCCAGCTGGAAGGCCAGCTGAGGCCACCAAGTTGCTGCCTGAGTACCTCCTGCTACCCTGTGAGAGTGCGTACCAGGGAGCAAAGCTGGAGGCACAGCTGCTGGGGACCCCATTTATGCTCAGCTGCCAATGCACAGTTCTGCCCAGCCACGGTCTGAAGCAGCCGCTCGATGTGCCTGCATCTAAAGCAGCTGCACTCCTGTCTTTTGCATCATAAATAAGATGGGATACACTTGAGTCATGAATATGCCACAAGCAGTTTGCATTAGAAGCAGTTTTCACTTTTCAAAGCAAAGCAAACAAAGCAAAGCAAAACACAGGAAAATGTTCTTCATACAGACATCTTTAACATCTAAGTGGCTAAAGGCTACAGAGTAAGGATGCTGCCCCATCCTACCACTAAGTTAGGATCTGAGAAACCTGGACTGGATTGTGTTTTATCACACCTTTGTTAGGTTTGTAAAGGTAAGTGCACTTCACTGCACTTACCTTTAAAAAAGATGGTCTGAGCTAATGAAGTTAAACAACATTTCCTGACCACAAAAGAATATTTGTGACTTCCAAAGAAAAAAGTTAACAGGCACTGACATTATGACAGCAATAGAAAATAGAATCAAGCCCACATCACACCACCAAAAGCAACCCACCAACCCAAATAAAACACGCAAAGAGCAGGACAAGCAAAGAACACGTTTGACCACATGAACTCTAAAGACTGATACAAGAAAAAATGCTGGGGAGGGGGGGGAAGGTGGGTGGAGACATGGAGGAGGGTGACTGGAAAACTTCACACACTCGTCACTCTGCAGCACATACCAGGCAAAGAGAACCACTGGTTCACTCCAAAGTGGGACAGCCTGAAGGCACCAATATGCTCTGCAGCTTCAAGCAGCTTGACACTATGTCCTAACCTCAGGCACCCCTGATCCAGTCAGAGGGAAAACCACTCAACCCTCAACCTTTGTAAGAGCACTGATACATCAGTAGATATATAACTGTGCCTCCCTCCATGCAACCTACAGTTCAACAGAGAAGCTGCTACAGTTTGAGAACCAAACCCAAACAGACATTCTTTTTGCAAAGAAGGCTGATGTTATCCAGGGCTTCATTAAGCAAAGTATCACCATTGGGTCAAGGGAGGTGATCCTTCCCCTCTACTCACGCAGTGGTGAGGGGTGAAGCCACAGTACACACCTGCAGTGCTGTCTCCAGACATGGCCATACTGGACAGAATGCAGCAAAAGCACACCTAGATGATGAGGGGACTGGAGCACCTCTCCTGTGAGGAGAGGCTGAGAGAGCTGGGGCTGTTCAGCCTGGAGAAGAGGATGCTCAGAGAGATCAGTCTAAGACTGATGAGAGGCTAGAACCTGAGCTGGCAAAAGTCATGTGGAACATGGTAGATAAGGATGTAATTTGCAAGGTCCTGCAGTTTTGCCACCTAACCTAACCCATAACAATGGCCTAAAAGAAAGTGGAGAGGGACTGTATCAGGGAGTATAATGATGGAACAAGGAATAATGGCTCTGAACAAATGGAGGGGAGATTTAGATTAGATGTGATGTGAGGAAGAAATTCTTCACTCAGAGCACAAAGTGCACATGGGCATTAGGGCTGAAGATGTACCGTGCTTCTGTTCTTTTCCATAAATTAATTTTAATTACCAAAAAAAAATGTTAAAAATAAACCCAGGGCACAGGATGAGAGGTGGAGGACAATCCCTGTGGCCGAGGGGCAGCCTTTCTCTCTGGCAAGCCAAATGACCTGGGGGAGCCAGCCCCACAGAAGGGGCCCTCAGCCCCCCCAGTGCTCCTCCTTGTCCACGTGAGGGCATCTTCCAGGCCGTCTCCAACACAGCCATCCTTGGCCATGCGTGGGCCACTCCACCACAGAGCCTTGCTGTGGTCACAGTGGCCACCACTGCTGTGCCTTTGCTGCAGGCCCTATAAAGCAGGACCCCTGCAGCTGGCCCACCACTCGCTGAGCTTCTAGGCACTGACAGCCAGCTTGTGTGGCAGGAAGAAGAGCCAAAGCAGCAAGGCGAGTGGCAGGCCTCCTCGGTGTGAGGACAGCAATGCAGTCCGAGGAAGCACTGAGAAGGAGTGCACCTAACAAGGAGACGTGTTATGGGCGAAGGGGCAGCGCCTACAGCACAACTGACACCAGTGCCCATGGGACATCTGGCACCCAGCCCACAGACACGTATAAGCAGTACCACTGGCACCACAACAATGCAGGGAACAGGCCGCCCCCTCAGTCATACAGCAACAGGGGGCATGGGCCTAACCAGTTGTGCAACGGTGGTGAGGGCCGATGGCCAGAGCATCAGGCAGACAGCCACAGGAAGCAGAGGCATGCCTATTGTCCAGAATACTGCGTGGGACCCAGCCATGGCTGCAAAACAGACGGCAGTGTCAAATCCATGCATGGAAATGAACCAGATGGTGGCATGGGACCTAGGCATGGAACTGGACAACCCCCTGGTTCAGCACCCTGGCCTGAAAACATTCCAGATGCAAGGCATCCCATGTGGGCAGTCCCAGGCAAGGACTGGCTCATCCTTTTGCCAAACACCGTGGAGCCCATGGAGAAGGTTCCACCAGAAGATGTGGAGGAAACAATGGACGTGGATCCACCTCAGCCAGATCAGACCTGCAACTACCCCAGCATGTCTTCACTCTGTGCCATCAGAGCACCCCAACAGCGTCATACGAGTGCCCGGAGAGCTCCCTACTCATCGCGCAGGCTCCATCCCAAGCATTAGCTTGGAGCTGCCAAACACCATGGACAGCCTGCAGGCTTACCTGCAGGATGTCCCCGCAATAAAGAACTCTGTTGCCAATTCTCAGGGGTTGTGTGACTGCTTCTTTCCCATCCCCCAGCCCCAGTGCGGGATGTGCCATCCCTTCTGCACAGAGCCTCCAGGAAGAGCACAAGAGAGGACCCAGCTCCCTTTGGGCTGCTGCGCTGGGGTGACAGGAGGAGTCCCCAAGGGCCACCATGTACCTTTAACATTTGTGAAAATAGACTGAGGGGTGAAAAACAGTAGCGTGTAAGTGATCATAGGTAGCTAATTTCTTATATTAGAAGTGAGTTTCTGTATCTGAGTAATTGGCAACAACAGACATGGAGAAGGCTGAGGCACTCAACAATTTCTTTGCCTCTGTCTGCACTGGTAGGTGGGCTTCCCAAGTCTTTCATTTCCCTGAACACATAGATGGAGGTTGGGGGAGCAAAGTCCCACCCACTGTAAGTGAAGAGCAGGTTTGAGACCACCTGTTGAATCTAAACAGGCACAAGTCTGTGGGACCTGATGACATGAATCCCAGGGTCCTGAGGGAATTGGCTGATGTAGTTGCCAAGCCTCTCTCCATCATAGCTGAAAAGTCCTGGCATTCGGGTGATGTTCCTGGTGTGTGGAAAAGTTGAAACGTCATGTCCCTACTCTTCACCAATTAAAGAATTGAACAAAGAGCACAACAATTAAAACAATTAGGATACATTTCTTCTCAGAAAGCATGGTCAGGCATTGGAACGGGTTGCCCAGGGAGATGGTGGAGTTCCCAGGTGTTCAAGGAAAGGTTGGACCTGGTGTGTAGGGACATGGTTTAGTGGGTGATGTTGTTAGTAGGGTGATGGTTGGATCAGATGACCTTGAAGGTCTTTTCTAACCTTAATTTTTCTATGATATTCTATGATTCCAAGAATGGATACGTAGCCTCCAGCATCGCCTTGGAAGATGAGGCCCCTCTGTCATCTATAGGGAACTGCTGTGAATACCCTTCTGTGACTCTACATCTCTCTGTTTCTGTCTGTTACTCCCAAGGGAGACATTTACTGGGCTCTCAGTAAAGAATAATTTACAAGCTTCTGAGATCACTCATCTTCTGCTCTCAAGAGTTGACTGCTCCCACGGTCTGCTTGCCCCATGGCAGCAAAACATTCCTTTGCCAATGTCAAAGATCAACACTGATGATCAATAATACTTCTCTTAAAAAAAAAAAAAAAAAAAAAGACAAAAAATCACCTACCATTAAATAAGAAGGAAGAATTTTCCATTAGAGGGATTTGTTTTTACATACTAGTATCAACTTTCAATAGGAGGAACAACTACCATCTTTAATTTTTTTAATATCTGAATTGTGTTATAAAGCAAATATTTGCTTTTTACATATTTTTTACCATCAACAATGAAACTGATGGCTGTCTAAGGACAGGACAGGGTTATTCCATATACTGTGTTTCCTATGCTGTAAAATGAAAAGACTCATCTTGCTGAGATCCTTGCAGAAAGAACTGGATAAATATGATTTTATTTGTATCAGTTAAAAAAAACACAATTTAGAAGGGAAAAGGCTATTTCAATTCTGGTTCTTCTTGAAGCAACAAATTATTAGGACTGAAAGAAGAGACATCACAAATGATGCATCAGTTTCTACTCGGCTAGTCTTAAAAATCAGATGGGTTTATAAAGACTAATTTTAAGATGCGGTTACCAGGATTTTGCTATCTAGAAGCCGGAAACAGACTCCTCAAATTAACTGAAAAACATGTGCTTGAAATATTTAATTTTCTGTTTCATTACCATTTATTTTTTAAACCATGACATTTATGTGTGTTGTAATTAGATTTTAATCATATTGCTGCTACAAAAATCATATATAAGGAGAAGTGTATCAAAATAATGCAATTTTGAAATGGAGTAATTTCATAGAGTATTTTAAATTATATTTCACAAAAATCATATTACCCAGCAAAGTCCTTGAGCTTTCTGAATACATTCTCTCTTATGCAACAGAAAATAAACAGCTCTCACTCACCTGACAAGATTACACATACTATGTTAGATTTGTGAAGAAATTCCACAATGACACAGTGGGATGGTTTGAAATAACAGTGCTGTATGCATCCTCCAGCTTTGTAAGAGCTGCTCAAACACAGCTAGTCAAAAAAGTATTTTGCATGTAATCTTTACAAATATTAACAATTGTATTATAAACACAGAAATATAGTTATTCTAAGGTAATTTTACACAAAATGAGAGTCTCTCAGACAGACATTTTCAGAATTAGGAATGGCATAAAATCCACCTGAGACAGATACTAAGTATATTTGAATACAGTGTGAAAAGCATCCTAATTTTGGACCTAGCATACAGTAGATCCCTCTCTCTCTCTCTCTCTCTAGTAAAAAAAAACCACATTTTTGTAGAGGCTGGAAGGTTGTGATTAGTTCCTACCTTTTGATCACTTTAATTGAAAGATTTTTCTGACAGCAAAAAATACTTACTACTAAAACTCACCTTACTTCTGCAGAAAATAATGTGTTATAACCATATGTTGCCATTATTTTTTAAGTTGCATGTGAACAGCATGCAACTGTCATTATGTCTTATTTTCTATATTCACCATTCCCTTTAAAAGGGACTGGAACACATCAGAAGTAACTGCATTTGTTGCAATGCAAATATCTGTCATGCTTCCTGTCTCCCCAAGAGATGCTTTCCCTGTCCTTTATAATGGATGAAAGACTCAACAATTTTTTGCTAAGCTCAGATGGCCAGAAAACTGCTTAATGATGTCTAAGGAACTTCAAATCAGAAAGGTCTTTCATGTGTTATGTGAATGCTGACTTGATTGTGTTCTCCAGCAAAGTCATGCAAATGACAGCAGCAGTGGGAAATAGTTTCCAGAACTGACAAAGTAATTGGATCTGACTAAGAGAAAAGAAATACCTTAACTCAAGGACTCCTCAAGATAGACAGACCTCTTTGATCTTCCCGGATGCGCTGAGGAGCACTCACATTAGGAACAATATTGTAAGGGGTAGGATTGTGAAGGTGCAACACTTTCAGATGCTAACTCACCAGAGCAGCTGCAGACCACAACCAGCAAGTCCTGAAGCAACACTCAGGTCCAGGACAGGCTCTCACTTGTGCAAGGCTTACAGTGAGCGTTCCCAGGTTGTTGTGGTTTAACCCGGCCGGCAGCTAAACACCACGCAGCCGTTCGCTCACCCTCCCCCCCTCCCTCTCTGGGACGGGGGAGAGAAATGGAAAGTGAAGCCCGTGAGTTGAGATAAAGACAATTTAATAAGACAAAATAATAATAATAATAATAATAATAATAATAATAATAATAATAATAATAATAATAATAATAATAATAATAATAATACAATTATGATAATAGTACTACTACTAATAATGTGTACAAACAAGTGATGCACAATGCAATTGCTCACCACCCGCTGACCGATGCCCAGCCTAACCCCGAGCAGTCCGGTGCCCCTCCCCCAGCTAGCCACCCCTAAATATTGTTTAGCATGACGTCAGATGGTATGGAATACCCCTTTGGCTAGTTTGGGTCACCTGTCCTGGGTCTGCCCCCTCCCAGCTCTTACTGCACCCCCAGCCTGCCTGTTGGCAGGACAGAGCAAGAAGCTGAGATGTCCTTGGCTTGGTATGAGCACTGCTCTCCAATAATTAAAACATCAGGGTGTTTTCAGCACTTTTCTCATCCTAAGCCAAAACATAGCATTCTACCAGCTACTAGGAAGAAAATTAACTCTGTTCTAACTGAAACCAGGACACAGGTAAAATCACATTCTCACCCCTGTCACTCTGTAAGTGACTAACACAGCCCAGCCTCCTCTGCCTCCACCTGGTAAGCCCCTACTTCATAACAGATTTATCACAATTATTATCCAAATGCTCTTATTAATTGGAGTAAGTAAGAGATAGGAAAGTCCAATCTGTCCATGTAGTAACTGAATTGTCCTCAGCATTAAACAATACAATAACGTCCACAGATTTGCACAGATCTCACAAACCTCCATCTGGCTCACGAGTGTATAATCAAAATATCAAGCAGAACTGGCCTTAGATCTTATCCTTAGGGAGTATCACTTGTAGTAACTTTCTCTCTATCCTGGTGAGTGTTCCTGCAATGTAACCCACAGCGTATCCATACATCCTTATCTGGATTACAGGACCAGTATTAGTCTCCACCTTCATCTGACAGAATAATTTCCTCTGAGACGTGGCATCAAATGTTTCATTTCAATTAGCGGGATTAAGCCCAATTACACTGCCCTTGTCTAGCCCATCTGTTAAACTATTCCAGGAAGATATCAGATTAGTCTGATGCAGCTACCTCTGATGAAACCATGTTAAATTCTATCAATTACCAACACATTCTTAATTATCCTTCCTGTTAAAAATTGTTGAGACCTTGCACACAACATGAGCAGTTCTTACAAACCTCCACCCCACCTTTACAGACGCTGCAGTTAGTTTTCCACAGCATGAGGTTCCCACTCCTAAATTGACAAAGACAAAGAAAACTCTTGGTGTTTTAGAAAATCCTAAATTCTTTCAGTACTCCAGGGTACAGATGATTAATGCCTGCCTCCATTTTCAACCCTATCTTATCACAATAATCAGATAATTGTTTTATTTCCATCTTTCACCACCCTTTCCATTCCCATTCAGTACACTCCCACTATTCTCCTATACAACACCATTCAGTAGCCCTACTACCATTCTCATTGAAAACCATGGCAGAACAAACTAAAAAAGATAAGCCATGGTTTAGTAATAATAATTACTAGGTTGCCTGAGTTTTAATTCCCATCATTACATCCCAGTAAATTAAATGTAACTAATGCATATCCTCACATCTTTTAACACATTTTTGATCTCTTCTGAGCTCTACTTATTATATCCAATCACTTCACATTTTGCAGAAAAAAAATACATTTGATTACCAATTTCAATCTATTAGGCTTACACACATATATATATACGTATATATATATATGTGGTACAATTTTGTGTTTTGAGGAACTGGAGAGAAAGGTAGTTTAGAATTGTATAATTGTACAGCTATTTACAGTAGCTGCAAATTGTGAGAAACTAGAAAGTGAGTGCCACCTCCTCACAGACAATAACTGTTTTGAAAACTGAGATTGAGAATGTTGAAGAATAAAATAATTATCCTAAAGAAAAAATAATTCTAAACTTACTTCAGAGAATGGAGCTACAGTATTATAAACCATCATCCCCACACATGCCTGCTTTCAACAGCAACATTCAACTGCCTAAGGTCGCAGACAGCTATAGAATGTTTTTTGGTTTCATTCACTCTGTGTTTGAATGAGCTGTTACCCAAAAGAAAGCGACTCTCAGGGCAGAAGCCCAACGTTGTAGAACTTACATAAAGAGGTACTTCAGTGCAGCTCAACTCCATTTTCACAGCACCTGGGAACAGAATAAACCAGCGGAATTATTACACAGCAAATCAGAAGGTACCGATATCACCCTATCCCATTTGCATCTTCCAGAATTAGTAAAAGAAAGCATAGTAAACTTATCAGACACCCAGTTGCCCAAAGTTTCCTCGGTGCGAGGAGAGGCTGGTGCAATGATGCTGCAGTAGGGGTGGCTGGTTTCATGGACACGCTGCATGCTTTTCACACAATTGGCACAGTAAAATAAAACAGGTCAGCAGACAGTGGAGCCTGGTCACAGAGACATTCCTAGTGGCAGCAGATGAAGTGCTGGGCCCTTCTTATCTCCGGAGGCAAAGAAAGGAATTTTGAATTTGACCTAGAGATGAAGTTGTAGCAGCCTTTTACTCCACACCAATATCCCAAATGTCTAGTGCTGGTATTTAGAAACTTCACAGAAGTTATGCCCAAGGCAAGTTGCCTTAAATACCCTGAACAGCAAATTACTGCCACAGTAAGTCACTGGAATTACTATAATTACAGCCATCATAGCAATACTGATTTCTATTATTATATTTCAAACACAATACAACCTCAAAATTCATACCCTAAAAATAGCATTCCTTGCAAATGAGAAAAGCATATCAGAAGCAACTACATCACTTTAAAACAGCAGGATGGGCTCAATAGCTACACTCAAGCCTTCTTCCACTTACTGAAATGGGCCACAAAAAAAGAGCCTGTCTTAAGAGGAGGCTGCCTCAGCTCAGATGTGGCCTTGTTTTTACAGCTGAACAGTTTCCAAAAACAACAGAGTTGTGCAGCACATTTCTTGTTAATGCATAGGTACAGCCTGCTATGAGTCAGATAGGATTTGAGAAGTTCTTCTCCAACAAGCTGCAAAAATTAAATGCAGAGCTTCAATCAAAAAAAAAAAATCACACACACATACACACATATTTCATTTAAACCATGGAGTTTGTTAATGCTCATCTCCCAGTGCTTGTCAATTCATCTATATTCACAAGTACCTACATTTTTGCGGTTTGACTTTAGTGCAATTTCAAAAGAGAAATCACTGGCCACAAGCATTCAGTCAGAAAAAAAAAAAGGGGGGGGGGGAAGAGAGAGAGAGAGAGAGAGAGAGAGAATGCAAAAGAGCACATTCATATCATAAGAAAAAGGTCTTAGGGAAACTTTAATCCAGCCAGCCTAGTCAGCAGCTAGACACAGGCAGACGGGATTCTTATGTTCCAAGGCAGGAGGAGGAATCCTGAAGCTGTCTCCAAGGTGTCTTGCTTTAACAGACAGAGACAAAGCTCTGCAGTTTCCAGCACCAGCATCCTGAATGCTGCCTTAGGAGAAACAGTACTGGAAGCACAGCTCTGTTTGCACAGAAGAACACAGATCTACAATAGAAACTAAAAAAACATAGCATTAAGTCTTCAAGGAGTATTTAAGGTGGAGCTTCTAGCAAGTGTCACATTACAGGACAGGTGAAGCACATTGACTTCTGTCCCTGACCTGTCACCAGCTCACAATTACTGCCACACACATCATTTAATGGTAGGCTGAAATGAATGAGAGACATGCCAGCCAGATGTTTTTGCACCATTGCTCTATAATGATATACAAAATCCCTTCAACTGCAGTGGTCCTCCCTCTTTCAAGGAGCACATCCAAACTGAACTCTGCCATCTCCTCTGTAAAAAAAATACAAGCACAATCAAATCATTATGCCATGCCAACAGAACTCGATCTACTCTGGATTACTTCTGACATATGACTAGCTTGAGCTCTACAGCATCATGAGATGCATGTTATACCCTTCTCTGCAAAGGATGAGGAAAACAGCTATCTTTGTAGCCTAGTCTCCATATTGTGCTGCAAGCATGCACAAAAAAGGCTTAATTTCATCCTTCCTTTCAGGAATTACCATTATCACCTATGCAATAAATGCCTTTTTTATTGGCTAATACGAACAGAACTCACTGGAGATATGATGCTATCCCAATTTTAGTTCCCTTTACCCTTTGTTTATGTCACCCTGTGGATCATAGAATCACAGAATGTCCTGAGCTGGAAGGGACCCACAAGGATCTTTGAGTCCAACTCCTGGGTCCCCAAAAGACCACCAAAAAATCAGGCCATGAACCGGAGATTGTTGTGCAAATGCCTCTTGAACTCTGGCAGGCTCAGTGCTGTGACCACTGTGGATGCTGTGGGAGCTTGGTAATTCTGAAACACCAAGCTCCTAGCTCAGTATTGATCCTGAGTGGATAAACAGCCCAGAGATTTAGGTCATTGGAGGCAATCAGTGTTCTCCTGTATAGCACTCAGAAAACATTGGATGCTGAACACTGACTAGAACCACACAGAAATACGCTCAGTATTTTCAACATGTGCTCCCCTGACAATCCAGCCTATAATGTTTTTTCCTGGAGACAAAAGCATCCCTAATGATGCCCTTTTTGCCTCCTGCAGAAAAACCAGTAACTGTCAACAGTGGGTGGATGGTTCTGCTCCTCTCGCTCTTCAGAGTGCTGGTTGTTTAGGAAAGGTTTCATACGAATGTCTCACGTCTTTCCATCTGGGGCTTACTGTAACTTGGTTTGCTTGCTAGAAGCAGCTGGGAGTGGCAGGAAGAGGATGCACGTAGGGAGGAAATACTCAGCTCTGGCTACTGAGCTGCTCTTTTGCAATTTCCATTTCAGAGAGAGGGACCGGAAGGAATCCTGCCACTCACCTCCTCCAAACCTCTTCCAAGTGCAGCTCAGGTCCCCATACAGCACTTTCCCCAGTAGCCAAGGGCTATCACATAGACGACTGAGGAGGAATCCAACCCTGAGCAGCAAGCACAGACTCCACATCTAGCTGGAAACAACAGATACACATCATTCCACAAAGTACAACCTCAACTACCCTTCCAGCATATGTGCTTCTGACTCAGAAACCAGTGGGATGGGCAAACAGCTCCAGTTTAAGGCATTGCCCACAAACACCAACCTCACATCTACTTCAGCAGGAAGCAGAATTCATCTACACAAACAGAAATACCTTTTTAGCTTCCAGATTGATTCAGTGTAGTATTAGATGTACTGGAAATATTTGCTGTGGTGAGCATTTCAGCCAAGTAGAAGTAAGTATACAAGAAAGAACAAAAAAAATCTTGAAAATAAAATGGTTTACCTATCTTTTTTTTTTTTTTTTTAATCTACACTGTCCATTAAATCTATTATCAAATGCTATTACTGGTCTCCTGACAAGCTTAAGCTTTATTGAAATGAACATCAACAAGTATTGTGGGTTTTATCTAAGTGCAAGATATATAAATAATCTCTCCTATACCTTTCTCTTGCTCTCACAACATCTAATTTATTGGTTGCTAATCACAGGACTCTTCTATTTCTTTCAACATCACAAATTTCAGCATTTTAAGGCATGGTTTCCCCAACTATCAAAACACGTTAAAAAGGCCAGAAGAAGATACCTGAAGTTTTTATTTTCCAGTAGTACATTGACTTAACTGCACTTTAATGGAAAAGACTTCAGTTATCAAACTTCTCATTCTACACACACCAAAGAAATCAGATAAAAGAAAGCATTATCTGAATCTCAGTGGAAAGGCATTTCTGCTAGCTGTCAAGGTGACCCTTCAGCCCTTCATTATTGTTTGGTTGTCCTGGCACCTACTCTGGATACTAGTGTATCATCACTATTTTCCTGAACAGAAGATACCACCTACTGATCCTACAGCTACCTGGCTTACAACTCAGAACTCGACTTTCTCCTCTTCACTGTAAATGAAGTGCATAACAATGGCAGAAAGACTCAGAGAAAGTGAAGACAGGACACGCGCCCTGATGGTTCTCTGTGATCCAGCACTGGTGTGGACCTCACTTAACTTAGGGCTCTCCTGCTGCCTTGCTTTTTTCATCCCACATTTCTGTGCCCCAGATCACTACTGATGATTCATGTATTGCAATATAATTGACTGAAAGTCAAATAAGCCTCCAGTAATACTTCATAGGTGGCTTGGAATTCAATTCTTCCTCTCTTTTTTTTTTTTTCCTTTTTTTTTTTTTTTCCTTTTTTTTTTTTTTCCTGTGTGTGTGTGATGCACATATTTAAACTCATGTTTATTAACACTGTTTATTACTACCATCAAAACAAGCATGTTAAATCTTGATTTCTGATCAAGTAGAGCAACAAGGAAGTAAGAGTGGATGCCACCCAGACTCTACTGGAAGGTAAGCAGGAACCCCTAGAATTATCATTCACAGTGCTTGAAAATGCATCATTATTTTCTAAGCAAAAAAGCCTTGTGCATTGTGCTGCTAGGCTTTTTGTGCTTTTTACAAGCATTTTAATAGGGCTTCCACCTAGCTATCTTCCTCTGCATGGCTGTGTTACACAGCACCTTTATCACTGTGTTGCCGTTATGTATAATTCATTAGTCCATAGTGGTAGGTGCTCTACCCAAAAACTACCCAAAAAACAGCCTCTAAGATGGATATGAATAATTTTACATAGTGTTTATACTTTTCATATCTAAATACTTTTTAAAAACAGTGCTACTCTAGTATGGCGTTCATGGAGCAGCTGGTTTCCATTAATAATGTTAATCCCACTGATTCCTCTCAAAAAATATGGCAACTGAACCAAACTGTATTTTTTTACTTACTGATTCCACCAGTTACGTTACGTATGCACAGGTAAAGGCTCACTCACTGCTTCTAAAGCACCAGGAAATGCACTGCACAGAGATCAAATGTAGTTTAGTACAGAACATCATTTTATGTACAGATCCTTGCTCCGAATCTGGTTAAAAGACACTGGAAGAATTAAAAGACAGGAAAAAAGTAGAAAGCTGAAACTGTACCTATGCTAAACACTGCATTCCAAAATACAAATATTTGCACCTTTGTAGCCAAGTTTTTTGACTGATCTTTCATTCTTACACCTGGCTTTCATGAAGATCTATAGCATGAAGAGGGTAGAGAGGAGACAAAGCAAAATCCTCAGTTAAAAACTTTGCAAGCATACTCTCTTAGTTCTTTTTGAACACTATTCAAACTGAGAAGTAAAATGAACCCTTGCCTAATAAATTTATAATGAAGTTGCTTGCATTAATGTTGATTACTTCACCAAACATTAGTTGCTCTTGAAACATGTGAATAGAAGAAATGCAGCTAAACACCTTTTTTAATAGCTCTCTTTTCAACAATTGGAGATGAAAAGAGTATTAAGTCTTCCAAAGAACATCACCTCACTTATGGCTACCGTACTTCTTCATAGAGAAAATATTTAAAGACTGTCCAAAAAAAGTCTCAAATTTTTACACTTTGAAGAATGATTTGGATTTTACAACAAAAACTACCCTAGAAAAGTGCCTCTCTGACAGCAGCTAGTTCCTGAAGTTGGCAAAGTTTATTCTTTATGCATTCCTGTATTAACATTCTTAATGTAGCATTTTCATTTCATCTAAAACCAAAACAGAGTTCTAGGTTTTAGAAACCTTAGGTTATACATTTCCAAAAGACAAAAAGAAAAACAAATTGGCCCTAAAATACAAAAACAGACATCTGTCTCACTTCCCCTACTCCTTTAATGACAGTTTTGACATAGAAAATTGCTTTCTACTGATTTTGTTTTAATGGTTTTAGAGTTTACCACCCCCTAGGTTCTCTACTGTGAAGTCATAATATTAATTATATCATTAAAGGGTTTACACAGCGTAGTTACACTTGTGTGGTTCACTGAGAAGGTAGCAGAAAAGTGGATCAGAAGTGTTTGTTTTTACCAATGCCACCAAATCCATGCTCCAATGCTGCTATCAGCAATGCTTCATCATCACTCACTCCTGGTCATCGACCAAAGTGCTAGAACTAACAAACAAAGTTAGGGGGGACACATTGTGTATACACCAATACTCCTGTAATTTCTCGTCCACGTTCATGAACAGCTAGAATTAACTGCCCTGAAAGCATGGCTTATTGAACTCAAAAACAGTTGGAGTGCATCTCAGCTCGCTTTGGAGATACGAGATGGTCCCGCTTTCTGATTATCCCAAGGGCAGCTGCAGAGCAGAATTCAAGCTTGTCTGAATGACTTCACCTCTATATTTTCATATTTTCAACTATGTGGAGCACCCTGTAACACTGAACACTGGCAAACTGTTTATTTAAATATATTTCCTGGAAACTATACAGTTCTCTTCCCCTTTGTCCAAACTTCAAATTGAAAGTGAAAGAGATCATTGCCTGAAAATCTTAATGGGTTTATTCAAATTCACAAGCTCTGCAGATTTTTTTTGCTCCTGAAATCTTACTTCTTCCTTCATCTTTCAAAGTGTGTAGGTGAAAGCCTGAAGCTCAAACAAGTTCCACTCTCCTACCAACACACATAAAGCAAGAACACAATTTCAATTCCAAAGCTGACAGATTCAGCTGGGAAGTCTTCTCCCTGATTTCTCCAGAATACGGCCACACACTGAGATGATACATAAAACTGTCATGGTACAGCTTTGTGTTTACTGACTCTTTTCCAGCCAAATTTAGTCAGCATATTGTTGCACAGACCTTCTTTCCAGCTGCTTCCCCTGCTAAATTAGCAATCAAGGTACAATTTTCTTTACTTAGCCCATATCATAGTGTGCAAACAATTCTGCTAGCAAAATTTCTTCACATTATTATGTGGCTAAATGTGTTGTCCATAGGCTGTGCAAAGCACAACAAAATACAGACATTAAAAATAGAGAGGGAGTTGACATTTTTGATATCAACAGTCATTAGATATTCTGATATTCAAATAAGTGGCTTCACCCTTCAGAAGGGTGAGTATTCTACTTCACAGCTCTCCTTTAATCATTAAGGTAGTTTAGCAGTACCCACATGTTAACAGCATCCACCTTAATGGTGCCTTTAAGATACAAGTCACACAGTTCAACTAGTCAGTCCAACATTAATTAAAAATCTGTAATTTCTGAAAAAATTCAGCAAACAGCATCGAGGAAAAATCAAAAAGCATCCCCAAGATGACAAGATGATGACAAGATTGATTGATGACATGATGCTCTAGATACAGTATATAGATGCAGTAATACTCAAGGTGCTACAGAGGTGAACTCGGGCACAAACTTTCAGTGCGATAAAACTTCTGCCTGCTCTTCTAGGTAGCATGCTAGCAGGTGAAACACTTATTTGTACGAGGCACAGAGAATGTATGTACCTGCTCTAAGATTACCACATCTCCCTCATCTATAAACTGAAAATCTCCATGTTCAGGTGCCAACTGACTGACACACAGACATGCAGAGATTTGGCTTTCAGCTGGCAAAGCCAAAAATTGGAACTGGATCTTCTGAGTCACCATATTAGTCATGAGCTGTCCTTCCTATATCCTGGTACAAATTCTTGTTCAACATGTTATTCAGATCAAAAGAACGGTGAGCCATTTTACACACCATACCCTTCCGAAGCAGCCGCACAAAGGAACTATTCTTGGGGGGAAACAATAGGAACTTCTCCGGAAAAACAGCAGCAGCTTCAGACCCAGAAAAAGAATACTCCTGTGTGATATTACGTAACAAAATGTTGGCAGAAATGCCCAATTTACTCGTCAACTGAGAAGGCCAGATGAGTTTCCTGGTAGATATTACTAACATGATTGCTTACTTTATTGCATTCAATATTCAAACACTGCTCTGGAAAAAGAAAAACACTACAGTAATGAGTCTTTTAACCAGATTTTGTCCTGACATTTTTATACCAAGTTTTCAGAACATAGTTCATTTTTCAACGATGTGGAAAAGTCCCTTTTAATCAAATGCCTCCTGAAGCCCTATTTCTGCAAAGCACAGCAGAGAGTAAATTACTTCCATAAAAGAGAGAGAAATAAAGTATGTCATCTGCTGGGCTTCTTATCATGTTTGCATGTCTTATAACAATCTGTGAAAACTACCTCCATTTTTGTATACCACCAAACTGCAGATGTAGGAGTAAATGCATAAGAATGCAGAAGATTTTCAGAGACTTTTTTTTCTTTTTTTTGCATAAGAACCACCGTTCAAGTTGAAAATTATGCAGCTCTAAGCTGCACACACTGTGCCATATAACAAAACACTGCATAAAAGCATTTTAAAATCTGTTTCTATGATTTTTACTGTTAGGAAAGCTTTCAATTCTTTTATATATTTAGTTAAAACAGTTTAAAAAAAAAAAAAAAAACTCCTTTGCTCCGGCTCAGGGAGGCTAAGGCTTAAGAGAGGACATGAGCTGAGAAAACACCAGCAGCTCTGCAGGCAAAGTAAGGAACAAACACAAATAAATAGATGATATAGATGCAGTTACAGCTATAGATAATATAAGACATAGATGTTATAGATACAGTTATAGCTACGGATAATATAGATACAGATGTCACAGATACAGTTATAGATATGGGTATTGTTACAGATGTCGCTTTGTATATAGTTACTGATACAGATTGTGCGACAGATGCAGTTAAAGTTAGTTATAGTTACGGGTATAAAAGCACCTCCGTTTTCCCCCCCCCGGGACTTCAGCACCCCCCTTTCCCACGGCACCGCGTCCCGGCCGCCAAACGCCGTGGCAGCGGGGGCTGCCGGGGGTCGTCGCTCGGCAGGTGCCGCCGGGGGCTGCGGGCCCCCGTCCCAGGGCTGGTGTCCCCCTCTCGGCCTTACCTGCTCGCGAGGAGAGGGGAGTGAGGTCCGCACGGGGAGGGGATGCCTGTGTCAATGCCGATGCCGGTGCCGGTGCCAGCGTCCAGGCTCGCCCCGCCCTCGCCGCCCCGTCGGGGGCGATCCCTGCGCGGCCCCGGCGGCCCCCGGGCGGCTCCCGGAGCGCAGCGCTGCCCTCTGCCGGCCGCGGAGCCCCCAGGGGCCCTGCCCCGGCCCGTGGGACGCTGCCACCCGCGGGGGGGTCGTGGTTTGAGCTGCGCTCGCAAAGAGGGCGGCGGTGCCGGCTGCCGGCCGCCCGCTCGCACAGCCCGGGCAGGGGCAGGATGGGGCGCGGAGTACCCCAGGCTTGGGCTGGGGGCAGGTCTGGGTTGCAGTTTTCTCGTGCAGCTTAGAAATTAGTTCACGCAGGGGGACAGCGTGCTGCCTGGGCAACGGCAGCACTTTTGCACGGTGCTGTGAGGATGAAAAAAGCTCGTGCAAGTGCTGTCAGCAATGCATGGAGAATTGTTTCGCTGGGAAGCATCATCTGAAGCACCACTTATACAAGTCCTCTGAGAGTATCATCTATGAAAGCGTGCTCCTGCTGTGCTTGTTTTATATTCTGTACTTTTTTTCCACACCCAGAGGGATAATTGCAGGTGCTGACTTCTGAACTCTCCTTGGCCAAAGGCAGTAATATGAGCACAAATATAAATCAAGCAATAAACAAACAAACAAAAAAAAGCAGCAATAACAAAAAACAAACAAACAAAAACAAAAGAGTGTCATGATGTGCTGCTCTTCAGAGGTAAGGAATGAATGAATGAATGAATAAATAAATAAATAAATAAATAAATAAAAGCAGGCATTTTAACAAGGAGTGGAGTAAATGCTAGGAAAAGGCAACAGTAGAAGACAGTTTGTTCCCCAAGATTCACTGGGTATAGTGGGTAAGGACTCCTCTCTGAGGCCTAAAGAAAAGGTTTGAGGTCACATATGCAGGCCTACCCCTTGCTTCACCACAAAGGGTGAAGCAAATAACATACCTTTCTCTCTTGTGCACACACACACACACCCCTCATTGTAGCCTGTCTCAGATCAACATTTCCATTAATTTGATTTCCCTTTAAAACAAACAAAAAAACAAAAAACAAAAAAAAAAAAACATTTGAAATTAGAATAGTAAACACATTAAACTATCAACACAGATTGGTACTGTAAAACAAACAAGCAAAAAAGCATACACAGGAAACAGTAACACAACTGAGGCTGACATTCTCCTTATCTTATACTAGAAGGCTTATATGTTTTACATTCAACTAATAGAAAAGCTGTACCCAGGCTGGTAAATACAGTGAAAGCTTCGAGTTAGCAGCACAAAATCACCACTAGACTCAAATTTCATAAAAAAATTCAACTTTCTTTTTTTTTTTTTTTTTTTTTTTTTTGTCATTTTATCAGATGCCCTCAATGCAATCTTACTTCTGTAATTTGCTTTCATTCACCTATATAAATGAATGATAGTCTCAGCAGGTTTTTTTTTTTTTAAAAGATAATGTATGTGCTGCAACAGAGCATAGGTAGCAAAGATAACCCCCTGTAAGAGAGAAAGAAGCCAGTAAAATCTGACTTTTTCCTGTGTTTTAGTAAGATTCACAGTTTTACACAGTACGTCTGTCTTTAAAATTTGAAACTTCTCATTTCATTTCTCCATGTAGCTTATCATGACATACCTGACAAACTTCTGCTCAGAGAACCAGGAAGCAGGAGCTTTCTGTGATGCACCTATTAAATCCAGAACTGAAATTGCAAAGGTGATATATCCACTGGGTATTTCCATCATGCAAACAAGCATCTAGGTAAGCTTGTTGTATGTACATAGATACGTATGCAATATGACAAGTTTTGCTTAACCAACCCAAGTATCAAAGCAAGGAAAACACAGACTTTGGAGACTCTCTTTGGATTGCACAGAGCATCCTGACATCCGCATGACAACCATTACCCAGGGCTTGTACATCACTGACTAACATTTATTCAGTTCTTGATGTGTAGACTTATTTCTGCTGCAGTAGTAAATGTGAAGAAAAAAAAAAAAAAAAAGAAAAAAAAAAGAGATCAGTATTATCTGCGCTTTGTAGAAGTATTTGAAGACAATGGCCTGTTGCAGGAAGCACGGCCGAAAGCACGACAGACACCAGTAGAGTCAGATCATGCTCCATTTTATTGCCCAAATAGCCTAACTTTTATAGTGAACTTAACAGGAGCGGACAGTGTTTCACACAAGATTATTGGTCAAAAGCACTCAGACAAACAGCTACAAGAAAACAACCCCACCTGCAAGAAAACAACCCCCTTGTGATTAGCAGTCACATAGACCTTGTCCTTGAAGCCAGCTACTGGTAACAATATTTTCCTGAATTCCTCAATTGGGCAATGTGGGAACACTGTCATGGGAACTTCTCATAGTTGCCCTGGTAGCTTGGTTTGCTCAGCTACAGCAAGCCATGGGATTCTTGCTGTTTCAAAAATCCCTCAACAATGGCCTGCTTGAGAACAGTGACATGGGAAATAAATTGGCACATTGCAATATTTAAATAAATGTGGGCAACGGTTTTTGACTGTTTTGCAATTTAGGTTCAAGGTGAACTTTTTGCTGTTTTCCATCATAGGATAATGTTTTTAATGCTATCATTTCTACATATCAGTTACTAAATGGAGTTTAAAGCAAAGAAACTTCTTAAAGCCAAATTTGACCTGACATTACTTATTAATTAATAAGAATGGAGATATTTAAATGAATGCCTAGCATTCATATGCAACAAATAATTTTATGAAATGGGAAGCACAGTCAGAGAGGCAGTTTCTGGACCTTACTGTACCACAACTAGTACATAATACCCTTCTGCCTCCCAAGTAACATACATGTAGCTTGGAAAAACTTCTCCATGTGAACTTCTAATATTATAGTATGGATAAATTCTTACATAAATAAGAATGCTGAAATAATCCTTGCCTTAAGACCTGAAGAGGTGTTAGTTGTGGTACAGTAAGCTCCAGAAAGCAAAGCTACTCTCAAAAGAAAGAAAGAAAGAAAAAAAGTAAATTAATTTTACATCACTTTCCTTCAGAGTATGTCACAGAAACTACAAACTGCTATCTAGGCAAGGATTAAAATCAAGACATACACTCAAATACCTTTAAAACATAGTGTTCTTATACACTATGTTTTTTGTTTTTTTTTCTCTACCTTCATTTTTAAAGGGGATTTTAAATGAGAAATTTAAACCAAAAATTAAATAGGGGGCTCTTTCTCAGGTGTAAAATGTGTGAGATCTTCCCTGAAAAGTTAACTCTGCAGGTACAAAACTTGTGTTTTAAATACTGAAATGCAGTATCCTATGAAATCTAATGTCATTTTTTTTCTGTAAAAACTTTTTCTTGTTTTGCATTATTTCACTGGAGTGCATTACAGGCTCCAACCAAGGAAGCCAGTGAAAGGTAGATGATGATTATCCAGGGCAACCAGAAAAATTGCAACTGTAACCTGCACTAACTCTGAGCTCAAATAGGCATGCAAATCTAAATCAAGTATTTGGCAAGAATTGCCTGTGCTACACAAGCATCATTAGAGCCATTAAAACTCTTTTTGTTTGTTTTTAGATGCAGAAACATGAAAAAGCCTGAAGACTAATGATGGCTATTTGCTGGCAACACCAAGGCCAAACTCACCATCCAGACGTACTTCTGCAACCTGCGAGAGATTGCTCCCTCTGAGCAGGGTCAAAAAAATATATTTTTGGAACCTACGAAGAGGCAATTTTTGTTTTGTTTTAAGTAAGGTATGTCTCAAGTCTGCTTTAACGCACTTAAAATCTTTCCTGACGCAATTCAGCCTTTTCTGCTCTTAGTGAACTCATTAGATTTCAAACCTAAAACCAAAACTCTGGCTGGTTAAAATACCAGACAATATAGATAAACCTATTCTGCATCAAAAACTTAGAACCCAGATGTGCCATTTTCTGCTTATAGTTGCACATACACAGTCTGATTTACACTGTCTCAACTCCAGATTTCCATCAGAGAGTCAGTAAAAGTGACTTCTCTGTAAACTGCAACCTGTTTAATTTGAGGAGGGCTGGAATGAGCATGTACCCTGAGACGGTAACGAAGATTAAAAAATAAAAATAAAAATAAAAATAAAAATAAAAATAAAAATAAAAATAAAAATAAAAATATCTATGACAGCTCACACAACTGCTCATGGAGGAATGCAACCTCGTACATACAGAGCAAGAATATTTTCATCTTCATTTATATCCAACTCCTCATGCCTACAGTATTAAACATTCAGAATTTGCTTGCTTTATTACTCACTTTAATACTACACTTCCACTGGCTTTACTCTTTCTCCTTCACATTTTACTGTTTCCTGTGTCAAATTAATTGTGGATTACATAGCATCCTTTTAGCAACCACCACTACCAATGGATCTTCACAGACAATATACTGAGCATCATTCAGCCCCTTCTACTATGGGCTATTGCTGCAGAACGTCAACAGGTTCCTTATTAATAGTAATATGCCTTATTTTTACTCCTCTGAGCTGCATAGGTACTGGAAAAAAATGGCCTAATGGAAAAACAAACAAAAAAACAAACTACTAAATGTAGAGAAAGAAGACCATATTTTTTCATAACAAACAGGGTCACAAACAATAAGCAAGTTTGACAGGCAGACTAGCTTTCACCTGAACAAATACTAGCCTTCAACACAAAGGCACTGAATCCGCAACTCAAGACACAACTTAAGTAACAAAAAATCATTTGACCTTTTGTTTAAAAATCTTCAAAATTTGATTTTAGTAGTCTTCTTAGAAATGAAGCTCTTAAAATAGCGTATTTTCCCACCTTTTGATCAGATTTCTGTTTGTGTAGATGCCACCTCTGCAAGCTCACTTGACAGAACAACGTGAATGGGATACCTGATGATTAATCAAATTACTGTAAGATCAAACTGATCTACTATTTTAGTGCAATTCCTTACTATGCTGCTGCAAGCCACACATCAAACTTCAAGGCAGTACAATGAATGCATAGTTCAGATAGGAAGATCATCAATAAAAACTCAGACAATGATGTCAAGGGCTGTGGTCCTCAAGTCATGGAAAACTCGGCTGTCAAGAGAAACATCCACCTTCAACAGATACTACTGAAGAGATGTGGAAGGAGGAGGCTCCAGGAAGAGCTTCTCACCCCAGAACTCCTATGTTCTGTTAAGTCTTCTAAAAGATACTGCCTGATTCAGTCACACAATTAAAAGTAAGATTTCCTAAAAGACAAAAGAAAGTTCAACTCTATTAGCAGCAATAGGATAAAAATAGTCAAGTGAGCACCAAGAAAACAAAGAAGCATTGAGAAATGTTTAAAGCTTGCATGAAAATGCTCCTCATTGTTACTTATTATTATCTTAGCCCTTCAAAATATAACTAACAAATCCCAGTAGCCAGGAAGATATATTGGTCACATATTAACTTTACAGCAGACCAGGTACTATTCTACGTTTTCCAGGTTGAAGATAATAGTAAGATTTCAGGTAAAACTCAGAAAATATTACCTAAATGTACTTAAACTTGGAAAATTTTCCCAAGTTATACTGATAAACATAACTCACTGCCAACTGCCAGACATGTACAAATTCCTTTTGAGGGAAATTCTTATGGTATCCCAGTAAGTTTCAGCCTACAGACTACAAATGAAGCTTTACATCACCCTAAATGTGTGTGGCTTTTGGCACACCCTTCTTTCCAAAATGTATGATCTTACTTCAGTTTCACGTGAAGTTTAAAACAAACAACAACAAAAAAACTACCCTAGAATACTGATACAAACTTTGTGTGAATGTAGCGCTCAGGAACATGTTTTACTACTGGAACTGGTAGCATTAGGCGATGGTTGGACTTGATGAAAAAGGTCTTCTCCAACATAAGTGATTTTATGATTTTATTCTTTAAAAAATTAGACTCTATTGTATAACAACAGTTATAGAATTAAGTAAAATCTCTTGCGTTGATTTCCTCATTGATGTACAATTTATTTACTTACTACATTTATTTTGAATTCACTTCCCCATACATGCAAGGATTATCTTTATCCTTGAGAATTAAAAGTCTTAAGCATACATCACTCTTTAAAAAAAAGAAATGAGTTTTTCCAATAATATAGAAGCATATTTCTTCTACTGTACAAAAAACACCTACTTGTACTAGTTCTTCTTAATTTGTTGTTTTCTATGAATTTATGGAAATTTGAAGTGCAGACAAAGCAATGAAAGAAAATACAACACTATCAAGTTATATCAAATACATACATGGTTTTACTCCTGTGTCCAAGTACCTGAGATGGGACACTAACCTTAAATGAGGATGATGACATGTTAAAATTAGACAAACTTGTAATTATTTTCTGGTGAACAAAAAGTAAAAATTGATTGTTTTTCCAAAATCAAATTGTGACTTAGTACTGGATGCATAATACACTTGTTAAAAGTTAAATAGCTTTGGAATAAAAGTTTAAAATCCATTAGTTTTTCAAAAAAATACGTCATGGAGAATCTTGAAAAAGTCCTTCTTCCTCTGTCTTCTAAAATTGGCCTCTTCAAAAACACATCCTGCAAGAAAGAACTTGTACAGAGAGGGGCTTATTTTGAAAGTCACTATTATAAAAAGTTATCAGTAGAACAGGTCATCTATTTCAAGTCCATATAGTTTTAATAAGAATTTGTTGTGGTGCACATCACTTAGTTACACGTATCTTGATCCAGAGTCTTTGTAAGACCATTACTTTTGTTCTCTTCTAGATATGTAGCTTTTTTCTTAGTCAAAGTGGCAAATAGTGCATCCATCATTCCCAAAACTTCTAGTAGTTCCTCTTGATAGTCAATCTCTCTTCCTATGGCTTCCTGAAGCCTCAAGAATTGTTTATCTACAACTGCTGACTGTCCAAGCACAGGCTGATAAATATCTGTAAAGAAGAGAGTCACTTAAGATAGACATCTTAATTTTTACATTAAAGATGTAAAAATTATTTTGGCTAATTAGATAGGCATTTAAAGAACCTGGCACTAGTCCAACATTGTAGATGAGTAAGACAACTTTGCTAGTGTTCTGAAAAACAGTGTTAATTATTGGTACATACCCGCAGTAATACATAAGACAAACTAACAGAAAAAGAAGTTTTTACGATATCAAATTCTATTTTTACCTCACTGGAGAAACCAAAGTCACTTGTACTACAGAAGTACAGGAACATGAAGAATCAAAAAAAATTAAGAAACCATGAGGTACCTCACAGACAGTATCTGATTTATACTGTCTGCAGGATCAATGCTGTCTAGCAAAATTTCTTTTTGGATCAGTTCATCGCCATTGAGTTTATAAACCAAATTATGTAGGCGTAGTTTCTAAAAATGGTAGCATTTGTCCCTTATTTTCAAACTAGCTGCTGGGCTTTCAGTCTTCTCTGTGTGGTACTTACCAGTGATCATATCCGCAACAGTTACCAGTATTGGAGTAAATCTAGGTTCAATTACACGCCTGCAAAATTAGAACACATTGTCATTGTACCGTGTTGCCAAATGAAACAGTTACAAGCAGTTCTATCATACTGGCATGCAGACAACATTTTTCTTAGAGAAGAGACTTCACAGATCAGGGATATGAGTCAAAAAAGCTACATGTGGTATTTACCCTCCTCTTTTCACAAAGACAGAAGGGAATGGAGGACCGGCAAAAGCCTCAGGTACGTTAAGACATGGGTTGCATTGAAAAGACAAAAAGTAACAGATTAAGGGTAAAATGTGTGGCAAAGGGCCAAAATAGTCTCTTTTGGTGGTTCTAATAATATCAGCAAAATCTTTTCGTGCTAACATGTAAACTATTTCAGTACTACAGCCAAAGTCCCAGACCTTGGCATCAGAAAGCAAAAGGCACATGAAATTTCAGTCAGTGCTACAAACATGATCTCCTGAGCCCCTGTGGCAAAAGCTAGTAAGAAATATGGGTCTCAAAATAAGTTGTCAGAGTAAGTATGGTAAAACAATACCTTGTCACAAAGGTAAGGAGGAGACTAATTTGCTTCTCGTCTCGGCCTGCAAGCGCACTCCTTAGTGTTCCTCTGCGGTTTAGTTCCTGCATAACTGCAACTGTAACTTCAGGAGTATAAAGCCTGATGTGTGGCTGGACAGACAGTAGAAGAGTTTAGCATCAAAGCAACATCATCATACAGAAAACAGGGATGGTATCAGTTTGCAAAAAATAAAATGAACAAAGGACGCATAAGGAACCCACGCGGTTTGAATGCTCTCTAGTTATACGCTGAAAGAAAAATCCACTCTGAATGACAGCACACAACTTTGATGAGACAAGAACAAAGGCTTACCTCCAATACTGCATCAAGGGCCTTGGATGACTGAAAGCCCTTCAGTAGCTTGTCGTATTTCCTCAAAACACATTTTCCAGGCTTACTGACAAAGAAATCCTCCTGGAATTGAAATACAAATTCATAATAAGATGGACACAATGAATTTGTGTAGATATATAATGTAAACATACTGCTATGGACAAGCTTGTATGTCTTTGTGTCTTGCCTCCCTTCAACTTAGCACACACCAAAAAAAAAAAAAAAAAAAAAAAAAAAAGAAATCTTGAGTGCTTCAAGATACATTTCCTCACTTCACCTTACCTGTTTTGGCATGTAATTTCTTCCTTTCACATAGGTTCTATACGCTGGCTGTCTCTTCTTTTGAGACTTTTCTTTGCTTTCTTCAGGCTTTCTGTGTTTAACATTTAGCACCCCATTGGTCATGCCTACAACTATGGTTTCATCTTCAGGCTAAAATGCAAAAATCACAGAGTTAGGAACCTGGTGTTTTATTTGACAACACATGCATTACTACTGTGCACAGTTTTCAGCTTTTATGTGTAATAATAAAACTCAAATCACAGTATCATAGAAAGATTTAAGCTAGAAGCCACGTCTATAGGGTTCTGTTGTCAAACTCCCTGTACTTGAAGGACCATCTTCAAAGCTATGATCCTAAGCAACATTATCTATTTAATAAGCCTCTAATAATGAAGTATATTAGAGAAGAATCACAGAATCACAGAATTTTCTAGGTTGGAAGAGACATCAAGGTCATCAAGTCCAACCTCCAACCTAACGCTAAAAGCCCTCCACTAAACCACATCACTCAGCTCTACATCTAAGCGTCTTTTGAAGACTTCCAGGGATGGTGACTCCACCACTTCCCTGGGCAGCCTGTTCCAGTGCCTCACAACCCTTTCAGTGAAGAAGTTCTTCCTAACATCTAACCTAAAACTCCCCTGGCTCAACTTAAACCCATTCCCCCTCGTCCTGTCACCAGGCACGTGGGAGAACAGGCCAACCCCCACCTCGCTACAGCCTCCCTTGAGGTACCTAAAAAGAGCGATAAGGTCACCCCTGAGCCTCCTCTTCTCCAGGCTGAACAAGCCCAGCTCCCTCAGCCGCTCCTCGTAGGACTTGTTCTCCAGGCCCCTCACCAGCTTCGTCGCCCTTCTCTGCACCCGCTCAAGCACCTCCATGTCCTTCTTGTAGTGAGGGGCCCAAAACTGAACACAGTACTCGAGGTGCGGCCTCACCAGAGCTGAGTACAGGGGGACGATCACCTCCCTAGCCCTGCTGGACACGCTGTTCCTGATACAAGCCAGGATGCTGTTGGCCTTCTTGGCCACCTGAGCACACTGCTGGCTCATATTCAGCCGACTATCCACCATCACTCCCAGGTCCTTCTCTGCCTGGCAGCTTTCCAACCATTCCTCTCCCAGCCTGTAGCTCTGCTTGGGGTTATTGCGCCCCAGGTGCAGGACCCGGCACTTGGCCTTGTTAAACTTCATGCAGTTGACCTCAGCCCATCGGTGCAGCCTATCCAGATCCTCCTGCAGAGCTTTCCTACCCTCAAGCAGATCGACACACGCACCTAACTTGGTGTCATCTGCGAACTTACTGAGGGTGCACTCGATGCCCTCGTCCAGATCATCGATGAAGATATTAAAGAGGACCGGCCCCAGCACCGAGCCCTGGGGGACGCCACTAGTGACTGGCCTCCAACTGGACTTGGCTCCATTCACCACGACTCTTTGGGCCCGGCTATCCAGCCAGTTTCTAACCCAACGAAGCGTGCGCCAGTCCAAGCCAAGATACAGCATGACTAGTTCAGCAAGATTCAAATACACATTAACATCCTTCTCACAAAACCACACGCAAGTATAATCTTATATAGGTTTGTTGTGTTTGTTTTGTGTTTGTTTTTTTCAAATGGTGTACAGCTGCCTTTGGATACTACATGCTATACAGCAGACATAAACACCACCTATGAGAATAGCTAACACAGATCAGTAGCATTTTCAGAAACAAGACAAAGTTGTTCAAAACATCAGCCAGTGCCATTTGTTTTATCTACGTAAAAAGGTTAAATTTATTTGATGATAAAGGTTATAATTTTAAATAATGCATGAGAGAAAAAATACTGACTTTATGTATATAAAAGTGGGTTCTGACCCATTAGTACTAGTAGATAACTATATGAGATCTTTAAACTTTAGCTGTATGGTCAACAGATGTTAAGAAAAAGCAAATTAAATTGCTACATAAGAAATAAAAAATAGGTCATGATGACATTAAATAAATCCATAATTTGCCCACATCTTACAGCCTATGCAAGTCATATTCTCAAAAATCAGAAGCAGAATCAGAGTAGGAAAAAAAAATAAGAAAAAATAAGGAGAATAAAAAGTTGGCTTGATTTGAGACAGAACTCCTTAGCATGGGCAAAGGACCACTGAGGAGGCATATTATAGAAGCCTACAAAATCGTGACAGGCATGGATGGAGATCAGCTGCTTAGTGTTTCTTAAGGGTATCATATGACAGCAGTGAAGGTTCAAATGGAACAAAAGGAGGCACCCTTGCTAACTGCTGTGTGAAGAGACATGGAACTCTTCGTCTAGGAATTTAGTGAAGGTTAAAAGTTTGTACAAGCTAATGGGGAGACTGAACAGGTTTATGCTAGAGGAATTCTTTGAGTTGCACAGAAATTGCTCTCATCAGCAACCTTCTTATCTGAAAATGAGTTTGGAAGAACATCATATTTATCATACATATTTGTCCTGCTTTCAGCTTTCCATAAACATCTGCTAATGGCAATAGTTAGAAGCAGAATCTGGGGCTAGATCAGCCTTTGGTTTGACACAGCACAGCCAGTGTTATGATCTCATATGATCATTTAAAGCTTAATAAGGTGTTTAGTCAATAGGAAACAAAAAGATAATGTCTCAAAAGATATATACACAGCTTTAGAGATGCCAAACTGCAGGTATGGCATGTGTTTTGCAGTTGCAGCAGAGGCTTGAAGTATATGTTTTCTGTGGTTCTATGAAAGATATGCCCCACTACAGTCTTCACCTAGTTCAAAATCATTCAAGCTCTAATTCTCTTGGGAACAAAGTAGGGCATGAAGGAAGATTTTCTGTCACCCTTAACCCTCCCCCTTCCCCCTTGGTTCCAGAAGATCACCACAACAGCGAAGTAGCAAAGACCTTCACAGTCCCTTTTACAGGTTATATAGCAGGGTGACTGCATCATGACAGTACTGCTTTAAGGAAAAAGAGGTGCTGGCCTTCAAATTTTTGCCCAAACAGTCAGTTATCCATTGGAATGCTTTGGAGAAATAAGCATCTTTGTTTTCTGTTCCTAAGACAGTAAGACAGCTGGTTTGGCAGACCCTCATTTATGTTTGTACCCCAGGCCCTTTCCTCTTCTCTTCCTCAGACCACTCTAACATCAACAACTTCTAAGACAGGTTTATCCTATTCTAGATCTCTCAAAGAACAAATAACCCACTTTTTCCTTTTATCACTGCCATACAAGAAGACTCAGAAGGTTCCTGAAAAGCAAAAGATGTGTATACTCATCATAAAGGACTTCCCTTCTAAGCTGTGTACTTCCCCAACACTACATATGGTGCCTGATAAACACACAATTTTGTATAGATCTGAATACAGGTAACACCTGGTATCTTAATCTGTTATGTTTTAAACCTCTAAATGCCATTTTTACCCAGGAGAAATATAGTCAGTGATTCTAGTTCATATGTTCAGCATTCCTGTGAAACATCTAATGACAATGAAAGCAAAAATCAATTACTTCAGTGATTTAAAGCTTATCAACAATTATGCTGCCTATAAAGACTTCTAAAGTACTTACTGACAACGCAAGACTGAGGATAGATGTTGCGTAGTTAAAGCTGTGGACTACTTTGTAGGAAGTCGTACTGTAAATCTTCACATGCCTGTATAGGAACAGTGACAAAGCCTTGTTACTAATGCCTTCACAGAAACTTCATCATTCTCAGCTTCTAGGAGATCATTTAAAGAAACTGAATATTTAAGCAAAGCTTTCTTCAGACTACTAGCAAGCTTCTCAGTTATTACCTCTCCTGTAATAACAGAAAGGTTCTAGCAAAAGATTCAGAAAAGAAAAAGAAATAATTACTTGCCCTAATACTAAAAAGATGAAAACAGTGAAAAGGGCAGAAAGGGAAACCAAAGGCAGACGTAGAGACCATTTGACTTCAGCAACACTTAATAGGAAGCACTAAGACAGTGTTTCTTCAAACTTGTTGTTAGTTTTAAATGGAAGATTTACTGATCATTTCTGCAATTAAATCCATGGATATTTTTGCATCCAGCTGCCCTTTAATGATTTGTTTTAAGGTGGAAAACCCTTAACAAATGAGAAAACTAAACACTATCTTAAAAGTATGAACTTTAGTGTTATAAGCATTGAACGATCCATAGCTACGTAGTTAATGCAACCCTTCACAGCTTATCCTTTGTGACCACATCGCTCAAGGGAGCCTAGGAAGTACAGCACAGAGGGAAGACAGGGAGTAAGAGAACAGACCACTGTCACTTCAGACCACTTCATTCTTCTGATGTCTCAGAGACAATAGATTGTATAACTGAACTCGGCAACATTAAAAAAAACAAAAAAATCACCTCTGCGCCTTGGGTACATTCCTTCCATTGACAGAGTCACTTTAAGAGGGACAAAAAGCAACAGCACAGATACACCAAAAATGGTCTCTTTTAAAGGTAAGTGCTAGCCAGTATTGAACTGTGTTGAAGTAAAATAAGAACAGTTTTCTTATTGGGAGAGCAAAGGTCTGTTTAGAGGTTCAAAAAACCAAGTGCTTACTCAGAAGTTCCCCACAAGCAATTACCAAACAAAAGTTAAAAAAAGGCAAAACAAAGTTACAAAATATACCAACCTGTCCAGGGATCCTGATAACAACCTTTGTCCAGAGCTGTTCAGGCATAAACAAGTTACAGTTTTATGATGATTTTTAAGTGAAACTAGTAATTGTCCACCTTTCAGTACATCCCAGACTTTGACATAACGTCCTCCTATGAGAAAGAAGCGCACAAAACAGTTGGACACGCACACATTTATGCTTCTCTGAAAAAGTTTTCACAGAAATGACACAGTGCATCCTTTGTAACAGAGTCTTCTGCACCTGCTTGTGCTCTCCATACATTATGGCTATCCCCTGGGACAAGACACATTACAAGACTGTTCTTTTTCAGGTGGTTTCGCAGGCATAGCTGAATGGTTTAATGTATTCCTTACAAAAAGAATTTAAACACTACTGGATTGCAAGACTTCTCATGCAATAGCAAGAGACTAAAAAACATTGCTAAGCATAATTTAGAGAAAGAGGCAGGCAAAATATTTCTTAAATACGTTCCTTCAGGCCAGCACTGGGCCAATAAAGTGCATTGCATCATTAAAAGCGTACTACTATTTTTTAACTAATTACAAGAGAAGCAAATCAGAGATAAGATCCCTACCTTCAGCCTTCAGGTCAACACTGGTTCCTAAGGAAGATCCTCAAGAAATCTAATTTTTACATACTTACCACTTCTTGGCCAAATTAAAGCATCACACAGGGAAGAGACAGATGAAAGATTTCTCAAATTAGGCCCAGCAGAAAACAAAGTTGATTTTATTTAAGTACCTGCAGATACTAGCAGCCCTCCTGAAGGGAAAAGAAGCACACTCTCCACTGGGTGGCCATGTTCTATTGTCATGACACTACTTTTTGCTCTTGCATCAAACACTTTCACAGTGTGATCATAGGAACCTGCAAACAATAGCATAAATAGCTTCAGTTGCATAATTTAAGTATTTCAGGAAGTAAAATGGCCAAGTGTTACCATCTAACAGAGCTCCAGACAAATGGAAACAGTCTTACAGCATGCATTTAAAACGCCTAGTGGCCTACTTAATTTATAGCCTTCTGGCAGCACAAGGCCTCCAATTCTAGTCAGATTAATAGAAAGTTGCTGGTAGGAAAAAAAAAACAAAAAACAAAAAACAACACACACACAAAAGCAATTGGTCTTAAAAACTTCTTATAAGGCATTTCATTTCTGAGTCTGCAAGTTTTAGGCTGTACAAACTACAGAGGAAATAGTGCTCTCCTCCAGTGCCCTGATAAAACACTTCCATCAATCCCAGCTAAAGAATGCATTCACAGCATCTTCAGCTCTCAAAGGCAAGTCAGAATAGCGCCATTAAGCTTAACAGGCTAAAGCAAGAAGATGTTAAACGCTTGGTTTCCCTACAAACACCAGCATTAACTGTGAAAAGCAAGTAACAAGGAAACAACAAAGTAGGCCCTGAATGGGAAGATTATTGATGTTTAAAATAAAATACACGAGATGCTATTGTATTAAAAATTTACTGTATTTTTAATTCAGTTCTATCCCCCCCCCCAAAAAAAAAAAATGCATAAAAAATAAAATCAAACCTGTTATAAAGACATCTCCATTCAATTTACTTGCACAGCCACATCTCACATAGTCAGTATGTTCAGTGTATGACACAATTTCTGTAGCACTCGGAATATCCCACAAATTTGATGAATAATCATCACCACCTGAAAATATCCGGTATTTATCAGCGAGGAAGCCCACCACATGAACAGCTCTGGAAACCAAAGTGCACAACAGCCATTGTTAAAAGTGTACTCTTATTTCCACAAATAAACAGGTTGCTGAAGGAAAGGATTCTCTCTCGTCTGAAAGTGCAAAGCATTTACTATTGGAAATTAGCGAGCCTCACTTCGGAAGTTAAAAGTAGTTCACCCTGTACAGTTCCAGCCAGAAAAGGATCTTGCACACAAGATGCTAATCTGAGCACTACTGTGATCTGCGTTAAGAGTTTTACAGATCTACTGGATGTTCATTCATTCAAGAGCTGTAAATTCTGCATTTATTACTTGGAGGCCTGTGTACTAGCCCAGTCCTTTTGAAACTGTAAGCTTTAAGCTATTTAAAGTTGTAAGCCTTAAGTAAGACCTTGTTGGACACTCTCCTTGTCCTTTAGGAATCCCTACCAAGATCAGTATTATCATTTTAACATCCCAACAGAGAATGACTGTGACAGGAAACACAGACAGTTTATATTTTATTAAGTTAACCTAGGGATTAGGACTTAAGATAATACCCTATCTGCAACTAGAGAGAGCTCAGATAGGTAGAAACACAATCTCAAGTTCCACATGGGTGCTTTCCTGTAAAGGAGGGTTGTTGTTGTTTTTATTGTAGAAAGATAAAGCAGTTTTAGGTCTTACAGAGTACAGCAATCTGTTTAATCTAATTATTACTGTTGTCTTCTTCTCGCTGAAAGATCAGGATTCCTCCTCCGACTTCTTCTCCACCAAGGGGCATACACTTCCCTTTTCTTTTCTTTTTTTTAAGTGATTCTTGCTCTTTCTCACATACTTCTTCACAGCTTTTTTAACCACTTTTTACAACTGCTCCTCCCAGCATGAAATAAAATTTGCTTACCATGTGTCTACACAATGTATCAGCAAACATTTGCCTTAATTAGAATATGTATTTATTCTTCCACGTGCCCAACTCACACGCTTAGAGTTAAAATTAATATCACCACTCTAATTTAGAATTCAACTTTAAAATCTCCTTTTAAGTAAAAGCTGCAGAAGCTGCAAGCAGCACAGATGAATACTACCCAGGTTTTCAACAACAAGCAGAGCAGACAGCAGTTAAATACATCAGACAAGCTTATGCACACAAAGAACAAAACACTGCCTTACTTCGTATGGCCATCAAATTGCCTCAGGGGTGCTTTTCCACTAATATCAAAGAGCCGAATGCTGCCTTCCTCGCTGCCAGCAACAAGAAGCTGGCCATCATCCCTGTACGTGGCACAATAGGCAGCATCTTTGAAGCGAGAGAACGTTTTGATCGGTTCTTGAGAATAGCGACCGTAAATATGGACCTGGAAAAGCAAAGCAATTGTAAGCTCATTCACGTGACAGCAGTTGAGAAACAATGTGAAAAAAAGTTTTAAAAAAACGTGACTTACCCTTGAGGAGGCTGTAACAGCATAGTTATAGGGAGGAACCGGGGAGAAGTCGATTTTATTTACTGCACCAAATTCTTTTATCTGAACAGGCGTCTAAAAGAGGTGCAATAAAGATGATTAAACACACGTAAGTATCAGAAATTAAATCATTTAATCCATTCTTACCGCAGAGCTCGGAAGGATATTTACAACCAAACCACCCGTGAGCGCTGCCCCACGAAGCCCCTCTTCTTCTGGGCTACCTTTAGCACCTTTTTCTGCACTTTGTGCGCTAAAACAGACCCGCTAATCATGCCTTTTATAATCACAGTAGTCTTTTACAGCCTGCAGGCAGCCCGGTGGCCGAGGGGCCGTGCCGTACCTTGTAGCCCTGCCAGTACAGCGTGTCCTGCGTCACCTTCTCGCCCAGCCTGGGCACGGCCGGCACCACCACGGGCTTGTAGGACGCCATGGCGGGCCGAGGCTCGGTGGGGGCTCGGTGTGGGGCTCGGGGCCGCCTCAGTGTCCGCACCGCGCGGCCGCCGCCATGCGCGCCCCGCTCGCAGCGCGCGGAGAGGCGGCGCGCCCCGTGTCCGCGCGCGTCATCGGCGGGCGCCTCCCGCGGGCCAATGGCAGCGCGGCGCGCCGCGCGCTGTGGCGCCACTTCCCTCCCCTCCCAGCTCCACCGGCGCAGGGCGCCTGTCGCGACACGCTGCGCTGTCGTGAGGGCTGCATGGCGTGAGCCGCCGCGCCTGGCCCGGGCCATGGCGGCCCCCTCCGGCAGCTCGGGCGCCGGGGCGCAGCTGGTGGTGGAGGAGTGCGGCGGCGGCGGCGGCTACAGCCTGGCGCCCATGGCGGACATCAAGGTGGAGCAGGCGCTGGACGGCGGCGCGGAGGAAGGGCAGGCGCAGGGCGTCGCCATGGGCATGAAGTTCATCCTGCCCAACCGCTTCGACATGAACGTCTGCTCGCGGCTCGTCAAGTCTCTGAACGAGGAGGACAGCAAAAACATCCAGGACCAAGTGAACTCCGACCTCGAAGTGGCGTCCGTCCTGTTTAAAGGTGGAGCTGTGCGGTGCCGGTTGTTGTGTCTGGGCTCTTTGCATCCTCTTAGGATGCCGCATTTCAAAAAAGTATTTGCCCTATGTGTGTGTAATAGTTTCTACGATCCATTCTGCTACCATTTTTTATACGCGTCTTATTAATTATTACCCTAAACTATTTTTTCCCAAGTTTATTTTATTCCATTTTTTAATTGAAAAAACGGCACAAAAAGCCTTTAATTTATTAGAAGCTGATGCAAATGATAAAAACAAGCTTACTTCTTCTGATAGCAAGCCCTATTACAAAGTCATACAACACGCTACCCATTCTTGAATATGTGTGTCTTTACAAAACACTACTAAAAGCACTATGCGGTCATTTCAACTACAGTAGTGTTCTAGACCACATTTTATCTTTTCACTGGTGTGATGTCCAAATAGCAGGTGATGCGGTTGACTTTGTCTTATGAATATGGATAGACAAAGCCTGTTCTCATAGCAATTGTCTTGCTGATTGAGTTTCACAGTATTTGAAGGTGAACAGTGCTGTAATTCTGTAGGTTGTTCCCTGCAGCTAATATTTAACCACCACTCACTGTCCAGCTTCATAAGAATTGATCCATACTTTTTAATAGCTGAGCGTGTTAGTAGAGAAAGGAATTAGGGTTTCTTTCTATTACGTAGTAATAATAATGTTTTTGCAGTGCTTGCTTTAATATTTCAGACACTTAGTCGTTTGTTTTTTCATGATACTAAATTTGATCCATTTCCTATGACAAATACAAACAGACCTATTGTGGATTTTCATGATTTCTCTGACTTGTGTTGTTTGGCTGCAGTTCAGCCATCGTAATTTTCACACTTTTTTGATTTGCAGGCCCTAAATGCTTTCTAGTGGAGCTGCAGACCTGAACGGCAAATTTAGACCCATCAGCAATAGGGTTGTTTTTTCTTAGGTAACATTTGTGAACCCTTTAGAAGTAGTCCTGCGGATCCAGAGACCGCAGGTCAAAAATCCCTGGTAGGTCTCTTAATTTGATAACCTCAGCTGTAGCTGTTTGATAGGCAAACAGAATGTAATTTTACTTTTATCCTTTTACCCTGTACTTCTAATTGGTTCCATTCGGAAACTTGCACTTGGGTTGATGACCAAGAGGTTCGCTATAGTGTGAATTTAGTGTGCATGTTAATTATCTTGCAGTCACTGATTACTGGTGCACACTGGTTTCAAATCAGTTTAGCAAATACTGAAATTTAATCCTTCAATACATCTTTCCAGTATTCAGTCATCTAGCTTCTTAAAAATTATTTGGCTTTTCAGCTACTTCTCAAAACCAAAAGCTATTGTTTTGAGAATTGGAAGCCAAGATGCTCTATCTGTTCTGTAATAACTTGCTATTAGATTCTGATACAAAGTTAGAAAAGTCAGTACTGTTTAAAACAGCAGCACTGTGTGATTTTTGAATTCTAAGTGGTGACCTGCTTCTGCATTTTCTGCTAGCTAGTTCGGAAGGTCTTTGTTCCTACTGGATAAATGTTCATAAGACACCCATAATGTAGTCACAGTTTTATCCAAGAGGAGTTGAAAAGGTTTTAGTGAAGAAACACAGTGAAGGTCCACCCAACCAATGAAGGTTGGGTCCACTGGTCAAGGAGTAGGTAGAGTATTGAGCTGAGTGGCTCGTGACTGCAGGACTCATGTTTTCGTTGTACTGGAGAGTTCTAGTAAGAATACTGAATGCGAAGTGGAGCCATCCTGCCTGGTAAATCTGTGCTGGATGTGTTGGGAATCTAAGCAAAGAATTACCTTACTTAGACAACAAATAGTTTCTGGGTGAAGTTACGCTGTATTTAACATATTTGTTATCAGTATTGCTTCATGCCAGAAATGAAAACAGCCCTTTGATCAACCTGTATGATACACGGTGGAAAAAGTACATGTCACAAAGCTTCCTTAGTGTAGGCTTGGAAGATCTTGTGGTAGTGGTGTTTTCTACTTTGGTTTAGAATCTGTGGCTTTCTTTTCATTCCCTTCCTAGCATTAAAAAAACTATGTCTGTTTTCTCTGTTCAACGTAGCTGAATGCAACATCCATACTTCTCCTTCCCCTGGTATCCAAGTAAGGCACGTTTATACTCCATCAACTACTAAGCATTTCTCACCAATAAAACAATCAACTACCCTAACTAACAAACACAGGGGAAATGAAGTCTCTACAACACCTCTGCTTGTAAATTGTAAGTATCCTTCTGTCTTACTGTTAATTATTATTTTGTGAACTGCAGGTTAGATGCTTGTCAGATTTTTTCCATTTTTCCTTTTTTGTGTGTGTGTGTGTGTTGTTATTTATAATATAGGAACAAAACATTGAAATAATCTTGTCTAGTGTTACAGGCTTCCAGCCATAAAATAATGCACATACTATATGTACCGAATTCGTGACTGAGGTGTATTTTCCAGAAAGGATACAATTCTTGGTTTGAAAAGTACAGAAAAAGATTTTTCTGATCCTTTTAAAGCTTCAAGCTGTTATTTATGATTTTCTTGACTTTCAAGCATTTTCTCTATAAACTACACTCATAATCTACTTAATCTCCTATGAACTGCTTTCCTTTAAAATCATTTTTAAGTCTTGACCGTGCATCTTTCTTAAACTAAGCAAGACCAATGTTTAAAGAAAAAAAAAAAAACTGTTTGCATGGGAAAAATTTATCTGGAACTGTATCATATGCTTCAGCCTGACTAAAATAGTCAGTCTTTCTGAAATAAATCAAACTTTCATTCAGTGAATAGAAAGAGGGCACTGAATATTTATGTATTATGTAACCATTAGCTAGTTTTCTTGCTATATAAGTCAGATAAATTGCATATATTTCCTCCTGAGCACCTTTCACACCTGTCTGTATTTGTAATTGTCAGAACCATGCATCTGTGCAGCATTTACTGTAGGATTAGAGAATATTTCTTTGTAACTCCTTAAGAATTCTGCTGCCTTTAATGCTTGGTACTTTGGATTTAAGAAAAAAATATCTGTAGATGTCGTTTCGTGCATAGTTCTGTAATGCCTGATCCATTCAACATTGTAGTGAATAAGAGTCATGTTAGGGACATCAACTGGTATCATGACAGGTTTCCTGGTAGCTTGTGACCTCTTACAATAATGATGTTAGAAATGTCACTTATAATAATGATGTCACTTATAATAATGATGTTAGAAATGTCACTTCTAAACTGCTCAGCCTTAATTTATCAAAAGATGCTAATTTTCATTTGATAAATGTTCTTAACATGATCTTGGGTTGCTGACCAAACAACAGAGAGTGAAGTATGTTGCCTGCAGGAGTCGTTGTAGGAAGTATCTCTGTTTTCTAGTGTTTTTTTTGTATTAACAGGAAGTATCTCTATTTTCTCTATTAATTTGTACATTCGTTAAAAATTACCAAAACCTTTGAGGCATTTCAGAAACATCTTAGTTTTTCACATAGTGATTCCAGTTCAGAGTATAAGATGAAATCTATCCATGCTCTTAAATACAAGGTAAGTACAGCTCAAGCCAATGGAGGTATTATGCCCAGCTCCAAACAGCAGAATGAAAACTGGTGTGTATATCAGCTGATTTCTCTTCACTTTTTGTAGCTTTATCAGTTCACCAGCTGGCTGCTCAGGGAGAAATGTTGTATCTGGCCACGCGCATTGAACAAGGTGAGTCTAAGGAAGGTTAAATAACATCCTCTTTATCTTTGGCACATGTGCAACCTGCTGCACACTTTTTCCCCAAAGCTGTATTAAAGAAATCTCCAAATATGGTACAAATTGAAGGATTTTTTAGATACCTCTTCTTTGTAGGTGTGGATTGTTGTTTTACATGAGTCTTCTATTTACCCACTGCTATCATTTGGGTTTAAAATGAAACATTAATATCAATAGGAGTTGGGGAATCCCTTCCTCCCCGTGCTCTCCCACTGTATAGATGATCTATGGAGATGAGGGGTTAGAATCTGTTGGTTCTATCAAAAGAGGTAAACTTTTTTAAAATAATTTAAAACACATTCTATTAATCAGGGCTTTCTGATTCTATATTATTGATCAACATAGAGAGCTGTGTGTTTGGTAATTTAAGATATGGACCACACCTGCAATATAATAGCACTACTCATTCCAAGTTGTATAGTATTCAGTGTGACAACTGTGAGTCCATAATACATTTATAAAATTTAAATTCTTCATAATATATTAAACTGTTCATAGAATATTCTTATTCCGATATTACTAACCAGCTGTTCTTTCAGTCCATCTCTGTTAAACCATTTGTAGAAAGCAGGTTTTAAGTAACTCAGTCCATATACTTTGCTAATGAGTCATCTGTATTGAAAGCAAACTGATTCTGGAATGTTGGTAATGGTTAAAATTATGGTGCTATGGCAAACATGGGACTTTTAAACTATTTAGATATTTTTTTAAAAAGTCACCTACTTGTTGATATATATATATATATGTATGTATGTATGTATGTATGTATATATTCTTTTTTTCTTACATCAGCTCTTTAAGTAGACCTTAATTGTTTTCTATAAAACAGACAATTCATTAAATGAACTTTGGGAGCAACGGGGTTTTGTTGTCTGTATTACTTTACAAGATAATTCTTTACAAGACTCTTGAAAGTGTGCTTTCTACAATATAGTACAGATAATACAGTACGTATTTGTTTTTCAAGCAGTACTTCTCTCCAAAGATAAAGCCCATATTACAGACAACTTGTAATATTTTTAAGTAAAAACAGAGTTTGATTTGCAGAACTTAAAAAAAAAAAAAAAAAAAAAAAAAAACTTAGATTTTACTTCAGTCAGTTGGATTTTTTTTTCCTTCAGTAACGATATTTGCACCACCTCTGGGATAGACATTTGTTTTTAAATTTAAGATGAGAATGACTTTCAAGGCACACTGCTATACACCAGTCCATTCACAATGAACATGTCAATACATTCATTCTACCAGCTCCTACAATGCGTTAGTGAGAGGGATTCATAAATTGCATATTTTTATTTAAACAGAAAATGTAATCAATCATAAGGATGAAGAAGGATTTACCCCTCTGATGTGGGCCGCAGCTCATGGGCAGATAGCAGTGGTGGAATTTCTCCTCCAGAACGTAAGGAAAAGAGCACACTTAAATTTCTTAATTTACTTTGTATTTTATTTTGCATTTCTAAGTTTGTCAATGCTGCTGTATGCTTAAAACTTTTAAAATGAAGTTCTCTGTAAAAATGTCACTTCAAAAAATGTGGTTCATTTGCTTTTCTTTTTATTACTGTTTTAGGGTGCAGATCCTCAGATTTTGGGAAAAGGGCGAGAAAGTGCCCTCTCACTGGCTTGCAGTAAAGGATACACAGATATTGTGAAAATGCTGCTGGACTGTGGAGTTGATGTCAACGAATATGACTGGGTAAGTCTCTAGACTGAATTTATATCAGTGTGCACTTTGGTCAGACACTTGAAGCAGGGCACAGCATTGGCTTCAGTTTGAAAATTGTTCTACCTCATCTGAAAGATCTGACATTCCCCAAACTTACATGGGATGCTTTTTGATAACAAAAGAGAAATTAACCCTACTAGTTATGGCTTCTTGGTAAAAAGAGAGTGAGGCTAATCCTGAGCCCTTGCTTACATTCTAAAGGACCAAAGGTTTCTGATACATATGATAAGTATGCTAGGAGGCTGAGGAATTACAGTTGCAGAATAGTTGGTTGCTAAGTGTCTAAGGCTTTTTCCTGCTTTTGCAGAATGGAGGAACACCTCTGCTATATGCAGTGCATGGGAATCATGTGAAATGTGTAAAAATTCTTCTTGGTAAGCAGCCTATACAAATGGAATTATCAGTAATAATGTGCTGTCAGTTAGCATGGTTAGAAATCTGACTTTCTTTTCATATTTTACATAGAAAGTGGTGCTGATCCAACTATTGAAACAGATGCTGGTTATAATTCCATGGATTTGGCTGTAGCCTTGGGCTATCGCAGTGGTGAGTATTGGAAATGTATATTCCTTGATTTTTTTGCTACTCCTTGTTTATGCAGCTGCTGCAATAACCTCATAGAGTGTTATTCCTTATGCAGCTGTAAGAAGATCCCTGTCCTAAAAGCCTTAATACACTTAAATGTACCAGCAGAAAATGAACGATTTTCCTTCCTGGTTCAGAAAACCAGGTCCCTACTGAGAATATGTCACCGGTGTGGATCTGCATCTACGGGCACTGACAGCAGTGTGTAGGGCTGATGCAACCATGATTGAGGCATGAGGAACTAAGCTGCTCCCTAACTTTGCACAAGGAATCAGAGTTGCACAGGAGAATGCTAATAGAGCTTGCAGTCCTCATGAACCACTCACAACAGTGCTCTGTGTGATTGGTATGGTGTGATGTAGTTTGCAAAACCTTCTGTGCTTGTCATACTAGCTCTAGCTCTAGTTCATCTAGTTCATCGTGGGGGCAGACAGTAACAGTGTGAGGGTGAGTGAATTAGTCTACCTTACTTGGCTCTGGAAAACAAAGTGGCAGAGAAAGGACTGTGTTGTTTTTAACTCATGCTGCCTTCATTTTGAAAGCTGTGAAATGTCTGTTGTTACAGAATCTGGAACCGAACCCAAAAATGAGACTAATGCTGCACATGTAGTTTCTCCAAGCAGAGCCCTGTGCTTATGGACAAGCCAGTAACTTCACAGCCCTACACATCTAGGTGTAGGACTGTGAAGGTCTGCCAGAGTTCAGTCTCAAAATGTTCCACAGAAGTAGTTCCTAATAAGTAAACATTCATTTTCCACTCTCCGTGTATAGGCTTTAAAATTTGCTTTCTGTAGCTATCTGCCTATTCAAACCAGAGAACAGATCATCATCCTCCAAAACTGTCTGCCTTACTGAGTGTATTGTTTTTTAATTACATGATGCTTTTATTTTCTGAAGGGATGCAAACTCCCTTCTCAGAGTGAATTTATTCCTGTCTGTTTTTATTAAATGTTTGTAGAGGACAAGTCAGCATCTCCTAAAATAAAATAATATGTACCTAAAGACTTGGAAAAAACACTGAACACTGATTAACCAGACTTTTTCTCTGCTTTAGTTCAACAGGTTATTGAGTCACATTTATTAAGGCTACTACAGAGTATCAAGGAATAAGAGCTGTCTCTTCTGTGGCTGTCAGTTCTCATCTTGGAGATTTGGATTTCTTTTTAGCCCTGTCATGATTGACAAGGGTTGTTTGTTTTGTAAATTTACCTCAGTAAAACTATGTGCTGTTTTTAGTTAAGCTTTTAAATATGCTTCCTCTTTCATAGAAATGTTTGGTGTCATCCTTTTTCTTGAAAATATTTTATATAACTTTGAAAGAAAAGATTGTTTGTCTTGCATGAAAAAAAAAAAAAAGTTTGACCGTGTAAATGTTCATACAGAGTGCATTGGGTGGTGCTGTGCCAAGAGTACTACCTGATCTTGTCATTGATATGTGTTCATGAGAAAACAATAATTTAGATACTGCAATATATCGCCATAGAACACAGATGTCTTTACTGTTAGTGGTACCCACTTGTGATGGTTTTCAAGATCCTCAGTTAGTATTATTGTGTCTGTTTTTGTCTTTGTATGATTTTTAAGAAGTTAGTAATAAATTGAAGGACTTTGATGGTAGTTTGATTCCTGGTCGATTTCTTAACACATCTCTCTGCCTTCTTGTATTCTCGAAACAACTCATCCAGAGTGGTCTAGGTAGAAACTTAGCTGATATAAGGAAATCCAAGCATAGAATACCTAGCTCCTAAATATCCTCTCTGCAAGGGCTGAACAGCAGACAGTGTGGGAACAAAAGCCCGAAGTGCTGCATTCCAGCCTTCTTCAGCTGATGTGTGCTCTGTTGCATGCCCCAGTGTAGTTGCAGCAACTATGGTTTTTGAAAATAGTTGAAAAAGCAGGCAATGTTAACTGATTTCCTGGGACTCATGCACTTAAAACTACAACGAGATGGGATATGATAGTTTAAATAATGGATAAGCTTTTGAAATAGACTTTTCAGAAGTTTGTTTTCCCCCTGACAATACATGTGCATCCCTCATGCATTGTTCACGTATGTTTACCTAAGCATTTAGCCATTGTGTCCACTAGAGGTCTGGTATCTGTACACAAAAATACACCTCTGAGCCCCTCCTTTCTTAGTCTGTGTGTAGTAAGTGCAAGCTTCAAATTGCTCTCCACCAGCAGCTCAAAAGATGTGAATGAACCCAGGTAAGTTACAATAGTAAAAATACAGCAAGTATTTTTTTGTGTTTTTAACATTGTGTTTTATTTTCAATTCAAAAAATCATTCTGAGAGAGGGAGTGTTATAAATTAGACCACACAATTTACTGGTCTATTGAAATTATTTTATTAATCAAGTAAGCAGACACAAGCAAAACAGCACTGGGCGGCTGGGGAGTCTCCGCTCCACCACGGCACGCCACTTCCCCTTTCCAGTGTCGCTGCTTTATAGCATTGAAGTTCTGGCTTGTCGAGACCTGTCGACTTGTCGAGACCTATTGAGACCTGTCGACTTGTTGAGACTTGTTGATTTGTCGTCTTGTCGAGACTTGTCAACTTGTCGAGACCTGTCCTGAGACTGCGCAGTCTGTTGTTGGGGATCGTTATTCTTCCTCCGGTGATCATGCGTTGTGCTTGTGTTCAGGTGGGGGCAAAACAGGATGTCTCGTGGTGGGTGGGTGGTATCTTACAAAATCTTTGTTTTAACAAGGATGTTCACCCAACCCCCCTTCCCCATTTGTCCCCATGTTACAATGCCATGAGCTGTGAAACCTAATCTCCTCAGTAGATTCTTTAAATTCTCAAGGACAAAGAACAAACCCCTACTAATTTATCACAGGGAGTTAGGAGAATCTTAACAGGTAGTGATAGAGCACTGACAGCATTAAATTGGAATGCTACTTAGTGTCTTTGCTAACTGTGGTGCATTGTGCAAATTAACTAAAGCAAGAAGCCTTGGGCCCCTTACCAAGGTCAGTCTCCTAGTAAGAGTGTGAGGTTCTCTTAAGAAACTGGTATAAACTGGTCCTGCGGATGGATGAGCCAAGGAGCAACTGAGTCTGCGCAAAGACAAGAGGTCAACTAGCGGTGACAAGGAAGAGTCATCAACCTTCATTCCCCCCGAATACCACCACCAGAATACACTGTGTAAGCACAGATGGGAGGAGTTTATGGGAATGACTCCTTGGAACTAATTTTAATACAAAGCAGGGACAGGTTATGAATATGTACAGATGTATTGTGAAACTTCATTCACATGTAACACTTTACTGCATATAACTGTTATATATGGAGTGGTAATTCGTGTCAAGGAAATGGTTGATATTAATAAAGAAGGCGGAGATTTGGGAATGTGGCCATGGGGCTTGCAAAGCCCCATGGTTGAGATAACATTAGACTCTTAACAACTAGGCTATAAGGAATATAAAAGAGTTTAGAGGGAACAAAGAAGGGTGATTCAGGAGACTCCATGCAGTCTCCAGTTTCTTGTTCTCCAGATGGTTCTCTTGTTCTCCAGCCATTAAGGCATGGAAGTTGCTGGGAGTTTGCTGTTGTTGTTACATTTAAAGTTGTTTGACCAATGAAAAGCTATTTTGAAAAGGATTGCTGTGCGGAGAAGGGTATAAGAGGGGAGCCTGACCTCAAAAAAGAAGAGAAGAAAAAAAAAAGGAAAAAGAAAGGCAACATGAAGTAACATCAACAAAGACGCAGGAAAAAGAAGTGAAGAGGAACAGGCTGGCAGAATGCAGACCAGGATGGGAACAGGCACATTGATTGCCTCACGAAGAGAGGTTCGCTCAAAGAAGCTCCTACTGAAAGTCGCTGGAAATGGGCGCACCGGAGCTGCAAAGAAGCTCACGCTGAGAGAAGCAGAGCCGCGCACACAACTGCCCCTCGCTGGTAAGCAGTTGCGCATTATGGGGAATCATGCGTCCTTAGAAACAAAGACTGTCCTGTTAACCTTACGGCTTATTCTCCTTCTTAACAATCGGACAGTTTATGATCCTGAAATATGGGACCAAACTGAGGTCAAGGTGTGGGACTCTGCAACTAAAAACAACAAGGTTGCAGTGGGATTGCTCGGCACCTGGTGAGCAGTCTCTGAGGCCTTAAAGAGCCGTGTGGGACCACAGTCAGACACGTGTGGTTTGCCAGACAGTGAGGGGGGAGCTGCGGGCTCCTTTACTGATCCTGCTGCTACGCCATCGGCCCCTCTGCTGCTACAGCCATCGAAGGCCTTTGCTGTTCCGCCCCCTGGTGACCTGGACGTGCCTTTTGACCCAGGCCCTGTTGGCCTTGAAAAGGAGATGGATATGCTTTTATTCGATGCGGGAAGCACGGGATACATAAGGCCCGAAGACCGAGTTGCTTAACAACTTAAAGCGAGACATATTGCTCCCACGACTAGCCCTGGAATTCTCCCGTGTTTGTAAAGCAGAAAAGGAATGGAAAACGAAGACTGTTGTTTGTAATGCAGAAAAGGAATGGAAAAGGGAGACTGTTAAGTCATGGAACTTAAAGGATTGTTTGTTACTTTTCCTGATTGTACGCTTGTATAGGCATACTCGGGTTTCGTACGTAAAAGCAATGTTCTGTATATTTAGAATGTTTGATGTTTGTGTGTGCGTGTTGGTGGAGTGTAGACTCCCCGCACACCCAGCGCTGTTTACTTGCCTTTTATACCTTTTATAAATATTCCTTTTATAACTATTACTAAACACAGATTGAGTTGAGACTTCACTTATAACAGAAGGAACAACCGCATGTATCAGTACAGGCTAGGGGATGACCTGCTGGAGAGGAGCTCTGCGGAGAAGGACCTGGGGGTCCTGGTGGATGACAGGTTGGCCATGAGCCAGCAGTGTGCCCTGGTGGCCAAGAAGGCCAACGGGATCCTGGGGTGCGTTAAAAGGAGCGTGGACAGCAGGTCAAGGAAGGTGATGCTGCCCCTCTACTCTGCCCTGGTCAGGCCTCACCTGGAGTGCTGTGTCCAGTTCTGGGCGCCTTGGTACAAAAAAAGACAGGGATCTCCTGGAAAGAGTCCAGCAGAGGGCCACAGACAGGATACGGGGCCTGGAGCATCTCCCCTAGGAGGAAAAGCTGAGAGACCTGGCTCTGTTCAGCCTGGAGAAAAGAAGACTGAGAAGGGATCTTATCTATAAGTACCTGAGGTGTGGGAGACACAGGGATATGGCCAACCGCCTTTCAGTGGTCTGTGGGGACAGGACAAGGGGCAATGGCCACAAAATGGAGCACAGGAAGTTCCGCACCACTACGCAAAAGAACTTCTTCACGGCGAGGGTGACGGAGCACAGGGACAGGCTGCCCAGGGAGGCTGTGGAGTCTCTGCAGATATTCAAGCCCCGTCTGGACACCTACTTGTGCAACCTGCTCTAGGAAACCTGCTTTGGCAGGGGAGTTGGACCCGATGATCTCTGGAGGTCCCTTCCAACCCCTACAATTCTGGGAAACGAGCCCCACAACGCCTACGTTTCTCTATCTTCTGTTTAACCTATTGGAGTAACAGCTCCATTAATACAATGTTTCCACAGTCTTCTAACACCTGGATTACCCCTAACAATTGAAAAGACGAAGATGCAGTCTTTCTAGACCTGGCTTGCATCGATAAGAACCCCTGGTTTTGAAGATGACCTCGAGTTGCATAGTGGGGCCTTGGTCCTTCCACAGTCCACAGACTCAAAAGTTTGCAGAGCGGAAGCTTTGCAGAGCTCTACGATCACTGAAGATCCAGTTCTGCAAGAAGCTGATGCAAGAGCTACATGGCACTGGGCAGTTTGGGTGAGGAAGAAAGAGACTGGCATTCTCACGGTGCATGGTTTAACCGAGTTTAGTCCTGTGGGCTGTGTCAACAGAACTGGCTTTGGTTTGTACCCTTTCAGGACACTGAGGACCCAATTTCACGTCTGTGGGCAGCACGGCTAAGCGGGCAGTGTACTCTGTGTCACTGGGGACAGAGGAGGGATTGACTGATGGGCTACGTCAGTGTGCCCTGCACAATGCTGCCGCCACCTTGCTGGAGCGGTTTGCGTGCTCCTAGTGCCAAAACGTGCCTCTTGGAGGGCCGGGGGCAAGGCGAGGCAGAGCTGGAGGTGGTGTCAGGAAAGCCTCATGGCTCCTGCCAGGCACTGCGCCAGGCCTCAGGCCTGGGACGCCAGCCCCGCCCTGCGGCCTCCTGGCGCCCATCGGATGCCACAGCCCCAGGCTGCCTAGCAACAAGCGCCAGCGGCCTCACTATTGGCTGCGCCCAGAGGCGCCAAGGCAGGCGGCCAATGGGGCGGTGCCTGGCCATGATGGAGCAGAGATGTCACAGGGCAGGGTGGGTGACATGGTGCTGGGTGTGCTGGGGCTGCGGCACTCCGGCGATGGTGGCGCGCAGGCGAGGCGCGGCCTTTGGGCTGCTTGTGGCCCCTGAGGAGTGCTCCTGTGTGCAGCTCTCGGTGTTGTCTTCACCGTGTGACCCCGCAGGAGGGTGTCGTCGTGCAGCTTTCGGTGTTCTTATCACGGCAGCCCTGAGCAGTTCTGCATCGTTCAGCTTTTGGTGGTTCTCCTCTGCAGCCTCTGAGGAGTGCTTTCTTGAGCAGCTTTTGCTGTTTTCTTCACTGCGACTTGAGGAGTGCTTCTGCGTCCAGCTTTCTGTGTTGCCTTCACTGCGTTTCCACTGAGGATGCCTTCGTTGTGCAGCTTTTGGGGTTCTTCACATCACGTTTACCCTGAGGAGCGCTTCATCATTCAGCTTTTTGCATTTTCTTCGCTGTGGCGCTTGAAGAGTAATTCTTTGTGGAGCTTTTTGTGTTTTCTTCACCTTGTGGTCCCTGAGGAGTTCTTCATCGCGCAGCTTCTGGGGTTCTCTTCACTTCGGGACTCCGGAGGAATACGTCATCGTGCACATTTTGCTGTTTTCTTCACTACGGCCCTGAGGAGTTCATCGTGCAGCTTGCGGTGTTTTCTTCTACTCGGCCCTGAGGAGTTCTGCACCGTCCAGCCTTTGGGGTTCTTCGCCATGTTTTCCCTGAGGAGACCTTCATCATGCTGCTTTGGTGTTGTTTTCACCTTCCAGCCCCTGAGAAGTGCTTCACCTTCTAACATTTGGTGTTTTTGTTTTTTCTCATTCTAGGCCCTGAGGAGTGCTTCTGCGTGCAGCTTCTGGCGAATTCTTCATTGCGGCCCATGAGGAGCTCTTCATCGTGCAGCTTTTCAGGATCTCTTCACCACGTTTCCCCGGAGGAGGGCTTCACTATTCAGCTCGTCGTGTTTTCTTCACTGTGGCGCTTGAGGAGAAATTCTTCGTGGAGCTTTTTGGGGTTTCATCTCCCTGTGGCCCCTGAAGTGTGCTTCTGCGTGTGGCTTTAGTTGTGTTCTTCACTACGGCCCTGAGGAGTTCTTCATCGTGCAGCATTTGGTATTTTCTTCACCGCGGCCCTTAAGGAGTTCTGCATTGTCCAGCTTTTGGCGTTCCCTTCATTACGTTTACCCGGAGGAGTTCTTCAGCGTGCAGCTTTTCTGGTTCTCTTCACTTCGGCCCCTGAGGAGAGCTTCGTGGTGCAGCTTGTGGTGTTTTCTTCACTGCGGCCCTGAGGAGTTCTGCACCATCCAGCCTTTGGGGTTCTTCACCATGGTTTCCCAGAGGTGAGCTTCATCATGCCAATTTTGGTGTTGTTTTCACCTTGTCCCTGAGAAGTGCTTCATCTTCTAACATTTGGTGTTTTTTTCTCTCATTCCGGGCCCTGAGAAGTTTTTCATCGTGCAGCTTTGTGTGCTTTCTTCACTACGGCCCTTGAGGACTTCTTCATCATGCAGCTCTTGGTGTTTTCTACAATGAGGCGCTTTTTGGCATCGCCCGTGTCTGCAGCCAGACCGACAGCTTTGTGCCTGACGTGTGAAGAGGCACATTCTTCTGTTTGTTTTCAATCTGCCAACCGATCATTTCATGTAGAGCTGTTTTTTTTTTTGTACATTTTTTTTTTTGTACATTTTTTTTTGTGCCATGTTCTGTCATGTTGCTATAAATCTCTTTCAAACCATTTCCGAGTTCTCTTGCCTCATGTACTGGGTTTACGTGGCAAGGTTTTGGTAGCGGGGGGGCCATCAGGGTGGGTTCTGTGAGAAGAATCCAGAAACTGCGTCATGTTAGAGAAGGGCCCGCTGCTGGCCACAGCCAGGCCAAGAAGTGCTGTTGTTTGCGCCTCTGTGAGGCCAGACTTAAGAAAGGTTAAAAAAAAAAAAAAAAATGCTGCGGAAGAGCAGCTGGGAGAGAGGGAGGAATGAGAACAGCCTTGCAGACGCCAAGGTTGGTGAAGAGGGAGGGGGAGAGGTGCTCCAGGCTCCGGAGCCTGCAGCGTGTGGTGAGGACCACGGTGAAGCAGGCTGTCCCCCTGCAGCCCATGGGGTACCACGGTGGAGCAGGGTTCCACGCTGCAGCCCGCGGAGGAGACCCCGGTGGAGCAGGGGCAGAGAGCCACCGAGAAGGAGCGGCGGAGACAAGGTGCTCCAGACTGACCGCAGCCCCCATTGCCCCGCTCCCCTGAGCCGCTTGGGGTGAGAAGGTGGGAGGGGGTGCACTGGGGGGGAAAAGTCTTACTGCTTCCCTACTCTGAGTCTGCTTTGCCCATCACAATACCTGCTGAGTGATCTCCCCGTCCTTATCTCAGCCCTTGAGCCCTTGGCATCGTATTTTCTCTCCCTTTCCCTTTCAGGAGGGGGAGTGAGAGAGCGGCCGTGGTGGAACTCGGCTGCCCACCCAAGTAAAAGCACCACACAGTAACACCTACACTAAAGTCCCTTTGCTGCATCTGAAGTCCTTTCTTCCTTGTCCTAAATCTATGGCCTGGGGAGAAGTTTGCTCGCTTTTTACTTGCAGCATCCTTCTCCACATCTCGGTTCTGCCTGCTCTTGACATTAAAGCCTTAGTCCATTAATCCAATGTTTAATCTTTCCTTAGAGACCATGTTTCCTAAAAGTCTGATCCTAAGAAGGGTCGTTCTTAGCATCACTTTCTGGGTTCCTTGGATGCTTTCTGCTCGGTGTGTGTGTTCCTTGAAATACAATCCTCAGAAATGGGCACAATTTCAGTGGAAAATCTCACAGTAGACCCCACGCTCTGGATAGAGCAGTCTTCCGCCAGCCGCTCCCTCTCACCTTCTTCAACCTGCTGATGGGAGCACGAGGTGGAGGGTGTCGAAGGCTTTCTGAAGGCGCCACATGGGGGTCTTCCCTGAGCAAGGTATTCCGCTGTCAGAGAAGGAAACGGCTTTGTTGTTTGTTTCTCACCATCGGCACTTTGTTGCAGTTTCAGTTGTGATTGCCTAACTACACGTAACCTATTGGATTATTTCTTTGAGTATTTTTGCAGGAGTGGACATTTAACTCATTAGTTCAAATAGTGAGATCACGTTCATGTCATTCACTTACTTTTCAGCCGAATGCAACTTTTCATAGAATTTGCTAGCGTTGCAAGGGCCCAGACATGACCGCTCTCCTCTTAAGGCACCTCCAGTGTTAAGGAGACGGGGAAAGACTTTGGCAGTGCATTTTGTGTCTTCCCAGTGGGATGCTGATGCGCTAAACTTTTCTATCACCGAGCGTGATGTGAATCTCCAAACCAAACAACAACAACACAACAAAAACAAAAGGCTCTTGCTACTGTCTCCCACGATATCCTGCTAACAAAGCTGACAAAGCGTGGCACAGAAGAGCGGACAGTAAGGTGGGTTGAGAACCGGCTGACTGGCCGAGCTCAGAGGGTGGTGATAGGCGGAGCAGAGTCCGCTTGGAGACCTGTGACAAGCTCAGGGGTCGGTGCTGGGTCCCGTCTTGTTCGACAGCTTCATCAGCGACTCTGATGAGGGAACAGTGTCCACCCTCAGCAAGTACGCTGATGATACAAAGCTGGGAGGAGTGGCTGGCACACCAGAAGGCTGTGCTGCCATTCAGCGAGACCTGGACAGGCTGGAGAGCTGGGCAGGAAGAAACCAGAGGAGGTTTAACAAAAGCAAGTGGCACCTGGGAAGTGTTATATATGGAGTGGTAATTCGTGTTGAGAAGATGGTTGATAGTAATAAAGAAGGGGGAGATGTGGGAGTGTGGCCATGCGGGTCGGCACACTCTGTGGTTAATGATAACAGTAGACTCTTAACGATGAGGCCATCAGGAATGTAAAAGAGCTTAGAGGGAACAAAGAAGGGTGATTCAGGAGACTCCATGCCATCTGGGGTTGCTTGTTCTCCAGCCATTAAGGCATGGAAGATGCTGGGTGTTTGCTGTTGCTGGGCAAAGTTGTTGGACCAATGAAAAGTTGTTTTTGAAAAGGATTGCTGTGGGGAGAAGGGTATAAGAGGGGAGCCTGCCCTCAAGGTTATAAAAAAATTAATTAAAAATTAAAAAAAAAAACAAACAAAAGGCAACACAATGAAGTTATGTCATCAATAAAGAAGCAGAAAGAAGGAATGAAAAGGAACAGGCTAGCAGAACGGTGACCAGGATGGGAACAGGCACATTGATTGCCTCATGAAGAGAGGTTCGGCCAGACTCATCAAACCGCTCAAAGAAGCTCCTACTGAAAGTCGCTGGAAATGGGCGTACCGGAGCTGCAAAGAAGCTCACGCTGAGAGAAGCGGAGCCGCGCACACAACTGCCCCTCGCTGGTAAGCAGTTGCGCATTACGGGGAATCATGCGTCCGTAGAAACAAAGACTGTCCTGGTAACTTTACGGCTTATTCTCCTTCTTAACAATCGGACAGTTTATGATCCTGAAATATGGGACCAAATTGAGGTCAAGGTGTGGGACTCTGCAACTAAAAACAACAAGGTTGCAGTGGGATTGCTCGGCACCTGGTGAGCAGTCTCTGAGGCCTTAAAGAGCCGTGTGGGACCACAGTCAGACACGTGTGGTTTGCCAGACAGTGAGGGGGGAGCTGCGGGCTCCTTTACTGATCCTGCTGCTACGCCATCGGCCCCTCTGCTGCTACAGCCATCGAAGGCCTTTGCTGTTCCGCCCCCTGGTGACCTGGACGTGCCTTTTGACCCAGGCCCTGTTGGCCTTGAAAAGGAGATGGATATGCTTTTATTCGATGCGGGAAGCACGGGATACATAAGGCCCGAAGACCGAGTTGCTTAACAACTTAAAGCGAGACATATTGCTCCCACGACTAGCCCTGGAATTCTCCCGTGTTTGTAATGCAGAAAAGGAATGGAAAAGGGAGACTGTTAAGTCATGGAACTTAAAGGATTGTTTGTTACCTTTCCTGATTGTACGCATGTATAGGCATACTCGGGTTTCGTATGTAAAAGCAATGTTCTGTATATTTAGAATGTTTGATGTTCGTGTGTGCGTGTTGGTGGAGCATAGACTCCCCGCACACCCAGCGCTGTTTACTTGCCTTTTATACCTTTTATAAATATTCCTTTTATAACTATTACTAAACACAGATTGAGTTGAGACTTCACTTATAACAGAAGGAACAACCGCATGTATCAGTACAGGCTGGGGGATGACCTGCTGGAGAGGAGCTCTGCGGAGAAGGACCTGGGGGTCCTGGTGGATGACAGGTTGGCCATGAGCCAGCAGTGTGCCCTGGTGGCCAAGAAGGCCAACGGGATCCTGGGGTGCGTTAAAAGGAGCGTGGACAGCAGGTCAAGGAAGGTGATGCTGCCCCTCTACTCTGCCCTGGTCAGGCCTCACCTGGAGTGCTGTGTCCAGTTCTGGGCGCCTTGGTACAAAAAAAGACAGGGATCTCCTGGAAAGAGTCCAGCAGAGGGCCACAGACAGGATACGGGGCCTGGAGCATCTCCCCTAGGAGGAAAAGCTGAGAGACCTGGCTCTGTTCAGCCTGGAGAAAAGAAGACTGAGAAGGGATCTTATCTATAAGTACCTGAGGTGTGGGAGACACAGGGATATGGCCAACCGCCTTTCAGTGGTCTGTGGGGACAGGACAAGGGGCAATGGCCACAAAATGGAGCACAGGAAGTTCCGCACCACTACGCAAAAGAACTTCTTCACGGCGAGGGTGACGGAGCACAGGGACAGGCTGCCCAGGGAGGCTGTGGAGTCTCTGCAGATATTCAAGCCCCGTCTGGACACCTACTTGTGCAACCTGCTCTAGGAAACCTGCTTTGGCAGGGGAGTTGGACCCGATGATCTCTGGAGGTCCCTTCCAACCCCTACAATTCTGGGAAACGAGCCCCACAACGCCTACGTTTCTCTATCTTCTGTTTAACCTATTGGAGTAACAGCTCCATTAATACAATGTTTCCACAGTCTTCTAACACCTGGATTACCCCTAACAATTGAAAAGACGAAGATGCAGTCTTTCTAGACCTGGCTTGCATCGATAAGAACCCCTGGTTTTGAAGATGACCTCGAGTTGCATAGTGGGGCCTTGGTCCTTCCACAGTCCACAGACTCAAAAGTTTGCAGAGCGGAAGCTTTGCAGAGCTCTACGATCACTGAAGATCCAGTTCTGCAAGAAGCTGATGCAAGAGCTACATGGCACTGGGCAGTTTGGGTGAGGAAGAAAGAGACTGGCATTCTCACGGTGCATGGTTTAACCGAGTTTAGTCCTGTGGGCTGTGTCAACAGAACTGGCTTTGGTTTGTACCCTTTCAGGACACTGAGGACCCAATTTCACGTCTGTGGGCAGCACGGCTAAGCGGGCAGTGTACTCTGTGTCACTGGGGACAGAGGAGGGATTGACTGATGGGCTACGTCAGTGTGCCCTGCACAATGCTGCCGCCACCTTGCTGGAGCGGTTTGCGTGCTCCTAGCGCCAAAACGTGCCTCTTGGAGGGCCGGGGGCAAGGCGAGGCAGAGCTGGAGGTGGTGTCAGGAAAGCCTCATGGCTCCTGCCAGGCACTGCGCCAGGCCTCAGGCCTGGGACGCCAGCCCCGCCCTGCGGCCTCCTGGCGCCCATCGGATGCCACAGCCCCAGGCTGCCTAGCAACAAGCGCCAGCGGCCTCACTATTGGCTGCGCCCAGAGGCGCCAAGGCAGGCGGCCAATGGGGCGGTGCCTGGCCATGATGGAGCAGAGATGTCACAGGGCAGGGTGGGTGACATGGTGCTGGGTGTGCTGGGGCTGCGGCACTCCGGCGATGGTGGCGCGCAGGCGAGGCGCGGCCTTTGGGCTGCTTGTGGCCCCTGAGGAGTGCTCCTGTGTGCAGCTCTCGGTGTTGTCTTCACCGTGTGACCCCGCAGGAGGGTGTCGTCGTGCAGCTTTCGGTGTTCTTATCACGGCAGCCCTGAGCAGTTCTGCATCGTTCAGCTTTTGGTGGTTCTCCTCTGCAGCCTCTGAGGAGTGCTTTCTTGAGCAGCTTTTGCTGTTTTCTTCACTGCGACTTGAGGAGTGCTTCTGCGTCCAGCTTTCTGTGTTGCCTTCACTGCGTTTCCACTGAGGATGCCTTCGTTGTGCAGCTTTTGGGGTTCTTCACATCACGTTTACCCTGAGGAGCGCTTCATCATTCAGCTTTTTGCATTTTCTTCGCTGTGGCGCTTGAAGAGTAATTCTTTGTGGAGCTTTTTGTGTTTTCTTCACCTTGTGGTCCCTGAGGAGTTCTTCATCGCGCAGCTTCTGGGGTTCTCTTCACTTCGGGACTCCGGAGGAATACGTCATCGTGCACATTTTGCTGTTTTCTTCACTATGGCCCTGAGGAGTTCATCGTGCAGCTTGCGGTGTTTTCTTCTACTCGGCCCTGAGGAGTTCTGCACCGTCCAGCCTTTGGGGTTCTTCGCCATGTTTTCCCTGAGGAGACCTTCATCATGCTGCTTTGGTGTTGTTTTCACCTTCCAGCCCCTGAGAAGTGCTTCACCTTCTAACATTTGGTGTTTTTGTTTTTTCTCATTCTAGGCCCTGAGGAGTGCTTCTGCGTGCAGCTTCTGGCGAATTCTTCATTGCGGCCCATGAGGAGCTCTTCATCGTGCAGCTTTTCAGGATCTCTTCACCACGTTTCCCCGGAGGAGGGCTTCACTATTCAGCTCGTCGTGTTTTCTTCACTGTGGCGCTTGAGGAGAAATTCTTCGTGGAGCTTTTTGGGGTTTCATCTCCCTGTGGCCCCTGAAGTGTGCTTCTGCGTGTGGCTTTAGTTGTGTTCTTCACTACGGCCCTGAGGAGTTCTTCATCGTGCAGCATTTGGTATTTTCTTCACCGCGGCCCTTAAGGAGTTCTGCATTGTCCAGCTTTTGGCGTTCCCTTCATTACGTTTACCCGGAGGAGTTCTTCAGCGTGCAGCTTTTCTGGTTCTCTTCACTTCGGCCCCTGAGGAGAGCTTCGTGGTGCAGCTTGTGGTGTTTTCTTCACTGCGGCCCTGAGGAGTTCTGCACCATCCAGCCTTTGGGGTTCTTCACCATGGTTTCCCAGAGGTGAGCTTCATCATGCCAATTTTGGTGTTGTTTTCACCTTGTCCCTGAGAAGTGCTTCATCTTCTAACATTTGGTGTTTTTTTCTCTCATTCCGGGCCCTGAGAAGTTTTTCATCGTGCAGCTTTGTGTGCTTTCTTCACTACGGCCCTTGAGGACTTCTTCATCATGCAGCTCTTGGTGTTTTCTACAATGAGGCGCTTTTTGGCATCGCCCGTGTCTGCAGCCAGACCGACAGCTTTGTGCCTGACGTGTGAAGAGGCACATTCTTCTGTTTGTTTTCAATCTGCCAACCGATCATTTCATGTAGAACTGGTTTTTTTTTTGTACTTTTTTTTTTTTTGTACTTTTCTTTTTTTGCCATGTTCTGTCACGTTGCTATAAATCTCTTTCAAACCATTTCCGAGTTCTCTTGCCTCATGTACTGGGTTTACGTGGCAAGGTTTTGGTAGCAGGGGGGCCATCAGGGTGGGTTCTGTGAGAAGAATCCAGAAACTGCGTCATGTTAGAGAAGGGCCCGCTGCTGGCCACAGCCAGGCCAAGAAGTGCTGTTGTTTGCGCCTCTGTGAGGCCAGATTTAAGAAAGGTTAAAAAAAAAAAAAAATGCTGCGGAAGAGCAGCTGGGAGAGAGGGAGGAATGAGAACAGCCTTGCAGACGCCAAGGCTGGTGAAGAGGGAGGGGGAGAGGTGCTCCAGGCTCCGGAGCCTGCAGCCTGTGGTGAGGCAGGCTGTCCCCCTGCAGCCCATGGGGTACCACAGTGGAGCAGGGTTCCACGCTGCAGCCCGCGGAGGAGACCCCGGTGGAGCAGGGGCAGAGAGCCACCGAGAAGGAGCGGTGGAGACAAGGCGCTACAGACTGACCGCAGCCCCCATTGCCCCGCTCCCCTGAGCCGCTCGGGGGGAGGAGGTGGGAGGGGGTGCACTGGGGGGGAAAAGTCTTACTGCTTCCCTACTCTGAGTCTGCTTTGCCCATCACAATACCTGCTGAGTGATCTCCCCGTCCTTATCTCAGCCCTTGAGCCCTTGGCATCGTATTTTCTCTCCCTTTCCCTTTCAGGAGGGGGAGTGAGAGAGCGGCCGTGGTGGAACTCGGCTGCCCACCCAAGTAAAAGCACCACACAGTAACACCTACACTAAAGTCCCTTTGCTGCATCTGAAGCCCTTTCTTCCTTGTCCTAAATCTATGGCCTGGGGAGAAGTTTGCTCGCTTTTTACTTGCAGCATCCTTCTCCACATCTCGGTTCTGCCTGCTCTTGACATTAAAGCCTTAGTCCATTAATCCAATGTTTAATCTTTCCTTAGAGACCATGTTTCCTAAAAGTCTGATCCTAAGAAGGGTCGTTCTTAGCATCACTTCCTGGGTTCCTTGGATGCTTTCTGCTCGGTGTGTGTGTTCCTTGAAATACAATCCTCAGAAATGGGCACAATTTCAGTGGAAAATCTCACAGTAGACCCCACGCTCTGGATAGAGCAGTCTTCCGCCAGCCGCTCCCTCTCACCTTCTTCAACCTGCTGATGGGAGCACGAGGTGGAGGGTGTCGAAGGCTTTCTGAAGGCGCCACATGGGGGTCTTCCCTGAGCAAGGTATTCCGCTGTCAGAGAAGGAAACGGCTTTGTTGTTTGTTTCTCACCATCGGCACTTTGTTGCAGTTTCAGTTGTGATTGCCTAACTACACGTAACCTATTGGATTATTTCTTTGAGTATTTTTGCAGGAGTGGACATTTAACTCATTAGTTCAAATAGTGAGATCACGTTCATGTCATTCACTTACTTTTCAGCCGAATGCAACTTTTCATAGAATTTGCTAGCGTTGCAAGGGCCCAGACATGACCGCTCTCCTCTTAAGGCACCTCCAGTGTTAAGGAGACGGGGAAAGACTTTGGCAGTGCATTTTGTGTCTTCCCAGTGGGATGCTGATGCGCTAAACTTTTCTATCACCGAGCGTGATGTGAATCTCCAAACCAAACAACAACAACACAACAAAAACAAAAGGCTCTTGCTACTGTCTCCCACGATATCCTGCTAACAAAGCTGACAAAGCGTGGCACAGAAGAGCGGACAGTAAGGTGGGTTGAGAACCGGCTGACTGGCCGAGCTCAGAGGGTGGTGATAGGCGGAGCAGAGTCCGCTTGGAGACCTGTGACAAGCTCAGGGGTCGGTGCTGGGTCCCGTCTTGTTCGACAGCTTCATCAGCGACTCTGATGAGGGAACAGTGTCCACCCTCAGCAAGTACGCTGATGATACAAAGCTGGGAGGAGTGGCTGGCACACCAGAAGGCTGTGCTGCCATTCAGCGAGACCTGGACAGGCTGGAGAGCTGGGCAGGAAGAAACCAGAGGAGGTTTAACAAAAGCAAGTGGCACCTGGGAAGTGTTATATATGGAGTGGTAATTCGTGTTGAGAAGATGGTTGATAGTAATAAAGAAGGGGGAGATGTGGGAGTGTGGCCATGCGGGTCGGCACACTCTGTGGTTAATGATAACAGTAGACTCTTAACGATGAGGCCATCAGGAATGTAAAAGAGCTTAGAGGGAACAAAGAAGGGTGATTCAGGAGACTCCATGCCATCTGGGGTTGCTTGTTCTCCAGCCATTAAGGCATGGAAGATGCTGGGTGTTTGCTGTTGCTGGGCAAAGTTGTTGGACCAATGAAAAGTTGTTTTTGAAAAGGATTGCTGTGGGGAGAAGGGTATAAGAGGGGAGCCTGCCCTCAAGGTTATAAAAAAATTAAAAATTAAAAATTAAAAAAAAACAAACAAAAGGCAACACAATGAAGTTATGTCATCAATAAAGAAGCAGAAAGAAGGAATGAAAAGGAACAGGCTAGCAGAACGGTGACCAGGACGGGAACAGGCACATTGATTGCCTCATGAAGAGAGGTTCGGCCAGACTCATCAAACCGCTCAAAGAAGCTCCTACTGAAAGTCGCTGGAAATGGGCGTACCGGAGCTGCAAAGAAGCTCACGCTGAGAGAAGCGGAGCCGCGCACACAACTGCCCCTCGCTGGTAAGCAGTTGCGCATTACGGGGAATCATGCGTCCGTAGAAACAAAGACTGTCCTGGTAACCTTACGGCTTATTCTCCTTCTTAACAATCGGACAGTTTATGATCCTGAAATATGGGACCAAATTGAGGTCAAGGTGTGGGACTCTGCAACTAAAAACAACAAGGTTGCAGTGGGATTGCTCGGCACCTGGTGAGCAGTCTCTGAGGCCTTAAAGAGCCGTGTGGGACCACAGTCAGACACGTGTGGTTTGCCAGACAGTGAGGGGGGAGCTGCGGGCTCCTTTACTGATCCTGCTGCTACGCCATCGGCCCCTCTGCTGCTACAGCCATCGAAGGCCTTTGCTGTTCCGCCCCCTGGTGACCTGGACGTGCCTTTTGACCCAGGCCCTGTTGGCCTTGAAAAGGAGATGGATATGCTTTTATTCGATGCGGGAAGCACGGGATACATAAGGCCCGAAGACCGAGTTGCTTAACAACTTAAAGCGAGACATATTGCTCCCACGACTAGCCCTGGAATTCTCCCGTGTTTGTAATGCAGAAAAGGAATGGAAAAGGGAGACTGTTAAGTCATGGAACTTAAAGGATTGTTTGTTACCTTTCCTGATTGTACGCATGTATAGGCATACTCGGGTTTCGTATGTAAAAGCAATGTTCTGTATATTTAGAATGTTTGATGTTCGTGTGTGCGTGTTGGTGGAGCGTAGACTCCCCGCACACCCAGCGCTGTTTACTTGCCTTTTATACCTTTTATAAATATTCCTTTTATAACTATTACTAAACACAGATTGAGTTGAGACTTCACTTATAACAGAAGGAACAACCGCATGTATCAGTACAGGCTGGGGGATGACCTGCTGGAGAGGAGCTCTGCGGAGAAGGACCTGGGGGTCCTGGTGGATGACAGGTTGGCCATGAGCCAGCAGTGTGCCCTGGTGGCCAAGAAGGCCAACGGGATCCTGGGGTGCGTTAAAAGGAGCGTGGACAGCAGGTCAAGGAAGGTGATGCTGCCCCTCTACTCTGCCCTGGTCAGGCCTCACCTGGAGTGCTGTGTCCAGTTCTGGGCGCCTTGGTACAAAAAAAGACAGGGATCTCCTGGAAAGAGTCCAGCAGAGGGCCACAGACAGGATACGGGGCCTGGAGCATCTCCCCTAGGAGGAAAAGCTGAGAGACCTGGCTCTGTTCAGCCTGGAGAAAAGAAGACTGAGAAGGGATCTTATCTATAAGTACCTGAGGTGTGGGAGACACAGGGATATGGCCAACCGCCTTTCAGTGGTCTGTGGGGACAGGACAAGGGGCAATGGCCACAAAATGGAGCACAGGAAGTTCCGCACCACTACGCAAAAGAACTTCTTCACGGCGAGGGTGACGGAGCACAGGGACAGGCTGCCCAGGGAGGCTGTGGAGTCTCTGCAGATATTCAAGCCCCGTCTGGACACCTACTTGTGCAACCTGCTCTAGGAAACCTGCTTTGGCAGGGGAGTTGGACCCGATGATCTCTGGAGGTCCCTTCCAACCCCTACAATTCTGGGAAACGAGCCCCACAACGCCTACGTTTCTCTATCTTCTGTTTAACCTATTGGAGTAACAGCTCCATTAATACAATGTTTCCACAGTCTTCTAACACCTGGATTACCCCTAACAATTGAAAAGACGAAGATGCAGTCTTTCTAGACCTGGCTTGCATCGATAAGAACCCCTGGTTTTGAAGATGACCTCGAGTTGCATAGTGGGGCCTTGGTCCTTCCACAGTCCACAGACTCAAAAGTTTGCAGAGCGGAAGCTTTGCAGAGCTCTACGATCACTGAAGATCCAGTTCTGCAAGAAGCTGATGCAAGAGCTACATGGCACTGGGCAGTTTGGGTGAGGAAGAAAGAGACTGGCATTCTCACGGTGCATGGTTTAACCGAGTTTAGTCCTGTGGGCTGTGTCAACAGAACTGGCTTTGGTTTGTACCCTTTCAGGACACTGAGGACCCAATTTCACGTCTGTGGGCAGCACGGCTAAGCGGGCAGTGTACTCTGTGTCACTGGGGACAGAGGAGGGATTGACTGATGGGCTACGTCAGTGTGCCCTGCACAATGCTGCCGCCACCTTGCTGGAGCGGTTTGCGTGCTCCTAGCGCCAAAACGTGCCTCTTGGAGGGCCGGGGGCAAGGCGAGGCAGAGCTGGAGGTGGTGTCAGGAAAGCCTCATGGCTCCTGCCAGGCACTGCGCCAGGCCTCAGGCCTGGGACGCCAGCCCCGCCCTGCGGCCTCCTGGCGCCCATCGGATGCCACAGCCCCAGGCTGCCTAGCAACAAGCGCCAGCGGCCTCACTATTGGCTGCGCCCAGAGGCGCCAAGGCAGGCGGCCAATGGGGCGGTGCCTGGCCATGATGGAGCAGAGATGTCACAGGGCAGGGTGGGTGACATGGTGCTGGGTGTGCTGGGGCTGCGGCACTCCGGCGATGGTGGCGCGCAGGCGAGGCGCGGCCTTTGGGCTGCTTGTGGCCCCTGAGGAGTGCTCCTGTGTGCAGCTCTCGGTGTTGTCTTCACCGTGTGACCCCGCAGGAGGGTGTCGTCGTGCAGCTTTCGGTGTTCTTATCACGGCAGCCCTGAGCAGTTCTGCATCGTTCAGCTTTTGGTGGTTCTCCTCTGCAGCCTCTGAGGAGTGCTTTCTTGAGCAGCTTTTGCTGTTTTCTTCACTGCGACTTGAGGAGTGCTTCTGCGTCCAGCTTTCTGTGTTGCCTTCACTGCGTTTCCACTGAGGATGCCTTCGTTGTGCAGCTTTTGGGGTTCTTCACATCACGTTTACCCTGAGGAGCGCTTCATCATTCAGCTTTTTGCATTTTCTTCGCTGTGGCGCTTGAAGAGTAATTCTTTGTGGAGCTTTTTGTGTTTTCTTCACCTTGTGGTCCCTGAGGAGTTCTTCATCGCGCAGCTTCTGGGGTTCTCTTCACTTCGGGACTCCGGAGGAATACGTCATCGTGCACATTTTGCTGTTTTCTTCACTACGGCCCTGAGGAGTTCATCGTGCAGCTTGCGGTGTTTTCTTCTACTCGGCCCTGAGGAGTTCTGCACCGTCCAGCCTTTGGGGTTCTTCGCCATGTTTTCCCTGAGGAGACCTTCATCATGCTGCTTTGGTGTTGTTTTCACCTTCCAGCCCCTGAGAAGTGCTTCACCTTCTAACATTTGGTGTTTTTGTTTTTTCTCATTCTAGGCCCTGAGGAGTGCTTCTGCGTGCAGCTTCTGGCAAATTCTTCATTGCGGCCCATGAGGAGCTCTTCATCGTGCAGCTTTTCAGGATCTCTTCACCACGTTTCCCCGGAGGAGGGCTTCACTATTCAGCTCGTCGTGTTTTCTTCACTGTGGCGCTTGAGGAGAAATTCTTCGTGGAGCTTTTTGGGGTTTCATCTCCCTGTGGCCCCTGAAGTGTGCTTCTGCGTGTGGCTTTAGTTGTGTTCTTCACTACGGCCCTGAGGAGTTCTTCATCGTGCAGCATTTGGTATTTTCTTCACCGCGGCCCTTAAGGAGTTCTGCATTGTCCAGCTTTTGGCGTTCCCTTCATTACGTTTACCCGGAGGAGTTCTTCAGCGTGCAGCTTTTCTGGTTCTCTTCACTTCGGCCCCTGAGGAGAGCTTCGTGGTGCAGCTTGTGGTGTTTTCTTCACTGCGGCCCTGAGGAGTTCTGCACCATCCAGCCTTTGGGGTTCTTCACCATGGTTTCCCAGAGGTGAGCTTCATCATGCCAATTTTGGTGTTGTTTTCACCTTGTCCCTGAGAAGTGCTTCATCTTCTAACATTTGGTGTTTTTTTCTCTCATTCCGGGCCCTGAGAAGTTTTTCATCGTGCAGCTTTGTGTGCTTTCTTCACTACGGCCCTTGAGGACTTCTTCATCATGCAGCTCTTGGTGTTTTCTACAATGAGGCGCTTTTTGGCATCGCCCATGTCTGCAGCCAGACCGACAGCTTTGTGCCTGACGTGTGAAGAGGCACATTCTTCTGTTTGTTTTCAATCTGCCAACCGATCATTTCATGTAGAGCTGGTTTTTTTTTTGTACTTTTTTTTTTTTTGTACTTTTCTTTTTTTGCCATGTTCTGTCACGTTGCTATAAATCTCTTTCAAACCATTTCCGAGTTCTCTTGCCTCATGTACTGGGTTTACGTGGCAAGGTTTTGGTAGCAGGGGGGCCATCAGGGTGGGTTCTGTGAGAAGAATCCAGAAACTGCGTCATGTTAGAGAAGGGCCCGCTGCTGGCCACAGCCAGGCCAAGAAGTGCTGTTGTTTGCGCCTCTGTGAGGCCAGATTTAAGAAAGGTTAAAAAAAAAAAAAAATGCTGCGGAAGAGCAGCTGGGAGAGAGGGAGGAATGAGAACAGCCTTGCAGACGCCAAGGCTGGTGAAGAGGGAGGGGGAGAGGTGCTCCAGGCTCCGGAGCCTGCAGCCTGTGGTGAGGCAGGCTGTCCCCCTGCAGCCCATGGGGTACCACAGTGGAGCAGGGTTCCACGCTGCAGCCCGCGGAGGAGACCCCGGTGGAGCAGGGGCAGAGAGCCACCGAGAAGGAGCGGTGGAGACAAGGCGCTACAGACTGACCGCAGCCCCCATTGCCCCGCTCCCCTGAGCCGCTCGGGGGGAGGAGGTGGGAGGGGGTGCACTGGGGGGGAAAAGTCTTACTGCTTCCCTACTCTGAGTCTGCTTTGCCCATCACAATACCTGCTGAGTGATCTCCCCGTCCTTATCTCAGCCCTTGAGCCCTTGGCATCGTATTTTCTCTCCCTTTCCCTTTCAGGAGGGGGAGTGAGAGAGCGGCCGTGGTGGAACTCGGCTGCCCACCCAAGTAAAAGCACCACACAGTAACACCTACACTAAAGTCCCTTTGCTGCATCTGAAGCCCTTTCTTCCTTGTCCTAAATCTATGGCCTGGGGAGAAGTTTGCTCGCTTTTTACTTGCAGCATCCTTCTCCACATCTCGGTTCTGCCTGCTCTTGACATTAAAGCCTTAGTCCATTAATCCAATGTTTAATCTTTCCTCAGAGACCATGTTTCCTAAAAGTCTGATCCTAAGAAGGGTCGTTCTTAGCATCACTTCCTGGGTTCCTTGGATGCTTTCTGCTCGGTGTGTGTGTTCCTTGAAATACAATCCTCAGAAATGGGCACAATTTCAGTGGAAAATCTCACAGTAGACCCCACGCTCTGGATAGAGCAGTCTTCCGCCAGCCGCTCCCTCTCACCTTCTTCAACCTGCTGATGGGAGCACGAGGTGGAGGGTGTCGAAGGCTTTCTGAAGGCGCCACATGGGGGTCTTCCCTGAGCAAGGTATTCCGCTGTCAGAGAAGGAAACGGCTTTGTTGTTTGTTTCTCACCATCGGCACTTTGTTGCAGTTTCAGTTGTGATTGCCTAACAACTTAACCTATTAACGTAATTAACCTATTAACTTATTAACGTAACCTATTGGATTATTTCTTTGAGTATTTTTGCAGGAGTGGACATTTAACTCATTAGTTCAAATAGTGAGATCACGTTCATGTCATTCACTTACTTTTCAGCCGAATGCAACTTTTCATAGAATTTGCTAGCGTTGCAAGGGCCCAGACATGACCGCTCTCCTCTTAAGGCACCTCCAGTGTTAAGGAGACGGGGAAAGACTTTGGCAGTGCATTTTGTGTCTTCCCAGTGGGATGCTGATGCGCTAAACTTTTCTATCACCGAGCGTGATGTGAATCTCCAAACCAAACAACAACAACACAACAAAAACAAAAGGCTCTTGCTACTGTCTCCCACGATATCCTGCTAACAAAGCTGACAAAGCGTGGCACAGAAGAGCGGACAGTAAGGTGGGTTGAGAACCGGCTGACTGGCCGAGCTCAGAGGGTGGTGATAGGCGGAGCAGAGTCCGCTTGGAGACCTGTGACAAGCTCAGGGGTCGGTGCTGGGTCCCGTCTTGTTCGACAGCTTCATCAGCGACTCTGATGAGGGAACAGTGTCCACCCTCAGCAAGTACGCTGATGATACAAAGCTGGGAGGAGTGGCTGGCACACCAGAAGGCTGTGCTGCCATTCAGCGAGACCTGGACAGGCTGGAGAGCTGGGCAGGAAGAAACCAGAGGAGGTTTAACAAAAGCAAGTGGCACCTGGGAAGTGTTATATATGGAGTGGTAATTCGTGTTGAGAAGATGGTTGATAGTAATAAAGAAGGGGGAGATGTGGGAGTGTGGCCATGCGGGTCGGCACACTCTGTGGTTAATGATAACAGTAGACTCTTAACGATGAGGCCATCAGGAATGTAAAAGAGCTTAGAGGGAACAAAGAAGGGTGATTCAGGAGACTCCATGCCATCTGGGGTTGCTTGTTCTCCAGCCATTAAGGCATGGAAGATGCTGGGTGTTTGCTGTTGCTGGGCAAAGTTGTTGGACCAATGAAAAGTTGTTTTTGAAAAGGATTGCTGTGGGGAGAAGGGTATAAGAGGGGAGCCTGCCCTCAAGGTTATAAAAAATTTAAAAATTAAAAATTAAAAAAAAACAAACAAAAGGCAACACAATGAAGTTATGTCATCAATAAAGAAGCAGAAAGAAGGAATGAAAAGGAACAGGCTAGCAGAACGGTGACCAGGACGGGAACAGGCACATTGATTGCCTCATGAAGAGAGGTTCGGCCAGACTCATCAAACCGCTCAAAGAAGCTCCTACTGAAAGTCGCTGGAAATGGGCGTACCGGAGCTGCAAAGAAGCTCACGCTGAGAGAAGCGGAGCCGCGCACACAACTGCCCCTCGCTGGTAAGCAGTTGCGCATTACGGGGAATCATGCGTCCGTAGAAACAAAGACTGTCCTGGTAACCTTACGGCTTATTCTCCTTCTTAACAATCGGACAGTTTATGATCCTGAAATATGGGACCAAATTGAGGTCAAGGTGTGGGACTCTGCAACTAAAAACAACAAGGTTGCAGTGGGATTGCTCGGCACCTGGTGAGCAGTCTCTGAGGCCTTAAAGAGCCGTGTGGGACCACAGTCAGACACGTGTGGTTTGCCAGACAGTGAGGGGGGAGCTGCGGGCTCCTTTACTGATCCTGCTGCTACGCCATCGGCCCCTCTGCTGCTACAGCCATCGAAGGCCTTTGCTGTTCCGCCCCCTGGTGACCTGGACGTGCCTTTTGACCCAGGCCCTGTTGGCCTTGAAAAGGAGATGGATATGCTTTTATTCGATGCGGGAAGCACGGGATACATAAGGCCCGAAGACCGAGTTGCTTAACAACTTAAAGCGAGACATATTGCTCCCACGACTAGCCCTGGAATTCTCCCGTGTTTGTAATGCAGAAAAGGAATGGAAAAGGGAGACTGTTAAGTCATGGAACTTAAAGGATTGTTTGTTACCTTTCCTGATTGTACGCATGTATAGGCATACTCGGGTTTCGTATGTAAAAGCAATGTTCTGTATATTTAGAATGTTTGATGTTCGTGTGTGCGTGTTGGTGGAGCGTAGACTCCCCGCACACCCAGCGCTGTTTACTTGCCTTTTATACCTTTTATAAATATTCCTTTTATAACTATTACTAAACACAGATTGAGTTGAGACTTCACTTATAACAGAAGGAACAACCGCATGTATCAGTACAGGCTGGGGGATGACCTGCTGGAGAGGAGCTCTGCGGAGAAGGACCTGGGGGTCCTGGTGGATGACAGGTTGGCCATGAGCCAGCAGTGTGCCCTGGTGGCCAAGAAGGCCAACGGGATCCTGGGGTGCGTTAAAAGGAGCGTGGACAGCAGGTCAAGGAAGGTGATGCTGCCCCTCTACTCTGCCCTGGTCAGGCCTCACCTGGAGTGCTGTGTCCAGTTCTGGGCGCCTTGGTACAAAAAAAGACAGGGATCTCCTGGAAAGAGTCCAGCAGAGGGCCACAGACAGGATACGGGGCCTGGAGCATCTCCCCTAGGAGGAAAAGCTGAGAGACCTGGCTCTGTTCAGCCTGGAGAAAAGAAGACTGAGAAGGGATCTTATCTATAAGTACCTGAGGTGTGGGAGACACAGGGATATGGCCAACCGCCTTTCAGTGGTCTGTGGGGACAGGACAAGGGGCAATGGCCACAAAATGGAGCACAGGAAGTTCCGCACCACTACGCAAAAGAACTTCTTCACGGCGAGGGTGACGGAGCACAGGGACAGGCTGCCCAGGGAGGCTGTGGAGTCTCTGCAGATATTCAAGCCCCGTCTGGACACCTACTTGTGCAACCTGCTCTAGGAAACCTGCTTTGGCAGGGGAGTTGGACCCGATGATCTCTGGAGGTCCCTTCCAACCCCTACAATTCTGGGAAACGAGCCCCACAACGCCTACGTTTCTCTATCTTCTGTTTAACCTATTGGAGTAACAGCTCCATTAATACAATGTTTCCACAGTCTTCTAACACCTGGATTACCCCTAACAATTGAAAAGACGAAGATGCAGTCTTTCTAGACCTGGCTTGCATCGATAAGAACCCCTGGTTTTGAAGATGACCTCGAGTTGCATAGTGGGGCCTTGGTCCTTCCACAGTCCACAGACTCAAAAGTTTGCAGAGCGGAAGCTTTGCAGAGCTCTACGATCACTGAAGATCCAGTTCTGCAAGAAGCTGATGCAAGAGCTACATGGCACTGGGCAGTTTGGGTGAGGAAGAAAGAGACTGGCATTCTCACGGTGCATGGTTTAACCGAGTTTAGTCCTGTGGGCTGTGTCAACAGAACTGGCTTTGGTTTGTACCCTTTCAGGACACTGAGGACCCAATTTCACGTCTGTGGGCAGCACGGCTAAGCGGGCAGTGTACTCTGTGTCACTGGGGACAGAGGAGGGATTGACTGATGGGCTACGTCAGTGTGCCCTGCACAATGCTGCCGCCACCTTGCTGGAGCGGTTTGCGTGCTCCTAGCGCCAAAACGTGCCTCTTGGAGGGCCGGGGGCAAGGCGAGGCAGAGCTGGAGGTGGTGTCAGGAAAGCCTCATGGCTCCTGCCAGGCACTGCGCCAGGCCTCAGGCCTGGGACGCCAGCCCCGCCCTGCGGCCTCCTGGCGCCCATCGGATGCCACAGCCCCAGGCTGCCTAGCAACAAGCGCCAGCGGCCTCACTATTGGCTGCGCCCAGAGGCGCCAAGGCAGGCGGCCAATGGGGCGGTGCCTGGCCATGATGGAGCAGAGATGTCACAGGGCAGGGTGGGTGACATGGTGCTGGGTGTGCTGGGGCTGCGGCACTCCGGCGATGGTGGCGCGCAGGCGAGGCGCGGCCTTTGGGCTGCTTGTGGCCCCTGAGGAGTGCTCCTGTGTGCAGCTCTCGGTGTTGTCTTCACCGTGTGACCCCGCAGGAGGGTGTCGTCGTGCAGCTTTCGGTGTTCTTATCACGGCAGCCCTGAGCAGTTCTGCATCGTTCAGCTTTTGGTGGTTCTCCTCTGCAGCCTCTGAGGAGTGCTTTCTTGAGCAGCTTTTGCTGTTTTCTTCACTGCGACTTGAGGAGTGCTTCTGCGTCCAGCTTTCTGTGTTGCCTTCACTGCGTTTCCACTGAGGATGCCTTCGTTGTGCAGCTTTTGGGGTTCTTCACATCACGTTTACCCTGAGGAGCGCTTCATCATTCAGCTTTTTGCATTTTCTTCGCTGTGGCGCTTGAAGAGTAATTCTTTGTGGAGCTTTTTGTGTTTTCTTCACCTTGTGGTCCCTGAGGAGTTCTTCATCGCGCAGCTTCTGGGGTTCTCTTCACTTCGGGACTCCGGAGGAATACGTCATCGTGCACATTTTGCTGTTTTCTTCACTACGGCCCTGAGGAGTTCATCGTGCAGCTTGCGGTGTTTTCTTCTACTCGGCCCTGAGGAGTTCTGCACCGTCCAGCCTTTGGGGTTCTTCGCCATGTTTTCCCTGAGGAGACCTTCATCATGCTGCTTTGGTGTTGTTTTCACCTTCCAGCCCCTGAGAAGTGCTTCACCTTCTAACATTTGGTGTTTTTGTTTTTTCTCATTCTAGGCCCTGAGGAGTGCTTCTGCGTGCAGCTTCTGGCAAATTCTTCATTGCGGCCCATGAGGAGCTCTTCATCGTGCAGCTTTTCAGGATCTCTTCACCACGTTTCCCCGGAGGAGGGCTTCACTATTCAGCTCGTCGTGTTTTCTTCACTGTGGCGCTTGAGGAGAAATTCTTCGTGGAGCTTTTTGGGGTTTCATCTCCCTGTGGCCCCTGAAGTGTGCTTCTGCGTGTGGCTTTAGTTGTGTTCTTCACTACGGCCCTGAGGAGTTCTTCATCGTGCAGCATTTGGTATTTTCTTCACCGCGGCCCTTAAGGAGTTCTGCATTGTCCAGCTTTTGGCGTTCCCTTCATTACGTTTACCCGGAGGAGTTCTTCAGCGTGCAGCTTTTCTGGTTCTCTTCACTTCGGCCCCTGAGGAGAGCTTCGTGGTGCAGCTTGTGGTGTTTTCTTCACTGCGGCCCTGAGGAGTTCTGCACCATCCAGCCTTTGGGGTTCTTCACCATGGTTTCCCAGAGGTGAGCTTCATCATGCCAATTTTGGTGTTGTTTTCACCTTGTCCCTGAGAAGTGCTTCATCTTCTAACATTTGGTGTTTTTTTCTCTCATTCCGGGCCCTGAGAAGTTTTTCATCGTGCAGCTTTGTGTGCTTTCTTCACTACGGCCCTTGAGGACTTCTTCATCATGCAGCTCTTGGTGTTTTCTACAATGAGGCGCTTTTTGGCATCGCCCATGTCTGCAGCCAGACCGACAGCTTTGTGCCTGACGTGTGAAGAGGCACATTCTTCTGTTTGTTTTCAATCTGCCAACCGATCATTTCATGTAGAGCTGGTTTTTTTTTTGTACTTATTTTTTTTTTGTACTTTTCTTTTTTTGCCATGTTCTGTCACGTTGCTATAAATCTCTTTCAAACCATTTCCGAGTTCTCTTGCCTCATGTACTGGGTTTACGTGGCAAGGTTTTGGTAGCAGGGGGGCCATCAGGGTGGGTTCTGTGAGAAGAATCCAGAAACTGCGTCATGTTAGAGAAGGGCCCGCTGCTGGCCACAGCCAGGCCAAGAAGTGCTGTTGTTTGCGCCTCTGTGAGGCCAGATTTAAGAAAGGTTAAAAAAAAAAAAAAATGCTGCGGAAGAGCAGCTGGGAGAGAGGGAGGAATGAGAACAGCCTTGCAGACGCCAAGGCTGGTGAAGAGGGAGGGGGAGAGGTGCTCCAGGCTCCGGAGCCTGCAGCCTGTGGTGAGGCAGGCTGTCCCCCTGCAGCCCATGGGGTACCACAGTGGAGCAGGGTTCCACGCTGCAGCCCGCGGAGGAGACCCCGGTGGAGCAGGGGCAGAGAGCCACCGAGAAGGAGCGGTGGAGACAAGGCGCTACAGACTGACCGCAGCCCCCATTGCCCCGCTCCCCTGAGCCGCTCGGGGGGAGGAGGTGGGAGGGGGTGCACTGGGGGGGAAAAGTCTTACTGCTTCCCTACTCTGAGTCTGCTTTGCCCATCACAATACCTGCTGAGTGATCTCCCCGTCCTTATCTCAGCCCTTGAGCCCTTGGCATCGTATTTTCTCTCCCTTTCCCTTTCAGGAGGGGGAGTGAGAGAGCGGCCGTGGTGGAACTCGGCTGCCCACCCAAGTAAAAGCACCACACAGTAACACCTACACTAAAGTCCCTTTGCTGCATCTGAAGCCCTTTCTTCCTTGTCCTAAATCTATGGCCTGGGGAGAAGTTTGCTCGCTTTTTACTTGCAGCATCCTTCTCCACATCTCGGTTCTGCCTGCTCTTGACATTAAAGCCTTAGTCCATTAATCCAATGTTTAATCTTTCCTTAGAGACCATGTTTCCTAAAAGTCTGATCCTAAGAAGGGTCGTTCTTAGCATCACTTCCTGGGTTCCTTGGATGCTTTCTGCTCGGTGTGTGTGTTCCTTGAAATACAATCCTCAGAAATGGGCACAATTTCAGTGGAAAATCTCACAGTAGACCCCACGCTCTGGATAGAGCAGTCTTCCGCCAGCCGCTCCCTCTCACCTTCTTCAACCTGCTGATGGGAGCACGAGGTGGAGGGTGTCGAAGGCTTTCTGAAGGCGCCACATGGGGGTCTTCCCTGAGCAAGGTATTCCGCTGTCAGAGAAGGAAACGGCTTTGTTGTTTGTTTCTCACCATCGGCACTTTGTTGCAGTTTCAGTTGTGATTGCCTAACTACACGTAACCTATTGGATTATTTCTCTGAGTATTTTTGCAGGAGTGGACATTTAACTCATTAGTTCAAATAGTGAGATCACGTTCATGTCATTCACTTACTTTTCAGCCGAATGCAACTTTTCATAGAATTTGCTAGCGTTGCAAGGGCCCAGACATGACCGCTCTCCTCTTAAGGCACCTCCAGTGTTAAGGAGACGGGGAAAGACTTTGGCAGTGCATTTTGTGTCTTCCCAGTGGGATGCTGATGCGCTAAACTTTTCTATCACCGAGCGTGATGTGAATCTCCAAACCAAACAACAACAACACAACAAAAACAAAAGGCTCTTGCTACTGTCTCCCACGATATCCTGCTAACAAAGCTGACAAAGCGTGGCACAGAAGAGCGGACAGTAAGGTGGGTTGAGAACCGGCTGACTGGCCGAGCTCAGAGGGTGGTGATAGGCGGAGCAGAGTCCGCTTGGAGACCTGTGACAAGCTCAGGGGTCGGTGCTGGGTCCCGTCTTGTTCGACAGCTTCATCAGCGACTCTGATGAGGGAACAGTGTCCACCCTCAGCAAGTACGCTGATGATACAAAGCTGGGAGGAGTGGCTGGCACACCAGAAGGCTGTGCTGCCATTCAGCGAGACCTGGACAGGCTGGAGAGCTGGGCAGGAAGAAACCAGAGGAGGTTTAACAAAAGCAAGTGGCACCTGGGAAGTGTTATATATGGAGTGGTAATTCGTGTTGAGAAGATGGTTGATAGTAATAAAGAAGGGGGAGATGTGGGAGTGTGGCCATGCGGGTCGGCACACTCTGTGGTTAATGATAACAGTAGACTCTTAACGATGAGGCCATCAGGAATGTAAAAGAGCTTAGAGGGAACAAAGAAGGGTGATTCAGGAGACTCCATGCCATCTGGGGTTGCTTGTTCTCCAGCCATTAAGGCATGGAAGATGCTGGGTGTTTGCTGTTGCTGGGCAAAGTTGTTGGACCAATGAAAAGTTGTTTTTGAAAAGGATTGCTGTGGGGAGAAGGGTATAAGAGGGGAGCCTGCCCTCAAGGTTATAAAAAAATTAAAAATTAAAAATTAAAAAAAAACAAACAAAAGGCAACACAATGAAGTTATGTCATCAATAAAGAAGCAGAAAGAAGGAATGAAAAGGAACAGGCTAGCAGAACGGTGACCAGGACGGGAACAGGCACATTGATTGCCTCATGAAGAGAGGTTCGGCCAGACTCATCAAACCGCTCAAAGAAGCTCCTACTGAAAGTCGCTGGAAATGGGCGTACCGGAGCTGCAAAGAAGCTCACGCTGAGAGAAGCGGAGCCGCGCACACAACTGCCCCTCGCTGGTAAGCAGTTGCGCATTACGGGGAATCATGCGTCCGTAGAAACAAAGACTGTCCTGGTAACCTTACGGCTTATTCTCCTTCTTAACAATCGGACAGTTTATGATCCTGAAATATGGGACCAAATTGAGGTCAAGGTGTGGGACTCTGCAGCTAAAAACAACAAGGTTGCAGTGGGATTGCTCGGCACCTGGTGAGCAGTCTCTGAGGCCTTAAAGAGCCGTGTAGGACCACAGTCAGACACGTGTGGTTTGCCAGACAGTGAGGGGGGAGCTGCGGGCTCCTTTACTGATCCTGCTGCTACGCCATCGGCCCCTCTGCTGCTACAGCCATCGAAGGCCTTTGCTGTTCCGCCCCCTGGTGACCTGGACGTGCCTTTTGACCCAGGCCCTGTTGGCCTTGAAAAGGAGATGGATATGCTTTTATTCGATGCGGGAAGCACGGGATACATAAGGCCCGAAGACCGAGTTGCTTAACAACTTAAAGCGAGACATATTGCTCCCACGACTAGCCCTGGAATTCTCCCGTGTTTGTAATGCAGAAAAGGAATGGAAAAGGGAGACTGTTAAGTCATGGAACTTAAAGGATTGTTTGTTACCTTTCCTGATTGTACGCATGTATAGGCATACTCGGGTTTCGTATGTAAAAGCAATGTTCTGTATATTTAGAATGTTTGATGTTCGTGTGTGCGTGTTGGTGGAGCGTAGACTCCCCGCACACCCAGCGCTGTTTACTTGCCTTTTATACCTTTTATAAATATTCCTTTTATAACTATTACTAAACACAGATTGAGTTGAGACTTCACTTATAACAGAAGGAACAACCGCATGTATCAGTACAGGCTGGGGGATGACCTGCTGGAGAGGAGCTCTGCGGAGAAGGACCTGGGGGTCCTGGTGGATGACAGGTTGGCCATGAGCCAGCAGTGTGCCCTGGTGGCCAAGAAGGCCAACGGGATCCTGGGGTGCGTTAAAAGGAGCGTGGACAGCAGGTCAAGGAAGGTGATGCTGCCCCTCTACTCTGCCCTGGTCAGGCCTCACCTGGAGTGCTGTGTCCAGTTCTGGGCGCCTTGGTACAAAAAAAGACAGGGATCTCCTGGAAAGAGTCCAGCAGAGGGCCACAGACAGGATACGGGGCCTGGAGCATCTCCCCTAGGAGGAAAAGCTGAGAGACCTGGCTCTGTTCAGCCTGGAGAAAAGAAGACTGAGAAGGGATCTTATCTATAAGTACCTGAGGTGTGGGAGACACAGGGATATGGCCAACCGCCTTTCAGTGGTCTGTGGGGACAGGACAAGGGGCAATGGCCACAAAATGGAGCACAGGAAGTTCCGCACCACTACGCAAAAGAACTTCTTCACGGCGAGGGTGACGGAGCACAGGGACAGGCTGCCCAGGGAGGCTGTGGAGTCTCTGCAGATATTCAAGCCCCGTCTGGACACCTACTTGTGCAACCTGCTCTAGGAAACCTGCTTTGGCAGGGGAGTTGGACCCGATGATCTCTGGAGGTCCCTTCCAACCCCTACAATTCTGGGAAACGAGCCCCACAACGCCTACGTTTCTCTATCTTCTGTTTAACCTATTGGAGTAACAGCTCCATTAATACAATGTTTCCACAGTCTTCTAACACCTGGATTACCCCTAACAATTGAAAAGACGAAGATGCAGTCTTTCTAGACCTGGCTTGCATCGATAAGAACCCCTGGTTTTGAAGATGACCTCGAGTTGCATAGTGGGGCCTTGGTCCTTCCACAGTCCACAGACTCAAAAGTTTGCAGAGCGGAAGCTTTGCAGAGCTCTACGATCACTGAAGATCCAGTTCTGCAAGAAGCTGATGCAAGAGCTACATGGCACTGGGCAGTTTGGGTGAGGAAGAAAGAGACTGGCATTCTCACGGTGCATGGTTTAACCGAGTTTAGTCCTGTGGGCTGTGTCAACAGAACTGGCTTTGGTTTGTACCCTTTCAGGACACTGAGGACCCAATTTCACGTCTGTGGGCAGCACGGCTAAGCGGGCAGTGTACTCTGTGTCACTGGGGACAGAGGAGGGATTGACTGATGGGCTACGTCAGTGTGCCCTGCACAATGCTGCCGCCACCTTGCTGGAGCGGTTTGCATGCTCCTAGCGCCAAAACGTGCCTCTTGGAGGGCCGGGGGCAAGGCGAGGCAGAGCTGGAGGTGGTGTCAGGAAAGCCTCATGGCTCCTGCCAGGCACTGCGCCAGGCCTCAGGCCTGGGACGCCAGCCCCGCCCTGCGGCCTCCTGGCGCCCATCGGATGCCACAGCCCCAGGCTGCCTAGCAACAAGCGCCAGCGGCCTCACTATTGGCTGCGCCCAGAGGCGCCAAGGCAGGCGGCCAATGGGGCGGTGCCTGGCCATGATGGAGCAGAGATGTCACAGGGCAGGGTGGGTGACATGGTGCTGGGTGTGCTGGGGCTGCGGCACTCCGGCGATGGTGGCGCGCAGGCGAGGCGCGGCCTTTGGGCTGCTTGTGGCCCCTGAGGAGTGCTCCTGTGTGCAGCTCTCGGTGTTGTCTTCACCGTGTGACCCCGCAGGAGGGTGTCGTCGTGCAGCTTTCGGTGTTCTTATCACGGCAGCCCTGAGCAGTTCTGCATCGTTCAGCTTTTGGTGGTTCTCCTCTGCAGCCTCTGAGGAGTGCTTTCTTGAGCAGCTTTTGCTGTTTTCTTCACTGCGACTTGAGGAGTGCTTCTGCGTCCAGCTTTCTGTGTTGCCTTCACTGCGTTTCCACTGAGGATGCCTTCGTTGTGCAGCTTTTGGGGTTCTTCACATCACGTTTACCCTGAGGAGCGCTTCATCATTCAGCTTTTTGCATTTTCTTCGCTGTGGCGCTTGAAGAGTAATTCTTTGTGGAGCTTTTTGTGTTTTCTTCACCTTGTGGTCCCTGAGGAGTTCTTCATCGCGCAGCTTCTGGGGTTCTCTTCACTTCGGGACTCCGGAGGAATACGTCATCGTGCACATTTTGCTGTTTTCTTCACTACGGCCCTGAGGAGTTCATCGTGCAGCTTGCGGTGTTTTCTTCTACTCGGCCCTGAGGAGTTCTGCACCGTCCAGCCTTTGGGGTTCTTCGCCATGTTTTCCCTGAGGAGACCTTCATCATGCTGCTTTGGTGTTGTTTTCACCTTCCAGCCCCTGAGAAGTGCTTCACCTTCTAACATTTGGTGTTTTTGTTTTTTCTCATTCTAGGCCCTGAGGAGTGCTTCTGCGTGCAGCTTCTGGCGAATTCTTCATTGCGGCCCATGAGGAGCTCTTCATCGTGCAGCTTTTCAGGATCTCTTCACCACGTTTCCCCGGAGGAGGGCTTCACTATTCAGCTCGTCGTGTTTTCTTCACTGTGGCGCTTGAGGAGAAATTCTTCGTGGAGCTTTTTGGGGTTTCATCTCCCTGTGGCCCCTGAAGTGTGCTTCTGCGTGTGGCTTTAGTTGTGTTCTTCACTACGGCCCTGAGGAGTTCTTCATCGTGCAGCATTTGGTATTTTCTTCACCGCGGCCCTTAAGGAGTTCTGCATTGTCCAGCTTTTGGCGTTCCCTTCATTACGTTTACCCGGAGGAGTTCTTCAGCGTGCAGCTTTTCTGGTTCTCTTCACTTCGGCCCCTGAGGAGAGCTTCGTGGTGCAGCTTGTGGTGTTTTCTTCACTGCGGCCCTGAGGAGTTCTGCACCATCCAGCCTTTGGGGTTCTTCACCATGGTTTCCCAGAGGTGAGCTTCATCATGCCAATTTTGGTGTTGTTTTCACCTTGTCCCTGAGAAGTGCTTCATCTTCTAACATTTGGTGTTTTTTTCTCTCATTCCGGGCCCTGAGAAGTTTTTCATCGTGCAGCTTTGTGTGCTTTCTTCACTACGGCCCTTGAGGACTTCTTCATCATGCAGCTCTTGGTGTTTTCTACAATGAAGCGCTTTTTGGCATCGCCCATGTCTGCAGCCAGACCGACAGCTTTGTGCCTGACGTGTGAAGAGGCACATTCTTCTGTTTGTTTTCAATCTGCCAACCGATCATTTCATGTAGAGCTGTTTTTTTTTTTGTACTTTTTTTTTTTTTGTACTTTTCTTTTTTTGCCATGTTCTGTCACGTTGCTATAAATCTCTTTCAAACCATTTCCGAGTTCTCTTGCCTCATGTACTGGGTTTACGTGGCAAGGTTTTGGTAGCAGGGGGGCCATCAGGGTGGGTTCTGTGAGAAGAATCCAGAAACTGCGTCATGTTAGAGAAGGGCCCGCTGCTGGCCACAGCCAGGCCAAGAAGTGCTGTTGTTTGCGCCTCTGTGAGGCCAGATTTAAGAAAGGTTAAAAAAAAAAAAAAATGCTGCGGAAGAGCAGCTGGGAGAGAGGGAGGAATGAGAACAGCCTTGCAGACGCCAAGGCTGGTGAAGAGGGAGGGGGAGAGGTGCTCCAGGCTCCGGAGCCTGCAGCCTGTGGTGAGGCAGGCTGTCCCCCTGCAGCCCATGGGGTACCACAGTGGAGCAGGGTTCCACGCTGCAGCCCGCGGAGGAGACCCCGGTGGAGCAGGGGCAGAGAGCCACCGAGAAGGAGCGGTGGAGACAAGGCGCTACAGACTGACCGCAGCCCCCATTGCCCCGCTCCCCTGAGCCGCTCGGGGGGAGGAGGTGGGAGGGGGTGCACTGGGGGGGAAAAGTCTTACTGCTTCCCTACTCTGAGTCTGCTTTGCCCATCACAATACCTGCTGAGTGATCTCCCCGTCCTTATCTCAGCCCTTGAGCCCTTGGCATCGTATTTTCTCTCCCTTTCCCTTTCAGGAGGGGGAGTGAGAGAGCGGCCGTGGTGGAACTCGGCTGCCCACCCAAGTAAAAGCACCACACAGTAACACCTACACTAAAGTCCCTTTGCTGCATCTGAAGCCCTTTCTTCCTTGTCCTAAATCTATGGCCTGGGGAGAAGTTTGCTCGCTTTTTACTTGCAGCATCCTTCTCCACATCTCGGTTCTGCCTGCTCTTGACATTAAAGCCTTAGTCCATTAATCCAATGTTTAATCTTTCCTTAGAGACCATGTTTCCTAAAAGTCTGATCCTAAGAAGGGTCGTTCTTAGCATCACTTCCTGGGTTCCTTGGATGCTTTCTGCTCGGTGTGTGTGTTCCTTGAAATACAATCCTCAGAAATGGGCACAATTTCAGTGGAAAATCTCACAGTAGACCCCACGCTCTGGATAGAGCAGTCTTCCGCCAGCCGCTCCCTCTCACCTTCTTCAACCTGCTGATGGGAGCACGAGGTGGAGGGTGTCGAAGGCTTTCTGAAGGCGCCACATGGGGGTCTTCCCTGAGCAAGGTATTCCGCTGTCAGAGAAGGAAACGGCTTTGTTGTTTGTTTCTCACCATCGGCACTTTGTTGCAGTTTCAGTTGTGATTGCCTAACTACACGTAACCTATTGGATTATTTCTCTGAGTATTTTTGCAGGAGTGGACATTTAACTCATTAGTTCAAATAGTGAGATCACGTTCATGTCATTCACTTACTTTTCAGCCGAATGCAACTTTTCATAGAATTTGCTAGCGTTGCAAGGGCCCAGACATGACCGCTCTCCTCTTAAGGCACCTCCAGTGTTAAGGAGACGGGGAAAGACTTTGGCAGTGCATTTTGTGTCTTCCCAGTGGGATGCTGATGCGCTAAACTTTTCTATCACCGAGCGTGATGTGAATCTCCAAACCAAACAACAACAACACAACAAAAACAAAAGGCTCTTGCTACTGTCTCCCACGATATCCTGCTAACAAAGCTGACAAAGCGTGGCACAGAAGAGCGGACAGTAAGGTGGGTTGAGAACCGGCTGACTGGCCGAGCTCAGAGGGTGGTGATAGGCGGAGCAGAGTCCGCTTGGAGACCTGTGACAAGCTCAGGGGTCGGTGCTGGGTCCCGTCTTGTTCGACAGCTTCATCAGCGACTCTGATGAGGGAACAGTGTCCACCCTCAGCAAGTACGCTGATGATACAAAGCTGGGAGGAGTGGCTGGCACACCAGAAGGCTGTGCTGCCATTCAGCGAGACCTGGACAGGCTGGAGAGCTGGGCAGGAAGAAACCAGAGGAGGTTTAACAAAAGCAAGTGGCACCTGGGAAGTGTTATATATGGAGTGGTAATTCGTGTTGAGAAGATGGTTGATAGTAATAAAGAAGGGGGAGATGTGGGAGTGTGGCCATGCGGGTCGGCACACTCTGTGGTTAATGATAACAGTAGACTCTTAACGATGAGGCCATCAGGAATGTAAAAGAGCTTAGAGGGAACAAAGAAGGGTGATTCAGGAGACTCCATGCCATCTGGGGTTGCTTGTTCTCCAGCCATTAAGGCATGGAAGATGCTGGGTGTTTGCTGTTGCTGGGCAAAGTTGTTGGACCAATGAAAAGTTGTTTTTGAAAAGGATTGCTGTGGGGAGAAGGGTATAAGAGGGGAGCCTGCCCTCAAGGTTATAAAAAAATTAAAAATTAAAAATTAAAAAAAAAACAAACAAAAGGCAACACAATGAAGTTATGTCATCAATAAAGAAGCAGAAAGAAGGAATGAAAAGGAACAGGCTAGCAGAACGGTGACCAGGACGGGAACAGGCACATTGATTGCCTCATGAAGAGAGGTTCGGCCAGACTCATCAAACCGCTCAAAGAAGCTCCTACTGAAAGTCGCTGGAAATGGGCGTACCGGAGCTGCAAAGAAGCTCACGCTGAGAGAAGCGGAGCCGCGCACACAACTGCCCCTCGCTGGTAAGCAGTTGCGCATTACGGGGAATCATGCGTCCGTAGAAACAAAGACTGTCCTGGTAACCTTACGGCTTATTCTCCTTCTTAACAATCGGACAGTTTATGATCCTGAAATATGGGACCAAATTGAGGTCAAGGTGTGGGACTCTGCAACTAAAAACAACAAGGTTGCAGTGGGATTGCTCGGCACCTGGTGAGCAGTCTCTGAGGCCTTAAAGAGCCGTGTGGGACCACAGTCAGACACGTGTGGTTTGCCAGACAGTGAGGGGGGAGCTGCGGGCTCCTTTACTGATCCTGCTGCTACGCCATCGGCCCCTCTGCTGCTACAGCCATCGAAGGCCTTTGCTGTTCCGCCCCCTGGTGACCTGGACGTGCCTTTTGACCCAGGCCCTGTTGGCCTTGAAAAGGAGATGGATATGCTTTTATTCGATGCGGGAAGCACGGGATACATAAGGCCCGAAGACCGAGTTGCTTAACAACTTAAAGCGAGACATATTGCTCCCACGACTAGCCCTGGAATTCTCCCGTGTTTGTAATGCAGAAAAGGAATGGAAAAGGGAGACTGTTAAGTCATGGAACTTAAAGGATTGTTTGTTACCTTTCCTGATTGTACGCATGTATAGGCATACTCGGGTTTCGTATGTAAAAGCAATGTTCTGTATATTTAGAATGTTTGATGTTCGTGTGTGCGTGTTGGTGGAGCATAGACTCCCCGCACACCCAGCGCTGTTTACTTGCCTTTTATACCTTTTATAAATATTCCTTTTATAACTATTACTAAACACAGATTGAGTTGAGACTTCACTTATAACAGAAGGAACAACCGCATGTATCAGTACAGGCTGGGGGATGACCTGCTGGAGAGGAGCTCTGCGGAGAAGGACCTGGGGGTCCTGGTGGATGACAGGTTGGCCATGAGCCAGCAGTGTGCCCTGGTGGCCAAGAAGGCCAACGGGATCCTGGGGTGCGTTAAAAGGAGCGTGGACAGCAGGTCAAGGAAGGTGATGCTGCCCCTCTACTCTGCCCTGGTCAGGCCTCACCTGGAGTGCTGTGTCCAGTTCTGGGCGCCTTGGTACAAAAAAAGACAGGGATCTCCTGGAAAGAGTCCAGCAGAGGGCCACAGACAGGATACGGGGCCTGGAGCATCTCCCCTAGGAGGAAAAGCTGAGAGACCTGGCTCTGTTCAGCCTGGAGAAAAGAAGACTGAGAAGGGATCTTATCTATAAGTACCTGAGGTGTGGAAGACACAGGGATATGGCCAACCGCCTTTCAGTGGTCTGTGGGGACAGGACAAGGGGCAATGGCCACAAAATGGAGCACAGGAAGTTCCGCACCACTACGCAAAAGAACTTCTTCACGGCGAGGGTGACGGAGCACAGGGACAGGCTGCCCAGGGAGGCTGTGGAGTCTCTGCAGATATTCAAGCCCCGTCTGGACACCTACTTTTGCAACCTGCTCTAGGAAACCTGCTTTGGCAGGGGAGTTGGACCCGATGATCTCTGGAGGTCCCTTCCAACCCCTACAATTCTGGGAAACGAGCCCCACAACGCCTACGTTTCTCTATCTTCTGTTTAACCTATTGGAGTAACAGCTCCATTAATACAATGTTTCCACAGTCTTCTAACACCTGGATTACCCCTAACAATTGAAAAGACGAAGATGCAGTCTTTCTAGACCTGGCTTGCATCGATAAGAACCCCTGGTTTTGAAGATGACCTCGAGTTGCATAGTGGGGCCTTGGTCCTTCCACAGTCCACAGACTCAAAAGTTTGCAGAGCGGAAGCTTTGCAGAGCTCTACGATCACTGAAGATCCAGTTCTGCAAGAAGCTGATGCAAGAGCTACATGGCACTGGGCAGTTTGGGTGAGGAAGAAAGAGACTGGCATTCTCACGGTGCATGGTTTAACCGAGTTTAGTCCTGTGGGCTGTGTCAACAGAACTGGCTTTGGTTTGTACCCTTTCAGGACACTGAGGACCCAATTTCACGTCTGTGGGCAGCACGGCTAAGCGGGCAGTGTACTCTGTGTCACTGGGGACAGAGGAGGGATTGACTGATGGGCTACGTCAGTGTGCCCTGCACAATGCTGCCGCCACCTTGCTGGAGCGGTTTGCATGCTCCTAGCGCCAAAACGTGCCTCTTGGAGGGCCGGGGGCAAGGCGAGGCAGAGCTGGAGGTGGTGTCAGGAAAGCCTCATGGCTCCTGCCAGGCACTGCGCCAGGCCTCAGGCCTGGGACGCCAGCCCCGCCCTGCGGCCTCCTGGCGCCCATCGGATGCCACAGCCCCAGGCTGCCTAGCAACAAGCGCCAGCGGCCTCACTATTGGCTGTGCCCAGAGGCGCCAAGGCAGGCGGCCAATGGGGCGGTGCCTGGCCATGATGGAGCAGAGATGTCACAGGGCAGGGTGGGTGACATGGTGCTGGGTGTGCTGGGGCTGCGGCACTCCGGCGATGGTGGCGCGCAGGCGAGGCGCGGCCTTTGGGCTGCTTGTGGCCCCTGAGGAGTGCTCCTGTGTGCAGCTCTCGGTGTTGTCTTCACCGTGTGACCCCGCAGGAGGGTGTCGTCGTGCAGCTTTCGGTGTTCTTATCACGGCAGCCCTGAGCAGTTCTGCATCGTTCAGCTTTTGGTGGTTCTCCTCTGCAGCCTCTGAGGAGTGCTTTCTTGAGCAGCTTTTGCTGTTTTCTTCACTGCGACTTGAGGAGTGCTTCTGCGTCCAGCTTTCTGTGTTGCCTTCACTGCGTTTCCACTGAGGATGCCTTCGTTGTGCAGCTTTTGGGGTTCTTCACATCACGTTTACCCTGAGGAGCGCTTCATCATTCAGCTTTTTGCATTTTCTTCGCTGTGGCGCTTGAAGAGTAATTCTTTGTGGAGCTTTTTGTGTTTTCTTCACCTTGTGGTCCCTGAGGAGTTCTTCATCGCGCAGCTTCTGGGGTTCTCTTCACTTCGGGACTCCGGAGGAATACGTCATCGTGCACATTTTGCTGTTTTCTTCACTACGGCCCTGAGGAGTTCATCGTGCAGCTTGCAGTGTTTTCTTCTACTCGGCCCTGAGGAGTTCTGCACCGTCCAGCCTTTGGGGTTCTTCGCCATGTTTTCCCTGAGGAGACCTTCATCATGCTGCTTTGGTGTTGTTTTCACCTTCCAGCCCCTGAGAAGTGCTTCACCTTCTAACATTTGGTGTTTTTGTTTTTTCTCATTCTAGGCCCTGAGGAGTGCTTCTGCGTGCAGCTTCTGGCGAATTCTTCATTGCGGCCCATGAGGAGCTCTTCATCGTGCAGCTTTTCAGGATCTCTTCACCACGTTTCCCCGGAGGAGGGCTTCACTATTCAGCTCGTCGTGTTTTCTTCACTGTGGCGCTTGAGGAGAAATTCTTCGTGGAGCTTTTTGGGGTTTCATCTCCCTGTGGCCCCTGAAGTGTGCTTCTGCGTGTGGCTTTAGTTGTGTTCTTCACTACGGCCCTGAGGAGTTCTTCATCGTGCAGCATTTGGTATTTTCTTCACCGCGGCCCTTAAGGAGTTCTGCATTGTCCAGCTTTTGGCGTTCCCTTCATTACGTTTACCCGGAGGAGTTCTTCAGCGTGCAGCTTTTCTGGTTCTCTTCACTTCGGCCCCTGAGGAGAGCTTCGTGGTGCAGCTTGTGGTGTTTTCTTCACTGCGGCCCTGAGGAGTTCTGCACCATCCAGCCTTTGGGGTTCTTCACCATGGTTTCCCAGAGGTGAGCTTCATCATGCCAATTTTGGTGTTGTTTTCACCTTGTCCCTGAGAAGTGCTTCATCTTCTAACATTTGGTGTTTTTTTCTCTCATTCCGGGCCCTGAGAAGTTTTTCATCGTGCAGCTTTGTGTGCTTTCTTCACTACGGCCCTTGAGGACTTCTTCATCATGCAGCTCTTGGTGTTTTCTACAATGAAGCGCTTTTTGGCATCGCCCATGTCTGCAGCCAGACCGACAGCTTTGTGCCTGACGTGTGAAGAGGCACATTCTTCTGTTTGTTTTCAATCTGCCAACCGATCATTTCATGTAGAGCTGTTTTTTTTTTTGTACTTTTTTTTTTTTTGTACTTTTCTTTTTTTGCCATGTTCTGTCACGTTGCTATAAATCTCTTTCAAACCATTTCCGAGTTCTCTTGCCTCATGTACTGGGTTTACGTGGCAAGGTTTTGGTAGCAGGGGGGCCATCAGGGTGGGTTCTGTGAGAAGAATCCAGAAACTGCGTCATGTTAGAGAAGGGCCCGCTGCTGGCCACAGCCAGGCCAAGAAGTGCTGTTGTTTGCGCCTCTGTGAGGCCAGATTTAAGAAAGGTTAAAAAAAAAAAAAAATGCTGCGGAAGAGCAGCTGGGAGAGAGGGAGGAATGAGAACAGCCTTGCAGACGCCAAGGCTGGTGAAGAGGGAGGGGGAGAGGTGCTCCAGGCTCCGGAGCCTGCAGCCTGTGGTGAGGCAGGCTGTCCCCCTGCAGCCCATGGGGTACCACAGTGGAGCAGGGTTCCACGCTGCAGCCCGCGGAGGAGACCCCGGTGGAGCAGGGGCAGAGAGCCACCGAGAAGGAGCGGTGGAGACAAGGCGCTACAGACTGACCGCAGCCCCCATTGCCCCGCTCCCCTGAGCCGCTCGGGGGGAGGAGGTGGGAGGGGGTGCACTGGGGGGGAAAAGTCTTACTGCTTCCCTACTCTGAGTCTGCTTTGCCCATCACAATACCTGCTGAGTGATCTCCCCGTCCTTATCTCAGCCCTTGAGCCCTTGGCATCGTATTTTCTCTCCCTTTCCCTTTCAGGAGGGGGAGTGAGAGAGCGGCCGTGGTGGAACTCGGCTGCCCACCCAAGTAAAAGCACCACACAGTAACACCTACACTAAAGTCCCTTTGCTGCATCTGAAGCCCTTTCTTCCTTGTCCTAAATCTATGGCCTGGGGAGAAGTTTGCTCGCTTTTTACTTGCAGCATCCTTCTCCACATCTCGGTTCTGCCTGCTCTTGACATTAAAGCCTTAGTCCATTAATCCAATGTTTAATCTTTCCTTAGAGACCATGTTTCCTAAAAGTCTGATCCTAAGAAGGGTCGTTCTTAGCATCACTTCCTGGGTTCCTTGGATGCTTTCTGCTCGGTGTGTGTGTTCCTTGAAATACAATCCTCAGAAATGGGCACAATTTCAGTGGAAAATCTCACAGTAGACCCCACGCTCTGGATAGAGCAGTCTTCCGCCAGCCGCTCCCTCTCACCTTCTTCAACCTGCTGATGGGAGCACGAGGTGGAGGGTGTCGAAGGCTTTCTGAAGGCGCCACATGGGGGTCTTCCCTGAGCAAGGTATTCCGCTGTCAGAGAAGGAAACGGCTTTGTTGTTTGTTTCTCACCATCGGCACTTTGTTGCAGTTTCAGTTGTGATTGCCTAACTACACGTAACCTATTGGATTATTTCTCTGAGTATTTTTGCAGGAGTGGACATTTAACTCATTAGTTCAAATAGTGAGATCACGTTCATGTCATTCACTTACTTTTCAGCCGAATGCAACTTTTCATAGAATTTGCTAGCGTTGCAAGGGCCCAGACATGACCGCTCTCCTCTTAAGGCACCTCCAGTGTTAAGGAGACGGGGAAAGACTTTGGCAGTGCATTTTGTGTCTTCCCAGTGGGATGCTGATGCGCTAAACTTTTCTATCACCGAGCGTGATGTGAATCTCCAAACCAAACAACAACAACACAACAAAAACAAAAGGCTCTTGCTACTGTCTCCCACGATATCCTGCTAACAAAGCTGACAAAGCGTGGCACAGAAGAGCGGACAGTAAGGTGGGTTGAGAACCGGCTGACTGGCCGAGCTCAGAGGGTGGTGATAGGCGGAGCAGAGTCCGCTTGGAGACCTGTGACAAGCTCAGGGGTCGGTGCTGGGTCCCGTCTTGTTCGACAGCTTCATCAGCGACTCTGATGAGGGAACAGTGTCCACCCTCAGCAAGTACGCTGATGATACAAAGCTGGGAGGAGTGGCTGGCACACCAGAAGGCTGTGCTGCCATTCAGCGAGACCTGGACAGGCTGGAGAGCTGGGCAGGAAGAAACCAGAGGAGGTTTAACAAAAGCAAGTGGCACCTGGGAAGTGTTATATATGGAGTGGTAATTCGTGTTGAGAAGATGGTTGATAGTAATAAAGAAGGGGGAGATGTGGGAGTGTGGCCATGCGGGTCGGCACACTCTGTGGTTAATGATAACAGTAGACTCTTAACGATGAGGCCATCAGGAATGTAAAAGAGCTTAGAGGGAACAAAGAAGGGTGATTCAGGAGACTCCATGCCATCTGGGGTTGCTTGTTCTCCAGCCATTAAGGCATGGAAGATGCTGGGTGTTTGCTGTTGCTGGGCAAAGTTGTTGGACCAATGAAAAGTTGTTTTTGAAAAGGATTGCTGTGGGGAGAAGGGTATAAGAGGGGAGCCTGCCCTCAAGGTTATAAAAAAATTAAAAATTAAAAATTAAAAAAAAACAAACAAAAGGCAACACAATGAAGTTATGTCATCAATAAAGAAGCAGAAAGAAGGAATGAAAAGGAACAGGCTAGCAGAACGGTGACCAGGACGGGAACAGGCACATTGATTGCCTCATGAAGAGAGGTTCGGCCAGACTCATCAAACCGCTCAAAGAAGCTCCTACTGAAAGTCGCTGGAAATGGGCGTACCGGAGCTGCAAAGAAGCTCACGCTGAGAGAAGCGGAGCCGCGCACACAACTGCCCCTCGCTGGTAAGCAGTTGCGCATTACGGGGAATCATGCGTCCGTAGAAACAAAGACTGTCCTGGTAACCTTACGGCTTATTCTCCTTCTTAACAATCGGACAGTTTATGATCCTGAAATATGGGACCAAATTGAGGTCAAGGTGTGGGACTCTGCAACTAAAAACAACAAGGTTGCAGTGGGATTGCTCGGCACCTGGTGAGCAGTCTCTGAGGCCTTAAAGAGCCGTGTGGGACCACAGTCAGACACGTGTGGTTTGCCAGACAGTGAGGGGGGAGCTGCGGGCTCCTTTACTGATCCTGCTGCTACGCCATCGGCCCCTCTGCTGCTACAGCCATCGAAGGCCTTTGCTGTTCCGCCCCCTGGTGACCTGGACGTGCCTTTTGACCCAGGCCCTGTTGGCCTTGAAAAGGAGATGGATATGCTTTTATTCGATGCGGGAAGCACGGGATACATAAGGCCCGAAGACCGAGTTGCTTAACAACTTAAAGCGAGACATATTGCTCCCACGACTAGCCCTGGAATTCTCCCGTGTTTGTAATGCAGAAAAGGAATGGAAAAGGGAGACTGTTAAGTCATGGAACTTAAAGGATTGTTTGTTACCTTTCCTGATTGTACGCATGTATAGGCATACTCGGGTTTCGTATGTAAAAGCAATGTTCTGTATATTTAGAATGTTTGATGTTCGTGTGTGCGTGTTGGTGGAGCATAGAATTCCCGCACACCCAGCGCTGTTTACTTGCCTTTTATACCTTTTATAAATATTCCTTTTATAACTATTACTAAACACAGATTGAGTTGAGACTTCACTTATAACAGAAGGAACAACCGCATGTATCAGTACAGGCTGGGGGATGACCTGCTGGAGAGGAGCTCTGCGGAGAAGGACCTGGGGGTCCTGGTGGATGACAGGTTGGCCATGAGCCAGCAGTGTGCCCTGGTGGCCAAGAAGGCCAACGGGATCCTGGGGTGCGTTAAAAGGAGCGTGGACAGCAGGTCAAGGAAGGTGATGCTGCCCCTCTACTCTGCCCTGGTCAGGCCTCACCTGGAGTGCTGTGTCCAGTTCTGGGCGCCTTGGTACAAAAAAAGACAGGGATCTCCTGGAAAGAGTCCAGCAGAGGGCCACAGACAGGATACGGGGCCTGGAGCATCTCCCCTAGGAGGAAAAGCTGAGAGACCTGGCTCTGTTCAGCCTGGAGAAAAGAAGACTGAGAAGGGATCTTATCTATAAGTACCTGAGGTGTGGAAGACACAGGGATATGGCCAACCGCCTTTCAGTGGTCTGTGGGGACAGGACAAGGGGCAATGGCCACAAAATGGAGCACAGGAAGTTCCGCACCACTACGCAAAAGAACTTCTTCACGGCGAGGGTGACGGAGCACAGGGACAGGCTGCCCAGGGAGGCTGTGGAGTCTCTGCAGATATTCAAGCCCCGTCTGGACACCTACTTGTGCAACCTGCTCTAGGAAACCTGCTTTGGCAGGGGAGTTGGACCCGATGATCTCTGGAGGTCCCTTCCAACCCCTACAATTCTGGGAAACGAGCCCCACAACGCCTACGTTTCTCTATCTTCTGTTTAACCTATTGGAGTAACAGCTCCATTAATACAATGTTTCCACAGTCTTCTAACACCTGGATTACCCCTAACAATTGAAAAGACGAAGATGCAGTCTTTCTAGACCTGGCTTGCATCGATAAGAACCCCTGGTTTTGAAGATGACCTCGAGTTGCATAGTGGGGCCTTGGTCCTTCCACAGTCCACAGACTCAAAAGTTTGCAGAGCGGAAGCTTTGCAGAGCTCTACGATCACTGAAGATCCAGTTCTGCAAGAAGCTGATGCAAGAGCTACATGGCACTGGGCAGTTTGGGTGAGGAAGAAAGAGACTGGCATTCTCACGGTGCATGGTTTAACCGAGTTTAGTCCTGTGGGCTGTGTCAACAGAACTGGCTTTGGTTTGTACCCTTTCAGGACACTGAGGACCCAATTTCACGTCTGTGGGCAGCACGGCTAAGCGGGCAGTGTACTCTGTGTCACTGGGGACAGAGGAGGGATTGACTGATGGGCTACGTCAGTGTGCCCTGCACAATGCTGCCGCCACCTTGCTGGAGCGGTTTGCGTGCTCCTAGCGCCAAAACGTGCCTCTTGGAGGGCCGGGGGCAAGGCGAGGCAGAGCTGGAGGTGGTGTCAGGAAAGCCTCATGGCTCCTGCCAGGCACTGCGCCAGGCCTCAGGCCTGGGACGCCAGCCCCGCCCTGCGGCCTCCTGGCGCCCATCGGATGCCACAGCCCCAGGCTGCCTAGCAACAAGCGCCAGCGGCCTCACTATTGGCTGCGCCCAGAGGCGCCAAGGCAGGCGGCCAATGGGGCGGTGCCTGGCCATGATGGAGCAGAGATGTCACAGGGCAGGGTGGGTGACATGGTGCTGGGTGTGCTGGGGCTGCGGCACTCCGGCGATGGTGGCGCGCAGGCGAGGCGCGGCCTTTGGGCTGCTTGTGGCCCCTGAGGAGTGCTCCTGTGTGCAGCTCTCGGTGTTGTCTTCACCGTGTGACCCCGCAGGAGGGTGTCGTCGTGCAGCTTTCGGTGTTCTTATCACGGCAGCCCTGAGCAGTTCTGCATCGTTCAGCTTTTGGTGGTTCTCCTCTGCAGCCTCTGAGGAGTGCTTTCTTGAGCAGCTTTTGCTGTTTTCTTCACTGCGACTTGAGGAGTGCTTCTGCGTCCAGCTTTCTGTGTTGCCTTCACTGCGTTTCCACTGAGGATGCCTTCGTTGTGCAGCTTTTGGGGTTCTTCACATCACGTTTACCCTGAGGAGCGCTTCATCATTCAGCTTTTTGCATTTTCTTCGCTGTGGCGCTTGAAGAGTAATTCTTTGTGGAGCTTTTTGTGTTTTCTTCACCTTGTGGTCCCTGAGGAGTTCTTCATCGCGCAGCTTCTGGGGTTCTCTTCACTTCGGGACTCCGGAGGAATACGTCATCGTGCACATTTTGCTGTTTTCTTCACTACGGCCCTGAGGAGTTCATCGTGCAGCTTGCGGTGTTTTCTTCTACTCGGCCCTGAGGAGTTCTGCACCGTCCAGCCTTTGGGGTTCTTCGCCATGTTTTCCCTGAGGAGACCTTCATCATGCTGCTTTGGTGTTGTTTTCACCTTCCAGCCCCTGAGAAGTGCTTCACCTTCTAACATTTGGTGTTTTTGTTTTTTCTCATTCTAGGCCCTGAGGAGTGCTTCTGCGTGCAGCTTCTGGCGAATTCTTCATTGCGGCCCATGAGGAGCTCTTCATCGTGCAGCTTTTCAGGATCTCTTCACCACGTTTCCCCGGAGGAGGGCTTCACTATTCAGCTCGTCGTGTTTTCTTCACTGTGGCGCTTGAGGAGAAATTCTTCGTGGAGCTTTTTGGGGTTTCATCTCCCTGTGGCCCCTGAAGTGTGCTTCTGCGTGTGGCTTTAGTTGTGTTCTTCACTACGGCCCTGAGGAGTTCTTCATCGTGCAGCATTTGGTATTTTCTTCACCGCGGCCCTTAAGGAGTTCTGCATTGTCCAGCTTTTGGCGTTCCCTTCATTACGTTTACCCGGAGGAGTTCTTCAGCGTGCAGCTTTTCTGGTTCTCTTCACTTCGGCCCCTGAGGAGAGCTTCGTGGTGCAGCTTGTGGTGTTTTCTTCACTGCGGCCCTGAGGAGTTCTGCACCATCCAGCCTTTGGGGTTCTTCACCATGGTTTCCCAGAGGTGAGCTTCATCATGCCAATTTTGGTGTTGTTTTCACCTTGTCCCTGAGAAGTGCTTCATCTTCTAACATTTGGTGTTTTTTTCTCTCATTCCGGGCCCTGAGAAGTTTTTCATCGTGCAGCTTTGTGTGCTTTCTTCACTACGGCCCTTGAGGACTTCTTCATCATGCAGCTCTTGGTGTTTTCTACAATGAGGCGCTTTTTGGCATCGCCCATGTCTGCAGCCAGACCGACAGCTTTGTGCCTGACGTGTGAAGAGGCACATTCTTCTGTTTGTTTTCAATCTGCCAACCGATCATTTCATGTAGAGCTGTTTTTTTTTTTGTACTTTTTTTTTTTTTGTACTTTTCTTTTTTTGCCATGTTCTGTCACGTTGCTATAAATCTCTTTCAAACCATTTCCGAGTTCTCTTGCCTCATGTACTGGGTTTACGTGGCAAGGTTTTGGTAGCAGGGGGGCCATCAGGGTGGGTTCTGTGAGAAGAATCCAGAAACTGCGTCATGTTAGAGAAGGGCCCGCTGCTGGCCACAGCCAGGCCAAGAAGTGCTGTTGTTTGCGCCTCTGTGAGGCCAGATTTAAGAAAGGTTAAAAAAAAAAAAAAATGCTGCGGAAGAGCAGCTGGGAGAGAGGGAGGAATGAGAACAGCCTTGCAGACGCCAAGGCTGGTGAAGAGGGAGGGGGAGAGGTGCTCCAGGCTCCGGAGCCTGCAGCCTGTGGTGAGGCAGGCTGTCCCCCTGCAGCCCATGGGGTACCACAGTGGAGCAGGGTTCCACGCTGCAGCCCGCGGAGGAGACCCCGGTGGAGCAGGGGCAGAGAGCCACCGAGAAGGAGCGGTGGAGACAAGGCGCTACAGACTGACCGCAGCCCCCATTGCCCCGCTCCCCTGAGCCGCTCGGGGGGAGGAGGTGGGAGGGGGTGCACTGGGGGGGAAAAGTCTTACTGCTTCCCTACTCTGAGTCTGCTTTGCCCATCACAATACCTGCTGAGTGATCTCCCCGTCCTTATCTCAGCCCTTGAGCCCTTGGCATCGTATTTTCTCTCCCTTTCCCTTTCAGGAGGGGGAGTGAGAGAGCGGCCGTGGTGGAACTCGGCTGCCCACCCAAGTAAAAGCACCACACAGTAACACCTACACTAAAGTCCCTTTGCTGCATCTGAAGCCCTTTCTTCCTTGTCCTAAATCTATGGCCTGGGGAGAAGTTTGCTCGCTTTTTACTTGCAGCATCCTTCTCCACATCTCGGTTCTGCCTGCTCTTGACATTAAAGCCTTAGTCCATTAATCCAATGTTTAATCTTTCCTTAGAGACCATGTTTCCTAAAAGTCTGATCCTAAGAAGGGTCGTTCTTAGCATCACTTCCTGGGTTCCTTGGATGCTTTCTGCTCGGTGTGTGTGTTCCTTGAAATACAATCCTCAGAAATGGGCACAATTTCAGTGGAAAATCTCACAGTAGACCCCACGCTCTGGATAGAGCAGTCTTCCGCCAGCCGCTCCCTCTCACCTTCTTCAACCTGCTGATGGGAGCACGAGGTGGAGGGTGTCGAAGGCTTTCTGAAGGCGCCACATGAGGGTCTTTCCTGAGCAAGGTATTCCGCTGTCAGAGAAGGAAACGGCTTTGTTGTTTGTTTCTCACCATCGGCACTTTGTTGCAGTTTCAGTTGTGATTGCCTAACTACACGTAACCTATTGGATTATTTCTCTGAGTATTTTTGCAGGAGTGGACATTTAACTCATTAGTTCAAATAGTGAGATCACGTTCATGTCATTCACTTACTTTTCAGCCGAATGCAACTTTTCATAGAATTTGCTAGCGTTGCAAGGGCCCAGACATGACCGCTCTCCTCTTAAGGCACCTCCAGTGTTAAGGAGACGGGGAAAGACTTTGGCAGTGCATTTTGTGTCTTCCCAGTGGGATGCTGATGCGCTAAACTTTTCTATCACCGAGCGTGATGTGAATCTCCAAACCAAACAACAACAACACAACAAAAACAAAAGGCTCTTGCTACTGTCTCCCACGATATCCTGCTAACAAAGCTGACAAAGCGTGGCACAGAAGAGCGGACAGTAAGGTGGGTTGAGAACCGGCTGACTGGCCGAGCTCAGAGGGTGGTGATAGGCGGAGCAGAGTCCGCTTGGAGACCTGTGACAAGCTCAGGGGTCGGTGCTGGGTCCCGTCTTGTTCGACAGCTTCATCAGCGACTCTGATGAGGGAACAGTGTCCACCCTCAGCAAGTACGCTGATGATACAAAGCTGGGAGGAGTGGCTGGCACACCAGAAGGCTGTGCTGCCATTCAGCGAGACCTGGACAGGCTGGAGAGCTGGGCAGGAAGAAACCAGAGGAGGTTTAACAAAAGCAAGTGGCACCTGGGAAGTGTTATATATGGAGTGGTAATTCGTGTTGAGAAGATGGTTGATAGTAATAAAGAAGGGGGAGATGTGGGAGTGTGGCCATGCGGGTCGGCACACTCTGTGGTTAATGATAACAGTAGACTCTTAACGATGAGGCCATCAGGAATGTAAAAGAGCTTAGAGGGAACAAAGAAGGGTGATTCAGGAGACTCCATGCCATCTGGGGTTGCTTGTTCTCCAGCCATTAAGGCATGGAAGATGCTGGGTGTTTGCTGTTGCTGGGCAAAGTTGTTGGACCAATGAAAAGTTGTTTTTGAAAAGGATTGCTGTGGGGAGAAGGGTATAAGAGGGGAGCCTGCCCTCAAGGTTATAAAAAAATTAAAAATTAAAAATTGAAAAAAAAAAAAACAAAACGCAACACAATGAAGTTATGTCATCAATAAAGAAGCAGAAAGAAGGAATGAAAAGGAACAGGCTAGCAGAACGGTGACCAGGATGGGAACAGGCACATTGATTGCCTCATGAAGAGAGGTTCGGCCAGACTCATCAAACCGCTCAAAGAAGCTCCTACTGAAAGTCGCTGGAAATGGGCGTACCGGAGCTGCAAAGAAGCTCACGCTGAGAGAAGCGGAGCCGCGCACACAACTGCCCCTCGCTGGTAAGCAGTTGCGCATTACGGGGAATCATGCGTCCGTAGAAACAAAGACTGTCCTGGTAACCTTACGGCTTATTCTCCTTCTTAACAATCGGACAGTTTATGATCCTGAAATATGGGACCAAATTGAGGTCAAGGTGTGGGACTCTGCAGCTAAAAACAACAAGGTTGCAGTGGGATTGCTCGGCACCTGGTGAGCAGTCTCTGAGGCCTTAAAGAGCCGTGTAGGACCACAGTCAGACACGTGTGGTTTGCCAGACAGTGAGGGGGGAGCTGCGGGCTCCTTTACTGATCCTGCTGCTACGCCATCGGCCCCTCTGCTGCTACAGCCATCGAAGGCCTTTGCTGTTCCGCCCCCTGGTGACCTGGACGTGCCTTTTGACCCAGGCCCTGTTGGCCTTGAAAAGGAGATGGATATGCTTTTATTCGATGCGGGAAGCACGGGATACATAAGGCCCGAAGACCGAGTTGCTTAACAACTTAAAGCGAGACATATTGCTCCCACGACTAGCCCTGGAATTCTCCCGTGTTTGTAAAGCAGAAAAGGAATGGAAAAGGGAGACTGTTAAGTCATGGAACTTAAAGGATTGTTTGTTACCTTTCCTGATTGTACGCATGTATAGGCATACTCGGGTTTCGTATGTAAAAGCAATGTTCTGTATATTTAGAATGTTTGATGTTCGTGTGTGCGTGTTGGTGGAGCATAGACTCCCCGCACACCCAGCGCTGTTTACTTGCCTTTTATACCTTTTATAAATATTCCTTTTATAACTATTACTAAACACAGATTGAGTTGAGACTTCACTTATAACAGAAGGAACAACCGCATGTATCAGTACAGGCTGGGGGATGACCTGCTGGAGAGGAGCTCTGCGGAGAAGGACCTGGGGGTCCTGGTGGATGACAGGTTGGCCATGAGCCAGCAGTGTGCCCTGGTGGCCAAGAAGGCCAACGGGATCCTGGGGTGCGTTAAAAGGAGCGTGGACAGCAGGTCAAGGAAGGTGATGCTGCCCCTCTACTCTGCCCTGGTCAGGCCTCACCTGGAGTGCTGTGTCCAGTTCTGGGCGCCTTGGTACAAAAAAAGACAGGGATCTCCTGGAAAGAGTCCAGCAGAGGGCCACAGACAGGATACGGGGCCTGGAGCATCTCCCCTAGGAGGAAAAGCTGAGAGACCTGGCTCTGTTCAGCCTGGAGAAAAGAAGACTGAGAAGGGATCTTATCTATAAGTACCTGAGGTGTGGGAGACACAGGGATATGGCCAACCGCCTTTCAGTGGTCTGTGGGGACAGGACAAGGGGCAATGGCCACAAAATGGAGCACAGGAAGTTCCGCACCACTACGCAAAAGAACTTCTTCACGGCGAGGGTGACGGAGCACAGGGACAGGCTGCCCAGGGAGGCTGTGGAGTCTCTGCAGATATTCAAGCCCCGTCTGGACACCTACTTGTGCAACCTGCTCTAGGAAACCTGCTTTGGCAGGGGAGTTGGACCCGATGATCTCTGGAGGTCCCTTCCAACCCCTACAATTCTGGGAAACGAGCCCCACAACGCCTACGTTTCTCTATCTTCTGTTTAACCTATTGGAGTAACAGCTCCATTAATACAATGTTTCCACAGTCTTCTAACACCTGGATTACCCCTAACAATTGAAAAGACGAAGATGCAGTCTTTCTAGACCTGGCTTGCATCGATAAGAACCCCTGGTTTTGAAGATGACCTCGAGTTGCATAGTGGGGCCTTGGTCCTTCCACAGTCCACAGACTCAAAAGTTTGCAGAGCGGAAGCTTTGCAGAGCTCTACCATCACTGAAGATCCAGTTCTGCAAGAAGCTGATGCAAGAGCTACATGGCACTGGGCAGTTTGGGTGAGGAAGAAAGAGACTGGCATTCTCACGGTGCATGGTTTAACCGAGTTTAGTCCTGTGGGCTGTGTCAACAGAACTGGCTTTGGTTTGTACCCTTTCAGGACACTGAGGACCCAATTTCACGTCTGTGGGCAGCACGGCTAAGCGGGCAGTGTACTCTGTGTCACTGGGGACAGAGGAGGGATTGACTGATGGGCTACGTCAGTGTGCCCTGCACAATGCTGCCGCCACCTTGCTGGAGCGGTTTGCGTGCTCCTAGCGCCAAAACGTGCCTCTTGGAGGGCCGGGGGCAAGGCGAGGCAGAGCTGGAGGTGGTGTCAGGAAAGCCTCATGGCTCCTGCCAGGCACTGCGCCAGGCCTCAGGCCTGGGACGCCAGCCCCGCCCTGCGGCCTCCTGGCGCCCATCGGATGCCACAGCCCCAGGCTGCCTAGCAACAAGCGCCAGCGGCCTCACTATTGGCTGCGCCCAGAGGCGCCAAGGCAGGCGGCCAATGGGGCGGTGCCTGGCCATGATGGAGCAGAGATGTCACAGGGCAGGGTGGGTGACATGGTGCTGGGTGTGCTGGGGCTGCGGCACTCCGGCGATGGTGGCGCGCAGGCGAGGCGCGGCCTTTGGGCTGCTTGTGGCCCCTGAGGAGTGCTCCTGTGTGCAGCTCTCGGTGTTGTCTTCACCGTGTGACCCCGCAGGAGGGTGTCGTCGTGCAGCTTTCGGTGTTCTTATCACGGCAGCCCTGAGCAGTTCTGCATCGTTCAGCTTTTGGTGGTTCTCCTCTGCAGCCTCTGAGGAGTGCTTTCTTGAGCAGCTTTTGCTGTTTTCTTCACTGCGACTTGAGGAGTGCTTCTGCGTCCAGCTTTCTGTGTTGCCTTCACTGCGTTTCCACTGAGGATGCCTTCGTTGTGCAGCTTTTGGGGTTCTTCACATCACGTTTACCCTGAGGAGCGCTTCATCATTCAGCTTTTTGCATTTTCTTCGCTGTGGCGCTTGAAGAGTAATTCTTTGTGGAGCTTTTTGTGTTTTCTTCACCTTGTGGTCCCTGAGGAGTTCTTCATCGCGCAGCTTCTGGGGTTCTCTTCACTTCGGGACTCCGGAGGAATACGTCATCGTGCACATTTTGCTGTTTTCTTCACTACGGCCCTGAGGAGTTCATCGTGCAGCTTGCGGTGTTTTCTTCTACTCGGCCCTGAGGAGTTCTGCACCGTCCAGCCTTTGGGGTTCTTCGCCATGTTTTCCCTGAGGAGACCTTCATCATGCTGCTTTGGTGTTGTTTTCACCTTCCAGCCCCTGAGAAGTGCTTCACCTTCTAACATTTGGTGTTTTTGTTTTTTCTCATTCTAGGCCCTGAGGAGTGCTTCTGCGTGCAGCTTCTGGCAAATTCTTCATTGCGGCCCATGAGGAGCTCTTCATCGTGCAGCTTTTCAGGATCTCTTCACCACGTTTCCCCGGAGGAGGGCTTCACTATTCAGCTCGTCGTGTTTTCTTCACTGTGGCGCTTGAGGAGAAATTCTTCGTGGAGCTTTTTGGGGTTTCATCTCCCTGTGGCCCCTGAAGTGTGCTTCTGCGTGTGGCTTTAGTTGTGTTCTTCACTACGGCCCTGAGGAGTTCTTCATCGTGCAGCATTTGGTATTTTCTTCACCGCGGCCCTTAAGGAGTTCTGCATTGTCCAGCTTTTGGCGTTCCCTTCATTACGTTTACCCGGAGGAGTTCTTCAGCGTGCAGCTTTTCTGGTTCTCTTCACTTCGGCCCCTGAGGAGAGCTTCGTGGTGCAGCTTGTGGTGTTTTCTTCACTGCGGCCCTGAGGAGTTCTGCACCATCCAGCCTTTGGGGTTCTTCACCATGGTTTCCCAGAGGTGAGCTTCATCATGCCAGTTTTGGTGTTGTTTTCACCTTGTCCCTGAGAAGTGCTTCATCTTCTAACATTTGGTGTTTTTTTCTCTCATTCCGGGCCCTGAGAAGTTTTTCATCGTGCAGCTTTGTGTGCTTTCTTCACTACGGCCCTTGAGGACTTCTTCATCATGCAGCTCTTGGTGTTTTCTACAATGAGGCGCTTTTTGGCATCGCCCGTGTCTGCAGCCAGACCGACAGCTTTGTGCCTGACGTGTGAAAAGGCACATTCTTCTGTTTGTTTTCAATCTGCCAACCGATCATTTCATGTAGAGCTGGTTTTTTTTTTGTACTTTTTTTTTTTTTGTACTTTTCTTTTTTTGCCATGTTCTGTCACGTTGCTATAAATCTCTTTCAAACCATTTCCGAGTTCTCTTGCCTCATGTACTGGGTTTACGTGGCAAGGTTTTGGTAGCAGGGGGGCCATCAGGGTGGGTTCTGTGAGAAGAATCCAGAAACTGCGTCATGTTAGAGAAGGGCCCGCTGCTGGCCACAGCCAGGCCAAGAAGTGCTGTTGTTTGCGCCTCTGTGAGGCCAGATTTAAGAAAGGTTAAAAAAAAAAAAAAATGCTGCGGAAGAGCAGCTGGGAGAGAGGGAGGAATGAGAACAGCCTTGCAGACGCCAAGGCTGGTGAAGAGGGAGGGGGAGAGGTGCTCCAGGCTCCGGAGCCTGCAGCCTGTGGTGAGGCAGGCTGTCCCCCTGCAGCCCATGGGGTACCACAGTGGAGCAGGGTTCCACGCTGCAGCCCGCGGAGGAGACCCCGGTGGAGCAGGGGCAGAGAGCCACCGAGAAGGAGCGGTGGAGACAAGGCGCTACAGACTGACCGCAGCCCCCATTGCCCCGCTCCCCTGAGCCGCTCGGGGGGAGGAGGTGGGAGGGGGTGCACTGGGGGGGAAAAGTCTTACTGCTTCCCTACTCTGAGTCTGCTTTGCCCATCACAATACCTGCTGAGTGATCTCCCCGTCCTTATCTCAGCCCTTGAGCCCTTGGCATCGTATTTTCTCTCCCTTTCCCTTTCAGGAGGGGGAGTGAGAGAGCGGCCATGGTGGAACTCGGCTGCCCATCCAAGTAAAAGCACCACACAGTAACACCTACACTAAAGTCCCTTTGCTGCATCTGAAGCCCTTTCTTCCTTGTCCTAAATCTATGGCCTGGGGAGAAGTTTGCTCGCTTTTTACTTGCAGCATCCTTCTCCACATCTCGGTTCTGCCTGCTCTTGACATTAAAGCCTTAGTCCATTAATCCAATGTTTAATCTTTCCTTAGAGACCATGTTTCCTAAAAGTCTGATCCTAAGAAGGGTCGTTCTTAGCATCACTTCCTGGGTTCCTTGGATGCTTTCTGCTCGGTGTGTGTGTTCCTTGAAATACAATCCTCAGAAATGGGCACAATTTCAGTGGAAAATCTCACAGTAGACCCCACGCTCTGGATAGAGCAGTCTTCCGCCAGCCGCTCCCTCTCACCTTCTTCAACCTGCTGATGGGAGCACGAGGTGGAGGGTGTCGAAGGCTTTCTGAAGGCGCCACATGAGGGTCTTTCCTGAGCAAGGTATTCCGCTGTCAGAGAAGGAAACGGCTTTGTTGTTTGTTTCTCACCATCGGCACTTTGTTGCAGTTTCAGTTGTGATTGCCTAACTACACGTAACCTATTGGATTATTTCTTTGAGTATTTTTGCAGGAGTGGACATTTAACTCATTAGTTCAAATAGTGAGATCACGTTCATGTCATTCACTTACTTTTCAGCCGAATGCAACTTTTCATAGAATTTGCTAGCGTTGCAAGGGCCCAGACATGACCGCTCTCCTCTTAAGGCACCTCCAGTGTTAAGGAGACGGGGAAAGACTTTGGCAGTGCATTTTGTGTCTTCCCAGTGGGATGCTGATGCGCTAAACTTTTCTATCACCGAGCGTGATGTGAATCTCCAAACCAAACAACAACAACACAACAAAAACAAAAGGCTCTTGCTACTGTCTCCCACGATATCCTGCTAACAAAGCTGACAAAGCGTGGCACAGAAGAGCGGACAGTAAGGTGGGTTGAGAACCGGCTGACTGGCCGAGCTCAGAGGGTGGTGATAGGCGGAGCAGAGTCCGCTTGGAGACCTGTGACAAGCTCAGGGGTCGGTGCTGGGTCCCGTCTTGTTCGACAGCTTCATCAGCGACTCTGATGAGGGAACAGTGTCCACCCTCAGCAAGTACGCTGATGATACAAAGCTGGGAGGAGTGGCTGGCACACCAGAAGGCTGTGCTGCCATTCAGCGAGACCTGGACAGGCTGGAGAGCTGGGCAGGAAGAAACCAGAGGAGGTTTAACAAAAGCAAGTGGCACCTGGGAAGTGTTATATATGGAGTGGTAATTCGTGTTGAGAAGATGGTTGATAGTAATAAAGAAGGGGGAGATGTGGGAGTGTGGCCATGCGGGTCGGCACACTCTGTGGTTAATGATAACAGTAGACTCTTAACGATGAGGCCATCAGGAATGTAAAAGAGCTTAGAGGGAACAAAGAAGGGTGATTCAGGAGACTCCATGCCATCTGGGGTTGCTTGTTCTCCAGCCATTAAGGCATGGAAGATGCTGGGTGTTTGCTGTTGCTGGGCAAAGTTGTTGGACCAATGAAAAGTTGTTTTTGAAAAGGATTGCTGTGGGGAGAAGGGTATAAGAGGGGAGCCTGCCCTCAAGGTTATAAAAAAATTAAAAATTAAAAATTAAAAAAAAAACAAACAAAAGGCAACACAATGAAGTTATGTCATCAATAAAGAAGCAGAAAGAAGGAATGAAAAGGAACAGGCTAGCAGAACGGTGACCAGGACGGGAACAGGCACATTGATTGCCTCATGAAGAGAGGTTCGGCCAGACTCATCAAACCGCTCAAAGAAGCTCCTACTGAAAGTCGCTGGAAATGGGCGTACCGGAGCTGCAAAGAAGCTCACGCTGAGAGAAGCGGAGCCGCGCACACAACTGCCCCTCGCTGGTAAGCAGTTGCGCATTACGGGGAATCATGCGTCCGTAGAAACAAAGACTGTCCTGGTAACCTTACGGCTTATTCTCCTTCTTAACAATCGGACAGTTTATGATCCTGAAATATGGGACCAAATTGAGGTCAAGGTGTGGGACTCTGCAGCTAAAAACAACAAGGTTGCAGTGGGATTGCTCGGCACCTGGTGAGCAGTCTCTGAGGCCTTAAAGAGCCGTGTAGGACCACAGTCAGACACGTGTGGTTTGCCAGACAGTGAGGGGGGAGCTGCGGGCTCCTTTACTGATCCTGCTGCTACGCCATCGGCCCCTCTGCTGCTACAGCCATCGAAGGCCTTTGCTGTTCCGCCCCCTGGTGACCTGGACGTGCCTTTTGACCCAGGCCCTGTTGGCCTTGAAAAGGAGATGGATATGCTTTTATTCGATGCGGGAAGCACGGGATACATAAGGCCCGAAGACCGAGTTGCTTAACAACTTAAAGCGAGACATATTGCTCCCACGACTAGCCCTGGAATTCTCCCGTGTTTGTAAAGCAGAAAAGGAATGGAAAAGGGAGACTGTTAAGTCATGGAACTTAAAGGATTGTTTGTTACCTTTCCTGATTGTACGCATGTATAGGCATACTCGGGTTTCGTATGTAAAAGCAATGTTCTGTATATTTAGAATGTTTGATGTTCGTGTGTGCGTGTTGGTGGAGCATAGACTCCCCGCACACCCAGCGCTGTTTACTTGCCTTTTATACCTTTTATAAATATTCCTTTTATAACTATTACTAAACACAGATTGAGTTGAGACTTCACTTATAACAGAAGGAACAACCGCATGTATCAGTACAGGCTGGGGGATGACCTGCTGGAGAGGAGCTCTGCGGAGAAGGACCTGGGGGTCCTGGTGGATGACAGGTTGGCCATGAGCCAGCAGTGTGCCCTGGTGGCCAAGAAGGCCAACGGGATCCTGGGGTGCGTTAAAAGGAGCGTGGACAGCAGGTCAAGGAAGGTGATGCTGCCCCTCTACTCTGCCCTGGTCAGGCCTCACCTGGAGTGCTGTGTCCAGTTCTGGGCGCCTTGGTACAAAAAAAGACAGGGATCTCCTGGAAAGAGTCCAGCAGAGGGCCACAGACAGGATACGGGGCCTGGAGCATCTCCCCTAGGAGGAAAAGCTGAGAGACCTGGCTCTGTTCAGCCTGGAGAAAAGAAGACTGAGAAGGGATCTTATCTATAAGTACCTGAGGTGTGGGAGACACAGGGATATGGCCAACCGCCTTTCAGTGGTCTGTGGGGACAGGACAAGGGGCAATGGCCACAAAATGGAGCACAGGAAGTTCCGCACCACTACGCAAAAGAACTTCTTCACGGCGAGGGTGACGGAGCACAGGGACAGGCTGCCCAGGGAGGCTGTGGAGTCTCTGCAGATATTCAAGCCCCGTCTGGACACCTACTTGTGCAACCTGCTCTAGGAAACCTGCTTTGGCAGGGGAGTTGGACCCGATGATCTCTGGAGGTCCCTTCCAACCCCTACAATTCTGGGAAACGAGCCCCACAACGCCTACGTTTCTCTATCTTCTGTTTAACCTATTGGAGTAACAGCTCCATTAATACAATGTTTCCACAGTCTTCTAACACCTGGATTACCCCTAACAATTGAAAAGACGAAGATGCAGTCTTTCTAGACCTGGCTTGCATCGATAAGAACCCCTGGTTTTGAAGATGACCTCGAGTTGCATAGTGGGGCCTTGGTCCTTCCACAGTCCACAGACTCAAAAGTTTGCAGAGCGGAAGCTTTGCAGAGCTCTACCATCACTGAAGATCCAGTTCTGCAAGAAGCTGATGCAAGAGCTACATGGCACTGGGCAGTTTGGGTGAGGAAGAAAGAGACTGGCATTCTCACGGTGCATGGTTTAACCGAGTTTAGTCCTGTGGGCTGTGTCAACAGAACTGGCTTTGGTTTGTACCCTTTCAGGACACTGAGGACCCAATTTCACGTCTGTGGGCAGCACGGCTAAGCGGGCAGTGTACTCTGTGTCACTGGGGACAGAGGAGGGATTGACTGATGGGCTACGTCAGTGTGCCCTGCACAATGCTGCCGCCACCTTGCTGGAGCGGTTTGCGTGCTCCTAGCGCCAAAACGTGCCTCTTGGAGGGCCGGGGGCAAGGCAAGGCAGAGCTGGAGGTGGTGTCAGGAAAGCCTCATGGCTCCTGCCAGGCACTGCGCCAGGCCTCAGGCCTGGGACGCCAGCCCCGCCCTGCGGCCTCCTGGCGCCCATCGGATGCCACAGCCCCAGGCTGCCTAGCAACAAGCGCCAGCGGCCTCACTATTGGCTGCGCCCAGAGGCGCCAAGGCAGGCGGCCAATGGGGCGGTGCCTGGCCATGATGGAGCAGAGATGTCACAGGGCAGGGTGGGTGACATGGTGCTGGGTGTGCTGGGGCTGCGGCACTCCGGCGATGGTGGCGCGCAGGCGAGGCGCGGCCTTTGGGCTGCTTGTGGCCCCTGAGGAGTGCTCCTGTGTGCAGCTCTCGGTGTTGTCTTCACCGTGTGACCCCGCAGGAGGGTGTCGTCGTGCAGCTTTCGGTGTTCTTATCACGGCAGCCCTGAGCAGTTCTGCATCGTTCAGCTTTTGGTGGTTCTCCTCTGCAGCCTCTGAGGAGTGCTTTCTTGAGCAGCTTTTGCTGTTTTCTTCACTGCGACTTGAGGAGTGCTTCTGCGTCCAGCTTTCTGTGTTGCCTTCACTGCGTTTCCACTGAGGATGCCTTCGTTGTGCAGCTTTTGGGGTTCTTCACATCACGTTTACCCTGAGGAGCGCTTCATCATTCAGCTTTTTGCATTTTCTTCGCTGTGGCGCTTGAAGAGTAATTCTTTGTGGAGCTTTTTGTGTTTTCTTCACCTTGTGGTCCCTGAGGAGTTCTTCATCGCGCAGCTTCTGGGGTTCTCTTCACTTCGGGACTCCGGAGGAATACGTCATCGTGCACATTTTGCTGTTTTCTTCACTACGGCCCTGAGGAGTTCATCGTGCAGCTTGCGGTGTTTTCTTCTACTCGGCCCTGAGGAGTTCTGCACCGTCCAGCCTTTGGGGTTCTTCGCCATGTTTTCCCTGAGGAGACCTTCATCATGCTGCTTTGGTGTTGTTTTCACCTTCCAGCCCCTGAGAAGTGCTTCACCTTCTAACATTTGGTGTTTTTGTTTTTTCTCATTCTAGGCCCTGAGGAGTGCTTCTGCGTGCAGCTTCTGGCAAATTCTTCATTGCGGCCCATGAGGAGCTCTTCATCGTGCAGCTTTTCAGGATCTCTTCACCACGTTTCCCCGGAGGAGGGCTTCACTATTCAGCTCGTCGTGTTTTCTTCACTGTGGCGCTTGAGGAGAAATTCTTCGTGGAGCTTTTTGGGGTTTCATCTCCCTGTGGCCCCTGAAGTGTGCTTCTGCGTGTGGCTTTAGTTGTGTTCTTCACTACGGCCCTGAGGAGTTCTTCATCGTGCAGCATTTGGTATTTTCTTCACCGCGGCCCTTAAGGAGTTCTGCATTGTCCAGCGTTTGGCGTTCCCTTCATTACGTTTACCCGGAGGAGTTCTTCAGCGTGCAGCTTTTCTGGTTCTCTTCACTTCGGCCCCTGAGGAGAGCTTCGTGGTGCAGCTTGTGGTGTTTTCTTCACTGCGGCCCTGAGGAGTTCTGCACCATCCAGCCTTTGGGGTTCTTCACCATGGTTTCCCAGAGGTGAGCTTCATCATGCCAATTTTGGTGTTGTTTTCACCTTGTCCCTGAGAAGTGCTTCATCTTCTAACATTTGGTGTTTTTTTCTCTCATTCCGGGCCCTGAGAAGTTTTTCATCGTGCAGCTTTGTGTGCTTTCTTCACTACGGCCCTTGAGGACTTCTTCATCATGCAGCTCTTGGTGTTTTCTACAATGAGGCGCTTTTTGGCATCGCCCGTGTCTGCAGCCAGACCGACAGCTTTGTGCCTGACGTGTGAAAAGGCACATTCTTCTGTTTGTTTTCAATCTGCCAACCGATCATTTCATGTAGAGCTGGTTTTTTTTTTGTACTTTTTTTTTTTTTGTACTTTTCTTTTTTTGCCATGTTCTGTCACGTTGCTATAAATCTCTTTCAAACCATTTCCGAGTTCTCTTGCCTCATGTACTGGGTTTACGTGGCAAGGTTTTGGTAGCAGGGGGGCCATCAGGGTGGGTTCTGTGAGAAGAATCCAGAAACTGCGTCATGTTAGAGAAGGGCCCGCTGCTGGCCACAGCCAGGCCAAGAAGTGCTGTTGTTTGCGCCTCTGTGAGGCCAGATTTAAGAAAGGTTAAAAAAAAAAAAAAATGCTGCGGAAGAGCAGCTGGGAGAGAGGGAGGAATGAGAACAGCCTTGCAGACGCCAAGGCTGGTGAAGAGGGAGGGGGAGAGGTGCTCCAGGCTCCGGAGCCTGCAGCCTGTGGTGAGGCAGGCTGTCCCCCTGCAGCCCATGGGGTACCACAGTGGAGCAGGGTTCCACGCTGCAGCCCGCGGAGGAGACCCCGGTGGAGCAGGGGCAGAGAGCCACCGAGAAGGAGCGGTGGAGACAAGGCGCTACAGACTGACCGCAGCCCCCATTGCCCCGCTCCCCTGAGCCGCTCGGGGGGAGGAGGTGGGAGGGGGTGCACTGGGGGGGAAAAGTCTTACTGCTTCCCTACTCTGAGTCTGCTTTGCCCATCACAATACCTGCTGAGTGATCTCCCCGTCCTTATCTCAGCCCTTGAGCCCTTGGCATCGTATTTTCTCTCCCTTTCCCTTTCAGGAGGGGGAGTGAGAGAGCGGCCGTGGTGGAACTCGGCTGCCCACCCAAGTAAAAGCACCACACAGTAACACCTACACTAAAGTCCCTTTGCTGCATCTGAAGCCCTTTCTTCCTTGTCCTAAATCTATGGCCTGGGGAGAAGTTTGCTCGCTTTTTACTTGCAGCATCCTTCTCCACATCTCGGTTCTGCCTGCTCTTGACATTAAAGCCTTAGTCCATTAATCCAATGTTTAATCTTTCCTTAGAGACCATGTTTCCTAAAAGTCTGATCCTAAGAAGGGTCGTTCTTAGCATCACTTCCTGGGTTCCTTGGATGCTTTCTGCTCGGTGTGTGTGTTCCTTGAAATACAATCCTCAGAAATGGGCACAATTTCAGTGGAAAATCTCACAGTAGACCCCACGCTCTGGATAGAGCAGTCTTCCGCCAGCCGCTCCCTCTCACCTTCTTCAACCTGCTGATGGGAGCACGAGGTGGAGGGTGTCGAAGGCTTTCTGAAGGCGCCACATGAGGGTCTTTCCTGAGCAAGGTATTCCGCTGTCAGAGAAGGAAACGGCTTTGTTGTTTGTTTCTCACCATCGGCACTTTGTTGCAGTTTCAGTTGTGATTGCCTAACTACACGTAACCTATTGGATTATTTCTTTGAGTATTTTTGCAGGAGTGGACATTTAACTCATTAGTTCAAATAGTGAGATCACGTTCATGTCATTCACTTACTTTTCAGCCGAATGCAACTTTTCATAGAATTTGCTAGCGTTGCAAGGGCCCAGACATGACCGCTCTCCTCTTAAGGCACCTCCAGTGTTAAGGAGACGGGGAAAGACTTTGGCAGTGCATTTTGTGTCTTCCCAGTGGGATGCTGATGCGCTAAACTTTTCTATCACCGAGCGTGATGTGAATCTCCAAACCAAACAACAACAACACAACAAAAACAAAAGGCTCTTGCTACTGTCTCCCACGATATCCTGCTAACAAAGCTGACAAAGCGTGGCACAGAAGAGCGGACAGTAAGGTGGGTTGAGAACCGGCTGACTGGCCGAGCTCAGAGGGTGGTGATAGGCGGAGCAGAGTCCGCTTGGAGACCTGTGACAAGCTCAGGGGTCGGTGCTGGGTCCCGTCTTGTTCGACAGCTTCATCAGCGACTCTGATGAGGGAACAGTGTCCACCCTCAGCAAGTACGCTGATGATACAAAGCTGGGAGGAGTGGCTGGCACACCAGAAGGCTGTGCTGCCATTCAGCGAGACCTGGACAGGCTGGAGAGCTGGGCAGGAAGAAACCAGAGGAGGTTTAACAAAAGCAAGTGGCACCTGGGAAGTGTTATATATGGAGTGGTAATTCGTGTTGAGAAGATGGTTGATAGTAATAAAGAAGGGGGAGATGTGGGAGTGTGGCCATGCGGGTCGGCACACTCTGTGGTTAATGATAACAGTAGACTCTTAACGATGAGGCCATCAGGAATGTAAAAGAGCTTAGAGGGAACAAAGAAGGGTGATTCAGGAGACTCCATGCCATCTGGGGTTGCTTGTTCTCCAGCCATTAAGGCATGGAAGATGCTGGGTGTTTGCTGTTGCTGGGCAAAGTTGTTGGACCAATGAAAAGTTGTTTTTGAAAAGGATTGCTGTGGGGAGAAGGGTATAAGAGGGGAGCCTGCCCTCAAGGTTATAAAAAAATTAAAAATTAAAAATTGAAAAAAAAACAAACAAAAGGCAACACAATGAAGTTATGTCATCAATAAAGAAGCAGAAAGAAGGAATGAAAAGGAACAGGCTAGCAGAACGGTGACCAGGATGGGAACAGGCACATTGATTGCCTCATGAAGAGAGGTTCGGCCAGACTCATCAAACCGCTCAAAGAAGCTCCTACTGAAAGTCGCTGGAAATGGGCGTACCGGAGCTGCAAAGAAGCTCACGCTGAGAGAAGCGGAGCCGCGCACACAACTGCCCCTCGCTGGTAAGCAGTTGCGCATTACGGGGAATCATGCGTCCGTAGAAACAAAGACTGTCCTGGTAACCTTACGGCTTATTCTCCTTCTTAACAATCGGACAGTTTATGATCCTGAAATATGGGACCAAATTGAGGTCAAGGTGTGGGACTCTGCAGCTAAAAACAACAAGGTTGCAGTGGGATTGCTCGGCACCTGGTGAGCAGTCTCTGAGGCCTTAAAGAGCCGTGTAGGACCACAGTCAGACACGTGTGGTTTGCCAGACAGTGAGGGGGGAGCTGCGGGCTCCTTTACTGATCCTGCTGCTACGCCATCGGCCCCTCTGCTGCTACAGCCATCGAAGGCCTTTGCTGTTCCGCCCCCTGGTGACCTGGACGTGCCTTTTGACCCAGGCCCTGTTGGCCTTGAAAAGGAGATGGATATGCTTTTATTCGATGCGGGAAGCACGGGATACATAAGGCCCGAAGACCGAGTTGCTTAACAACTTAAAGCGAGACATATTGCTCCCACGACTAGCCCTGGAATTCTCCCGTGTTTGTAAAGCAGAAAAGGAATGGAAAAGGGAGACTGTTAAGTCATGGAACTTAAAGGATTGTTTGTTACCTTTCCTGATTGTACGCATGTATAGGCATACTCGGGTTTCGTATGTAAAAGCAATGTTCTGTATATTTAGAATGTTTGATGTTCGTGTGTGCGTGTTGGTGGAGCATAGACTCCCCGCACACCCAGCGCTGTTTACTTGCCTTTTATACCTTTTATAAATATTCCTTTTATAACTATTACTAAACACAGATTGAGTTGAGACTTCACTTATAACAGAAGGAACAACCGCATGTATCAGTACAGGCTGGGGGATGACCTGCTGGAGAGGAGCTCTGCGGAGAAGGACCTGGGGGTCCTGGTGGATGACAGGTTGGCCATGAGCCAGCAGTGTGCCCTGGTGGCCAAGAAGGCCAACGGGATCCTGGGGTGCGTTAAAAGGAGCGTGGACAGCAGGTCAAGGAAGGTGATGCTGCCCCTCTACTCTGCCCTGGTCAGGCCTCACCTGGAGTGCTGTGTCCAGTTCTGGGCGCCTTGGTACAAAAAAAGACAGGGATCTCCTGGAAAGAGTCCAGCAGAGGGCCACAGACAGGATACGGGGCCTGGAGCATCTCCCCTAGGAGGAAAAGCTGAGAGACCTGGCTCTGTTCAGCCTGGAGAAAAGAAGACTGAGAAGGGATCTTATCTATAAGTACCTGAGGTGTGGGAGACACAGGGATATGGCCAACCGCCTTTCAGTGGTCTGTGGGGACAGGACAAGGGGCAATGGCCACAAAATGGAGCACAGGAAGTTCCGCACCACTACGCAAAAGAACTTCTTCACGGCGAGGGTGACGGAGCACAGGGACAGGCTGCCCAGGGAGGCTGTGGAGTCTCTGCAGATATTCAAGCCCCGTCTGGACACCTACTTGTGCAACCTGCTCTAGGAAACCTGCTTTGGCAGGGGAGTTGGACCCGATGATCTCTGGAGGTCCCTTCCAACCCCTACAATTCTGGGAAACGAGCCCCACAACGCCTACGTTTCTCTATCTTCTGTTTAACCTATTGGAGTAACAGCTCCATTAATACAATGTTTCCACAGTCTTCTAACACCTGGATTACCCCTAACAATTGAAAAGACGAAGATGCAGTCTTTCTAGACCTGGCTTGCATCGATAAGAACCCCTGGTTTTGAAGATGACCTCGAGTTGCATAGTGGGGCCTTGGTCCTTCCACAGTCCACAGACTCAAAAGTTTGCAGAGCGGAAGCTTTGCAGAGCTCTACGATCACTGAAGATCCAGTTCTGCAAGAAGCTGATGCAAGAGCTACATGGCACTGGGCAGTTTGGGTGAGGAAGAAAGAGACTGGCATTCTCACGGTGCATGGTTTAACCGAGTTTAGTCCTGTGGGCTGTGTCAACAGAACTGGCTTTGGTTTGTACCCTTTCAGGACACTGAGGACCCAATTTCACGTCTGTGGGCAGCACGGCTAAGCGGGCAGTGTACTCTGTGTCACTGGGGACAGAGGAGGGATTGACTGATGGGCTACGTCAGTGTGCCCTGCACAATGCTGCCGCCACCTTGCTGGAGCGGTTTGCGTGCTCCTAGCGCCAAAACGTGCCTCTTGGAGGGCCGGGGGCAAGGCGAGGCAGAGCTGGAGGTGGTGTCAGGAAAGCCTCATGGCTCCTGCCAGGCACTGCGCCAGGCCTCAGGCCTGGGACGCCAGCCCCGCCCTGCGGCCTCCTGGCGCCCATCGGATGCCACAGCCCCAGGCTGCCTAGCAACAAGCGCCAGCGGCCTCACTATTGGCTGCGCCCAGAGGCGCCAAGGCAGGCGGCCAATGGGGCGGTGCCTGGCCATGATGGAGCAGAGATGTCACAGGGCAGGGTGGGTGACATGGTGCTGGGTGTGCTGGGGCTGCGGCACTCCGGCGATGGTGGCGCGCAGGCGAGGCGCGGCCTTTGGGCTGCTTGTGGCCCCTGAGGAGTGCTCCTGTGTGCAGCTCTCGGTGTTGTCTTCACCGTGTGACCCCGCAGGAGGGTGTCATCGTGCAGCTTTCGGTGTTCTTATCACGGCAGCCCTGAGCAGTTCTGCATCGTTCAGCTTTTGGTGGTTCTCCTCTGCAGCCTCTGAGGAGTGCTTTCTTGAGCAGCTTTTGCTGTTTTCTTCACTGCGACTTGAGGAGTGCTTCTGCGTCCAGCTTTCTGTGTTGCCTTCACTGCGTTTCCACTGAGGATGCCTTCGTTGTGCAGCTTTTGGGGTTCTTCACATCACGTTTACCCTGAGGAGCGCTTCATCATTCAGCTTTTTGCATTTTCTTCGCTGTGGCGCTTGAAGAGTAATTCTTTGTGGAGCTTTTTGTGTTTTCTTCACCTTGTGGTCCCTGAGGAGTTCTTCATCGCGCAGCTTCTGGGGTTCTCTTCACTTCGGGACTCCGGAGGAATACGTCATCGTGCACATTTTGCTGTTTTCTTCACTACGGCCCTGAGGAGTTCATCGTGCAGCTTGCGGTGTTTTCTTCTACTCGGCCCTGAGGAGTTCTGCACCGTCCAGCCTTTGGGGTTCTTCGCCATGTTTTCCCTGAGGAGACCTTCATCATGCTGCTTTGGTGTTGTTTTCACCTTCCAGCCCCTGAGAAGTGCTTCACCTTCTAACATTTGGTGTTTTTGTTTTTTCTCATTCTAGGCCCTGAGGAGTGCTTCTGCGTGCAGCTTCTGGCGAATTCTTCATTGCGGCCCATGAGGAGCTCTTCATCGTGCAGCTTTTCAGGATCTCTTCACCACGTTTCCCCGGAGGAGGGCTTCACTATTCAGCTCGTCGTGTTTTCTTCACTGTGGCGCTTGAGGAGAAATTCTTCGTGGAGCTTTTTGGGGTTTCATCTCCCTGTGGCCCCTGAAGTGTGCTTCTGCGTGTGGCTTTAGTTGTGTTCTTCACTACGGCCCTGAGGAGTTCTTCATCGTGCAGCATTTGGTATTTTCTTCACCGCGGCCCTTAAGGAGTTCTGCATTGTCCAGCTTTTGGCGTTCCCTTCATTACGTTTACCCGGAGGAGTTCTTCAGCGTGCAGCTTTTCTGGTTCTCTTCACTTCGGCCCCTGAGGAGAGCTTCGTGGTGCAGCTTGTGGTGTTTTCTTCACTGCGGCCCTGAGGAGTTCTGCACCATCCAGCCTTTGGGGTTCTTCACCATGGTTTCCCAGAGGTGAGCTTCATCATGCCAATTTTGGTGTTGTTTTCACCTTGTCCCTGAGAAGTGCTTCATCTTCTAACATTTGGTGTTTTTTTCTCTCATTCCGGGCCCTGAGAAGTTTTTCATCGTGCAGCTTTGTGTGCTTTCTTCACTACGGCCCTTGAGGACTTCTTCATCATGCAGCTCTTGGTGTTTTCTACAATGAGGCGCTTTTTGGCATCGCCCGTGTCTGCAGCCAGACCGACAGCTTTGTGCCTGACGTGTGAAGAGGCACATTCTTCTGTTTGTTTTCAATCTGCCAACCGATCATTTCATGTAGAACTGGTTTTTTTTTTGTACTTTTTTTTTTTTTGTACTTTTCTTTTTTTGCCATGTTCTGTCACGTTGCTATAAATCTCTTTCAAACCATTTCCGAGTTCTCTTGCCTCATGTACTGGGTTTACGTGGCAAGGTTTTGGTAGCAGGGGGGCCATCAGGGTGGGTTCTGTGAGAAGAATCCAGAAACTGCGTCATGTTAGAGAAGGGCCCGCTGCTGGCCACAGCCAGGCCAAGAAGTGCTGTTGTTTGCGCCTCTGTGAGGCCAGATTTAAGAAAGGTTAAAAAAAAAAAAAAATGCTGCGGAAGAGCAGCTGGGAGAGAGGGAGGAATGAGAACAGCCTTGCAGACGCCAAGGCTGGTGAAGAGGGAGGGGGAGAGGTGCTCCAGGCTCCGGAGCCTGCAGCCTGTGGTGAGGCAGGCTGTCCCCCTGCAGCCCATGGGGTACCACAGTGGAGCAGGGTTCCACGCTGCAGCCCGCGGAGGAGACCCCGGTGGAGCAGGGGCAGAGAGCCACCGAGAAGGAGCGGTGGAGACAAGGCGCTACAGACTGACCGCAGCCCCCATTGCCCCGCTCCCCTGAGCCGCTCGGGGGGAGGAGGTGGGAGGGGGTGCACTGGGGGGGAAAAGTCTTACTGCTTCCCTACTCTGAGTCTGCTTTGCCCATCACAATACCTGCTGAGTGATCTCCCCGTCCTTATCTCAGCCCTTGAGCCCTTGGCATCGTATTTTCTCTCCCTTTCCCTTTCAGGAGGGGGAGTGAGAGAGCGGCCGTGGTGGAACTCGGCTGCCCACCCAAGTAAAAGCACCACACAGTAACACCTACACTAAAGTCCCTTTGCTGCATCTGAAGCCCTTTCTTCCTTGTCCTAAATCTATGGCCTGGGGAGAAGTTTGCTCGCTTTTTACTTGCAGCATCCTTCTCCACATCTCGGTTCTGCCTGCTCTTGACATTAAAGCCTTAGTCCATTAATCCAATGTTTAATCTTTCCTTAGAGACCATGTTTCCTAAAAGTCTGATCCTAAGAAGGGTCGTTCTTAGCATCACTTCCTGGGTTCCTTGGATGCTTTCTGCTCGGTGTGTGTGTTCCTTGAAATACAATCCTCAGAAATGGGCACAATTTCAGTGGAAAATCTCACAGTAGACCCCACGCTCTGGATAGAGCAGTCTTCCGCCAGCCGCTCCCTCTCACCTTCTTCAACCTGCTGATGGGAGCACGAGGTGGAGGGTGTCGAAGGCTTTCTGAAGGCGCCACATGAGGGTCTTTCCTGAGCAAGGTATTCCGCTGTCAGAGAAGGAAACGGCTTTGTTGTTTGTTTCTCACCATCGGCACTTTGTTGCAGTTTCAGTTGTGATTGCCTAACTACACGTAACCTATTGGATTATTTCTTTGAGTATTTTTGCAGGAGTGGACATTTAACTCATTAGTTCAAATAGTGAGATCACGTTCATGTCATTCACTTACTTTTCAGCCGAATGCAACTTTTCATAGAATTTGCTAGCGTTGCAAGGGCCCAGACATGACCGCTCTCCTCTTAAGGCACCTCCAGTGTTAAGGAGACGGGGAAAGACTTTGGCAGTGCATTTTGTGTCTTCCCAGTGGGATGCTGATGCGCTAAACTTTTCTATCACCGAGCGTGATGTGAATCTCCAAACCAAACAACAACAACACAACAAAAACAAAAGGCTCTTGCTACTGTCTCCCACGATATCCTGCTAACAAAGCTGACAAAGCGTGGCACAGAAGAGCGGACAGTAAGGTGGGTTGAGAACCGGCTGACTGGCCGAGCTCAGAGGGTGGTGATAGGCGGAGCAGAGTCCGCTTGGAGACCTGTGACAAGCTCAGGGGTCGGTGCTGGGTCCCGTCTTGTTCGACAGCTTCATCAGCGACTCTGATGAGGGAACAGTGTCCACCCTCAGCAAGTACGCTGATGATACAAAGCTGGGAGGAGTGGCTGGCACACCAGAAGGCTGTGCTGCCATTCAGCGAGACCTGGACAGGCTGGAGAGCTGGGCAGGAAGAAACCAGAGGAGGTTTAACAAAAGCAAGTGGCACCTGGGAAGTGTTATATATGGAGTGGTAATTCGTGTTGAGAAGATGGTTGATAGTAATAAAGAAGGGGGAGATGTGGGAGTGTGGCCATGCGGGTCGGCACACTCTGTGGTTAATGATAACAGTAGACTCTTAACGATGAGGCCATCAGGAATGTAAAAGAGCTTAGAGGGAACAAAGAAGGGTGATTCAGGAGACTCCATGCCATCTGGGGTTGCTTGTTCTCCAGCCATTAAGGCATGGAAGATGCTGGGTGTTTGCTGTTGCTGGGCAAAGTTGTTGGACCAATGAAAAGTTGTTTTTGAAAAGGATTGCTGTGGGGAGAAGGGTATAAGAGGGGAGCCTGCCCTCAAGGTTATAAAAAAATTAAAAATTAAAAATTGAAAAAAAAAAAAACAAAAGGCAACACAATGAAGTTATGTCATCAATAAAGAAGCAGAAAGAAGGAATGAAAAGGAACAGGCTAGCAGAACGGTGACCAGGATGGGAACAGGCACATTGATTGCCTCATGAAGAGAGGTTCGGCCAGACTCATCAAACCGCTCAAAGAAGCTCCTACTGAAAGTCGCTGGAAATGGGCGTACCGGAGCTGCAAAGAAGCTCACGCTGAGAGAAGCGGAGCCGCGCACACAACTGCCCCTCGCTGGTAAGCAGTTGCGCATTACGGGGAATCATGCGTCCGTAGAAACAAAGACTGTCCTGGTAACCTTACGGCTTATTCTCCTTCTTAACAATCGGACAGTTTATGATCCTGAAATATGGGACCAAATTGAGGTCAAGGTGTGGGACTCTGCAGCTAAAAACAACAAGGTTGCAGTGGGATTGCTCGGCACCTGGTGAGCAGTCTCTGAGGCCTTAAAGAGCCGTGTAGGACCACAGTCAGACACGTGTGGTTTGCCAGACAGTGAGGGGGGAGCTGCGGGCTCCTTTACTGATCCTGCTGCTACGCCATCGGCCCCTCTGCTGCTACAGCCATCGAAGGCCTTTGCTGTTCCGCCCCCTGGTGACCTGGACGTGCCTTTTGACCCAGGCCCTGTTGGCCTTGAAAAGGAGATGGATATGCTTTTATTCGATGCGGGAAGCACGGGATACATAAGGCCCGAAGACCGAGTTGCTTAACAACTTAAAGCGAGACATATTGCTCCCACGACTAGCCCTGGAATTCTCCCGTGTTTGTAAAGCAGAAAAGGAATGGAAAAGGGAGACTGTTAAGTCATGGAACTTAAAGGATTGTTTGTTACCTTTCCTGATTGTACGCATGTATAGGCATACTCGGGTTTCGTATGTAAAAGCAATGTTCTGTATATTTAGAATGTTTGATGTTCGTGTGTGCGTGTTGGTGGAGCATAGACTCCCCGCACACCCAGCGCTGTTTACTTGCCTTTTATACCTTTTATAAATATTCCTTTTATAACTATTACTAAACACAGATTGAGTTGAGACTTCACTTATAACAGAAGGAACAACCGCATGTATCAGTACAGGCTGGGGGATGACCTGCTGGAGAGGAGCTCTGCGGAGAAGGACCTGGGGGTCCTGGTGGATGACAGGTTGGCCATGAGCCAGCAGTGTGCCCTGGTGGCCAAGAAGGCCAACGGGATCCTGGGGTGCGTTAAAAGGAGCGTGGACAGCAGGTCAAGGAAGGTGATGCTGCCCCTCTACTCTGCCCTGGTCAGGCCTCACCTGGAGTGCTGTGTCCAGTTCTGGGCGCCTTGGTACAAAAAAAGACAGGGATCTCCTGGAAAGAGTCCAGCAGAGGGCCACAGACAGGATACGGGGCCTGGAGCATCTCCCCTAGGAGGAAAAGCTGAGAGACCTGGCTCTGTTCAGCCTGGAGAAAAGAAGACTGAGAAGGGATCTTATCTATAAGTACCTGAGGTGTGGGAGACACAGGGATATGGCCAACCGCCTTTCAGTGGTCTGTGGGGACAGGACAAGGGGCAATGGCCACAAAATGGAGCACAGGAAGTTCCGCACCACTACGCAAAAGAACTTCTTCACGGCGAGGGTGACGGAGCACAGGGACAGGCTGCCCAGGGAGGCTGTGGAGTCTCTGCAGATATTCAAGCCCCGTCTGGACACCTACTTGTGCAACCTGCTCTAGGAAACCTGCTTTGGCAGGGGAGTTGGACCCGATGATCTCTGGAGGTCCCTTCCAACCCCTACAATTCTGGGAAACGAGCCCCACAACGCCTACGTTTCTCTATCTTCTGTTTAACCTATTGGAGTAACAGCTCCATTAATACAATGTTTCCACAGTCTTCTAACACCTGGATTACCCCTAACAATTGAAAAGACGAAGATGCAGTCTTTCTAGACCTGGCTTGCATCGATAAGAACCCCTGGTTTTGAAGATGACCTCGAGTTGCATAGTGGGGCCTTGGTCCTTCCACAGTCCACAGACTCAAAAGTTTGCAGAGCGGAAGCTTTGCAGAGCTCTACCATCACTGAAGATCCAGTTCTGCAAGAAGCTGATGCAAGAGCTACATGGCACTGCGCAGTTTGGGTGAGGAAGAAAGAGACTGGCATTCTCACGGTGCATGGTTTAACCGAGTTTAGTCCTGTGGGCTGTGTCAACAGAACTGGCTTTGGTTTGTACCCTTTCAGGACACTGAGGACCCAATTTCACGTCTGTGGGCAGCACGGCTAAGCGGGCAGTGTACTCTGTGTCACTGGGGACAGAGGAGGGATTGACTGATGGGCTACGTCAGTGTGCCCTGCACAATGCTGCCGCCACCTTGCTGGAGCGGTTTGCGTGCTCCTAGCGCCAAAACGTGCCTCTTGGAGGGCCGGGGGCAAGGCGAGGCAGAGCTGGAGGTGGTGTCAGGAAAGCCTCATGGCTCCTGCCAGGCACTGCGCCAGGCCTCAGGCCTGGGACGCCAGCCCCGCCCTGCGGCCTCCTGGCGCCCATCGGATGCCACAGCCCCAGGCTGCCTAGCAACAAGCGCCAGCGGCCTCACTATTGGCTGCGCCCAGAGGCGCCAAGGCAGGCGGCCAATGGGGCGGTGCCTGGCCATGATGGAGCAGAGATGTCACAGGGCAGGGTGGGTGACATGGTGCTGGGTGTGCTGGGGCTGCGGCACTCCGGCGATGGTGGCGCGCAGGCGAGGCGCGGCCTTTGGGCTGCTTGTGGCCCCTGAGGAGTGCTCCTGTGTGCAGCTCTCGGTGTTGTCTTCACCGTGTGACCCCGCAGGAGGGTGTCGTCGTGCAGCTTTCGGTGTTCTTATCACGGCAGCCCTGAGCAGTTCTGCATCGTTCAGCTTTTGGTGGTTCTCCTCTGCAGCCTCTGAGGAGTGCTTTCTTGAGCAGCTTTTGCTGTTTTCTTCACTGCGACTTGAGGAGTGCTTCTGCGTCCAGCTTTCTGTGTTGCCTTCACTGCGTTTCCACTGAGGATGCCTTCGTTGTGCAGCTTTTGGGGTTCTTCACATCACGTTTACCCTGAGGAGCGCTTCATCATTCAGCTTTTTGCATTTTCTTCGCTGTGGCGCTTGAAGAGTAATTCTTTGTGGAGCTTTTTGTGTTTTCTTCACCTTGTGGTCCCTGAGGAGTTCTTCATCGCGCAGCTTCTGGGGTTCTCTTCACTTCGGGACTCCGGAGGAATACGTCATCGTGCACATTTTGCTGTTTTCTTCACTACGGCCCTGAGGAGTTCATCGTGCAGCTTGCGGTGTTTTCTTCTACTCGGCCCTGAGGAGTTCTGCACCGTCCAGCCTTTGGGGTTCTTCGCCATGTTTTCCCTGAGGAGACCTTCATCATGCTGCTTTGGTGTTGTTTTCACCTTCCAGCCCCTGAGAAGTGCTTCACCTTCTAACATTTGGTGTTTTTGTTTTTTCTCATTCTAGGCCCTGAGGAGTGCTTCTGCGTGCAGCTTCTGGCGAATTCTTCATTGCGGCCCATGAGGAGCTCTTCATCGTGCAGCTTTTCAGGATCTCTTCACCACGTTTCCCCGGAGGAGGGCTTCACTATTCAGCTCGTCGTGTTTTCTTCACTGTGGCGCTTGAGGAGAAATTCTTTGTGGAGCTTTTTGGGGTTTCATCTCCCTGTGGCCCCTGAAGTGTGCTTCTGCGTGTGGCTTTAGTTGTGTTCTTCACTACGGCCCTGAGGAGTTCTTCATCGTGCAGCATTTGGTATTTTCTTCACCGCGGCCCTTAAGGAGTTCTGCATTGTCCAGCTTTTGGCGTTCCCTTCATTACGTTTACCCGGAGGAGTTCTTCAGCGTGCAGCTTTTCTGGTTCTCTTCACTTCGGCCCCTGAGGAGAGCTTCGTGGTGCAGCTTGTGGTGTTTTCTTCACTGCGGCCCTGAGGAGTTCTGCACCATCCAGCCTTTGGGGTTCTTCACCATGGTTTCCCAGAGGTGAGCTTCATCATGCCAATTTTGGTGTTGTTTTCACCTTGTCCCTGAGAAGTGCTTCATCTTCTAACATTTGGTGTTTTTTTCTCTCATTCCGGGCCCTGAGAAGTTTTTCATCGTGCAGCTTTGTGTGCTTTCTTCACTACGGCCCTTGAGGACTTCTTCATCATGCAGCTCTTGGTGTTTTCTACAATGAGGCGCTTTTTGGCATCGCCCGTGTCTGCAGCCAGACCGACAGCTTTGTGCCTGACGTGTGAAGAGGCACATTCTTCTGTTTGTTTTCAATCTGCCAACCGATCATTTCATGTAGAGCTGGTTTTTTTTTTGTACTTATTTTTTTTTTTTACTTTTCTTTTTGTGCCATGTTCTGTCACGTTGCTATAAATCTCTTTCAAACCATTTCCGAGTTCTCTTGCCTCATGTACTGGGTTTACGTGGCAAGGTTTTGGTAGCAGGGGGGCCATCAGGGTGGGTTCTGTGAGAAGAATCCAGAAACTGTGTCATGTTAGAGAAGGGCCCGCTGCTGGCCACAGCCAGGCCAAGAAGTGCTGTTGTTTGCGCCTCTGTGAGGCCAGATTTAAGAAAGGTTAAAAAAAAAAAAAAATGCTGCGGAAGAGCAGCTGGGAGAGAGGGAGGAATGAGAACAGCCTTGCAGACGCCAAGGCTGGTGAAGAGGGAGGGGGAGAGGTGCTCCAGGCTCCGGAGCCTGCAGCCTGTGGTGAGGCAGGCTGTCCCCCTGCAGCCCATGGGGTACCACAGTGGAGCAGGGTTCCACGCTGCAGCCCGCGGAGGAGACCCCAGTGGAGCAGGGGCAGAGAGCCACCGAGAAGGAGCGGTGGAGACAAGGCGCTACAGACTGACCGCAGCCCCCATTGCCCCGCTCCCCTGAGCCGCTCGGGGGGAGGAGGTGGGAGGGGGTGCACTGGGGGGGAAAAGTCTTACTGCTTCCCTACTCTGAGTCTGCTTTGCCCATCACAATACCTGCTGAGTGATCTCCCCGTCCTTATCTCAGCCCTTGAGCCCTTGGCATCGTATTTTCTCTCCCTTTCCCTTTCAGGAGGGGGAGTGAGAGAGCGGCCGTGGTGGAACTCGGCTGCCCACCCAAGTAAAAGCACCACACAGTAACACCTACACTAAAGTCCCTTTGCTGCATCTGAAGCCCTTTCTTCCTTGTCCTAAATCTATGGCCTGGGGAGAAGTTTGCTCGCTTTTTACTTGCAGCATCCTTCTCCACATCTCGGTTCTGCCTGCTCTTGACATTAAAGCCTTAGTCCATTAATCCAATGTTTAATCTTTCCTTAGAGACCATGTTTCCTAAAAGTCTGATCCTAAGAAGGGTCGTTCTTAGCATCACTTCCTGGGTTCCTTGGATGCTTTCTGCTCGGTGTGTGTGTTCCTTGAAATACAATCCTCAGAAATGGGCACAATTTCAGTGGAAAATCTCACAGTAGACCCCACGCTCTGGATAGAGCAGTCTTCCGCCAGCCGCTCCCTCTCACCTTCTTCAACCTGCTGATGGGAGCACGAGGTGGAGGGTGTCGAAGGCTTTCTGAAGGCGCCACATGAGGGTCTTTCCTGAGCAAGGTATTCCGCTGTCAGAGAAGGAAACGGCTTTGTTGTTTGTTTCTCACCATCGGCACTTTGTTGCAGTTTCAGTTGTGATTGCCTAACTACACGTAACCTATTGGATTATTTCTTTGAGTATTTTTGCAGGAGTGGACATTTAACTCATTAGTTCAAATAGTGAGATCACGTTCATGTCATTCACTTACTTTTCAGCCGAATGCAACTTTTCATAGAATTTGCTAGCGTTGCAAGGGCCCAGACATGACCGCTCTCCTCTTAAGGCACCTCCAGTGTTAAGGAGACGGGGAAAGACTTTGGCAGTGCATTTTGTGTCTTCCCAGTGGGATGCTGATGCGCTAAACTTTTCTATCACCGAGCGTGATGTGAATCTCCAAACCAAACAACAACAACACAACAAAAACAAAAGGCTCTTGCTACTGTCTCCCACGATATCCTGCTAACAAAGCTGACAAAGCGTGGCACAGAAGAGCGGACAGTAAGGTGGGTTGAGAACCGGCTGACTGGCCGAGCTCAGAGGGTGGTGATAGGCGGAGCAGAGTCCGCTTGGAGACCTGTGACAAGCTCAGGGGTCGGTGCTGGGTCCCGTCTTGTTCGACAGCTTCATCAGCGACTCTGATGAGGGAACAGTGTCCACCCTCAGCAAGTACGCTGATGATACAAAGCTGGGAGGAGTGGCTGGCACACCAGAAGGCTGTGCTGCCATTCAGCGAGACCTGGACAGGCTGGAGAGCTGGGCAGGAAGAAACCAGAGGAGGTTTAACAAAAGCAAGTGGCACCTGGGAAGTGTTATATATGGAGTGGTAATTCGTGTTGAGAAGATGGTTGATAGTAATAAAGAAGGGGGAGATGTGGGAGTGTGGCCATGCGGGTCGGCACACTCTGTGGTTAATGATAACAGTAGACTCTTAACGATGAGGCCATCAGGAATGTAAAAGAGCTTAGAGGGAACAAAGAAGGGTGATTCAGGAGACTCCATGCCATCTGGGGTTGCTTGTTCTCCAGCCATTAAGGCATGGAAGATGCTGGGTGTTTGCTGTTGCTGGGCAAAGTTGTTGGACCAATGAAAAGTTGTTTTTGAAAAGGATTGCTGTGGGGAGAAGGGTATAAGAGGGGAGCCTGCCCTCAAGGTTATAAAAAAATTAAAAATTAAAAATTGAAAAAAAAAAAAACAAAACGCAACACAATGAAGTTATGTCATCAATAAAGAAGCAGAAAGAAGGAATGAAAAGGAACAGGCTAGCAGAACGGTGACCAGGATGGGAACAGGCACATTGATTGCCTCATGAAGAGAGGTTCGGCCAGACTCATCAAACCGCTCAAAGAAGCTCCTACTGAAAGTCGCTGGAAATGGGCGTACCGGAGCTGCAAAGAAGCTCACGCTGAGAGAAGCGGAGCCGCGCACACAACTGCCCCTCGCTGGTAAGCAGTTGCGCATTACGGGGAATCATGCGTCCGTAGAAACAAAGACTGTCCTGGTAACCTTACGGCTTATTCTCCTTCTTAACAATCGGACAGTTTATGATCCTGAAATATGGGACCAAATTGAGGTCAAGGTGTGGGACTCTGCAGCTAAAAACAACAAGGTTGCAGTGGGATTGCTCGGCACCTGGTGAGCAGTCTCTGAGGCCTTAAAGAGCCGTGTAGGACCACAGTCAGACACGTGTGGTTTGCCAGACAGTGAGGGGGGAGCTGCGGGCTCCTTTACTGATCCTGCTGCTACGCCATCGGCCCCTCTGCTGCTACAGCCATCGAAGGCCTTTGCTGTTCCGCCCCCTGGTGACCTGGACGTGCCTTTTGACCCAGGCCCTGTTGGCCTTGAAAAGGAGATGGATATGCTTTTATTCGATGCGGGAAGCACGGGATACATAAGGCCCGAAGACCGAGTTGCTTAACAACTTAAAGCGAGACATATTGCTCCCACGACTAGCCCTGGAATTCTCCCGTGTTTGTAAAGCAGAAAAGGAATGGAAAAGGGAGACTGTTAAGTCATGGAACTTAAAGGATTGTTTGTTACCTTTCCTGATTGTACGCATGTATAGGCATACTCGGGTTTCGTATGTAAAAGCAATGTTCTGTATATTTAGAATGTTTGATGTTCGTGTGTGCGTGTTGGTGGAGCATAGACTCCCCGCACACCCAGCGCTGTTTACTTGCCTTTTATACCTTTTATAAATATTCCTTTTATAACTATTACTAAACACAGATTGAGTTGAGACTTCACTTATAACAGAAGGAACAACCGCATGTATCAGTACAGGCTGGGGGATGACCTGCTGGAGAGGAGCTCTGCGGAGAAGGACCTGGGGGTCCTGGTGGATGACAGGTTGGCCATGAGCCAGCAGTGTGCCCTGGTGGCCAAGAAGGCCAACGGGATCCTGGGGTGCGTTAAAAGGAGCGTGGACAGCAGGTCAAGGAAGGTGATGCTGCCCCTCTACTCTGCCCTGGTCAGGCCTCACCTGGAGTGCTGTGTCCAGTTCTGGGCGCCTTGGTACAAAAAAAGACAGGGATCTCCTGGAAAGAGTCCAGCAGAGGGCCACAGACAGGATACGGGGCCTGGAGCATCTCCCCTAGGAGGAAAAGCTGAGAGACCTGGCTCTGTTCAGCCTGGAGAAAAGAAGACTGAGAAGGGATCTTATCTATAAGTACCTGAGGTGTGGGAGACACAGGGATATGGCCAACCGCCTTTCAGTGGTCTGTGGGGACAGGACAAGGGGCAATGGCCACAAAATGGAGCACAGGAAGTTCCGCACCACTACGCAAAAGAACTTCTTCACGGCGAGGGTGACGGAGCACAGGGACAGGCTGCCCAGGGAGGCTGTGGAGTCTCTGCAGATATTCAAGCCCCGTCTGGACACCTACTTGTGCAACCTGCTCTAGGAAACCTGCTTTGGCAGGGGAGTTGGACCCGATGATCTCTGGAGGTCCCTTCCAACCCCTACAATTCTGGGAAACGAGCCCCACAACGCCTACGTTTCTCTATCTTCTGTTTAACCTATTGGAGTAACAGCTCCATTAATACAATGTTTCCACAGTCTTCTAACACCTGGATTACCCCTAACAATTGAAAAGACGAAGATGCAGTCTTTCTAGACCTGGCTTGCATCGATAAGAACCCCTGGTTTTGAAGATGACCTCGAGTTGCATAGTGGGGCCTTGGTCCTTCCACAGTCCACAGACTCAAAAGTTTGCAGAGCGGAAGCTTTGCAGAGCTCTACCATCACTGAAGATCCAGTTCTGCAAGAAGCTGATGCAAGAGCTACATGGCACTGCGCAGTTTGGGTGAGGAAGAAAGAGACTGGCATTCTCACGGTGCATGGTTTAACCGAGTTTAGTCCTGTGGGCTGTGTCAACAGAACTGGCTTTGGTTTGTACCCTTTCAGGACACTGAGGACCCAATTTCACGTCTGTGGGCAGCACGGCTAAGCGGGCAGTGTACTCTGTGTCACTGGGGACAGAGGAGGGATTGACTGATGGGCTACGTCAGTGTGCCCTGCACAATGCTGCCGCCACCTTGCTGGAGCGGTTTGCGTGCTCCTAGCGCCAAAACGTGCCTCTTGGAGGGCCGGGGGCAAGGCGAGGCAGAGCTGGAGGTGGTGTCAGGAAAGCCTCATGGCTCCTGCCAGGCACTGCGCCAGGCCTCAGGCCTGGGACGCCAGCCCCGCCCTGCGGCCTCCTGGCGCCCATCGGATGCCACAGCCCCAGGCTGCCTAGCAACAAGCGCCAGCGGCCTCACTATTGGCTGCGCCCAGAGGCGCCAAGGCAGGCGGCCAATGGGGCGGTGCCTGGCCATGATGGAGCAGAGATGTCACAGGGCAGGGTGGGTGACATGGTGCTGGGTGTGCTGGGGCTGCGGCACTCCGGCGATGGTGGCGCGCAGGCGAGGCGCGGCCTTTGGGCTGCTTGTGGCCCCTGAGGAGTGCTCCTGTGTGCAGCTCTCGGTGTTGTCTTCACCGTGTGACCCCGCAGGAGGGTGTCATCGTGCAGCTTTCGGTGTTCTTATCACGGCAGCCCTGAGCAGTTCTGCATCGTTCAGCTTTTGGTGGTTCTCCTCTGCAGCCTCTGAGGAGTGCTTTCTTGAGCAGCTTTTGCTGTTTTCTTCACTGCGACTTGAGGAGTGCTTCTGCGTCCAGCTTTCTGTGTTGCCTTCACTGCGTTTCCACTGAGGATGCCTTCGTTGTGCAGCTTTTGGGGTTCTTCACATCACGTTTACCCTGAGGAGCGCTTCATCATTCAGCTTTTTGCATTTTCTTCGCTGTGGCGCTTGAAGAGTAATTCTTTGTGGAGCTTTTTGTGTTTTCTTCACCTTGTGGTCCCTGAGGAGTTCTTCATCGCGCAGCTTCTGGGGTTCTCTTCACTTCGGGACTCCGGAGGAATACGTCATCGTGCACATTTTGCTGTTTTCTTCACTACGGCCCTGAGGAGTTCATCGTGCAGCTTGCGGTGTTTTCTTCTACTCGGCCCTGAGGAGTTCTGCACCGTCCAGCCTTTGGGGTTCTTCGCCATGTTTTCCCTGAGGAGACCTTCATCATGCTGCTTTGGTGTTGTTTTCACCTTCCAGCCCCTGAGAAGTGCTTCACCTTCTAACATTTGGTGTTTTTGTTTTTTCTCATTCTAGGCCCTGAGGAGTGCTTCTGCGTGCAGCTTCTGGCGAATTCTTCATTGCGGCCCATGAGGAGCTCTTCATCGTGCAGCTTTTCAGGATCTCTTCACCACGTTTCCCCGGAGGAGGGCTTCACTATTCAGCTCGTCGTGTTTTCTTCACTGTGGCGCTTGAGGAGAAATTCTTCGTGGAGCTTTTTGGGGTTTCATCTCCCTGTGGCCCCTGAAGTGTGCTTCTGCGTGTGGCTTTAGTTGTGTTCTTCACTACGGCCCTGAGGAGTTCTTCATCGTGCAGCATTTGGTATTTTCTTCACCGCGGCCCTTAAGGAGTTCTGCATTGTCCAGCTTTTGGCGTTCCCTTCATTACGTTTACCCGGAGGAGTTCTTCAGCGTGCAGCTTTTCTGGTTCTCTTCACTTCGGCCCCTGAGGAGAGCTTCGTGGTGCAGCTTGTGGTGTTTTCTTCACTGCGGCCCTGAGGAGTTCTGCACCATCCAGCCTTTGGGGTTCTTCACCATGGTTTCCCAGAGGTGAGCTTCATCATGCCAATTTTGGTGTTGTTTTCACCTTGTCCCTGAGAAGTGCTTCATCTTCTAACATTTGGTGTTTTTTTCTCTCATTCCGGGCCCTGAGAAGTTTTTCATCGTGCAGCTTTGTGTGCTTTCTTCACTACGGCCCTTGAGGACTTCTTCATCATGCAGCTCTTGGTGTTTTCTACAATGAGGCGCTTTTTGGCATCGCCCGTGTCTGCAGCCAGACCGACAGCTTTGTGCCTGACGTGTGAAGAGGCACATTCTTCTGTTTGTTTTCAATCTGCCAACCGATCATTTCATGTAGAACTGGTTTTTTTTTTGTACTTTTTTTTTTTTTGTACTTTTCTTTTTTTGCCATGTTCTGTCACGTTGCTATAAATCTCTTTCAAACCATTTCCGAGTTCTCTTGCCTCATGTACTGGGTTTACGTGGCAAGGTTTTGGTAGCAGGGGGGCCATCAGGGTGGGTTCTGTGAGAAGAATCCAGAAACTGCGTCATGTTAGAGAAGGGCCCGCTGCTGGCCACAGCCAGGCCAAGAAGTGCTGTTGTTTGCGCCTCTGTGAGGCCAGATTTAAGAAAGGTTAAAAAAAAAAAAAAATGCTGCGGAAGAGCAGCTGGGAGAGAGGGAGGAATGAGAACAGCCTTGCAGACGCCAAGGCTGGTGAAGAGGGAGGGGGAGAGGTGCTCCAGGCTCCGGAGCCTGCAGCCTGTGGTGAGGCAGGCTGTCCCCCTGCAGCCCATGGGGTACCACAGTGGAGCAGGGTTCCACGCTGCAGCCCGCGGAGGAGACCCCGGTGGAGCAGGGGCAGAGAGCCACCGAGAAGGAGCGGTGGAGACAAGGCGCTACAGACTGACCGCAGCCCCCATTGCCCCGCTCCCCTGAGCCGCTCGGGGGGAGGAGGTGGGAGGGGGTGCACTGGGGGGGAAAAGTCTTACTGCTTCCCTACTCTGAGTCTGCTTTGCCCATCACAATACCTGCTGAGTGATCTCCCCGTCCTTATCTCAGCCCTTGAGCCCTTGGCATCGTATTTTCTCTCCCTTTCCCTTTCAGGAGGGGGAGTGAGAGAGCGGCCGTGGTGGAACTCGGCTGCCCACCCAAGTAAAAGCACCACACAGTAACACCTACACTAAAGTCCCTTTGCTGCATCTGAAGCCCTTTCTTCCTTGTCCTAAATCTATGGCCTGGGGAGAAGTTTGCTCGCTTTTTACTTGCAGCATCCTTCTCCACATCTCGGTTCTGCCTGCTCTTGACATTAAAGCCTTAGTCCATTAATCCAATGTTTAATCTTTCCTTAGAGACCATGTTTCCTAAAAGTCTGATCCTAAGAAGGGTCGTTCTTAGCATCACTTCCTGGGTTCCTTGGATGCTTTCTGCTCGGTGTGTGTGTTCCTTGAAATACAATCCTCAGAAATGGGCACAATTTCAGTGGAAAATCTCACAGTAGACCCCACGCTCTGGATAGAGCAGTCTTCCGCCAGCCGCTCCCTCTCACCTTCTTCAACCTGCTGATGGGAGCACGAGGTGGAGGGTGTCGAAGGCTTTCTGAAGGCGCCACATGAGGGTCTTTCCTGAGCAAGGTATTCCGCTGTCAGAGAAGGAAACGGCTTTGTTGTTTGTTTCTCACCATCGGCACTTTGTTGCAGTTTCAGTTGTGATTGCCTAACTACACGTAACCTATTGGATTATTTCTTTGAGTATTTTTGCAGGAGTGGACATTTAACTCATTAGTTCAAATAGTGAGATCACGTTCATGTCATTCACTTACTTTTCAGCCGAATGCAACTTTTCATAGAATTTGCTAGCGTTGCAAGGGCCCAGACATGACCGCTCTCCTCTTAAGGCACCTCCAGTGTTAAGGAGACGGGGAAAGACTTTGGCAGTGCATTTTGTGTCTTCCCAGTGGGATGCTGATGCGCTAAACTTTTCTATCACCGAGCGTGATGTGAATCTCCAAACCAAACAACAACAACACAACAAAAACAAAAGGCTCTTGCTACTGTCTCCCACGATATCCTGCTAACAAAGCTGACAAAGCGTGGCACAGAAGAGCGGACAGTAAGGTGGGTTGAGAACCGGCTGACTGGCCGAGCTCAGAGGGTGGTGATAGGCGGAGCAGAGTCCGCTTGGAGACCTGTGACAAGCTCAGGGGTCGGTGCTGGGTCCCGTCTTGTTCGACAGCTTCATCAGCGACTCTGATGAGGGAACAGTGTCCACCCTCAGCAAGTACGCTGATGATACAAAGCTGGGAGGAGTGGCTGGCACACCAGAAGGCTGTGCTGCCATTCAGCGAGACCTGGACAGGCTGGAGAGCTGGGCAGGAAGAAACCAGAGGAGGTTTAACAAAAGCAAGTGGCACCTGGGAAGTGTTATATATGGAGTGGTAATTCGTGTTGAGAAGATGGTTGATAGTAATAAAGAAGGGGGAGATGTGGGAGTGTGGCCATGCGGGTCGGCACACTCTGTGGTTAATGATAACAGTAGACTCTTAACGATGAGGCCATCAGGAATGTAAAAGAGCTTAGAGGGAACAAAGAAGGGTGATTCAGGAGACTCCATGCCATCTGGGGTTGCTTGTTCTCCAGCCATTAAGGCATGGAAGATGCTGGGTGTTTGCTGTTGCTGGGCAAAGTTGTTGGACCAATGAAAAGTTGTTTTTGAAAAGGATTGCTGTGGGGAGAAGGGTATAAGAGGGGAGCCTGCCCTCAAGGTTATAAAAAAATTAAAAATTAAAAATTGAAAAAAAAAAAAACAAAAGGCAACACAATGAAGTTATGTCATCAATAAAGAAGCAGAAAGAAGGAATGAAAAGGAACAGGCTAGCAGAACGGTGACCAGGATGGGAACAGGCACATTGATTGCCTCATGAAGAGAGGTTCGGCCAGACTCATCAAACCGCTCAAAGAAGCTCCTACTGAAAGTCGCTGGAAATGGGCGTACCGGAGCTGCAAAGAAGCTCACGCTGAGAGAAGCGGAGCCGCGCACACAACTGCCCCTCGCTGGTAAGCAGTTGCGCATTACGGGGAATCATGCGTCCGTAGAAACAAAGACTGTCCTGGTAACCTTACGGCTTATTCTCCTTCTTAACAATCGGACAGTTTATGATCCTGAAATATGGGACCAAATTGAGGTCAAGGTGTGGGACTCTGCAGCTAAAAACAACAAGGTTGCAGTGGGATTGCTCGGCACCTGGTGAGCAGTCTCTGAGGCCTTAAAGAGCCGTGTAGGACCACAGTCAGACACGTGTGGTTTGCCAGACAGTGAGGGGGGAGCTGCGGGCTCCTTTACTGATCCTGCTGCTACGCCATCGGCCCCTCTGCTGCTACAGCCATCGAAGGCCTTTGCTGTTCCGCCCCCTGGTGACCTGGACGTGCCTTTTGACCCAGGCCCTGTTGGCCTTGAAAAGGAGATGGATATGCTTTTATTCGATGCGGGAAGCACGGGATACATAAGGCCCGAAGACCGAGTTGCTTAACAACTTAAAGCGAGACATATTGCTCCCACGACTAGCCCTGGAATTCTCCCGTGTTTGTAAAGCAGAAAAGGAATGGAAAAGGGAGACTGTTAAGTCATGGAACTTAAAGGATTGTTTGTTACCTTTCCTGATTGTACGCATGTATAGGCATACTCGGGTTTCGTATGTAAAAGCAATGTTCTGTATATTTAGAATGTTTGATGTTCGTGTGTGCGTGTTGGTGGAGCATAGACTCCCCGCACACCCAGCGCTGTTTACTTGCCTTTTATACCTTTTATAAATATTCCTTTTATAACTATTACTAAACACAGATTGAGTTGAGACTTCACTTATAACAGAAGGAACAACCGCATGTATCAGTACAGGCTGGGGGATGACCTGCTGGAGAGGAGCTCTGCGGAGAAGGACCTGGGGGTCCTGGTGGATGACAGGTTGGCCATGAGCCAGCAGTGTGCCCTGGTGGCCAAGAAGGCCAACGGGATCCTGGGGTGCGTTAAAAGGAGCGTGGACAGCAGGTCAAGGAAGGTGATGCTGCCCCTCTACTCTGCCCTGGTCAGGCCTCACCTGGAGTGCTGTGTCCAGTTCTGGGCGCCTTGGTACAAAAAAAGACAGGGATCTCCTGGAAAGAGTCCAGCAGAGGGCCACAGACAGGATACGGGGCCTGGAGCATCTCCCCTAGGAGGAAAAGCTGAGAGACCTGGCTCTGTTCAGCCTGGAGAAAAGAAGACTGAGAAGGGATCTTATCTATAAGTACCTGAGGTGTGGGAGACACAGGGATATGGCCAACCGCCTTTCAGTGGTCTGTGGGGACAGGACAAGGGGCAATGGCCACAAAATGGAGCACAGGAAGTTCCGCACCACTACGCAAAAGAACTTCTTCACGGCGAGGGTGACGGAGCACAGGGACAGGCTGCCCAGGGAGGCTGTGGAGTCTCTGCAGATATTCAAGCCCCGTCTGGACACCTACTTGTGCAACCTGCTCTAGGAAACCTGCTTTGGCAGGGGAGTTGGACCCGATGATCTCTGGAGGTCCCTTCCAACCCCTACAATTCTGGGAAACGAGCCCCACAACGCCTACGTTTCTCTATCTTCTGTTTAACCTATTGGAGTAACAGCTCCATTAATACAATGTTTCCACAGTCTTCTAACACCTGGATTACCCCTAACAATTGAAAAGACGAAGATGCAGTCTTTCTAGACCTGGCTTGCATCGATAAGAACCCCTGGTTTTGAAGATGACCTCGAGTTGCATAGTGGGGCCTTGGTCCTTCCACAGTCCACAGACTCAAAAGTTTGCAGAGCGGAAGCTTTGCAGAGCTCTACCATCACTGAAGATCCAGTTCTGCAAGAAGCTGATGCAAGAGCTACATGGCACTGCGCAGTTTGGGTGAGGAAGAAAGAGACTGGCATTCTCACGGTGCATGGTTTAACCGAGTTTAGTCCTGTGGGCTGTGTCAACAGAACTGGCTTTGGTTTGTACCCTTTCAGGACACTGAGGACCCAATTTCACGTCTGTGGGCAGCACGGCTAAGCGGGCAGTGTACTCTGTGTCACTGGGGACAGAGGAGGGATTGACTGATGGGCTACGTCAGTGTGCCCTGCACAATGCTGCCGCCACCTTGCTGGAGCGGTTTGCGTGCTCCTAGCGCCAAAACGTGCCTCTTGGAGGGCCGGGGGCAAGGCGAGGCAGAGCTGGAGGTGGTGTCAGGAAAGCCTCATGGCTCTTGCCAGGCACTGCGCCAGGCCTCAGGCCTGGGACGCCAGCCCCGCCCTGCGGCCTCCTGGCGCCCATCGGATGCCACAGCCCCAGGCTGCCTAGCAACAAGCGCCAGCGGCCTCACTATTGGCTGCGCCCAGAGGCGCCAAGGCAGGCGGCCAATGGGGCGGTGCCTGGCCATGATGGAGCAGAGATGTCACAGGGCAGGGTGGGTGACATGGTGCTGGGTGTGCTGGGGCTGCGGCACTCCGGCGATGGTGGCGCGCAGGCGAGGCGCGGCCTTTGGGCTGCTTGTGGCCCCTGAGGAGTGCTCCTGTGTGCAGCTCTCGGTGTTGTCTTCACCGTGTGACCCCGCAGGAGGGTGTCGTCGTGCAGCTTTCGGTGTTCTTATCACGGCAGCCCTGAGCAGTTCTGCATCGTTCAGCTTTTGGTGGTTCTCCTCTGCAGCCTCTGAGGAGTGCTTTCTTGAGCAGCTTTTGCTGTTTTCTTCACTGCGACTTGAGGAGTGCTTCTGCGTCCAGCTTTCTGTGTTGCCTTCACTGCGTTTCCACTGAGGATGCCTTCGTTGTGCAGCTTTTGGGGTTCTTCACATCACGTTTACCCTGAGGAGCGCTTCATCATTCAGCTTTTTGCATTTTCTTCGCTGTGGCGCTTGAAGAGTAATTCTTTGTGGAGCTTTTTGTGTTTTCTTCACCTTGTGGTCCCTGAGGAGTTCTTCATCGCGCAGCTTCTGGGGTTCTCTTCACTTCGGGACTCCGGAGGAATACGTCATCGTGCACATTTTGCTGTTTTCTTCACTACGGCCCTGAGGAGTTCATCGTGCAGCTTGCGGTGTTTTCTTCTACTCGGCCCTGAGGAGTTCTGCACCGTCCAGCCTTTGGGGTTCTTCGCCATGTTTTCCCTGAGGAGACCTTCATCATGCTGCTTTGGTGTTGTTTTCACCTTCCAGCCCCTGAGAAGTGCTTCACCTTCTAACATTTGGTGTTTTTGTTTTTTCTCATTCTAGGCCCTGAGGAGTGCTTCTGCGTGCAGCTTCTGGCGAATTCTTCATTGCGGCCCATGAGGAGCTCTTCATCGTGCAGCTTTTCAGGATCTCTTCACCACGTTTCCCCGGAGGAGGGCTTCACTATTCAGCTCGTCGTGTTTTCTTCACTGTGGCGCTTGAGGAGAAATTCTTTGTGGAGCTTTTTGGGGTTTCATCTCCCTGTGGCCCCTGAAGTGTGCTTCTGCGTGTGGCTTTAGTTGTGTTCTTCACTACGGCCCTGAGGAGTTCTTCATCGTGCAGCATTTGGTATTTTCTTCACCGCGGCCCTTAAGGAGTTCTGCATTGTCCAGCTTTTGGCGTTCCCTTCATTACGTTTACCCGGAGGAGTTCTTCAGCGTGCAGCTTTTCTGGTTCTCTTCACTTCGGCCCCTGAGGAGAGCTTCGTGGTGCAGCTTGTGGTGTTTTCTTCACTGCGGCCCTGAGGAGTTCTGCACCATCCAGCCTTTGGGGTTCTTCACCATGGTTTCCCAGAGGTGAGCTTCATCATGCCAATTTTGGTGTTGTTTTCACCTTGTCCCTGAGAAGTGCTTCATCTTCTAACATTTGGTGTTTTTTTCTCTCATTCCGGGCCCTGAGAAGTTTTTCATCGTGCAGCTTTGTGTGCTTTCTTCACTACGGCCCTTGAGGACTTCTTCATCATGCAGCTCTTGGTGTTTTCTACAATGAGGCGCTTTTTGGCATCGCCCGTGTCTGCAGCCAGACCGACAGCTTTGTGCCTGACGTGTGAAGAGGCACATTCTTCTGTTTGTTTTCAATCTGCCAACCGATCATTTCATGTAGAGCTGGTTTTTTTTTTGTACTTATTTTTTTTTTTTACTTTTCTTTTTGTGCCATGTTCTGTCACGTTGCTATAAATCTCTTTCAAACCATTTCCGAGTTCTCTTGCCTCATGTACTGGGTTTACGTGGCAAGGTTTTGGTAGCAGGGGGGCCATCAGGGTGGGTTCTGTGAGAAGAATCCAGAAACTGTGTCATGTTAGAGAAGGGCCCGCTGCTGGCCACAGCCAGGCCAAGAAGTGCTGTTGTTTGCGCCTCTGTGAGGCCAGATTTAAGAAAGGTTAAAAAAAAAAAAAAATGCTGCGGAAGAGCAGCTGGGAGAGAGGGAGGAATGAGAACAGCCTTGCAGACGCCAAGGCTGGTGAAGAGGGAGGGGGAGAGGTGCTCCAGGCTCCGGAGCCTGCAGCCTGTGGTGAGGCAGGCTGTCCCCCTGCAGCCCATGGGGTACCACAGTGGAGCAGGGTTCCACGCTGCAGCCCGCGGAGGAGACCCCAGTGGAGCAGGGGCAGAGAGCCACCGAGAAGGAGCGGTGGAGACAAGGCGCTACAGACTGACCGCAGCCCCCATTGCCCCGCTCCCCTGAGCCGCTCGGGGGGAGGAGGTGGGAGGGGGTGCACTGGGGGGGAAAAGTCTTACTGCTTCCCTACTCTGAGTCTGCTTTGCCCATCACAATACCTGCTGAGTGATCTCCCCGTCCTTATCTCAGCCCTTGAGCCCTTGGCATCGTATTTTCTCTCCCTTTCCCTTTCAGGAGGGGGAGTGAGAGAGCGGCCGTGGTGGAACTCGGCTGCCCACCCAAGTAAAAGCACCACACAGTAACACCTACACTAAAGTCCCTTTGCTGCATCTGAAGCCCTTTCTTCCTTGTCCTAAATCTATGGCCTGGGGAGAAGTTTGCTCGCTTTTTACTTGCAGCATCCTTCTCCACATCTCGGTTCTGCCTGCTCTTGACATTAAAGCCTTAGTCCATTAATCCAATGTTTAATCTTTCCTTAGAGACCATGTTTCCTAAAAGTCTGATCCTAAGAAGGGTCGTTCTTAGCATCACTTCCTGGGTTCCTTGGATGCTTTCTGCTCGGTGTGTGTGTTCCTTGAAATACAATCCTCAGAAATGGGCACAATTTCAGTGGAAAATCTCACAGTAGACCCCACGCTCTGGATAGAGCAGTCTTCCGCCAGCCGCTCCCTCTCACCTTCTTCAACCTGCTGATGGGAGCACGAGGTGGAGGGTGTCGAAGGCTTTCTGAAGGCGCCACATGAGGGTCTTTCCTGAGCAAGGTATTCCGCTGTCAGAGAAGGAAACGGCTTTGTTGTTTGTTTCTCACCATCGGCACTTTGTTGCAGTTTCAGTTGTGATTGCCTAACTACACGTAACCTATTGGATTATTTCTTTGAGTATTTTTGCAGGAGTGGACATTTAACTCATTAGTTCAAATAGTGAGATCACGTTCATGTCATTCACTTACTTTTCAGCCGAATGCAACTTTTCATAGAATTTGCTAGCGTTGCAAGGGCCCAGACATGACCGCTCTCCTCTTAAGGCACCTCCAGTGTTAAGGAGACGGGGAAAGACTTTGGCAGTGCATTTTGTGTCTTCCCAGTGGGATGCTGATGCGCTAAACTTTTCTATCACCGAGCGTGATGTGAATCTCCAAACCAAACAACAACAACACAACAAAAACAAAAGGCTCTTGCTACTGTCTCCCACGATATCCTGCTAACAAAGCTGACAAAGCGTGGCACAGAAGAGCGGACAGTAAGGTGGGTTGAGAACCGGCTGACTGGCCGAGCTCAGAGGGTGGTGATAGGCGGAGCAGAGTCCGCTTGGAGACCTGTGACAAGCTCAGGGGTCGGTGCTGGGTCCCGTCTTGTTCGACAGCTTCATCAGCGACTCTGATGAGGGAACAGTGTCCACCCTCAGCAAGTACGCTGATGATACAAAGCTGGGAGGAGTGGCTGGCACACCAGAAGGCTGTGCTGCCATTCAGCGAGACCTGGACAGGCTGGAGAGCTGGGCAGGAAGAAACCAGAGGAGGTTTAACAAAAGCAAGTGGCACCTGGGAAGTGTTATATATGGAGTGGTAATTCGTGTTGAGAAGATGGTTGATAGTAATAAAGAAGGGGGAGATGTGGGAGTGTGGCCATGCGGGTCGGCACACTCTGTGGTTAATGATAACAGTAGACTCTTAACGATGAGGCCATCAGGAATGTAAAAGAGCTTAGAGGGAACAAAGAAGGGTGATTCAGGAGACTCCATGCCATCTGGGGTTGCTTGTTCTCCAGCCATTAAGGCATGGAAGATGCTGGGTGTTTGCTGTTGCTGGGCAAAGTTGTTGGACCAATGAAAAGTTGTTTTTGAAAAGGATTGCTGTGGGGAGAAGGGTATAAGAGGGGAGCCTGCCCTCAAGGTTATAAAAAAATTAAAAATTAAAAATTAAAAAAAAACAAACAAAAGGCAACACAATGAAGTTATGTCATCAATAAAGAAGCAGAAAGAAGGAATGAAAAGGAACAGGCTAGCAGAACGGTGACCAGGACGGGAACAGGCACATTGATTGCCTCATGAAGAGAGGTTCGGCCAGACTCATCAAACCGCTCAAAGAAGCTCCTACTGAAAGTCGCTGGAAATGGGCGTACCGGAGCTGCAAAGAAGCTCACGCTGAGAGAAGCGGAGCCGCGCACACAACTGCCCCTCGCTGGTAAGCAGTTGCGCATTACGGGGAATCATGCGTCCGTAGAAACAAAGACTGTCCTGGTAACCTTACGGCTTATTCTCCTTCTTAACAATCGGACAGTTTATGATCCTGAAATATGGGACCAAATTGAGGTCAAGGTGTGGGACTCTGCAACTAAAAACAACAAGGTTGCAGTGGGATTGCTCGGCACCTGGTGAGCAGTCTCTGAGGCCTTAAAGAGCCGTGTGGGACCACAGTCAGACACGTGTGGTTTGCCAGACAGTGAGGGGGGAGCTGCGGGCTCCTTTACTGATCCTGCTGCTACGCCATCGGCCCCTCTGCTGCTACAGCCATCGAAGGCCTTTGCTGTTCCGCCCCCTGGTGACCTGGACGTGCCTTTTGACCCAGGCCCTGTTGGCCTTGAAAAGGAGATGGATATGCTTTTATTCGATGCGGGAAGCACGGGATACATAAGGCCCGAAGACCGAGTTGCTTAACAACTTAAAGCGAGACATATTGCTCCCACGACTAGCCCTGGAATTCTCCCGTGTTTGTAATGCAGAAAAGGAATGGAAAAGGGAGACTGTTAAGTCATGGAACTTAAAGGATTGTTTGTTACCTTTCCTGATTGTACGCATGTATAGGCATACTCGGGTTTCGTATGTAAAAGCAATGTTCTGTATATTTAGAATGTTTGATGTTCGTGTGTGCGTGTTGGTGGAGCGTAGACTCCCCGCACACCCAGCGCTGTTTACTTGCCTTTTATACCTTTTATAAATATTCCTTTTATAACTATTACTAAACACAGATTGAGTTGAGACTTCACTTATAACAGAAGGAACAACCGCATGTATCAGTACAGGCTGGGGGATGACCTGCTGGAGAGGAGCTCTGCGGAGAAGGACCTGGGGGTCCTGGTGGATGACAGGTTGGCCATGAGCCAGCAGTGTGCCCTGGTGGCCAAGAAGGCCAACGGGATCCTGGGGTGCGTTAAAAGGAGCGTGGACAGCAGGTCAAGGAAGGTGATGCTGCCCCTCTACTCTGCCCTGGTCAGGCCTCACCTGGAGTGCTGTGTCCAGTTCTGGGCGCCTTGGTACAAAAAAAGACAGGGATCTCCTGGAAAGAGTCCAGCAGAGGGCCACAGACAGGATACGGGGCCTGGAGCATCTCCCCTAGGAGGAAAAGCTGAGAGACCTGGCTCTGTTCAGCCTGGAGAAAAGAAGACTGAGAAGGGATCTTATCTATAAGTACCTGAGGTGTGGGAGACACAGGGATATGGCCAACCGCCTTTCAGTGGTCTGTGGGGACAGGACAAGGGGCAATGGCCACAAAATGGAGCACAGGAAGTTCCGCACCACTACGCAAAAGAACTTCTTCACGGCGAGGGTGACGGAGCACAGGGACAGGCTGCCCAGGGAGGCTGTGGAGTCTCTGCAGATATTCAAGCCCCGTCTGGACACCTACTTGTGCAACCTGCTCTAGGAAACCTGCTTTGGCAGGGGAGTTGGACCCGATGATCTCTGGAGGTCCCTTCCAACCCCTACAATTCTGGGAAACGAGCCCCACAACGCCTACGTTTCTCTATCTTCTGTTTAACCTATTGGAGTAACAGCTCCATTAATACAATGTTTCCACAGTCTTCTAACACCTGGATTACCCCTAACAATTGAAAAGACGAAGATGCAGTCTTTCTAGACCTGGCTTGCATCGATAAGAACCCCTGGTTTTGAAGATGACCTCGAGTTGCATAGTGGGGCCTTGGTCCTTCCACAGTCCACAGACTCAAAAGTTTGCAGAGCGGAAGCTTTGCAGAGCTCTACCATCACTGAAGATCCAGTTCTGCAAGAAGCTGATGCAAGAGCTACATGGCACTGGGCAGTTTGGGTGAGGAAGAAAGAGACTGGCATTCTCACGGTGCATGGTTTAACCGAGTTTAGTCCTGTGGGCTGTGTCAACAGAACTGGCTTTGGTTTGTACCCTTTCAGGACACTGAGGACCCAATTTCACGTCTGTGGGCAGCACGGCTAAGCGGGCAGTGTACTCTGTGTCACTGGGGACAGAGGAGGGATTGACTGATGGGCTACGTCAGTGTGCCCTGCACAATGCTGCCGCCACCTTGCTGGAGCAGTTTGCGTGCTCCTAGCGCCAAAACGTGCCTCTTGGAGGGCCGGGGGCAAGGCGAGGCAGAGCTGGAGGTGGTGTCAGGAAAGCCTCATGGCTCCTGCCAGGCACTGCGCCAGGCCTCAGGCCTGGGACGCCAGCCCCGCCCTGCGGCCTCCTGGCGCCCATCGGATGCCACAGCCCCAGGCTGCCTAGCAACAAGCGCCAGCGGCCTCACTATTGGCTGCGCCCAGAGGCGCCAAGGCAGGCGGCCAATGGGGCGGTGCCTGGCCATGATGGAGCAGAGATGTCACAGGGCAGGGTGGGTGACATGGTGCTGGGTGTGCTGGGGCTGCGGCACTCCGGCGATGGTGGCGCGCAGGCGAGGCGCGGCCTTTGGGCTGCTTGTGGCCCCTGAGGAGTGCTCCTGTGTGCAGCTCTCGGTGTTGTCTTCACCGTGTGACCCCGCAGGAGGGTGTCGTCGTGCAGCTTTCGGTGTTCTTATCACGGCAGCCCTGAGCAGTTCTGCATCGTTCAGCTTTTGGTGGTTCTCCTCTGCAGCCTCTGAGGAGTGCTTTCTTGAGCAGCTTTTGCTGTTTTCTTCACTGCGACTTGAGGAGTGCTTCTGCGTCCAGCTTTCTGTGTTGCCTTCACTGCGTTTCCACTGAGGATGCCTTCGTTGTGCAGCTTTTGGGGTTCTTCACATCACGTTTACCCTGAGGAGCGCTTCATCATTCAGCTTTTTGCATTTTCTTCGCTGTGGCGCTTGAAGAGTAATTCTTTGTGGAGCTTTTTGTGTTTTCTTCACCTTGTGGTCCCTGAGGAGTTCTTCATCGCGCAGCTTCTGGGGTTCTCTTCACTTCGGGACTCCGGAGGAATACGTCATCGTGCACATTTTGCTGTTTTCTTCACTACGGCCCTGAGGAGTTCATCGTGCAGCTTGCGGTGTTTTCTTCTACTCGGCCCTGAGGAGTTCTGCACCGTCCAGCCTTTGGGGTTCTTCGCCATGTTTTCCCTGAGGAGACCTTCATCATGCTGCTTTGGTGTTGTTTTCACCTTCCAGCCCCTGAGAAGTGCTTCACCTTCTAACATTTGGTGTTTTTGTTTTTTCTCATTCTAGGCCCTGAGGAGTGCTTCTGCGTGCAGCTTCTGGCGAATTCTTCATTGCGGCCCATGAGGAGCTCTTCATCGTGCAGCTTTTCAGGATCTCTTCACCACGTTTCCCCGGAGGAGGGCTTCACTATTCAGCTCGTCGTGTTTTCTTCACTGTGGCGCTTGAGGAGAAATTCTTCGTGGAGCTTTTTGGGGTTTCATCTCCCTGTGGCCCCTGAAGTGTGCTTCTGCGTGTGGCTTTAGTTGTGTTCTTCACTACGGCCCTGAGGAGTTCTTCATCGTGCAGCATTTGGTATTTTCTTCACCGCGGCCCTTAAGGAGTTCTGCATTGTCCAGCTTTTGGCGTTCCCTTCATTACGTTTACCCGGAGGAGTTCTTCAGCGTGCAGCTTTTCTGGTTCTCTTCACTTCGGCCCCTGAGGAGAGCTTCGTGGTGCAGCTTGTGGTGTTTTCTTCACTGCGGCCCTGAGGAGTTCTGCACCATCCAGCCTTTGGGGTTCTTCACCATGGTTTCCCAGAGGTGAGCTTCATCATGCCAATTTTGGTGTTGTTTTCACCTTGTCCCTGAGAAGTGCTTCATCTTCTAACATTTGGTGTTTTTTTCTCTCATTCCGGGCCCTGAGAAGTTTTTCATCGTGCAGCTTTGTGTGCTTTCTTCACTACGGCCCTTGAGGACTTCTTCATCATGCAGCTCTTGGTGTTTTCTACAATGAGGCGCTTTTTGGCATCGCCCATGTCTGCAGCCAGACCGACAGCTTTGTGCCTGACGTGTGAAGAGGCACATTCTTCTGTTTGTTTTCAATCTGCCAACCGATCATTTCATGTAGAGCTGTTTTTTTTTTTGTACTTTTTTTTTTTTTTGTACTTTTCTTTTTGTGCCATGTTCTGTCACGTTGCTATAAATCTCTTTCAAACCATTTCCGAGTTCTCTTGCCTCATGTACTGGGTTTACGTGGCAAGGTTTTGGTAGCAGGGGGGCCATCAGGGAGGGTTCTGTGAGAAGAATCCAAAAACTGCGTCATGTTAGAGAAGGGCCCGCTGCTGGCCACAGCCAGGCCAAGAAGTGCTGTTGTTTGCGCCTCTGTGAGGCCAGATTTAAGAAGGGTTAAAAAAAAAAAAAAATGCTGCGGAAGAGCAGCTGGGAGAGAGGGAGGAATGAGAACAGCCTTGCAGACGCCAAGGCTGGTGAAGAGGGAGGGGGAGAGGTGCTCCAGGCTCCGGAGCCTGCAGCGTGTGGTGAGGACCACGGTGAAGCAGGCTGTCCCCCTGCAGCCCATGGGGTACCACGGTGGAGCAGGGTTCCACGCTGCAGCCCGCGGAGGAGACCCCGGTGGAGCAGGGGCAGAGAGCCACCGAGAAGGAGTGGCGGAGACAAGGCGCTACAGACTGACCGCAGCCCCCATTGCCCCGCTCCCCTGAGCCGCTTGGGGGGAGGAGGTGGGAGGGGGTGCACTGGGGGGGAAAAGTCTTACTGCTTCCCTACTCTGAGTCTGCTTTGCCCATCACAATACCTGCTGAGTGATCTCCCCGTCCTTATCTCAGCCCTTGAGCCCTTGGCATCGTATTTTCTCTCCCTTTCCCTTTCAGGAGGGGGAGTGAGAGAGCGGCCGTGGTGGAACTCGGCTGCCCACCCAAGTAAAAGCACCACACAGTAACAGCTACACTAAAGTCCCTTTGCTGCATCTGAAGCCCTTTCTTCCTTGTCCTAAATCTATGGCCTGGGGAGAAGTTTGCTCGCTTTTTACTTGCAGCATCCTTCTCCACATCTCGGTTCTGCCTGCTCTTGACATTAAAGCCTTAGTCCATTAATCCAATGTTTAATCTTTCCTTAGAGACCATGTTTCCTAAAAGTCTGATCCTAAGAAGGGTCGTTCTTAGCATCACTTCCTGGGTTCCTTGGATGCTTTCTGCTCGGTGTGTGTGTTCCTTGAAATACAATCCTCAGAAATGGGCACAATTTCAGTGGAAAATTTCACAGTAGACCCCATGCTCTGGATAGAGCAGTCTTCCGCCAGCCGCTCCCTCTCACCTTCTTCAACCTGCTGATGGGAGCACGAGGTGGAGGGTGTCGAAGGCTTTCTGAAGGCGACACATGGGGGTCTTCAATAAATATTACTAAATTCAGATTGAGTTGTATCTTCATTTATAACAGGTGGTATTTTTTTGTCTAGAAAACAGAAGGCTGAGTGCTTCAGGTGTTTTCCCAAAGTCCCGTGGATTTATGGTTGGAATGGAGCTCATTAATAATCTGAAATAGTAAAGTTTGTATTTGGAAAGAAGAGTTTAATTCCAGAGAACTGGGATATTTGGGAAGAAGATTAGGAAAAGCTAGTAAAAACCTGCAATAATAAGTTTTACTTGGAAATTGAAACAAGTGACAGTAACTAATATAAATAAATAAAAGGGAATGGGAAATCAAGAAAATGGGTAATATCCAAAAAAGAGACGTTTTAAAGAAAGCCCCCTTGGGTGCATATTGGCACATTCGAAGGATATTGTTAGAACTGGGGGGCACAGAAAGCAAGAGGGCTTTCACTAAGTATTGGAGTCAATGGTGGCCACTGTATAAACTAAATGGCCACTTTATGGATCAATCGACTATAACACTATCTTGCAATTATTGTTGTTTTTGAGGAGAGAAGGAAAATAGAATGAAATGTTGTATACTGACGTGTTGTTTCAGCATCTTGGAGGGAAAATGTATGGAATTAAGTTGGCCTCAGACTGAGACTTTGGTGTTGGCATTAGAAAATTACAGGCTGGAGAAAGATAAAGGAAGTGTTAAAAGGGTTATTGAAGGGTTAAAGGGTTAAAGGTTGTGTGGCATGTAGTATTTGACAGAGCTGTTTGAAGTTGAATGAGCAGGGAAAGAGGATGTAGGAATGTTAATAGTTCCACATCAACTGGAGGCTGAGATCTCAAAATCAAGGGTGTGAGCCCTCTGGGGCAGAGGGACCATGATGGGTCCCAGGGAGTTGTCATGGAAACAGAAAAGTAGCTAACTCTTAAAACAACCTGAGTTCATGTGTGAACTCAGATTGCCAGTGGGACCGCTCAGGGAACTGTTGACGATTGCATTCCCCTGACCGACCCCTCACTGAGACCCTAATCACCCCAGAAATTATGAACGGTTATACCAAAATCTGGTTAAATTGGGAATGGAGAATTCATTCCAACAAGGTCCAAAAGAAACCCCTACGGAATTTTTGGACCAACTTTGAAATGCAGTGGAAAAAAAAAAAAATGGACCTGGCTTCAGAAAACAGAGGCAGTTGGCTAGCCTCTTTCTAGGGCAATTGGCCCCTGATACCAGAAAAAAATTGTCTTAGGCTGCAGGATAAAGTTATAACAGTCAGGAATGACAGGGACCTGGAACATCTACCTTAGCAGGTCCACTGGTTGAAATAAAGCTAGGGAACAAAGAGAGAGGTTTGAATTTTTTTTGGTTAAGGGAGCTTCTTTCCTTAATAACACTTTCCAGATTACCCATTCATGATTGCATCAAGACCACGGACATGGTATACTCCAGCTGACCAGACTTAAAGGAAATACCCCTAGAAGATGTGGAGAATTGGTATATAGATGGCAGCAGCTTCCTCCACCAAGGATTTTGCCTCACAGGATATGCGGTAACAAACATCAGCCCCAGAGGTGGAAATCATCACCTTGATAAGAGTTTTTGAACTGCCTAACATTTAGACAAATTTAAAATATGCCTTTGGTGTGGTGCATGCACATGGAGCAATCTGGAAGGAGAGAGGACTTTTATCTTCCTCAATTAAACATGCAGAAGAGGCTGATAGGAGTTATTAAGGAAGAAGGAAAAAGGAGGCCCAGACAGGAACAGCCCAGGCTAGGCAAGGTGCAATGTGCCCTATGTAAGAAATTTGGGCATTGGAAAAATGAATGCCCAGAACAGAAAAGAAATGGAAAAGGGAACTGGGGAAGGGAGGTGGTGGTCGTGCATGCAAAGGATGACTGAAGAGGACTGGGGTAATCTACCCCAGCAGATTATAAAAAGGTTATAAAAGCAGGTTATAAAAATGAAGCTGGGGAAGGAGGGAAAAGAGGTGGAACTTATGGTAGATATGGGAGCAACATATTCAGTTTTAAATAAAGCATTGGTATCAGTGGGGAATGATGACATTGTAGTGAAGGGGGCAACTGGCCAATCTGAAATAGCATATTTCTGCAAACCATTGAAATATAAATATGGGAAACAGTGGGGCATTCACAAGTTCCTATACATGCCCAGCTCCCCAGAGTCACTCATAGGGAGAGATTTATTGGAAAGATTACAAGCAACCATTTCATTTAAAAATGGGGAGATTATGCTGGAGGTAAATGATCAAAGATATGTGGAAGTGTTGAGTTTGATATTGAAAGCTATTGAGACCAAAGAGGAAATTAGTGAGGAAATCCTAAGTCAAGTGTTTTCTGGAAAATGATTTTCTAATGTACCAGGGAAGGCAAAAAATGCATTTAAACAGTACCTCTAGAAAAAGGAAGATAGAGAAGGAATTAGCCCGATAATTGATTAACATGTTTAACACCAGAACTGACGTGGTTTACCATTTTAGACCCGAAGGATGCCTTCTTTGGCCTCCCTCTCCATGAAGCCAGACAGAAAATCTTTGCATTTGATTGGAAAAACCCTAAGAAGTGGACACAAAACACAGCTCACATGGACAAGGTTGCCTCAGGGCTTTAAGAATTCACCCACCTTGTTCAGAGAACAACTTGCAAAGGACTTGGAGACCTGGGAAGCCCCATCAGGAAAAGTAAAGCTGTTGCAGTACGTAGATGATCTCCTAATAGCCACCCAGACAGAAGAAGCATGTGTGGCCTGGACGGTAAGCCTCCTAAAGTTTCTGCAACTACAGGGGTACAGGGTATCGAAGAAGAAGAAGGCTCAGGTGGTAAAGCAGAAGGTGACCTACCAGGGTTATGAGGTTAGTGCCAGACAATGGACCTTGGGGCAAGATCATAAAGAAGCAACATGTCAAACCCTGAAACCTGAGACAATAAAAGAACTGCGAACCTTTTTGGGAATGACAGGATGGTGCAGATTGTGGATCTACAATTACGGATTGCTTGTAAAATCACTGTATGTGCTCATTGCGAATGGGAACAGGGACCTCCAATGGACAAAGGAGGCCATGCGAGCCTTTGAACAACTGGAGAAGGCTCTCATGTCAGCCCCAGCTCTGGGATTTCCAGATGTGAATAAACCATTTTTCTTCTTCTCCCATGAGAAACAGAACATTGCCCTGGGAATAGTAGCATAGGACATGGGCCCATATCGAAGGGCAGTTGCTTATTTTTCTAAGCAGCTGGATGCCGCCACCAAGGAATGGCCAGGATGCGTCAGAGCCCTTGCAGCAGTGGTGCTAAATATCCAGGAAGCACACAAGTTCACCTTGGGCCAGAAAATAACTGTGCTAGTGTCTTCACTGTGGACAGTGCTGGAAGTGAAAGGCAGTCACTGGCTTTCCCCACAAAGGTTCCTGAAATCAGCAGAAACCAAGGGTAGCCAGTATACCATGACTGCCTGGAGACCATTGAAGCTACCTGCTCCAGCCATCCAGATCTGAAGGACACTCCTTTTGATGATGTGGAAATATGGAAGCAGCTACATCATCAGCGGAAAGTGACATGCTGGGTATGCAGTTACCACTTGCAAAGATGTAATGGAATCTGGAAAATAAACATCTATACGGGCTAAATGAGATTATTGGAAGTAGTTCAGCTGCCTGAAAAGGTAGCAATCATGCACATTAAGGCACATCTCAGAATGTTCATTAAGGTGAGCTCAGAATTGGAGGAAAGAAATGATCTGGCAGACAGAGAGGCAAAAGAAGCAGCAGAAGGTGAGGTAGCAACTGAGGGAGCCCTGATTCCAGACAGGCAAATTCCTCTTGAAGGTAGACTTGTACATAAAAAGGATAGAAAATTAATCGAAAGTCAGAAGGGAAAATATAACCAAGAGGGTTGGACTGTTATCAAAGAAGGGAAGGGGAAGCTAGCCATCCCCTCCAGTTTATTGTGGTCACTGGTAAAGGAAGAACACAGGAAAATACATTGGGGAATAGATGCTTTGTGTAACTATGTAATTGGAAAACTTATTGCCAGGAACTTATATGCTACCATCACTTAAATAACTTAACAATGTGATCTTTGTCTCCAGACTAACCACAAAAATGCCCCCAAACCAAAACTGGGTCAAATTGGAAAAGGCCATGGGCCCGGGCAACAGTAGCAAATCAACTTTTCTGAACTTCTAAGAAAAGGGGGGGTGTCGATATTTACTGGTGTTAACAGATACCTTTTCAGGATGGCCAGAGGCTTTCCCCACTAGGACTGCCAAAGCCTGAGAGGTAACTAAGTCTCTTGTAGAGGACCATACCAGGTGCTCTTTACAACCTTCACCACAATTAAGATCGAGGAACAGAGTGCCTGGATCACCATTCTCAAGCGAAGAAAGCTCCAGAAGCCCCCTGGAAAGTAACGCTGGGTAACAGTGAATTGAAATTAAAGGTCAGTCGAGCCAAATGAGGACATTACGGTCAGAAGTACTTAGCAATATAATTTGCAGAAAATTTAGTTGGCAGAATTGTTTTATTTTAGTGGCTTATAGTCATAATTGTGATTCTAGAATTGGAAGGTGCCTCTATAATAACAGAGGATGGCGAGTGGCCTTGGTCTGAAGCTGCAACAATGGAGGATAAGAGCATTTTCTTAATGGAAAGTTAGAAATTTTGATTATGTGTTGAAAAAATGGTGACTATTTATATACATTAACAGAATGGCAAAAATTAGGAGAAGAATGAACAAACTCTTTGGATGGTTGCCAACTGCAACTGGAATTTTGAATACATTATGTCACCCAATTATTGTTTTATTGATATTAGTTGGTATATTGCCTTCTGTAATACTTGTTTGGAATTGGAAATTGTTACAACAAATGGTGATATTAACTTCCTTGACGAAAGTACATGGCAAGGCATTGAGGGGCATATATCATAGAGACTTGGAAGAAGAATTTTTATATTAAGTAAAAGAATTACTAGATTTTCCAGAAAAGGGGGGACTGAAACATGGGATTAGAAATTAGAGAGTGATTGATTAAGAATGAATATGTAGGCAACACTCATTGCTTAATATGTGCTACATTTGCAATGTGCCTGTGCTGCGCTTAGGCCTCCAGATAACAGAAGCCCCTGGGACTGCAAGAACCAGATCACGGAACAGAACTGTAGGGGTTGGAAGGGACCTCAAAAGATCATCGGGTCCAACCCCCCTGCCAAAGCAGGTTCCTCAGAGCAGGCTGCCCAGGTAGGCGTCCAAGCAGATCAAACCAACCTTATGGTTTGGACTGTGACCAAGGGCTCAGAGATAAGGACTGTTCTTAAAAGGACAAGATAAAGATAATGTCAAACATGCAAGGCCTCCAGGTAACAGGAGCTCTTCAGACCCAGAGAACTGGACCAAACCAACCTTATGGCCCAGATTGTGACCAAGGCCTCAGAGAGCATGCACAAGGAGATGAGGTGAAAAGTTCAACCGTAATGAAGACATCTTACTTCATCTCCACAACTCTCAGCACTCACCACCAGAAGGCACCGCGCAAGCACAGATGGGAGGAGTTTATGGACATGACTTCTTGGAGCCAATTTTAATACTAAGCGGTGACAGGTTATGCATACATGTATATATAGGTGTACTGGGAAACTTCTTGTATATGAAACTCTTTACTGCATATAACCAAAGCAAGTTGCCATGTTAGATAAGTATGACTTTAGTAGGACTACCCCTTGTGCTGCCCAGTGCTGAATAAACACACCTACTGTACAATCTTACTGATTGTGGAGTCCGTTTTCCGCAAGTCAATTCCATACAGAAATCAATACTGCTTGCAGTATTGGTACTGCAGTCCCAACCAAAGCCCCCAACTAGATGGCTTGGGTAATCCAGACTCATTCTTTGGGTCAGAAACAGAGAAATTATGGATTCAAAATAGTAGCTTTTTTATTTCAGAGTGACTGAATATACAGTAGGAGGATGTGCAGGGGGAAAGAGCAACAACACAAGATAGATTAAACCTGAACTTGTGTCCAAGTTTTTCCATATAATGGCATGTGTGATCTGTAAAAGATGTAAATCAGGTCAGAATTAAAATCTGCAATGTGTTTTTGTTGTTGTTTTTTTTTTTTTTTTGGTTATTTTTGTGAGAGAACAGAACACCCATTTTTCTGAAAGCTGAAATCTTGAGTGTAACAAAATTTAAAGGAGACACTTGAAGCAAGAACTTGTAACAACCTGCAGGTGTTGGTGAAATCCTTGCTACATTTAACTATTATCTACCTTTTTATGTAGGGTCTATACCAGTTTTATTGTATCACACATCTAGGTATCATTTTATTTAAATTGATTAACTGTAAGTCTAACATACTTTGAAAACAGAGGGAAATTATTAAATCTAGAAAAAATGTACTATAAGCAATTTTAAAGCAATATGAAGTGGCAAGCACTGTAAAGTTACATGGTAGAAATACTGAGATTCAAAAGCCTGTGTAAAAACAAATGACCTTCCGTGATTGTTGAAAATATATAATGCAAACAGTTTTCTTGGAATACCATAACCTGAGCCATTTCTGCTTAATTTCTAAAACATCCTCAATAGAAACATTCTGTTTCAGTATGCATAAGGAACAAAAAAAATAAAATAAAAATTTTTCTTTATTATTTATGTTACAGGAAAGTATTTTTTCTAAATTACAAATATTCAGTACCCGCTTTGTATTTTTTCTTAAACTTCAGTCAATACTGAGTTTATACAAAATAAATTGACTAATGGTTATCTATTACCTGAAAGTATATCCTAGAAAATGTTTTTTTTGTTGTTGTTGTTGTTGTTGTTGTTGTTGTTGTTTTTCAGATAAGATGGAAAGATGTGAATTAAGACAGTAAAATATAATTTTTCTTCCTTCTTTTTGCTGTAGAATTTCAAACAACTGTCAGATAATCACTAACCATCCCACAAAACTGGGTAAAAGGATGAAGATGATCATCTTTGAGAAACTCTTTTCCTGCATTAAGAGCCCTTTCTATAGTGTAACCTTATGCTGCTAAAGCAATGAATGTGGAATTGAATTTTTCTATGGCTCTTGTGAGGGTGCTGTGGGGAACAACCAGCAGTATTTCACAAGCCAGATTTTGAAATATCAGCCTGCTAATTTTGAGTGAAGGATTTTTGCAGCCACTGATGGCAGGGAGAAGACACTAGGAATTACCTTTGAATGACATACTTGAGTCTGGATACAGCGTTATTCTTCCTTGCCACAGCATGCCACGGGACCTGAGGAATTTGAAAATTCTGAGATCAAAATATAACTGCATGTTGACTTTGTAAAAATCACTTGCCAAAGTAATATTTTTATTTTTATTTTTGGGAGCATTACAGTATTTTACATTTGAAATTGAACGATACATACTGCACTTCAAAGTGTTAGCAAACAAGTCTTTTCTGATCAAGGAAATTATTTTTTGCCAAATTGAATGTGCAGCATGTAATGATAGATGTCATGAACAGTGCCTCACAAAGCAGATTGCCTTGCACAGTTTGATGTAGTAATCACAGAAAGAACAGCTCAGAGCTGCACAAGGCTTTGTCTCATTCATTCACATTTGATATTGCAAAGTATTCTGGTCTACTTAACAGAGAGACTGCACAACAGATGAACTCCAGTCAGCAGTGCAGTGGGTAGGAGGACACTTATCAGAATTAACATTCATTTATGGCCGCTGCTGGCTGCAGTAGATTGGAAGCCTTACACTGAAGACAGCCTTTATCTGTCTAGCAGGGAGGTAAATGAAAGCTGAAGAAGAAAGCACTTCTGTTCCTAAAGATTAATAGTATAGATAAGAATTAATCCTACCAAGGAAAAAAATAGAACTTTACACACAACTTTTTAAAAGCTTAGAAAAAATCTGCTTTTGAAAAACAACCAAGAACAGACAGTGAAGAACAACCATAAACAGATCGTTAATGTCTGGTTAAAGGAAGTTAATATGTTGTTTTAAGGTGATTCCTAAAGGAACATAACTTTACAGCTACACATCTCCACCCATACAGGATTCATTCAAGCGAATAGTTAATTCAGTACAGTGCTAGCATTACTATTTGGATGTAAATGTGATGAGCATTTTGTAAAACACTCCCCTGTCTGTTCCCGTTTTCTCCAGTGCCAGTTACTAGTTCCCCTCTGTCACTTTCTTTGTTCATCTATCTTGTACTTTGAATTCCCTACTTGAATTTCTGTGATAGCAGAGAGCAGCAACCTCCTGCCAGACCTTCTCAGGGTAATGCCTCATCTCCCTTCAGCCTGTGAGTTTTTCACTGGTATAAAAAAATATCAGTACCTTACACTTCCTCCTCATACCACCCAGAAAGCCGGTGCCTGCAGTGCAAAGTCAAGGACAAGACAGAACCCTCCACCTTTTCCAAGACCCATGATGGGTGATCTCAGCTCCCCGCAGTCACTCCAGGGACAAACTCCACCTGTGCTGCAAACTTTCCCCTGTGGCACTCTCTTTCAGACAAAAGCCAGCAGATGGTTTCTAGATGCTACTACTGCAGAAAGAAACACACTGTTGCTTAGCTCCAAAGAGGCAGAGATTGGCCATTCAATCTTACGCTTCCTCAGCTGAGAAATAATGTAGTAAAGCTTTATTTATGGCAAGCATCAGTCTGGGATTTCCAGAGCTGTTTTACTGCAGCATAATCTTACATTTTTCCTGTAAACTTTAAGTAAACTTGAAGTTCAGTTCTTTAACTCCTTATGATGCTACTTAACTCACAGCCAGAACAATGGACAAAATTACTGCTTTTTCAACTGGTTTATGATTTCTTGGAACAAAAAGGCCAGAAGTAGGGCAACCGTGAAAATTCATCTTAACTCCAAGAAACTCACATTCACTGTGGTATATAATCCCTAGCATGAGAACTACATATTCTTATGACACTGTAAAGACTAAGGGATGAGAGAGAGAGAAAGAGAAGCAGAGAGTAAGAGAAACAGGCAGAAAAAGGAGAAAAGAAAGACAAAGGGAAAGACCATTTGTATTTACAGCCATAGACTAAAATCTATTGTGCATTTTTCATGAGGGAGCTGATTGTTAGGGACATTCCAGCAGTTTGTCCTGACCATTGTGGACCAGATTTTTTTTTTCTCTTACAACAATGGTATAAATCACCAGAGTGCAGACATAGCCCGTCACTAGACTGATCATCATTAGTATTGTTATAACAGTTCCGCTTGCATGCACCTCCTGCTGTGCAGCACATATGCTTTCAGGAAGTACACTGCTCTGTCTGGCAATGAATGTATAACTGGGTGAATAAGAAATCCAGCCATTGGGAGCTTTGAAGATCAAAGATATTGTTAGGGGTTAGTCCTTAGGAATGACGTCTGAATAGATCTTTCTGTTGAGGTTGATTTGTCACCAAATTAAGCCAGCAGTTCTTTATGCATATAGGACTGTAGAGCATGTCAGTCTTCAGCAGATGAACACTGATAAGAGTCTACCATACACACAAAAACTAGCAGATCAGGGAAGCTTTCAGAGCCCAACAGATAGCAATATATAAGCTGGGTACAGCAACAAGGGGGATTAGAGCTATGGGACTGCATCATATACTTCATTTTTTTTTCTGCAAGAAGCAGCCTAAGTAATCTCCAAATAATAAATAATCCTCCAAGAATAAATAAATAAATATTGACCCACACCATTGGGAATATTGTTTTGATTCTTCACATAGACCAACTGCATGGTTTTTTTTTTTAGTGTTTATATCAAAACACAGCAAATACAGAAACATGACATGCCTTTCATAGCCCTCAAGTATTTTTAGCACATCAGCATTTCTATTTCATAAATGGAAAACACAGCTTAAAGGCTAGTACCATACAGTATCCATAAAGGATACTACCATAAAGGCTAGTATCATACAGATCCCAGCATCTGTCTCAAAATTATTTCAGGAAACCTATTATACCATCTGATGTCTTGACTCAGCCTTTCTAAATCACCATTAGGTTTACCATTGAGATGGACATAGGCTGTCTTAAGCATTTTCATAGAATTGTAGAATGGCTTGGAAGGGCCCTTAATGACCATCTAGTTCCAACCCCCCTGCCATGAGCAGGGGATGCCACCCACTAGACCAGGCTGCCCAGGGCCTTGTCCAACCTGGCCCTGAACACCTCCAGGGATGGGGCATCAACAACCTCACTGGACAACCTGTTCCAGGGCCTCACCATCTTCTCAGTGAAGATTTTATAACCTACAGGCTCAAAGCACAGTTGCTTCCAAACACATCATACAAACAGGTTGCCTAGCTATTCTCTATCTGTGATATGAGATTTATCATGAATAATGGGTAAGATCATAGACCTAACAAGACTGTCATTGTTTCTAAAAAGAGTTTTGTTTATAAGCATAATGCTTGCCTGCTTACATGTGTGAGAAAAATCTCAATTTTTTTTTTTTGATGAAATCTTCTGTGAAGCTATTTTATTCACGATTGCAATGGCAGGCATCCTGCAAGGAGGAGGTCACAGTAGAAAGTATATCATAACCTGATTCCTGTGCCCAGAGCTTTGCTCAGCTCCCCACACAGAGCTACCCATCCCCTCAGGTGTCCCAGGCTTGGGAGCACACAGGGAGCTTCAGAAGTGGCACCAGGCCATCCAGCCACAAGGCTTTGGGCTGTGCAGAGGGAGGTCTCTTACTCCGAGGAAGATTTCTATCTTGGCCCTGTCATGAATGCCCTTCTCCAGAAGCCAAGGAAGATGGTGGCAGCAGGTTGGTGCTGGGGCCTGTCCTCCCCTCTCCTGTGACAGATGTGCTGAGAGCGGCTGAGAGCACTGTGAGGTTGGAGAGGGAGCAGTCCAGGCTCCTCACTCTTTCCAGAGCCCTCTCTCATCGTGCCAGCAGTGCAGAGCCTAGACCTTAGTAGGCCTGGGCACCCTGTGGGCACCAGCCAGGGGACACTGGGAGAAATACCTCAGTTTTTCAGACAGAGTCTTCCGAAGCTATTTTATTTGTGATTGCAATGGCAGGCATCCCGCAAGCAGGAGCGCAAACTAGGAAGTATATCATAACCTTATATTCCCCATTACCTGACACTTGATTTCTTCCCCTCTTTCCTCTTTGGCTGAATACTACAAGTTCGCAAGCTACTTGACAACTTTCTGTACTATACATGCATAATTTTATTTGACCAAATGTTAATCCCCCCCCCCCTTTTTTTTTTCTTCCTTCTCTCGTGATTAGAGGGCCCATGACTTTTGTTTTTACTGATTTCACACTGCACATTCTGTTTTTCTTAGCTATCCTCCTTATTTTGGAACAGTATCCTCCTTATTTGTGGAGCGCTCCCTTTACCTGCTTAACATACTCCCCACTGCTATACTACTGTCATGCCCGCACAATCACTTTTGAATATGCAAGGTTAGTGGAGTTTTCCACTGCAAAATCAGCTTTATTTCTCACAGCTGAAATGTGACAATATCAAGAGCATCTACAGCCTTCTAGAAAGTATACTGTTGCATCTTTCTACCTCAGTAGTTGTATTTTGACATCTCAAGTCCCCCTTGTAGTTTAACTTAGTCTTGCTGATACAGTCATCAAATATACTGTATTTCCTAATGAGACATGAAAGACATAGAGATGGGACAAAGATGGAAAACAAAGCTGAAGTCCGTATTTTGAAACAAATAATAGCACTTTATTTTCAAAGTACAAGCAATTAAATTCGGGCTATGCTAAAATATGAGAAGCATATATAATGGGAGTAGAGTGACTATTCTATGAACAGGAGTGGGCTGACACACTTAGGACAATGAAAATTCATCTAACCTACAGCTCCTGACAGACGTCAGTCTAGACACCAGTGGTGTAGACACACACAAGGTCACACCTAAACAAGTCTCAATTTTGTATGCTGGTGGAAGAAGATGACTCAGTGAATCCTAAAACACCTTTAGGCTACTCTGACTTCTACCAACAGTGAAAATAATAAAAAGTCCTTGAAGATCATCCCCCTCGGTAGAAGTTACTGGAGCATGAAATGCCACAGATGTGCATGGGTATTGTTTATCCAGATGCTGCCCCCAAAATATGCTAAAGGCAAAACCCAACTGCATAATCAGCTTGTTAAAATTCTACTCTATGGTTACACTGCTGAGGAGCTTCCCCAAACCATGAAGAACTGCACCATTTCCTAACACAAAGCAGCGCAAAGCAGACAGAAGGACAGTAAGTGAAACATCACACTAATTCCTTGCTGCTGCTTTGGATGACAACTGTCCCAGGGTAAACATTTGTGAGACACTTCAAACCAAGATGCCTGCCTCTCTGCTGTGACATTTGTTCAGTTGTGTTTTTTTTTTTTTTCCCCACTTCAATTCATTATTAGTTTAAGTATGAATCCTACCAGCAGCCCACAAAACACTAAGAGAATATCTGACCCTGAAGCCATACACATCTACCTTTACAATTGCCTAATGCAGTTACTAGAAGTAACAGGAAAGATGCATAGCAGGACTAGCCGCAGTTCCTGGGCCCATGGCTTAAACCTAGACTTCCCCATGTTTCAGTAGGTGCTTTAAACACCTTCAAATCTTGCATTTAAAAGCTTTATCTCATTGCATCATTTTAAAACCACACCACTGCACTGAGCACAAGCTTTGGCACAAGTTGCATGCTGTTTTTTCAGCAGGAGACTCTTAAATTAGATGTGGCTGAATTTTTTTTTTTTTTTTTTTTTAGATTCCTGCTTAAGCCCACTAGATGTTATTAGCTCAGGGGCAACACCATAAACAATTGTATATGTCTCGAACCAGAGAAAACAAAACCTGTTAAACTCAACTTCAGTTTTCTTCTAAGTGGGAGAGCAGAGCACTACCCAAACCAACTTTTTTCAGTACCTAAAACAACCAAACAAAATCAGTATTACTCACTCAATTCAACAGAAGTGCAGAATCAGGATTTCAAGTGCAGCAGAAATGTCCATTAATATCTCCCAGTATCCTGTACATCACATCAAGTCCCTAAGTGTTGCAAATGTTGGTTATTGGATATCAGAAGCAAAATCACTGTGCGTTGCATGACCAGTGATTACTGCTTACACCACTAATTAACCAGTGATTTGTTCGGATCCATTAGTAATGCGAAAGGCTGGACAGTGACTCTCCTGTAGAAGTATTATTAATATATATATAGTGTTACTTGCACTACACAAACTTTGCTAGGATGGCTTTTTCATTGCCAGAATACTTCTACTGCAACATAAAGACAATATACAAGCTGCACCTGTTAAATCTATTTCTTTCAAGAAAACAAGTAAACAAAAAATTATAGCAAGACAGTACAGTATTACATAAACTCTCTTCTATTAAGATTTCTCTACTAAACTTATGTATGAACTGACAGAAGGCAGAATATTAAGAGGTCAGTTGAAAACTTTCATGATGAGAATGCAAGTAGCTTTTACTACCATGAGACCGCAGTGTACAGTCAATTGGAATACACAGAAATAATTATACCCCTGGCTCTCAATGCTTGTACATACACCCACTTTAAAGTTCTCGAGGTTGACTCACAGTCAAACTAATCATGATACTCCCTCATGCTGTGCAATGTTCAGCTCCATGAAGTAAGCTTGATTCAGCTGCACTGAAAGATCCATTTCTGTAAAAATACTTCATTCCAGCATCTGGTCTGGTCTTGGTCTGCTCTAGGTTAGGATATTTCAACAATCAAATCAAAAGGAAAACATTTTCAGGAACTCTCACAAAGTGCTGGATGCAACAGAAACTATGGATCTGAGGAGGGATGAAAACTAGGTTTGGAAAACGAGGAGCCACATTTCATACGTTTCTGTAAGCCCAAGACTTGCTAGAGTACTTATCAGGGTTGTGAAACACCAAGCTTAAAATCTCTCTTTCTGACAGATGCCACCAACTTGCCAATTATTTAAGGCTGTAACCTAATCAACATCAATCTGGACCTCCCTGTCTACCTTTGGTTCTTTGATCTGCACTGAATATTAACACTAATTTTACATCTTTGAATCCATTCTCACAAATAGGATGATCAGCTTCCACATTCCGGCTCCTCAAGCACAATTATTTTTCCCCCAGCCTTGAAAAATACAAACTTTCCCCATTCACCTCCCACATGTAACACCTAATACACTTATTTTTCACTAATCCCTCGTTTGATTACATTGTTTTCCTTGACTGAGTACCACTGGCACATATTAATGGGCTCCAAGATACACCTAGGTTTTTCAGTTTCTTCTCCCACACTGTGGACAAGCTTTCTTGGGAACCACTGCAAAGCTTAGCAGACTTAATCAATTTCTTCTTTAAAACTTTCCCGTCCCACGGTGCTCAATACTCTCTTATAATGTGCCACTTCAGTTTTTAGTATGGGTAAGGTCGTGTACAGCCGTGTGCTGTACACGAGTTACAACAAGCAGCCAAGTCACAGGCAAAAAGGTGGTTTGTTTGTTTTTTTTTTTTACCTTTATACTAAATTTGACACTGATGAAGCAGAGGTACAAGGAAATCATTTTAGAAGAGGTTAAATATTTATATTATTTTCCACACTCAAAACACTCACCACTAAACTTCACAGAAGTAAGGGCGAACTGCAAGAACTCCTTGCACCACCAGCAAGCAATACACTACTCAGGTATTGATTTCAGTATCTGACTTACTAAGTTGTGTACATTTTAAAACAGCTCAGGAGATCTTTCTTGGTCATGTTTCTTAAACGTGTGCTACTGACTACAAGAAATTCTCACTGGAACACTTCCTAGGAGACACCACCTCAACTTCACAAAACCAAAAAAAAAAAAAAAAAAAGCAACTTGTAATAACTCAAGTGCTATCCTGTAGACTTTTAAAAATAATGCTTTTAAAAACCATTCTACGAAGTTTGCTTTTATATATGCACACATATAGTAAAACTATGTATTAAGCTATCTTCTAAAATGAATTGCTTTTCTATTGGAAGAGACTAGTTTTTAGACTACAGGAGAGCCTTTAAGGTATAAGTTTAAGACAATATTATGAATATATTATGATGATGTTTCTGAAAATTCATTGCTAAATTGAAGAATTTCAGTAATGCTCACTACTGCATTGGAATCTAGCTGTTACAAAGCTTAACATGACAGAACTGGAACAAGTTTTCACCTGAAAAAAGCTATGAGAACAAACAGACCTTTGTTTCAAGAGAAAGCCAAAGAGAAATGGCAATAGAAATGCAAGCAAGATATGTGAAATGGAGATATGAAACTGTTTTTGTTGAGTAAGAATACACAGGAGTCCCCAATGGCACAATTACAATATGCTTACATATAAGTTCAATCTAATGAGAACCATTAACACAGCTATTTTCAGATTCTGGCAGTTAATGACAAACTAGGAAGACTATAACTAAACTCCTTACTGAGAGGAAATAATGACAACATTCAGTCCAGGGCTGAGTACTTCAGTGTGAGACATGACGATTAGTATTATCAAGAAAACTAATTCCATTTAGAGTCTGTTATAAACAAGAACACACTTTGACTAAGTCTTGGTCTTTAGTCACCATTTAGGAATGTTTAAGATACACCAGTATTTCCTGATTGGGAGTGTACCTACCACCCATATTTCCACAGATATCACATGGCAAGTATTAATTCAATTAATGCAGTTTCTCATTTGGATTAATTCTAAACAAAGTGTAAATTACTGATAAATTATTTGCAAACCGAGACAAGTAAACTGAAAGTGTTTTGTTGTTAACCCAGCTGTGTCATGCTCACATCCAACTGCTCAGTTCAAACCATTCGAGAGAGCGGCATGGCTTGAACAAGTTCCTCCACTCTTTCCCAATAGCTGACTTACACCACACTAAACATGTTTGGCAAGTCAGACATCCCCACCCTTTCTCAGGCAAAATGCAAACTTGATGCTGTGGCTATCTCTTATGAAAAAATTTGTCCTGCATTTTATCCTGCAGAAGACAGGATGAATTTCTCCTCCAGCAATATTTGCTCTAAAGAGACAACCTTAGAGCACTCAACCACTAACCTCTATCTGAAGCTTAGTTTTTGTTATAGAAGTTACCTGATCTATCATTAACATCAAAGACTCCTAAATGTAAAGTTGAACCCTCACTCCTGGGGGCAATATCTATGCAAAGGTTACACTGGAATTAAAGAACTTTTCCTTATAACCAAGAAACAAACCTTCTCATTCTCTGGAACCCAGAGAAGCACTATTTAAGAATCTCTGTTTAAGTCTAAAATGCTAATTTAAGCACAGAAATTTTTAGAACCCATTTTTCTAACACCATGAAGAAGATGCTCTGCAGAAAAACAAGCCCTCTTATAACAGTTTAATACTTACAGACAATTCTTTTCCTGCTTTTCTGACAAGAAGCCAGACCAGAAAGTTTATTTTGTATTTTTTTATTGTATGCCAAAGTTCATTAAAGATGAGGTTTTTGCTTGTATACAAGTTACTCAAAAATGTATCTAGGCATAGATTCATTAGCAATCCTATTTCAAAGCATAGATTTGTTCAACCAGGCCACAAAAATAATATTGTGTACAAGCAATAACTAGAAGGAGCTGCAGGTTGAAGGAGTTTCCAAGTATTATAGATCTTGAGATCTATAAAAATGAAGTCAAACAAGAGCAGTCAAAATATAAAATAGCAGCTCCACGTAGCTTTTTCAAGTTTTAACTTTATTCAGAAAGTGACAGTTAGTTCAGTTTGCCTCATTCTTTGATGCTTCATCAAAGTTTTCAACAAGATCTGGAGAAAGAAAAACACCGAAATTAGAGTTTGAACCACTTCTGCTTTGCCAAATGTATTTTTTCTGAAGTTCTACTTCATATCAAGTGCTTATGAGGTTAAAAAAAAAAAAAATAAACAACAGCTTATAGAACACATTTCAAATAACATAAGAGCTTTTCAGACTTCATTTTCTTGCTTAAGAACTAAGTTTTAGGTGGTTCATTATAAAGCACAATTCTAAAATGATTTAACTTCACTTGTACCCACAACTAAGCAAAGTGATACTGGAAAGGTAGTTCTGTCCCAGCCTTTTTACTGAAGATTAAATAATTATCTCAGCCATAACTATTACTCCTACACAGGACAAAAATGCTATCCCAAACCAATTATTCATCTAGTCTAGCATGGTATCTGAAAATAATGAAATAACCTGTCCACAGGAATTATGAAACAGAGAGTGACCAGTCAATACCCTACTGTCCTTGGCCAAATGTTATGGTACGTAAGTCGTCTCTCAGCAAAACTCATTTCCTTTTTCTCAGTTTCATGTTTGTTCTTACCTGGAACTTCATCATCATCATCTTCACCAGTAGCAAGTGGTGCTTTTCCATCCACAGCTGCAAAGAGCAAGTAGTTTAAAAAGTGTTATTCTAGCTCACCGTAAGCACCCTAGTTACAAAGTTTTTCTGCTTTCTGCTTATTTATTTTTAAACATTATCAAAGAGTGTAAGCTAAGCTGTAATGCTCTATACAGTTTCCCTGCTGAATAAAAAAAACCCTACAACTAGCCTAAGAAGTTACCATTCCCTTTGTTACTGATCATGCTCAAAGAGATGATAGTTTACCTGACACCATCTTTTACCTAAAGGTATTGAGTGCCTTGCATGGTAGTCATTTTCAGTGATACAGACAAAGACTTATTCTACCAATTTCTCTTGAAAGCATCTTCGTTCACCGACTACTCAGTAGTTCTCAAAGTTTACCTATTTCATGACATCAACAATTTCCATGGGAAAGGACAGATCTGAGTCCTTCTTATGATCTTAAGACATTCAAGAAAAACAATAGTGTAATTATGACGCTGCAGGCACATGCAGATGACTAGAGACACAAAAACACTACTGTTCTCTGGAAAAATTAGAGGAATATGGAACCAGATGCACCATTTTACCCTTACTTGTTTGAGGTAACCACATGCTCTGGTCCACTTCTCTGATGATTCAGAATCTTTACTACTCTCATTATATTTGCCAGAGCATTAACCATGCCCACTGAAGCAGATCAATGAGTATCTCTCAAACTCCAGTCGCAGAATGCTAAGAATAGGCATTTCAGGTCCCTGGGTGCTCGTGCCACTGCCTTTATTGCTATTCTTAGCTGTGCTACCTAGGCTAAGTTGTATCAAACTCTTCACTACTTCAGTTTTTCCTAATTAACCCTTCTGATTTCAAAAAAAAAAGCATGAAGAAAAAGACAAGTTTATACCAGATGACCAAAATCACTGTACCCTCGTTTCTAGATAAGTAGGTGAATACGTAAAATTTACTTGGAAGGGGCTTGTAACAAGGTCACTGCTAATCATCCCTTTGTTTTTAACAGCAGAAAGCTATTACAGCTTGAGTATATCCTTAGTGTTAAGTAATCCATTTCAAAAGCAAACTGTTTTATTTCCTCCTGAACTGTCTGCAATTTCTTTTCATCCCCAAGACCAAACCAAGTTCACTTCAACACCTGCAAATGGGATCACTGCACATGCTTTATTTACTCTTTGATGTCAGGTTTCCAACCCCAGTAGACAATACTGAATGGAAAGTTTTGTGCAACTACGCTGGCATCCACCCAAAGCAGAAATAAACTACCATTTACCAGATCATGCAAAGCAAGCACTTTTAACAAGCTTCTCCACTATTAAAACTGTCCAATTTAGCTTGTGCAGAATATACCCATCTTGTTATGAGAAGCAAGTCTTTAGTGGATCAGTTTAAGACCTTCGGATTCTCCTTCTTTTGAGTCCTACTACTATCACACAGAAGCCACAGAAAGAACGTTACAAAGGAGGAAACTGAGCTTCATGGGGAAAGAAGTGGTTTATTTCCTCCTGAAGACTACTTGTGGCACAATTTAATTTTTTATTTTTTGCTGGGAAATAGACTGGAGTGAATCAGTATCAACTTGAGAAATGGAAAGAGAGGCTGTCTTTGCTTGCAGTAAAACACAGAAATAAATGCAACAATCAAGTCCATTAATATCAGCAACTGGACATCATAAGCTTCTTGCATTTTCTGTTTACAATGTTCCACATTCTATAAGCAACAGACTTAATATGTTGGAGAAGACACAGAAAGACCCTATATGGACACAGGGTCAACACGCCTGTCTTACACTACCAACTCTCACGCTCTGACAGCATCACCTTTCTCAAATACCACACTTAAGTCCTTCCTCTGCTTTTCCCAGACAGCCCAAGAGAACAGATGTTCAAGTTGTTTTACTAATTTAAGGCTGGAATAGAAGTTGGTATATGTAGCTTAATGCTCATGCCAGTCCTAAACTACTCTACACACACAAATTACAACCTATTTTCTTGTGAGTATTGTGTAATTCCCTCTTAGCTATCAGAAAGCCCATGCAAAAAGAAATACCTTCACCACACCTGTGACAGTACAAAGCAAAAGCAACACGTCTGTACTTCGGTCCCTCCACTCCACTTATATTTCCACTCAATGCATCAAAACAAACATTTGAAGTTTATGTTTCTAAAGCCTTCCATGGTCATTGATCTGTCTAGCTTTAAAGAGATAGGTATATCAAAACATGGTAGCCACATCAGGAAGGAAACCACAAAATCAAGTCTTGCTGCAGCTTTCTAGTCCTAGACCAGCCACAAGATACACTGAGAAACAAATGCCTCTGCTTTATTTGGTTATGCTCTTTGCTGGAATTGAGCTATAAATAAAATCTAAGAGTTCTACTTCTTCATGTCATAATATGCTTGCAGACAATAAGAGTGCACTGAAATTCACTGCAGCTGTATAAATAAGTCCATGTCAGCTGCCAGCATGGAATGCATTCAAGTTTCAACTTACGTTGCTTGGGCAAGGCTTCTGCCAATCTCCTCAGGCTGGTCAGACTGTCAGCTCCAAGCTGATTTAAGATGCTAGGAAGCATTTCTGTCAGCTGTTTTGTCTCAGCATGGCCAGTGATAGTGAAAGTGTTAGCAGCCAGAGATGCCTGAACTTTAGGGTTATTGAAGTGAATGACTGTTCCTTGGTTGGTAAACATATTTACCTGCAAAAAAACAAACAAACAAACATTATTTCAAGAAGTTTAGTGTGGTTTTTCAATTTAACTAGAAACTAGATGCATTTTCTAAAGCTCAATGAGGACTTACTGATAATTTACAGACAGGTTTAAAATGCATTAAAATTAAATTGGCAAGGGACATTTTACATATCTGTACTGAAAAGCACTTTTTCATTTGAAGGAATTACCTCTTCAATACCAGAAATATTGTTCACTCCCAGTTTCTTCAAAGAAAACTGAAGTTTCTTATCATCTGCCGTGGCTGTTCTGTGGACAACCTTCTTCTTTCTGCGGGCAGTACCCTTGCAAAAAAAAATTAAAAAAAATTAATATTGAAACAATTCTTCATAAACCCTAATCCTCAGGGCCACATAATTACTCTGTAGCCATCTACAAATCAAATTTCATACATCAAGTTCCACTTCTGTGTTACAGTCCACAACTCCACCTCTCCAACTGTACTGCTGCAATCCCTCCCTTGCTGTAATGCAACCTCTAAATGCTTGTGAGAAATGTGAGGTTTTAGGAAGCAAATCGCCAGAGAAACATTACAATTCTGATAGGGATTCTGCAGCATCCTACTTAGAAGAGAAGAACTGCATGCTGATCATGATCTGTTGTCACTGGCCTAAAACTGAAGGCTGCGTACAGACTTCAGTTGTTTTTAAGGTATCTTTAGGTCACTCTTCTCAAGTTGTAGCCAAAATTTCATGAAGTCAGAGAACACCGAGTTATCGATATATTATTATTTTCTCACTCATAGGAGTGTATGAATGAGAACAGACCAACATTCAATTTTTATTCCGGATACACATCTTCATCTGATGGACCTACATATACGTATTTGAAGAACACTTTCATTTTGCCAAAATATTTATAAATACATGTTTTTAAAAATACTTGCACATAGTATTTCAGACCACCTCTGTTCAGAAAGAAAAACAAAGGTTTAGTTCCCCAACAAACAGAGTTGTAAGTTTCTCCAGGGAAATAACTGTCCCATATGAGAAGACATTTATACCTATGAAAAAGAAGAAAGTGTCATTCTAATACTTGCTGGAACAATCATACAGCTTCAGTAAAATCCAAGGTAGAAACGGCTAGGAACAGGTGAAACTAAGTCTTCCTACTTCAGCTTCCCATGTTCTACATAGTAACAACATGAAAATGCAGTGCTGCCTTGCTGCATAAATAAACGGTTGCAATATCTTTTAAGTGTGAAGAGGCTGAAGTTAGGATACTGGCTAGATGCTAACATCTTTACAAAAACGTCAACTGACAAATTCACATGAAACTAAAACTTGGAGGATTACAGCTCAGAAGTTTAGCCTTTTGTCTAGGAAATGTGATGTTCCTTTCCTGCTACTGTCAAGTTAGTGATCTGCTCTGCTGCACACAGCAATTCAAAAATTTCTAGAGTAAGAGAAATTGTTTCATTTTAGTACCTTGACTACCTAGTAACTGAGCCACATGAATTAGTCACTCTGGACAAAAGCCCTCTCAGTCAACTTTGAAAAATTACATCTTGAAGTAAAGGTTATGTAGGAACATGTGCCCCTCTCCCCTCCCCTCCCCCAACATTTACCAGTATTAAGCACAGATATCAAACTTCACACAGCCTGAATTTCAATGAACATCTGCTGCTTTAATCTCCATAGATTTAAACTTCTAAAGATTACGTGTTTTTAGTAAGCAAATACTGCCCCAATCATGCTGAGACATGCTGTTCACAGCCCTCTACCTCTGTACTGGAAAGAATGGATACAGTAGGCCATGGGTAAAATACTACACATCTGCCAGTCCTCTATAAAGGTAAAAAACACTTATAAAAGGTGTAAAACACCTGTACTGACTACAGCTGTAAGAGCTGCAGTCTGAATGCATATTCTTAAATGACCAGCGTTGGATGCATCTGTGGTCAACACACACACAACCACCAATTCAGCAGTTCTCTGCTTAACAAGGAATCCAGATAAAGAACATGCAGGATCACCACGCCAGTTAATACCAATTTCACCCTGATTTAAGGCCGCCCAAATCCCCAGCCAAAGGCAAAAACCGCAACGAAAGTCACTGGAAGCTGCCAGTGAGAGTCCTGCTGAGGAGTTCTTATTCCGAGACACCTCTTATCCCGAGATATGCTGATCCAAGAGGAGCGGATTACTCACAAATTAAAAACTTGAGCTGTACTAAAACGTTCGCCATTAAAACTATGGCCAAGGAAGTTTTTTTTTTTTTAAATCTTCAGGCTGTAACTAACCAGAGAGGTGCATTTTGTCAGATGTCATGGCAACACAAAAATCACCTTCCAAGCACTTTACACCTTCCACTCACGCGTTGGTAACGCACCCAGAAACCCCCAGTTTTTCCCCAAAAAACGTTGCCCCCCCCCAGGGCCCGTCCCGGCGGCGCCCCCCCGCCTACCTTGCCGCCGATGCGCACTTGGGCCTGCAGCTTGGCGAGCTTCTCCTGGTTCATGATCGTTTCTTTCATCTGCGGAACCAACCGCACCGCCCGTCAGACACCGGGTACCCCTCGGGTACCCCCGCAGCCCCCCCGTGCCCCCCTCAGCCCCCCGAGCCCCGTCCCCCCCCCCGCCCCCCGTCACCTTCCCGGGGCGGTGGCGGCGCTGCCGGAGCGGGGAGCGGGGCTCAGCACGCGGCGGGGAGCGAGATGGCGGCCGGAAGGGAGGCGGGCGGGACGGCCGCGCATGCGCAACCGCCGCCGCTGCCGCCGGGCCGCCGGGGGGCGCCCTAAGGGGAGGCGGGGAGGGGGCGGCAGGCGGGGCCTGCTCTGCGCTGTCCGTCCCTTCCCTTCCCTTCCCTTCCCTTCCCTTCCCTTCCCTTCCCTTCCCTTCCCTTCCCTTCCCTTCCCTTCCCTTCCCTTCCCTTCCCTTCCCTTCCCTTCCCTTCCCTTCCCTTCCCTTCCCTTCCCTTCCCTTCCCTTCCCTTCCCTTCCCTTCCCTTCCCTTCCCTTCCCTTCCCCACAAATCCCTCCCACTTCCTAGACCATTTATTTTATCGTCAATGAAACCAACCCACCAAACACGCACGTGTCATACTTTCATTCCTCCCATGACCGTCTTTCCCCATACAACCACTAAGGTTGGAAAAGACCTCCAGGTCCAACCACCCCCCTACCACCAAAGTCACCCACTAAGCCATGTCCCTAAGCACCAAGCCCAACCTGCCCACCACACCTCGCCCTGGGCTCCTCATGGTCCAGACAGGCTCTGCAGCGCTCAGGGGGCTCAGTCCTGTGCTGCACCTTGGGGTACAGGTCCAGCCATATGAAGGACCAATGCAATAGAGAAGACAAACTGCTCTGCAGACCTGCCCCTGTCACCACTGCAACCATACCCCGTGGGCCTCCTGGCATCAGCAAAAATACCACCGATCACACAATCTCACCATGTGTTTTAATGACTTTTATACCAGTCCTGCTTTGGAATATCCTCAGGAAACTACCCCCCTTGCTCTTGTTTCCGTAAGACTGCGTTAATAAATGTATCCTTCTGTATTCATTAATACTAAGGTTCCCATCAAAGTAAGCCCCAGCATCATGTCCAGGCTGTGCTTTGGCTTTGTCGTGCTCTAATGATATCTCTTCACTACAACAGAGCTATTAATTTGTAAGCAAGTTGCCTGGCACAGAAGACTTTACTCGCTGTAAAAGAGCAAACCAATTACTTTTGTAATTAGTGAGAATGAATAATAAACACGGCTCGACTCCATCTAGTGGCAATGAACGGTCACCAAACAGCGCTGACAGAAGGTTCTGCTGAAGTGCAAGCTGTGCCTCCCACCAAATTTATGTCACCTCTGAAAATTCGAGGACAATCAAACAGCTGTGGGGAGGGAATGCTGAAATCCAGTCCAGCATATCTCCACATTGGAACAGTGAACAATTTTGCTCGAAGATGAATGAGAAAAAGCCCATATTACAGCTTATGAATTCATTAATATATTGCAAGATTAAATTGGCAATGTAGCTGCAACAAATAGGAATATAGACAAGATAAAAATAAGAAAAGTGGGGAAAAAACAGAGTCACTGCAGGCTATTAAAAGTAAAAGCAGTAAATACTTCAATACTACAGCTTCAGATTTATCACAGTCTGCCATCAATATATAAGAAAGTTTTCAGAATTTCCAGGCCAACTGATGATTAAAAACATGTGAAATGTATTAATAGGCTAAAAGACTGAAGTGAAAATTAATCACAGAAAGCTTATTCCAAGATAGAAGATGTAGAAAGTGTGGTTCCAGCTGTCAGCCTAGGATTAACTGGGCTGGAGGTATGATCTCATATTCCCTCATGTGAGATTTCAAAGACAAATTATGCTGAAAACCACATCACTGAGTTATATCAGGAATCAAGTGAAGCAGTTCAAGAACTGCAGTTCACGAAATTCTGTTAGATTTGGTTACATTTCCTGGAACAAACACCAGACCTTCAGAAAATAAACTTTGCATCAGAGAAAAAGTATTTTAGTATGCTAAAATAGCGCTGGCTTGTTTTCTCCATTCCTTTTTGTGTAATTGCATAATGAGAAACATAAACTTAAACCTGGATTTACTTGTAGCTGAACAACTTCTGTTGAGAAGTCAAACAGATCCAAAGCCCATAGTACTGAAACAGAGCCTGAGCTCTGGCAGCATGTTATGAGACCTGAAAAAGGGTTGAAACTCAGGATCTCAAAATCAGCAGAGAGCATCAATTACTGAAGAAAAGTTCATTAGCTGCACAGAAGCATAGGAATGGGAAAAGACAGTGAAATGGTTGCTCAAGAAAGTTGTCTCATGAATTATGCAAAAGCTAAAGGCAAAAGAAAGGCAAAAGTTGCTGTCAAGGTAACAGAGGAAAAGCTGTCCTGAAAGACATGGACAGTCCTGTGTTAATAATAACAGGATATATTGAGAAGAGGTGTTAATTTAGTATTTTATTCAGGAAATGAATCAGAAGTCATAAACAAAACTGATCAGGCTAAAATGAAGTAATATTTGTCCTGATTGTCTGTGAACATAAAGAGCACGTATTCAATATGTTTTTAGGCAAAAAGAAATCTGCCTGATATTCAAAGTCTCTTGGAAAGTGTTTGTTCAAAAGAAAGCTGTACTCAGCACTCAAGAAAGCCAAAGTGCATGGTACATCAACAATGTTACTAGTGATATGAATGGAAAAGGATATGTCTCAGAAAGTCTTGATATAATTCATAAATTACAAATTCATAAATTGTGAAGAGATACCAAAGATATAAACACCAAATGGCAGCTCGGGAAGATTGAGCTAAAGTAGAGTGTTTTTTTCTATCTCAAGTATTACTATGTTGTATCAAGTGCTGTTGAATGTATGTAAATATCCATAAAAGACTTCAATATCTAGGTAGAGATAGAGCTCCTCATCAGGCAGTGTCCTTTTTTCACCATGCCTGCAACTCAAAATCAGCAACCCCAAATACCTGGCCTTCAAGCCACATCATAAGCCTTTTGTGAGCCGTGGGCTGTCTCTCTGTGTGTAACACCCTGCAGAGGCAGTCTAGAGAATAGTCAGAGAAGTGCTGTATGAAGAATCCCTGCCTTCACCATGCATGGTTCAAACAGTGAAGTTGGTGTTAATCAGACTGGCAAAAGCTTGCCTAGAATAGGTTTCACGTTAGGCTTTTGTGGTAGAGTCACAATGATGATCTTGCTGCAGAACAGATAAAAATAAAGGTTGTTAAGGCCTGATCTAAAAACAGAGTAGCTGCACCCAAGGGTGGCACATTTAACCCAGGATGAATCAGAGTTAAATTTGTTGCACTTTCAGATACACGATTCTCAACATACCGCCTTTGATGTGACCATCTTGCTGATGTCTTGGCAGCTGCGTGGCTATGATTCATTCTGAGTTTTGCTTTTGGCTTTCCTGGCCTCTTGGGTCAGTATGGTGCTCAGCAGGAGGTAAGTGATGGACGCAGGTGGCCAGAGGAGGAGAGGCTGGAGGGGGGCAAGAACGTTTCTCCTTCTGCAGCAGCTAGCTGTTAATTCTGCTCAAGCTCTGGCAGAAGCACACCACCCCCTTGGTTTAAGCAGAAAATCAATCTCCTCTATCTGCGACCACAGTATAGATAATCCTTAAGGATTTATAAGTGGAAGAAGAGCATACCTGCCAGTATTCACTGCTCTTACAAAAGGGTCCATGCTCCTTCAGGGTTTACTTGCATTGCTACAGCATTAAATGGAAAATATGTTAAATATCTGATGCATTAATTTTTGGTTCTTCCTCTTAATTTGCCAGAACCTGTTTACAGCAAAGATTTCACTGATTATGTAGAGCACGTCAGAGAATTGTTAAAAAAAAAAATGTTCATTGCCTCTTGTAGTAAGAAAATGAAAAAACATTGGATTAAAAGAGCAGGTAACTGACTTAAAGCAAACAAAAAGGGACACTTCATACCACTTGTGGTTAAAGCTAGGGAACATTTCACTGCAGAACAAGTTCAGTGGTGTAAATGTACATGATTTCAGAAAGTGTTTGGACATATACACAGTAGAAAAATCCATCAAAAGCTATTACATTCAAGTGTTATCTTTGGCTTAAAATAAATCCTGATGCCTAGATTTCTGGTGGCAATGAAACAATTTTACACACTTGTCTTGTTTCTGTATTCTTCCATAAGCATCGGATACTTACTGGTACCGAGTACAACTTCTGGTGCTAGACGGGTGCTATATCTAACTTAATATAAACCTATAAACTCTTTTTGTGTTCTGTTAAACCAGAAGAGCAGATGTGTCCTGAGAAATTGTAGTCAAATTTTGCAGGAAGTAAAGGCCCAAAAGAGCCTTACTGGAACTGAATTTCATATATCATAGCAGAAGTACTTGCCATGCAAGAATCACAGAGCAAAGAAAACAAAACAAAACAAAAGGAAAAAAAAAATGTCACTGGTGGTAAGGTCTCCTCCAAGAGTGAAAAACTCTTTTTCAGCAGTCAATGTGGCAGGAAGCCCCACAATTTACTTCTGCCTTCTTCAGCTTTTCAGGTGCAATGCAATGCTTTTTGGCCTGATCGCACAGACCCAGTTTATAATCTCAGCCTTTGCAGGATGCTTAAGGATAAAGTAGTCTTCCCCCAGAACCACACAGCACTAAGCCAGAATGGAAGGAGGGAGATAAATATGCAAAAAATAAAAATAAATAAAATCATGAGGCTAAGCTGTTGGTCACTGTGGGCAATGGAAGCCACAGTTATTGCTGCAACGGTCCCTGTCAGACACACTGTCCTGTTGTAGCATCATTGGTGGAAGATATTTTCTTTCCAGGATGCAAGACACACAGAATTCAGTCCAAACTTTGCCCTGGGGATTTACATCAATAGAAATTGCACTTTTTTCCAGAAAATTGTTTTATTTCAATAAATGGAAAGTTCCTAAGTTTTCTGCAGGGAAAACTTAGATCTGGGTTTGGAGAGTTATAGGGATATGCCAAAAAAGCTTCACATTTGGAGCTGCAGTTTCTCAAGGTGCAGCAGGCCCAGGGCAGGCTCTTCAGCCAGGAGGAGTAGTAGGTGGCCAGGCTCTACCTCTCTTTCTCCAGGCTGTGTGGGCTCACCTGCACATATCCAAATGCTCATCAAATCACCCAGGAATGCACACTGCCCACATGGTCCTCTACAAGTCTCTGGCACCCTGCTGCACCAGAAAACCCGGCGTGGCCCAGCCTGGCTGCATGAAGATGCCCCAATACATGGCCGGGGGGATCTCTGAAGCTCCCATCCTTGCTGCCCTGCAGGAGCCCTGGTGCTGGGTAACCTGGGGAGTGGGGGCAGGCACCAGTTCAGGTAAAGAGCAGGAGCCACCCAGTCTGCTTGTAGAGATCACCCAAGCAGTTTGATTCCATACATGATAAAATGCACTGATAAAATGCAGAGTGCTCCATATAGGCATGTAGAAATTGAATGTATGTTTTATTTATTTATTTATATTCATTAAATACAATAAATATTTGGCTTACTTTTTTTTTTTTTTTTGATTAAAAACGAATATTAATAAACCGAAGTAACAACAAAGACGCTGCCCTCACGCCCGTCACTCACATCCCGACTCCGTACCGCTGCAGTTTTGGGTGCGTTTCGTGTTTCCTCGTTCACAACCGGCAGGGAAAGCCCGGCAGGCAGCCGCCGCTGCCCCGGGACCACCGGTGCGGGCTGCAGGGCTCCGGGCAGCCTTTGCGGGAGCAGATCTCACGGCCCCTCTCCGGAGGGAAGGGGTTCAGGTCGCCCCAAAATGTTCCTACGGGTCTCGCCAGTCCCCGAGCGGGGCGTCTTGCGCCAGGGCTCCCCGCATCCCGGAGCAGCCTCTGCCCGTCGCTCCCCGCCGGTAGGTGGCATCCCCCGCCCGCCGAGAGCACCGCCCGCAGCGGAGCGGAGCCGGGGCCGCTCCTGTCCCCTGCGATGGGACAGGGACAGGAAAAGGAGCGGGGACAGCGGGCGGAGAGCTCCGGTAGAGAAAGGCATCCGCCGCCGCCCGTCGAAGAGCCGCCGCTGTTCGCCAGCCTTCCTCTGTCCTTTCGTTCTCTTGCCCGAAAGCACCTGCTAGGTTAGGTGGGGAACAAGTGGGAGAAGCCGTTCCGGCAGCACCACGAGAAAGTCGCGACGTGCGGGGACCGCGGGGACACCAGGTCTTAGCTGTCCGCCCCGGGGCTGACAGCCAGCCCTCGGCTCCCCCGCGGGGACGGGAGAGCGCTGACAGCACTGCCCCAGCCTCCCCAAGCCCCCCGAGGGCCCCGCCGCTCCCGCAGGACACGTCCAGGAGGACCCGGAGTGCCCGCGGTGCTGCGGGAAATCGGCGCTGCCACAGCCATCCGTGTCACCCGCCCGGCAACTCCGGCTCCAGCAGGAGATGGCAGGCAGGTCCGGCTCCTGTTTCAGCGTTGTTGCTGCTCCCTATGCATCCTTTCACTCCATTCTTCCCATTTAGAGCTTGAGGGATTGCTTTCCCTCTTCTCTTCTCCTTCTCTTCTCTTCTCTTCTCTTCTCTTCTCTTCTCTTCTCTTCTCTTCTCTTCTCTTCTCTTCTCTTCTCTTCTCTTCTCTTCTCTTCTCTTCTCTTCTCTTCTCTTCTCTTCTCTTCTCTTCTCTTCTCTTCTCTTCTCTTCTCTTCTCTTCTCTTCTCTTCTCTTCTCTTCTCTTCTCTTCTCTTCTCTTCTCTTCTCTTCTCTTCTCTTCTCTTCTCTTCTCTTCTCTTCTCTTCTCTTCTCTTCTCTTCTCTTCTCTTCTCTTCTCTTCTCTTCTCTTCTCTTCTCTTCTCTTCTCTTCTCTTCTCTTCTCTTCTCTTCTCTTCTCTTCTCTTCTCTTCTCTTCTCTTCTCTTCTCTTCTCTTCTCTTATTCCTTCCTTCCTTCCTTCCTTCCTTCCTTCCTTCCTTCCTTCCTTCCTTCCTTCCTTCCTTCCTTCCTTCCTTCCTTCCTTCCTCCCTCCCTCCCTCCCTCCCTCCCTCCCTCCCTCCCTCCCTCTCTTTCTTTCTTTCTTTCTTTCTTTCTTTCTTTCTTTCTTTCTTTCTTTCTTTCTTTCTTTCTTTCTTTCTTTCTTTCTTTCTTTCTTTTTCTTTCTTCCCTTCTCTCTCTCTCTCTTGCTCTCTTTTTCTCTCTCTCTTTCTCTCCTTCTCTCTTTCTCTTTTTCCTTCTTTCCTTCTTTCCTTCTCTCTCTTTCTCTCTTTCTCTCTTTCTCTCCTTCTCTCTTTCTCTCCTCTCTCTCTCTCTCTTTCTCCCTTTCTCTCTTTCTTTCATTCTCTCTTTCCTTCTCTCTTTCTCTTTCTTTCTTCTTTCTACCCAGACACCAGGAGATCAGCAAGAATAAAAAGAACAACAACCAAAAAAAAAAAGCTAAAAGTAAAAATGGTAACTCTCCGTTCAGAGGAAAAACCTCTCTCAGGGACGAAAAGTTATTTTTCTGCATTCTTTCCAGTAACTTGCCCTAGGACCCTAAAGCTAATCCAGAATGTCATTTTACTTTCAATTATCTGTTAATCTCGAGTGATGTTATCAGTCTTCCCAAGGGGAAAAAAATAATAGTCAATACTACACTACCAGCTTTGGAGGTTCTTTTTCCGCTCCCCCCCCCCCCCTTTTTTTTTTCCCCCCCTCTCTTTTAAAACTTCTGGTGGCATTCTCCTGCCGGCGTCTTACTAGCGAACAAAATGTGAATAGGATTATTTGGAAATAGTAGAAAGGATTATGCTTTAAATCCATGAAACTGGGTTTGAAACAGGGTGACTTGACGCTTTGAATTAGCACAATATGTAGACAACGCGTTTCAAGAAAATGGTGTGTTTCAGTTGTTTTAGAAGTGAGATTGGAGAAGTGAGGACGCTAGACGCCGTTCCGATGATTTATTTCGGAGCACGAAATACTTTAGCGCTGCCCCGGTTCTAATCGGATTTCAGTTGTGGGTTTCTCTGACAGACCTAGGACTGGTGTGAATTTTCAAGGTATTTCTTTCTAAGACCCCGCCGATCACATTTATAACCAAGATTTTTATTTATTTATATATTGTCTCCTGCGAGCCGTCGAGGAAAGGGTCTCTCCTCTCTTCTGCTGTCCTTGCGTCATATATCACCTGAAACTGGGACCAGTGGGACTAAATTGGGAAGCAGTCCTTTGTGTCACTTTCTTTGGGTTGTCACCCCTGCGCTCAAAGCAGAATTGGCAATTTAAAGGCCGGTGGATTTTTTTCCTTTGCATAAGAAAGAGGTAAAACTAATTCTCTGTTAGTGTTTCCCATAATGGGGGAATCTGCTTCTCTCCCCTTAAAAACAATAGCTTTGCAAATAAACTACGAGATTAGTAGTGTGCTTTGGAGACTGTTGTCCGAGAGTTTGCGTGGTCGGCGTCTAGAGATACTTGATTCAATTCTTAAATAAATTGAGCTCTGGAGGAGGAAGAGGAAGGAGCGTGCAGAGAAGTTTCGAAAACCATCCCGTGGACAGAACTCTATCTGGAGTTTGTTAGCTCACCACCTCCTTCATTTGGGGTGGGGGACACTGATTTGGGTAGAAAACTTTATTTTAGAGAGCTTTGAGACACGTGCCGCCCGACGCCCCTTCTCACCAAGGCACTGCACACCTCAACTCCCCAGAGGCAGCCTCACTGGCAGCAGGGCTTTCCCGCAGCCCCCTCCTCTGGCCGGCCCCACGCCGCCTCCCCACAGCGGTGCTGAAATCTGGGCGAAAAGGCGTTTTTCCTCCTTCCCACGGGAACAGGACCCGGTCCCCGAGGGCAGCGCAGGAAAGTGCCGAGCTCCCGGCACGGATCCTGCAAAGATGCTCCAGCACTTTGGGACCAACTTAATTTTCTTATATTTTTTTGTAAGGTGGGGGTAGATGTCTGTATTTCCCCCCTTTTCCACTGTAGACCGCCCGCGGACCGGCTCAGCCCCTCTCGGCCGGGGCTGGGCGACGAGGCGCCCCGAGGGGGGGTCCGGGGCCGCACTGACGCCGGGAGCCATGTGATGGCCCCCTCGCTATAAGGCGGGGAGGAAGGCCGCCCTCTTTGGGACTCGGCCCCAGCCTCCTCACCGTCTTTCCTCGGGCCCGGCGAGCCACCCCCCTCCGCCCTCCCTCTTTCCCTCCCTCCCTTCTTCCCTCCCTCCCTCCTCGCCAGCCTCCTCCTCCCTCCCTCCGTCCTCCCTCCCTCCCTCCTCCCCGCTCCCCTCTCCTCCTCCCAGGACTAGGCGCGCTCCCTCCTGCCCCACATCCATTAATGTCTGGGGGCTGAGGTGAGCAGAAAGAAGGGGGGACCCTGCTTGCAGGCGCGGCGGCACGGCCCCCCCCGCCCCCTAAACCCCATCCCCGAGCAAAAACAACAGCCCCCCAAAGAGGGGAGGGGAAGGGAGGGGGCAGGAATCCCCAAAGCAGCCCCAAAATACCCCGCAACAAAACCCGGACCGCCCGCCGCCGCCACCGCCGCCACCGAGCGGGCGGCGGCAGCGCTCTCGCGGCGCGGCGGCGGCGGCGGCGCTGGGGGCCGGCGCGGCTCGGAGCGGGCCGCCCGCACCGGGAGAAGGCGGCGGCGGCGGCGGCGGCGTTGGGGCGGCTCTCGGCGGAGCGGAGCGGGGGCCTGGCGGCGGCGGCAGCGGCAGCGGCAGCGGTGGGGAGCGCGGCCGCCCGCCCGCCGCTCCGCGCCGGCCGCCGCCAATGCGGGGCTGCCCCGCCGCCGCGCCATGACGCTGAGCTCGGAGATGTCCGAGGCGTCGGCGCTGGCTGAGGAGACCGACATCGATGTGGTGGGCGAGGAGGACGACGAGGAGGACGACGACGAGCCGCAGCCCCGCCGCCGCCGCCGCCGCCGCCGCCGCCGCCGCCGCCGCTCGTACGCCGAGGACGAGGAGGAGGAGGAGGAGGAGGAAGAGGACGAGGAGGATGTGGACGACCTCCACGACGACGCCCTGCTGCCGCGGTCGCCCGTGCGTGGCGGCGGCGGAGGAGGAGGAGGAGGAGGAGGAGGAGGAGGCGGCGGCGGCGGCGGCGGCGGCGGGGCGGGCGGCGGGGACGGCCCCGGCGGATCGCGGCCCCCCTCCCGGGGCGGCCCGCAGAAGGCGGCGGCGGCGGGCGGCGGCGGGGCGGGCGGCGGCGGCGGCGGTGGCGGCGGCGGGGCAGGCGGCGGCGGCGGCAAGAACAGCCTGGTGAAGCCGCCCTACTCGTACATCGCCCTCATCACCATGGCCATCCTGCAGAGCCCCAAGAAGCGGCTGACGCTGAGCGAGATCTGCGAGTTCATCAGCGGCCGCTTCCCCTACTACCGGGAGAAGTTCCCCGCCTGGCAGAACAGCATCCGCCACAACCTCTCCCTCAACGACTGCTTCGTCAAGATCCCCCGCGAGCCTGGCAACCCGGGCAAGGGCAACTACTGGACGCTGGACCCCGAGTCCGCCGACATGTTCGACAACGGGAGCTTCCTGCGCCGCCGAAAGCGCTTCAAGCGGCAGCAGCTCCCGGCCCCCGAGCTGCTGCTGCGCGCCGTGGACCCCGCCGCCTTCCTCCCGCAGCCCCCTCCCCAGCCCCCGCAGCAGCCGCCCTGCGCCTACGGACCCTACGGCTGCGGCTACGGCCTCCAGCTCCAGCCCTACCACCCGCACTCCGCCCTCTTCGCCTTCCACCACCCCTCCCCGCCGCCCCGGCAGCCCCCCGCCGCCGCCGCCGCCGCCCCGCCGGGCCCCTTGCTGCCGGCGGCGGAGCTGGCACGGACGCCCTTCGGCTACGCGCACCCGCTGGGCCCGGCGCTGGCGGCCTCGCTGCACGCCGCCAAGCCCGGCAGCGGCGCGGCCGTGGCCCGCTCGCCCTTCTCCATCGAGAGCATCATCGGGGGCGGACCCGGACCGGGACCCGGACCGGGACCGGGACCGGGACCCGGCTCCGGTCCCGGTAGCAGCTGCGCCTCGCAGTCGGCCGCGGCACCGGGGCTGTCCCGCCCGCTGGGCAGCGCCGGCGGAGGCCTGTCCCCCGCCGCCCCCCTGCCCGCCGCCCCCGGCTTCGCGGGCCGCATCTCTAACTGTTAAGGGTTTCGGAGTCTTTCCGAAGGTAGGATCCGGGGTTATCTCTTTTCTTCGCCTCTCGGACGCCCGGCGGACGCGGCGAGGAGCGGAGCCGCGGGGCTTTGCGCGGGGCTTTGCGCGGGTTTTTGCGCGGGTTTTGTGAGCGATGGGGATCGAGGGTCGTCCTCCGCGGCCGCTGGGCCGCCCGGGACCTGCCCTAATGCACAGCCAGGTCGATATGCTGCATGGGCGGACGGTCATGCTGTTGGGAAGTTACTCGCTACTCCTTGAAAAAAAAAAAAAAAAAAAAAAAAAAGAAAGAAAAGAAATAATAATAAATAACGTCTCTAAACCGTCAAAGTTCAGAGATTCTCAGGTCTAGGAGCTTACAAACAATAATTTACAGGAAAAGGAAAAGGCTTGAGGGAGGACAGCAAAGCAATACTTTTTCATTTTAGTACACTTGTCTCATGTACTTTTATAAGAGAAAAGATTAACATGTTTACACAGAAGAAAGTCAAGATTATCATTTCTTATTTTAACCTGTGTTTTGTATTATAATAGACTTACGGAGTTTTTATTTTGTACTTTATGCGTATTCTTTACAAGGAATATTGTTAAAAATTACTGGCAAGTATTATTGTACCATTTTAATGTAAAATTTTTACACGTTTTCAAAAATAAAATTTTTAATTTTCAAAAAAAAAAAGAAAAGAACCAAACCAAAATACAAAAGGAGCTCTGCCACACAGTTGGCTTTGGACCCTTTCGTCCTTAATACTTCTCCCTTCTCTGGGGCATCGATATATTTTTCCTCGGGATTCATACCACAACACTCAAGGAAATTTACAGTTTGAAATGTATTATGACTGGACTTGGCCGCGATGAAGATATAAATATGATCTTCACAGTCAAGCCATTGCTAGTCCTAGCAGAGAGTGAAAGAAAAAAAAAAAAAAAAAAAAAGTAAAGAAATGAAAGAAAGAACAAGAGAAAGAAATTGCGAGCAAGAACAAAAGATGGAATAAATAGTAAAAGGTCTTTCTAGTAGGATTAAAGCCTAGTCCTGCAAAGTACCAACCAGGGGATTGATTATAAACACTGTTTTAAACCATTTTTATACTTCTGGGAGAATTCTAAATCTGCACCACAGTTTGCAATCATATAGGCCCAACGGAAAATAGTAATAAGGGGCATGTACAGAACTTCAGAGATTTGTCCTAACCTCTTAAATTTCTATGACGATAGTACGGACATGTGTTTCTACTTTTACACATAATATAAAAAGAGCATTGGAATATACTTTAGTGATGAGCTGATTAAACGCAAGAGCTGTTGAAGTCAGGAGACGTAGGTGTCTGAAACCAACGGCGTCAGGAAGCTTTTTTTTGGTTTTGAACTCTCACTTTCTCACGCATAAGATCAACAGATATTTATGTCATAGTCTAAAATTATTTTTTAACCTAAAAAGTCCGCCTCAAATATTTCGAGCTTAGGCGTGAAAAGAGGATCGAACGTTTTTAGAGCAGGCATGGTGAGGCTTGCGGTGGGCTCGGAACGCCAGCTCTCCAGATCAGGAGGGCGTTCTTCAAGTGAGGCTGTATTTATAGAATTCAGTAGACTGTGGGATAAATTACGTGAATTTTCGTAAAACAAAAACAAAAACAAAAAGGAAAGGAAAGGAAAACAAAAAAAAAAAAAAAAAAAAAAAAAAAGGGAGAGAAGTCTTTTAGTGCTCTTTGGTGTGGGGAAGGAAAGTACATGGTTATACACTTTTACGTCTCGAAGTACCTCGTCGCCTTAGTTTTCAGTTTCCTCGTGGACAGAAAAATGAAGGTTTTCAGTTTTGTTGGTATCAATGTAGGGTAGTGGTTTTCAGAAAGCGGAAAGACTGGACGTATGATCTCTGCTGGGCTTTATTTGCAGCATGTAGCTGGAGGGCCTCTTTGGGTGTCCCAGGTCCCTTAGAGGACAAGTACGTACCGTCCTGTTTAGTTTTTAGAACAGAAGGGTAGAGAACCCCGAGGCTCCGCGGACCTGCACCCTGGGGAGAAATCAGCGTTGTTCTCCAGGGAACCATTCACTCCCCGTCTCCGGGCCTGCGCCCTCACCGGGGCTGGCCGAGGGGGCTCTGGGGATGCCGAGCCCTGCTCGGGCGTCCCCCGGGCTTGCGGCCCAAACTGAGAGGGGCTAGTCTGGAGAGGGAAAAGGCAGCGGCGGGGGGCTGCCCGCGGTCTGTCTGCTTTTTGGCCGCTCCCGCAGCGGCTCGGGGCAAAGAGGCTGTGAGAGCCCTGGCGAAGGGCGGCACACGGAGAAAGCAGGCTCCGCATCCCCTCGCTGGCTGCCTCGCGAACCTCTGCGAGCCGGGGATGATGCCCCGTGCGCCCAGGTCGGATTCGGCCCCGACCCTGGCCCCAGCTACATAGCTCGGGCGGTGGGATTGCGGCAGTGCTTCCCCGGGGTCGGCAGGCCGGGTCCAAAGGTATCTATATATATATGTGTGTGGCAACGAGACCTCTAGGCCCCTCGTTCCTTCCTTATTTTTATGCCGTGCGCGCACGGGGCCTTCGCCTGGGAGCTGGGGGCGAAGCGGCAGCCTTGCCGGCAGAAGGGCTTGCAAAAAGTGTCGCGGCTTCATTTCTCGAGGGCCGAGGAAAGGGGTCGGGGGACTGAGCTGTGGCGACGAGGGCAGCCCCCAGCGCTTGTTTTCCCCCGGTTCTCCGGGAAGCCGCCCGGCCTCGGCCGCCCTGCCCGACGGTGCCGGTGCCGCGCCGCAGCAGGTGCCGCAGCCCTCCGGTGTGCCGGGCCGCGGACACCCCCTGGCACCCGCGGTGTCCCCCCGGCTTTCCAGAGGGACAGAGGGGACGTGCGGTCCTCGCAGGGATGGATCCCGGTGGAAAAATTCCCCCAAAATAGGCTGGGCTCTAATAAACAAACTGGTGGGACAAACATGATGGTGTCGCCTCCTCCTCCTCCTTCTTCTCCTCCTCCTCTTTCCAGCTACAAAGTGTGGATTCATTAACCCGTCTCCTTTTCTCATCATATCCCCGTAGGGCTGAGAGACGAATTACTGGAGCTGAATCGGGAGGGGATTGCTCTATATGGGGGCTAATGTTTCAATCAGTTCCTCCAGAAGGACCACACAAAAAGAAACTTTTTAGTTTATGGAGCTATTATGCAGAGTTTTAATCTAGGGATAGATTTAGCCAAATGTTATCTATTGGGAATTTAATGAAGCCCTTATGTATTCAATCGCTTTTTATGCCACACACAGTGTCTCTATCCAGAAACGTTTCCTTCTACATATTTCTTTGTTTCTGTTGGGTGATTTATATATTTTAATTAGTTTTTCTTTAATTATTTCTTCTCAACCATCTTGTATAACGTTTCTCTCAAGCGGGACTGCGTTAGGTCCCTTCCCACATCCCCTATGAAAGAAATTTCCCCTTCCCTCCCCCGTTTCGGAGCTGATTACTTTGCACGTCCGCACGCTGCGCCCTGCCCCGCGGAGCGCTCCCCCCGCGGGGCGCAGAGGAGGCCGACATCCCCACGGCTCCTCCGGCACCGGGAGCCTGGCCGAGCCCCGGGCACCCCCCTACAATGCTCCTCGGCCCTACAGCATCCCCAACAGCAGCTCTTTTGGGTCATTCGCTCCTGGTCATTTTTCTGCTGCAGCGAGATGCACCCCCAGGCAACAGCGGGGTGCTCCGAGGCGGCTGCTGCCCCCCGCATCCCTGCAGGCTGGTTTCAAGCACCCAGGGTCAGCCCCGTCCCGGGTCCCAGAGGGCAGGGGGCTAGGCGAGGGCCTCACCTGCTCTCGGCTGCTGCTTTTCTTACGGTGCCGGTGGAGAGGGAGGGCGCACGGCGGCCCCCGCCGCTCCTGGGGCCTGTGCGGGGGATCTGTTGGAAAGTGGTTCTGGTTTAATGGCCCCTTGGCACGGCCCGGAGACTCCGCTCTGTATGTAATACTTTCCTTCATTACTTACAGTAAGTACTTCAGTAGTCTCTGATAATATTGTATTTGACAGAAATCATGGAAATTATGATCATGGCCAAATGCTCCCTGCACGGGAACTTGCTAACCAAAGCAGATCCGTTTTCCAGCTTGTGACCAGCGGCTCCCCCTTCCTCAGCGAAGTTTCTCCCGCTTCCCCTTCGGCGAGGAGCCGGGACGGGCCGCAGGCACCGGCGGGACCCCGGTGCCCGGTACCCGGTGCCCGGTGCCCGCTGCGGGCTGCTCCCAGCAGGTAGGTGTCCGCTCGCCCTCCGGCTCCCCTCACTCACCTCTCCGCTCACCCGCACGCTCCGCAGTGCTCCTTCTCCCTTCTCTGCATGTCTTTTCCCCTCTGCCACCCCACCGCGAAAGCCACGCCGAGCAGCTGCTCTCCGCGCGTTTGTGCCCACACGCGCGTGTGGACGGGTGTGCAGGAAAATGGCACTCCCGATGCTAACTAGCTGCTTTCGGATCACTGCCGCGACAGCAAACGGCTTCGTATTTGCTCTGCACAGACGGCCGTCCATCGACTTGGGGGGAGGCGGAGACCTGCTCGGTAAACCGCCTGTCCTCCTTTTTTTTTTTTTTTTTTTTTCTTTTCTTTTGTAGGAGAGAAAAACCGCCGCCCGCACGGCTTGCCGCGGAGATCTGGATTCGACCCCAAAAAAGAGAGAAGAGGCGAAGAACCAAGGCGCTTGGAGCCGCGCAGTCCGGGCAGGCAACCCGACGGCAAAACCCGGTGCGGCACCGCGGGCATTGCGCGGCCGAGCAGGAGCGGGGGCTCACCGGGGCCGCCCCCCGGGGCCACGGCAGGGAGCCGGCGGACGAGGGGCCGCGGAGAGCCAAGAAAGTAGGGCTGGAGTGAGCTGTACTCAGGACTTATTATTATTATTATTTAATGCAGGGTCTCGCCAATTTCAGAAATGATATCGCTGAAGTGAATTTAGACTGAAAGTTGTTTTTTTTTTTTTTAATTCAAAATAATTAAACTTGCCCTTTCTCTAAACCACAAGAGACCTGTTGAATTGATTCTAAGTTTCCCTCTCGTTGATGGAGCAAAACGGCATGCAGAAGTCTGCGGGGCCCCATATTTAATGATAAATTATACAATTTATGTTGGAAGCAAAAGGATAAATAGAGATTTCGGTTGTTGCATTAATTCGTTGTCTGAAGCTGGGAAGGCCTTATCCACGCTTAATCCGAAAGTATTTCTCTCCCCTTCGAGCAATAGAAAAGCAGCTGTGTATATCGAAATGCGCATGTTACGTTCAGGAGCGTGTGCCCGAGGCCCGGTGCGGCTACCGGGACCCGCTCCCGCACATCCGCAGCGCTGCGGGAGCCACTGCGGCAAATGTGTGCAGCGTGGAGAGCGCCGGCAATGCCTGGGGACACGGCTCTCCCCACCGCGGTCTGCTCCCCTGCGCTCAGGACGGGAGGGCACATGCACACCTGTACTCCCAGAATACATTAAACCCATTAAATACACACAATCAAGATAAATGAGGTGTCTTCCTCGGGTTTTCTTTTCTTAAAATAAACACTGTCACGTCTGCTTATTCAGCAACCACCAGAGGAAACTGATAGCTTTCTAATATTCGTGTTTAGAGGGAAATTCCACCTGTTGTCTGCAAGAAGGGTGTGTGTGTGTGTGTGTGTGAGTGTGTGTGTGTGTGTGTGTGTGTGTGTGTGACGACAGGCAGTCTCTTCGGATCAATAGTTCACGTTTAAAGGAACCACGGTGGGAAAAAAATAAATAAATAAATAATAGTACAGGGCAAAGTGGGAGGGGACAGGTGACTGGTTAGCCCGAAACTGGGTGAGATCAAAAATTACGGGCCGAGAAAAACAATTCATCGTATGCAATCCAGCCTGCCCCTGATTTCACGGAGTCCCGTCGGGGCAGCTCGGTGGGTTCTGCCAAGCTCCCCGCCGCCTCCCCGCAAGCCCGTCACGTCTTCTCCGAGCCGACGGCCCTGCGTGTGGGGGACCGCACACGAGTGTGTGTCCTTTCACTGCCCCGCGAGCGCTCGGCAGCCGGCGGAGCCGGTAACACCAAACCGCAGACCTCCTCCCCGCTGCCTCCGACTCGTCTGCGAGGAGCCGAAGGGCGGCCCTCCTCTGGAAATTACCCTCTTTAGATCGCTTTCAGCCCGACTCCCCTGCGATGGCTCTTCCCTGGGTTCCGGGACATCTGTCCGGATGCGTTTTTGGGGGGGTCCCGGCACGGCCGGACCCCCGGGCCGCCCCGCGGCACTCCTCCGGCCCGCACACCGGCGCGGCGTGGGGTATTTGTCCGTCTGCTTTTAAACCGACTCCTTTCCCCTCCGGCCTCCCCCCTCACCCAGAGGAAGTCCGCAACAACTTGCTAACACGCGGGCAGCCAAACCCAGCGCTTCCACAAGAGGTTTCCAACCCAGCCCCGGAGACGCAGCTCCTGCTCCTTGCGCAAACCTCCGCGGCCCCGTCGGGGCAGCGGGAGAGGAGCCGGGGATCCTCGGGGAGCTCCGGGTGGAGGCGGCCGGCTGCCCGGTGCCTGTCCCGACCCGGGTTGCGCCGCCACAGAGCGAACTTGAGCTGCCGTCGAGGGAGTGGGACTGGGCGCACAGCCCGTCCGAACACATACAGGGGTTCTCCTGCGAGAGGGGGAGGGATGCGGGATGCGGGATGAGGGATGCGGGATGCGGGGAGCGGGCCCAGCCGGGCCCCGACGGCGGGTCGAACCCGGGGCCCCCGGCGGGGCTCGCTCCCGGCGTGGCGGTGCCGTGCCACGGCCGGTGATGGCCACCTCGGCATCGGAGCGAGTGCGGGCCGGGACTGCCCCTTCTCCTTGCCTTTGTCTCTCGGGGCGTGGGGCGAACCCCAGGGGCCCGGCCAGGGTGAGCGGGTGCCCCTCTTCCCGAAGCAGCCTTGGCGAGGGCGGTGGGAGACCAAACCGGCCCTTCGGCAACCGGGGAGGGGGGTTGAGGGGGCTAGGGGTGGGAGGGAGGGGGCGGGGAGCCCTGTCCCGGCCGTATAAATCCCTCGGCAATTGAGTTCTGCACCTTTGATTTGAAAAATCGGGTTCCTTGAGTGGAAACAGTTGACAGGAACCTAAAAGGATTAGCTGCATTCCACACAGGATCATTTTTACTGGTAACATTTTGAAACGATTGATCCCTTCCAGACCATAAACAATGTCCAGAAAAATGATCTAACTAGACTTCCATTGTTTCCCTTTGTCTGCGAATCCCCTTTCGCCGGCAGTTTGATTAGGGGCTTTGACAGGGTGGGTCTAATTTTCTCCCCCTCCTTCTCCGAACCGAGTACTGAGTGGGAAATGGCTCAGCGCTTGGTCTGCCTGCCAAGGGGGGGCGGGCAGGTAGGGGGAGGCAGGAGCCAGGAGAGCGGGTGGGGAAGGGGCTCCGTGGCGGGGGGCCGAAAAGAGAGGAGGTGGCTGAGAGAAAGGTGGCCTTTCTCTCCGGTGGACGCCGGACTTTCCCCTATGTTTTGACACCTGTGCGCACTGCCCTGCCCCGTTGCTCCTTTCCCTGATTTATTGCCCAATTAAAGGTTCAGCGTCCCTCAAGCCACCCGCGCTGCATCCCCCCGCACCTTCTCCCTGCATCTGGGCATCTCCCTGCCCCGCACCCCGAACTGCCCCCGCCACTTAGCCAAAAACATACGCAGCTCCCGCGGCCCTCCACGAGTCCCTGAGCTCGCTGTCCCCCGGAGCCGAGCAGGTGGAGACCCGGAAGGCGAGACGTCTCTCCACGCCTTCCCTTTCCCCTCCTTTCCCTCCTCTCGTGGGTGATTTTGGGGCCCGGTGTCCGAGCCACAAGCCGGCCGTCCCGCAAAGGTGGCCCCGACGGCGCGGTCCGGCCCGGCGCGGGGCTGTGTGGTGCTGTGCGGTGCTGCGGGGCCAGGATCCTCCATCATGGGGACTGCCAAACCCACTGGGGCAGAGCCCGGACAGAAAAAGGCGATTCCGCCTCCGAGTTTTGTATCTCCCCCCCAAAAAATTAAGAGACAGCAGCTTCTGTCCCTCGGATTTCTCGGGATTTGTCCTTCATGTCAGGCTCCGAGGTTTTCTTTTTTTCTTTTTTCTTTTTCTGTTTCTTTCTTTTTTCTTTTTTTTTTTTTTCCTTTTTCTTTATTCTTTATTTTTTCCTTTTCTTTTCCTTTATTTTTCCTTTCCTTTATTTCTTTTTCCCCCCACAGAGAATAAGCCGCTCCCCAGCGCAGATTGGCAGCATTGAGCATCTTCCTAACTTAACTCTGTCTTCCTTGCATCTATCAATCCACCTTTCTAATTAGACTAATTAGAAGATATGTGGAGTGTTACTGGGCCCATAGACTAAACTGCTTAGGGCTTGTGAAAGGAAGGCTGAATGCCCGCCATGGGAGGTGGCCATTCAGGGGGGACGGTAACAGTTGCCACATTTATCTCCTGCCATTGAAAAGAGCTCTGCTTAAAGCTCGATTAAAATGTTTGGAAACTAATGCCACCCTGGATCCCTCTCTAATTAGAGGGCCTGGATAGATCACCCTGATCAGTCAAAAGAAACTCCTTCCCGGGCCTGCGTTTTCTGTTCAGCAGAATTACTTCTCTCCACCACCACCCTGCCCCCACCTTGAAAAGAGAAAGAGAGAAAAAAAAAAAAAAAAGAGAGAGAGAGAGAGAGATCAGCTACAAAAGCGGAGGAGAGAAAAATGGCGTGGGGCCGAAGTCTTCCCTCGTAGGCGTTATGTTTTCCTCCGGCTTTCCCGCTCGCAGGCCCTGGGCTCTTTCTCTGCTCTCGGGGTCTCTGCCGGATTTCTGAGCCCTGGGAAGGAGATCGGCGGGGCAGGGGGGTCCCGTCGGGCCGGGGGAGGCAGTGCAGGTGCGGAGCCCGGTGTGCAGCTCGCCGCCTCGCCCTGCTGCCCTCCCGGCTCTGCCGCTCCAGCCTGGCTCTGGAAGCACCCTCGGGACCGAAAAGGGCACGGAGGGCCCGGGGAAACGTGCCGCTAAGCTGGACAGGGCTCCGTCGAGCAGCGCAGAGCCGGGAGGTGCGCGGGCAGCGTCGGCAGTCCTCGTAAATCCGCGGCACCACTTCTTCCCCGTGTGATGTTCGGGGTACAGGGATTTCGTCCTCGTAACCGCGAATGAAGGACTGGTGCTGACGGGGGAAGGGAGGGGAAGAATGTTCTTTATTAACACCAGTCTGCTACGCTCAGATGCTTTAATTTACAGGCTAGATACGACCAAAGTGCCTGAAAAGAGCTCACTCTCACGACTTGGCAAAGCGGCGAGCCCTCGAAAACCCGTGCCGGAGACGGCCCGGGGCGACCGCATCCCCATTGTGCCCGCACACAATGGCACGGGGGCCTTTGTCTGCGGCCCCGTCGGTGCCGCCGCCGTCGGGGCCCGGTGTGAGGCCGGAGCCGTCCCAGAGCGGCGGCCCCGGGGGCTGGGGTTTGGTGTTCGCAGCGCACCCCGTGTCAGCAGGCATGGGTAACGCTGGGGGTAGGGTTAGTGACGTTTCTTTTTTATAGCGGGATAAATTTTTAAGGAACGGTCTGGTCCCCTCCCCACCTCCACAAACACACTCGTATCGGCCAGGGGGGAAAAAAATGGTATTTTTGTCCCGGAGTCCCGTTTTTCTCGTCTTTCCTCTGGAAAGGCTCTGCTGGGCCTTGCTGAGCCGCTCCACGGGTGGGATGTCGTGGGAGGGGATGAGAATTGGAGGGCCGAATTGGTGTCCCCTTCTTGTCCCTGCAAGCAGGGAAAGGACTGGCTCTGAGCCGGGGCGGGGGGGGCAGGAAGATGGGTGGCGGGGGCAGCCCCCGAGGTGTCCCCGACAGAGCGTGTCGCCTCTGATCCTCGACAGGACGAGTCCAAAGGACAAAACCAACCAAGTATTTCCTTTAGGGATATATAGACTACAATGTATTTATTATTATTATTATTATTATTATTATTATTATTACTATTTTATTTTATTTTATTTTATTTTATTTTATTTTATTTTATTTTATTTTATTTTATTTTATTTTATTTTATTTTATTTTATTTTTATTATTTTTTATTTTTATTTAATTTTAAATTTTATTTTATTCCCAGCTCAAAGGACAGATCTGCTCATCTGCAGAAGGAGGATCTCTGAGCAAGACCTCCCCTTCAATTAACACTCCCAGAGTGTCTCACCACCCTTACCACTGTCCTAACTCTCCTAACTCGGTGATACAGCCCCCCTTCTCTCCTCACGGAGTGCCCTCCTGCCCACACACGTCCACCACGGGCAGCTCCTGGGGCCCCGCACCACATAGAGCTGTTCCGGGGTGCTCAGAGCCCGTCAAGAGAGGGTGTCCGGCCCGCAGGAGCACAGGACGACGTGAGGGGTAATTGAGAGTTTGATGAATTGTACTTAATTTCATAGAGTTTATTTAGTTTGAGAGAGCACAGGATCTTCCCAGGGCCAGTATCTGCATTTCTGTAGCCCCAGGGGAAGCCCTGGTGCTGGTGACCCCTCTCTTTCTGAAAACAAGTAGATGAGGACAGAGGATGCTCCTTGTCCAGACCCAGGGGCAGCTGCAGCTGTGTGCTTGGTAGTCGTCTCAATCAGCAGGTGGCTGAGCTGTTTGTCTACATTTTACATGTTTCACATTGTTTTCCTCGTGGGCGTTATACGACAAGTTTCCTTGCTAGCACTGGGAACATTTTTTATATCCGAATGGGAAATTCTTGCAAGTAGCATGGACACAGGGTCAAAGCTCTGGGCCGGGAGGTTTAGCTGAGACCTGCACCCGGCGCTGATCCTGATCCGCCCCTAAACTCCTGCGAGCCCCGGCCCCACGCGTCCCTTGAGCAGTCGTGGAGGAAGGCAGAGAGCAGTGGGGGTTGTCCTGTTGCCTCCCTGAAATCCCGTCTTCTCCGAAACGAGGGGTCAGGGGAATCTGCCCCGGGGAAGATCCCACCTCGAAAAAGCAAGCCCGAAGCTGCAACACCCCTCGCGACCTGCCCGGAAAGCACGCGTGTCGTCTGGCTGTATCTCAGCAGCTAGAGCAGGAACTCTCCCCAGATGTTGATGGCAGAAAGAGATAAAAGGGGAATTAAAATAAATATTTGTCCTCCAGGAATGGAAGTTATTAAATTAACACCCGAAAGTTTGCGCGTTCTAATGAGTTTTGTCAAACATTATTTTTTAAAAAGAAGGATCAAAATACGTGAAGTTTTGCCTTTGGCCGATGCAGTGGAGCGTAAGAAAAACCTATTAGCGTACATCATCGAGCCACGCACGCCACTGCTAGACACGTACCACAGAAGGTAAATAGATTATTTTGTTTAACAATGCTGACAGCTCTTATGGAGCAGAATTGGAGAGATCTAAATATTAATAGATTCATTCAAGTGGAGCAAAAGTTACAAATCATTAGCTGAAGAAAGTTGGCTTCCAGCCCACATTCTATACGGGCATGAGGGAAGAAGTGTGGTAACTGTGCTGTTGCCGTCTACAAAAGGGCAGTTTTTGTATATAATTTATTTAGATGAAGTGTGCAAAATGTTTTTATTTGTTCTACATCTAGCTGCCTCACCTCTGTGTGAACTCCCCAAACTCAGATCTACTCCAAATACTTCTGCTCCCCCTTCTGCACACTTCCCTCCAACGTGTTTGCTTTGGCAACTTTCATGTTCTTACAAACAATTCTTCCAAAGATATCAATCACTCTTGCACCCAAAGAGAAATACTGTACACTCAATGCGATGACAAAATGAAACATGTTTGAAGCAAACCATGTGTTCCAGTGTGCCAGGGATTATGTTATTTGTTCAAGGAACATGTTCGGAATATTTTAGGCTTCTGTTACTCCTGTGATAGTAAATTTTATTGTCTGCTGTTGGGATTTATTATTTCGGAGACAACCGAAATACCTCTTTACACGGGGAGAACTTCTGAAGCGGGAAGCCTGCTCTGCTCTGCGTTGCTCGGTGGGAGTTTATTTGCCCAGGGTGATTTCTTTTCTAACGCCGCTTGCGCTCGGAGCCTTGCAGAAACCGTGCGAAACGCGTGGGGCTGGGTGCCAGGGCCAAAAGCACTTGCCGCGGGTGCTTTTGGCCCTGGCACCCAGCCCCACGCGTGCCTACCCGCACCCACCCACACCCAGGGGCTGCCCCACGGCTCTCTACCGCGACCCCCGATGCTCCCCTCTGCTAAAGGTAGAGGTGAGGGTGGCGGGACCCCCGTGCCCAACCCTTGGTTCGTGGGCTCGCAGCCCCTGCCTCGTGGCGGAGTCCTAATTTCGCACCTCGCTTTTGTAATTTATTTTTTTTTTTCCCCCATTCGGGCATCGCTTCCCGGGGATCGCTCCCACCCGAATCCCGAAGCCGTGTCCTTCCCGGAGTTTGGGGGACAGGGACCTCCCGGGATGCTGCAGGGCAGCCCAGCTCCCCTCGTCGGCAGCGCTGGAAATTCAGCCCCCCATCTTCTCGCAGCCCTGCCATCCCTCAGGTCCCCGGAAAGAACAGGCTGTCGGAAATCAAGCGAAGAATACCCATGTCCCCGAAACTCCTTGTTCAGCTTCCCTTCGCATGGCTCCCGCTTCGCGTGCGGCCAGGCCGTACGGAGACTCTTCCAAATGGAATAGCTCCGACTGCATCCTGCAGGAAAAGAAAACAGGCTGTAGGTCATTACAGCAATAAAGAGGGTTTTGATGGCCTGAGCTGACCGGGAGCCGCCTCGCTCGCAGCGCCGTGCCCGGCTGGCAGAGACAGAGGGGGCACGGCTGGTGGAGGGGAGGTCTCCGCCGCTCTTTCGGGCAGAGAGGGGACAGGACGGCTTTCCAAGGGCTAAACACCCTCGATGGGAAAGTGCTTTTTTAAGCTTGGGGCCTTGCTCAGCCAGGGGTGCAGCCCCTTCGACGCTCCCCAAGAAAATCACGCTTTGTGTGCTTTTTAAAGGGACAAGTAGAGAGATGCGAAGTTGGGTTGGTTTCTTTTTCCCAGTGAAGTCTTTGGATATGTGTGCATGCTTTAGCCCCTCATGAGCATACCGGGAAGGAAATTCTGTCCTGGGGTGGGTGACATCTCGCCTCACAGCCCGGCCTGGGGGCACTCGGTGTTCCGTGTCTGGCTGCTTCACTGCCCTCTCAGACTGCTTTCGACAGTGGCCTTACGGCGTGTCACCGCCCTTGTCACCGCGGTGCATATCGCCTCCCAGGGCAGGTGAGAACGAGTGGAGGGGAGTGCCAGGATGCAGCCTAGTGCCCGTTTTAGATGCCGCCCACTTCCAGCTTCATTAACATACCTGTAATACTGTAAATTCACCCCCCTCCCCCAAATTAAAATAATAATAATAATAATAAAAAAATAAAAGGCCAAAAAAACTTTGCAGAGGAAAGTAACCTACTGGAGGTGTCACGAAAGGGCAGGAGACCTAGAAGAAGGCCTAAGCAGTGGCGGACTTCGAGGGAAACAAATAGTGAGTAATTTTGCTCAGAGGGATCTGGAGCAGGTCATGGCCAAAAAAAAAAAAAAAGACCGACACCAGAGAAGAAACACTCGGGGGAAGAAGGCAAATGTGTAGCGTCCTTATTACTGGAAGCACAGCCAGCAGCAGCTTGCCCAGGGAGCTGCTGTTTCTCTCGGCGCTGGCCCCTTCTTGGCGACCCTCGACACCCAGAAAGTATTCCCGGGAGAAAAAGCGCTCCCCGGCCTGCAGAAGCTGTGCTCGGGGACCATTTCCAACTCGTCCGGTGGTTCCCAGGCCCGGGACATCAGCGCCGGTTTCCCCATCAGCCCGGTGTGCCGCCCAGACTTGCGGTGGGACCTCGTCCCCTTTTTGCCAGGCGTGTTTCTGGTCCTCGATCATCGAGCACGGCAAGAGCCGGGGGATCGGGCTGCGAGGATGTGCTTGTTTTCGGGATGGTGGCTAGGTACAGCCAGTGGGTGCATCTCGTTGATTTATTTATTTATTTTTCCTCCCAGGCAACGCTCAGCTTCCTTTGGCTCCGAGGAACATATGGTGAAGCATGCGGGAGAATGCAGAGAGATGTACTTGTGACTGTTCATTTCATCTACCAGGGAAACTTCTCCCGAACGACTGATCTCAAGAGCCCTGGCAGAGTAATCTCAACCACATTTGGTTTTATAGCAAATTAATACTGCAGTCTATGGAGTTGAACGGGAAGTCGAAAGCCAAACCAAAACCCTTGTCAAAATAAATACTCATCATCAAATATTTTGATTATTCAAAAATGTTTTAATAAGTGTCTAGCATTTCAAAAGAAAATTAAAAAAAAAAAAAATGAGAAAGAAGCGGAGAAACAGCTTTCCGAGCGCCACATGCCTCGCGGCTCATCCCGGGGCGAGAGACGGGGCGTTATTATCCTGCATTGTGTGAGCTCCAGGAGCAGACCCACGGAGCTTTATTCGCTTGTTACCTCCTTTAGCAGCTCGTACGATATGCAAACCCCAAACTGGGTGTCAGGCAGCGCATCGTGAAGGGCGCAGATTAAAACCAGGACCCCGAAAACACCTCGAGCTGCCCCAGGCGGTGAAGGTGCCTTTATGTGCGGGCTCTAGGGGTGTCCCGGGGTGGTGCTGGGGGCCCGGTCGCTGCCGTCCCCCCTGCATCCCGGAGAAGTGGCTCCTGGGCTACCCCCACCGGCGCTCTGCCTTCCAGGGCTGCTATAAACTACCCGGAGACCTCTCAGCTTTCTGGTCCGCAGGGCTGGAAGCCTTAAATGTCCCAAAGCTGGCACGGTGCACAAACTGAAACCTTTATAAACTTATTTCCCTTAAAGTCTTTATTAACTACCCCCAAGGACCATGGCTGCTGCTGCTTCTGCTCTTGCACGGTGGTGGTCTGGCACCTCCACGAAGCACACATGCTAAACAGATTAACATGCTTCGGCTGACCCATGCTTCACAAACCGGGGATAGAGTTTCTCCAGCTCCATGTGGAAATTAACCTATATGTAGCAATGGTCAGCTGCAAAGAGGGAGTTCCCAAGCAATCTAAACAACCCAAAGTTCTTTGTTACTTTTGGCCTTTCGCTCCCTTTCCATGGCTAAATATTTATTAAAATAGGAAATAAAAGAAGAGAAAGAGAGAGAGAGGAAAAATAAAGGAAAAAACTTCCTTCTTACACCCTCTTCCTCTTTGGCTGTGCTCGTTCACGTACCTGCAAGAGCATTTGGTGCAAGTCCTTTTATTTAGGAACACAGTGCTTATTTTGAAACGGTTAAAATCTCTGTTAGATGGCTTGTTAAATGTTATTGAAAGGCAGGTTAAAAGCACAACGTTTGGAGTGTTAAAGTTGCTGGAAAGACTTCAGTCGCTGATGTATCGTGTCGTCGTCTTCAATCGCCCCCTTCCCGGACATTTACATTTGAAAGCACCCTGCGATAGAGCTGTTTGCAGATAGCCAGGGAAGGGGCTTTCAGCACACTGATCCCACCACTTTCCCTCTATAACAGCCTCTTCGCCCGCAGGCTTTGCAGATCGATCCTACACCCCTGCCCCTCGGCTGCAGGCTCCACGTTTTCAGAGGGGGTAAGAACAAATAGAAGTAACTGTTGGCTTGTGTCACACAGGGCTGTCATGGTAATAAACACACAGCTTCTCCTCCAGGAATTCCTAATCCTCCCTGTGTGGCTCTAGCCCTGTGGATAATATCATTACAGGACTAAACAAATAAACAGTCCATCCGAATCAAGCAGGAGGCACTGGGGACTACAGTTCCTCTCTGCAAAGATGATACAAGTAAATTTACACTCACGGCTTGGAGAGGGTCCAGTGGCTATGAATAGCTGCTCAGTTCTGCAGCCCTGGCTCTGGGCTGGGAAATGGTGCTGACCCTCCTGCTCTGTATTCGCTGCAATCAATGTGAGCTATTCAGGGCTGTGTTTTCCTTACTATCCTCTGCTGGGAACATCAAGGACCACTAACACTTTTATGAACCCGGGCTCGGGGAAGACGCTTTTACTACAAAGTTAGAGCATTAAACCCAGTGACATGAATGAGAGGTTAACGTGCTTCTGCCAACCACAAGTTGGACTCTCTAATGCGATTTCCTGTTGTTCCGGCTGCTGCCTCGTATTTGATAAACTCGCTCACGTGCTGGGATGCACAGCCGCATTTCTTCCACCTCCTATAAAAATAATATAAAAATAAAGGCAAATCCAGCTGCAATCAAGATCCAACATAACCAAGACATTTTGATAGCGCTCTATAAATTCCGGCCTCGAGTTGCAATAACTGGCTTGAATGGCGTATTGGGAACATTAGAATTTACCAAAAAAATTATAAAACCCAGCATATATCAAACTTATCTATGTGGATCTGGCTCCACGTCAAAAGAAGTTCTAAATCTCCGGATATTTAATCCACCCCTAAAGCCCCCTACCCCACAAATGTCAATTTACAAATCATATTTTGGTTATCTATGGCCTTTCTTGTATATTTAGTTACCTTATTTCCTTCTTTCCCTCCTTATTTCCATTCTTCCTTCTTCCCATCTTTTCTTCTTTCTCTCCTTCTCTCTTTGTAAAAAGAGAGATGAAAATACCACACCTAAAACATGTCCTAAAGCTTTTCATACAGCAGATGAAGCAATACAAAAGCACACCGAATTACTGTAGATAGATCAAGTTATAAATTTTCTGAACCATACCAGGCAGGAAGGCCTCTTACACAATCCAGATGATTTTTGAGAGCAGAAAAAATTCCTGGGGCTAATTTTGATTAGGCAGTGTGACAAAGATCTTGCCCAATTAAATATACTGTTTGCTAATCCTACAGTCACTTAATTAACTTGGCACTTAATTAGTGTCAAAGAATAACAGAGACCTTGCTCTGAATATGCCTTAGCCACTTCAGCCTTGCCCATTCTTGGTGCCCCCAAAGAAGATGAGCAGCAGTTTGAGGTGGGCTCTGGTGCTCATCTGCAGCCAGGGCCTCCTGGCAGCTACAGAGTTACACTGCTCACCCCCTGTAGCAGCCACACAGAGACCACCAGATGCACCCTGGTTTTATTTACCAGGCCTGTTTTGTTTGTTTTGTTTTCATGGAACTCTGCTGGTGGGTTAAAAGAGTAGGCATTTTTAATTAAGTCAGATTTCTTTGCCGTATCTGCAGGCTCGATTGTAGCTGGAATGAATACCAGGCTCAGAGATGGAGCAGCTCCAAAGCACTCCTCTGTCAGTGGGTCATTGTGAAGAGCAGCCTGGAGCAGTGTCCAAAGGAATTGGATCATCTTTAGGAAGCTGGACCCTTGGCCTTGTGCAATTCTCACTTGTTCTCATAGTTGTTCTGCTGCAGGATCTTATCAATGAGTAAACAACAATGTGACAACTCCTACGGAGCTGGGATCTTTTAGATTTTGTATTGACATTAGCTTAGATGTGCTGCAAGCCTTCTGTGCAGGAACTTTGTATGGATACAGCCTCCTTGGGAAGTGCTTTTGGCAGTGTTATAAGTACTGCTCAGGACATGGTTTATGTGCTTGCCTCCTGGCTGGTGACCACCAAAGGTCTGTAAGCAACTGGTCAACTTGGGTGACTGCTGAGAATACCTGGTGCTGAACCTCATACCCCAAAGTAGACCAGAAAGAAGCTCCTGAGGTTTCTGCACAATAGCCTGTTCTGTGCTTGCCTGGTGGAGCAAGGAGGAGCCACTTAACCCACAGATTCTTTCTCAGTGAGCTGGCATCTCCCCCTGATTTCTTACCTGCCAGCCAAGCTCTGGGCTATCTTTCTCCTTACTTTGATTTTGCTCCTTCCTGAAGCCACTCTGGCCACTGTTACAGAAGGTATGCCTCCATTATGATTGTTACGCAGTGGTCTGTGGAACAGGGGTTGCTCCTGCTTTGGAGTACAAGCTCAAGGCACTTGTTGCCAGTGACAGAGCAGGGAAGAGAGTATCTCAGAATTTGTTTGGGTCAGAAGGGACCTTAAAGATCATATAATTCTTAACCAACCTTAAAGACACCCCTGCCATGGGCAGGGACACCTCCCTCTAGAGCAGGCTGCCCAAAACCCCATCCAGCCTGGCCTTGAACTCTCCCAGGGATGGGGCATCTAGAGCTTCTCTGGGCAAACTGTTCCAGTGCCTCACCACCCTCTTAGTGAAGAATTTCTTCCCTAAGTCTAATTTAAATATACCCCTTTTTAGTTTAAAGCCTCTTACCACTGCATTCCTTGACAAAAATTCCCTTCCCAGCATTCCTGTACTGGAATTAGGTACTGGAAGTCTGCTATAAGTTCTCCCTGTAGCCTTCTCTTCTCCAGGCTGAACAGCCCCAGCTCAGCTTGTCTTCACAGGAGAGGTGCTCCAGCCCCTTGATCATCTTCATGTTCTCCTCTGGACTCATTCTAATACTTCCATGAGTAAGGACAACACTTAGCTACCTCTTACCCATAGAGGGATTCAGGCTCAAAAGTTCTTTTCCCCACCACACAGACATATTGAACCTGGGAAAAAATGATCTCCTGACAAGCTACTTGGCAACCCCACCTCTTGTTAGTGCTGTAAGAGACAGAAATAGCCTGAAGTGCACCTATGCTGGGGAGACAGCACATATCTTTTCTCTTGGAAACTCCTGAAGATAAGACTAAAAGTTGTTTTTCATTGTACAGCAACATAACTCATCCATTAAAACCAAGGGGTTAACAGTTCATTCCCCAGGGGATATGAGCTTAAAGAAGAAATCAGATTTATTCTCTTAATAAGATGAGTTCAGAGTACAGGGATATTTTCTTAGCATGGTCTCTTGCAACCATCAAACCACAAGGATGGTCTTAAGATCTATTTTACTCTCCCCAAGCTGTGCAAGCTCTTGATGTTAGTCTAGGAGCCCATTAGCATGGGAAGAGCTGTCACTGCTCGAGACAGCCTGCAGCTCTCCATCCACCAAGTGCAACGCGGGCCGACAGCAGTCAAAGGAGTGAAGCTGCCAAAGATTTACTGGCTCCCACCACCCTTTTCCATTAATAAAACCCACTGTGGAGCGATTGGCGCTGGCCTCCTTTCCATTGTCATAAAGCTGGAATCAAAGAACATGACTGCTTTTGTTGGCAAAACTTTCACTCCAGCAGTGACGTCAAAATGCAGGAGGCAGCTGAGGGTTCAGCAGCAGCTCGGCGCAGGGCGGGCTTTCTGGGTGAAAGGCGCCTTCTGTCAATGCCCCTCCCGAGACACTTAGGTTTAAGGAAATGTTTGTACTGCCCTAGAAAAAAGAGTTGGCCGGGTGTTTTTCTTTTGTGCTTAGGCACTCTGAAAGGAATTCCTGTGGGCACAATTATCTCACATATGGCGAGTCAGAAACAAAACAAAACAAAACAAAAAAAGGCCAAAGGGAAAAAAAAAAAGGAGAGAGAAAAAGAAAAAAAATCAAAGGTCACTTGGATGCTTTGGCCCAGCACAGGAAAGGGGAAAATCCACCTTGGAGGATACAACTTGCTCTGGGAGATCTGGAAACCTGTGATCAAAGCAACAGTAAACTGAGAACAAGCAGTGGCCCAGTTAAAACCATTGAAAGAAATCCCAGCTTTTGTATACTATACTGTAGGAACAAGGCATCGGGGCTGCAAATGAAATGGAAAGTGCACATGTGTAAATGTGGTGAACTTCACGGGACTAGGCCTTTTGCATCCAGCACCTGAGCTTATTTGTACTACTATCTTTACTGTTCACTGCTGCTTAACAGGATCCCACTTAGATCTCAGGTGGTGCCCTACAAAACAGCACTTAGCCTTTGCAGTGTCTCTGTGGCAGAGGTCAGAGTAAATTCAGCCCTATTCGCAGAAGGGGAAATGAGGCTTTATCCCCAGCCAAACAGCTAGACATTGGCAGGAAGAAAATCTACTGATTTGCTCAGCCTCCTCAGGTAGAAGGCAAAGCAGAATTAGGAAGAGGTGTTGCTTTAGCCAGATTACACATGTAGGGTGGCAGTAACATCCTGAATCCTACTCTTGCTTCCTTTAAAATTCAGCGATCCCAAATGGTCTTGTGAACCTGCCTCTATTTTTTTTTTTTTAACTAATTTTAATTAAGAAAATCATTGTAATTTGTGATTAAGTAATTATATATAAGGTCATAGCTAGATTGAATAGATATTGTCACTAAGACTGAGTTCATTCTTGGAGGAAGGTTTGACTACTTGACTACACATAGCTAGCTCTGTGAATGCAAGCCTCCTCCTGCACTTGAATTCAAATTTGCTTCATGTCCAGGCTTTTTGAATACTACCCAGAAGCATTTGTGCAGCCTCGAAAAGATGAGAAGAAGGCCTGAGCTTCCATGGACCATCCCCATTGGCTACTACATGTCTTCCTCATGTGGCCAACATCATCAGACTTCTTACTGGTGTCACAGGTCGTCAACTGTGTGTCACCACACACTGGGACACTGGCATTGACATGTGTGTGAGTTGGGGACCATGTTAAAGCTTGTTTCTTGGACTGTGTTTGCAGAACAGGTGTGGCTGGAGACCTTGAACCCAAACATTAATGGATGCATAATATTCTGCTGGAGCTTCTGGCCTCAATGTGGTCACGTCACACACAGGGTGGCATAAGATCAGTGACAGGGTATCATGGTGTATCATAAGCCTTTCTCTGCATTAACTCTGCAAAGGGCATTGGAGCACATTTGAGTTCCTTTTCTGAGCTGTGGTGGATGGATCAGATCAACAGCTTCTACAGCTTCCAAGAGAGTTTATTAGATTTAGTTGGAGGAGTACCTTGCATATGGTAGACTATTCTTTTCTTGCCTTATTTTGACTATTTTGTTGCCCATCATGGCAATTATGACCCTGGATGCTAGCTATGCTGGCTAGCACTGAGGGGAAGCAAAGCTTCCCTGTCCTCAAAATGCTGGGACCCCCAGCCTGCAGCACCTTGGTGCACTACTCTGCTCTCAGGTGTACTAATGGCAGTAATAACTCATAATGCAATCCTTAGTCAGCTGTGTCATTGTGGAATCCTACAAAAAGGTTTTGAGTGGGTCTAGTTTAGCCATGTCATTAGGCCAGAAATCAGCTTTTATGTAACTCTGTTAATTCTGGCATGAGTGTGGCCAACCCTCAGTCATCTGTCCTGAAGATGAGATAAAACCAGGTAGCACGCTTAAGTTTCTGTAGATGTCTTTGGTCTGAGAATGTGGACATTTCTTGTTCTGTTTTCATCCATTTTAGAAGTATCTGTGTCTTGTATCTCTGATCTCCTTCATAAAGACCAGGAAAGATAAATTTATTATTACTTATAGTAATAATTATCTGTTTATCTTTATTCTAGTCAATTAGTTTCTAAGCTGAGGAAAAAAAAATAAAAAGCTTCTGTGAAGAATTAAACTGTTTATAAAGAATATGAATAATGAAGGCTGTGCAAAGAAAATCTACAGACTAATTTGTCTTTTTGAGCTACAACAGGAAATGTGTGCAAGCTTTGGAGCCTGTCTATTATGATCACAATGTCTGTGTATATCCACTAACTACAAAAGATGTATATGGACTCAATGGAAAGCCAAATTTTTCTAAGACTTCTGTAACTTTGATCTCATTATAGATACAAATTCCTTGGCTTTCAAGAGCAGCCTTCCAGAAATCATAAGGTTGTATCATGCATGTAACTACTGCGCATGTGTTTGTAAGCTGCACTGTTTGTTTTTCTGGCACAGGACTAACTTTAAAATGAGATTACTTAATTGAAGAAAACATCTGACATGCTGCAAATCAACATTTGAATGAAATCTTCTCCTTTTGTGTAAAGAGAGGATGAGTGCACTCTGGCCTGTTTAATCCATGTGGAGCTCAATGAATTCATTTCAACCACTGGGGCATTTGATTGGTAAAACATAACATAGCACAGTGTGAAGCAGCTGCCCGTTGGTTAAACAGTTTTGCCCAGTGAGATTGCTTTGATAACTATTTATGTCTTGCAGGGGGTCTCACATATTTCCATCAGCTCTAGCCCCACAGACAGAGCAACAGGTCCATATGGACAGTGGGGTTAGTTTAGATTGCACTGTGTTTATAAACCCCATAACTGATTGTTAACAAGTATGTTGTGGTTTGGGTATACTCTCTATTTATGTCCATGACAACTCTAGGTGTTTTCTAAGCAGAGTATATATGTTTATGCACATAAGTATATAAGTACATATATATATATATACACACATATATATAAAATGTGTGTGTGTGTGTGTGTGTGCACATGTGTGTGTGTATATGCAGGTATGTTTACTAAAATCTCTTGGCATAACATCAAACATTTAGAATTGTGTTGGGTCATTTTCCAGATGATAGGAGATATTGAAAAGAGCCCAGTTGTCAATTTACTGAGACCAGAAGTCTCACCAGTATTAGTGCTGATAGTGCCAGAATTTATTCTTTCTGGAGTTATTGATGTTGAGTTAGAAATCTGCCATTTTGAGCTGTGGAACCACAGAAATATGTCATAATTTGGAAAATATCCGGAGACAGGAAGTAATAGCAACTAGATCACCAATGAGGCAGTCAGGGCCTTGGATCCCAAGAGCATCCCTGCCACAGGGTATTATCCCAGCCTTTCCCTAGGTATTTCTTCTGCTGTCATTCTTCTGCCCCATGTTCCTGTTTTTCCGAAGGCCGCTTCAGGGTGTCCCAGTGTTTGAATGACATTTTCATTTCAGGTTTGCCTTAGTTAGATGTTCATAAGGTGCACTCTTGTTTGTTTCTGATTCGATTTTGAAATCTCACCCTTTTTGCTTCCACACAGGGCCCCCCCAGCAGCCACACAGATCTCAGTGAAGGATCCTGATTACTTGGCTACATTTTTTTTTTCCACTACTGAGCCATGCCAGTGTCATATAACACCTGACAATATACATTTTATTTTATGCACACACACAACTTGTTTTTTCTTCTGTTAACTGTGAAACAGAGATATCCAAAATTTTCACTGTAAAGTCCCTCTTGTTTGTGAAAATAACCTTATTTTGTGAGGACTTAATGTAGTGTTATAAGTCTAGCAAAAATTAGCATGTTCAACCTATATTTTATGTAGAAGCTTTGCAACAGTGGAGTCAGAAATTAAGTACAGAATACAAGATATACTGGGCATCAGAACTGGTCACTAATGGCAGTCATTTCCATTGATGACACTACTTATGGACACCTAAATCCATCCTTAGGCATCTACACAAATTATTTCAAAATCAGTCTCTAAAATGTTTAGTTAGACCTATATGAAATACAAAGGGCCTAAAAATTTTCTAGGTACAAGAAGGAAGAAGTAGTGAAGTTACAAATATTGTCCACAGTAAAAGTGGTAGAGGTTTTTTCTTTAACTCTATTTTTTTTTTCTTTTAAAATTTTACACTAGATGATTCATTTCCTTAAGCATAGCTAATGTTGATCATTCCATAGCATTCTGCAGCTTAAATTTAGGGTTAGATTTGCTGACAGAAACATTAAAATGTTTTATTGTGTGAACTCAATGAATATAGTACTTGCTTTACCTGTGCACACAACAGGATTTATAAAATTTCCTCATCCAAACTCCATAAATCACTTTTGTTGCATATTAAGCCACATCCAACTCTCAGTAAATTTGTTAAAAAATATGTCTTTAGTTCTCTCAGTGTGTGAATAAGTCATGTTGAATTGGCTAATATCGCTATAAGTACTTGATATTTAACTGATCTACAACACAAATTAATAATTGTCTAGGAGGCTGTGATGAAACAAACAAACAAAACAATCAAAAAATCAACAAAAACTAACCAGTCCAAATTTGTTACGCTGACATAAAAATTAAACTAATTAAAACATCACTTTATTTTATTTTATTTTATTTTATTTTATTTTATTTTATTTTATTTTATTTTATTTTATTTTATTTTATTTTATTTTATTTTAGCCTTTTTAAATTTTTATTTTAGCCTATTTTATTTTAGCCTATTTTAACTGGAGGTAATGTAATCTCTTCTCATTTAAGGTCTCCTGAAATGCTTCAGCTCACCTTCAGGAATCTGCACTTACACACAATGCAGGATCTGCTAAGGTGCATCATAATCTTTTTAAACAACAAAGCTGGGTTTTCCCCCATATTCTGTACAGATCATCTGGTCACAGCGATTATTAAATGTCCAGAACAATGTACAGTGATACTTAGATAGCAGCCTGAAAAACAGCAAGACCGAAGACTGTTTCACAGAAATTATAATTCAGTGGCAAATCCAGATCTGAGAAGTATTTCTGAAGACCCAGAGACTTTGTGGAGTTTGTTCCTGGAGATTCAGATGCAGCTTCAGGCTCAGAACAGTCCTAGGATGCTGGCTACTATAAGGTAAAGGATGCCAGTGGAGGACAACTGTTTTCTTGCCCTGCCTTTCATACTCCTTTAATTTGTGTTTTCCTCCTGTTGACTCCTACAGTACTGCAGTTGTCATATTCATGTATCTAAACAGAATAACATTCTGGACATTTTCCCTCCTATTCATAGCTGTGTAACATTTCTGTGGTAACCAGAGCAATAATTTGCAAAGAAAAGTTGTTTTAGGAGAATATGCATTTGTAGCTGTTTCTAATGTAGTATGTGTTTGATACTTCCCTCTGTATGTTTTCTTGTAATTTATTTCTCTTTGTTTCCTAATTTACTGCTTTGGTGTTGGGTACTCTGGTTCCTTTGCATATCTCTTGTTCCTGTCTTGATGGATTTCCCATCTTCCCCATGCCAGGCCTTACTTTGTGGTGTTTAGCCACCCGGCATTCACTGGTGGCTCCAATCCCCAAAGCTGGCTCCACTCCTGCTTAGTGGCAGTCCCCAAGGGGCTGTGAGTCTGGATTCTGTAGGCCTCCAAATTTCACTCTGCAATGATGACAGCCAAAAACACAAAAGCAAGCAAGAACTGCATGTTCCACTAACCCCACACCAACTCTTAGCAAGTGGCTGGGAGTCACACACTTGGGAATTGCTGGAGCATTGAACGGTGTCATGGTCTAGTCATCGGACCACAAAAATAAAGAGCAAATATGTCAAGTACAGTCCTTGTTCTACCTCTGCTGATTTTGTAATATGGTTACAGTATTTGTCTTGCTCTCTGTGATTATTTTTGGAGAGTCATTACTTTGGAACTGAAAAAATACTATTTTGTAATAAAACCCTTCTATATTTGAGACTCAGGATGCTTCTGCCAGTAAAGGCATTTTTATTTCCTAGCTGTGCCAAAAACGAAATAATACAGTGTCTTTGAGAATCCCCTAATTGCAGATATATTTTTTTTCTCAGTTTTCATGTGACACATATTGGTAAGTTTAAGAGATAACAGTAATTTTAAAATACACTTCAAACTTGCAGCTTGATGGCAAAAATACGCAAGCAAATTAACCAAAACCAACTATTCACTGCAAAATGATGACTTGCAAGGCAGAAGCCTGATAGACAAATGTGTATAACTCCCATGTAGTCAATTCATTACTGTTGCTTGGAGTTATGATGATATAAGCAGCAGAAGAAAATGTTTTGTTAAATTGTTTTCTGATTGTGCAAAATATCATAAATCCATCTGTCTCCCTATCCATGCTTTTGCAGGATAGCCTTTTATTTTCTAAAGCTTTACTGAATGAAGAATTATACTTGCTTTATTTCATTTTACCTCCATGTTCTGTGTATTTTTTTTTCTCCTTTCCAGGTTTGACCCACAGAAAAGCACTGAATATTCCAGCAGCAACTGTTGGCTTTCTGCAGTGCCCTTAGAGCCCCCAAACCTCTAAATTGGGATTTAGAACTTTCATCCTTTTGCTGGACATAGGTTGATGTTTCCAGAAATACTACAGGGCTTAATTTCTACATGAAGTGTGTTGCAACTGCACCTTGCACCTGAAGTTTGTAATTATTCCTCCCTCTTTTCTTCCAGTGTCTGTTGCCATTCATCCTAACCAGTTAGCTCTAACTCACAGGGCAAAGGTGGCAATACCACTCAGCTGGCCATTGCTTTCTCTTCTGGTAGGCAAAATAGATCTGTTGCTCTCCAGCCTCATCTGTGCTTCAGGAACAGAGTTCCAAGTCCAATTTCAGTGATTACAAGAGTGATCAAGCTAAGTTCTTGGGATCTTTGTTTGTGCTTCAGTAATGCTTTGCATGAGGTTCTCACTACACAAAGCATTAGCTGCAGGGAATATAACAGACTTCACATTCACGAAACAAAAAGACACTTGTCTGGTTGTTTAGATGAGCATATGTAAAAGGTTAGAAACAACAACAAACTACACCTGTGGCAACATGCTACAGAGCAGATGGGTACCCCAGTCACAATGTTAGAGGCAATGGCACATGTTACCGCTAAAGGTCTGCAATCTGAAAACAAAGGTCCCTTTCTAATTTTGCCAGGTTCTTCCGTTTCTCGTGTTGTTGTTGAAAGACCCGTCTATTACTGCATGACATAGCTGAAGCAAACACATGGCTTGCACCAATGTACATAAAAGCTGCATACTGTAATTTAGGGATGTCTGCTCTTTTGCTAGACAGGCTCTGCTGGATTTTCAAAGTAAACAGAAGGGAAAAATAACACTCCTTTAGAATTACACCCAAGTGAAGGGGGAGGTCTAGCACATCACTGACTGACCACAGCAGGCTGATATACCAGTGCTGTGACAGCCACTGACCCAACTTGGTGCTGCCAAGTTAAACTACCTTGTTGTATACCCACTGCTGTCAACAGCTTGCCCATGTGAGACTGGAGTCCTTGCTGTCCAGCAGAAAACTCTCAGCTCACTGGGATGTTGGCATTGCCTTATCAGATGTTTGTCTGGATCACATTTTGATTTTAACTCAGTTTATGAACATAATTATTAACATTTCTCTGCTCAGAACACACTGTCGGTCTTGTTTGTGTTTGGTGTATTTGTGTAACATCAAGATGCTAATCAGTAATCTGTAGCTAGGGCTGGTTAGTAGTAAATACAAAGAAAGTGAGCAGAGAAGAAAAGGATTTTTTTTTTCACTTTTATGAAATATGGATTTCTAACATCCCCCTTCAGTTGTTCTCTACTGTGAATGCATAAAAGGAAAGAAAGAAAGAAAGAAAGAAAGAAAGAAAGAAAGAAAGAAAGAAAGAAAGAAAGAAAGAAAGAAAGAAAGAAAGAAAGAAAGAAAAAAAAAAGAAATAAAGAGAGAGAGAGAGAGAAAGAGAGAAAGAGAGAGAGAAAGGAAGGAAGGAAGGAAGGAAGGAAGGAAGGAAGGAAGGAAGGAAGGAAGGAAGGAAGGAAGGAAGGAAGGAAGGAAGGAAGGAAGGAGGGAGGGAGGGAGGGAGGGAGGGAGGGAGGGAAGGAAGGAAGGAAGGAAGGAAGGAAGGAAGGAAGGAAGGAAGGAAGGAAGGAAGGAAGGAAGGAAGGAAGGAAGGAAGGAAGGAAGGAAGGAAGGAAGGAAGGAAGGAGAGGAAAAGAACCTTCTCTCTCTCATCCTACATTTCTCCTTGATACTTATTTCAATAGTTTCACTGTCAACCTCCATTTTAGTGCTAGGTTGGCCAGCAATCTGCGCAGTCATGACATAAGGCAGTTTGACTAGACTTTGATAGCCTTCACCAGTTGGCTAAAACTGAGTTAAAAAGCCAGGCAAACTGTACCCTGGCAGATTCAGTCACAGTGGAGTGAAGGACATCAGAGTCCTGCAGTTGGGATAGGTGGACCATTTGCTGCAGGTGCTATGTCAAGCTGGTGCAGCCCTTCTCACATCCAGTGAGAGGATGTGCTATGAACAACTGCATGGCAGCATTTTGGATTGTCCCTGGGATGCTGGCCTCACCACCAAAGGTAAATGGAAGGACTGGTAAAAAAAAAAAAAAAAAAAAAAAAAAAAAAAAAAAAAAAAAAGATCTGTTTATGCATTCACATACACTACCAAAGCCTCTAACTTTAGAGCTAAATAAGTCTTGTGACTGTATACAGAAGTAGAAAATGGACCAAAGGAGATGCATAATAGCTGCAGTGCCCAAGCCATACTCAAGATGGTTGTTTGGGCTTTCATTCCCGAAACATCAGCAGGAGGCCTGTGCACCTGAAAGCTGCAAGCAAGGGAGGAAGCCCAAGCTGAGAGTTGTTTGTGCACTCATAGAATCACAGAATGGCTTGGGTTGGAAGGCACCCTAAAGATCACACAGTTCCAACCCCCTGCCATGGGCAGGGACACCTCTCTCTAGACCAGGTTGCCCAAAGCCCCATCCAGCCTGGCCTTGAATGCTTCCAGGGATGGAGCATCCACAGCTTCTCTGGGCAACCTGTGCCAGGGCCTCACTGTCGTTAAACCACTACACCCTCACAGCAAATAATTTCTTCCTTATATCTAATCTAAATCTACCCTCTTTTAGTTTAGAGCCATTACTTGTCCTATCACTGCACTCCTTGACAAAAACTCCCTTCCCAGCACTCATGTACTGGAATTAGGTCCTGGAAGGCCACCATAAGGTCTCCCTGTAGCCTTCTCTTCTCCAGGCTGAGCAGCCCTAACTCCCTCAGCCTGTCCTCATAGGAGAGGTGCTCCAGCCCCTTGATTACCCTCACGGCCCTCCTCTGGACTCTCTCCAATAGGCCTATGTCCTTCTTGTGCTGGGGGCCCCAAGGCTGAAGGCAGCTTGCCAGGTGGGGTCCCATGAGATCAGAGCAGAGGGGCAGAATCAGCTCCCTCACCCTACTGGCCATGCTGCTTTTGAAGCAGCCCAGGGTACTGTTGGCTGTGTGAGCTGCAAATGCACATTGCTGGCTCATGTTGAGCTTCTCATCAATCAACAACTCCGGGGCCTTTTCCTCACAGCTGGCCTTAATCCATTTTCTACCCAGCCTGTATTTGTGCTTGGGATTGCCCTGGCCCAGGTTCACACAGGCCCACCTCCCAGGCCTGCCCAGGTCCCTATGGATGGAATCCCTTCCCTCCAGCATGTCAACTGCACCCACTTTTCTTCCACAACACTGCTGACTGGGTTGCTGATATATAACACTTCAGCCTTGGGTCAATCTAGAATAAATCTAACTGAAAGGTAGCTGAGTCAGATGTGAATGTGAACTCAATTTCAGAAGTCATGTGGGGTATGAGGTATGAAAGTCAAATGAAAAGATCAGAAGAGACATGGTGTTGGGGGTGGAAAGAGGCATTTGGCTGTTTAGCTTTCACTGCTTAGAAGAAGACATCCACTATAGATCTTCCTTCCTAGCATATTGGCTATACTTGAAGTGGATTCAGTCCCAAACCACTCTGTCAGGTGCAATTGGGATAAAAAGTCATGAGAAGATAAAATACAAGCTTTACCCAGTCAGATTGAAGTCTATATATTTTCATATCTTATAGCAGGTATTAGGGGAAGGAGAGGAGAACAAGGCAATATTTCCACGTGAAGCTCCTGTCACCAGCTGTTTTTGGAAGACCTAATGGGAGCCAGAGTGCTCTGTGAGGTACTGAGACTGGTAGCTCACCTCCCAGATTATACTCAGGTATCACAGCTCACTCTGTGTTCAGAGGGTTCCGTCGCTGTGGTCTTTACATGCAATACAATCAGTCCCAAGTTCTGTAGTTGCTCTAGAGCTTTTCTTTCTCCACTGCTGTGGGTCCTTTGGCCACTGGGAGCCTGAGCCATGCTGTTCGGGAGCCTCTGCATGGTCCCTCAGCTGCCTGGTCTCTTCAGGTTGCTCACGTTTACATTGGCCCAAGCTCCCAGGTTTAGAAGTGTAGTCTCTTAGCTACGGACAACATAAGGGACACCTGTTGGGCTTCACACGCCACTCTTTTCATCTTCAATCATGTTTTAATCCATTTGATGAATGTATTTCAGTGACAGAGTTAATAAGAGTTAGTCAGGTAACTAGGGGCTTTCTCATAATATACCCAGAGGGCAGAGTTAAGGTTGTGTGAGCATTTCACAATTCAGAGTCCTAGGGTTAGAAACATTCTTCTGGCATGACTGCACTATTCATTACTGCTGGGTCCTTTCTCTTGTTTACTGTATGACACACCACGGGGTCCATTGTCTCTAATACTAAGAAAGCTGGAAAAAGGAGGCTTCATCATAATATTTTTCCCTTCCTTTCTCTGAGCTGCTTTCCCAAAACTATGATTTTAAGAATGGAATTTGTTTTTTGTGGGATTCCAATAGCAAGCGGATGCACAGTGAGGGAAGGCATGGAAAAAAAAAAAAAGTGCCTCCAGCACAACAATCTTCAGCTGTTCAGTGTTTGCTCAGTACAGCTTCCACAATGTTTGAAGAGCCAACAGAAACGAGAAAACCCCTGCACAAGGGCTAATAATCTTACATATGACTTTTGACTGAACTTGTCTGACTAATGTGCTTTAAAGTAAAACCCTGTGCTTACCAAATCCAACTTGGAATAGTTTCTTTGGCTTCCAGTTCCCTGGCATTCAAGCACTGCTGCTTAAACATCACACCAAAGAACTTGAGTAATTCTAACTTGCAGCAGTTCCAGGCTTCCAATGACAACACGGCTTTGCATTGATTGTTTTTTCTGATAGACTGATTCTCTAGGATGCATCGAGGCCAAATGCTTCCATGGATTCAATCAGCACAGCATCACTGAACCCAGTGATGCAGAGCTAGTTTGCTTTATCTGATAATCTGGCACATTTATATTCCTGTCTACTTTTTATGGGATTAAAATAAATCTAGCTGCTCAGGTTATGGCTGAATGCCTGTAGTTTCCAAGCCAATTGAACACACTGGTCTGAGTCCTAAGGAACTAATTGGGGTTGCCTCAGAGTTTCTGTGCAGTGGTCAAGGGCGCAAGGTAAGAGAGAAAAATCTCTACTCTGTGAGAAAATGCAATAAAATACACACTTATTCAATGACTATGACTATGAGCTTTTGCCATTAGACATATATTTGCCCTTTAAAAGCTTCATTTATAACTTCCTAGTGCAAGATTTGCATATTGGGTATGTGACAAGTCCAAAATTCAGGTGTACAGAAGAAGCGTCTGGTCAGTACAACAGTCCTGTTTCGTGGATTACAACATCAGTGGAATCAAAGCCTTTGGCTTCAGTGAAGGAAGTAACAGTCTTCCAATGGGCATTTTATGATAGTAACCTGGATAGTTTTATCTCTTTCCTGGGTGGCTCATCTTTGCTCTCCCTAGCTCCCACTTCTCTCCACAGGCCTTCTCCGTAGGCCAAGAGTATTGCTATTCCCCCTCTGTAAAGCTCTGCAGAGATGGGTCTGTGGGGTCCACATGCGGTTGGTGGGCGTCTCACAGTACCCAGAGAGCAGTGGGCAAAGGTGAGACCTGTGCTAGGATAAAGGGCTGTGTGCTTACAGGGTTTTCAGTGTTTCTGCTGTGTTCTGCAGCCAAACATATTTCCCACCAAGGGCAGGTTTGAGCCTTGCAAGCAAAATCTGAGAACGCAACCTAACAGCCTTCCCAAAACCACTGAGTCCTTGGCCAAAGTCTAATCCCATCGTGATGCTTTGCTGATATGATGATAATTTTGGAGAAATTACAGCTGTGAGGATCCAAATGAAGACACTGATCCTTTTACCACACTGAACAGAAACCAGTGCCAGTGTTTGTCTTTACTGGTTTTGGTCTGTTATCTTCCAATAAGTAGAGAAGCACTGCCTGAAACCTCCTTAAAATTTTCTGAGCTGCTTTCTAACAGTTGGAGGGAAATCCAGTGAATAGTAATAGTGAACGAGAAATTAGGAACTGGAAGAAAGAGATGGGGAAGGAGGGTGTAGAGAGAGTGAGAAGAAGAGAAATGGTGTGTTTGGGAAAGAGGGAAAGCACTTGTAGGAACAGAAAAGAGAGAGTAACTTGTAACTATTATTTTATTCATGTCACTTACAGTTTTCCCTTCTTCTCTTTGGGTATAGCTCATACACACACCCCAGTTTTTCTCAAGTTTGTCTGTCACTCCCAAGCATTTTCATGATATCTGATTTATCAGAGTGTTTAAAAAGTTGAAAAAAACAAAACAAAACAAAACATCAAGACAAAGACACAGGGCCTGGGCACAGGTGTCAGGGCGTATTTTTTTTGAGTGGAGATAGCATGTTGGATGGAGGTCCTGTGCAGGACCAAATAGCACACAGATACCAGTGCCAGAAGTCCATGGTGTAGTAAGAAATGCCAAGACCAAAACTGAGCCCATGCAAAGGAAATGCAAATGAAGGAACGGAGAGCAAGAACAGAAAACAACAAAAATAATTCCCATGTTTCAGGAAGAACAATTCAGAGGTGAACTGTGGTCAAGAACGGCTGGTTGGGAGCACATTTAAGGGAATGGAGAAGTGATCTTACAGCAGAACACTAGAGTTGTTCAGCTTGCTTAGCCCAGCAAAATTAAGCCTGAGAGATGGTCTGGTTGCTGCTTATAAACCAACCACAAGGGCTGTCATATAAAAGAGGAAAACAAACAAACAAACAAACAAAAAACACAGCTTAATTAAATTAACGCTTAACAGCATAATGAAATGGCATTCTTATCAGAAAGACATGAATGTCTGAAACACCTAGGAGTAAAGTTAGGCTGGGAACTGGAGGAAGATTTGGCAGCCTCAGTGGAGTGTGATACTGTGACAGGCTCCCAGCTGGAGCTGGAGGGCAGGAGCATACCTGCTTTTGAGGGAAGCTTGCTCAAATCAATGGAAGGATAATCTCAGGTGCAATGCAAGAGAGCCAGGGTGCATAGTCCTGAGGAGTTAGGAGATCTTTTCTCAATTTCTGTGCTCTTAAATATTTTTTTTTCCTCATGACTGATGCTAGGAGTTCACCTCCACACATAGGGAGCAGCTCTGGAGAAGAATATTTCGTAGACAGGCTCAATCTCTTTGGTTCTTCCTGTGTGGCCTTGAACTGCTCTCTATTTAGGGCATGTGGTGGAGCACCACAATCTAGCCCAGGGCCTGTAAATGGTTTGCAAGAGGTTCCGTGAGAAAATTCTGTGTATAAATGTGAAATGTGTTTCAAATTTTGGATGGGCACAGAGGTCATGTGACAACCACTCTATTTCCCAATTGGAAGAATGTATCTCCTAGAATTTGCAGATACTCTTATCTAGGTCTTTAGCACTTGTTTTTGCATACAAAAATTATTCTGACCTGTAGTACTCAAATTTGCTGCTTCTTCAAGTATTCCTACTAGCAAACCTGTTCTCTAACCTCAATCAAGAAGCATGTGAATATATCACAAAGAAAATGCATTTTTTTTTTGTTTAAATGAGGAATCCTAGAACAATTTTCAAGGAATACATTTAGCCCCCGGAGGGATGCGTGAAACAAAGTAGTCAACAATCAGGAAGAGCAAGAAGAGAGACAGAGAGAGACAAATTACGTGAGAGAGCCTGAGACATGGCTGAGGCCATCTCAAAAAACAAGAAGGACAAATCTAAGTTGAATTGGGCCCCAGGGAGATTGTCTGAGGATAATGATGAAGTTGATCCCTGACACTGGTGAAGGAGAGAGTCCTGTGTGGCCTGGAGCAGCCACAGACAAGATAATTTAACAGTCAGGCCTGGAGGAGCTGAGACATTTCCAAAGTAGAAACCCAGACTGTGGAGAACAAGGGCAAGGTCCAGAGGCACTGAGACATAAAGATGAAGATATTGGAGGTAAAGTAGGATTGAAATAAGTAAATATGCTGGCAAAACAGTCAGGAGGATTTAAAACACTGGTGAGAGACAAGAGAGATGAGGAGGAGTGAAGCTGCTCAAAATTTCAAAGCCAAACTGGAGAGCTGGCAATATTTGTGTGTTTTCAGATGGAAAACATGCAAAACCGCTTCCACAGGAGCGTGTACTGTCCTAGTGCTGCAGAAAGCTTTTCAACCCTGAACCAAGTTTTGGGTTTGTGATCAAACCACAGACCAAGAAAACACTTTTGTGACTGGGGGTGGGCAGCTCTTCCTTGAGAAAGAGTCTCCTGCCTGTAAGTGATGTAAGAGAGTGGAAAATTATGCAGTGCTCGTCTCTGAGCGTTTTTCCTGGTAGGATTCCCCCTAACTCGTTCCTTTTTTCACATGAAAACTTCCATTCACTTTTCTCCTTGCCACTTGTGGAACACTCATGCTTTGCATGTACTCCCTTGGAGATCAGGGGACTCGAGGTAACTGCTCAGACTGCTTCAGTTTTTGTGCACATTGCGAGTGCAGGTTGCATTTCCCCCCCTGGGGTCCCTCATCCCAAGCCACCGGCACCTAGTTTCTCCCTCCAGACTCTTTTGCACACTGAGGGGGATCTTTAGAGGATCTGAAGAAAGCAAAGGGAGGAAAGAGAGCAATGATTAGGGACCCCTGAAAGGGGCAGTGAGGAATTAGGGACCGTACTCTTTGAAAATTTGCGTGACACTCCTTAACGGTCCCTGACTCATTTTCCACTTGGCTGCTTTATGACTGAACTGTAAACTAAAAATGACATGGGCTCATTAATTTGGCAGCAACTGGCAAGATGTGGTCATTTAGCATACCCACAAAGCTATTGTTTGAGGCTGGGTCATGTCAAAGGGCAAGCTAAATATGGCCCAACCTCTGAAAGGCTGAGTCTAGGAGTCCTAGAGCCTAAACCTTCTCTCTAACCTCTGCCTGTCTTCAGCAGTGTGATCAGCTTGGGTTTTCTGGGGAAGGCTTTACATAAACCTGTCAAGTTACTAGCAATATTATGTCAGTTTGATTTTTTTTTAAAGCAGGCTCAATTATATCATCCTCTCTTCACATCTGACAAGTGGTGCGAAAAGTGTTTGCAACAGTGGCTTCAAGGGAAATGCTTTTGTTGCAGGGAGCTCTTGCAGGGAACAGTCCGGAGTATGAAAGGAATCTAAGTCCAAATGCTTCAAAATGTCAGATACCACAGAATCACTGAAAAACCCTTCAGGACATTGCTCTGACTGCATTTGTTTGGTTTAGAGAGTAGATGGCTAATCCTTATGCTGTCAAGGAATTAAAGTTCATGACTGTCGAGCAGATTTCATGTGTGCAGGCTGAAAGAGCTCACTCTGAGTTCAGTATGCAAAAGCCACATTGCCAACTGTGGCCTGAGTATTCACACACACCTCTTCTTCAGATGAAAGAAGACAATGAGAATGAAAATCAAGGCAATCAAAAAAAAAAAAGAAAAAAAGCCACAGTTTCTCCCCTTTCTTTCTGCCGTCCCTTTGCCCTGTTGCCCTTCAGGTGTAGCAGAAGAGATTTTCCAGGTCATCTTTGGTGCAATTGTTTGCTCCCACTTTCCCTTGAACTGACACAGAGAGAAAAGGATGACATCCCAGCCCATGCTCTGCCCAGCCAAAAGCTGCCATTTGTTCAGGGGACTTGGAAGGAAGCCTTTCCCCAGCTGGTCCATTCCTGCTTGGGACATATACATCTGAAAATAATACCTCTACTATTTATGCACGTGGTCCTGTCATGACCTCGTCTACTAGGATAGATTAACCGAATTTCTCCAATGTTTTCTTTTCTTGCTGATGGCCACTATTGACATTGCTGTGTGATGAAGGCTTTCGAAGCAGCTAAACATGCATCAGCATAGGAAACTTGGCGTGTCTGGAATATGGGGTAGCTTGCTGTTCTGAGAGCTTTCAAATCTAATTTCTTCCCTTTTAAATGAAGTCATACTACAGCAGAAGGGACAAATAACTTACACTGGCATTTCCTCCTTGGTAAGCAGTCATCTTAATGAATTTCACAGAAGGCAAATCGCAGTTCTCGAGTGTCAAAATGTAAGTTTGCTTTGTAAGGAAAAGGAAAAGGAAAAGGAAAAGGAAAAGGAAAAGGAAAAGGAAAAGGAAAAGGAAAAGGAAAAGGAAAAGGAAAAGGAAAAGGAAAAGGACAAGGACAAGGAAAAGGACAAGGACAAGGAAAAGGACAAGGAAAAGGACAAGGACAAGGAAAAGGACAAGGAAAAGGAAAGAGAAAAGAGAAAAGGGAAAAGGAAAAGGAAAAGGAAAAGGAAAAGGAAAAGGAAAAGAAAAAGAAAAAGAAAAAGAAAAAGAAAAAGAAAAAGAAAAAGAAAAAGAAAAAGAAAAAGAAAAAGAAAAAGAAAAAGAAAAAGAAAAAGAAAAGGAAAAAGAAAAAAAAGAAAAAGAAAAAGAAAAAGAAAAAGAAAAAGAAAAAGAAAAAGAAAAAGAAAAAGAAAAAGAAAAAGAAAAAGAAAAAGAAAAAGAAAAAGAAAAAGAAAAAGAAAAAGAGAAAAGGAAAGAGAAAAAGAAAGAGAAAGAGAAAAAAAAAAGAAAAAGAAAAAGAAAGAAAAAGGAAACAAATTGAAATTTAAATGCTGCAGGCTGGCTTTACAGTGAAAAGTCATGTTAATTTGTTTTCTCATTATGACATTTCAAGTGAAGAGAGTGTAGTAATATTATTTTTTATTATCTTAATATTGTGTATTTTATTATTTTTATTATTAATATTTATTTATTTATTTATTTATTTGTTGCCAACTTCATATTCTGCTCAGAGTAACAAAAAAACATTTTTCCATTCTGATTGGTTAAGTCATGTTGAGAAAAAGCTCTTACTCATTTAAGTACTGTATAACTCAAAATCTCTTTTTTTCTGCTTCTGTGTTTCCAGAGATATTTCATTATATATTTCTACTTTTTTGTTGTTTTGTTTTGGTAAAAAGTTCACACAGGGTTGATTAATTTTAGCAAGTTTCCAAAAATGAACTGGGCTTTTATGCCTCAAGGAAAAAAAAACTTTTTCTGACATTTAACAGCAAAGAAAACTATTTCCTCTCCCATTCAAAGCTAACCATGTTTAATTGGCCTAGAAGTCTGTTGTAGTTTGGAAAATGTTTGTGATATCCCATCTGTTTTTACATCCAGCCATTCAAGTGGGCCTGTGTTTACCAGCTTGTTGGGAAAGTGGGTTTACATGTACAATGATTTTGATATGACAAGGTATTCCCTTGAAACAATGCTGGATCTCACCGGCTGTGTGAGACTTAATAGCGCTTTGTTACATAGGCAGAAACAATCTCACAGTATTGGTGGGGTTTCATGGGATCTCAGGGTTATTTTAACTGCTTGGGCTCATCAGCTGCATGAATAGCGTGCAGTGTGCAGACTTACAGTCACACACAGCTGCGCTTTGGGGACCTTTTGGAGTACTTGACAGGACCGATTTGTTAGTTCAGTGGATCCAAATGAATAGTTCTGTATCTTTTGACCTTTGGTTGAAATTAAATGGTTTAATGCAACAAACAACTCCTAAACTCAGAGGCTACCATTTGCATCTCCCCCTGCAGATCATTAAGAGACTTTAGACTTCAGGGTGACAAGCAATATATTTTGTAAAACAACAGGGATTTAAGATGCAGACATGTACAGATGTTGCGTTTTCCATACATTTTTGTGGTCAGATAGCAATGTTTGAAGATGTATGTGTGAGGTCATTTGAATTCACTTGGAGATGGGAGCTTCATAGGCACAGAGACCATCTGGCAATCAGATGTGGACTGCAGGTAGACCTATTTGTTTTTAACTGGAGTCACTGAGGAATGAAAATGTCAAGTACCCTAACACTGCAGAAAAATGATAATCACTAACCACCCAGCACAGCGTCTGTTTAACCAGTCTCAAAAAAGTAATCCAGTCAATGAAATAGGAAATTGCAGGCATTACAGTACTTTTTCTTTTCTCTGCTCTGTGTGTGTGTGTATGTATCTGTATATGTAAGTGTGTATATTATGCCAAGTCCTTAATGGAGTGGTGAGATTTCTGGGTGTCTGCTCATGGTGGTCCACACAAACAAAAAGACTGGTAATTGGAGAAATTGCTCTAAAATCACTTAGCCTGGAGTGTCTGACAAGCTGCAATCAGTCTCTGACATGTGCGTAAATCCCAATTTTTTGGATGTTATTTGACTCTGGTGGTAAAGCTTTCTTGCTAAGTGCTGTGCAGTTGGTTTCAGGATTTGAAGCTAGGCTGTGCAGGGATGTAATTCAGGATGTCCCTTGCACCCCTCTGCCAACTCCCCCACCCCAGCTTTCAGCTGTAGGTACTGGCATGTTGGCTGGGGATACTGAGCTGCTGGCACACCAGGGCTGAGATAGGCTTACTTGCTTTTGAGGTTCCAGAGACCACATCAAAGACCAAAAAGAGTGAAACCACTGTGGAAAATGGGAATGAAGACAGCACCATGTCGCCTGAAGACAGGGACTTTCTTCCACAAGCATTGGATGCATTTTTGGATACAAAAATGAGCATTTAAGGCTTCTCTGAAAGACAAAAAAAAAGAAAAAAAAAAGAAAAAAAGGAAAAGAAAGAACCACGCTTATTTGTAAAAAATATTCCAATTGATGAATAATGTATGGCTTGGTGTGAGCACTTTCTGAACAAAAGCATAACTCAAGGCATGAAACCTGGCAGCCTGTCTTGCATCTAGTTATTTTAAACACCTCAGTAGCTCGAGAGCTGCTTAGGATTTGTTTCAGTTGAGTAAATGAGTGGGACGCATTGAACCCCCAGACTGTGTGCTGTTCGATGTAACAAAATTTTGGCGTTTCTGGGCAAAGGTGTTGTAGTCACACTCCAGCTGCTCACAGAATGTTGTCTATCTGACCAAATCCTCAAGTGGCACCCTGGCAATCCACCTGGGCAAAGTTCAAAGTTCATACATGCACAGAAAATAAACAGACCTCTCAGACCTTAGGTACCTCTGCAAGACTGCATGAGAGATACCTGAAAAGCTAAGCAGCTACTGGGCAAAGCCTCGGGCATGTTGTCTATCCCCAAGTGCAAGACACTCCTTTTAAAGATACTCTGTCCCCTGGAAGAAAAATCCTAGTTACTCTCTTCTTTCTCACTCTCTTAGACATTGAATGTCCCACTGATGTTTTTCTTTCTTTCTTGAAATGAAAATCCTGGCCAAATTTACCTGGAAGCTAATGAGGCTTTTACTTCCTTCCTCCCCTTCCCTTGGTCTAGCTCCCTTGTTCGGACCAGAACTGTGTCTTTTGGGGATTATTTTTGGCTCCAGGAAGAGAGAGAGAGAGGGCACTGCATCCCTCCATGTCTCTGATGCGAATCTAACCTTCTCCCACATGCTGGAGACAGGATTCTGTGTATCTCTTCCTGTGTGTTGGTGATTTCAGTAATATTTGTTTGTTAGTTATTGATTTCTTCTCTGACAGAAGTGCCTGTGCCTTTGAGCAGAACAGAGTTACCTCCAACCTAAACCATAATTTTCACACCCCATCGCCTCTAGTTCCCCTTGCATAGGAGTTATCTTGATATCAGTGCTCATGCACTCTGAAGTGCCTGGCAAGCACAAGTCTGAAGAAATGTATTACGACCAATGTTATCATCTGGTGATAGATCACCAGGTGGATTATCACTGAACAAAACCCACCAACAGTATTTTTCTATAGAAGAGCAATAGAGGGTAAAGCAGAGAAATTGCAAAACAGTTTTACCACAAAAGTATTGATCTAAAAAATTATTAATCTGCAAATAATTTATGGGCAATGTCTAAAAAGTGACTATGATACAAAAGAAAAAATATAGAGTTGGTAAGGACCTAGGTATTTTCTTGTGGGGTTGTTAAAATAATAAAAACATTTCAAAACTTCAGGCTTACAGTAAATATTTCTAGTCACTGAAGCTTTGAGTCTAATTTTTATGCATAAATATTTCTTAAACAATTCATCTGATTAGTAGTTTTAAATTGTGTGATTTTGTCCATGTTCAATTGGCCAGTAACTGCTTTGTCAGGAGCAGAGAATAAATAAATGAGAAGTGTGAACATGCCCTTTCGTTCTCTATCCTACCAAGTAAGGCGCCATGCAGCAGGAGCTCGATCACTTTCCAGAGATGCAAATCTAGGCTGACACAGTAACGTAGCTATCCCTAATGGAATTATTCCAGATTTATATCAACACAAGTGGAATAAAGCCTGAAAATCATAAGCAACATGATGTCAGGCAGTTGTCTCCCTAACCTGTGGACTGTGGTCTTGAGGCCTCCTTTCAGCACAGGATGATGAGAATTGCAATGAAGTTTCCAGAGTCTATGGGCAGATGATCAGACTCACTGCCTCTCAGTGCTGAGTGCATCTATTGATATGTCAGCCTAACCATCTATGCCTAACATTTGTAAGAAAAACTTATAAAAAATACAAACTTATAATGAACACCTAAACCTTTCCCAAGTCTAGACCAAGAATTACTTGATTTTGATTCTGAGTTATTTGTAGAAAGGGCATATTACACAAATTAAACACTTCAGTGCATGCTTAAGGAGACAACCACATCTAGATGCAATAGAAATTATGTATAGATCTCCCAGGACCCATTAACAACAGTCACAGTGTATGAAAACATGCTCTCCTCACAGGAAGGCAAGAATATTGTTCCTTTGGGATGACTTGTTTCTTACTGAGGTTCGACTTGTCTCAATGTATCAAATTTGTTGATAACCGCATGATGCAGGGCAGCATGATTTGCTTGAGACCTTCCATTTGCTTTTGTGATGATCTGTGTTGGTTGATTTGGCTGAAGGCAGGGTTTCTATCTCTGCTTTTGGCTTTTCTACCCAGCCTTATATAGTAATGCTCTCATCTGGCACACTTATTTGTACAGTGTGTCTCGTTATGGCTTTTTTAATAAAGAACAAGTTTCCTGGCATTTTATTTACTGTCCTTGGGGTATGAACAAAGGACTGATCCTGAGTTTTCTCCCATCAGTTTTTTGTCCATGGAGCACTGCTTCAGTTGGGTAAATACGTGACTTTCAACAAAGTGTGTGAACTGAGACTAGGGTATCAGTCCTTTCATTTCCATGCACACTTATGATGTTTTTTATTTTTATTATATTTTTTGTTTATATTTGACCATTTAGCTAAGTAAGGCTACTGCACTTAAGAATAAAACAATGAGAAAGAATGGTGTTAGATTAAATAAACTAAGAACGGATAGCAAATGACGTGTGCCCATTTTTTTTCAGATTTTCTACAGCAATGAACTTTGGGACTGGCTAGTGCAGCAATAGTACTTGATTGTGTAAAATGTGTTGATGTTATTCATAGAAAGATGATCAGTGTATTTGCAGCTGATGTTGTGTCTTTTAAAATATTATTTGATGGATAGTGCAGAAAAGTAGAAGAAACATCAGAAGCACCATTTTCATTAACTGGGAACATAAGCATTAACATGATCCCCTTTCACAGTTCCTTTGAAAGTGATATGTGTCTAACCAAACATACCCATTATTGAAACATTTCCTCTAGGTATATCCCATTCTTCTTGATGTGTTTTGGTACCCCACCAACATCCACAGTCATTTCACCATGCTACTTCTCCTCTCTTTCACACTGTCTCTGGTCTGCACTGCCTGCTCCTTTGGATGAAGTGAGCTGGACATCCTGGTTTTGGAGCCTGTTGGTTCTGCTCTCTGGATTTTCCAGTAGAAGAGTTTTGAGGATTGTGACACAAGGCTCTTCATCTGCTTGATTGTGCCAGCAGAGTGCTGTTGCTGTTAAAACACAGACATGGATAAGCTGTCTTCCTTCCAGCCCAGAGGAAAGCTCCAGCACAAGGAATGGGTGAGCTCCTCCAGCCAGTGTGGTCTGCAGGAAAGCACTGGGTGCATGACAGCACAAGTGTAGACTGACCCAAGATGAGCAGGGTGTGCAGCTTGTCTCCCTTCTCAGAAAGCTTCACCAACTATCAACTATCATAGAAGAGGTAGGTGTCAACTCCCCCTTTCAGGCAGCTGTGGGCTAGTCAAGGTTGACATTGGTAGGCACTGTGAAAGCAGAGCTTAAGAGATTTGTGCTACGTGGCTAACATTTATGTAGCCTGCTGTAGCTCCTTAAGAGCCCAAGCAGTTGTCTGTGCTTTTGTGGGTACCTTATTTTCTATTTAGTCCCTAAATTCCCCTTCCATGGCTCTTTTAGGAAGCTCATTGTGACCTTAAATTTTTTCCCCCTAGTCTCGGGCTAATATTTACTGAGAGAAATGTCCCCTGTGATCCGGTGACCTGCTTTAACCACATATCTGGCCCTTACAGATAAATACCGTATTGCTCTATAAACACCCACGAACTCCTCAGTTCATCTGCTAGACACAGAAGATTATCCCTCAAGAAAGGTTTTGCTGTATTTAGGAAAGCAATATTCTTACTGAATACCAGAGTTCTCAGAACTGGCTTTATTGCTAGGCTAAACTAGATATTCAAAACCAGTTTTGCTAAAAGACATGTGTTTGGAGTTTTGAGGAACAACGCTGCAGAAAGTGAAAACATGAATCACACTGTGGTGACCTTCTTGGCTGCTCCAATGTGCCAGCAACAGTGTGGGGATGGCTAGTTCTCTTCTGCCACAAGGCCAGAGCTAACACATGCTCCTGCTGTCAGAGGTGGCTACTAGATCAGTCCTTCCTGATCTAGGTGGAATGAGCCAGCCTCATGCTTGTCTTCACCAGCATTTTTGTTCTTGTCATGACTGTGTGCTAGGACGCTACACAGAACTGCACAGGGTTAGGTCATTTCCTCCCCCTTCCCCGCTGATGTCTCTTGATTAATATTTCAGTTGTGTATCTCAATGGGGACATCTCTGACTGTGCTCTTTGTTATAGGCTCCTATATTTTATATAGCCGTATAACATTGCAAATTATGCATCACAAGAACCATTAATTGTATAAATCTCTTCTAAAGACTGATAGTATTTAGCTTGCTCCAAGCTTTGCGTGAAATCTACATGTCTTGGAGGACAAAAGAGTTTTGAGGATGTGGTTGCCAAGAGTGCACATTTCCCTCCTTCCCCTCCTGCACACACCCATGTACACATATACACACTTCATTAGATTAAGTGAAGCCCTGGGGGACCCTGTCGCAGCTGTCTACATGCTTTTCTTGTATTTGCCTTCAGACCTAAATATGATAATGCACAAGCACTGCCATACCTAAGGCCTCTCAGGAGAGCCTCAGACAAAAGGTTATGTTTTCTCCAGTAAAAACCATTGCTGAAAACACTGGAGTTAATATGGCAAGAGTGTGAAACCAGAATCAGGCCCAAACTTTGAAAGTTTGCTCTGAATTTCCTGGCTTTTGTGGTTAGAGTCCAGACCCGTAACATTATTTTAACATAGGTTTTGCATTTATATTTATAAACACAGAGTACTGCTGCCTATTTGAGTTTAGAATAGATTGTGGTATAAACATATTTCCTCTTTACACATTATAATCAGTGCACAATGGCCTGCTTTATGTAAAACATATCACAGTCTTTGCTTCTCTGAATGTGCTCACATGCACATATAGCTTAAATTAACTAACTTAATATTCTCATGATGTGTTCAAAGAGGAGATCTGTGAATGAGGTAGGGAAAGACAGTCTTGCAGTTCCTATTTTGGAGTTTGAGATTAAACATCGTATTTAGAGAAACATTTAATGACGATTCATTTTAACAGACTTTTGGTTGATGACTTATTTATAATTTCATCAACCAAACACTTCCCTTGACAGAGTATGTTTTGGCTCACTGTCGCTCCTGACAGCTCTGTAGAACAACCCATAGTAAATGTGTCCTTAGGAAAATTAGCTAAACATCATTCCAATGCAATGACTCTGTAGGCGATAAGATGAAAATGATTAGTTACAGTTCATTGAATATTGCCCCAAACCTGTTCAAAACTACTGCTTGGCATAATCCCTGGGAAGGTGTTTTGGCTTCTTTCACAGCTTCACTAAGGAGCAGTTGAAACCAAAACCTGAATTTTGTTTGAAGGACAAATCAATAACAAATCTGGGGCTGAATTCTGTGTGTTTTGTCTGCAGAATCCAATTGTGCAATCTCTTTTGCTTAACTTGGAGCACATGAATTGACTTTCTGGAGATTAATCACAAATTCATGTTTTTGTAGTAAGATTTTTTGGCTGATGGCCATGAACACAGACTTGAACTTTAGTGCAAATGCACAGCCAGCAGAAGTAACAGCAACAACAAAGATACCTAATTCCATATAACAGTTTCACCATTAGAACTTTACAACACTTTACAGAGGAAGTCTCTACCATTATATCAATTTCAGGAAGAGAAAATGAAGATGTTCCGAGACACTATAAGGCATCTTGCCCAATAGTGCCCTTCCAGCTGGAGAAAGAGAATTGATATTCCTTTTATTCCAGGCCATTTTAAGATACCTTACTCCAGTCTTTCCTCACTCAAGGTTCTCATAAAACATAACAAATATGTTATTTGCTGAGCACCAACAGAGGAGTGAAATCTGTAGCTAGGGAGGCACGTAGTATGCATGAATGATGGCAGAATTGTGCAGTGCTCATGTCAGGCACTGTGGTGCCCTCAGGCAGAGCTGTTGAAGAACACAAATATAATATCCTGTTGCCTTCTTTCAAAAATAATTAAAAATCTTGAAGTTTAAGGTGAAGTGTTTATTTGCTATCTCTGCTGGGTGCCTGTTCCCAGATGCATCTATCCACAGATCATTGATAAGCCAAATGAAGAACAGTGCACTCTTTTCATTCTGTTGAGGACTGAAGACAAAACCACAGTGCTAGGTATTAGGGCTGATTTTGGTGTGCACTCTGACCTGATGGGCACTCATGTTCTCAGCTGCTGCTTTTGGCAGCTTTCATACTATTTCTTTCACCTGCAGATCATCTGTGATGTGAAGGGGCCAGGACCATGCTATTCTCCCTGGCTCCTTTCCCAACCAACCTTGGTCCCACAAAGGTGCTGCTGGTGGCCACTGGGACCAGTGCCACCTTGTGCAGAGTATGAATGGGGACAGAAGACATTGCTTCTCCCCGTCGTATTCATCCAGAGGGATAACACTGCATTGTTCTGCTGACTTGGACAAGTCTGCAAAGATGTATTTTTATTTTATTTATTTATTTTTGGAAGTTGGAAAGATATGGTTTCCTAAGGAGTGACTGATATGAAAGACTGTTATTGTACTTATATACACTTGTACTTATATATGCTTTTGAAAACATTAACTTCACTGTGTTATATTTTTTACAAAATACTCCATGGTTTTGTGAGAGCTGAACAACTACTCTGTTTATATAAAACATGCAGTACAGATTAGGCATACACAGGTTAGATGAGAATTTAACTCAATTCACTTACAGTGCTATGCTATTCCTTAATAGATTTTTTTCCAAAGAGACGTCAGACTACTTTGCAGAGACATATATGCTATTAACCTCATTTTCCTTATCCCAAACTGATGGGATTTGTCTGAAATCACTGCTTAAGTCAGCTGAAGAGCAGGGGTGAAACCTCTGTCTTTTTGTCCCTGATATGAAAAATTATCCTCAAGTCAGCTTTCAAACTCAAACTGGTTTTAATGAAGATAAATGGAAGCCTTAAACTCTCTTAATACATTTCAATATGTTAGCTGTAATTCTCAATAGTAAACTTCCACCTGGGAAATAGCTGCATTAAAAAAAAAAAAAAAAAAAGAAAAAGAAAAAAAAAAAAAGACAATTCCTCACTGTCCTCTGTCTGGAAATAAAGGCATATACATAGATCCACTCAGATGCAAAGTACCTTGCAGATAAATCATCTATTAGCAAAAGACACGGTATTCTCTCTCTTTGTAGTTGATAAATGTAATCAGCACCTCATATTTCACAGCTGCCTTTCCTTTTCAAACACTAGGTGCAAAATGTAGTGTGAATACATTTTATTTAGCTGGTTATTTTGACTTCCATATACAGTGAGCTAAATTCTGTTCCCTGAGCTGTGCACCATTCTGGTCTCCATTGATGCAGCGAAGAACAGGATTCGACTTCTCTTGCTCTCTGAAAATTAATCAGGGGTTTCAGCTCTATACGTAGATTTGACAGATTGCTTCCCTGCTGGGAAAAATGATCAGCTCCTGACTGCTCCACCACTGCTCTGGTGTCCCCCTCACCTGTGTGCAGGAGGTGGGGGCAGAGGATGGGACTGTGCAGTCTGCCTGAGGGAGCACAGGGTGAATCTGGATTTGCTGGGGATGAGAGAGGAGGTTTGCCTCCTCCTCTGGTGATTACACATTATCTCACTGAGTCAAGACACTGTGGTGGTGCAGCCTCTTTATTTAGACTGGGGCAGAAGAAGCAGGCTGAGTGGGAAGCTTTAAGTGGCAGTGTCACCCCCTGCCTCTCTTTTCCAGCAGGGAAAAAAGAAACATGTAACACAAGTATTGTATGTACCTGTGTCAGCTCCTGCCCCTTCCCCAAGTAGTAATTAATTTAAATCAGGGATGAAAGCTGAATGAAATATTATTTCTCTGAACAGTTCCAAAGATGCTTCGAACAGATGCCTGCTGTATTTGTATAATCACTTAAACAAAATATCATAAAAACTCAAATTAACATCAGATTGATTCCTTCAGTGCCTAATATAGTCTGTTGAGATGCTGAAGGCCACAGAATACCACAAACCCAGAACTGGTGACTGTAAACAATAGGGTATAATATTGTAAGAATAGACTATACCTCTGCGATTTAACGACATGGAGCTGTTTCACAAATGTAGAAAATAACACGAATATGGGAAACCCTTAATATGGTGAAATGCTCTTAATTATTCTTTGCCAGTTTCCTAAACACTCAGCTGCATGGAAATAACTGGTCTGAAAGAGGGGAGACCAACGTTGCCCCCCATCTAATTCTCCAGTGGGACGTAGCCCACAGCTTCTTGGCAGCATAGGCAGAAGTGAATTGCTGCTCATGGATGAAGAGCTGGGCTTGTCTGGGGGCAGGTGGCTTCTGCCACAGCAATGTTGAGGAGGGAAGCAAGAAAAGCAAGCCATGGTGACCTTGGTTTGCTGCTTCTGCCACACTTGAGGGATAAAAAGAGGGAAGGGAGTGTGGAAGGTGTCTCTTCAAGGAGCTCACCAACACCCTCTGCCTGCACCAAGCATCCCACTGCATCAACTGCAGCAAGAAACACACCTGTCCAGGGTTCTTCCATCAGCAGGTGGACAGAGCAGAGGCTGTTTTCTCTCCTAAGGGAGTTTTCTGCAGCGGACAAATGTCTGTGACCATAATGGATTAGCACTTCTGTCCAAAAATGTGATTTTTTTCAGAGAACAAGTTTTGTTTCTGCTTCATTTTATTTTGGAGTCACTGTAGTTTATTTACTTAGCAGTAGATCTGGGACATGGGACTTTTTTGGGGGCAGGTGTTCATCTGGAGTGGCAGCCTCGTACTGAACATGACTGATGTTGTATAGAAATATTTAAATTGAATCTAATATAGAAATCAACCCTCATTTATACGGATGTTTTTTTTTTTTTTTTTTTTTTTTTTTTTTTTTTTTTTTTAATTGATTTAGTAGAGGCAGGGCTTGGCTTTGTTATCTGCAAGGTGCCGGGCTTTTCTTTTTACCTGTCTGATATTTGTGTACTTGTCTTTTAGAGCTGCAAGCTCCTTGGGGCAGGGGATGAGTTCACAAATGTGCCTTCTGCAAACAGAGTACTGAGCTCAGGCTCACAAGCATCAGCTGAAAGCTAATAAGAAGAATGGACTTCATCTGATCCAGATTATTGCAGAAGCTGATCTATAAAAATGAATCTAGCACATTTTGCCTACAGACTCACCTGTTTAGTGATGACTGTGGAATGCGAAGAGGAACACAATTTGAAGAAAACAAATTGTCAGTAGGTAGTATTAATCTTCTCTGGAGAAAATGTGCTGCTTAAAGCAATCTTTTTTTTTTTTTTTTTTTTTTTATTATTATTAATTATAGTCCTACAATAGGTGCTAGTGTTTGTTAGGACAATAAACTTGTCACATTGAATTATGGTAGTAAAAGAGCACAGATGCACACAGAGCCAAAACCAAACCTCAGAGTGTTTTAATTCATTAGCTCAACAACTCATGTTTTCGGAAATATGGAATATGGAAAATTAGGAAATGCAATGGAGACTTACGTGAGTGGAAGCTGCAGAAATCTGAACGGATCTAAATATCATTTCTAGGGTAAGAAAAACAAAAAACCTGTGTTCATTGCCAGATATTAAATCTTGTTTATCCTTCCTTAAACTAACCAGAAACACATTGTGTTCAAGTACTGTTCAACAACTGAGATGCTGTGGTTGTGCTGTAACTCTCCTCTGCTGCTTTTATCTTCTCTAAAAGGGGAGTGCGGCTGCCAGGCTCGGAGCCTGGCTCCCCTCTGCTTTGTGGGAAGCCCAAATCCATTCTGCTCACAGTCCTCACTCAGAAGAGTGTTAGTGTTTGGGCTGCAGGGACCAGTGGCACTTGAACAGATGTGTTGTAAGGGCTTATCTGAGCTAGCTGCTGCAGGGCCCTTTTTTGTTAGAAGGCAGTCCATCTCTAAAAGATCCAACTCTTTCTCTTTATATTACAGACGTCTGTGTCAAGAGTAAAGAATACACATCTCTGAGGATGCATTTGCAAGTTTTCTTACTGATGTATAGGGTCATCTGTATCTCTTGGTATGCTAGCTGGTGAGTAGGTAACTCATACATATAGACCCCAGGAAGCAGGACTAATGTATAAAGTTTAATATATTGCAGCAATGTTTTATTTGGGGTACCATTAGCTGCACAAAATAGACACAAATTTCCTTGATTGTCTTTCAGTCAGTAAGTGCCAGTGATGATAACCAGTCTGTGGCTAAGAAAGCAGATGGCTAAATCTAAACAAGGAAAGTCAGCTCTTTTGAGGATCTGGAGTAGCCTTTAATATTCAGATCAAAAATTAAAGTCTCTGAAAAGGAAGCAACCAGAATGTACAGCTGCAAAGATAGGAACACGAGGAACATGCAGTTCTCTTTATATTCCCTTGTTGTTGACGCTGGTTTGCATAGTTGCAGCTCCTATAAATCAGAGCAGCTGGTTGGAGACTGTGTTTTACACCGGCGTGCATAATGGCTGCCTCTCCAGCACTGGCTCGCACCCTGCGCCTTCTGAAATGGTGTGACCTCATAGCCTTTGTGTTGGCCATATGCCAGAGCCATTAAACTAGCACCTTTCGTGATAGTCTTGCTCTCCTTGCCTTATAGAAATGGTCCTGTTTACATTACTCATATCTGCAAAGCCCACAAACTATTCATCATGCAACAACGATATTTTGTTGTATTCCCCACACGCTTCCTTGCTAGTTCTCTGCTGCAGGTCTCAAAGGCAGTGGTTTCATCTGGAGCAGGCTTTACAAGTGGATAGAAAATGGGATGGTTGGTTAGAAGAAGGCTGTCCATCTCTTCTTTCTTCTCCTCTAAGCCACAACTAAATTCAGAGGAGACCTGAAGAAAAATCACATTTTCTTAAAGCACAAGAAGACCCTGATCAGGCTAAGGGAAAGGTCTGAGTATGGACATGAGAGAGCAGGCTTAATTCCTGAAAAAATATCTTAAAAAATTTCTTCCCCAAAATTTCCTGCTGGATTATCAGATCACAGTGAAAAATGTACAATGCTTACCTTTCCTTAGTGCTCAGGCCCTCTTTTATTCTAATTAACTGTGTGTTAGAAAAAAAGATATAATTCATCAAAATAAATATTACTGTAGTAGCCTAAGGTTTTCTGACTCCTTTGAAAGCAGATTTGCAAAATATTTTAGATCATAGGCTCTAAGTTACTTGGTATAGTTTCTACCAGCAGCATACAGGAGGAGCTGTGTTCCTTCAATGCTAGCTTTGTAAGCTTCTGAATCCTACTGAGCCACATGAGGGGTATGTCACTGAGATTTTACCTGGAAGTAGAGATCAAAATAGGTACACAGAGTGTTGGATTTACAGTGTGGTCAGATTTTATCATCTTGCATTCCTGCTGAAGGATAATGACGCTATTATTCTGAAGAACAAAGGTATTAGGGGTAAATGAAGGGGCAAGATACTTGCAGCCAAACCCAGAGCCAAAGGCAGGGTGGATTTCAACAGGGAAGCAGTTTCATGCAACAGTCTTCTGTAGTGCAAGCTTCTCTTATTCAGAGTTAACACTCTTTGAAATGAAATGAGGAGCTGAAAACAAAGTCTTCCTGGTCTGAACCATTTTTCATGAAGTATTAAATAATTATGCAAAAAATGTTCAATGCCTTACAGCTTGCACAGCCTTTATTTCACCTTTCCCTTATATGCTACAGGCCTCAATCAACTCATTTCTATTAATGTGAAGAGTTGTTACCCAAGTATTCTTTTCCACTTGAAAAGAGATACATCTTGAATTAACTGTGCAAAAAGGTTTTGTGGTGTGGGTACTACTTGTATTCTTCAACAACTACTTCAACTACTTCTGAAACGCAGCCAACAGTGAGGTGGAATTCGGCAGCTTGTTTAACAAAACAAAACAGCACTACATAAGGTCAGGGCAGAAAATAAAGAAATATATAATATTTATATGTAAACTTTTGAAAAATTGTATATTGGCAAGTTGTACTTGGTTTAACAGTGAAATTGAGTTAACATCTTAGTTTTGAGACACTGGGGTCCAGGGGTTAGCTGATCACAAGCAGTTTTCATTTCAAGTCCATAGCTTGTCATAATGACAATCTATCTTAATCAGCATCTTGGACATCCCTTTTTATCTTATTGAGATATTACCAAGTGCTATTTTTGAAGGCTTCAATTTTTTTTTTGAATAATTAAACCAGGTTTGAGTAAAAATATGAGAAGCATTTAGAACTATACAGTTCCAAGAATAATGCTGAAATCATTAGAGACAGAGATTAGCACCCTCCACCTAGGTTGATTGAGCTATATTTTAGGTAAGGATTGTAGTACTTGACAAATATCTGATGGATAATCTAGCTATGGCTGGTTGTAACAGACCTAAATACCAGAGCACTTGACTGGAGCAGCTGCAAAGTTTTGTGAACACTTTACTAATTTATATACATACACTTTTTCAAGACTACGCTATGCAAAAGCATTGGGATTTCACTATGCTCGTTCCAAAGTGGAAATTTTCAGTCAACAGTTTGCTGAAAAATTGACTTTTCTAGGGTTTTTCCTTCCCAGTTCCTCCACCAACAATTTCAAACTTTGTGACACTAAAGAATTTTTTACTTTACTTATTTTGCCTTTTTTCCAGTAATCACCCCGTATCTTTTTGAAAAAAAAAAAAAGAAAAAAAAGAAAAAAAAAGTTATATTGGTTGGACTCTTCTGAACAAAACTGTGAACACAATCCCACAATCTTGTTTCTCTTCTTTTCATGTCAAAACATGGACAACGAAGATTCTGAAGGATCTAGAGCACAAATATGAGGAGAAGCTGTGGGGTCTGGGGCTATTTACCCTGGAGAAAAGAAGGCTCAGGGTAGATGTTATTGTGTTCTATAGTTATTTTAAAGGAGTTTGTAGCCAGGTGTAGGTTGGTCTCTTCTCCTAAGCACTGGGTGAGAATATGAGGGGAAATGGCCTCAAGTTGTGCCAGAGGAGGTTTAAGTTGGTTATTGGGAGAAATTTCCTCACTGAAAGGGTTGTGAAGCACTGGAATAAGCTGCCAAGGGGAACGGTGGAGTCACCATCCCTGGAGGTCTTCAAGAAAAGTGTAGAGGTAGAATTTAGTGATGTGGTTTAGTGGTGGACTTGTCAATACTAGGTTAAAGGTTAGACTAGATGATCTTAGAGGTCTTTTCCAACCTGAATGATTCTACGATAAATACAGACCCAGAGAAGAGTGTCACAGTCTGAATCACTCACCTTCTGCTTCTGCAATGTATTTTTCTTCTACATGTTTTTTTCCGAACAGTAACCAAAACCAGTTCTACTGAGCACACCAATGCTCAGTAGAACATCATGACATCCTAAAACATTACCAGGGGAGGACATCATGCCCTTTAACACATGTCTCTGTGACTGACCTATATGCTTGTATTCCTGCTAACTGCTCCCTACAGTAGTTAAAGGAAAGTTCTTTTGGTAGATGAAATAAAAAATGTACAGTTGCTTCTTCCAGAATCCAGAAATTTGGGCAATCAGTTAGAAAAACAATGGGAGCTGGGACATATGAGGCTAAGTGTGTCACAAGACTTTGAGATAAGAATGCTACCTGGGTACTTACAAGAAGACAATTTGTGTGGAAGTTAATACTGAAGCATGAAAGATTAGAGCTAATTTAAAAATTTAGCTACTCATTCAGAGGAAGAAGGGTGATCAATTCATCTGACCTGTTCCCTCACAGCATTGTATTTACAGCTTTAGGGTGCTGATCCCTCAAGACTATACACAACACATAAGTTTTGAAGGTTTTATTAAAAGATACAAATCCTTGACAAAACCTCACCTTCTGGAGACCAGCTCCACAGCTAATGCCACGGGTAGGCAATTGCAGTATACATGTCATGCAAAAATATAAGCCTATATAAATTACACTAACTCTCCTTTCAACTTCAGGTGCAAACATGGAGCACCAATGTGAGAAAAAAATAAAAAGTCAAGTGATATGTGGTTTTACCTGCTCTCAGTGTTTATTACAACCCCCATTTATTGGTTGACTTTGTGATATGCAGTGAGATTTTTCAAGCCCCAGATGTTGGAATTGGTCAATTTGTGAAAATCTATCCTTTCCTTCTCCTCCTTTCAAGAAAATACCACTTCCCCCATCCTTGATCCCCCTTTCAAATGTTTGTTACCAGTAGGTTACATCTTGTCTTAATTAGATTACAAGCAGTTTCGGACTGCAACTATGATCTTACCCTGTGCTACGTACTGGGGCCCAAGCCAGAGTGGGGCTGCTCAGGGCTTTTATAACACAAACAAATATAATTATTTTTCTTTGTTCATAGGTGTCTTTTCTCTCTAGCTCTTACATAAACACTGTTTTGTGTAGCCGAAACTGTAACTTGGCTGTCAGTGTGGGGAGCCAAGGGTTGACTGAGCATCCCACGAGATGAACAAATCTCTACCTTATGTGGAGGAAGAGAAAACAGCAGGGTTAACTGGTTCAGAGTTACTCAGAGTAATAAAACAGCACAGTATGGGCTGCAGACTCTTCTAGGGATGATCAGAAATGTTTTGAAAATGTTTATTGACAGAAAATTGGTGTGCAGCTAAATGAATTATTTGTTTAAGTATCAGCTTTCTGTGAACAGTTTCACTTTTTTGACAAGCTTTTTCCATACTTTTCCCACCCCATAATGTCTGAAAACTGAAATATTTCTGCACTGAAATGCTGCCCTGGAGTTTCATGGGAGCTGTATTTGGAAGCCACCCTCCAAATGAGCTTTCAGGTGGGCTGTCTGGTCGTGCCCAATCCTCCAAGAGTGCCGCCCTCTGACTGACCTCCACCACGGCCCCTTCCAGCCCATGGAGCTGGATGTGGTGGGCCCGGCCTCACTGGGAGGATGGCAAGAGCTGGGCCTCAATGACTCACACTCACCCACAGGCTGCAGCCACAGCATTTCCAGGTGCAAAGTATCCTCAGATGTTTCATTTTTCTGCTCAGAATTGTCAAGGGAAGGGGACCACAATGTCACCCTCTGATCAGTGCTAACCTCTGCCTGCTGGCAAAGCACCGAAGTGGGCACTCAGCCCTAGGGACTCAGGTACCAGCTCTGGCAGCCAGCTCATATGTATGAGACAGAAATATCTCCACTGAACAGGAACACATAGCACACAGATCTCATAGTGCTTATAATTATTTTTCACCTATTAAAATAGTTCTTTTAAATTCTTGCTTTGTTACAAAGATTTGTTTTTTATCTCCCAACATTTGTTGCCTTCTCTGCCTTTTCCCCCCATCTCTGAGTTGATTCCTGTGGAGATTATGGGCAGATACTTGTTAATTTGGGTCAAAAGTCTAGGCAGTACCTCACTCTACAAATAGTCCCGGTGTTTGCATAGGACTTTTCACATAACAACATTATTTAAAAGATGATATACAACTCCAGTGTCTGAATCTGGCCCTCTGTCAGGAGCAGTGAGGACAGGCTGTACTAGCCATTACAGTGGAGTATTATGAGATCGGCTGCCAGTGTTGAATGCTGGCACTATTGGTTGCATTGCTTAGCTTTAAGTGCAGTTAATGATACTGCTAAAATGAAACAAAACTAACCAAATAAATAAATAAATAAAAACTTGTGAGCATTTTGTTTACTTGCTTGATACATAAAATGGTTCCTATCTGTTTGAGTGTTTGTATTACTGAAAACTACTATAAACCTGGAAAGTCTAAACTATCAATATAAATAAACATTGATCCAAAGGCTCTCAACAGAAGTGTGCATTTTGTGTCAACAACATTTCCCAAATCCACAAACACTGGACAAAATTTTTTTGGTGTTTCCTAGTAGAGATCTGGAGCAGAATTTCATTGAGGGAATATGAAGCTGGATTTGGACCCTTGCAGGGGATCAGAGAAGGTTTACTTTTTCTCTTGATGACATAAAGCTATCTGGGGTAATCATGAAGACCTTCAGACTTGCAGTGGGCTACAGAGGGAAGGAAGGGAGAGAGAACCTAGAGAAGAGCTGATGTAACTTCTTAGCACTGCTTGTTTGCACCCAGTGCCCCATGGCTGAGTTTGAATTGTGCTGTCTGCTGTTCATGTTCATGCCATGCATGAGCTTTGTGATCCTACCCACAAGAGCATGGGTCACTAAACAGTGGTGCCAACTCCACTGACCCTGGGAAAGCTTGAGGCCCCCTGCATCCCTGGGAGAGATAGGATGCCTAGCACAAGAGAGGAGGGAAACCTCTCAGCTCTCTCTTTCACCAACACTTAGCTGTGCAACTCACTTAGGAGGATCTTACATGGAAAAAGTGAGAGAAAGGAAGGGGAGTGGGGAGTAAGGACTTTCTGATACTTGGTTTCCCACTGGAAATTAAAACAAGACATTAAGCAACAGGGGTTTGCTCCACTCAGTTGACTTAGAACAGCTGCTCACCAATTTCTGCAGCACAGAGAGGAAAAGCAGAACTTTGCCCTGGGTCTGAGCAGCTTTTCAGAAGCAATCCAAGTCAAACTTCCACTCAATGACTTCATTCAAAGCTGGTTTACATCATGAAGAGAAACTCCGTTTATTTATTTGTAATAACTTCAGGATTTTATGGACCCGCAAGAGGATGTAATTTAAGAAAACATCAGCAAGCTGTTTCAAATAGCAAGGTTTCAAAATGGGCTGTGCCAAAAACTCATCAATGGAAAGATTTCATTATTAAAAAAAAAAAATAATAATAGTAATAATAATGTCTTTTGTACATGGCTTTGAAGTAAACAGTTCTGAAACTTGAATTTCTGTCTGGAGTAAATATATCTTTTTTATTTGACTAAAGTCATATAGAGGAATGGATAGGCTTCCTCGAGGGCCACTGAACCAGCTGACTAACAAAGCTGGTAATTGCAAAGCCTATTACATCAAAAAAATGTCACAGTGGCAATATTTTAAAATCTTTCATCTCATACAAACCTAGCAATAAAGAAATAAGAGAGGTAGCCTAACAGCTTTAAATCTGGAAAGCAACAGAGGCTAATCTGACAATGCTTAGGAGTGATGGAAATTTTCTGCTGTGTGTCTCAGGGCATATCATTCAGACTATCCATACCAGGAGAATAAAACAGGAGAGTTAGGAGACCCAGTGGACCTCCGCAGATGTTCCAAGGTTCAGAAGTGACTGGATGCTGCTGACTAGAATAAAGTCACTGGTTTTATTTCTAATCCAGTACTTAATTCACCAGGTTACACAGAATTAATTATGTCACCAGTGTGCCTCATGGTATCACCCATGGCTGGAAAAATTCCACAATGCATTTTGAGGTCATCAGAAATGAGATAAGCAAGAGAATAAGAGGAGTAAATTAAGAATAGATACTCTGAATGTGATCCCGAAGACTGTAATTGCCCAAGCTGAAGGAGAATGGTTCGCTGCACAGAGGGTGTTGACAGAAGGATTTTGGCTTCCTTAGCCACCAGACAGTATGCTACAAAGGAGAATTGCTGAGCAGAAATGGGATCCCTCTGGTGAAAAGCTTTCGGCGGGGCCAGAGCTTGCACTGGCTTTGAGGGAAACTGCTGACAGAATCCTCACACAAGCAAAAAATAGAAATAGAGATCCAGGAAAAAGCTCAAAAGTAAGTGGTGAATGGCAGAAACAGAATGTAAGAAGAGAGAAATGAAGGATGATAGCAAAATACTTTGCTGATGCATCTCCTGGCAAATGCCAGGAATTTGGGGAACATACCAAGGCTGGTTTCAGGCTTAGTAGACCCCCATGGTCATGACAGCTGTATTCACAGAGATGCTATAGGACATGGCAGAGCAGTACAGAGGAGTCTATATAGCTAAGGAAGGACAGGGAGTATGGGTACTAAAAAAAGTGAGCTGTATTTTGGAGGCTTATTTAAATGGTGTTTTCTATTTTTATTTTAATTTTATAGATTTATTTTTGTATATTGTAAATTTATTTTAAGAATGCAAATGGTAGTTTTATCAAGTATTGATATAAGAGTTTAAATGCTGGATGTGCAATTACTCCAAAACTCAGAGAGATGCATGAGGCATGATTGTGTCTGGTGCTAGAAGATATAAGAAAAGGGGAGATGTAGCAGACATGGACTACAAACCGTCCTGCTGAAAGCTGAGAAGGAAGTTGTGAGTATGTAAAACTAAAACCCTCCAGCACAGAAAGACATAATGGACAGTTCCGACTACTTGTTTGCTTCTTAGTTACAAAAGGAAAAAAAAAAAAGTTCTATCAAGTTTCCAAAATGCATTGGAATTGTCATCTCAAAAAATGCTACAAAGTAGGGGACAGTTATTGGAAGACAGCCATGGATTATAGTGAAAAAGTGGCTGAGAATATAAAGATAGAGCAAAGCAGATCATAAGATGAAAAGGAAGGTTGAACAGGTGGCGTGAAGGAAGTAGAGTAGCAGAATAATGATAGCTACTTTCAAAAATAGGCCTGATTAATCTGAGAGAACCCATGTATCAAGTTATGTAAGAGGCAAAGTAGTCCACGCTGATAAGTCACCTTAAAATTAGACTATGCAAATTCAAAGAAAATATATATGTTGAATGCATTTAATCCATACTTGGGGTGCATGGGTGTTGAGCTCCAAGGACTGGCGACTAGCACAGACTTCATTGTTAGTAAAGATTGACATGGACACACAGATCCAGGGCTGTAGCAGATTGCACACCATAACACACCAAACCCCAATCCTTCCCTTTTTGAACTGTGGGCATTGATAACACACAGGAACTTTTTGAAGGGCACAATCAGAATACAAAATTGCCTTGGTAAATTGGAGATATGGCCTGAAGTCTTCATGATGAATTGCTATAAAGGCCAGAGCAGTGTGTTAGGCTTGCTAAAGAGAATCTCAATATGCAGAAATAAGACAAGAAAGATTATGACTCTGCATTAGTATTGTAGAAAGTGATCTGGAGTTCTTAGTCATGAGAGCTTGACTCACAGACGTAATGTTAGGATAAAAGGGTTTCTCGTTCTTTGGTGCATCACTTGGAATGTCTTACAAGTGAAAGAAGTACTAATTGTTCCTTAGGTTACATAGGTAAAGCCTAAGCTGGTGTACTATGACCAGCTTTGGGAAACACACTTCAAGAAAGATGTAGACAAATTGAAGAGAGTGCAAAGGAGAGCAGCAAGAATGATCAGAGGTTTAAAAAACATGACCTACAAGAAAAGGTTGAAAGAACTGGGTTTGTTTAGTCTAGAAAAGAGAAGACTAAGCATGAGGCTCAAGGGGAGGGGGAGGAAGGGATAACAATTTCCCAATATGTAAAATGTTGCTAAGAAGAGGACAGTGATCAATTGCTTTCCATGTCCACTGGGGACACAACATGAACAAATGCACTAACTTGAGCAAAGAAGATCAATTAGTAATTCTTAGCTCCAAGGACCGGGAACAGGCAACCTAGAAAGGTTCATGGGCCAATCTTCCTTTTAAAAAGAGGTTATACAAACAACTATCAGGTATGGTCTTTACATACTTGAGTCTGCTTGCTTCATATCAGCTATATGTAGTCCTGAAGTCCTTTTCAAATAACCAGTTTAGTAATTTTAGAAGTGACTTGCACCCTGATCTTCTTATCTGTTCAGTTGGTGTGTGCTGAATGCTTTTCACATGGGTTACAAAGCTGTTCCTAGCATAGTCATCCTGCAGCCCTCCAAGTGTTCTCACCAAAGATACTTGTAGTAGCTATGACTTTGAAACAGGTGAAGACTCAAAAGGTCATGGTATTCTACCATTAAAACTTTGTGTGGCAATGCTTCAGAATCCTTTGCTTGTCAATACATTCCGGCTTTGTTTCTTGGGAATATCAGTACACCTTTCAATTTCTTTAAAAATTCTTGGGCATCATTTAAGGATTAAATTAAAAGGATGTAAGTGCATTAAGGATGCATTTACAGTCCTTTTAAGTATGCATGTCTTGACTTGGTCAAGAGCCTACTTCCTTCAACATCATTTTGTTTCAACAATATATTATTTTTATTCCATGCTACCTGATCAGGTCTTTGTCTTTCAAATGGATCGCTTCAGTCTTCATATTTGTGCCCTTCTTGGGTTCTCTAACATGGTTGTCATCAGTGTCACCAGTGTGATGGGTATTTCCTGTCTAGAAAAAATTAGATGGAAATCTGTAATTTCATGTAACCACTGAAGTCATAAATGACTTGAGTAGTATTCCAACTGATTACTTCAACCTGGAAGTTTTTGTGATAACTTTCTAAGCCATTTGGTCTTCTTAAAGTGTCCTACCCTTACACAAATTCACAAGTTGAATAAATAATTGCATGCAGCTAATGCAGCTCAGATAAATCAGACCAGGTAATACACCTATTTCCTCTTACCAGATCTATCAAATTTGGTGAATTGAATTTAAGCTTATAGGTAGTAAGGGAAGAGTGAAGGAGAATTCAGATGCAAAATCCAAATAAAACATCTATATATAGGAAGACCAAATTCAGGATAAGTAGTAAACAGGGCAAACTCTTAATGAGTCTTGTCTGTTGCACAAATCAAAATTTTTAAGCATGATGGTAACTCTAAGTTGGCACGGGGCAAGTTAGGGCTCCAGGCAGAGACTGGGGAATGAGATGCACATAGCCAAATTTCTAAATTCAAAACAGATTTTTTATCTTATTTTCACCATTCTAAATTCACTATAAACCACTTTGACAACAGTTTTTCCTTTTCCATTTTTGGTATACCTTTCCCTAATTGTTTATGTTTATTTGTCAATTAAATTATCTGAAAATCCTTGTGTGTGTCACCATGATCTGTTATGGTGACTCTTAATGTTCTGCACTTCTTTGAATAGTTATTTTAATTCCTTATTTTTTTAAACAAAATTATCTCAAATTATATATTCGTTTTAGACAAATTAAACATTTATTCTTGTAGTTATTCACATAACTCCAAAATCAGCTTAGTGAGGTCAATACTTTTCCAATGGAATTGGAAAGCTTCCTGTCTGCATGGTATGTGACCTACATAAGATAAATATTTTAGTAATATATTTGCAATACAGCTCAAGAAAAAGGTAATATTGCTAATTTCATGTTTGCTTTGGAATTCTCTCTAAAGCTGGCCTGAGGCTTAACTGTGGAAACCACATCTCTTCTTGTTGGAGTGCTCAGCTTTTTACAAAATGGTAAATGAAACTAGGATCCTGCCAGCTGTAATTACATCTAAGGACTATTGGACACCAATGTATTTCCTTCCCTGGATCATTTAAGATACAGAATTGATCCTGCCTCATCTTTTAAACCATATGCTTGACTGTTCTCTTCCTAAAGTAAACAGGTTTTAAGCAGTCTGGGAATTTATTTTTCTCTGTGATGACAGCCAGAGCAATGATGGCACGCTGCAGGAATACATGCGGGCTGGACAAAGCCAGACGAGGAACTTTGTCCATTCCACGCCTAGCAGTGTTCATGTGCTCTCTGCATGCTCTTCTTAGCCCTGCATGCAGCCAAGACCTGAAGTGACACATGGGACATTGTCCTTTCCTGGCAGTGGTGTTCCTGACGAATCTCAGAGGCCAAGACTGTAATTGACAGGAGCTAAGCCATCTTACAAATCTTATGAGGGTTTTTCAAGTAGGCAGGCAGCAGATGGGAAATGAATGGCTTCAGAAGCACTGGGAAAGGTGAGTGGCAATACAGTCAGGGAGGCAGGCAATAGAACACAAACACTGCTAAACAGCAGGATATTTTTTCTCCTTATTTGTGATGGGAGAAAAAACCTTAGGATCAGCAGAAGGATGGTTACTTTCTTACAAATTATTCCTTTAAATCTGGCAGAAACTTTTCCATAGTAATTTCCACAACAGCACCAGAGTGCTGCAGATTTTCAGCTGCCGGTACAGAAAACCTCCCCGGTCCTCCGAGGGGATGCACCTTGCAAAGACGGAAGTGAGTACCTGCTCTGCATCCCTCAGCATCCCCCACAAGGCTGCAGGTGGATACTCGAGAGCTTCCCCTCCAGAACACATCTCCTGCTGCCTTGGGGCAGAGTGCACAGCTTTCCCACTGGGATTGGTAAGGAAGATCCTTCATCTGGGCTCACAGGCAGCATTGTTTCCCCAGCAAAGTCTCATCTTGGATAAGGCAGTCACACTATTCCTGAGTTTTCCAGGGCTTTTATTTTTCCACACGAGCATCTCCCCCCCTCCCCCAGCCCTCTAAGAACACCTCACCTAATGTCTGCAAGGCTTCTGCTTCTTGTTTGACATCCCTTATTTACAAAGCAAACAGAATGTTCCTTTTAACACACATCATGCTAAGTTTATTAATGAAGAAAACAATCCCAGGGGGTCAACCCAGGGGACTCTTGAAACCTGCCAGCAAAAACTCTTCAAACGCTCAACGCGTCAGATCCTCCAAAACGATATTTCACACAATGAAGTAAAAATAATATTTTTCTTTCGGCCTTTCCAGCCGCTTTTGTGGAGAGTAGACAGAAATTATTTTCTTACTCTGCTCCCAGAGCAGAGATCTGTATGAAGCTGCGTTTATTTGTTTAACACGATGATTTCATCCTAAATGTCTTGACAGCAAATAGTTGGTGGTTTAATAAAGGCTCTTTGAAAGAAGGGCCTAAGCAGTTATTTGTACAGGGAAAATGTGAAGTATGTAGCTCTCAGGAGGAGAGATAGAAACGCCTGTTGTGACTAGGGGGTGTGGGGAGAACCCTGAAATCTTCTCTGGCTGCTGGGAAGGAGCAGTGACCCCTGTGTCTCCCTGTCCTCACAACCACCACACTGAGCTGTTGTAGCAGACTGGAGATGAAAGGGGTCTGAACTCCTTACTAACTGGTGCACCCTTTGCTCTCCAGTGCAAATACTCTTACACTAAATAATGGAACTGCCACTGGTACATGACCATTTGATCATGTAAGAAATAGAGTAATGATAGACATGGAACTAGCTGGTGAACCCAGTACAGTGGTCTACGGAGAAAAATGTGTGCTGAGACAGCTAACAGTATAGATGTTGTATTTAATGGGAAAGTATAGATGTTGTACTTGATGGGACCATTTCTTTATTAGCTGGTTTCTCCAGTGGTCAAAGAACCCTGAAATATCCACACACACCTGCTCTATCTGCAGAGGCATACCTCCAGGAATGCCTCGTGCAAAGCCAATCTCAGAAACACCAAATAGCTGTAAATACTGATTTCAGAAAAACAGCCAACACATATTTGGAAACATGTCCTGCAATGTACCAGATGGGGACCTTTTTTTCTTATAGGTGTGGCAATATTCAATCTCAGATGTGTGGGATCTGGGATTCTTTTCTTCAGCCTGCAAAAAGTTTCACATTTGTTGCTTTGTCCTCAACCGAGTGAATCATTTTTTTTTAACTGGTTCTTAATTTAGCATCTCTACTGTTGAGCAAATACATGTCTAGCCACAGCAACTGGACCAAGTTCAAATCAGGATCATGAGCCTTGGGTAAGCTCTGTTTTTTATTTGTATATGCACTTTTAAGAGTGACAGACTCAGACTGAGTTTTGGTCAATACTTCTAGATTCTGTTGGGCTTTACTACATATAGAGTAGGGAGCTTTAGCTGCAGACATCAACCTCCAAAGCTAATAAATTTTAAAAATATTTCATGCCATATATTTGTAGTCTCCAGTACCTGGTGGCAACACTTACGGAGACATATGGTGGTGTTCTGCTACAAATGTGCAAACGTGTGTTAAGTGTGCCCACAGTAATGAAACATGGACAAATTATTCCAATGTGAGAACAGAATTTTACCCCAGGTAAGGCAGTTCAACATGATGTTATAACAAGTACAAATATTTTCATATTACAAAAGAACAACAACAACAACAAAAAAAGCTTGTCTTCACAAAGTCACTAGCTCTCACTGAAGTTTAAGACACAAAGTTAACTGAAGGCTTCACCAGATTGAAGTTTTTATCCAAGGATCACTGGAGCGAAAAGTAGTTGTCATTTATCTTCCACAATATGGTCACATCGTGCAACATTATAGACCAGGATGGATGGAACTGGAGAGGTTGCAAAATTCAATTTTGTCCATGAAATATTCATCAAAATGTATTCCTACTTATAATTAGTTAGTTATGAGCTGTACAATAATTGCAAACAGAAAAGCATATAATTAGAATAAGTTATCCAAACAATGTGATTGTATTTAACTTTTAAAATGTGGAAAAAGGCTTGATAAGTGAAATAAAACTGGAAATGTGGGGTGGAAAAGAAGCTTAAAAGATGGCACAGCAAGAATGCAAAACAACACTAAGTCCTTTCCAAAGTAGATAGTGGGCTATCTCCATGCTTTGCGCAAAACCAGTGCAGCAGCATTCAGAACCCAGGCTCTTAATCTGAAATGTTTTGGAACATAACCTATGTACTTCTTCTCCAGACGCAAATTAAAATCAGACTTTGCTGACCACTGCTAACTGGGCACTCAGATTAGCAAGTGCTGGTGAGATGAGGAGTCTTGAAGAGACCTTCAGCAATGTGTGCTTGATGTTGCAAAGTACAGGGTGTAGCAGAAGGGAGCCACTGAAGCTGCCAGCTATGTGCTACAGCTCCCACACTGAGCTGGGCATGCTGAGCTTTGTCAATATCAGGTAGCTCTGTGCATTGCTGAGCTAGTGGTTTTCTCAGTTAGAGTCCAGGGGTGAAGCATTTTGTATCTTTGCCTGGACCTACTGGCAGATACCAGCCCAAACCAGTTGGCAGCTTGGGAATCTTTCTCTTTCCATCCTGTTTCCCACACTGTTAGTTAGCTGACTGTGTTTGTCCAAATTATTTAAATTATCTCCAAAGCTCTATGAGTTTATGAATCTCAGTCAGCCACAGTATCATCAATCACAGTATCATGCATGAAAAGTTTGTTGAAATCCACATTTCCCTTTCCCTCTCACTTCAGGTTTTTTTAATATCAGAATTGAAAACATCTAGAAACAAAACAAAACAAAACAAAACCACAACTGCCTAATGATCTCTATATTAATATTTTTTAGCATAGCCATCCGTGTATAACTGATAAAAATCATAGGGAAAGATAGCATTTTTATCAGATAATTTAACACTTGGTAAATGTTACACAAATGTTACACAAACTCTCTTTATGTACACAAACTCTCTTTATCATACAGCAATTTAAGTTATAATACACATGACTTTGGATGGCCAAAGCTAGCCATTTTACATAGTTTGCTACCATGCTGGTAAAACAGATCCTGCAAAGTGAGGCTACTGATAGGTAGGTGAGGCTGTGCCCAGGAAATCCAACCTGGCTGTCAGCGTGCACTGTATTTCCTTAATGCTACATGAAACTGGCTGATCTCTGGTGCTGCTGAGCAACCCTGGCTTCCTCTGGCAAAATGAGTGTGAGAAGGAGGGAGTGAGGATACTAAAATCATCTGTGAGAAGAAACATTTGTCATGTGTACTTTGGCCAAAAAAAGTTTGATTTAACTGAATCCATGTCTCCATTATTCTCTTTCCATGTTCATTTGAAATAACCACAAGCCTGGTGACTCTAGCCAGAATTTTTTAAATGCCAGCTGATTTCCTTCTACATTTCTAAGCAAACAGATCAAGTTTGATTTTTAGAATCAAGAGCGTGGGAGATATGTAGATATCCACTTAAGGCAAATAGTAATAATAATAACAACAATAAGCAAAACTTTAGAGAAAAATACATAGATACACATACACAGAACTTGAACCATTCGGAAATTTTGAATAAACGTTTTCTATTTCTCAGCTGTAAACCTTGTTCAAAAAAAAAATAAAAATAAAAAAAATCAGACGAGTATTTCAAATAGCTTCAATTTATTTATGTATAGATTTATGCAGTATAAAAATAAATTTATAAGTTTCTAGTATGAAAGCTTACAGTCCTGATATGTTGATATAGCCTTTGCTGATCAGGAACTTTCTTTAAAAGCAAATGGCATTTTATTCTCAGAGGTGAGCTCTGTGGTGATTTCTGCCGTGGGACTAACTTGTCTGTTCTCAGCTTATGTTAGGTCTGAGAACCAGAAATCTCACTTTTCTGTCCATGCCTGAAACATTTTGTGGAATGCTGAAAGGGAGAAAGGCAAAGTGTGTTCTCAAATCTCTCTTCCATGACTCCTTATTCAGATATGGCCTGCAGTTGGAGAAGACTTTCTTATCTCCTTGCAAAGAAGAAGGTTGCCTAGCAGGTATGCCTGTATCACAACAGGCACTAACTGATAAGCACACTGAAACAGCAAACAGGAACAGTCTCTTCAGTAGAAAGACCTGGTAATTCTTCATTTTTTTGTCACAGCTGTGGAAAAGGTGAGAATTTTGTCCAGGACAATGGGATTTGGTGCTGTGTCTTTACATAAGATGAAATTGATACATAAATTCCATCTGCACATAGTAATGAGCAAACCAGTGCTGGTGGTTAAAAAGCAGTAAAATGTCACTTATGTGTGACATGTTTCTTCAAATGTTGATTGCTCATTCCTACCTAAGAATAGCATAACTTTCTCAGTAAAACCACAGAAGGATAAGTATTTACAGCACAATCCAAGACTTTTTTTATTGTAATCAACACATTTAATTATTTACAGAGTTTTATGCTGGAGCAAATACCGAAGGACACAGAAATCTGTTAAAAGACTGAAGATAATTAGAGAACTGAGAGTATTCCAAACAAGTAATGTGGACTATATTTAGATGGACTAGATTCTCTGACTTCCTAAATTTGCTTTGCACCACTCTGAAATTAGAGGGATGCCTGATAGCCTGAGGATAAGTGAGTCTCAGACCTTCTGCAGTTCTCAGCCCACCCCCAAGGCTAGTCCCTAGGATCCAGCCCCTGACGATGAGGAGCAGGAGACTCTCTTTATTATTGAATAGTGAATAAAAATCTGCAAAACCATGTCCTGCTGAGAGTGTCATCACAACTTGGGGCTTGCTAGGCCACAACATGTGTGACTGATGGAATAAGCATACCTCCAGCTGGGCAGATATGAAGACTCCATGAAGTTCATGGCTGCTTAGCTGAATTTCACTAGGTTGTAATTTTTCTGAAGAAGTCAGAATATGTCTATTTTTCAATTATGGTTTAAGTCTTTTAAGATGTATCTCAACGATAGACTTAATCAGGTAAAGCCCTGTGAATTGTTCTTCAGAAAGTAACCTTGACAGGGAAAGCATCCAGCAGTTTGTTTGTTTGTTTGTTTGTTTGTTTTCTTTCTTCTGAGAACAGTTGCTGTGAAACCATTAAGAAATTAGTCCAAGATTTCCAATCCTGAAAAAGGTGTCTCACACAATTTCTGGTTTTGTTTGTTGTTTTGCTTTTCCCCCAAAGAACTGTACATTTCAGCTGCTTCAGGAAGTAAAATCACTACAGTAAATAAATTCCTCTGCTGAGCCTATGTCTCTTGCTTTTACGTGGTTACTCAGAAAGCTAAGTGAAGCTTGAAGAATGGTCTTGTGAAAAATGACAGAGATTTGAAAAGTCTCAGATGTTAGATTAGGGGCCTAAAAGCATCTGGACAGCAGTACCCCATGCCCCAAGGAAAGCATCCAAAAGGAGGTGTAAACTTAAAATGCATCCTTGGAATTTAAGACCTCAAGTAGTGACCAGACCTTACCTAGGTTCAAATGTCTCAGCCAATATGGGTGCCAGTAACTAGGACCACATATACCAACTTAGTATGGATGGAAACTCTCCAAAAAAATTGTAGCAACTTTATCTGTGCAAACACTTCCACGGTTTTAAAGAGCTTTAGCATGCCCTTTCCTAGACATCGCAGCTATCAACAGTTCATTGTTGACAATCATTTTCAGCCACACTATTGGATTGTAAAAGCTGAAGTGCTCTGAGGAACCTTGCACCACACATTTCAGCTTAGACCATTGCTAGAAAATGCAATGTCATGATTGTATTATCATTTTATGAAAACACCATTCTTGGAACCTGCTGTGTAAAAATACCACTGGCTTCAATGACAACTCCAAGTATGGTCTAGACAGATCAGTGAGGCCTCTGGCTATTAGTGAAAGCATCTCTACCATTATTTTAAAGACATCATCATAGATGTTGCTTAGATGACAACATTGCGGACACTGCAGGAGTCAGAATAGATTAACACATAGTTCAATAAGATAATCTGTAAAAAAAAAAAAAAAAATTGAAAAAAATAAAACAAAACAAAACCCAACACATGTTGTCCTGAGAGAAAGACGATGATATACTGCTTTGCTAAAAGCACTAAAATGGTTAGCGATCTTTTTTTTTTTTTTTCTTTCTTTCTTAAACAAACAAACAAACAAACAAACAAAAGTCACCATCTAAATCCCATTGAAACCAAAAAGAGATAATTCCAATGTATCTTTATAAACATAAATCGTGATGCATAAAACTACTCAACAAGACCTCCTAGCTTGGTGGTCTCTCATTCATTCAAAGTGTTTCCTGCTGTATAGGGAATGTCAGAAGAAAATGGTATTTGGTAAAGGAAACAATACTTAATCTTACATTATGTGAGTTCAGTATAAAGGTCTCCTCCTGGCCAACTTTTTGCTTACATTGTGCTCTGTCTCTTCTGCTGTCTGTTGGCTCTGCCCAATGGAGTCTTGCACTGAAAATTGCCTGTAGCTCTTTGGAGGTCTTTGGTATTACTTGAAAATTGCTTAAGGAACTGTTGCCTATTCCTTGGGTTAAGAGTGCAAACAAGCCACTACAGGGATAAACTGTATTAAAATGTAATGATTTCATAGTCAGATACAGATACAGGCATTAAATTCATCTGTAATTCTCTCTCATAGATTATTATCTATGAATTCTGATCATTTTCTCTATTTATTGATATATGAAAGAAAAAAAAAGTCAACAGCATTTGAATTCCTTGCTTGTCTTTATAATTAGTGATTATTAAAATTAAATATTGTCTCAGTGCCTTGGCCCTGAGAAGGATTTTGAACAGCCAGAGCAAATGATTATTCCTAAGAGTCACTGTGACATGAGTTATATTAAATCCAGGGGCCAAAGCATATCACATCCCCACAAAGTATTCAGGCTCCAACTCTATGCCATCAAAATATCATTTTTTACACAGAGAAATCAGTACTGGCCCTTTCAAAGCTCACGCTGCATCCAGCAGTACTCCAACTGCAAAGACAAGATCCGAAAGCCCGCCAGACCTTGCCTTTGTCTTTGGAGCAAGGTATCTATAAACCAAAAGGGACAGGATTTGTAGCAACAGACAGCTCAGTATTAGATGGACAGGCAGACAATAAAAGAAAAATAGGCCTCTCTGTAGTCAAGCACTTAAATTGCTGCCTATCTTTTCTCATCCAGCTTTAAGGTTGTCTTGGCCTAATCATTCTTCATTCTCTTTAAGGTCCCCAAGGATGTTAGTGCTATAGCAAAATTCAAACACAGAGACCCCTGGCTTGCATTCCTAAACTCATATTATACCCTGACAAACTTATTTAAAACAAACAAACAAACAAAACAAAACAAACAAACAAACAAACAAAAAAGTGATTAAAATGTAGAACTTTTAAGCACAACAACTGGAACAAGTGTATGATATTGCGTGTGGCAGTCATTAATATATGCTCAAATAGCAATCCAAATGTAGATTGTGTAACATTCTCTGTTAGCACATGAAAACTACTTTGCTTTACAACATGTTTTCCATTGAGGTTTGTATCATCAGTTAGCCTGATTTTTTGGCACTCATATAATAATATAAGATTTCAGAAGCAGTTTCACTGCTTCAGCAATGATCATAACAAAATAGACATAACATCTGAAAAAAAAAATAAATATACTAGTCTAAACCAAAGGGAAAATCATTATTCAACCTTATACAATCCATAAGAAGATCCTGCAATACAATGCACTAAAGTCGCTAGGGTAAGAAAGTAAGCTGAATTCTCTTAATGGCTCTGACATCTGGGTAATTGGGCTCTGATCCTGTGATCTATCTAGCTTCACTCTTCATTTCACAGGCAGTCCCATGATTTAACCAGAGTTCATAATATCATAAAAGGAATGATACCGATACCCTAATGACAACCACACAACAATGTGAAATATGAAGAAATTTGAAAAACTAACTGAAATTTGACAGCAATGTGTTATATTAAAAAAAAAATAAAAATAAAAAATTGACTGAAAGATTGGGTGACATGCTGATTACAGGTATCCTGGCATGATGCAAATTCAATGTATGGTAGATGGAACCTGGCAGCTGAAGCTTGTGCCCTACTTCTGAGTCATATTCATGATGATCCTAAGTGCAGCAGGAGGGCTTTGCCCATCATGGTCCTCTCTGACCCCAGAACACCCTCCCTACTGCCCCTAGGGCACAACACACCTACAGTACTTCATTTTTATTCATTGTGAAAATTAATGGAAAGTACTCTGTGACTTAGCCAGTCACTCACTCCATTAAGTCCACTGCATGATTTACTATTGTTATTTCCACTGAGATTAGCATTGTGGAAGTGCCAAGGAACAACAACGAGGGATGAAAGGGTCACTGAACTAAGCATTGTAATGACAACAAAGGCAAAGGAAGGTTGTGATTTGCAAAATATCGTCAGTATCTAGTTCCTACAGAAACTTAGAAATCCTTGACAAAGGTTGAACACTTAAATCTTATAACGTACATGTAACACACCCCTAGAAACACTTCTTTTCAGCATGCTGTTGAATGAAGGGACCTGCTTGAACTTCTGGCATAAATCTGACATTGCTACAATTTCAAACACTACAAGGAAAAAGATGTCCCTTAAAATTTGAAAATACGTTGTGAATTCCTCCTAGGGAGGTGCATCTTGTCTATAATCCTCACACCCTTCTCTTGTATTCCCCTGTATCGTAGTCTGTGCTCTACAGTTGAGCTATTGCTGGAACATCTTTGCTAATATTTTCTCTGTATTTTCACAGAAACAAAACATATTATGAGTTGAACCATGGGTTTCAACACACAGAAAGATATAAAAGCATGCAAGAGAGGGACAGGTGAAAGGAGAAGCAGAAGCAGAAGTAAAACTATGAAATATCATTCCTTCCTCTAAATCAATCAACTGCTTGAGCATGTGGCACAACATGGCAGAAAGAGGAAAAAAAGAAAAAAAGAAAAAAAGAAAAAAAAAAAAAAAAAAAAAAGAAAGTGGCAAAAGAAAGTAGCCTAGAGTGGTTTAGGCATGGCTCTATTTAATCACATCTTTTCTCACTTTTGGCTACTTAAAAAATGTTCCAGCTATTTTTTCTTGGTGTTTCTGTGGCTTTTCAATCACTGAGGGCTTTCTGATTTTTTTTTTTTTTTTTTTTTTTTTTTTTTTTCTAGCTGTAAGGCATTTTGTGGCAACAGTATAGGTTGTTTTCCTTGCTGGTTTTCCTGTTAGGCAATTCCAAAGGGCCTCTCTGGTTTGGCAGCTTAGCATCGATTTTGTGGCCCATAAATGATTGCTTGTTTGTTCAGTTCTGCCTTCGCCACTTCTTTCGGCTCCTTGTCCTCTCCTGCTCCCAACACGTAGCTCTTGCCCCGGCACTCACAACACCCTGTCACCACAGGAATGGAGCATCTCTGGTGGGCCTCACTTGCCATGGGCCATCACCGGGGTCCTCAGGGCTAAGTGGGCATCACCCTGGAGTAGGAACAAATGATGGCTGGGTGGGACGAGTTGCCCTGCGGTGCAGCAGGCAGCAGGCCTGGCTGCCGTGCTGGCAGGAAGCAGGGCCTGCCTCCAAGGGAGCTGCAGAGACTGTGCCAAGAAGACCTCTGTGTGCATGGCTCCCCCTGTGCCCGCAGGCCACCTCCTTCCGTCCAGCTCCTTGCCTTGGCTCCTGCCCCTGATTCTGCAGGCTGTTTCTCTCTTCCTGGCTTGCCGAGCAAACCACCAGCTCGTAGTGCTTGACTTAAGGAACTTGCCTCGTATGGCAGAGGAATTTTGTGGCGCTGAGTTGAAAGGCAGTAGCACATGCTTTTTCAACCACCTTACCCACGAGAACATCTCTTTGCAACTCCCCTGCTTTATTACTTGTATCCTTTACAATTCCTGCAACAAATGAGACAAGGGACTTCTAGGCAGCAGGTTTCTTCAGTGAACAAGACAGTTTTATACCCTCAATACAACATCCCATTCTCTGACAGATGCAGTACACCTGGGGGAATAAAACAGCATGCGAACATGCAGCCGCACCACTCATCTTGCAAACACATGAGGAGGGGCAATTATTTTGCACAAGCTTCTTTCTTTTCTACATCTTGAGTACTTGTCTCCCCAATATTTTTGTATTACTAAAAGTGTAATTCCCTTTTTGTTTGAATTGAAACTGACTTGTTCTAGTTTGAAAAATTAACAGGGCTGGACATTTTAAACCCTCAGCACCAGATCTTGACCACAGAGCTAGCACAGTAAATGTGACACTAGGCTGTCATCATCTCACATGGGCTGTGCTATTGCAAGAACTGAGATGCAAATTTTCCAAGGCTTTCACAGCCTTTCTGCTGAGCTGGGGAGAATATGGGTGTTTGGATTTTGGTGACTCAGTTACAAGTTCTCATGGAGAGTGTTTTATTTTCCTTTTTTTTTTTTTTTTTCCTTTTTCTTTTTTTTTTTTTTTTTTTTTTCTCTCCTGTGTTTACAACTCATCTGCTTCTCTCCTGCCTTCTCTTATCTATTCATTCATATAACCCATCAACAATTTTCCTACCACCCTCTTCCTTTTCCCACTCCATTTTCTTCACATGAATGGAATGACTTATCTTGCATTAAATGTGAGTCCTGTCCCATGACCTAACTTTCAACAATCCCGATTCTTTTCAGCAGTAAATTCTGGGGCTGAGAAGGGTGAGGGTGGGTGGGTGGGGAGAAAGCAACTTTACACTGGAGGAAGCCCAATAACAAAACCATCTCTTTTTATATCTAAGCATTGTAAGCCTGAACACATCAGCTAATCTGTTGCCATTGTGGATATATTCTAAGTGGCAGAGAACAAAAAGGAATATTAAGAAATCTGCAGGCATATAATAATCTATATTGGCATCTACATGGCACAAAAAAATCAAAGCATATCTACCTAGAAGGCTTTAGCTTGACTTGTTGCCTCACAAACATATTTTGAAATTTTAAGAGGTAGATGCTTGATTTTAGAGCCATTGGCAAAATATTACGTTGATTTACCATGTTACATAGGACAGGAAATTATAAAGCCCATTTACATTCACAATGGCAGGAGCAGGGAAGGAGTGTCAGCAGGTGGGAAATGGTGGAAACTATCATTGCTAGGTCATTAAAATGTCATGTTGCTAGTCAGGAGAGATCTGCTCAGCCACTGCATTGTTCTCTGAAGATATGGGTAAAAGGGGACAGAGCTGCTGTGTATGGCAGCTTTCCAGTCACAGCTAGCTGCCTCCTCTGACCTCATGGTTGCAGTCTCCTGCAGTAAACGTCTAACTGGATTTGATGGTAGAGCCCATATTTTAAAGCAATTGTGTTTTGGGGCAACCCAGAATCACTGATGAAACTAGAGTCCAGCATCAAGTGTGTGGGTCAATAGGCAGGGATGCCCTGCATGAATATCTCCATGGCACTTGCAGTTTTGTACAAAAATAATTAAATATATATATATAAATAAACACAAAAAATAAACCATTTTCCCTATCATTAAGTGCAACAATTAGTAAAGTACTTAATATAGTTAATATAGCTATCTTATTCCATGTAATTGGCAGGTAGAAGAGAAGCTACATGTAGTGCTGCTTAACAGGTAGGTCCTCTAGTTCTTCTATAAGACCTGTGTGAGCTGTCTGTGGCCATGGCAGTTCTGCAAGCCTCTGTGCTCTTCCCAGAGCACTGGAGGACCCCTGCAGCATACACAGTTCCAGCTGCATGGACAAGCAGGTGCTTGAAGGAGGAAGAGAGAGAGAGACTGAAACACACAGCTGGCAGAGTATCAGTTCAGCTCAGATTCTCAGGGATATTACTCTTGAGGATACGGGCCTTGGCCACTGCCAGCTTTCTCTGTTTCTTGATACAGACTGCCTTTCTTACAGCAACAGGATGTTATTTAACACCCTGCCTTCCTGTTTGAAACTCCCAGTGCCCATCACCACTTCCCTGTTTCTCCTCAGCCTTCTCCACTGCTCTTCCAGACAGCCACACACCTTCCCAAGCTGTTTCCTCAGCAGAACCCTCTTGATCCTGTGTCTTTCATTGCTACCCAGCCACATTTTTCTCCATCCCTTTCTCCTTTACTTGCTTGTCTTGCTTGGATTTTTATTTGAATTATATTACATAATATGCCAAATGATGTTTTTATCGCAGCATTTGCACAGCCCAATGTAATATGCCAAGGGAGGTGTTTTACAAATAATATTATTACTTTGAAGACTGAGTCCTGTGGAATCACAGAACATGTGGTTATGTTTAAATTAATTTGTTTGCACTGTTTGTCCTCTATTATGATTTTGCCCTGCTGTGTGATATTGGTGCAGTTAGAACTATTTATCTGCATGATACCAACAACATGATCCTCTTCAAGTGCTATGTGTTGGCTTGTCTCCCTCTGAGAGATGGAGGTGATGCTTCAACAGAACCTTGTCAAACCTTGTGGGGGTCTCCTAAATCCAAGACAGAACTACTGGTTGTGCTGATTCAGGTTAGGAGGTCCTCAATATGTTTTCAGAACCAGCACCGATCCAGTTAATGTGACCAAACCTTGGTTAGGGTCTGGTTTCTGGAACTTAAGAAAGTGACTGAAAGTGTGCTCGGGCTAGATCCTGTCTGAACACCATGTATCCATGGCCATTTTCTGTGTGCAGTAGAAGTTACAGCAAAGTGAGATGGGAGGCTGGAATACCTCTGCTCAAGTGCCCTCTGCAAGTTGTGTATCTCGGTCAGCAGGTCTGGGGCTGCCAATGCGGTAAAAACAGTGATGCTGTTAAATTACAGAAAAGATTGATGCTATCTGTCTTCATTGGACTGGCCCTAACTGTGTGACCATTATAGAGATAATTTAAACTAAATAATGCACAAATGTTGGCACTGACACTGGTCTGGCTACAGTGCTCAGGCTGCTGCGAGGAGGATACAGAAACTGCCTGGTGGAGGCTCAGCTGGGAAGCAGCGAGAAACATGTCTTCAGCTTATGCAAAGCCCCTGATAAGAAAAGCCAATATCTCTGAAACCTCTGAAAAAGTTTCAAAGGCAGAAAACCCTCCCTTTAATGATGGGCTTATTTCTCTAGAATCAACTGATCCTATAAAGATCACTTTATATCACTTTATGGTTGCTCCATCATGATCTTTTTTGCTCATTTAAGTGCATGTGTTGTTCTCATCAATTTTGGTAACAGACAGGCCTGGATCACCCAATTAATTTTCTTGATCAGCTTGTGACCCACATAACTATAGGTTTCTGTGAACTGTTTTAAAGCATCTGTGAAAGATGGCTAAGAAAAGAGTTGTGTGGGATGCAAGGCTGCATATGGGGTTTGGGTAGCTGCAGCTCCTGTGGAAAGCCCTTTTTGGCACCTCAAACTGATAAAAAGTTCAAAACATTTAAGATTACATGAAAGGTCATAAAAATGATATATGTCATCCTAAGGATATGGTGGAGACGGGAGCGAGAGGAATACTTTAGCAAGGACTGCTATAGTCTCTGTGCAAAGACCTGTGCTTTCATGTATTTAAAACTTCCTAGCACACAAGCTATTTTTAATTTCTTCAAAGTTGTTGGAAATGATCACACTTGATAGATCTAGGCTTTGAGCCATACAGAGCTCTAGATCCACTGAGACACTTTGAAGGAAAAAAAGCTGGTGCCTGGATATAATTTACAACTCTCTCCTAAAAGACCTCTAGGCCTCACAAAACGTATTTCTCTGGTGGATTGTTACTTTAACCATGTTTGGGCAGAATTTCCTTCTGTTCCAGTCTTACGAATAGTGGAACAATTCTTATTTAAATATCTTGAGCTCAGAGAAAATTAGGTTTCTCTGCTACAGTGAAATATCCAAAGTTGCTTTCAGTGTCACTTAATCGTGTCTGAAGGCAAAGAAATAAAAAAGCATATGTCTGGGCTTCAAGGAAGGTATGGCTTCAATCAAAGGACAATCAGCTTCTTTTCTTCATCTTTCTATTTACAGAACCCCTAGCAGAAAAATGCCTGCTCCCAAATGTGAGATGAACATTTCCTAGGGCTCATCTGAAAGAGATGCTTACTGCTTCCAGCGGCATTACTGAAACAAAAGCTCTGGAAAACCCTCTATGCACATTTCCTTGTGCTAGAGTAAAATGGCTCTTCCAATTTACCTCAAGCCCTTTCCTACATACCGTAAGGTAAAAATAATTTTATCAGAATACAAGAGTCTACATGAGGCCCAATGCCAACAAAACAGTATTCCCAGTCCTAGCTTACATAAGGATAATTTCCTTTTGGACAAGTTCTCACTCTCAGGAGTTCTCCACGTGCTTTTACATGAAGAAGCTTCAGAATGAACAGACTTGTTTCTGGAAGCAGATCCATAATGAAAAGGAATGACCAGACATTCTAGATACGCAGTGAGGGGAGTGGAGATGCTTCCCTGTGCTATGTAAAACCTGGCAAGCAGTTTTTCATGAATGAAAAGAAGCTGTGACTATCAAGAGAATATTTTTAAATATACTGTATTCTGAGAAGGCAAAAATGTTTCCTAGTTCCTTTACATTTTTACTTTTTTTTTTTTTTTTTTTTTTTTTTTTTTTTTTTTGTCTGGTTGATTTTTACTCCAATCAGAAGTCTTAAAGCAGGAGGAATTTTTGAGGGGAATACAAACAGTATGAGGAATGGTCATTACATCTATTTGTTCTGCTCTTTCTTCTAGCTCAGCACCTTGCAATCTCTTCATAACTGCACTGCACATAAGAAAATTGGTAATATTTCACTATCACTACCTAAATTTCATTTTTCCTCCTTCATTTCTCTTGCTTTGCATGTCTGTTGATGAGTTACAGAGTGCATAAACAAACTTAGATGACTCCATCAATTGCAAGAAGTGCATCGTGCTTTCCAGCACTTTGGTTTCTCAAGCAGTGAGACTCTCCGCTCTGTGACTCTGCAAAGGTTTATGTGAAAAATGTCCTTGCCTCAGCACAGACTGGAACCCTCACCTTAGCTGCCAGAGGATGATCATGGGCATTTGCTCTTGCACCTTTTGCTGCATTTCTGTTCCTCTGCCTGCTTACAGTGAAGAGGCACGATCAGTGTGTGGGAGACATGTCCTCTCTCTGAAAGGGGCACCTTCTCTCCTTGCATCTTTAAAAGACAGAGCCTTGGGCATGCTTTGGCTGATGCTCAGACCAGATAAAAAATAGAGACCCATGACTGATAAGAGGAACCTTCAGAGAGGGTAGACACAACAGATGTTTGTATGAGCTTTTCACTAGATACTTAGCTATTCTTGCGGAACCAAGTGCATTTTTTTACTCAAGTCAAATTAAAAAATAAAAAAAATAAAAAAAAACACACACAAAAAAAACACAACAACACGCTGTAGAAAGACATGTAATTTCAGAGTAACTAATTTTACTGTATGTTAAACTTTTTTCATTAAAATTAAATGAACCTGATATAAACCTACACTAAATCAAAACAAGAATACCCAACTCAGTAAGTTGCATTCAATTATATTGCACACTTCTGTTTTTTCAATGTAGTTCTCATCTCAGTTTCCTTTGCTCCCCAAACTGCCAGTGAAATTTTTGCAACACATTGTATTTAGGGAAAAAAACTTCCACTGGAGAAAAGTCTATTTAAACATTTTTGTTGTGTCTTTCCATTTGTTAGTCCAAGTGTACAAACAGTTTTTACTAAATATGAAGCAAACAAACAGCAGCATCAGTCCAAGGCTGTTTTGCAGCCTAACCAATGTCTATGCAGGGCTCTGAGGTACTTTGATGAAATAAGCTATTTCAGAATGGGTTGTTGTAGTATCATCGTTATCAAGATGTTCTTAAACTGTTTGGTTTAAACAGGGAATGAAAAGTGCCAGAATGAGATGAGACTTAGGGAAAAATAGATAAGGACCAATCAAGCTGAGAGTGATGCTGCCCTGCAGTCTGCTGGCCTCCAACAACCTGTACCTGAGGGGGTTACTGCAGAGACAATCCCCATGGGCTGTCTTGCAGTCAATTAAGCATGACTTTACCTCTTTGGTTTTTTACTCTGCTTACACTGCTGGGGCTCCTGAGGAGTTCCACATCTGCAAAGTACAAAACAGATTTCTTGTGGGCACTTCAATCCCCCTTATCACTTTGCTGCCTTTCAGTTCCTGAGCGTTTCCTGCGGCCTGCCATGCTGACTGGTTTGCAGGTGTCGCTGCCAAACTCTCCAGATTCTTTTTATTCTCTCCCCTTTCTGGCAGATGCTCCATATGTTGCGCTGCACTTCTTTAGTTGTTTCTTATGAGAAGAGGAGACCAGTACTTCTGGCAGTACCAGGAGCTGCAGCAATACCTGGAGGTTACACAACGATGAGCACAGAAAGCAGACATGTTTCTGACCCTGAGTTTCACTTTGTCTTTGGCCTCTGTTGGGCATGGACCAGACAACTTTGGAGCTGCCAGGGAGTGACCTCCCTCCACCTCAAACCTGCCACCATCTTCTCCTTCTGTCTTCAAGAAGAGTTTTTCTCTTGTGGTAGCTCCTTGTTAGACTTTTTTATGACCCTTGTTTTACACATCCCATGTGCACTCATCAGAGCCTCATCATTGCCATCTGGTGCTTGGTCCTGAGGGACTCCTGTAGCCTTGTGCGGCACCATGATCTCCCTCACACGTTTAACAGAGAGCTTATCCTTCTGCGTTAATTAATGTGACATCTGGAGGAAAGAGAAACATTTTCATATGAAAAAAAATATACCTCTGAGAACCCATGACCACACAGCTAGCGTCTGGAGAAATGTCTCTCTCCGGGACAGTCTCTTGGGTACCCGGTTTGCATCTGCATGTGCATGCAACCCACCCAGCTGGTGGTGACCCTGGGGTTTGGGGCTGGTGTGCTGGGATTCTGGGGAGTCAGCCAGTTGTCGCTGGTCTGGAGCCACCTGGTGGGGCTCCCACGCGTGGTTTGTCTTTCCATCCTGTTAGCAGGCAGTGTCATGCCTTTTTGCTTTCCAGACTAGCCATATGGCAGCATGTTGGAGTCGTGGCTCCCCAAAAGACTGACCCTGGGACTCCGGGACAAAATAAAAGCCTTTCTAGATGGGCTGGGAAGACCTGAGACTCCCTGGACCAAAGCCTGAAGCCCCCTGTCCTGTGAATACCAATTTGCTTTATTGGGTGGGCAAAGGTGGGGCTGGACCAAGCAGAGTGCCTGTGATTGCCCCCTGCAAGCCAGGCTTTGGCAGGACCTTTCTGGGCTTGCAGGGCCCTCCATCTCTGTGCCAGAAGCACACCCAAGCAGAGACCATCTCCAGGTCTTGGGAAGGGAGAAGACAGAGCCATGGCTCTCCTGCCCAGCCCAAAGCCATCTGGAGCATCCCAAGCCCTCGGTGAGGTGCAGGGTACCCATGGCACCTCTCAGAAAGTGGGGTGTCCTGATGGGGAGGACATGCCCGGATCTCCACTGTGCAGTCACAGGGATCTCCTGTGGGATCCCAGCAGGGCACCTCCAAATTTGTGGGCTTGGCCCTGCAGGGGCAAGGGGTCAGAGCAGGCTCCCGGCCCCGGGGGCAGCTGGGGTCATGGCTCTGAGGTGAAGGCAGTCTAGGGGGCAAGAGGTTCCTGCGGCCGGGCTGGGTCCTTAAATAATAACAAAAAATATTAAAAAGAAAATTAAAAACAAACAAAAAAAAAGACAAAAAAAAAAAAAAAAAAACAGCAACGAAATAAATTTGTTTTCCCCCTTCTCTGTGGAGGAAAGCAGAGTGGGGCACCGCTGCCTGCGGCGAACCAGCTCGGGATCGGCGGGGGGGCTACAGGTCGTGGGTGGAAACCCAAAGTCCCCGCGGGAGGACGGGGAGGGCTCGGCGGGGAGCCCCCGGAGCGCTCCCGGCGGTGACAGCGGCGGCGGAGCCCCGAGCCCGGCGGGCAGCGTGCGCGGAGCGGCGAGGATGGGCGCTCCGGTTCCCCTCCCAAAAATCAGATTTGTCCCCGCACAGTTGCTTTGTGGGGCCGGAGGTGGAAATGAACGGAGCCGAGGGAACCCGCACCGGGCTCCCCTCCTCCCGTCCGGGGTGGGGGACGTCGCCGGCTGTCGGAGGGGGCATCTTTTTGCCGCCCCGTACGGAGCGAAAATCAAGGCGACGAGCCCGTGTTTATCACGCAGTCCCCATGAGCGAGCATTTCTCGTTGTGTGTTCGGTTTGTTTTTCCAGGACCTAAGCAATTTTTAATGTACTATATACTTCCCGCTTAATCCCCCTCGTTTATTATATAATTACAGTTTCAAAGTGATTATGTAATTAAAATCATGTTTCAGAGCAGTGTACTTCAAAAGGAAGGCAACCTTCCCCAGCATTATTTGCTGGTGATGTCATAATTTCCCTGTGATATTTAAAATAAACACATTAGTCCAAGAATTCTAAACATGTCTGAAAGTATATAATGGAATTGATTGGCATAAAGCAACGGTGGAACCTATCACTAGTTTAATATATTTCTATGCTCCCATGCAGTGTAAATTATAGGATAATGGGGTGCAGGCGATGGTAAGCTCTGTTTATATAATCCATTTCTTCACACAAGTTCCCATTGCTTTTCCTTCCCTTTGCTGTATGTGGTGGTTCTCTGATCCTACTGACCTCAGCCATGTGTTTTCACTTTTTCTTCTGATCTCAATTCCATGACCAGCGGGGAATAAAATACAAATTGAATAGTAACCATTCACAGGCCACTCTTTTCAAACTGTTGTTAAGCCTTCTTTGTCTTGTCTAGCAATTGATAGATAAATGTGTCGTATTTTACCCAAGTCTTTCTTCTCCCCTTGTAAAGCTTTGTTGCCCCAAGTTGCTTAGTCCACCCTTCTCTTCTTCTTTTTCTTTTTAAAGAAAATCATTTCATCGTGGCTTGTCACTGAAATGGACCGTTCCCTTCCTTGGCACTACAAGGGGTGACGGAGAAGCGGTGGAATTAGACAAAAATATCAGAAGGGGGGGAATAAAGGAATTCTCCCAACATTTGGTCCGGTCTATTCCCAGCATGTCTCAAGGTTAATTTTAAATTTGACTTGTTTCTTCTGTACACGGTAAATAAAGTGCTCCGTGGGCTGCACGCAGCTCCTTTTTGAAAAGGGGAAAGTTAAGTACTCGAAAAGGAAAGAAAAAAACCTCCTCTTTTCCCTCTGCATGCCACTTTCATTGCAAACCTGCTTTCTGTGCTGTCAGGCGGGGCCGACGCTGTTTATTCAGCTTTTCTTGAAAATGAAAAGCAACTAAGAGAAGTTTAAACAATCTCTTGTTATTTTTGGGCTTGTTTTTCCAGCGTTCTCCTCCCCGGCTGCTTCTTTGGGGATATAATGCAAAAGAAAATAATTTTGGAAACCCATTATTCCATAGAGAAAAACATGTCACCAATCCCATGCCCTTTATTTGATCAAAAAACAATTGTCGTGAAGGTTTCTTTCGAGATGATCTAAGCAGCAGAACAGCAATGATTATAATTATTAGCAAACTGCCAACGTGCTGAAGGCAGTTTGATGTAATTTAGCATAAACACTTAAACCGCTTGCTTTTAATCGCTTTTTCTTTCCCTTTCTTTCTTTCTCTTTCTTTCTTTCTTTCTTTCTTTCTTTCTTTCTTTCTTTCTTTCTTTCTTTCTTTCTTTCTTTCTTTCTTTCTTTCTTTCTTTCTTTCTTTCTTTCTTTCTTTCTTCTTCCTCTTTCCTTTTTCTTTCCCTTTTCTTTCTTCTTTTTCTTTTATTTTTTCCCCCATTTTCCTTTTCCTTTTTCTCCCCTCCTTCCTGTTTTTAAGACTTACCTGATCTTGATAACAAACCGATTTTTAGCTCTTAATAACTACTTTAAGAATAGTAGCTAAAAGAGAGATCTTTTGTTGTGCCCCACTTCGAAGAACTCTTGCACATAAGCAAACATTTTGAAGAGTGCATCAGTCTCTAATCAAAATAATCCAGATTCTTGTGTGAAAGGTAAATATTTTGCAACCACATTACTGGAGCTGAAATAACTAAACAAGTCAGACACTGAAATTAGCAGTGTGCTGAAGTGCAGTGCAGTCAGTGAGAGAGCTGCAGTACGGCAGAGAAGCGCTCCTTAACCTGACAAAATCTGCCGTGGGGTTCTTCAGCAGAAACCGCTGCAATAAGGTTTCGAAGGAAATGCAGCTTAGCATAAAAATAATTTTCGAAATTGTGCTGGGGACAACGACAGTCCGAGGCAAAGCTCTGTACCTGTAAACCGAGACCCTGCGTATCACATGCTTCATATTAAACTTTCATGCAGTTTTCCTTCGCTGTTTTTTTCCAGCTAAAGGGTTCTTATAAACTTTCCTTCGTTTATTTAAGCCTGGTTTTCATTGCTGCAGTTTTGCATGGTTTGTCTTTGTTTAGTTTATTAACCCACAGGGTTACTTTAACTAAATATTTGGGCTGAATACTTTGGGGTTGGATTTCAACGTTTTCTAACAAAATTACTGAGTTTTTTGAAGCCACACAGAGAACTCTGTGTTGACTTTATTAGTCAATTTAACAGGCTATAAGGAAAATAAAAATAAGAAACATACTAGTATATCCCCTCCAGTGAGGAACGGGCTTGAAGCTGGTCTCCTATTTACTATTTCAGATGCCATCAAGGCTGCGCAAACTTTACTAACATTTTCACAAAAATGGCAAAGGCACAGCGCCTCTGCTTCCCCGAAGCCAGCCACGTCCTCTCGGGGTGCCGGCAACGACCGCGGAGCTGGTTTTAAAGGTCCCATGGGGTTGGCCAAAAAAAAAAAAAAAAAGAAAAAGAAAAAAAGAAAAGAAAAAAGAAAGAAAGAAAAAGGAGGAAAAGTTAAAAAATAAATAAATAAAAAGCAACCCAGGTTCCCCCCCGGGTCGGGGGCGGCGCGGAGGCAGGTGGCGCGGGGGGGGGTCCGCGCCGCTCCGCGCCCCCGGCGGTCTGCGCGCCCCCGCTGCAGCACCGCACGGGGGGGGGGGGGGGGGCCGGGGAATGAGGGGTCCGAGGGGGCCGGGTCCCATCTGCCTGCAGGGAAAGCTTCCCCAGCCCACCTCCTGGCAGAAGCTGGCATGCTTTCGGGGCTGGTTTTGTGTTTTTGTTTTTGTTTCGTGTGTGTTTTTGGTTTGTTTGTTTGGGGTTTTTGTTTGGCTTTGAGTAAGCACTCTGCTGCCTGGCTGGGACAGAGAGTAAAACGTTAGCTGGGGAGATATGAGAGCTTGGAGAGAGAGAGCTGTAGGCAGTGATAGATGCTAGGAAGCAGAAGTTTGGCTTTAGGAAGAAACCCAAATGCCCCTGGCATGGTGCCATTCGCCTGGGCAGTGGGACCACCATGAACAAAAGCACAATGGCCACAAACTGGCCAACAGCTCAGTGCAATATGCAGCCAGAGGGAAATCAGAAGCTCCTTTGGAGTGCTGTGGTGGGTACAAGCACAGTGTGCTTTCACTATTTAGGTGGTAGTAGCATCTCCTGGAGCTCCCCTCTGTGGTCTTTCACTGCTCACATTTCCAACAATGACCTGCAAAGAAAGATGAACTCAAACACTAGGAAGGGGAGAGGAAGAGTAGCAGCATGCAGACAGGCTGTGAAGGCAGAGAGAGACATGAAGACGAGGCTGCTGGTTTCTAGTGCCTTGGAGAAACAGGAGCCACCAGGCAAAAGTACAGAGGAAAAATGAGAGGGTCGAAGTGAGAAGGATCTTTGAAGGGGCCCTCTGAAAGAACAGACTTGGGCAAAAGCTGTGTCTGGCAAGGCCACAGGAAAAGACATTGCATCTTTAAAATGTGAACAAACACCACAAACCTGGGGGAGAGCTATGCCCGTGTGGATGAATGAGAAAACCTCTATGTAAAACCTGTGTAGATGTAACCATGGAGTGAAATCTTGCAGGAAAACCTGGTCAAAAAACTACAGACAGGTTTCAGGCTTGACACAGACCCTGCAATGTATCTGGGAGTGGGCAGGTGTCCAGAACAAGTGTAGCAATGGTGAAGCCTTCAAGGGTGATAGGAGGAAGGAGTATCTGTCTGTGTGCAGACATGTCAGAAACAGGTACAAAATCTTGGCGAAAAGCACCAAAGTGTTGCATTAACTATATCCCACTAACTATTCTGATAACTTCCCAAATCTTGGGCCTAGATATGACAGGAGTTTGAACCTCAGAATAGGCTTATAAGTGCATGTATCAGGGAGAAGTGCCTTCTCTAGCTTTAGACAGTGCTCAACAAGACCTTAGAACAAAAATGCAGCACTTTTGCAATCTCTTTCAATCATAAATCAGTCTATCAGCAACAACCAACAATAACCCAGCAGCAAAAGTATGTCATGTCTGTCAACAGGATTAATTCAGTGTGAAAATGAAGTAGCCATTTGTGATAGGTCAGCTTGCTGCCAATGCACAATACTGAGACAGCCCGCCTCTATCCTGACATTAAAATGTAAATATGTAGCTCCCTAAAACATTTCACATCCCATACCGTTAGCATGACATTAACATAGATTTCCTGGTCCCTGCATGAGAAGGTAAAAGGACAAGTTCTATCTTCAAGTATTATTTTATATTTTGTTTTATTTGTTTGATGTTGAATCTTGAAAAACATTGTGTAGACTCTTGAATATAAAATGGCAATGCAGAAAGTCTGTGTTAAAGTCATTCTTGGCTGTCAGAAGAAATAAAAGCCTGAAACTTAGTGAATAGCAAAGAAATAAGATAACTCTGCAATAAAAGGCTAATAAATGTTTACTCTGTTAAGTATTGCTATTATTTCTCCCTCTTGTAAGTGATCTTGAAAAACTGTTATGCCAAAAATATTAGGATGACTGTATTAAAAACAGATTTTTTAAAGCTCATTCAGAATTTCCAGCAGCATTCTTTTATTTCATTAAGTAGTGAGAAGACACAGACTTACTTTGGTGTGAGATGTTTTCCCTTGCACAAAAGAAAGAAAAATCTGAGTAACATAAAAGACTGATAGTATCTCAGGCTGAAGACTGGTGAAATGTGTCAATGATAACAGGTGAGAAGTGCAAACGAGCTAAAGAAACATTGACATACTGTGGAAAAAAGAAAGAACCAAGAGAGGAACTGGATAGAAGATTAAACGGAAAAAAAAAAAAAAAAAAAAAAGATGAGAAGGAAGAGGAGGAGAGGAGGAGCACAATACCAAAGATAAAAGCAAAGATAAAAGTTTTCTGCAGTAGCTGTGCAGACTGATAAACTATTCCATCACTTTTTTATTTCCTGTTTGGTATAGAATTCAGGAAAAAAAAATAAATTACTACATATTCACCTTGGATTTGTTGCCATCAAAATCTTCAGGTTTTGATCTCCTTGGTAATGACAGAATATTGCAGAGTTCTCAGTCCCAGCTCCCAGCCCCAGCTCCCCACTTCAGAGTCCCAAACCCATGTATTTCGGCTCTTATTCCACTCAATGAGTTCACTCCAGATGCAGTCAACATTAGTTAGAGCAAGAGACTCTGACCTTCCAGCTACCCATGTTTGAAACTTCCCTTAACAGCTATGGAACATGCATAAAAAGAAAGAGAGCATAGCTTTTATTATCTGAAGGACTAATGATGTGTCTTCATGATACTTTGCATTAATTATTTCTTTTGATTTCATGGATGGCTATTCACATTCCTTTCTTTTAAATGCTGATTACAGTATTTAAAAGAAAAAATCTAACAAGAAAAACCACCCTGCAGCAGAACAAAACCCACAGACAATAATAATAAATTACATAATCATTCAGTAATTTGAAGCAGCAATATATATAGCCCACAAAATAAAAATCATTCCCACACCCACAGTCTTATTTCTGTATGTGTTAGATGTGCGTGTGGAGGAGTGATAGAGATGCACTATATATATCCAGCTTTACAGAGCACTTCCTCTTAGACACAGAATAGAGTTGTCAGGCTTAAACACCATGAATCTCTTGCTACAAAAAATTACAGTTTTGGAGACTAGAATTCAGGCCTAGAGAGCCATATAGAGTTACATCAGTGTATTATTTCTAGTGAATATTTTAGAATGTTGAATATCTGCACTATTAATGTTCAAATATTTGTTAAGAGTCTTTTTGGTTCAGAAAAGTATGAGATACATGGAAAATATTGTGGCAATGGTGGTGGGACCCATAAAAGTTAGATGATGCTCATTGTCAGATGATGTGTGCACAGTATCTCACTTGATGGCTATTGCAGTCATTTCATGTATATGTCACATCACTGTTGCTAATTACTGTAATTTTCATGCCAGTGGCCCTGGTCATGTCTAGGGTTTCCATTTTTGTGGGCACTATGATGATGTGTAGGAAGAGACGACCCCTGCAATTTAAATAGTGGGGGCAGGCAGTGAGTGGGATGGGACACTGGGACACAGAGAAGCGAACAGATCTCCCCAGAAGCAGGCAGCAGATCACTGCTGCCTGTCACTGTGAGGATTTGCTCTCACAGGAGAACCAAGGGCTTTTTGGAGAAAACCATGACAAACCAATTAAGTGGTGCAACACAAGAGGTAGCAATGCATGACTTCTGCAACTACCTCAATATCTGCAGGAGCAGAGGTAGCTGATTAGTCAGCTGCAAATGCCATCTGCTGTGAGGGCATGCCATTGCCTTGAACACTGTGTTTCACATATATATTTCACCAATTTCTAGTGTAATCATCTTTATACAGAATGTATATGCACATTGACACTGTGGTTTCTTGTACAGCATTTTGTCAGATGCAGGGTTCATATGTTTGTATAAATGCATACGCATTCATAAATACAACATGTATGTCTGTTTATATGGAAAGTGTATGCTGCTATAAATACCCCAAACTTCTCTGGTTTGTAACACTCAGAAAAATATTTTGGGAAGGTGGAATGTAAGGATAAACAATTGTTTTCAGGTATGTTCCATTAAACGGGTAGGAAATGAATGGCTTGTGGGAAAGATGATGAAAGCACTATGATTGGAGGTGCTAGTGTCACCTTTGAGATTGGGGTTGGCTTTCCTAGGTTATAGCCCATAAAATCTGTATTGTATAAGATTTTATCTATCTTTCTATCTATCTATCTATCTATCTATCTATTTATTTTGTGCACTGGCATGGTATATCCACAGTCCTACACATAATCAGAGGGGGCTCTGTGCTGTTATAATAACGCATTAATACTCTGATGACATTATACGAAAATTTCTGAGTTTTCAGAAAAACACTGTCTGATGTGGATCTAGGTGGTCCAGACATTTGGCTAAGTAATTTCAGGTACTAGTTACAGGTTTTGATCTGTTTTATACCAGCAATTTTACAAAACTGATAGTGATTTGAAACAGGATTTTGTGGTGTATCTTGCTGATGTTCTCCTACTTTTACTATTAGACATCTGTAAAAGTCTCTCTTAAAAATAAATAAATAAATAAACAAATAAATAAAAGGCTTCATTTAGAAAAACAAACCAAAACAAAACGTTATGGTTTTCAGGATAACCTTCCTGGATGTCAAACTGTTGCACAGAGCAATGAGAACAAGAAGCCTAGTTTTGCTTGCTTAAGCCCATGTGAAATGCAGTCACTTCTCAGTGCAATGACATAACAGAGAGTCCAGTGCAGTTCCAAAAACCTGTGAGCATTTATAAAATATTCGTCCCATCCTGTAAATCTGAACCATAAGGAAAGGCTTAGTGAAAGTTGTCTTTATCTGTGTCAGCTCATGGCCATTTGGGAGGTACTACTCAATGTACCCTGGTTTCTAAGTTAACTTTCCAAGCTTGGGCCAAGTTGGGTGACTCCACATTTTCTGAACTTAGATGCTAACAAAAGGCAACATTATCCTCTTCTTCTTTGGGGACCTGGTGCTGAAAACAATCATCATCCCAACTGACAGAACAATTAGCATTGGCAGCAGAGAAAATAGTAAGCGAACCAACTGAAGGCCTGTGTGTTTATTTTCCCATTCAGAGACATTGTCTTCCCAGGTGGGGACTCTGAAAACATTCCTGCTAAAGTTGACATGGGTTTTACTTCAGTGAGGCATTGGTCTATTCCGAGCAGGAAATTAACCCAAACATTTCAGAGAAACCAACACAAGCTGCACAGGGAGCTTGGAGACATGCTGCTATACCACTGTATCCACGCAGAGGCTATTCTCTCTTTTGGAGACCATTTGGTTTTTCTGGTTGTTTGTTTTCCGGCTTGGACACATGTAAGTGATAAAACGGGTTGATGTCTGGAAGGTTAGAAAAGCTGCATAAGGCAGCATGCTGTAACAGTCCATCAGAGGAGACTCACAAATGGCATCGCCCAATGCTTTAACAAAATTGTAAAATGAACTCAGAGTCATTACACTATCTAAACATCCCTTCTTACTTGTCTGAAGTTTCCAAATGCTGCCTTGGATAAACTTCATACTGCAAGTAACAGCACGTAGCCTCCTTTCCACTTATTAATTGTACTTTTTCTATTGAAAGCTAACACACATACATTGTGAAAATTGATTCAGCTAATTATGTCCACACTATTTCTAAAGCTATTTCTATAAGATGATATCAGCTGAAGTGATACAGGACACTGCAAATAAGAGTCTCAAACTGATTTTTGTGTCTTTCACTGGATACCACTGTGAAAGTGGATGAACTGTAGTGAAGTGGCTTTATTTTTAGAGGTGTGATCAAATGTTAGAAGGTCTTCATGCTGTCCTCAGTATCAGAAAGGATGAAATCGTCTTCTATAAGGGAATCTGTAAGGCAGCACTGCATAGAAGGAGATGGGAAGGCATCCATGTATGAAGCTGTAATATGCTAAATCTGTGAAACAATGGCATTTAGGCATATCTCATAGTTATCATCTATAAAGATAGGCTTATATAGCAATGAGGAAGGGTAAACTACAGACAGACAAAGATTTCCAAAAGTGCAACCCCCATACAGAGTCTGTATTTGGTGGATGTCCGGATACATTGTGGAGCTGATGGGCAGCCAGCCAGCCTCTCTGAGCTCAGAAAGATACACCCCATCTTATCTGGGCCAATTTTGTCCTGGTATAACAGAGCACAGTTGTTTGGGCAGAAGAGAAAAAGGCAGGTGAAGACACCGTCTGAAGCCACAGGTAGCACTCCCTCATCCCCTAAAATATTCTTTATTGACCTTGGTGGAAAAAAACTTCTTTCTTTTGCTGAAAAACCTGCTCTGTGGGGTCTTATCACCTGAAAGGACTTCTTGGAATGAGTCGTAGGAAATGGATTTGAAGCACAAAAATATTTTCCTTCTCTCTTGTGACAGATATCACAGTTATTTTGTGTCACACTTGTGTATTGAAACCCCTAAATACTGACAAAAATAATGTAACAGACTAGGTGATACTCACAGTTTCAGATTGATGTGGGACAATTAGATCTGATTAAGGAGAATACTGATAAGGCAAGCAAAATAAACAGTTAAGATTATCTTTTGATCTTGTAAGTGGAGAGTGGGCCCTTGCCATCAGATGCAGAGCTGTTCCTTCCCAGATTTCTGCAGGCAGCTGCTGAGACTCAGGGCTGAGAGGGCAGGACACTCGGGAGGGGAAGGCACCCAGCACGGATCACAGCACTCTTGTGGTTCCTTCATTTTTCTGGGAGAGCAAAACCAGAAAGGGTGCTTTGGCAAACTGTGCAGAAAGCCTCAGCACTTGTGGTGTTATTCCATTGTGGGTTTTGCTTTGCAAGTAATAAAACATTGCTGTTGGCATCTCTTGATCTCAAATATTGCCTTCCACACCCTCAGCCCATAGTCTTCACAGCACTGGCCATTATCCCCTGCAGCCTATACCCTTGGGCTTTCACTCTCCTTGAACTGATAATGAAAACTAGTCAGCTGAATGAAGGAAAAGTACTTCACGAAAGATGAAAAACTGAGAAAACAAAGCAAAAACAGCCAACCAACCAATCAACCAAAAACACATACAGAAAACAAACAAACAACAACAAAAAAAACACCAAACAAACAAACAAAAAAAAAAAAACACCAACCCGACCAACCCAACCCCACCAACCAAAAAAAAACAAACAACAAACAAACAAAAAACCCAAACTGAACAACAACAAAACAAAAATCAAGCAAAGAACAACAACAACAAACAGAACAAAACAAAACAAAAGCCCTCTTGTTTACAGAAAGCCCATGTGTAAATCTATTAGCAGATATGTGCAAACATGCAGAGGTTCACAATGAAGTGGTCTGGGGTTAGAGCCCTCTTCATGCACTACACCACTGGCATGTCAGAGGGCATTTTTGAGGGTCCAAGGGATGTACGGAGGGCTCTCTTACAAGATGAGTGAAGAGAGCATGTACATTTTTTAATAAAAATTGTTAGGGTGACCAAATGTGGGCATGCAGAACTGAATGCAGGTACAGTTCACCAGTGTCTTCTCTCTCCTCTCTCCTCTACTGATGCAAGGGCTCATCAGTACTGTGGACACTCACTGAGCTTGCTTGCTCCCTGCAGCCTATGCCTGTGACTATTTGCTGTCTCTCCACTGCTGTTGCTGCCCCTTCTTCCCACCCTTCCATATTTGCCAGCAGATGTTCATCCTCCTCCACCCTTCAGAGCGCGATTGCATCCCTGGGTGGTCCAACTTCACCCAGGGAAACCAAAACTCTTTAAACAAGAAAATGGGAGAGGCAGGAAGGCAGATAAAGCATCTTTCCCTCCCCTTGCTTAGAGTACAGCAGCATAAGCACGTTTTCATTGCTTTAAACAATCTGAGGCTGGTGGTCCAGTCTGTTTGCACTAGCAGCTGAGACTTTCTCCCTGATGCTCATCCAGTCAGGGTACCCATGCCAGCAGAATGTCAGGAGCAGTAAGCAAAGCAGCAGGAGGACAGTCTGCTTGCTCTGGGGTGTTGTGATGGCATGGTACATTTGCATCTTCCTTGGGACAGGAAGTTTTTAAGTCAGGGGAGAGGGACATTGTGTCCAAGTCAATGGAAGAAGAACTCTCAGCCACAGAGGAGATGAAGCAGGGAAGGATGGAGCAGGAGATGGATGTTCCTTCATGCTGGGACTGCTGTGGTGGTGAGCAGGTAACAGCTGCATGGGATGACGTGACAGTGGGTCACACCAATCCATACACGCAAAAAGTGTTGTCTTCATCCAAGTCCAGAGGAACCCAGTTCAGTACACTTATGCAAGGGCTTGACTCCAGGAAAAGGGCAGAGATCTGTGCAGGAACCTGTTATCCTGGGAAATGGACTTGCTGTCCTGGGAATTGAGGGATTCTGCTCTACTCTCTTGCCTAAAATTTAGTTTGGTAACCCTTGATGCATTAGCTACAGATCAATGCATGACTGGTGATGTGCTGGGTAGGGACACAAGCCTGAGCTGTGCCAATGGCAATTTATCTGGGAAAGGAAAAGTTAGGGTCAGTGGCTGTGCTTGCATTTGCTTCCACAGGTTTGCTGTTCCATGGCCTGAGAGATTATTTAAGGAGCCAGGCACTGGGGGGATGGAAGGGGTTGTCATGGCACAGGTATGGTGCTGGTAGAACTGGGACATTTCTCCACATCAGGGCCAAGGTTGGTTGTGGGGGTGTGAAAAAGTGCTCAGGAACTGACGCCATGCCCAAAACAGAAACAAAACCCAACATCTCAACTGGAAGCAGTAAAGAGCCTGAGAAACACCTGGGGTAGGGGAAGGGCAAGGTTGCAAGACCTCCTCTCCTGCACCTTCTCAGTGGCCTTCATTGCTACAGTGCCCTGACCATCCTGTTCTTGCCTAAAAGTAGGCAATGATTTTCATACCTCTAGTATCTGTGAAGTGAAAATCCTCCAGATTGCCCGATGTATGGCTATCATTTGTGTCTGAAATGCAACCAACATCAGGAGGTTTGTCACACCAGTACCTTGGGACTGTTGTCTGAGCTAGCTCCATTTCAGATGCTCAGTTTTAGTCCAACACCACCCTTGACCTTTACTGGTTCTGTGTTGAGGCACCTGCATGGAGATGACACCACAGGTGTCCCTGGCTTACAATCCAGGACCACACCAGCCCAGGGCATGGTGTGTCTCCTTGCTCATTGGTGTGCAGGGTGAGCCTAGTTCTGGGGTGGTAGCCTGGTGCTGTCTTCAGTTGCTGGATGTTGATGTGACTGGAGGTCATGTGAATGCCTAGCAGCAGGTAAAGGACAATCCAAATCTGGTGAGCATCAAAGTAAAGGATAAAGTATGTTAGCTTAAGCCACTTTATAGCAGAGAGCATAGGTACCCCCCTTGTCGGGGGCATAAAGGAATGATAACTTTTAAGTACTGGGGCAGAAAAGGACAGAAACTGGTTGTAGAGACACACACATCAGCTGAGGAAGGTGGAGGAGCAGTGAGGACACACAAAACTTGGCCATTCTGCCACAGTATTTACCATTCAAAATATTCTGAGCAATACAGATGGGCAAACCTCTCTGAAGCAAGCAAGAGAAAGACCTCTGCAAGCCCTCCGAGATCTCTAGCATTAAGGCTCACATCCTCCTCATGCTCTCACATAGCTAAGATTGTTCTCCTCAGCACAGCTGTGCCCATCCAGCACAGGGGCAGGGGGAGGCTGTGTCACTGCTGTGGGCAAGCTGCGGAGCCAGCCACTGCCCTGCACACCGAGCAGAGCATCCACCAGCTGTGGAGCATGTCAGGAGCTCTTCTGCACAGCTTATCGTGATGCGCCAGATAGGGCTCTGGGCTGTCACGTTACCACATGCTCTTGGAGGGAGGGTAGCATTTGAGAGGGCTGCCTCATGGATCTGGGTTGTAGTGTTTCCCAATAACTAGCTGTGCAAGGGTACAGGGGAGTAGTGTATTGTCATTAAAGAGGAAATAAATATTCTGTGGCAGGCTTTTGTAGGTCAGCATAAAAAAGCACCCACTTTGTGCCTGGCTGATACGAATGTGTTTGTTATAAGCACAACACGGGGTGTTCAGGGTTTCTGTACTTGTTGAATTGGCTGTGGCATTTACCTCTTGTGCAAGCAACATGCTCTGGAGTCTAGAGTTTCATATCTATGTATATCACACATTTTTAGCCATGATGGGTATGAAAACAAATTATTAAAAGCAGAAACTAAGTGTAAATCTTTGTCATGCTGAGCTTGCAGGCAGCCTGGGAAACAGCTCTGAAGTGGGTGAACTGTCCCATTCATCTCAACAGGTTATTCACTTTGAAGCTCTAAGTCTAAAAGCATGAAAGCCAGTGCTATTAATGACTTGCTCTCTGCTCACCTTAGCAGGAGGCTGTAGCAAACACAGACTAAAACCATCCTTTTTCTTTGCTCAGAAAGCAGTCATGGGGTTAGTTAGGACGATCTCCAGTTACGAGCTTATGTTTGAGTGTGAGGGCCATCCAACCAGTTCGTGTACCATTTTCCATTCTGGCATCCCCTGAGCACGGAAAGATGCCTTCTGAGAACAGACCGCCAAACAGCCTGCTTTTCTCTAAAAGTCTGTGTTGCTCCTGTTACATGAGACAGATGGTTTTCCACAGAGAACTGCTGGCAGCCAGGAGCTGGAGGTGGCAAGAAGTGTTGGATAAGTGTTGGCTGTCTTTGACTTTACACTGGGACCTTCAGGGCCAGGTAAGAGTCAAGCTGAGATGTTTTCCCTTCCCGACTCCTAGCTCTCATCCACTGCTGTGGTGCACACCCAGCTGGGCTGAGCACAAGGAAAGGAGAGCAGGCAGGAGATGTCATCTTCCCTGACAGCAGTTTTGATGTTGCGATGCCGATCCTATGCTCAGACTTCCAGCTCTTTGACTTTCAGATGGAGACTGCTGCAGCAATTGAATGTTAGATCACTGGCAGTGATGCTGCTGTTTATGTTTCCAATGTAATTCACACCCCTGTCCCTGTTCTGAGCTATGAAGCTGCTGTGGAATTTCAGATCTCTCTCCTGACAGTGCCATAGACTCCCGGGTCTCTGCTATGACATTTCAGTGCTTCCTTCAGCATCGGGGTGAGAGGGGTCAGAGAGTGGGGCATGGGAAGAGACTGCCAGGGGGAAAATGGAGAATATCAAAGAACAAGCTGGAGCATCTTGCAGCGTCCATAGGAGAGGTGTGGAAAGAGTCAGGACACATGTAGTTTGGGTTTGCTTGATATTTTACTTTCCATCTCAACCACAGGTATAATTAAAAGCACAGCTTACCCATAGTTTTACTCATTTTCTGTTTCTAGACCTTTTGCACGAGTTACATGTGTAAAGCATTTGAAATAACAAGGCAAGGGAGCATCAAAGAGGCTCTTGCATATGAGGGCTTGCACGGGCTTTTGCTGCATCCTTCTCTGCTGCTGAGAAACCCTGTTCTGAGGATTGGCCTATGCTGTGTGTGAGGCCCCGAGCAAAGAGCAGCTTTTGCAGACAGCTGGGGACTGGAATCAAGCTGTGATCGGCCTCCCCCTGTGCTTGCACTGCTGGAGACAGGAACAGCCTGTGAGGAGCAGGGTTTTCACAGGATGCGAGACCCTGAGGAGCTGCTGTGTTTCATGGACTCTCTGTCTGTCGTTTATGTTGCGGGATTAGACCACGGTGGGTAATCATCACACACACACACAAAAAAAAGGAGTCATGCTGTGACTTATCAAACACACATGCAAGAACAAGCATTAAGCACTCCAGGGCTGGCAGCAGGAAAGATGTCATTTGAATTGTAGGTGCCTGGCTAATGAAGCACACGAGCACAGAAGAAGTGCTGCCAGCACAAGGTCCCCATGCAGGCAGAGGACAAGTCAGCAGAGTTGCCCAGAGGTCAAAACAATGATCAGCTTCCCCTGTTTCTTAATCAACAGAGGCTGCATCATCATTCAAGTGATGGTGACAGAGACCCACAAGGGCTACAGGTGTTGTCTTGGTGTGTCAGAAGCTGTTTTATGGACAATAGCATGAGTTAAACTGAGGATGGTAGTAGCTTAAGAGCTCCTGTATGGCTCATCATTCCTCCAGTGCTCCCCAGAACACATGAAGTCACTGAACAGAAGTCATGGAAAGGAATGGATGAGGAGACACCTGTTGCCAAAATCTGAATGAGTTGCATTTTTTTCTGTTTGTCTTCTGCAGCCGACAATGACTTCATTCTCACCTGCACAGCACAGTCTTTAGTTCCTCTTTCAGGCAGGCGTGAAGCTGCTCCCAGCCACTTTTATCAGCTGAGCCTGGGGCTGGTTGCATCATTTGCTTATCAGAAATATCCATGTTTCTGCCTATTGAGCACATCCCTGTTATAGACAATGCTATAGACACTTGATCCCAGCATCCAGGAACTTGAGAGCAAACTTTCTTTTGTTTGTTTGTCACAAAATCAGACCTGGTCAAGATTTATCATTGTGGGAACTATCTTTCTTTCTTTCTTTCTTTCTTTCTTTCTTTCTTTCTTTCTTTCTTTCTTTCTTTCTTTCTTTCTTTCTTTCTTTCTTTCTTTCTTTCTTTCTTTCTTTTTCTTTCTTTCTTTCTTTCTTTCTTTCTTTCTTTCTTTCTTTCTTTCTTTCTTTCTTTCTTTCTTTCTTTCTTTCTCTTTCTCTCTCTCTCTCTTTCTCTTTCTCTCTTTCTCTTTCTCTTTCTCTCTTTCTCTCTCTCTCTCTCTTTCTCTCTTTCTCTCTTTCTCTCTTTCTCTCTTTCTTTTCTCTCTTCCTTCCTTCCTTCCTTCCTTCCTTCCTTCCTTCCTTCCTTCCTTCCTTCCTTCCTTCCTTCCTTCCTTCCTTCCTTCCTTCCTTCCTTCCTTCCTTCCTTCCTTCCTTCCTTCCTTCCTTCCTTCCTTCCCTCCTTCCCTCCTTCCTTCCCTCCTTCCTTCCTTCCCTCCTTCCTTCCTTCCTTCCTTCCTTCCTTCCTTCCTTCCTTCCTTCCTTCCTTCCTTCCTTCCTTCCTTCCTTCCTTCCTTCCTTCCTTCCTTCCTTCCTTCCTTCCTCTTCCTTCCTTCCTTCCTTCCTTCCTTCCTTCCTTCCTTCCTTCCTTCCTTCCTTCCTTCCTTCCTTCCTTCCTTCCTTCCTTCCTTCCTTCCTTCCTTCCTTCCTTCCTTCCTTCCTTCCTTCCTTCCTCTTCCTCTCTTCCTTCCTCTCTTTCTTTCTCTCTTGCATTTTACTGTAAGAAATGCTCATGGTTAGAGTAAAATTCAGATCTTCTTGATGTTAGGAGCATCTCTACTGATGACTGCACTGGCAAGAGGGGGCAGCAGCAGTGTTTGACACTTTTGACTGTTCACTGCACTGAGTGGCAGATCAGGGAGTGTCTCACAGGCTGTGCAGGTTAGCACAAGACTGCTCAACAGAAAGCAGACTCCACTCAAAAGAAACAAATCTTCTGTAAAAGCCAATGTGTTCTCGCTTCCTTGCCCACTCCCCCTCCCTTCAGCTTTCATGTCGTTGGCTCAGTTAATTAAAATTGCAGTAATAGGGAGGCTGGGCGGTTTAGCAGATCGGTAATGGGATATACAGCCTTTCACCTCCAGGTCAATGGTTCGATTGCGGCCCAAGTTGGTAGTGACCAAAAGTTATTAGCATCGAGTGGCTGCTCGCTGACCTCTGTGAGATGATTTTGGTGCTGTTCCTATCAGGCAGGTGTCCCCGCCGTGGGAACCACTCTCACTATGGGCACTAATTGGCACCCTTGTTGGCAGCCCCAGCCACCAACGGGGACGACCTGGGCACAGCAGCAGCAGCAGCAGCCCTCTTCCTGGTGGTCCTGTCCCACCAGACCAGGGCCCTCACAGGCTGCTGTGGAGCTGTTAGGCCTGCTCACACCTTGCTCTTTAGGTAGAGACCACGCTGGTGACCTCTGCCCAGCATCAGCGTTAGCATGAGCTGAACCAGCATGATGCTTGAACCAAGCAGATCTGGGAAAACAGATGGACAGAGCTGGGGAGATGAGGCTGGGTGACACAAGCGACAGGTAAAACCAAGCCAGCTGCAAGGCAGCAGGGACTGCTGGCATCCCAACTGGATGGCCAGCATGACTGATGGGCCTGCCAGAACAGCAGAAAGGATTGGGCTGGGCAGCAGATGTCACAGAAGAGCGGGCACAGAGATTTACATGCCACTGCCGTTCAGAGCTCCCAAACCCCTGGGGAGGAATGGAGAGCAGAGCCAGGGGCTGTCACCCATGCCAAACACATCTTTCAGTTTTCTCACCAAATTGCTATTATCTAATTAATGCCTTGTTTAAAACACTGATATGGCTAAGCCTTCAGTGGGTGTGAGTCAGCAGAAGTGCTTCCAGCCAGTTTACACCAGCTGGCAATTTTCCTCTCAATATTGGTGACTATTGCAGTAGTCAGGGAAAATGCCATTCATGTTTCTGTTTGTCATAGTTGCGGCATGACAGCTGAGAGAAGGAGGCGAAGAGTGGTGTTTTCTGCAGCTTTTCTCAGCAGTGTTGGAGCTCCTCACTGCCTGGCACATTTCTATCCCCACAGCTCACTGTCAGAGGGTTCCTCCAGCAAACAGGGCTGCCTGATGGGCATGGTAATACTGAAAATATGTGATGGGGTGAGTCCATGTCTTCTGAGTCCCTTTTTGCCCCTCAGATCTCCAAGGAAGGCCTTTTCCAGTGACACCAGAATCCCACTGAAACAGCAGTTTCAATGGTGATACAGCAACCACAAGCTTTCAGTCCCTGGGCAGTGCCAGCAGAACCACCTTGAGTAATCAACACGCTCCAACAGGCAACCAACACAGCAGCATCTGCCAAGCAGTTTAATGAGAAGGCAAAACTTCCAGCTTTTTGTGTCCAGGAGGATCTGCCAGAGCCCTGCCAATGCAACACATCTGCTCAGGAATTTGGCTCCTGCTCTCCTAGCACACATGTTGTTACTTGTGAGCAAGTGGAAATGTTTCGTTTTAATGTTCTTGCTCAGCTCCTTGGGGTCAATGCAGAGTCTGAGTCTGCCCCCTTTCTTCCCTGCAGTTTTCAGGGCCTCAGCAGAGGCTGCTAGCTCTTTGATCCTACAAATAATGCCATCTGCTGTCACGTTTTATAGTTCCTCGTCTGGTCTTTTTTCTCCTCGAAAGATTAGCCAGCACTGTGGCTCTGTGACCATGCACTGTGTCCTCCCACCATCTCACCAGTGAGCCCGGGCCACAGAGCAATGCCTCCCAGCAGCGTCCCAGTGGCCACCAGTTCAGTTGCTCCAGGTGTGACAACAGTGAGAACCAGAGTGTTCCTGGCAATGGTGAGCATTTTGTGTTTCCATGGGGCTGGGTGTTGTTCCTTGCCAGGTATGCACAGCTTCAGCTTGAACTGTTCAGGTCAGTGCCTCCTTGGCCTCCCTCTATACAAGAAAGACTGCTGCTAACTTCACTTGCATCCCCGAGTGTCATTCACACGCCGTGTGTAGACAAGCTGTCAGTACTTTTTATCAGTCTTCATTTTGTATTTGTAGCTCCAAGCTATTTTTTAATGCTTTTAGGAACAACTCTCCTCATTCATCTGAGGAGTCACCGAACTCTGACTGTAGCCCATGTGTTTCCTTTGCAGGCATATTTCAGAGGAGGATTTAAAAATCAATGAACATCTTTTGTTCATACGCCAGCTGCCACATCAGTGGCATTGTTCCTTGTTTGGCACAAACTTCCTTTTCTCTTTTCATTTTCTACAAACTGTCTTCTTCCTTGTTTAACTGTGGTGTTGATACTCATGTACTACATGTATTGCATTTTGTCTTTTTCTGCTCCTTGGCATGAGAGCATTGTCTTTTTGCACCTTGGGTCTATTTTTCCAAATATTCTCTCAAGACTGCTCTACTACTGAACTCCAAAACCTTTTGATGCTTAGTGAAGAGCCACCTTGTATACCAGATTCACTAGAGGAGCCTTTTGATTTGAGGAAAAGGAAGCACAGGTTAGGATTCTTTTCCTTCTTGGTACTTTGTCTGAAAAACAAAAATTCCACAGGCAAAAGGTCCAATACCTTCATTGCATGTCTCTTTTCCTAGATCTAGTTGTTTTTCAGTGCAGTCCCAGACCTTGAAAGGTTTTCTCTTTTGCTGCTGCTTATTCTAGCTGCTCAGCTGTGGAAGCCCAGACCTGGCTTGTAGTGATTACAGGACTGAAGAATTTTAAAATCTTAAGATTCTTAAGAGAATTAAAATCAACAGGCTTAAATGCACACATACACACCATGGTGAAGGAGGAAAATATCCTGTTTAGAACAGTCCCAATTTTGTAACATTGGAGAGTTTGGAGTTCAGCTTTGACCAGGACAGCCTGGTGGTATGCAGAAGATTCTGCAATTTTCTCTATAGCCAGCATGCAAGTGCTGTAGCTACTGCACAGCCAAGATTGTGAATTTGTGATACTGTTTTTTGTTTGTTTGTTTGTTTGTTTGTTTGTTTGTTTGTTTTTTCCTTCATAGATCCATCATATGCTACCAAGCTCAAATTTTATTATTAGTGTCTCAGACCACATATGATGTACATTGCTTAAGAACAGCCTACATATGATGTATGTTGCTTAAGAACTGCGGAATGAATTGCCAAAATTAGACAGAGCCTACAAATTAGTATAGCAAGAAATCATTTTTCATGTGGGAAACCTTTCTAAAATGAAAAACAAAATGTTCCAAAAGGTTGCTGTAGTTGTTTTCAGTATTAGTGGGCTGAAAAAAAAAACAACAAACAATGGAAAATCATAAAGGTTTCCAAAGTTTTTAGGCCAACAGACTGTTATAACCCTCCAATGATAAGGGACAACTCTGCTCTCTTGTCGTCAAAGTTTTACTTGAATATTTTTTTGCTATAAAACACTGTAGAATACTGTATGTCCTTACACAACTTACCATGCCCTCACAGTTCCCTGGTGACCCGTAAATCTCAGTGTGGGAATCACTGCTGCAGACACAAATTTAGAACAAAAATCATAAAGCTGCAGGAAACTACAAGAATCCCCCTGTGTCCTCCCTAGAATTCTGGCAAATAGAGACATAGCTCAGATGCAATTAGCTACTCTTCTCTGATTTTGTTTAAATTTATCTTACTTTATGCTTACTTTGTCTAGCCTCCAGGTTCTGTTACAGGCTCTTCAGTCAAGCACTATCGTGGCGCTGTGCGACACGGAGCACAACGTGATGTTGATTGATGAGTGTGTCGGTAACAGGGAATGCTGGCAGACTTCTGCTGTCACTGTCAGAGCTCCGAGAGACTGTTGTATTTATGTCAAACAAAGATTTGTGTTTGCTTGAACCCAGTATCTCTCTTTCTAGTGTTTTTGCTTTGGTGCTTAACACTTCTTGCAATTATGTTCCCTGCTGAAAATTGTGGAAAGTACCTCATTAACACAGACGGGGAAGCTAAACTACATTTGCACAAATCCCAAGTACATTATTGGAGTTATTCCTATCATACCCAAGTACTAATGAGAGTTCAGGCAATGTAACTATAAAGAAAAACTAACAAACAAACAAACAAACATGATTTTTACAAACATGATTTTTACCATGCCTTTTGAAGAAAGAGTGTCTTGTAAAAGATTTATACAAAATCTCAAGCTATGATTAAGTCACCAGGAAGTTACACAGTGGGCATAGGGACCATGAAACTTGATATTGCTGATATTGCAAAGGTAAAAGATGCTTGGAAATAAAATAATAATAATTTTTTTTGGATGTATCATAAAGGAACAAATAGATATTTTTAAAAATACACATTCTTAAATAGCCTTCAAATAACTTTCAGAATTTGAAAATAACCCAACCGATCCAAGTTCATTTGGATCCAAAGAAATGAGAGTTTCTTCCCCTTTTTTCCTGGCCCTGGTTCTCTCACTGTGACATGCCTGAAACTGGTTTATTGTCCCTCCATCCCACATAATGAAGTGGAGGGCACATAGTATTTCTACTTTTGGAAAGACAGAGGAAAACAAAAAGCAAAACATCTCTAAATCCAAATTTATTTAAAGTAGTTTGCACAAGTGGAAATCCTGGCAGCATTAGTAATAGAAAGAAAAGGCTCAGCTAACATCAAATACAGGCGGTGTAGAATTAAGCTAGTGTTTCTGAAAACAAAAACAAAACAGCAACATTATTTTAGGAGCATTGTCTGCCAGCTGCTGGTTGCACACAGCAGAGTTGGTCACGTAGCTAAGCCTCCTGTCCTGTCCTGTCCTGTCCCCCATGTCTCTAACCTGCACATTGTTTTAAACAGGGCTTGAAATAAAAACTAGACACAAGGAACTTCTGTCTGTAGGAGACATCCACCAGGACCTTTTTCCTACTCCCCAGGCCTGCTCTTTGCCTACCTGTGGGAGAACTGAAACTTGCAGCCATTCTGGCACCAATGTCAGCCAAAGGCCAACAGTGGCACAGCTGGAGCACATCAGGTGCCCCAGTGCCTGCTTCATGTTGCAGATCCCCCGCGTAGTAGCACCTAGGCAGCCCTGCTGATCAGTAAACACATACCTCCCTCCTACCCCTGCACAGAGACTCTTGGTGCCAAAATACATGCTTGTGTATTCTAGACTTCCAGTAACTCTATTGGCATAAAGAAATTGCACTGCGGAAAGTGAGAGCAGAGCCTGGCCCCTAGCTGAGATCTCATACTGGGGGAGACGACAGCTGTGGGGTTTGGAGAATCAGGTTACTCAGAGGCCAAGCTGAAAGCTGAGACAGACAAAGTGCTGATTGCGATTTTTGGGTTTGTAATTATTTTTTCATAATAAACACAGACACCTGCAACACAACACAAAGTCTACGCACCCCACTAATAACCCCTCAGCAAGTTACATGAGTAAGGTTTTAGACGTGTCTGAAGAGGAAAGATGGAATAATAATCATCTTCTCATGCAGGAAACAGAGCATAAAATGTGATGGATACATTACTCCCCAAAAGAGGCGTCATTCATCTTTTTCCGTTCCTTTTTTTCCAAACTGGATGCAAACGGGATACAAAAAGCCCGTAGATCAAACAACAGAATCTCTACCCCCTTTTTATTTTTTTATTTTTTAAAGTCTCTTCGTGTGTGTTGTTTCTCAAGCTGCTAGATGGCATTTATGATACATGGGAGAAACAAATAATCCTGAGTTTACTACAGGCTTTCAATGTGGCTGCCAGAAATCAGGCAACTACTATGAACATTTGATATTTTTTCCTTTATTTCTTTAAATATTTATTTAAGTATGCTAACTTTGAATACTAAGCCAGCATTTACAAAGAAATATTTGGAAGTGTAAAGTCACCATGGCTAATTAAAAAAATAAAAATAAAAAAAAAATTGAGTAACTGTTCAAAATGGAGAGAGAAAGAGAAGTTGGTCCTTCTGGAAGGAGAAATAGCTTACAAGATGGTACGTAGAAATTCATGCAGCCAATCTCTTTTGCAGTTTCTATTCCTTAAGATACCCTGAAAGTAAATACATTTTGCATTTTAAGAATGTCGAGTTAGATGAATTAAGGCTAGATCACCTGGATTTTAAGCAAGTTAAAATTTACAATGAGATGCATGTTTAATTACCATAATTAAATCCTGCCTAAATTCAAACATACATTAGAATACCACAGGCTTCGTACTAATATATATTGACATATTTTGGTCCTGACAGACACCTCTAATTTTAAAGTATGGTTGTCCCACACTAAAGTGGGGTTATCCCACAGTATCATGTTCCAAAGTCCTTTTTTTTTTTTTTTTTTTTTCACTTCAGTACTGTTTATCCCATTAATTATTTTGCGGTCTGAGAGGTACCACATGCTTGCAAAATAAGGGCTGTTTATGGTGTCCTTTTATAACAGCACCTGTCTTGACATGCTTGGGTCTGTTTATTTGCCACCCCACCCTCATCCCCTCTTCCCCCCTTCCCCCCCCCCCCCCCATTATCCTTTTAGATTGCATCTTGCATCTATTTTTATCCAAGTCCTGTTAGGAAAGCTTAGCTATCATAATCAGTTTTGTGTTTTTAAAATGTGAGTGGGCTGTCTCAGAATTTTGTATGTATGTGTGTATGTATGTATTTATTTATTTTACAATGGGCAGTGTTGCAGACAGGACAGTGAAGATCTGAGTTATCTGCATTATCTTCCTCTTCCAGACAACTCCTGTACAGTAATCAGACTGGGGAGTGGGAGAGAGGCAGCGTTACGGGACAAGCAAGCTCATCTTAACTGCAGATGATGGGTGGTAATGCCATTCCAGTCAAAGTGAAACTGAAGCCCAAAACATAATGGCAGCATGTTGTTCAGCCTGTATAACACAAAATGAATGCAAAGACCTTGTAGATCTTCACTTCCAAATGTTTTTAATACCTGACATTTGGGATAAGACAGCTTGTACCAAAGAGGGTGTTTTTATTTTGGGGTGGTGGGGAAGTGGGGGTGGGGATAAATTGCTTTACTGCAGAATTTTTATGAGTCCGTATGTCATTTTTGGCTGGGTTAGTTTAGCGTAGTCACGAGAGGAAGGCAAATAGCACTAGAAATCGTCCCAGACTCCTGTCATTTTAGTAGCAGGACATTAATAAAAGGCAACCAAGAAGCCCTCATGAGGCCATTGCAGCACATCAGCACATTTAGCTTAAATTTTAATTTCTTTTTACACTTGTTAAAGTTGAGCACTCAGAGAAAATGTTGCCAGATCATGATAGATCCACCTCCAAGTGGATATCTGGTTTGACTTAAAGACTTAAAATAATGATCCTCTGCCATATGTTGAATATAACTTGAGGTTTTTAGCAAAATATGTCTTAGATTAAGTGTACAGTATATGCCACAGCACCGTTGAGTTGTTTCTCTGAAGAGAAACAGCATTACTCCTGCTCTCCAGTTGGGAGGACTTTCCCTTCAGGCTAAATGAGACAACAAATTAGGGGTGGGCCTTCAGTGTGGTCTTCTGCAAATGGAAGGTGCTGCACTGCCTAACCAGGGAGGCTTCCAACTCAGGAGGTGTAATTAGGTCAGGCAAAAAACAGCTGAAAATCCGAATTTGGTTGTATTGGGGCAGCTGTGGAAGCGCTCCAGACCTGTGCAAAGGGGGAGGTCTGGGCAGATACTGAAAAGTACCTATCAAAGCAAAGGGAAGTCTAACCTTTACTTACATATATAAATGCACATGGTGAAAAAAATAAAACAGGTATGAAAAAAACATTTCTGTAATAATTATACTACTAATGAGCAGTGCTTGGGATTTGAACTTTTTATATATACAATTATTTCAAGTGTTTATAAAACCCAATATATATATTTTTTAATGAGTTGTCAGAAAGTATACTTAGCCAGTTTTAGAAAAATATGTGAATTCCTGTATTTGTTGTCATGGCCTCAAACAAAAGATCACTTGTGTGTTCAATTATATTTTCTGTTTTCAAAAATAACTATCAACTTGTATTACTCCAAATGACATACTGTCTATTTTCTAAACACTCCTGGAACACATCTTTCTGTTTATGGCTTTTGCTTGTTTCTAGCACAGTGGCAAGGTACAAGTAGCTAAAAGCCTTGTGCACCTTTTGCTATAATTCGTTCATGTTGTGTCTTCTAACAGTCTTAGCTAGCTGAAGTTGCTTTCTCTGGTAATTCCAAATGACTGCAGTGAAACCCACTGGCAAGAGCATAGAAGATCAAATGCAAATTTCCTTTCTCATTCATGAAAAAAAGTCTCCTTTACTGATGCCAGTTTTATTATTATTATTATTATTATTTTATTATTTTTTTTTTTTTTATGAGAAGTTTATGGATCTTCCACATCCTCCTTTCTGCATGCAAACATGAACACTGCTGTAGCTGGGAGCAGTACCACTATACCAGCAGTTAGTTGCTGCTATTATCCATGATTGAGCAAGGGAGTTGATGGGTCTAGAAAACTACAGGCTAGAGGGATTATTGCATCTAATGTAGTCACCCAAGAAACATTACAGGTCATCTAGTGGGCTATAAGACACACTCATGGCACCCTGGGCAGTGCAGTCTTTCCATCAGAATATTTGTGACAGCACAGGTACGTGAAATGTGTCACCATGTCAACTGAAAAACAGATGGGAGTGTGTTGACTGACAACATGGTGGTGATGAAGGCTCTGAGGCCTGTTCTTTCATGTACACATGCTACTGTGAAAATAAATATCCCCAGAATGCCTCTATATATGCTCCACATTTTACACTGTCAACATGCAAGTGCAACAGACTCAGATGTCAATCAGATGTCAATTTTTATAGCAAAGTCAGGGGGACACAAAGGATAAGCAAAAAGCATTTAAAAAGAGTACATCAGACCTCTGCTAAATTAATCCATTTAACTCAGTAACCAGGGGGAAAAAAAAAAAAAAAAAAGTTACAAACCTTTTTGTGGCCAGTACAGGGTTCCCATCACAGTAGTTAGGAAATCATATGCAGTTCTATGTCTAAGAGCATCGTGTTGCTTCAGGTTATCTGAGGACAGCAAATAACCTAGCATGTGATACTACACAAAATGACACAAGAAACCCTCATCACACTGCACAAAACGCATAAAGAAACCAGTTTTTGTTGTTTGTTTGTTTGCTCTTTAAGTGAGTGGAAAAATGATAGGTTCCAAAGATGACTCAGAATAACTCATATCCTTGTATGAACCATTCCTTCCCACTTCCTTACCCTACAGCTCATAACTGTTTCTCTACCACAATGAACAGAAACAGGTAGCCAGTTTTAGGCAGTGTAAATGTCTGGTACAGTTAAGATTGGAATGGATTTTCAAAATTTAAAGTTAAAATATGTAAAAAAATAGGAAGCACAAAGATGAGCTATCAATCCCAAGTGACAGGAAGTTATTTCTTTATTAAAACAGATGGCAATTGTTGAGATAATGATATTAATCATCATCACACTGACATCACGATTACTAAGATATTATAATGCATCACATTGGCTCTTTATCACAATTGTGCATTCCCTTTTGTAAGCAAATCAAAGATATTGTCCCTACCCTGCAGAGCTCACAATCCTGGGGAGGGTGGGGAAGGTCCTGCAAACAATTATTTCCAGATGAAGTGCTTAGAGCGTCAAGTATCAGGCCCTCTAATTTAGATCCTAGGAGACACTTGGATGTGAAATGGTAATTAATAATAATAATATTAATAAAACATGTTTGTTTTGTTAGAGCCTCACAATCTTTGAGACTTTTCTTTAAAAAAAAAAAATAATGGGTTTCTGGGGCTGAAGAAGAGAGCAGAAAACTGTTCATTGGTGTGGCTGAAGACCACAGGGAGGTTTGGAGGAAGCTCTGGAGGGAAAAGGCAGATGGAAGATACAGATGGGCAGGAAACCTGAGGTGGGGGGAGACAGGAGGAGGGACGGTGAGGTGGGCAAGGTCAGGAGGCTCACTGGTGCAGAGATGTGAAAAAGCAATGGGGAGAAACACAGACAGAAGCTACACAGCACAGGCCTTGAATGAGACATGAGACTTGAATTTGATGTGAAAAATAAAAGAAAGGTGCTGACAGGAGATGAAAAGGGCCTGGCCAGAGACAGAGCATGTGGCTCTGAGTGATTCAGATGGAAAGACTGGAGAGCGATAAAGAAAGAGGCCTGGCAACTGTAGGTTGTCAAAGTGAAAGAATGAAGCAATAAGGCTTTGGGGCTGGGGAATAAAAATAATAATGAGTGAGGAAAGGGATCAGCAGGTCCCAGAGAACATGTGGAAATGGAGGACAGCTCAGGCCAGTGCAACCACCCGTAGCCATGCAGGAGAGGAACAGGCCGACCTCGCGTGTGCCCAGTGCTCCTGCTGACGTCAATGGGCGCCGGGCCAAATCCCAAATATAAAGGGAGAGCAGGGCCAGGGCATGGTCACTGAGTGTGAGGGAGAAGAGCTTAAAATGGCCAACGCAGCCCTCAAGGCTAATGGGGAGTGAGGGGCACAGCCAGACGGGGATAGGGGCTACTCGCTGGCTGAAGCAGGCCGCAACCCTGGGCACACGGGCTGTTGGGGGAGGACTGATCCAGTGCAGGTGTGAGACTCACAGGAGAGGAGATACATAATGAGAGATCCTCTAAAGTCAGTGGGGAGGCAATTAGAATCGGGCAATCCTCACTATTCACACTAAGTTTGGGGGTGGAGGTCCCAAATACCCCCCTACACACACTTTTTTTTTTTTACCTGCACTTACAGCCCAGCAGCCAGAGTCCTGCAGAAACAAGAATGTGCAAGACACAGACTAGGAATCCCGTTTAATTTCCTATACTGTTCTGTGAAGTATGTTGACAGAAAGCATTAGCAGAGACAAAACATGACACTGGACAAATGCAGAATCATCTTAGTACTAGCATCCTGAAATAATATTGCTGCAAGTATTTGAGATAGCATAATAACTGAAGGTCTTTTTTGCTTTTAAGTTTTCTTCTGTATATGGAAAAAAAGTAAAAGTTCTGAAAGGCCTACCATACTACATCAAAAACAGCAGCAGCTGAGGATACCAATGCATAATATTGATATTTGATATATAATATATCAAAGATGATAGCCAGAATAGAAATTCACCCTTAGCTTATTGACATCAGATCCTCTGGGAAACAGGATTTCCAGGTGCTTAGAATATACACACCAAGCCAGCATGCAAAATTAGCAATCAAAAGAAACCACTATGATGTTGAGCAGCTCCTTCACTTCTGCATGCCTGAGGCATTATGATATTGACTTCCTTCGTAACCTATCATGAGGTTATTTCCTACAGAGGAAAGCAGATATGTAAGTGCCATGTATTATTATTATACTGATGAGAAATGGAGCACTGCCTTTTGTTTCCTAGAGAGGAGAATCATTACTCAAGAGGATGATTTTTTTTTTCCCAGAACAATTTGCAAATGTTTATTTAGTAATTTTAATTTATCACTTGTCCCTAAGGAAGGTGAATGAGGGTACCTTGCAAAAATGAAAATAATCAGACACAAATCAAGTTTATGAACTGGTCCCTTTTCCAGTTCATAAACCCCTGTCTTGCTCCCCCTTTTATGCAAAGGGTCAAGCATAGCATAATTCATATCCTATGCCATAAATCTCACTAAGCCACAAGAGGGAGCAGCTTTCAGAGGTGCAGACAGCTAGAGAACGAGAAAAAAGCTCCAATTAAGACAAACTAACAAACAAAACAACAACAAACCCCTCCCTCCCTTTCTCTCCCCCTCAAAAAACACACATACAGAAACACCACCACAACACACACACACACACAAACAAACAGACAAAAACAAAAACACCACACTGGAGATCTTCAGATCTTCAGTCTCAAAAGATCAAAGGAGTGGCACTCTCCCACACAGCTGTGTGTTAGTTCAAATGTTGTACAGCATAACCTTCAGGTTTAGCCTTTGTGCTGAAGTGGGCAGTAGGTAGTTATTTGCTCTGACTCAACTGACTTAATGCAACAGATATCTCTGTGTTCATTTCCAAAGGTTCTCCAAGGTTAGCCTTAACACTTTCTCCTACTGGAAGACAGAAGTTACAACCTTAACACCTCATAGCATGTAAGAGAAGGGTCACTCCTATGAAGAAGAAAATTCCTTCAGAGAACAGGTCAAATCAATGCTATAAAAAGTAATTGACGAAGATTCAGAACAGATTTCCAAGCCACCTGCTTTATTTCAGCACCTTCACACTTGAAGGCTGTTCCGCCTCCTGCTTTTTTGTTGTTGTTGTTGTTTGTTTTTGTTTGTTCATTTGTTTGTTTTTTTTTGTTTGTTTTGTGTTTTTTTTTTGTTTGTTTGTTTTTTGTTTTCTTAACAAACAAATACAGCCCCCTCCCTGGCTTTCTCTGACTTTGCCAAAGGATTCTGTTCACCTAAGCAAATTGTTGTGAGTTGACATCTTTCACACGTATTTCACCTCTTGCAGGAGCCATTAACACCAAATGCTGGATTTTCCACATCAGATGAATCTGCATGTCCTGACCTACTGCAGTCACAGACTGCTCTACAATCACACACTGAAGTAACATTCCTGGGTCAGACAGGTACTGCAGTGTGTTTGAGATATCTGAAAGGACACATATTCATCTGGTAGAGGCAGGTGTTTGTCTGTCCCCCTATTTTTGCTGGCACAAATACTGATGGGATGGAATTGGAACACATTTTTATTTTAAAATCACTGCTTTGTCTTTTTTCAGTAACAACTTGGTTTCAGTGGGAACTTCCCCTGTTTCTGGACAGCAAAGAGCAGATTTCTTTAAAACAGATAAGAATATTATCAAAAACATTTATTTTCCTCATGAAAAGTGAAGGCTCTGGAGGACGTTTCTTTGTTAAAACATCACATCAGGGTATCTATGAAGGGTGTGACCATATGTTGGACTGGGCTCTCTGCCTGCCATATGGTTCAGGGTAAGCCTGATTTTGCATTCAAGGACAGTGTCCTAACTGCCCATACACACTTATATGCCAGTGTGCAGAGTGGCACAACTTTTGCCCATGTTCTGTGACTCCCTTGGTAGAAGGTCCCCAAGTGGCAGAAGCACCTGGTGTGTGCTGGCATGCCACTGCTGCACACAGGGCAGACCTACATGGCACACCTGGAAGAAACCCAAAAGCCCAGGCAGTGTGGATGCAGCCAAAGAACACCCATTCAGCAGACAAGTTAAAGCGCACATCAGATAGTAAACCTGAGAACAGCATCTAAAGGCTCAGGTATAATTTCCTGGAACCCCTATGATCAACTAAGAGGAACAAGGGGACAGATAATGCAGACATAGCACTGAGGCTTATACTCCCTTTGGGATCCTCTTTCCAGCACTCTTGCTTTCTCCATGCATCCTGGGAAGGGTTTGAGCTCGAGGTGGGTTCTCAGCTCTCTGGATCCTCTTTTGGAAGCTGGCAGCAAGGCTTCATTACTACAGTATGTAGAGCTAAAAGCCTTCCCTTGTGCACTCTTGTCTGTGCAGCCAGACTTAACTCAGTGGTAACCAGTGCAAGAGATTAACTGACAATAGAGAGACCAGCTTGCAAATTTCCTTTTGGCTTGATTTAGAGCAAGGTCTTGGATTCAGGTCTCCCAATCCCAAATTAGCCTTTATTTTTTTTTTTTTTTTTTTTTTCTCTTTAAGCTATATACCTCTCTTTGTATAAATAATTAAGCATTCGTTGGACCAGAAAGAAAAATGGGAAATGTAAGCCAGTGATTCTCCAGCCTGCTGGTTAGCCTGCTCATCAGGGATGTGGGCAAGCCACATCCAAACCTCTACTGCAATGACTAGTTAATTATTCATACAAAGCAGAACATCTTCTATGGGAGAGAGGGAGTGCAATTACCCAGCAGATTGGCAGTGAATCTGCTCTCCTGGGGTGTGGGAGAGTTGAGATCAATCCCCACTCCAAATCAGGGTGAGGGAAATTTTGAGAATGATCTGTTACTCTGCAGGCTAGTGCTAACAATTTGGCTGTTGGGTGGAGTGCATGCACACAGAGATACTTTTGGCAAACTCCAAATTCCAAATTCTCCTCCCCTTGGTATGACTGCTCTCCTGCCACGAAATCTCATGTATTAAGGGTGAGACATCGTTGTCTCTGAGATTTATTTATAAAAATAAATTGCACATCAAGCAAATAATCTAGATTAGATTTCCTTTACGGTAGTGGGAAAAGAAAAAAAAAAAAAAAAGAAAAAAAAAAAAAAAAGGACATTTTCTGAATGCAATTAATCTCGTTAATAAAAATATCAGTGACATTATTTCTTCTCCACAAGTTTTATATGAGATCTAGATGTCCAGCTATATGCAAATCTATATTTGGGAGGCACCCAAAATCATCTGAGAGGAGGCCCATTTAGATTTCCATGATGCAGTTTGCATCATGGCGCAGCCAGTCACACAGCACTGGGAGTATCCTGAAGCACAGCACTATGCAGCAGCAGAGCCTCCCCTGGGACCATGATGGCCTCAGCCATGCTAAGTGGCACATGCTGTCCTTGCAGGGCTCTCTCTATTAGACACGTGAAAATGCACCTCTTTTCTCACTTATATCAGTTGTTTGGCTTCATAACTGTGCTTGAAATGTGCACAGAAATAGCTGCTGCTTTTTCTAGGGCTTGCACCTAGAACCAGTAAAGCTCATGAGCCTGCAAATAAATGGTAGAACTGAGCAGCACATGTAGGTTTTGTTTTTAATCAGCTTATAAATTCAAAACACTGGGAGATCCTAATTTATATGACAATGTCAGTAAGTGGAAAGGCATAGTCCCTCCTTGATTCTTGTACTAAAAACTCCCATAGAATCAATGAGTGATAGTGTGCACGTCCCACTGACATAAACAGGGATCTGATCCACCCAATATGCTTGTGACAGCTCTCATAGAGACTAGTTCAATGCTCTCCAGATGGAGAAGCCACAAGTGAGTAGAATTATTTTTTTTTTTCTAGGTTGTTTTCAAATTAAACAAGTAATAAAGTTGCATGACTCTGTAGCCCGACTCTGTAGCCTGCATCATGTCTCTAAATGTGGTATTAAAATGTCATTGTCATCTCACAGCAGATGGGGCAGGGGTTTCTCCTGACAGTAAAGTTTCCTAGAAAAGCACGCTAGGGAGTACATTTTGGCAGGAAAGCTCCTGTACTACAGTATAATCTAAATGTGGAGGTATTTCAGGGTGGGAACCAGGGGGAATGCTTGAGTCTCACCAACTATAGGTGTAACAACTATAGGTGTAACAACTATGGGTCAGAAATCCCACTGGGCTCTGGGTGGTTCCCTTGCCTGATCACTAAGAGAGTGGATGTAGCTGGAGGGGCTAATGGGAAGGAGTAGAGAGGGCACTTCAACATCCAAAATTATACTTACAAATACTTAAATACAATAAAATAATTCAGAAGATCCACACTCCAACAGCCACAAAGGTTGCCTGGGCTTTGAGTAACTGCATACCAACATATATATCTTAAAGTACCCATGTTCTAGTTGCCAGCGTGCACTAGATCTCATTTTTCTGGCTATGCAGCAGCTACACAGGCTGTATATTTCTCCAGTAGAGGTTAAAGCTGCTTTCTGATGCTTCTGTGCACCAGAGTGTGAGAGGTGGGCCTCTTTCTTCACAGGCTGCACACCAGTATCTGAACAGACTAGTAGGCTACCAAAAGCTAGCTGGCAGTAGTTTTGTTGGCCGTGTTTTAAAGATGAGGAGCCTGACTCAGTATGGAAGCCAAGGACTTTGAATCCCAAGTAATGAAATTGCCATGCTCCAGAGAGGAGCAGAAGCGTAGATGCAGCTCCACACTGGAAGCTGGCGACCGCTCTGCAAGGACCTCCTGCGTGTATGTGTCATTGTGGCTCAGCTTCCTGAGATGCCTCACTCTTTCCAGATGCTGAGCTGAGGCTTTCTTTGTGGGTCTCTGATTCACCCTGCTGGTTCAGGAGCCATGAAGGAACTTCCTTGCCTTCCCTTTGGTGATTTCTCTTTGACCATGCTGTGAGAAAAAGCATGGAGTTATATCCACATCTCTGATCCCGAACCTTGTGCTTGGCGTCACACACAGCAGAGCGCCCTCTCTCCGTCAATATATAGAAAGGGCTGTTAAGGCAACTTTCCTTCTTGCACAATTTTTTCTTCCTTCAAAAACTGTGCACAATACATATTTTTTTGCTTTAGAGATGAATAACATAAGCTGCTTTGCAGATGCATTCAGGAAAGAGTTTGCAATTTTCCTTAACCTGCAAATTCAAGAACATTTCTGCATAGTTTTTGTGTCAATAAATAGTTAACATGAGTATGAACTACATGAATGTAGAAGTGTATGTACTTGATTTACAGAACTGGTATACATTTATTTTCCTATATGAAACTGAACACATTCAATTATCAGTTTAATTACAGGGCAATTCTATTTCTCTTCCACATCATGTGATTTTATTTTAGATTTGAACAATACACATGTATGGTTTGTCTGGTTTTTAATAGCTACCATATTGCTCATCCATTCCATTAGCTGTATAACTTTATTTAAGATTCTGCATTTCCACATGGTTGTCAATTTGTGTTGTATTTTATATATTTATTTATTTGCTTATTCTTGAAGGGAATTGCAGCTCCTTGATGGTGATTGCATTGCTTTCAACTCAGCTGATTTCTAAATGCTGGTCTTCAAGCAGGTATGAATTGTCTCAGAAAGCATCTCTGTACAAATGAAGTATCTTCCTACATGAAATGCATTAAGCTGGAATCGTACACAGCATAATGTTATTGTTACGTTATGTTGTTCAAAGCTTTTCAGTCCATTCCCTGCCTTCAAAAAGCAGGGGAGGGGCTCTCTGTGCTTCCCAGCTGTACTCTGAAGGTGCTGTCTGTGAGACCTAATTTTGGCTGGACCTGTCAGTGCATGTCACCCCAAAACAACTCCCCATGAGTACTATTGAACAAGTTTTGCCCACAGCATTGTGCCAGTCTGCAGGGAAGATACCTCTTGTAACTCCATCCTGCTGTTTCTTGTAAAGCTTGCTACTCCATAGTTTGAGCCACTTGCCATAGTCATGGCTGCCATCACACATGTACACAGTTTTTAATTTTTGCTTCCCAAGGGTTTACTTAACAGGTATTAGTGAAGGCAAGCCCACCAAAGAAGATCTTACTCTCACCATCTGCATGCTGTAAAATTAAGGGGAATTGTTCTACCATTACATGTATATTTTTGCTTTGTGATTTCTTTTCTGGAGGAAACATCATGAAAAAAGTGACTGTCGCAACTGTCAAATGCTTTCCTGTAACATCTATGTTGCTTACCCCTCAGCGCACAAAACCTGATTTGGTTTGCTTCATTTTATGTTTATGTCTGTACTTGACCTTGTGTGAATCATCTGTTATTTCAGCTGTTTCTGTCCTAGGCTTTTTTGCCTGTTTGGTGATCAATAACACAGTCCAGCTCCGATGCCATGACAATATAAGCTTGGTAGCTTCGTTGTTGCTGATTCTTAGCACTTTCCAGCATCTGAGAAGTTCATCTGTATGTATGCCAAACTTTCACATAAATCCTATTCTTTGTTCTGATTTTAATTTTATTGCCGGTTGATGTAATAAGAAACATTACATTTCTCTTAGGTATTTTTCCAAAGTATTCAAGATTTTATAGAAAAAAAAATATATATATCTATCCTCTGCCTCATGTTTTATAATCAGTGTGGCACCCTGATTACTTTCCTTCCTTTATCTATTTTGTGTAGTTTTCAATGCATCTCTGGAAAATCTGTTTTTCACAAATAAACCATGTGTATGCATTGCATCTGAAGATGAAGTATTGCTCACAGCCATGCCTGAAGTCATTCAGTCAGTCACAGCAAAGAAGCTAAGCAGTGAAATTTATTTCACTTCTGGCGCCATACTAAGAGACACACTGAAAAAGACATTTGCAAGAAATAACAGCAGCTTTATTGAATCTGCTAAGTTATAAGCAATTATGCATATGCTGGTAGATGGAGCCATTTATGGTAATAAATTATTACACATATACAGAGCCTACACCAGTGCCGCTATCTGGGACTTACAGACTACAGCGTCTTCCTTGATTAGGAGTGAGTGACTTCTGGCTACTTGTTCAGATTATTGAAAAAAGACAGAGGTTAAAAACAAACAAACAACAGTGGAAAGTGGCAAGCAAAAGTAACTGTGCATCCTTTGAGTGTTGTAGGTTAGTGAGGAGTTTTCATTTGCTCAGCACCAGTGCTATTTTTAAGCAAGTATAAATCTTGAGGTGATAATATCTACCCTGCAAGATCAAGTGACTTTGAAGCTCAGTTCACCAGCCAGCTACACTGATTACCTTCTGAAACCTTTTTGGTCCAGTTTAGGGCCATTCAGCTAGCTTGCTCAGGGAAAATCTTGTGTGCACTGAGCACTAAAATGTATTCAGGTACATGCTCTCCTGCACCGTGGGTAAGCCATGAAAGTGTCTGCCTGGACAGCCTCCTCCACATGTCCCACCTGCCTGTGTGACATGGCCAGGATCTGGAGGAGCAGAAAGTCACTTGCCACATAGTCCATAATGTTTGGTAGGAGCCTGAACTCTCACGGTCAGGGCACAGAGCAGGATTTGGGGATGTTTCCTGCCTTTTCTAGGCTGTTCAGCTCGGATAAAAAAAGGTATAGCCAACAAGACTCAAACAGAAGCATTACTTTTGCCTTCTAGACCTGCCTCCTCTCCATCTTCACCATCAAAGAGCCTCTGGATTTATTTTGTGTTATTATGAATAAAATAATATTCTCTACTGTGTATACAATTTTCAGACAAATGTATTATGGTTTTTCTAGTGTAGAGAGTACTAGCAGCAAGCCAAAATGAAGTTGTCTGGCATATGCCCAGACCTCTGCTGATTTCACATGTCCACTCACACAAACACACACTCCCCAGAGGCCACCCAAACTCAGTCTGGCAGTAAACAAAAACAGGAGATCCACCTACTCCACAGGCACAATAGGATCTTTCAGTGCAAAACACATTAGCAATGATTCAATCTCCAGACACACAAATCATGTAGAGACTTCTACCTATTCAGAGATTTAAGCATGGCCGAGTCACTGGAAACAGTACAGAGTCCTGTGACTGGGGAAACAGCACAAGATATCTTAAAAGTAATTGTATTATTTTCTTAATGTTTAAATGTCATGAAAAGAACTTCAGGCTGAAAAATTAAACATTAAATTAATTGCAAAGTTTAGAATTACAATAATTGTCTGTTATGATTCAATCATTAACTCCATGCTTGATGCTTTTTTTCCACACAGTCAACCATGACCCTGAGGAATATTTTGATGAAGACATCAGAAGCTCTGACCACAGTGACCAAGATTTACATCTCAGAAAGGCAACCAAAAAACAAGATAAGCATATTATTCATCTATTATTAGAGTATCACTCTATTATTGGAGTATTACTCACCTATGATTAGTCTGTTATTAGCAATGCTGAAGGCAGGTGCTGAGGGTACCCAGGAGGCAAAGAAAAAGGGGAATCATTTTGCTTAATATTTTCTATCATCTTTATTCAACATGAAGAGACCTGAATTCATATTTTACTAAACCTTTATCCTCAGAAATTTCTGCAGGTGTTACAATGAAACATTGACATTTTGTGCAGGCCTTTAGTGTGCAGGGAAAATAAAAGGTTTATGCATTCTATGCAGCCATTTGTCACAAGTGACAACATTCTGATTCACCAGAAATAATTCCCTGATGCTGTGAAAAAATAAGGGCTGCACTGTTAACCCCAACTGTGTATATGGACAACCAGGATTTCAGGTCTGTTCCAGCATCAGTCTGGAAAAACATAAAAGAGTGCAAGGAGAGGGGGAGTGATCTGAGGCGCTTATAGGTAAGTAGAACAAATTATCTTTATGATAGATTTCTTTAAAACTACTCACAAAGAAAAATATTGGGCCAAATGGTCTTTGCATGGCTAAAACTCTCATATGCTTCAGCAACTGCCTCTTAATATAAACCATTTCCACACATGGACCTCCCTCTCTGCATCTGTGTTTTTAATACCTTGCCATTTGCACTCATGTTGCTTAAGGCAAAACTCTGCTTTTAGTTACACAAGTAGAAATGCAGTAGCTTTTCTCTGTATTAATATTAGTGTAGTGAAGGGCAAAATTTGGTGTAAGATTCTGAAATTCTTTTTATATGTATTGTTATTGATGTGCTGGCAAAGTATTACAAATATCCTGCCAGTGGTCAGGTAAGAAATCTTTTCAAAATTCCTGTGGAGAGAGCAAGGATACAAAGCCTGTTCTGAAAGTGGTTGTTTCCAGTGCTGTAACCAATTTCACGGCTGATAACACACACATATACCAGCAGATAAGCAAAGAAAATATGCCTGTGTGATTAACTACATCTATGATCAACTGCTTGGTGAAGAAGTTTTCCCTTCGGTTTTCCCTACACTTATCTTTGGAGCTATGTAGCAATCCTTTTCCCATTCAACAAGTTTTTCATTAGCTTATTGTGAGCAGGTTTTGTCTGCAACTAAGCATTTCAGATCTCAGGATGTCAGAAGTGATGTCTGAAGATCCAACAGGAGTCTACGCAAGCATTTCAAACAAATTATGGTTCTCCTATGTTCTTAATCTGGAGTCATCTCTAAGTGAAGTGGGGCCAACCTTAGCACATTTTTGGCCACCCAGCTCATGAAAAGCAACTTTCCAACACCATAAAGGTTCTGGTGCTTGTACACTGTAACTAAATTGCTTCAGCCACTTCTGACACAATGCAGAAAAAGCATTTACGAGCAATCCTCAGGATCTTTTCTAGTTTTGTCTGGAAGAACTTCAGGATAATCACATATAATATTTAAGTTTAAGTTTAACTTGAAACAATAGAGTATTGGGAAAGGTACATAAAATTTTCTTCCTAGAAAAAATTGTCTTTGTTCTCTTGCCCTTTTCCATTAGTTTGCTTAAAACTCCATCAGATGATGCAAAACCAAACCATCAACAAAACTATGGGAGTGGCAATAAAAAGAAAATAACAGCTTTATGAATCCAAAAAGAATATCCTTCTGAGAAAGAGAGGAGGCTTATCTGAATGTATTATTCTGGTTTAAGACCTTTTCCGATGATAATGACTTCAGAGAATTTCTGGTTCTATGTTGTCTCCACGTGGATGTTTTCCATAAGCTGAAATTGCTTCTAATAAAAAAGAACCCAAAGAGAAAAGATCAGAAAACTCATCTTGCATCCCACCACTTACTTTTCTTTGTCCAAGGATAGTATAACAATAAATGGTATGAAAAGAGCTGAGAAATGTATTTCTTGCAAATAATGTTATTCTCTGAATTTACTTACAGGACTCCTATGGACAACCTCCACTGAGGAAAACGTATTATGTTTGTACTAATTTCTGCTGGATGAAACTGTGTTTAGAACATTGTCTTCTTTCAAGTTTGCATTTTGAAAAGTATGCAAGCAATGCTTTCATAACTAAGGCTAATTATTCCTAATGTACAGTCAGCTGTGCCAGCCAGCTATATTCTTGCTGATAAAAGGCTGTCGTGAAGGTCATGAAGGTTAACATGTACAATAACAGCAAAAATGCTTGTTAATAGTTTAAGCTGTATCCAACAGCTGATTGTAAGTGATGTAGCTTTACTGCTACTCTTCCTTGTTCATTTGTGGCTGTTATAATTCCCTAGAAGAGCATCCCCAGCACACTTTTCATACCCCCAATTTACTACTGATGACACATGCTACAAAAATCACTACATTTCTGGAACACTTCCTTTGCGCACAGCAGTGATCTCCCTATTGCTGCTGTCCGTTGCAATATGCCACTAAACAAGGAAGGGATAATTTTGGAAATAGCCCTGTAATTATAATAACCTAATATAATATACTTCAGTAACTAGCACGTGATCAATACTCATAACTGGCTGTCAGACAATAAATATATTTGGATAAAAGTTAATTGACCTTATCATTATGCAGAACATGGAGTGGGTTAGGATGACATCCTAATGAAATATACACAAAAAATAATTTGCCTTCTTTTAAACATCTTTCCAAAACAATTAGCAGAACATTGACTAATTAAATTACTTTGATCAGCATACAATATGTTACTGGATGAAACAAAATGAGTTATATCTGTTTAGAAAAGTTTGGGGCAGAAAGGGTATGTGTGCTGTAACAAGCTGAACGAAGAGAAGAGCAGAGAGGCAGAATAGCAGACAAGAATTCAACACAAATCTGTCTGGACCATCTGGAGAACTCTTTCCATCCTTTAAAAAGTTGTCTTCCCAGCTTCAATAAGCAGTGATCACAGTCTTATTGATCTATTTTAGCCAAAGATAGCCCATCTTCTGCAAGATTTTTGTGCAACTCCCTTTTGGTGGGACATGTGTATCCAGGTACCTTTGTGACAGATGGCTCCATCACACTTCAGGAGTATTGACTTCTGATACTGAGAGAAGAGTGCTTGCTGCTTGCTGAATCTCACTTAGTGAAGCCCAGCACTGCAAATTATTTTTTTCAACCCAGCCACTGCTCCCTACTAAATCCATTTTAACTTAAGACTAATAATTTCTCAGTACAGAAAAGTATTTTCCCATTTCCATACACAGCGCAATATGTACTGAAGAGATTAAAAAGTGCTGACATTGCACTTGACATGTTCAGACACTGTATCAATGGCACAGCATGAAAATGAAATGTAAGTACAATTCTATCAAGAAGGCAAAATTTATTATAAGCTATAGTTAGACATTTTACCTGCAGTACATTTGCTGTCCCTGTTTTCTCCCCAGTTCTAAACAGTTTTACAAAGTAAAAAAGAAGTGGAAAGCTTATTCTCTCTGTTTTAAGGCTGAAGTTCACTGTCTATGATTACAGCAAATATTTCCAGCTAATGTAATCAATGATCTAGACACTGAGAGATGTGTTTGGTTCTGGAAGTGAAAGAGTGAAACATAATTAGCTGCCCCAGTAACAGTTTCAGCAGATGGGTAGGAGAGCAATGCTTCTAATGGGCCTTTTTTTGACCCAGGGGAGGTTTGCAATCACTTTTGCTGAGTGGAGATGGTATTGAGGGCATCTGGGAGTTCAATCTGTGACAAATGGGTTCATGCATTTTGCCAAACAAGTGCATTTGGAGCAGCAGTTTTGTAGTCATTCTCAGAAAAGAATCACCAAGATCTCTAATTATTGCGAGCCACCCCTGCCACAAAACATGCAGGTGTGTGAAATACTTCTTTAATTCTCAAATAAATGATGGATACCACTACTTTTGCATGTAAGTTTAGCTGCCACCTTCCTCCTCTCTCATTTTCATGCTTTTTCCACTCCTCACTTCGCTCAAATTACAAACCCATTTTTAGAGGATACATTGTCATTTCAGAGATGCATTTCAAAAGTTCTCCATATTTCCTGAATCTTACACCTTACGTTTTGGTAATTATCTCAAAGGTTTCACAGGGTCAAAGCAACATTTGCAGTGAGCTGACACTCAGAATTTACAGTTTGAAGGTTATAATGACACTTTGAATTTTGTTTCCACAGAATTACATCTGTATATATGTATATATATAAAATTCCCTGAGACTGAGATTTTTACAAATGTAAAACTATTTAGATCAAAATAATTTCTAAAAATTCATTTGGTATTTTAAGATAATTTGTTGATTTGTTGACTGTCCTATTGCTTTCCTTAATTTGCTTTATTTCATGCTTGTCATGTGTTTAAAGAAAAATAATCAAAATATTCTATTTTATTGCATTTTTAAATATGCTAAGGGCAGCTGCTATTTAATACAGACTGAACCATCTTATCTTATCTTTAGATCAAAGTGTCTGCAGTTCATGCAGTAATGGCAAATTTTGACGCTGATATTTTGATATATAGAGCAAGAAGATAAGCATCCGGTGCACTAACAGGAGAAGCAGCTGGTTTCAATATCTTAGAATACTTTTCCCTAGGACACCAAAAACTAACACAGCTACATCTGTAAACTGAGCATGCCTGCAATAATCTGCTTTCTAGGTTCTAATCTACAGCACATCATCACTGCAACTTATCATAAATGTCTTGAAGTTCAACAATTATTTCTCAAGACATGCTCAACCACTTCTAATAACAACTGCATTTAAGATGCCAACATCTGCTAAAATAATTCCGATAAAATTGACATAAAAGGGAAACATTCATCCCATGAATTATTTTGTTGTGATTATTCATCCAATTAGCTATAGTTGTGTCTTAGGGTTCCTTTGCCATGTTTCTACAAAAATATTTGTTGGACACTGAGGTTAAAGACTGAAAATTTAAATAGGAAAAATGCAATTGTGTGAATAATTCCCTACTGGAAAACAGGAAAAGTTTTACTTTCCCAGTCTTACAGATCAATGAGCACTGGTTTTACAGTCTTAAAACTATCATTATCACTGCACTTGGGCATTTCTTTATGGGTTATGGACTATTAAAAGTGAGGAAAGTGTTTCCTCATCTTGAGGTAAGCTAAACATGACACACATAAATAACAGTTATGCATATTAGTTAAAATTAACTTGTATAAATATTTCTTATTAACTATATCCTTGTTATGAAATTATATTACTCGTTGGTATTTCAAATGAAAGCATCTGAAATATATAATGCATTGAAAAGATTTAACCAAACTCCACTGAAGATAGATGTCATGTGCTACAGCTTTGGCTAGAGGCCTGCAATGTGAAAACAAGGTATTTCTACCCTAGTGGATTCTGCAGCTACTCTATTCTGTCTGGGAAGGTTGTCATTTTCCCTTGTCTCAGAAGTTGGCCGCAGCTGGAGGCTAGACTCAAGTCTGGGCTGGTGCTCTCAAGTAGCAGCGTAATTTGGCAGGCATATTGAGACTCTATCCCTTGCTTTTCTGCAGGGAGTATGGATTGCTGGATTTTTATAAGAAAGTCAAAGTTCACGTTATGTCACAGAGTGACAGGCCTCCTAACCCTGCGCTATAATCTTTAGGCCAGCCACGAGCAGCATCTCATGCTACAATTAGTATGGCACCGTCTTCAGGGACAGAGAGCTGAAAGATGTGTATCACACACTTCCGTGCCTCTGAAGAGAGGGAAACGCAGCACCTGAGATATGCAAAAGGCTGCTCTGCTGGGAGAGATGGCAAGGCTGCATATGAAGCTGCAGCACAAGATGACCTGGTGCTTCTGGGCTCTTCAACCCCTAAGGTATTGCAGTTTACTGGGGATTTGGGATAGACACAGTTAGTCACTGATTATGAGGCATGGGAGCTGCACTTGCTGCTTGCAGACTACACAGAATTTGTGAGCTGCAAACTGGTCACTCTGCTAGAAAGCCATTGGTTTCCAATATGCCTATGTTTTTGAGCTATGTTATAATGTAAGAAAGTTTGATGCCTACAACCTCTTCCCTTATTTCTGTCTAGGTTCTCACCTCCATGGGTATAAAAGACAAGGCATAGCCATCACCTTAGTTTCAAAGCTGTGCCATGATAATTGCATGTAAAAATGAATTTCTTTGCCTGTCTCCAGCTAGCTGCACAAGCTTGCAAAATCCAGCTCCACTTGCTCTCATTCAGCCAGCCACTTGCCATGTCTGTGTTCTCAAACAAGGAATCCCGTTCTGCTTTCATGTATACCCAGGGAAATTTACATGGGTGCTTTAAAGATGTACAAGACTACAGTCTTGTACAGTCTTGCTTATTTTAGATTGAGAGGTTTGTCATCCTCCCAGCTTTTAAACAAGAATAGGCTGTGTACCTGCTCATCAATGAATGGGTTTGAATGCATTGCTAAGAAAGCAAAGACCCTTGTGGTGACAAAATATTCGAAACATCAGCCAACCAGCAAGATCCCTTTAAAGAAATCCTTTAAGTACTTGTGTCAGTGTACATCTGTGTACACAAGTCCGGTGTGGAAGGTCATGAGTTGGTATGAGTTCTGCATTTGTATATACAAGAGAGCGTGAAGGATCTGCGTAGGCCAGCTATAATATTGTTTTGGGGGTAAATGGCAAGTTTTGCAGAAGATTTTGTAGCTTTGAGATGGGAAATGAGTATATTCTTTCAAGTGTGTAGGGAAAAGAGATTTGATTTTTTAGGAACCATGTATTTAGAGTGTGTTGGTTTTTTTTTTTATTTGTTTGTTTTTGTTTTTAGGTACTATTTAAAGAACTATTTAACACAGCAACAGTAGGATGAGAGAAACAGTTTGCAAAAAATAATAATTGAATATAATGGATTTAATTGAGCTATAGGTACAGAACATTAAGAAAAAGATTCTGAAGAAAGATTCAGTTATGAAATGGATATAGGAAGCAGAAAAGTGAATTAAAGCTTGTTTCTGCCCCTGCAACAAATACTTGATTCTGCACACATTACTCTGCATACTAGCAAGATAACCCACGGAGAGCGGGCCAGAGTTGACTAAATATCCAGAGGTGTCAACAAAAGAGCTGTCAGCCACTGAGTAATGTCTGAATCCACTAACAACAGTTGTGACTCTCAACTTGTCTTTGCCTGTGTTTTAACATCCTTAAACTCAGCTGCCCACCATTTCTTTCCCTTGCAGTATTTGCCTGTAATGACTCACAATTTCTTCTCTGTGGCTTATGGAACCTGCTGTTGGGTGGGGTATTTTTGCCTTTGGCTCTTATAAAACAGAAAAAAAATGGGGGTGGGGTGGGATGATGGGGGTGGTCTGCACAGAACTCATCTTGTGCTTGCAGATTTTCTTGATCTTTTCTCTTTCTCTTTCTCTTTCTCTTTCTCTCTCTCTCTCTCTCTCTTTCTCTCTCTCTCTCTTTCTTTCTTTCTTTCTTTTTCTCTCTTTCTCTCTTTCTTTCTCTCTTTCTCTCTCTCCCTTCCTTCCTTCCTTCCTTCCTTCCTTCCTTCCTTCCTTCCTTCCTTCCTTCCTTCCTTCCTTCCTTCCTTCCTTCCTTCCTTCCTTCCTTCCTTCCTTCCTTCCTTCCTTCCTTCCTTCCTTCCTTCCTTCCTTCCTTCCTTCCTTCCTTCCTCTCTTTCTCTTTCTTTCCTTCTGTCTTTCCCTCCCTTCTTTCCTCCCTCCCTCCCTCTCATCCTTTCTTCCTTCCTTCCTTCTCTGTATTTCCTTTTTTCCTTCCTTCTTTTTTCTCTCTCTTTTTTTTTTTTCCAAACTCCACTGCAATGCATCACACTAAACAGAAATGTAACAATCTTCTGTAATGACATTTTCCTTGAACAAGTAATAGCACTACAAATACTCTACCTTCAAAAAAGAACCTACTTACTAAAAATGAGAGCTGAAAAGCAGAACTGACTTATAGCTAAAAATGATTTAAGTCTTCCTCAGAAGCTACTGACCCAAAATATCTTTCTGTTCCCAAGAACCTCAGAAGCTCCGTCTGTGTTGTACATACTGTGGGTCTCTCTCCTCTGGTGAAAGAGACAACCTCTGTCTCAGATGTCCATCTGTGACCACGGCTGAGAGCTGGTGTGCTGCAGCTGCCTCTGGGACTGATAAAGGTATAGCTGTTATACCATGTTTCCACCATATGTTTGTTGGATACAACTGCCGCTTCTCACTGAATATATAAATTTTAAGGTCTTTGGGACTGAAACCATCTCTTTAATTTTATAAATTGGACACACACTGTTTTATGTGGCAAACTTTCTAACTGTACAGGACTTGCAGGCATTTCTGAAGTAGCAATGACTAATGAAACAGCCTTGGCCCCAGATGTCTATTCAGAGTTGCCAAATATATATAAAGCCACTCTATACTATACACTATAACTATTGCAGGTTTCTTTCATCCTCTGTAAGCTATAAAATCCACATTGCAGCTGTTTGCTTCTGTGGAGAGTATGAACTCTGCAAGTACACTCTTCCTGACAAGCTTTGCAACAGTTTAGTGACAATTCAGGCACTTCACCAAAGAAGAGGTCCTGTACAATGTACAAATTCTGCTGAGACCCTGCACAGCTTGTGAACTTTCTAGGATCTCTTGCAGAACATTCTAACAATCCGAACAGTCAGAACAAGTAAAATTGTAATTATTCTTCCCAGCTTCCCCACAGCACTCACAGGCCCAGTCAACAGTAAGCACTGAATAAGCCAAAACATGCATTTTGCCATTCCGGCTGTCGTTGAGATACCATTTAACAAAAAAAAAAAAAAAAAAATCATCTCAAAAACAATTTTTCTAATTACTACCAAGCCTCCCACTAAGTGATCTGCTGGCAGGAAATATTATTGATATGGTACAAGTTGAATGGTTTTGTAAGAAAACATTTGGATCCCCCAAAACTTGGATTTTGGTGGCAATTTAATGATACTTAAAAAATAAAGGTTACTGTGCTGGCATTCACACTGCCTGTGCAATTGCTTTCAGTTTAATCATAATAATCATAATATTTTAATAACTGTAGCTCAAGCTTTTAAATAAATTAAAAAATAAAAAAAAAAAAAAGTGCAAGTTTCTCTTCTGGCAAATACCTATAGGGATTAAAAGTGGCTAAGCTCAAGGCCTTGGAGGTTTCAGTAAATTACATTGGCTCAATCTTGGATCAGGAGCTGGGAACCAAAGACAGCAGCAGAGCAGTCTAAAACCAAAAACATCTCCTCATTTTAAACAAAAGACTTCAGATACATGTGATATAATTGGAGAAAAATGGCAAACATAATAAAATATCAATTTGAAAAAAGTAGTGTGATTAGCAGCACTCAGTGCACACTTCCAATCAACCTGAACCCAGGCCTCCTCCTACAGCTGGGAGTGTCTGCTGAGACGTCTAGCTGTAGTGCCTGCATCGTTGTTGAGGCTTACAGCAGCCCAGCTTCTGGCCAGGCTGATCTCTTCTCTCCAAGTTATTTTCCAGGTGTTCTCCCATCAAGCCCTCCAAGTGAACACACATGGGGGCCAGGCAAGCAGACCTGCAAGGGAGTTCTGGCTCTGCAGTGCTATTCTTGATGGATTTGGTGGAAGGACTTCCTGAACAAGCACCTTCCTCAGATTAATTTCTCTCCACTCATGCATTGCCTGACGCCAGGTTCCACCACCCTGCCCTGCTCTGCTGCAGTTTTATGATTGCCATACTGCTGCTGCTCCCACTGCCTCTTCACTACCAATGCAAAGCTACAGTATTGGACAGGGTGAATTTTAGTGTTAGCAGCTCTAACAGACTTTTTGTGTTCATATGTTTCTGGAAGTGGATATCAATAATTTACTTCCCTCACCATAGAACCAGAATGTTATTTAATAAGAATGTCCTTAAGTCCTGAGTAATATCCATATAACAGAGGTTTGGCCCACCCAAACACATCTCTTTGCCTGCCAACAGACTCCAGTGTAGAGCTGAACATTGTTCTTTTTCCAGCTCAACAGCTTTCTGTGGTGGGTGCCTCATTCTTGTAAGCATTTCTCTTGAGGTGGATTGTCTGTCTGGTAGAAAATGTGTATTTCCTAACCTCATTTTTCCTTGTTTTTTTTTTTTTTTTTTTTGTTTGTTTTTTTTTGTTTTGTTTTGTTTTTTTTTGTTTTGTTTTGTTTTGTTTTTTTTTTTTTTTTTTTGTTTTGTTTTGTTTTTTTTTGTTTTCTTCTGTTAGGCATTAGCCTTCCACAATTAAGGTCAGAACCGTATCCCATGACCCCTAAACTGGCTCGGAAGAGACACACTTTCATTTACAAAATCCAAGTGAATCAGTGCACAGAGATTCTCTGGTTGAGAGCAGACAGCTTTTGCTTTGGCCCACAGGCTTTTTCAATGTCCCCCTTTCTCAGACAGTGGAAGAGAAAATACTCAACCAAATGTGATCCAAAGTTCACAATTATGGTGACTCGTTACTGAGAGGTGTAATTTCAGTACACAAACTTCAGACAGGCAGAGAATAAGCAATCTCTGGTTAAAGCAGTCTCGTCAAGGTTGATGCACATCTTAAGTATTACCTAGCTTTTGTCATCCACATGGATATTCATAGCTGAAAGATCCACATAGCCTTTCTAGCTTTTCTGTGATTTTTTTTTTCCTTATATAAATTTTTAATAAGGGTGAATTACGGAGGAAATAACACTGAAGCACAGATCCTTGGATTGCTACTGCAGCCCTGCGAAAGCAAGAAGCAGGCATGTGAAAAGAGACTGGCAGCAGAACAGGATTTATCTTGTGCTGGCCTGAGCATCTAGGCAGTTTTCCTCCGTGGGATTAAGAGAAGTTTCCTCTGGCTTCCCTGTGGTTCTCTAGCCAACGCTGCTCATCACTCTGGTGCGCATGGGTGTGTATCTCCGAGAGGATTTTCTGTTTCCCTTCTCCCACCCCTGCCAGTAATTACCAACACATAGCACCAGGGAATGAAGAAGGAGGGAGAGCTCTAAAGGGGCCTACCACCAATTCAATAGTGCTTTGATTTAACAGCTCCGAGCCCTTTGAAAACATTTTGCCAAGAAAAGCTTGCCATCAACACGTATAATCTCTTATCAGGGGCCATTGAAAGCCTGGGCTCCGAGGTTAATTCTCCCATCGCAACGAGTTTCAATCAGTTCAAAACTCACATCGAGATGAAAGCCACGGAGCCTTCTCGCCCGGCTTGTCCCGCAAAACCCACTGAGATCAACCGACTGGGGAGGATTAGGGCATGCTCATCTGCTGGCTCTCCAGCGGGACGGGCAGGCTGAAAAGAAAAACAATAATTAGGGATAATTGCTTGTGTCCAAACACAGGCATTAAAGCCCCGTTCCCCTTTGGTACTTTGTGAGCTGGAATGAAAAAGACACCCCCTGTTTTGACAGCTGGGCAGGCGAGCAGAACTGGTGACAGATGAGGTGAGACGTCCCCAGCCGCCGGCAGCGCAGCGGGGCGGGCCGGGCCGGGCCGCGCTCGCCCCACGCCCGCCTCTCCTCAGGCGGAGCCGCCCCGCCATGGCCGCGCCCCCACAGGCGGGCTCCGCCTCAGCGGCGGGGCGGCGCTGCCGTTGCCCCAACGGCCGTAACGGCAGGAACGGGCGGCGCCGGGGCCGCACCGAGGGCCCTCGGCCGCTTCCGGCTCCCCGGAGGGAGCCCCGCCGGAGCTGCCCCGGGCGGAGGGGGCGAGGCGAGGGGAGCGGCGGTGTGCGAGCCCCGACCCGCGCCGAGCGGGCAAATGCACATCAGATGGGGAGAGCGGAGCGCTTCAAAAACGGCTGACTAAAATTACACTCTTGAGCTGTAATGTATACAACGGCATGAGTGATTAATTAGGGGAGCCCACATCCGACAAGAAAGGAATCTTGGAAAACGCTGCAAATACAGCTGGGATCCAGATTAATACACTTATCTAATAAAGCGCTTCCCGGCCGCCTCCTGTCTTCTGCCCGGTCCTGTCTCCTTCTTCTTCTGCCTCGCATTAGGGCAGGCTCGATCGGGAGAGCTAAACCTTTGCGCTAAAAAAAAAATTGTATTTGTGTGGTAAAGGTAATGGGTCTGATTCCAGCTCGGCACACCACGCCGCTAGAGCTCACTTCGGTTAAAAAAATTTAAAAAATAAAATAAAATTAAATTAAATTAAATTAAACTGTTATGTCTCTGTAATATCCCAGACACCCAGAAGCCGGCTGACTTCAGAGCGCACCGAGGAATGAAGCGGATTGCAGAGTTTTTACTCTCCCCGTCGTGTTTTACAGTGCCACGCCGACCTCAGAGGAGAGCAGCTCTCTTCCTGTTTGTCCTGGACTTCTTCAGCAGCTAGCCTAAATATACACATACAGTTAGTGCCCTACATAAAGAATTTTGATATATATTTCCAGTTACGTAAGCGCGTTAATAAAAATAATAAAGGGAAAAAAATAATAAAGAAAAAAATAATAAAGGAAAAAATAATAAAGGAAAAAATAAAGCAAAAAATAATTAAAAAAAAAAAATAAAAGGAAGAAAGGCGCCGTAGCTCCCAAGCACAGAGCAAGCTCTGCCCACATCAGAGCTCCGCTCGCCCCCGCGCCGCGGGCGCAGCACCAGGCTGTGGGGCGAGAGCAGCCGCGGGGCTGTGGGTCGGCGGTGGTCTTCTTCTTTTCCTTTTTCCTCCGCTGTACAGAAATACCGAGGGCAGGTTGGGAAGTAGAAACCTTAAAGCAAGCACACCGCGACGTAAAAGTGCGAGCCAAGCCTCACCGGGAGAGAGGCGGCACGCCTCTGTGCTTTCCCAAGGCGGCTGGGGATATCTGTGGGGCTTCTTCTGTGAATAAATCTCGGGAGGGAAAAAAAAAAAGAACAATTAATAAAGAGAACAATAATTAAGTTAAAGGATCTCTCAACTAGTTCAAACGCAAGAGACACCTCTTTGAGAGTTCCGGGGGTCCCCAGCATAAAACAGGTTGTCATTCAAATGCGGTGTGTGGGTGAGTGGGTGTGTGGCGTGTGGTTTCTTTTTTCTTTTCCCCAGGGGTAAAATCTTGACAGCTGTTTCACACGAGAATCTTTAGGGTAATTTTGTGGACAGAAGTCGGCAACCTAACCGCGGTGTTTCCTAGACGAAATGCCCGCCGAAGCCTCACCAGCGCGTTGGCATGGGCATACCCAGTACCTCCAGCCCAGCTCCACGGTTACACTGCAAAATCCCAGTCCCTTGCCTCCCCACTTTCGGTTCCTTTGATTTGACAAATTTTGACAAGCTGCAGAGCCCCGATAGAGACCCTACCCCGTCTGCCGGGACTCGGGGAAGTCTACAGAAAACTTCTATTATCTTGTAGCACCGCGGCGTTGTGCGCTGCTGGGCTGGTATGTTTTATTGGTGGTAGTCGCAATAACCCTGGTTGAAACGATGATAATATAATCGTCGGTGTGTTGTTAAAGATCGTATTTCGTTCTGAAAATTTCCTAGAATCATAAATACAGCCATGAAAAACACAAGGGCAAACAATGTGCCAAATTACAATTCTCCAGAAACTCCTGGATAACCTCCCCAACCTTCCTAATGCAGGATCAAACCCCAAACAAGAAGTGTTTAACTTCGGTGTAGATGCTAATCCAGAGATTGAACGAGAGGCACAACTCGTCCCCGTCTGCTCCAGAGTCTGCGAGCACAAGTGAGAGGACAGCACGGGTTTGTTCCTGCAGTCCTTCTTTTTCTAAAAAGCTTCTGAATCAGTCACTAAGAAATTAATAGAGAGGAGGAAATACCACGTACACTGTGTTGAGATTTGTCTGGAAGATACTGTGCAGGCATAATTCTCTTCCGAAATTGTTTTACACATCGCAAGTACAGAGACAGGGGAAAGACCCCTTTATAACGAAATTCGAGCGTGTATTTTTACATTTTCTTTTTGAGCGAGGTCACTTACTCTCTGGCTATAGCCGTGTGGCAGCCCGCCACGGCCAGCTGCCTGCACACATTTGGTAACAAATGGGCAAAAAAGAAATGTAGGCTGACTGCAGCGTCCGCGCCCGGGGACTTTATTCTACGTGTTACACTCAGAGTTTTACTTTTCTATTCGTCTAATGCAGTTTTTGCCAGGAGGTTTTCTCCCAAATTAAGCAAGAGACGCTGATCGCTGTAAGAATTATCCTGTGTCAAGTTTTAGGTGGAAAAGGGAATTTGACAATGCCACTGTCGAACATTTCAGCAGCCGTTTACCACTAAAGAGAGCAACTTCCAGAGTTATATACCTTGTACTACAGTTCATAAACTTGATTTATGATGAAACAGAATTACTGGATTTTACTGCTCTGGCCCTCCCAGCTGGTAAGAATTTGTCTGCAACATATGGGATTTACTGTGAGCGAAAACAGCATTATATCGAAAGCTTCCTCTGTATACGTGTCCCCAGTCAACAGGTAATGCAAAACCCCGTCTTGCAAAAACACACGCGTATTTAAGAACAGATTTTCACGGCCAGATGGAGCAGATGAGGTCTGCATGCTCCTGAGCCCCGAGACCTGCCCGGTGCTGCACACACAGAGGGAATGCCCCGTGGGTGCCTTTCGACAACCTGACGGAGCCCGTACCGGGAAGAAGGCGATGAATTTCCAGAGCAAATGTTTCCCGAGCATCCGTGGCACTCGGGGGAGGGAGGAATTTGTGCCAGCTTAGCGTGCTTATACTCGTGGCCGAAACAAGCTGTCGATGTAGCCACCTAATCTGGTGCTTTTTAATGTCATACAACGGTGTGCTACATGCACCACTCGCTGCAAATTCCCATCTCCCGGCTCGCCCCCCTCGGAAAACCTTGTGATCCGGAAAGGCACGACCGTGGTGCGCCCAAAGCACTACTCCCAGGACGTCGGAGGAGACACCGGTGCCAGGGGGCGAGGATTTCCCCTGGATTTCCCCCGGATTTCCCCCGGGAAGCTGCTTCAGGGACCCCGCCGCTTTCCAGGGGACCCTCTCCTTGTCCCCCTGTCCCCAGGGTCCGCTCCGCAGCCCTCTCCTCAACTGTGCGGCATCTCAGCGAGGCGCTGGGCGGGGGGCTACCTCTCGCAGAGGGTTGCGAGCCCGTCTGGAGGACAGGGGGGAGCGGCTGCCGCTGCCCCCCGGCTCGCTGGTGCCCCGGGGGATGCGGGCGGGCTCCGACACAGCCCCGCCGCCCGGCAGCGCCGAGCACCGCGAGGAGAGACCCGGGGGCATTTTTGTGGGAGATTCGTACAAATCCATGGAAAGCTGGGGAGAAGGAGGGAGGGAAGGGGAGCCGGCGCGGGAGAGTGCAAAACCCGTGCTGGAGAGGGAGAGCTCGGCTTTGGAAGCAGGGAATTGTATCTTGCCAAGGTGATAGTTGGAAAAATATCGCTGCGAGCCAGCGTTTATATAGTTTTTTTTTTTTTTTTTTAACTTGGTACAGTACAAATTCACGTAAGCTTTCGACAGCTAAAGTCGTCAGAGTTTCCATACCTCGCCCAGAAAGCCACTAATCTGAGTTGCTGTTGCGGTGGCTATTTACAGGCAATTATAGGATAGGCATATGTTACCAAAAAGCAGGAACGAGTGTGGTCTTTCGTCCTCTTTTCATGCTTTTAATTAAGTGGTTCTCTCTGTTCGTGCACACTTAAACACTTTTTTTTTTTTTTTTTAATTGCCTCCAAAGCCCCTTGCTTAAAAAAATACTGCCATACCATAGGCTCGAAGTTTCTTTCTTTTTTTTTTTTTTTCCCTACTGCAGTCCTCTCCAGGCTAAATGAAAGGTGATGTTTTTGTTTTTTGTTTGTTTGTTTGTTTTTTTTTTTTTTTTTTTTTTTTTTTTTTCGCTTCAGACGTTCAAACGCAGGCAAGGAGAGCCAGATAATGATTAACGAGCACATTTCGCGGCGGGGGTCGGCGGGGAAGGGGGCGCTTGGCGGCGCAGGGTGGGCTCCGTGCGGGGCCAGGTCCCCCCGCACGCCCCGCTCCGCTCGCGGACCGTGGGAGCGTGGCAGGGACCGAAGGTGCCGCGGAAAACAAAAGGTGGCTTTGTCGTCCCCGTTGTTAAACTTACGGAGAAGCAGCTTACGTGAACGGGCACTCCTGAGCAGCTCCCGGTCTCAGTGTTTTTTGCGGGATGCGCCGCTTCGCGTTTGGTCACACAGAATCACAGAATTTCTAGGTTGGAAGAGACCTCAAGATCATCGAGTCCAACCTCTGACCTAACACTAACAGTCCCCACTAAACCATATCCTGGTCCTGCCTGGCGCGTTAATTGCTGCTCCCCTCATCCTGGAGATGCGGTCTTGACACAGCTGAGCTGCTCAGCCAAGAAGCCAGCAAGGGACAATCACAGGCAGGGCTGTCTCCTTCGCTGTGAAATAATAACCGAGCACATTGTAAACCCGGCGTTATAACCTCAGCAGCCGTTTAACTCATGCTCGCCACTGGTCTTAGCATGGAGACTTTATTTATAAGGACGTCTCTGTAGAGACGTTTAAATTTTAGTTCTCTTTGCATGTCATTTCCCGATTTTCTGTGGTGTGCATCCCTTGTTTGGAGTTCTTAAAATTAACAAAACTCTTTTTCAAAAGTCCTTAATGGTACTTTTTGTTATTATTATTATTATTTTATTTTCATGGGGATAAGCATTTTATTCTCAGGGTAATAACTGATATTGCAATATCTGGTCCTTCTCTTCCCCAGATGAACTGCCCAAGGGACAGGATACCAGTCAGCTACAGTGTTTGCAGCAACAGAGGACAGAGGAAATGCCCTTCATAACACCATGGTAAGTTACAAGGACTTTCAGAGGGCTTGGTGCTGCAATTGTGTTTCTTTTTTTCTTTCTTTTTTTTTTTTTTTTTTACCTGTGGCTTCCCCTTAACATCCCACTTCTCCACAACTCATTTTTTGCTCTTTTTCTCAGCCCAGCCTGACTTTCTTTCCTCTAGACCCTGAAGTCATTTTCCATTTCATCTCTTCAAACCACCTACTTCTTTTCCCTACAGGCGTTTAGGACTTTTCACCTAGGACTCAGTACAAGGAGGCTTCTCCCCAGGGCTGTGTTCAGCCTTGACCGTAGCTCGTGTGACTCCAGTCTGGCATTCTGGCAAGTTCTTCGCTCTGGAGGCACAATGGATAAAGGTCCAGATCACGAAGTAGACAGCCCAAATGACTCTGAAGGTTGAGCTATATTGTTTCCCCCTTCTTTCTAGAATGTTTATTGAACATAAGAGTTCATTAATTGGAGTAAGACTCTATTGCTGCTAGTGGTATACCACAATTTATATCAACTACAGATCAATACCATAGTCAAATGTCAGCCTTAATGGAGGCGGACACTTCAGCAAAGCAGAAAGCCTGTTATGGGGTTGGAGAGGAAGGGATGAGTGCTAGAACAGAAACTTTTTAGAAATCCAAAAAAATGAGTCAGATCTGGTTCCATTTGTGGCTTGTGACATTTCTTATTTTATCTGGGTGTTTCACCAATTCCTCGCTAAACAATAATAGGCATTTCTAGAAAATTTGATATTTAGCCATTAAAATGATTCAATATGTACTACACAACACTTCATTATGATCCCACCTTAAACCAAGCGCCTGTGTATAAAGAGTTGAAGTCCAACGTGGGACAATTGCTCTGCTGCTTTGAAACCCTGGTGCAGTGTATGCCCATGTAACGTGGGGCAATTCCTGGGCTATTTGCTGCCGTTCCCTGTGGATCTGGGCCTTTCCCTTTGTTAGACATCTGCCATGTGATCCGTGTGGATGACTGAAAAGGGCAGCCTTGTAACAACATTATTTCAGGAGGATAATAAGTAGCCATCATAAATTCCTTTTTTAATAGTTTATTGCCGGTTGTAGTCTATTGACAGTGCCTGTTTTATAGCATGGAGGAAAACAGTTCCTTGTTGGTACTAGTCACTAAAACTGTTTGATAGCTCTGGTCCTTTTTAGTGCCTTCAGAGAAAACCTAGTGTCTCATGAAATGAATCATAAATAGCTGAGTTGAAGTTGAACAAAAGACGGAAAGAGGGAGGAAAAAAGAAAACAGTCTTGCACTTACTGAAATATGTTTACTTTGGACAATAATCTATTAACTAGTTTAACAAAGATACTTTAAGGCTCAATCCAGCTGTTTTAGCTGAAAAAAAAAAAAAAAAGAGAGAGAGATCCATGAGGACTGTGTCTTGAGCCGTGTCTGGAGCCTTTATAGGGAGACTGTTCAGCAAATACTGTCCTTCCTCTAACTCACAGGGTAGTGAGCACAAAGCTGTAACTAGACTTCACCTTTTTGGAAGCCAAAACAATGCAATCTAGTGCCTAGAAATGTCTTGTCATCACTGTCTTGTTGTATAATGTTGGACAATTTAGGTAATCTCTTGGGGCAGTATACAATGAAATACATAGGTATTTAGAGAGGGCTGTGAAGGAACTGCAATGGGTCCCACAAAACCCCACATTAGCTGCTGTGTAACTCTCCCGATGTTTATATTTACAGTTCCTATTCTGAGTCACTTCTCTCTGAACCCTATGACTGTTCTTATTTAAGACTGTTCAAAACCGAGAAACCTGTGTGTCCTAGTTGGTGGACTTAGCTGGTGTGGTGGAGGCCCTGCAGTCATTATGGGCACTATCACACAATTTTCCTAGAGATTACTGCCCAGTCTTTCTCTCTTTCCTCTATTTGGCCTGAGATACTAATTCAAGCTTTCACCAGCTTTATCCCTAAACAAACCCTCTCTACGCATCCTGGTTGAGTGGTAATTTTAAAGTACATCCTAAGAGATACCAGGAAGATGTAACTATTCTGACAGAATTTATTTTGGTTGAAATACACTACCCACTGCCTCCATGAAAGACAAGATGGAGCCCATTTTATATACAATGCTGAGACAGAAGTGAGGGACCTGGCCTCAATGTCATCCCCAGCCCAACATGCTGAAAGATCCTATGGGAAGTCTACATTTCCATTTGTCATGAGTGCCTCTCAGCCATTAAGCTGAGCTGCACTGCAGAAATTAATACAAAGGTCAGGGAGATGGAGCACAGCTCACAGTCTTTGTATTTGGGGCATCCAGGGATGTTTCTGGTACTTGCTTCCTGGTCGGCTACTACTTTTAATACAATGCTTTTAATTCCTCAAAAGAGAACTTGAAGCCTCAGAAGCCCCATACCTCTCAACTGATCAAGGTTTTGAGGCTACAGTCATACTCCTTCACTGAGATATCATAAATTATTTGCCCCATACAGCTACAAGAGGAATGATATATGTCTACACTGTTATGAGTAAAACAGACGCAAGTGTGAGCCACCAGTCACTGAGCTAAAATAGGAAGTGAAGCCATCCTCTAGTCCAAAGTGAATACTGTAATCCATGTTGTTATTATTATTATTATTATAATTTAACTATAAAGCAAATGATAACATTATTTTCACCCAAGGCAAATCCTCAGCTTTGTTTGGACCAAATGACCCAGAAGGAGTGCTGGGCTGTGTTACTCACATAAGGTGAAGGTAGTTTCATACACAGATGCTCACAGGTCCTTAAATTGAAGAAGGCCAGATGTCTCTTTGGATGTTCTCTGTCCATACCGTTCCTTATAGCTCATTCTCTATAACCCCATGCTTGATGTCAGAATTGTTTGGGCTGCCTTGTAAGGCATGTATGTTTTTCTAAGGTCCAAGCATTTCATAATGAACTCTGGATTTCAGTCCAGACCTAAATTAGGTGCTGCCTATCTTCTGTAACAGCTTTCATTCTTTATTGTTTCATGGTCTCATGATTTTATGGAGTGAGAATCTATGATTTATTTATTTATTTATTTATTTATTTCCCCAAGTAGGCTCACATTGCTGTAGTTATCCCTGTTTTGTTCACTTAAGGATTAAGATTTCTCTTGAACCCTCTTTTTTGGACACTTCTCCTGAACTCCTTCTCAAATCTACTTCTCCACCAGACAACATTGTGCCTCTAATTTGCATTGCTTCTCGGTTTTGTCCTAGGAGCAACTCTGGTCTGATGATCTGAAGTCATGTTCCAGTAACCACCTCCTACCACCCGTGGTCTCTTTAGTATTGGTATCAGATAGAGGAAGAAGACCTAACATCTCTGGTTTCAGTGGAGGGAGACAGAGATGCCTGTCTTTGAAAGCTTCTTGTGAGGAGTCATGATGTTGTAAATTGCTTACCTCCCGTGGTATGACCAGAGGTAGACTTCTCTGAGGAGTTTACAAGGTCTGATCTGTTACAGAATACATTGGAAACCTGAGGAACAAATAGGGAAGTCTGAGCAGATGTCAATAATAAATATCAGATCACTCCCTCATTTATGGTATTTTTTTTTCCCCTTTAATTGATTGCTATATGCTGTGAGCAAGAGCTAAGGGAATTAATAAATGAAATAAACATTGCAGTTATCCTGTCTGTTGTTTGTCAGCCATCTGAAACTGTAAACGAAAGATGTGATTGGTGCCGAAATGAGCATGCAAAGTAGATCTTGCCTGCTCTTGATATGGTAAGCATGAGGCTCACATGAGTGGGCTCTTGCAGTCAGACACAGCCTCAGCCAAACCAGTGGGACCCAATAACTGTGCCGCTGTTTGCATGCAAGAGGATGCAATGTTAGGTTCGCATGTTTTGATATGCATGCAGTTACACACAAGTAACTTTGCACTGATTTTGTTTTTGTTGAAACAGATGAAATTGTCTTCCTTATTTCATATATGTTGTAAATGTAAAGTTGCTTGTTATCTTTGTATGCTTGTAGGATCCTGGCCCACGGCAAACAATCTATTTTATGTCACTGTTTCTTCTTAAAGATGCCAGTCACCTGGTGCAACAGCATTGTTTTATTATTGTGCTCCACCTTTCTTTCACTTTGGTTTCAAAGTCCACTTATAAGACAGTCAGCAAATCCCTCTTTTCCACTGTCATACAACATGTGCAATTTTCAGAAACCCTCAGAAATGTTTGTGCATGGAGAATGAGCACAGTCTGCTTTTTCCTATGAGATACTGTGCTTTACATATTTTTATGCAGTATCTGATCTTTCCTGATGGCCGATTCACTATTTCATTTGATATAAAGTCTTAATCCTTTTCCCTCCATTTTTTCCTGATGCCTTTTGGACATGGTAACACACCAAAATGCTGTGCAATGCTGACATCTGCCAATATGTGTCTGGAGAGCACTAAGCAACTTACCAGCATCTCCTCAGACTCTCCTGCAGGGAGAAAAATCCTATTGATTTAAGCAATAGCTGGAGAAGACAGGCAAAAATGTTGGGGTCCTCTGCCCTTTTCTCTTAAAAAAAAATATTTTTTTTTCTTCAAGTGGTGAAAATAAGAGATCAGAAATCCTCCAAAGCAAAGAGAAATTTAGAATAATTGAAGCAAAATACATATGCAACTAATCATTTTAGTGATATATTGCTTTGCCTAATCATTAACTTAAAATGCCATATAAGAATTTGTAATCTACAGTAAATCATTTGGTAAGAATGATTTAAATGTACTGCTGACTAATGTAAAACAGTCTAGTTTCCACACACAGTTGGCTGCCAAACATTGTTTAAGAAAAAGGAGGGGGGGGATCCAAGTTGACATAAGTTATAGCAGATATAACTCTCCAATATAGTGGTGGTTTTCAAATTATTAGGTTTAAGAGATAGGAAGAAGATGACATACTAAGCACCACAAGCATTGCCAGGCCTCTTTTGTCCCTTAATTAGGATGCATTGCAACTCTATGTTTAATTCTTCTCAAAGACTGCTTGGAAATGCTTTTATGACCATCCTATCTGCAACAACACTAGGGAGTGAGAACGTGACCCTGAAATGCTGGATAATTTACTAAAAAAAAACAGCAATATAGAGGCTACTTCTATGGTAGATAAAGTAGCTTGTAGGTTGTTCTCCTTACTACAATGATGTAGTAATCATAGTAAGAGCTTTCTAGTATTTAAGAATAAATGAAAACAAACAAACAAAACCCAAGCATACTCTGCTCAAGCACAGAAGAAAACAAAAAACAGTGATTTAAGACATTTACATGGAGGCCTTGTTGAAGACATAGACTGGTAATGTCCAAGTACCTTGGGTTTAAGGAACAACGATGATGTGAAATGAGGCAAGCAGTAGTAAACAGTGAGTGTGAGGGAGACAACTTATCTATCCTCACATCTTTTTAATTTAGAATTTTCTTTGAAATAAAGGAGAAAACAAGGATATACAAATTCTGATTTTACCATGGACATGTAAGTCCCTTCAGTAAAGTACTTCCTATTCACTATCTCATAACAGATATATTATTTCTCCTGTCATAATCAGAAATTCTTTAGGAAATGAGCCCCTTTTGGATCAGTTAGCATGTTGTATCATTTGTCTTTCCTTAGACTAAGATTCTATCCGCATCTTCAGCAGTGCAAGGAGGGGGGAGGATGCCGGCTCCAGAGCCACTTCAATGTGATGCAGCACAGCTGAAAATCAACTTTGGCACTCCAAGTAGTCCAGCTGTAGCATCATGGGTGAACTGTTTGAATATTTACTCAGCTTTTCAAACAGTTTGCTCAGCCTTCCATGCTGCCCCCACCGCACGACTGCCAGACCCCGAGGCAACCAGCTGTAACCTCACTGGCACTTGGGTCTCTTGTCTCATGGCTGTGGCAGTGAGGCAGGTCCCAGGACCTGGGCAGGGTACCTATAATCTCAGATCCCTCCTGTGCTTTGGAAAAATCTCCCCCATTGTGTCTGTCTGTGAATAATGCTTTGCTGCTGTGTGAGGTATGAGAGCGTATTCCCAGCAGAGGAACGAGTGGGAAAATTAACTCATCCTGCACAGTCACAATTCAGTTCCTGCAGAAATCCCCCCAACACGCATACACCATCCCTGCAATGCACATACATAATGATCTAATGGTTGTAACTCTTCTAGACACTCTATACAGAGAACAGGCTTTGCAAATTCAGGTTTTAGTATGCCAGACATAATCAATGTGTTTGCAGAAAAGCAGAGATTTAACAGTGCCAGGAACACCATGCATAGGAGTATGGAAAGCAAGGGTTCTCCCTTGAAGTTAAATAATCCATTTCATTCATATATTTTATAGCTTAAATGGCCCTAGGTGACTAATGACTTCTAAATTCATCATTTTTGGAGTTCCTAGCTGTAACACCTTAAAGTGATGTGATTTTCAGCCAATTGTCTGACAATCTGGCAAAGGTACCTCAAAAGCAGCAATCTCTAAAGTCAGTGTTAGGAGGGAGACTGTGAAGAGGGGATGACGTTTGCTAGAAAGTGTTGAAGAGCAAGTGATGTAGAAGGGGGAGGGAGGGTTTTGTGCAGCAGGAAACAAGCCAGCCGGGCAATTACCATGAAACCAAGATGAAATAGCAGTTCCAAGAGAACTATTTGAGCTGGTTGGACCTGCTTGCTCCTGCTGCTGGCAGTGACCAGAATCAGGATGGTCAGGTTAATGGGTAACCTGTCTCCCACATGGTGCAGCAGTTTATTTTAGGGAGCTTTATCCCCTGTGTTTATGAGTCAGGATCCCCCAGCAAGATTTCCTTAATGTGGGGTTGGTTGTGGCTGTGGCTGGAGCAGTAGATCAGAGCCTCAGAGCAGCAGAAGCAAACACAACAGTCCCACTTGCAATATCAAGAGCTTTACCTGGACACAGGGGCATTGCATAAGGGCAGGTGCAAAGGAGAAGACAGAAGGTGATGGCCAGCCCTGCCTTTGTGGCATTTCTGTGTCAGGCCATACCTGCTGGTGGGTGTGAGCACCAGCCTCATCACATGAGGGAGCCTTCCCATCTCCTCTGGACACTGGACAGCCACCTGATCAGGAGCTGGGGAGTAAATGCCACATGCAAGCCTAGAGCACCAGCTCAGCTCCCTCCAGGTGTCTTGGGTTCAGGGCCTGCAACTGCCTCCTGCACCACCTCTGAAGCCCCTTTAAATTCTCACTGTCCATTTTCTGCTATTTCTTGTCACCCCATAGCTGTACCCATCAGCTGTGCAACCTCCAGCAGCATCCCTGACTCTGTCCTCACAGTTCATCCTCCTGCCTGCCCCCTGTGTCACACCAGCGTGTCCAGCACCCGTGTTGCTCCTAAATGCTTGGCCTGTCCCAGTGCTCTGCATGCCTGCTGCTGAGGGAGGAAAACAAGCAAAAATGTCACTCTGGGCTCCAGACACTCTTCAGCTACCTCGGAAAGTCTTGTCTGTTCACGAGAAATGCTTCCAGCCCTGTTACCCAAGACAGAAATTGATGCCTAAGGGCGTTATATCTACATGCATGTGCACATCCCTATTTTGTCTAAACAGCGACATCTCCTGACACCCGAGTTGCAGCTGTGTGACTAGGTTACTACTCCAATAAAGTTGTTGTTGTTGTTACACACAGTAAATGGCCTCCCGAGGGCCACCCTTAACAAGAACCATGTATGCTCATACGTTTCATTCTGTGCCAAGCATGCTGTCAGCACTTAACAGCTATTAATAATAACAGAAAGAATTACAAAGCTTCATGGGACAGAGTAAAGACTGCTTAAAGGCAGCTCTTTGAGCGCTGTCCTGCTCTGCTTGTGTTCATACATCCAAACTGGATCTATTTAAGATGATAAAGTTAAAATTACCAATGTAATGTGATTCTCAGTTTGAAGCTTTGCCAGACATTAAGTGTTAAGACTATTTCTATAAACAACATGCACTTTCTAAAGGAACAGTGACTTCAGCTTTTTACTGTGAAAACAGTTGTGTTGGTGAAAATTCAAATATGCATTTTATTCATATGTTAATTATGTATTGTTTATAAAAGCAGCAAAGATTTCTTTTTGGGCTTTTTTTTTTTCTTCTTCTTTCTCCCTCTCTCTCTCTCTATTTTTTTTTTTTTTTCCTGGCATCTATTTTACTAAATCTGGTGTGAAGTCTTCACAATGTTCTCCAGCTCCTAAAGGTGGTTGACAAATGACAGAAAATACCTGATATGAAGATAATTATTTTTTTCAGGTTTATTGGGCCAATCCAACATTACTGGGGGCAAATGGCATTATTTTTAATAGAAGCAACCAGGAAAGAGCAGCTGAATTTGTACCAGTATTGTAGGTAATGAGTGTATTCCAAGTTTTAATGGAGGGCTGGGAAATGTGTTCATGTATGAAGCACAAAAACAAACATAATTTTCCACTCTTGAAGTAGGCAAATTTCTCTCAGTTCTCTGTGCCAGGGTAGGCGCAGTTAGCAAGGGACAAGAGAAACAGGTAACATAAAAAATTATGCTGCTGAGTAGCATAAAATTAGGATTGGTTGGCTCTTTAGTAAATGTAAGATGGGAAATGTATATGCTAGATACAAATTTTGAAATATTACTATCTTTATGTGATGTATTGTAACTATCACCATAGTAGCTCCCATTATAACTGAACAATTAAAATAATGTTATCTTCTGGTAAACAATGAATGCTAATATCAACTTCTGAAAAATACAAGAGGATACTTTTTTCCAAATAATTTTTATTTATCAGTCTTCAGCTACTAAATTTATACGAAATATAGATATGAATTGATAGGTTAAGTCAGAGTTTATGTAATTTAGGCGTGCCCATGTGTGTGCATATCAGCTACTTATGCACCCCACAGTACTGTAAATGGGCATATGATTCTGCAATCATGCTATTTTCTGTCCTCATTACTCATGCTGTGCATGTAACTTGTCTAAACTACAAGTCCCAGTGCAGCAGCAAAGCTTATAAGCAGGGCTTGTATACAGGATCCTGTTACCAGCTCCATGCCTTTGACAGAGATTTCTTCACGAGCAGACCATTCATCTTACATTCCCACATTGATTTCCATACTCTGTTGAAACAATAACAACAACAACAAAAATAGCCAAGCAGAAGTGGTTATAGTTGGTTCTGTTTGCTGGGTATATAAAAACATGTGATGAATCTGGCAACCATAAAAATTTATGTTGGCTGGTTTATGGGGCCTGAAAAAATCTCTAATTTGTATTTCTCTGCAGCAGAATAATATTGTTGCCTGTTATGAAAAACTGAGGGACTATTAAGTCTCTCTGAACACTAACATAAGCAGCTAAGTGCCAGGTAATAGGAACCTGAATTCATTTACACTTGTAACAAAAATATTCAGGCTGATAATAATTTTGATGCAATATTATAAGTGAAATATTATCCAATTAAATCACAAGCCTGGTTCTGATTAAGAAGGCATGTTTATGCACGTTGAGATTTCATTATTCCTTTTGGAAGCAGAGACATAGCTTTGCAGCTCATACAGTTATTATTTTTTTTCTTTACTAAACAGATGGAGGAGAGCTTGTTTTTTGTGAAAATAGCAGAAAAGTAACATAAAATACTTGAACATGTAATGTAAACCCCTAACATCTTAGTAATGCTGCCCTGTAGGTCACCACCTCCTGTTCTCTAGGGCTAAGTAAACATTAAACATTTACACATTTGTTGCCTCATTTTGATTTACTATCAATATTAAGTGCAATACACAAAGCACAGGCTGAGAACATAGAGGTACTTAAAACAGGTAGCATAGTTTGTAAAAGGAGTTTATTTTTTCTCCTAAGTTTTTCCTGTTTGTTTGTTTGTTTGTTTTTCTTCCCTGCCTTGTTGGGTGTTACTTTTTCTTCTTGACTTTTCTTTGCCTTCCAGTAAAAGTAGGGACAAATCCTGACTAATTTTAACATGTAGCTTGAACAGTTTATAGAAGAGGCTGTGCAGTTGTCTATCACAGCAGGGACTGTGCAATCTTTTCCACTTTGGTGCTCCCAGTGCTGTAGCCTCTCATCGATTGCCACATTAGTTCAGTTCCCACTGACACAGCCTTATGGTAGGAGACCTTAAGCAAGTTATTCTACCCTGTGGAACTGCAGGTTGGGGCGCCGTGCATATCTGTGTTTGTGTATTCCAGTGCTTTGCACATTTATACCACCAGATTTTTTGAATATATTGGAATTGGTGGAGGAATTCATTCCTAGAAAGAGATCTCAAACACGTTTATATGGAAAAGTTAAAGGAATGACTTTAAACTGAAATTTTGTTTAGAAAATTGTTCACTTGCATCATTTGGTAGGGTGGAGAGTTCTCCCCACCATTTTTTGTTCCTTCCCCATCACCAATTTATTATGCTTTTTTCTCTTTTCCTGTCTTTCCTTCTCATTATAAATGCGTAAGAATATGAGACATCCTACACTGGCATTCCTGTAATTTCCCATTTCTCCATTTTCTGGCTTTTCCAAATATTTATGCCTTTGCCCTGTGGTTTCCATGAAGCTGGGTGGAATTTGTGGTTGCTACAATTAAGGGAAGGGTCTGAATATAGGATTTTTACTGCAGCTACTTCTTCATATTTCTTCCTGTTCCATGCCAGCATATCCAGGCTGAAAATGCAAGCACAGAAGAAGCATTAGACATTTCATTGTACAACCCTCATCCATCTTGTCCAGGATGCTGTGGCCACATGCCCCACAGTATTCATTAGACACAAATAAAGGCCACATTCAAGAATGTTAAAATACAAGAACAAAGTCCTAACATGACTGATTTTCAAAGATGTTGAATGTGCCTGTTTCCACAGTTTTTACAGGTAAAAAAACAGTGCTCATTCTGCCTGTGAAGAAAGTCAACTGGTCCAAACCAACCCTCGTGCAAGTGTGCTCTGTGCCCCCAGAGCAGCACAGTCCTGGTCAGTCCCTGTCCAGCCAGCCTGGAGAGCAGGAGGAGCAAGCACCTGTGTGTCTGCAAAAGGCCAGAGAGACAGAAAAGAGGCTGTAATAATGCAGGTTGCTGGTACATTGCAAAGGGCTTTTGAAGGGAAAATATGGAGAAGGGAAATTCTTATTTGAACAAATATTGTAAAAACGTTTATTTATATATTTATTTCTCCCTAATGCTTTATCAGGATTAGTAAAACTGCATCTTTGTATACACATGCACAAATTCAGAGCTGTGTGACTTTACAATGATTTTTCTGTCTTTCTCTGTCCCTTTCCATGGAATGTGTTATAGGAAACTGCTGTTCTGTGGAAAACAGACAAACAAACAAAACACAAAAACACTATTACATCTTTATAAATCTGCAGAGAGTAATTTCTGCCAAAGTCCTGGTATTTTCAGCCATTTTCCTCCACCCCTGAAAATAGCATAAGAAGAGAGATTTCAACTGATTGTCTAAATAGTAATTTTTTGAAAATGATAACATAGCAGCTATGCTGTGGCACCTGCTGTCCTGCTAATATTTCACTTTCCATCTACTTAAATGCAGGTGGTGATATGTTGAAAGCTGAAAAATAACTGATGGTAAACAAGGATGGGAAAGAGGCACAAACGACAGCATCTTCCATCACCTGGCCCCTGACTGAGGCAATGCCGTGTCACCTGTATAGACCTGGGCATCAGTTTGTTCTCTCCTGCACTGTGCTTGCATGGAAACTCAGGACAGGACAGGGGAAGAAGGAAGGAAAAGCTGCAGAAACACATAAGCAATGCATCTTTAGTAACGCCTGTGGAAATATCTGTATTCTAAAAATAGGCTGCATTCTTCAAAGTTTTTCCCTGGGTTGGAAGGTTTGTGTGCTGCTTTTGGGAAACTCCTGGTGTGCTGTGTTTGCTATTTGCCTGAGGGAGGCTGGCTTGGTGAGAGACACCAGTCACCCAAAAGTGGGGCACAAACCAGCCCCCATACCAAAAAGAGGGAAAGCAATCACAGCCTTACCTATGGTCTGATGATCCAGTACCAAAAACTAACAAAAATCACCTGCTACATTCTAAATAAGTCTGGTGCAATATAATACAAACAGAAGAGAATAATCCCATCCTAGGAATTTTAAAAAATAGGCAGCAGCTAATCTGTTACAGCATGTCCAGTGGTGTTGCTAAATAGGTTCTGTATATGCAATCAATTGCTCATTACAGCTGCCACACGAGGCACACATACAAGCAACCATAGCATTACTGATTTCTCCTTGACCCCGCGCTGTTTTTACACGATGGCATTGAGGGCAAGGAAGGCATTTCCTGATTGATCACTTGAACACGGGAAATATTTTTGCCTGTTCCCTGAGGAAAAAGACTCTCCATCACTTTGTAAATGTTGTTCAGGAAGCCACAAGCCTGCTACATCTCACAATTAGACTCTGAGTAACTCCGGAGGTGGTGACACCATGCCCTGAGACCTCTCAAAGGCATTCTGGCAGGAAAAACAACCTCTGCTGGTACTGGTACAGGCTATCCCAGGAGCTTGCTGGTGTCAGTTGAGAGAAACATAGGTCCACGTGGGTCCGCCCCACCACATCCAACTGCTGCAGGTCACCCCATGCTTGTGGGACAGGGCTAAAGAAACTCTCCCTCCAGTCCCCACCTTCCCTGCAAAGCTTTGCATCATATCACCAGTGGTTTTGAAGCACGTGAGCCAATTAATACCTAATGGGTAAAAGCAAATGAGGAAATACATCCTAGGAGAATCTCAGCAGCTAACAGCATCCAGCTAACCGGGACAAAGTCGGTGCTACCCAGCTGATGCAGGCACTGCCAGGACGGTGCTGCACGCCTCTCTGCCAGGCACGCTGGTGCTGGCCTGGGCATGGAGCAGCAAAGGTGGTGTTCAGCGCATCCTGACAGCGCTGACAGCTGGACTGGAGCCACGGATGATACTTGCATCAGGCACGGGTCGTCCTGTGCGCTGTGTACAAGCAGCATGCCCTAGCTCTCCGGAATTGACTCTCGGACTCCCCCGGCTCCTTCCTGCAGGGAAATCATGTTGTAGGAGTGAGGAGGAGGAGGGTGGATGCAAGGGCACCCTTCAGCCCCGGGCTGGATTCCTTGCAGAGCTCCGCTCCTCCACTGGGGGCGAGCACATCCTCTTCTTCGTGGGTTTACTGGGTCTTTCACAAGGGGGCTTTTTTTTTTTTTTTTTTTTTTTTTTTTTTCCTAAGCCAAATATTGGTCTCCTGGGAGCTTGGGGTACTTTT